>NC_138983.1:62874680-64074680 GCF_964341445.2 Mesoplodon mirus
GTAAAATAAAACAAACTTGCAGAAAATGAAGATTGCTACTTAAGGATTTTCCTGACCTGTACCAGAACTTATTACAGGAAAAAAGCAACCTAAGGATGGAAATCTGGACTTGGTTCGTTGATCTGATTAGATTCAAAAGCATTAATAATTGGTGGTGGTGGTGGTGGTATGAAAAGGAGTTTTAGGGTAGTGAAAATACTCTGTATAATATCATTATGATGGATATACCTCATTAAACATTTGTCCAAACCTAATGAATGCATAGCACCAAGAATGATGCAAACTGTGGACTTAAGGTGATTATGATATGTCAATGTAGGTTCATTAATTGTAACAATGTACCACTTTTGTGGGAAATGCTGATAATGAGGAAGGCTATGCATTGGTGGGGGCAAGGGACATATGGGAAATCTCTATACCTTTCTCTTAATATTGCTGTGAACCTAAAACTGTTCTTAAAAAATAAAGCCCTGAGAGCCAGGTGTGGCCCACCTGGGTGGGCTGTGTGGGCTTCGGGGAAGAACACACAGCCACGCAGGGGCAGGTTCTTGGTGGAGGAAAGCAGGCAGGTCACCCACGGCACCCCTGTCACGCCAAGGACACTCAGGAGCCTGGCGACCCAGCCACCGTGCACCAGGAGCAGCACATATCTGAACAAGAAGTCCCTCCTGCTGACAGAGAGATGGCAAAACCTACAAGCCGGCTTGGAGACTTTACCTACAAAACGAGAAACCGTGTGGCTGACAGGGTCTTGGGGCTCCAGCCTGGTGTCAGGCCTGAGCCCCTGAGGTAGGAGAGCAGAGTTCAGGACACTGGACCACCAGAGACCTCCCTGCCCCACATAATATCAATTGGTGAGAGCTCTCCCAGAGACCTCTGTCTCACTGCTAACACCCAGCTCAACCCAATGGCCAGCAAACGACAGTGCTGGACACCCCATGCCCAAAACTAGCAAGACAGGAACACTACCCCACACATTAGCAGAGAGGCTGCCTAAAATCATACTAAGTTCACAGACACCCCAAAACACACCACCGGATGCAGTCCGGCCCACCAGAAAGACAAGATCCAGCTCTACCCATCAGAACACAGGCACCAGTCCCCTCCACCAGGAGGCCTACACAGCCCACTGAACCAACCTCACCCACTCGGGGCAGACACCAAAAACAACGGGAACTACAAACCTGCAGCCTGTGAAAATGAGAGCCCAAACACAGTAAGTTAAACAAAATGAGAAGACAGAGGAATATGCAGCAGATGACAGAGCAATGTAAAACCCACCAGACAAATCAAATGAAGAAGAAATAGGCAGTCTACCTGAAAAAGAATTCAGAGTAATGATGGTAAAGATAATCCAAAATCTTGGAAATAGAATGGAGAAAATATAAGAAACGTTTAACAAGGACCTAGAAGAACTAAAGAGCAAACAAACAATGATGAACAACACAATAAATGAAATCAAAAATTCTCTAGAAGGAAGCAATAGCAGAATAACTGAGGCAGAAGAACGGATAAGTGACCTGGAAGATAAAACAGTGGAAACAACTAACACAGAGCAGAATAAAGAAAAAGAATGAAAAGAATTGAGACCAGTCTCAGAGACCTCTGGGACAACATTAAATGCACCAACATTCAAATTATAGGGGTCCAAGAAGAAGAAGAAGAGAAAAACAAAGCATCTGAAAAGATATTTGAAGAGATTATAGTTGAAAACTTCCCTAACATGGGAAAGGAAATAGTCAATGAAGTCCAGGAAGCACAGACAGTCCCAAATAGGATAAATCGAAGGAGAAACACACCAAAAAACATATTAATCAAACTATCAAAAATTAAATACAAAGAAAAATATTAAAATCAGCAAGGGAAAAGCAACAAATAACATACAAGGGAAACCCCATAAAGTTAACAGATGATCTTTCAGCAGAAACTCTGAAAGCCAGAAGGAAGTGGCAGGACATATTTAAAGTGATGAAAGGGAAAAACCTACAACCAAGATTACTCTACCCAGCAAGGATCTCATTCAGATTTGACAGAGAAATTGAAACCTTTACAGATAAGCAAAAGCTAAGAGAATTCAGCACCACCAAACCAGCTTTACAGCAAATGCTAAAGGAACTCTAGGCAGGAAACACAACAGAAGGAAAAGACCTACAATAACAAACCCAAAACAATTAAGAAAATGGTAATAGGAACATACAAATTAATAATTACCTTAAATGTAAATGGATTAAATGCTCCAACCAAGAGACATAGACTGGCTGAATGGATAGAAAAACAAGACCCATATATATGCTGTCTACAAGAGATCCATTTCAGACCTAGGGACACATACAAACTGAAAGTGAGGGAATGGAAAAAGATATTCCATGCAAGTGGAAACCAAAAGGAAGCTGGATTAGCAATTCTCATATCAGACAAAATAGACTTTAAAAAAAGACTATTACAAGAGGCAGAGAAGGACACTACATAATGATCAAGGGTTCAATCCAAGAAGAAGATATTACAATTGTAAATATTTATGCACTAAACATAGGAGCACCTCAATACATAAGGCAAATGTTAACAGCCATAAAAGGGGAAATTGACAGTAACACAATCATAATAGGGGATTTAACACCCCACTTTCACCAATGGACATATCCAAAATGAAAACAAATAAGGAAACACAAGCTTTAAATGATACATTAAACAAGATGGACTTAACTGATATTTATAGGACATTCCATCCAAAAACAACAGAATACACTTTCTTCTCAAGTGCTCATGGAACATTCTCCAGGATAGATCATATCTTGGGTCACAAATCAAGCCTTGGTAAATTTAAGAAAACTGAAATCGTATCAAATATCATTTCAGACAACAACGCTATGAGACTAGATATCAATTACAGGAAAAAACCTGTAAAAAAAACACACACATGGAGGCTAAACAATACACTACTAAATAGCCATGAGATCACTGAAGAAATCAAAGAGGAAATCAAAAAATATCTAGAAACAAATGACAATGAAAACACGATGACCCAAAACCTATGCGATGAAGCAAAACCAGTTCTAAGAGGGGAGTTTATAGCAATACAATCCTGCCTCAGGAAACAAGAAAAATTTCAAATGAACAACCTAACCTTACACCTAAAGCGATTAGAGAAAGAAGAACAAACAAAACCCAAGGTTAGCAGAAGGAAAGAAATCATACAGATCAGATCAGAAATAAATGAAAAAGAAACAAAGAAAACAAGAGCAAAGATCAATATAACTAAAAGCTGGTTCTTTGAGAAGATAAACAAAATTGATAAACCACTAGCCAGACTCATCAAGAAAAAAAGAAGACTCAAATCAACAGGATTAGAAATGAAAAGGGAGAAGTAACAACTGACACTGCAGAAATACAAAGGATCATGAGAGATTACTACAAGCAACTATATGTCAACAAAATGGACAACCTGGAAGAAATGGACAAATTCTTAGAAGAGCACAACCTTCTAAGACTGAACCAGGAAGAAATAGAAAATATAAACAGACAAATCACAAGCACTGAAATTGAAACTGTGATGAAAAATCTTCCAACAAACAAAAGCCCAGGACCAGATGGATTCACAGGCAAATTCTATCAAACATTTAGAGAAGAGATAACACCTATCCTTCTCAAACTCTTCCAAGATATAGCAGAGGGAGGAACATTTCCAAACTCATTCTACGAGGCTACCATCACCCTGATACCAAAACCAGACAGAGATAATACAAAAAAAGAAAATTACAGACCAATATCACTGATGAATACAGATGCAAAAATCCTCAACAAAATACTAGCAAACAGAATCCAACAACACATTAAAAGGATCTCAACACCCCACTTTCACCAATGGACAGATCATCCAAAATGAAAATAAATAAGGAAACATAAGCTTTAAATGATACATTAAACAAGATGGACTTAATTGATATTTATAGGACATTCCATCCAAAAACAACAGAATACACATTTTTCTCAAGTGCTCATGGAACATTCTCCAGGATAGATCATATCTTGGGTCACAAATCAAGCCTTGGTAAATTTAAGAAAATTGAAATTGTATCAGGTAACTTTTCCGACCACAATGCTATGAGACTAGACATCAATTACAGGAAAAGATCTGTAAAAAATACAAACACATGGAGGCTAAACAATACACTACTTAATAACGAAGTGATCACTGAAGAAATCAAAGAGGAAATAAAAAAATACCTAGAAACAAATGACAATGGAGACACGATGACCCAAACCCTATGGGACGCAGCAAAAGCAGTTCTAAGGGGGAAGTTTATAGCAATACAATCCCACCTTAAGAAACAGGAAACATCTCGAGTAAACAACCTGACCCTGCACCTAAAGCAATTAGAGAAAGAAGAACAAAAAACCCCCAAAGTTAGCAGAAGGAAAGAAATTGTAAAGATCAGATGAGAAATAAATGAAAAACAAATGAAGGAAATGATAGCAAAGATCAATAAAAGTAAAACCTGGTTCTTTGACAAGATAAACAAAATTGATAATCCATTAGCCAGACTCATCAAGAAAAAAAGGGAGAAGACTCAAATCAATAGAATTAGAAATGAAAAAGGAGAAGTAACAACTGACACTGCAGAAATACAAAAGATCATGAGAGATTACTACAAGCAACTCTATGCCAATAAAATGCACAACCTGGAAGAAATGGACAAATTCTTAGAAATGCACAAACTGCCAAGACTGAATCAGGAAGAAACAGAAAATATGAATAGACCAATCACAAGCACTGAAATTGAAACTGTGATTAAAAGCTTCCAAGAAACAAAAGCCCAGGACCTGATGGCTTCACAGGCGAATTATATCAAACATTTAGAGAAGAGCTAACACCTATCCTTATCAAACTCTTCCAAAATATAGCAGAGGGAGGAGCACTCCCAGACTCATTCTACGAGGCCACCACCACCTTGATACCAAAACCAGGCAAGGATGTCACAAAGAAAGAAAACTATAGACCAATATCACTGATGAACATAGATGCAAAAATCCTGAACAAAACACTAGCAAACAGAATCCAACAGCACATTAAAAGGATCATACACCATGATCAAGTGGGGTTTATTCCAGGAATGCAAGGATTCTTCAGTATACGCAAATCAATCAACATGATACACCATATTAACAAATTGAAGGAGAAAAACCATATGATCATCTCAATAGATGCAGAGAAAGCTTTCGACAAAATTCAACACCCATTTATGATAAAAACCCTGCAGAAAGTAGGCATAGACGGAACTTTCCTCAACATAATAAAGGCCATATATGACAAACCCACAGCCAACATTGTCCTCAATGGTGAAAAACTGAAACCATTTCCACTAAGATCAGGAACAAGACAAGGCTGCCCACTCTCACCACTCTTATTCAACATAGTTTTGGAAGTTTTAGCCACAGCAATCAGAGAAGAAAAGGAAATAAAAGGAATCCACATTGGAAAAGAAGAAGTAAAGCTGTCACTGTTTGCAGATGACATGATACTATACATAGAGAATCCTAAAGATGCTACCAGAAAACTACTAGAGCTAATCAATGAATTTGGTAAAGTAGCAGGATACAAAATTAATGCACAGAAATCTCTGGCATTCCTGTACACTAATGATGAAAAATCTGAAAGTGAAATCAAGAAAACACTCCCATTTACTGTTGCAACAAAAAGAATAAAATATCTAGGAATAAACCTACCTAAGGAGACAAAAGACCTGTATGCAGAAAACTATAAGACACTGATGAAAGAAATTAAAGATGATACAAATAGGTGAAGAGATATACCATGTTCCTGGATTGGAAGAATCAATATTGTGAAAATGACTCTACTACCCAAAGCAATCTACAGATTCAATGCAATCCCTATCAAACTACCACTGGCATTTTTCACAGAACTAGAACAAAAAATTTCAAAATTTGTTTGGAAAAACAAAAGACCCCTAATAGCCAAAACAATCCTGAGAACAAAAAATGGAGCTGGAGGAATCAGGCTCTGTGACTTCAGACTATACTACAAAGCTACAGTAATCAAGGCAGTGTGGTACTGGCATAAAAACAGAAATATAGGTCAATGGAACAGGATAGAAAGCCCAGAGATAAACCCACGCACATATGGTCAACTTATCTTTGATAAAGGAGGCAGGAATGTACAGTGGAGAAAGGACAGCCTCTTCAATAAGTGGTGCTGGGAAAACTGGACAGGGACATGTAAAAGTATGAGATTAGATCATTCCCTAACACCATACACAAAAATAAGCTCAAAATGGATTAAAGACCTAAATGTAAGGCCAGAAACTATCAAACTCTTAGGGGAAAACATAGGCAGAACACTCTATGACATAAATCACAGCAAGATCCTTTTGGACCCACCTCCTAGAGAAATGGAAATAAAAACAAAAATAAACACATGGGACCTAATGAAACTTCAAAGCTTTTTCACAGCAAAGGAAACCATAAGCAAGACCAAAAGACAACCCTCAGAATGGGAGAAAATATTTGCAAATGAAGCAACGGACAAAGGATTAATCTCCAAAATTTATAAGCAGCTCATGCAGCTCAATAGCAAAAAAACAAACCACCCACTCCAAAAATGGGTATAAGACCTAAATGGGCATTTCTCCAAAGAAGATATACAGATTGCCAACAAACACATGAAAGGGTGCTCAACATCACTAATCACTAGAGAAATGCAAATCAAAACTACAGTGAGGTTATCACCTCACACTGGTCAGAATGGCCATCATCAAGAAATCTACAAACAATAAATGCTGGAGAGGGTGTGGAGAAAAGGAACCCCTCTTGCACTGTTGGTGGGAATGTAAATTGATACAGCCACTATGGTGAACAGTGTGGAGGTTCCTTAAAAAACTAAAAATAGAACTACCATACAAGCCAGCAGTCCCACTACTGGGCATATACCCTGAGAAAACCATAATTCAAAAAGAGTCATGTACCACAATGTTCACTGCAGCTCTATTTACAGTAGCCAGGACATGGAAGCAACCTAAGTGTCCATCGACAGATGAATGGATAAAGAAGATGTGGCACATATATACAATGGAATATTACTCAGCCATAAAGAGAAACGAAATTGAGTTATTTGTAGTGAGGTGGATGGACCTAGAATCTGTCATCCAGAGGGAAGTAAGTCAGAAAGAGAAAAACAAATACTGTATGCTAACACATATATATGGAATCTAAAAAAAAAAAAAAAAAAGTGGTTTTGATGAACTTAGGGGCAGGACAGGAATAAAGACACAGATGTAGAGAATGGACTTGAGGACACGGGGAGGGGGAAGGGCAAGTTGGGACGAAGTGAGAGAATAACACTGACATATACACACTACCGAACGTAAAATAGATAGCTAGTGGGAAGCAACTGCATGGCACAGGGAGATGAGCTTGGTGCTTTGTGACCACCTAGAGGGGTGGGATAGGGAGGGTGGGTGGGAGGAGCAAGAGGGAGGGGACACAGGGATATATGTATACATATAGCTGATTCACTTTGTTATATAGCAGAAACTAACACAACACTGTAAAGCACTTATACTCCAATAAAGATGTTAAAAAAATAAAGTCTTAAAGAAAAAATAAAGTTTTGATAAAAATAATTATTAAAAACAAAAAGCATTAATAAATCTTTTGCCAGTGGTTAATGAGAAACTGGTAGTCCATGGCACTCAAAAGCAAAACAGTTACCTAAATTAACACCTATAAACAACCATAATCAAGTGCCTATGTAACCAAGTAAGTGTTGCCATATTTTAATTCAAATAAGAGGAACAATAATCCTCGCCCACTGTATCAACGTTCACTAGAGAATTTGAAGGAAGATCATAATAAGGTCAAGATGCTAAATTTCTATCACAAGGTTCAGGTAAGGGACTAGAAAGTTTCTATGACTACTCTAAAAGATAAATGAAATAAGATCCTGTAGCTGCAGGGTTGAGATGTGTAACTATCATAACAAAGTTTAACCCTTAGGTGACTGAATTACAGTACAAACTGAGTTCACAGCCTCACAGGGTCTCATGTTAAATGAGGGTATTGACGGGGAAGAAGAGTGGAGTGACTTTGTACTATGTCAATTTAGCTAAGCTGGAACTACAGTCCCCAGAATTCCCTTCACTGTACAGTTCTGAGTTAGAGTTGCCAGAGATGTGGAAGGTGGAAGTGACGCAGTACCCATGCTTATGTTCAGAAGTCAGTGTAGGGTTAGGCGCTGCATGCACATACTGTTACCGATCTGCTGGCTACCTTGTCAGTCAGGCCTGCAGCTCCTCCAGCTGGATTTCCTCTTTCAGGATCTTTGAATTTCTGAGCTAATGTATATGCAGCTCTGTGATAAAGAGAATTAAGTTTTCCTGCAAGCAAACTTGAAGGCTTAAAGGCAGTTTGCTTGCAGAAAAAGTAGGGACGTGATGAGATATTTGTATACCCATGCTCACCGCAGCATTATTTGCAATAGCCAAAAGGTAGAAGCAACCTAAAATGCTCATCAACAGAATGGATAAGCAAAATGTGTTATACTCATACAGTATAATATTATTTGGCCTTAAAAAGGAAGGCAATTCTGGGCTTCCCTGGTGGCGCAGTGGTTGGGAGTCCGCCTGCCGATGCAGGGGACACGGGTTCGTGCCCCGATCCCGGAAGATCCCACATGCCGCGGAGCGGCTGGGCCCGCGAGCCATGGCCGCGGAGCCTGTGTGTCCGGAGCCTGTGCTCCGCAACGGGAGAGGCCACAGCAGTGAGAGGCCCGCGTACAGCAAAAAAAAAAAAAAAAAAAAAAAAAAAAAAAAAAAAAGGAAGGCAATTCTGACACATGCTACAACATGGATGACCTTAAGGATATCATGCTAAGTGAAATAACCCAGTCACAGAAAGACAAATATTGTATGACTTCACTTACATGAAGTACTTGGAGTAGTTGAATTCATATAGATAGAAAGTAGAATGATAGTTGCCAGGGGCTGGGGTGGGAGGTAGGCAGAAATTGGGAGTTACTGCTTAACTGGTACAGAATTTCAGTTTGGGAAGATGGAAAAAGTTCTAGAGATGGATGGTGGTGATGTTTTTGCATAACAGTGTGAATGTACTTAATGCCACTGACCTGTACACTTGAAAAGGGTTAAAATGTTAAATTTAATGATGTGTATATTTTACCACAATAAAAAAAGTCGAACTAGAGCTCATTCATTCTTTGAGCGCTTCTGTACTTTCTGAAATATAAAGCCTTTCTTATGTTTTCTTTGCTCTAGTCCTGGCCCTAGTAATTTCTTCAAGGAGTCATTTCTTCCTTTTAATGGAGACTGGTATTTAGAAACCAAGATCTGGATACTAGGTGTGTTCATTGTTATACAGGGGTGTTTCTGCTGCCTGGCCCTCTCAATAAATAGAGCTAGGAAATATATATATGCACCCTCCCCCCACATATTCACAGACATACACACACATTTCCACATATTTTTTCAATGTATATATGTTGAAAATCATGAGTTGGCATTATTAGCCCTAATTTATTCAAAACCGTAAGATTCATGCTAGCTTCTCTTTTTCCATACTTATACTTTCTTCTTTTATCAGTGAAAAACCTGGCTACAAATATCCTCAATACCTTTACTTAATTTGGTCAGTCTTCTGACTATAAATAGTACTCTTATTCCACTGGGCCACCGATACCAATTCATCTACACTCTGTGTGTTTGTAAGTATGGGATCCAGCCTCTGTCTGGCTACCATTACTGCCCTGCCTGAGCCTGCCCAATGGTGCTTGGATACAGGAGGAAGGAAGGAAAGAAGGAAGGGGAGAGAAAGGGAGAATTAGAAAATTTTTTTACTTGTTAGTTGGTTTTTGCTGGTAAAAAGAAATACTATTGAGTTTTGTAGATTGGTCTTAGATTCATAAATGAATCATCTGAGTAGTTAATTTGTCAATGTGGCTCTTTTTCCAGGCTGAGGATCATATCATCTGAAAATAATGACAGTTTTTTCTTTCTCTTCTAATCCTTGGATCTCATTTTCCCTTTGTAACATTTTTTGAGAAATAATTCACATGTCACACTATATTAGTTTTAGGTATACAATATAATGATTTGACACATTGTTAATAGTAGTGATAAAAGTAAGCATCTTTATCTTGTTACAGTCTTAAAGGGAACACATAACATTTCTTCAATAAGTAAAAGGTTTGCTATAGGTCTTTGGTATGTAGGTTTTACCAAGTATGGAAGCTTTTCTCTAATAACAGTTTGCTAAGAACTTTTACACAAATACACATTGAATTTTATTAAATGCCTTCTCTGTACTGATTAAGATAATAATAATTTTTCTCCTTTAATCTATTAATGTGGTGAATTATACTGAAAGGATCCAGGGATCAATTCTACTATATCATGATGGTTTGGTTTTTTTAATGCACTAATATAATCAATTAGCCAATATTTTATTTAAGAGTTCTGCACTTACCTTGATATGAAAAGTGGGACTATTTTTTTCTTTCCTTCTACTGTATTTATTTGGTTTTGGAATCATATTTACACTAGCCTCCTAAGATGATATTAAAAATATAATGCTGATTGAAAAAGAAACAATATGTACTACACCATTTACATAAATTAAAAATACATGTGCACTAAATAATATGCAATTTTAAACAACATCTACATTGAAAATAATATATTAAACACATTAAAATAATTGAGGGAGGGCTTCCCTGGTGGCACAGTGGTTGAGAGTCCGCCTGCCAATGCAGGGGACACGGGTTCGTGCCCTGGTCTGGGAGGATCCCACATGCCGCGGAGCGGCTGGGCCCGTGAGCCATGACCGCTGGGCCTGCGCGTCCGGAGCCTGTGCCCCGCAGCGGGAGAGGCCACGACAGTGAGAGAGGCCCGTGTACCGCAAAAAAAAAAAAAAAAAATTGAGGGAGA
This sequence comes from Mesoplodon mirus, assembly GCF_964341445.2. Taxonomy (NCBI): domain Eukaryota; kingdom Metazoa; phylum Chordata; class Mammalia; order Artiodactyla; family Ziphiidae; genus Mesoplodon; species Mesoplodon mirus. The sequence goes on from NC_138983.1 coordinate 62,885,633, forward strand.
TTGGGAGCATGATGGTAATAAAAATAAATGAATAGGGACTTCCTTGGTGGTCCAGTGGTTAAGACTCCACACTCCCAATGCAGGGGGCCCAGGTTCGATCTCTGGTCAGGGAACTAGATCCCACATGCCGCAACTAAAAGATCCCGTGTGCCGCAACTAAAGACCCGTGTGCTGCAACTAAGACCCAGTGCAGCCAAATAAATAAATAAATATTAAAAAAGAAAGAAGAACTTTAAAAATAAATGAATAAAACAAGAATGGGACCTTGCATGGACCAAAGATGATATAGTGTTATGAACTAGAGAGGGTCACAATTGCTCCTACTAAGCAAGGATGAAAAAAAGGGTCCTGAGATGACAGAATTTATAAGAGGAATCTGGGGGACATCTAGTCCAACCTCTTTGACAATGCAGAAATCCATTTTCAGCTTTCCTGAAAATGACTGAAGAGTATTTGATGGATTGCATATCAATAAAGCTGTCCTTTTTGCTGTTGAAAAGTTCTAAATGTTGGCTCTAATCTACCCCTTACAGACTTACCAAATCAGAATCTCTGATGATGGGGCCCAGAAATGCACATTTAAAAATTTTAAGGAAAGCTTAAAAAATTACTACACCATATAACAGGACACTGAATTTTCAACTCTAGTTACGTGTCAAGTTTACCTGTGGAACTTTAAAAAAAATACAAGATGCTTCATCCCTGGGATTCTAACACAGTAGATACGAACACTCATGCTTTAAATATTGGGTGGGCCAAAAGGTTCGCTTGGTTTTTTCTGTAAGATGGCTCTAGTAGCACTTAGTTGTCTTTAACTTCACTTGAAACAATTTTGTTAGACTGTATGTGACAGCTGTCATATCAGCATACATTTAAAAAAAGACTTTTCAAAATTAGTGAATTTCTGTGTAGCCATTTCAATACTGAAGATGGAAGAAAAAAAGCAACATTTTCAGCATATTATGCTTTATTATTTCAAGAAAGGTAAAAACACAACTGAAATGCAAAAAAAAAAAAGATTTGTACAGGTATGGGGAAAGTGCTGCGACTGACTGAACGTGTCAAAAGTGCTTTGCAAAGTTTCGTGCTGGAGATTTCTCAATGGACGATGCTCCATGGTCAGGTAGACCAGCTGAAGTTGACAGAGATCAAATCGAGACATTAATTGAGAACAATCAACATTATACCACGCGGGAGATAGCCGACATACTCAAAATAACCAAATCAAGCGTTGAAAATCATTTGCACCAGCTTGGTTATGTCCATCGCTTTGATGTCTGGGCTCCAAGTAAGTTAAGCAAAAAAAACCTTCTGGACCATATCTCTGCATGCTATTCTCTATTTAAATGTAATGAAAACGTTCCGTTTTTAAAAGAAATTGTGACGGGCGATGAAAAGTGGATACTGTACAATAATGTGGAATGGAAGAGATCATGGAGCAAGTGAAATAAACCACCACCAACCACACCAAAGGCCGGTCTTCATCCAAAGGTGATGTTATGTATACGGTGGGACTAGAAGGGAGTCCTCTATTATGAGCTCCTTCTGGAAAGCCAAAGGATTAGTCCCAACAAGTTGGTCCCAATTAGACCAACTGAAAGCAGCACTAGATGAAAAGCATCCAGAATTAGTCAACAGAAAAAGCATAATCTTCCATCAGGATGATAACACAAGACCACATATTTCTTTGATGACCAAGCAAACCTGTCACAGCTTGGCTGGGAAGTTCTAATTCATCAGCTGTATTCACCAGACATTGCACCTTCGGATTTCCATTGATTTCGGTCTTTACAAAATTCTCTTAATGGAAAAAATTTCAATTCCCTGGAAGACTGTAAAAGGCACGTGGGAGAGTTCTTTGCTTGAAAAGATAAAAAGTTTTGGGAAGATGGAATTATGAAGTTGCCTGAGAAACGGCAGAAGGTAGTGGAACAAAATGGTGAATATGTTGTACAATAAAGTTCTTGGTGAAAATGAAAAATGTGTCTTTAATCTTTACTTAAAAAACTGAAGGCACTTTTTGGCCCACCCAATATATCGATGACAGTACTGTCGATTGGGACAGTATTTGCCAGCTATATGTGAACTTTAAATTTTGCTTTCAAGCAGAGGTTGTGAATTATCAAACCATCCATCTAGATTTTCTCACCTAGATATTCCCGTGCACAGAGATACAAAAGTGAGCAGAGGCTAGCTAGCTTTGGTTGGGAACTGGATTATAGCCAAGAAAGAATAAAAGCTACCGACCTGTTTAAGGATGGAAGCTGTGGAGAACTGAAACTCTAACCAGATAAGGTAAGCAGCTACTTATATTACATTCACTTATTCATTTACTCATTCATCCAAGTTGTACTGATAGACTATTTCATGCCAGACATAATGGGGAATATAGGTACGCCAATAGGTAATTTCATTATATGTGGTAAGTGTAAGTGTTATTGTAGGATCACGGTGGATAGGATGGACGCAGTACAAAATACAGTAGAAGCACACAGAAATGGCTACCAACCTAAAGCTGATAGGCCAAAGAAGGCTTCCAGGGGGAAGTGACATCTAAACTAAGAGTAAAGGATGACTAGGACTTAGCTAGGTGAAAGGGACAATTGAGGGAGTAGGGAGTAGAAAAAATTAGTGTTCCAAACTAAGGCAGTAAGATGTGCAAAGGCCAGAGGATTGACAGAGGCTGTAGAGGTAGGAAGGAGCAAAGATATGATCAGAATTTACTTTGAGGGCATGGGGAAAGGATTTTAAGTTGGGAAGTGATGAGATCCAACCTGAATTGTAGAAATATCACTTTTGTAAAGCAAGGAAACAGATAAAGTAAGGGGATGGGTCAGGAGAGAGGTGGGGAGACCAGTTAAGAAGTTGCTGCAGTAAAAGAGGTAAGAAACGTTGGTGACTTAAATCAAGATATTGGAATTTAAGGATAGAGAAAAGTGGATAGGAGTTGAGAGACATCAGGAAAGAGACATAGGAACGCAGACTCTATAGGACTCAGTGGCTGATCAGACATGAGAATAAGGCTAAGAGACTAATTTTATGTTTTTGGCTTATTTGGTGCCATTTGTTAAACCAGGAAACTCAGGAGGAAGAGGTTGTGGATGATGGCTGAAAATGGGGATAAAAGGTGATTATTTCAGTTTGGAACATAACATCTAAATAGCTTTGGGACATTCAAGTAAAGATGGAGAGCAACCAGCAAGATATTCAGTTCTGGAGGAAGATTTGGAAGGATTAGGTAGAAGACAGTAATGGGGATGAATAAGATTAGGTAGAATCTTAGACTGGGAGAAGATTTAAGATGCAAATAAACATAACGACTTGCTGGACCGGGGAAAAGAAGGCTTGCCAAAAAGACTGAAAAAGAGATTCAAAAGAAGTAGAAAGTCAGGAGAAATGGTATCATCAAAGATAAGGGAAGAGGGTTTTGCACAGAAGTGGCCAGTGGTCATCATCAAATCTACCATGTGTCAATAAACAAACAAACAAACAAATAAATAAATAAGAACTGAAAAGTTTCCACTAGATTTATCAATGAGTTCTCACTGGTTGAGTTGGTGATAGCCAAAGATTTGGCCTAAACCTTACAGCAGTTAGAACAGCTAACTTCTTAATGAATTTTCTCCTATATTTGAAATTCAAAGTGTTGACAACCAAGTTGGTTCCTTAATAAGTAACTTAGAAAAGCAGACTCTTATTTCAATAATTACTGCTTCCATGAAATTATGTAATCATTCATGTATTCAAACAATATCTGAATACTTTCTATGTGCCAAGTACTGTGCTGGATGTTGGGTATACAACGATGAACAATAAAAACAAGGTCTGTTTTCACTCAGTTAAGGTTGGGGTTTTTCAAAAGCAATTGTTATTTAGGAAAAATAAAAATAAAGATCCACAAGTTTCTAGAATTTAAGTTCCTGATCTAAACTTAAATTTAGCTATATAGCACCTATTGCCACAGTTTTTGAAGAACACAGTAAATCGGTGATTTAAAGGCAAGAATAAAAAAAAATTAGATTTAGGATTCACCTTTCAAATTACAAGCTGTGTGATTTGAGAAAATTACTTTATTTCTCTGAGCCTATTTCCAGAGGGTAGTAGTGATTGTGGATGACCCTGTTTCAAAGCCAAAAGAAAGCTGAGGTTGTCTGAGGCAGTCAGAGGAATAGAGGTACCCAAGAAGGAAAAGAACAGAATAATTATGGATGCTGACTAGATGATTCTCTTACAAGGGGCGTGGAGAATGAAAGCAGAGTTGAGGAACAATGGTGGGGAGTAGGAACTGACTTTGTTTAACTGACCCCTTCTGCTTAGGTCATCCTTCGCAAGAGGTAAACCAAAGAATGACAAAAGAAAAAGAACGTGTCCATGGTGAAGCTTGTTGACTGAGAGCTTCATTATAGCATGACCTGGTTGAGCTGTTCTGTTAAGAAACTCTTATCTCAGTATTTTTAGTAAAATCTTTTCCTCTTTGGCTGGTCACATTTCTCAGAGAGCTGTCTTCCAATGTCCTGCTTGAGGGAAGGCTGCCAGAGTTCTAGGAGCTGAAGGGGGAAAGTTGTCGACTGGTATTCTTAATATCTGACACTCACTTTACTCCCTTGTTTGCAGCAAAACAGTATTTCCCTCAGCCAGACATAGTGTTTCCCTGGCCTGTTCACACTCTGTCTCTCTCTCTCAAAAATAAATACACAAACCAACCAACCAACCTCTAATACTCTGCCAGCGTAAAGGAGAGGCAGTTGGCTGTTAACACGGAACTGGAAAAGATCTGAGAGGGGACTCCAACTGCACCTTAAGGAGACTTTCAACTAATCCTCTTTTTAATGTTTTAGCTCCATCTTAACCTCCTGCTTTCAGTGATAACTTGATATCTCTAATTCCTAAGCCCTTTGCAGTTCCGCAAACTGGGGTGCTTTAAGGCTTGTACAACTGTTAGTTAGGAAAAGTCTTTCTTAGGGCTGCTAAGTAAAGGCACTCATCTATCAGCTTTCTAGTTTCTAAAATGTTGTTGCTGTTGTCTCCTAGCTTGTTTTGCCTGTGGGTTTACACATTAAAAAAACTCTTTACTTTTGTTTTAGGGTTTTGGGGTAGTAGCTGAGGTTAAATGTATGTATTCAATGTTCACTTTAACCAGAAGTTACTCTATCTACTTATCTCATCTCCCACCACCTTTCTATACTACACTTGGCAACACTGAAATATTTTTTGATTTTCAAAAACACAGGTGCTTTCCATACTTTTTTCTACTAGCAACTTCGTCTATTTGGAACACTCTCCCTCCCAATCCTTGTCTGACAAGTGCCCTCTGTGACCATCTCCTTCCCACTCTAAACCCAGTAACCCGTAACAGCATTCGTAGCACTTTTTCACACACCTCTATCAGTGCATAGTCCACTATATTACATATACCGGTTTACCTGTGAGTTTTTCCTTCTAGACTGTGAACTCCTTAAGAACCAAAATGATATCTTAATCATCTCAGTATGTCTAGTACCTATTACAGAGACTAGTACATGATAGAAGTCAGTAAATGTCTGGAGGAAGAGAAAGGAGGAGAGGAGTAAAATACATACCCTGCTCAAGCAAAAGATGTATTCTACTGATTAATATACTCTTCTTTTAAAAACTGAAGTACAGTTGACTTACAATATTATGTTAGTTTCACGAACACAGCAAAGTGATACAGTATATATATATATATATATATATATATATATATTTTTTTTTTTTTTTCAGATTCTTTTCCATTATAGGTTATTACAAGATATCGAATATAGCTCCCTGTGCTATACGGTAAATCCTTGTTGTTTATCTATTTTCTATATACTAGTGTATATCTGCTATCTCATACTCCTTATTTATCCCTCCCGGCTTCCCCTTTGGTAACCCTAAGCTTGTTTTCTATGTCTGTGAGTCTGTTTCTGTTTTGTAAGTAAGTTTATTTGTATTATTTTTTAGATTCCACATATAAGTGATATCATATAGTATTTGTCTTTCTCTGACTTATTTCACTTAGTGAAATTCTGACCTCTCACTGTTCAGAATGGCCATCATCAGAAAGTCTACAAAGGGTGTGGAGAAAAGGGAACCCTCCTACACTACTGGTGGGAATGTAAATTGGTGCAGCCACTACAGAAAATAGTATGGAGGTTCCTTAAAAAACTAAAATACAACTACCAAATGATCCAGCCATCCCACTCCTGGGCATATATCCGGAAGAGATGAAAACTCTAACTTGAAAAGATACACGCACCCCAATGTTCATAGCAGCACTATTCACAGTAGCCAAGACATGGAAGCAACCTAAGTGTCCATTAACAGATGAATGGATAAAGATGTGGTGTATATATTCAAGGTCAGAGTGCCAGCATGGTTGAGTAAGGGCCCTCTTGAGGGTTGCAGACTTCTTGTTATATCTTTACATAGTGGAAGGGGCTGGGGAGCTCTGCTGGCTTTCTTGTGAAAGGGCATTAATCTAGTTTGTGATGTCTTTACCTTCATGACCTAATCCCCTCCCAAAAGCCCCACCTCCTAATACCATCACCTTGGGCACTAGGTTTCCAACATATGAATCTGGGAGGACACATTCAGAACACAGCACTTAACAAAATTCTCAAATTTGCTACCTCTTACATAGGACTGGTCATCAGCAGTGCTTGAGTGTCCTTAAAAACTTGTAGATTGGGCTTCCCTGGTGGCGCAGTGGTTGAGAGTCTGCCTGCTGATGCAGGGGACACGGGTTCGTGCCCCGGTCTGGGAGGATCCCGCTTGCTGCGGGGTGGCTGGGCCCGTGAGCTGTGGCCGCTGGGCCTGCGTGTCCGGAGCCTGTGCTCCGCAACGGGAGAGGCCGCAGCGGTGAGAGGCCCGCGTACCGCAAAACAAACAAACAAACAAACAAACAAAAACTTGTAGATTGTGTTCCAGAAGATAAGCCATTTTTCTCATACTTTTTTTTTTTTTTTTTTGCATTACGTGGGCTTCTCACTGCTGTGGCCTCTCCCGTTGCGGAGCACAGGCTCTGGACGCGCAGGCCCAGCAGCCATGGCTCATGGGCCTAGCCGCTCCGCGGCATGTGGGATCTTCCCGGACCGGGGCACGAACCCGTGTCCCCTGCATTGGCAGGCGGACTCTCAACCACTGCGCCACCAGGGAAGCCCCCATTTTTCTCATACTTTTAAACCTCTATGTGGTTTCCTATATTATTCAGAGCCCTTAGCCTAAGATGCCCAATATAAGAATTTATCCAGTAACCAATGGAATATTATAAAAATTTTTTGTTGGTAACTAGAATTTTCAGCCGTGACAAAATCTGAGGCTTGACTGTGAAGCCTATGCTTTTTAATAAGGCAGGACCCTTAGTTACTTTTGGAGATACTGACCACTGCCAGTTGAAGTCATACTAAGCCCACTGTTGAGTAGCTTGCTTGCTTGCTTACTTACTTACTTACTTATTTATGCAAGACTTTCTCAATGAAGAGAAAGCCACTGATTCACATTCTGGCACAAGTTCCTTACCTTGTCACAGACTACTACTTTGAATAGCACTGTGTTAGACCATCTCATTATATCCTCCATGTATCTTAACTTCTCTTCCATATTTTCCATCTTCTTGTCTCTTTGCTCCACTATGTGTAATTGCTTCAGATCTGCATCCCAGTTCACTACAAGTCTCTCACTGCATTTAGTGTGATGTTTAACCCATCCAATGAGTTTTTTGTAATTATGTACTTATTTCTGTTTACTTATTTTACCCAAATAATTTCAAATATATATGAAAATTGAAAGAATTTTACAGTGAACACCTGTATACTAACCACCTAGACTGTCATTAACATTTTACTACGCTTGCTTTATCATTTAGCTATTCATCTACCTATCCTTTAACCCATCTTATTTTTAGTGCATTTCAAAGTAAATTGCAGACATCAGTTGTACTTCCCCCAAGTACTTTAGCATGCATATCATTAGAGGTCAATATTTGTTTATAGGTTCTTCTTTTGCTGTATAATTTACATACAATAAAATGCACAAACCTTAAGTGTTCACTGGGTTTTGACAAATATGCCATAATGTTTTTGAGATATATCTATACGGTTGCACGTGTCATTAACCTTTTTGTTGTGTCCTCTCCCGTTGCAGAGCACAGGCTCTGGACGCGCAGGCTCAGCGGCCATGGCTCACGGGCCTAGCCACTCCACGGCATGTGAGATCTTTCCAGACCGGGGCACGAACCTGTGTCCCCTGCATCGGCAGGCGGACTCAACCACTGCGCCACCAGGGAAGCCCCTAGCCTGTTTTTTTTTTTTTTTTTTTTTTTATCGCCGATTAGTATTACATTGTACGGATATATGGCAGTTAAAGAAAAAAACATTCTCTGATTGATGGGCACCTGGGCTGATTCTAGTTTTAGGCTATTATGAATAAAGTTCCTATGAATATTTTTGTATAAGTCTTTTTATAGTCATATGTTTTAATTTTTTTAAGGTAAGACCCAGGAGTGAAATTACTGGATCATAGGATAGGTATATGCTTAGTTTTATAAGAATCTCCCAGTCTTTTTTCTAAAGTGATTGTACCAGTTTACATTCTCAACAATAAAACCTGAGAATTCCAAGTACTTTACAACTCTGTCAACATTTGGAATTGCCAGTCTTTCTAATTTTAGCCATACTGGTGGTTATATAGTAGTATCTCATAATGGTTTTCATTTGCATTTCCCAGATGACTGATACTGAGCAGTTCTCCATGTTTTTACTGACCATTCACGTATCTTATTTTGTGAAGTGTCTGTTCAAACTGTCCATTTTCAAAAACTGGTTTGGCTTCTCCTTATTAAGTTGTAGGAGTTCTTTAAATAAACATGACATCAGTTCTTTGTCACGTTTACAATTTGGGAATATTTTTTTCCTAGTCTTAACTATTCATTTTCTTAATGCTGTCTTCTGAAAAGTGTAAGTTTTAATTTTGATGAAGTACAGTGACCTATTTTTTCTTTTTTGGTTATCCCTTTTTGTCACCTGAGAAACTGTTGCCAGTTATAAAGATTACAAGTGGCAATGAATATTCAATTAATTATTAAAAAAAAGAGAAACTGTTGCTCATTCCCAAGTCATGACTCTATTCCATGCTTTCCCCTAAAAGCTTTATTGTTTTATATTGTATGTTTATGTCTGTGCTCTACCTCAAGTTAATCCTTGTGTTTGATGTGAGGCAGAGGTATAGGTTCACTTTTTTTCCATATGGATATATTCAGTTATTTCAGCACTATTTGTGGAAAACACTTTCTTCTCCCTATTGGATTACTTTGGTGCCTTTGTCAAAAATGCCATAAATGCGGGTCTATTTTTGAGTGCTCTTTTCCACGGATCTATTTGATATGTCAGTATCACACTGTCTTGATTACTGTGGATTAACAGTAAGTCTTAAAATCAGGTAGTGTTAAGTCCTCCAAATTTGTTCTTTTTCGAGATTGCTTTGGCCATTCTAAGTCCTCTGCATTTCCACATACATTTTAGAATCATCCTGTCAATTTCTAGAAAAAATTCTGCTGCAGTTTTTATTGGGATTTCATTCAGGCTACAGATTGATTTGTGGAGAACTGACATCGTAACAATATTGGGTTTTCCCTATACTTTGAGTTTTTACTTTACTGATTATATAATCTAAACTTACCTGGCCATTTTTGTTAGTTTCTTGTTATTTGCTTATTTTGTATTCGATCCTTTATTTATTTAAGTATTTTAATTATTATATGTTCATATTGAATAATGCCAATATATAAAGCCTTTGGGAGTCTCAATCTCAATCTGCTGTTGGTTGTTTCTGTTGACACTATTTCATATTGGCTCATTTCTTTGGTATTTGGTCATTTTAAAATTGTGAGTTCATATCTTACTGAATTTTATCTGTGGGAATCCTGACTGCCTAAATTGTGGCTGCACTATTCTAGAAAGGATTTACAATTGCCTCTTCTGGAGGCAAGGGTGAGGGGCATGCCGTTGAAGAGGGATTATTTTATTCCTCTTCCAGTGTCCTACCCTGCTGTAAATAAAGCTCTCAGGTTCAACCAGCTCTCTTTACAGAAGTCGACTTAATTGTGCTCACAAATCTGGTTTCCCTACCTGCTAAGAGCTCAGAATTTGGTCTTTCCTATTTGTCCTTTTCTTGAGAGTAGAGGAGGGGCCTATTATAGATTTCCTTTTCTCCTTGGGAAAAACTATATATCAAAATCATGGGGTATTTTTGTTGTTGTTTCAATTTTCTAAGATCTATTTCTATGTTAGTGAGAGGGTCCCTCATAACATGCAGTTTATTATAATGCTGGAAATGGAGGACTTTACTGGGTTTTTAAATTATAATTTACTGTGAAAAGATCTTAGCTAAGATCTTGACACAAAAATCATAGATCTGCTAAAATGAAAAGAGTTAAGGCCATGATATTTTTGAAGAGATTTGTAGTAATCTCAGTTACAAAAAAACCTAAAATACGATCAGTTATTTGAGATGAGAAGATACATAGGAATAATCTATAATCTCTATAAACAAGTCCTTTAAAAAATTATCTTGGCAGTGAAAGAACCTGATAAACAAAATAACCCCTTGGCAGTACTCATGTTCCATTTAATTTTCCCTTGAGGACAGAAAAGACAGAATAACTTCAAGATCACGAAGAGCAAAAATTACTAAAGTTTCTGAATCACTACCTAAAAATTGGTTCATTTAATGTTTCTATCTTAAAACACCAACACAGATGTTTGGCCTCTCTGCCTTGAAATTCTATGCTTTTGTAAAAAATGTTCAGAATGTCATGTTAAATCCCCACAAGTAACATTGCTGCAACAAGAATATAAATATTAATAAATCCCAAGTTGGTAATAAATAACCCATTAAAATAAGAGTATCACATGTGAACCCATTTATAACTGAAAAGAGCCTCTCTATAATGTTAAACAACAGCACATGCTGGAAGAAAGACAGGATATATTTTAATGTATTTATGAAATAGTGAATTCTAAAATATTAAGTGTTCATCAGTACAGGTGTATCTGGAAACAACACCAAAAAAAAAATGCAAGTTTTACCCCTAGAATATGATTATTCAAATGAAAAGGAATATTTTTGTAACCCAAGGGTACCTCGCTATTCTATAAGTAATTACTAATTAGTATATGCTAAAATTAAGTTTAGAGAAAGCCTTATAACTTAGTTCTTCAGTTAATTATAGCACATAAAGTACAAATGGAAAAAAGCTCCCTAAATCAGTTTTTGTAGTTTTATCACCAGTTATAGGGAATCAGGAAATTACCTAACTTTATAGCTTCTGGTGACCTTGATCTATTAGTCTAAGTCCTTTGTTCTCTATAATGACAGTACCAAAGTAACTGTAAGAAAGTAACCAAAGTAGCAAAAGACGTGAGATTTTTTAGGGTAAATTTATTATGTCTTATTCTTCTCATAAAGGTTTGATAATTTCCTTCCTACAAAAATGAGAATCATTTTTAAGTTATAAAATATGCTTGTTATATGTTTTATATAACTTAATTATGCTTGTGTGTATTTCAAGCAGAGAAAAGTTTAAATGGAAATCAAAACTCTTCTATCTATGCCAGAGATAACCATTATTAAGGATTTAGTGTAAATATCCTTCCAGATTTTTACCATGATATACATACATACATATATGTAATTTTAGGTCAAAAATAGAATTATATCTACTTTATGTAACTTCCTTTTGCCCACCCACCTGGCAATACATAACAGAAGTTTTTTCATATGGGTACATATTATAGAGCTACATATTATAGCTCTACATATTATAGAGCTACCTCTTTCTATTCAGTAACTGAACAGTATTCTGAAGAAGAGTTCTACCATAATTAGATTAATCAAAATGCAAATGGTAAACATTTAGGATGCTTTCAATTTTTGCTATTATAAACTATTACAGCTAGTCTCTCATGCTCTAAAGTAAGAATGTACTTCCAGTAAAGGTGAATCATCTCCTATCTTGCCAATTTGCTTAAACAAGATTACATTTTTGATGCTAGATTTTAAGTTAGAATTTCTGAGAAAGGTATCACTTGAAATGGGTTTTAAAAGATAAATATGCCCGGGCTTCCCTGGTGGCGCAGTGGTTGAGAGTCCGCCTGCCGATGCAGGGGACACGCGTTTGTGCCCCGGTCCGGGAGGATCCCACATGCCGCGGAGCGGCTAGGCCTATGAGCCATGACCGCTGAGCCTGCGCGTCCGGAGCCTGTGCTCCGCAACGGGAGAGGCCACAATAGTGAGAGGCCCACGTACCGCAAAAAAAAAAAAAAAAGATAAATATGCCCTGCAAAAAAAGTAACAGTAGTACCCTAAGACATTAATGTGTATAAGTTATAAGATTATAAATAATAACGATACAATTAACACCCATATACATAGTTTAAGAAATAGAGTATTACCATTACCTTTGAAGATCTCTATGTTCATGTCCTTCCTCTCTGTCTCCTGGAGGTAATTTTCTTCAATATTTTGCTTATTATCCCTTAATTTTCTTTTTTCCCAGATTTATTGAGGTACATTTGACAGATAAAATTGTAGTATACAATGTGATGATTTAATATATGTACACATTGCTTTTCATTTTAGTTTTAACACATATATTCTATCCCTAACTTAAATATCTCTAAATAATATATTACATGCTTTGAATTTTGTATGAATGAAAGCATATTGTAATTGAATTGCCTCTTTATTTTTGCACAAAATTATCTTCTTTAAGATTCATCCACATTGTTCCTTATAGCTGCAATTCATTCATTATCTCTGCTAAATAATATTCTAACATAAGAAAATAGCACAATTTATCTATACATTCATTCTACTGCTGGTTGGCATATGAGTTGTTTCCAGTTTCCTTCTATTTCAAACAATGTTCCTATGAACATTTTTGTGCATATCTCTTGGTGTATGTGGGTAAGATCTCCTCTAAGAGTGGAATTACTGGGTCATAGAATATGTTCATATTCAGCTTTACCAGAAAATCTTTGTACCATTTTACACCCTAACAAGCAGAGTTTACATGCTCCATTTGTTCGATAACTTCACCAATACTTAATATTATCCAATTATACAATTATTACAAAACAGTGAATGTAAAATGCTATCTCACTGTGGTTTTAATTTACATTTCTCCAGTTACTGACATAGATCATCTTTTTTAAAAATGTCATTTTATTTATACACTAATTATCCAAGTGGATTTCCTTTTCTCTGGGATACTTTAAGTCTCTTGCCCATTTAAAATTTGGGTTGTCTCTTTCTTATCGATTTGTACGAGTTTTTATAATCTGAGTACTAATCAGTTGGTAGTCATATGCTCTGCAAACATCTCTCACTCTGAAGTTTACATTTTCATTCTCTTTATGGTATTTTTTGAAGAACAGAAGTTCTAATTTTAATGTAGTCAAATTTACCAATCTTTTCTTTCTAACTGAGGTAAAAGTGGTATATAACAATATTTTCTTTTAAGATTGGCACTATTTTTTACCGTGTTTAACAAATCTTTCCCTCCCCCAAAGTCATAAGGCTATGTCATTTATTCTCTTTGAAAGACTATATAGGTTGGCTTTTCATATTTAAGTATTAATATTTAATCCACATAAAACTGACTTTAGTGTATAGTGTGAGGTATTGGTACATTTTTCCTGTACATGGTTCATTATGTGTACATGGTCACCCAACTGTCCCAGTACTAGTTATTGAATGTTTTACCTCTTTGTCATTAATCTGAAACACCAACTCTGTCATAAATCACATTTCCAAACATGTGTACATCTGTTTATAAACTCTAAGTTCTGCTCTACTGGCCAATTTGTTTATGATTGTGCCACACACTGTCTTAATTACTACAATCTTAAACTAATTAAAAAATTTCTTAAGTGTTATTGAGGTATAACTGACAAATAAAATGGTAAGATATTTAAAGTGTGCACTGAGGTGATTTGATATATGTATACATTGTGAAAGGATTCCCACAACTCAGTTAAATGACACCTCTCCTCACATATTTATCTGTCTTTTTTTTTTTTTTGGTGAAAACATTTAAGTTCAACTCTTTTAGCAATTTCAGTTATATAATAAAGTGTTACCAATTGTAGTCCCCATGTTGTACCTTAGATCCTCAGGCCTTATTCATCTTATAGCTAAAAGTTTGTACCATTTATCGACCTCTCCCTATTTCTTCCACCTCTCAGCCCCTGGCAACCATTTTCTACTCTGTTTCTAAGAGTCTGACCTTTTTTTTTTTTTAAGGTTCCACATATAATACCATGCAGTATTTGTCTTTCTCTGTCTGGCTTATTTCACTTGGCAGAATGCCTTCAGGGTTCATCCACGTTATTGCAAGTGGTAGAATTTCCTTCTTTCTCATGGCTGAATAATATTCCACTGTATTGTGTATATATACCACATCTTCTTTATCCATGTATACACTGATGGACATTTAGGTTATTTCCACATCTTGGCTATTGTGACTAATGCTGCAGTGAACATGGGAGTGCAGATACTTCTTCAATAGCCTGTTTTCATTTCCTTTGGATATACCCAGAGTGGAACTGCTGGATCATATGGTATGGTTCTATTTTTAATTTTTTGAGGAATCTCCATACTATTTTTTATAGTGGCTACACCAATTTACATTCCTACTGACAGTGCACAAGGGTTCCTTTTTCTCCATATCCTTGCCAATACTTATTATCCCCTGTGTCTCTGATAATAGCCTTTCTAACAGATGTGAGGTGGTATCTCGTTATGATTTTGATTTGCATTTTCCTGATGATTAGTGACATGGAGCACATTTTCACTTACCTTTTGGCCATTTGTGTGTCTTCTTTTAAACTAATTTTTGATATGTGACAAGGCCAATTCCCAGGCTTTGCCGTTTGTTTTAGGAGTATGTTGGTAATTCTCAGACTTTTGCTCTTTCTGTTGGGATTCTGACAGGAATTGCAGTAACTCTATAGATTATTTTGGGGAGAACTGATATCTTTATAATACTGAGTCTTCCAATCCATGAACATGGTATATCTTTCCATTTCTTTAGGCCTTCTTTCATCCACAAATGTTATTATTAATTATACCCTGTAATTCTCACTTTCCAATCTACCAGAATTTAACATGCATTTTACTCAGTTTCTCTGGAGTCCCACAGATAGTCTTTGAAATCCTAATATTTATTTTTCTCTTTGTGCAAAAAGTTTAAGAAAGAATTTTTGCATCACCTACAAAGAATACGATGCCAATGTCACAGGGACAGGATAGGGAAATCAGATTATTTGCTTCTCCTAAACTATGTCCTCATTATTGTGTGGGAAGTTTATCTCTGTAAGATAATACACATATGTTGAAGCCAACTGGAAATATTTTTTTTGTGCTTTACCCACACAAAGTACTTAGTAAACACTTAACTGAGTAATTCATTTATCATTTGGATTACCCCACCATTCATTGCCCTCTGCTTTAATAGTACAACTGAAAACTGACTGAAAAGGGCTGACGTGAATACAGACATTATGTAATATATAACTGAATGTTTTAAAGATGACTTTTCATTTTCAGAAAGCGTACTTATAGAACTAGTAAAATAACCTAATATTTTTCAAGAAAAAACAAAAAACTCTTAATATTTATGCCAAGTAATACATAAGTGTTTCTGACAGAAATGGTATGGATATTGGCTCTTCATCCTATTAGGTGCAGAAGGCTCAAGAACCTGATATATTGGTAATTACTGAATCGCCTGGAAAAATAAAGAGTATTCTCAAATAAGAAGGATAATCTGAAAGAACTAAAAGTTACCTGTAGAGTACAGTTCATCATCCTTATTATGTAGTCGAACTGTTGATGGTCTAATATTGCCCGGTTTTGCTGAACATGTAAACCCAGCTCATCAGTGAGACACTGTCTTGCTGCCTTTCCTTTAAGGGCTCTCAGTGCAGCAGGAAGGGTCTGAGGACAAGAGAGGAAGACATGAACAAAAGGTACCACTGTAAAAAAAGTAACTTTCAATCATGCTGAAAACTCACGTGTATCCTATAAACCATTTAACAGAGTTATTAGTAGAATTAAACTGCTAGAAAAGAGGTGATGTACTGTTAAGGACAACTGTAAACAGATGGATTTATAGTGATTTTTTTATTTGTAAGGCAGCATGAAAATAAGTAGGACTAGTTTATGTGATACATTTAGAAAACATTAAACTTCATAAAAAAAACTCATCAAAATTGTGGTCACCAAAATAACTGTTGCTTCAGATTATGAGTCAAAACCACAGACACTTAGACACGTTCTTGCAATAACTGGTCACATCTCCATGGCAAGAATAGAAGGAAAAATTAAAATGACAAGAATCATGGGTGATTTTATACTTTTAAAGTGATTAGCAACTTAATCACTACTCAGTTTTAATTTATGACTGGAAAATTCTGCAATCTCTTCTTATTTCAAAAGCATAATTAAGAAGGAAAAAAACTCAGAGCAACAAACAGAAATCTCTAGGTGTATATACTAAAACTCTTTTACTTCATCACCCACAAGACTGCCTCTTCCATTTCACCTTTAGAGCTGAATTAATTTACTTTACATAAAGTAATAATTTAACTTTGAAAACCTAAAATGAGAACAAAGGGGCAAATAAGAAGGAAGGGAAGAAGACTGAGAGTAGGGGGACCTAATATTGTTACAACGGGTACAGGAAACAGGCTGTGAAAGCTGAAAGCAAGAGAAGCAAAAGAAAGCCTGTAACACTTCAACCATAAGAAAAAAATGGATACCAAAAAAACTCAAAATATAAAGAGGCTTGAGGTCATTTAGTGCAAGGGTAAAAACTTCATTTTACATGTTTTACTAGCCCCTTGTAATAAATGTTCAGAATTATGACGAGTCACTAAGGAAAGGTTACATATGTTTAGTATGTTTTATTAAAGAAGGCAAGAAAATGTGCTTTAACAAGGCATATTTAAATGAATAACACAATTTTTATAATTCATTACTTTGTCTAACTAGATTCTTTGTAATAAATAAAATTATATTTTAGATGTTAAGTTTCTAAGTAATATGCCAAAATAGAATTAATGAACAATGTTTAAAAGTTCCAGGGGGGGGAAATGACTATCAGTACTTCTCTGGTTGCCATATAATTAGGCTTGGCTAAGATTTTAAATCTTAGACACTGTTCATTTAAAATGATCAAAACAATGAAAGGATACTTTATAAGGAAAAGGGATTGAATCAGAGGAGCGGTCAGTAGGCAAGCTAAACATAGAAATCTGAAAGGGATGTGATGAATGCTTACTTGGGAAAGATGGCATTTTATTACCTTTTCAGTCTCCAGTGTTTTATTTTCAAATATGAATGAGATGCAGTTTCTAACAACTTCCAATCTCTGTGCACTGTTGAAAACTGTTGTCACCTTATCCATTATTGAAACTAGTAAAGGAGTATAAGGAAAACACAAATTAAACTCCTCCAGCAATTACAAAAGGGGAATATTACAGTTTATGACTCTGTTTACATGACCAAGACTTAAGCGTTTTTTCCCCCTTGTTACATGACACTGAAAGTATTTCATTTCCTCACTTTGATTACATTTTTAGGTTGTGAAGTGGCAGGCTAGTCAATGGGTTATTTAGGATAATTTCACAGGATAGATTCTAACACTGTACTTAACTCTTAGGCAAATTAATTCATATTTACATTGCTCAGTAAAATTTTATTAAGCAAAGGTAATAATTTTTCCTTTAATTGTAAACAAACAGATAAAAAATATTTTGGGTACAAGATCATGACAAAAATAGCTAACACTCATATGTGAGAGGACTGACTACTAACAGAAAAAGAAGTTGATATTTCTAACATATTACCAAAGAAAAACCACATACCACAAAAAATTAGGTTCTACAAATCTGAGTACAGGTGACCGGAAGAAGCACTGCACACAAAGAGAAAAGATCATGGCCAAAGAGTCGCTATAAAAATGTGGGAGAGTCACTTCTCAGTTCTGTGAACTTAGTACCTGTCAACTATACAAGGTTGGATAATTCTAGTGTACTACATAGGCTTAAATTACTTAAAATAAATTTAACTTATTAAAAGAATATTAGAAAGATATAAATTAAAGCAGTATTTGTCAAATAAAAAGTATAATTTCACAAAGAACTATACTATATAATTTGTACAAATGAGGCAGTATCAATAATTCTTAAGCCTTATATTTTATGGCTGCTCTTACCTAACAAGAAAGACCACCATATCTTACTCTTAGCATTCCTTTCATTTCATCAATACGAAACTTTATATCCTTCAAATAATTTTTTAAACTTTTAAAAATCTTGAAATAATTATAAGCTTACAAAAAGTTGCAAATTAGTACAGAGAAGATCCATGCATTTATCACCTTCCCCCATGGTGATATCTTACATAACTAGAGTGCTTTATCAGAATCAGGAAATCAATCTTACTTGGTTTTTACTATAGTTTTCTTGAAATCACTTAAAATCATGTAAGATTAACATTAATGACCATGACTGTAAAGTAGATTATTTCATATGACTTTTCTGTCTGAAATGTGCATTCTTAATTTTGCACTCTGGTGCTTCCCACACGTGTAGGTCAGTGGCATAGACTGAAATTGAAATTGATCTACATTTAGAGAAGAAAACTTCTTAGTCTCCAAATAAGACCACATGCTTTATTGAGAGAGTAACATCTTTAACCTATGTTTATAAAATTTTAATTCTAAAATCTCTGTAGCAGCATTTTAAATTTTCTTTAGGATGAACCATTAAAAACCCCACATTTTCTTATAATGAATCTGTTTACCATCTGGGAATTATTATTTTCCTTTGGAGACTATGACTTAGTTCATTCCCAGAAGAAAGTTCTTCACTTAGAGTTACTGATGTATCAGGCATTGGCCAAATCCCCAGTTGTGGCATTCTAATACTAGCTTTCTAACATTTGATAACAACTCTGGTTTATGGGTATTTGACCTTCCAGGGCTTCCTTCCCAAGGCTTTGGCTTTCAAATGCTATTTCTAGCATTTGAAATAGCATTTGAATAGTGTTCATCATCACTCTGGCCCCTCTGAGGAATAGCTGGTAACTAATTAACCTCTCAAAATGTGAATGGCTCTTAAAGTGACAGAGCAATTCTACATTCATATTAAATAGGTATCATGTAAAATGAAACATTCATACCTTTTAATTTTAATACAAGGGAAATCCTAATTCTGATCAACTCAAATGAACCAGAAACTTGGACAGAGGTCCCTGTATTCGTCTTTCACTCATTCATTCATCATTTGTTCGTTTGTTCATTCATTCATTCATTCTGGTTTTACAGGAAGTGCATGCAGGGACAAATACTGAGCCATGTGTAACTCTCTCACTGACTACAATGAGACATTCCATATGCATCTAAAAAAAGAACTTGATGCTGATTGAAAATAAAGAAAGTAAAGAGATTATACAAAACCAATATTGAGACAAGGCTACAATTCAAGCAAATTAAAATTTAAACCAACTTCTAATCTGTTCATGTGGGTATTTAAAGAAAGCATTCAACTAGCTCATAGATATTAAAGTTAAATGACCAAACCCTTCAAAAAATAACTACCCTAACATGTCTACTTCTCCTCCATTCTCTTCTCTATGTGAAAGTACAATCAACACTGAAGTAAAAGCTGTTAATACTTAGGGAAATAATAACAAATTAACATTATTAAGTAAATAATAAGTAATATTAACATTACTATATAACATAAATGTTAAGATACATAAATTATTAACATTACAACATAAACATAAATAATTAATAAATAATTAAACAACATATAAAGATATAAAAATGGCCAATAAGCACATGAGAAGATACTCTACATTAGTAGATGTGGAGAAACCAGAATGCCCATACATTGCTGGTAGGAATGTAAAAGAGTGTGGTTGTTTTGGAAAATAGCCTGGCAGTTCCTCAAAACATTAAACACAGGCTTATCATATAACCCAACAATTCCACTCCTAGATATATACCTGAGAGAACTGAAAACATATGTCCACACAAAAACTTACACATGAATGCTCACAGCAGCACTATTATTAGTAGCCAAAAAGTAGAAACAACCCAAATGTCTATCAACTGATATATGGATAACAAAACGTGATACATACCCATACAATGGAATATTATTCAGCCACAAAAAGCAATGAAGTACTATATATGCTACATGGATGAATGAAGTACTATATATGCTACATGGATGAACCTTGAAAATATTATGCTACATGAAAGAAGCCAATCACAAAAGATCACATGTTGTACAATTCCATTTATATAAAATATCCAGAATAGGCAAATCTATAAAGACAGGAAGTAGATTACCGCCTAAAGCTGGGGAAGGAGTGGTTTTGGGGGTGGGGTGGGGAGTAACTGCTAATGGGTATGGGTGTTTCTATTTGGAGGAATGAAAATGTCTGAAATTAGACAGTGAAAATGCACTCTGTGAAGATACTAAAAACCACTGAATTGCACACTTTTTTCTTGGCTGCGTTGGGTCTTTGCTGCTGTGTGCGGGCTTTCTCTAGTTGTGGTGAGCAGGGGCTACTCTTTGTTGTGGTGCGCAGGCTTCTCATTGTGGTGGCTTCTCTTGTTGCTGAACACGGGCTCTAGGCATGTGGGCTTCAGTAGTTGTGGCACATGGGCTCAGTAGTTGTGGCTCACGGGATCTAGAGCGCAGGCTCAGTAGTTGTGGCGCACAGGCTTAGTTGCTCCGCGGCATGTGGGATCTTCCCAGACCAGGGCTCGAACCCGTGTCCCCTGCATTGGCAGGCGGATTCTTAACCACTGCGCCACCAGGGAAATCCTGAATTGCACACTGTAAATGGGTGAATTTTATGGTATGTGAATTACATCTCAATATAACGGTTTTTTTTTTTTTTTTTTTTTTGCTGTACGCGGGCCTCTCACTGTTGTGGCCTCTCCCGTTGCGGAGCACAGGCTCCGGACGCACAGGCTCAGCGGCCATGGCTCACGGGCCCAGCCGCTCCGCGGCATATGGGATCCTCCCAGACCGGGGCACGAACCCGTATCCCCTGCATCGGCAGGCGGACTCTCAACCACTGTGCCACCAGGGAGGCCCAATGGTTTTTAAAAAAGAGAAGATTCCACAGTGGGAGCAGTTAGGCTAATGGTTACCCTGTGAGGGGCACTGAATGGAAAAGTGCTTCTAGGTATTGATAGCGCTGATTCTGGTTACACGAATTTGTTCACTTTGTAGAAACTCATCAAGCCGTGCACTTCTGTTTTTGTGTCTTATATCTTGATAAAAGGTTTATATTTTTCCTTTTAAGATTTATTTATTATTTATTTTTGGTTGCATTGGGTCTTAGTGGCAGCACATGGGATCTTCATTAAGGCATGCAGGATCTTTCAATGCAGCGCGCAGGCTCTTTGTTGCAGTGCACGGGCTTCTCTCTAGTTGTGGCATTCAGATTTTCTCTCTCTAGTTGTGGCACACAGGCTCCAGGGTGCGTGGGCTCTGTAGTTGTGGCGCAGGGGTTCCAGAGCGCGTGGGCTCTGTAGTTTGCGGCACTTGGGCTCTCTTATTGAGGCACGCGAGCTCAGTAGTTGTGGCACGCGGGCTTAGCTGCCCGTGACATGTGGGATCCCAGTTCTGCGACCAGGGATCGAACCCATGTCCTCTGCATTGGAAGGTGGATTCTTTACCACTGGACCACCAGGGAAGTCCTCAAAAGGTTTAGTTTTAAAACAAATAAATGGACAAATACATACCAACAGGTGGACCTGCGGGCACAACACATTTCTTTTCCACTCTTGAAGCAGGAGGTGCATTCTGGTTCTTGGCAAGATTTTCCTGTATTAATTCCTGTACCCGAGTTTCATTAATCTTTGGGAAAGGAAGGATATGAACTCGCAAGTGGGATCCTTCTGTTGGACGTGGAACTTTCTGAAACGCCATATGAGGGTTTGGATTTTCCTGCGATATCAAACATACGTAAAATGATTCCAAAGTTAAAAGAACAATGGCAGATTGTCAGCCAGAAAGACAGAAACTGAAATCAGAGAGGTGAGACATTGTACATACATTCAAATATATGCCATAAAATATAGAGTATTAGAATCTTACTTCTTACATGATTTACCAGCAGCATCTGATACAGCTGATCACTCTTTTTCCTCTTCAAGGAACACTTTCTTCACTTGGTTTCTAGGTCTTCTTCTTACATCTTTGTTTATTTTTCATCTCCCTAATCTCTTAACTATGTGAATACCCCAGGACTCAGACCATGGGCCACTTTTCTATTTACACTTACTTTCTTGGTGATAACTTCCAGTCTCTTATTTTTAAACCATAAAACACCAATGATTCACAAATTTTTATCTCCAAATGAGCTTCCTCCTGAACTCCATACCTGTATATTCAACCACCTGTACATAGTGTTTCCATTTGGATTTAAAATAACATTGTAAATATGTGTCCAAAATGGAGCACTTAATATTCACCTCCTCCAAATCTGCTTTCTACAGTCTTCCCCACTTCAGTAAATGGCATATTTATTTTTTCCAATCACTCTGGTGAAAATCATTCATCATTAATCATTAATGCCTTTCTCTAATAGTGAATTATCCATTCCTCTGCAAACCTTTTATACTTTGCCTTTAAAATACATTTATAACCTGACCACTTTTCAATACACCTTGGTTCAAGCCAGTATCTCTCATGTTGCTACAGAACAGTCTCTTAACCAGTCTCCCTGCTCCATCCTTTGCTCCTACCCTCACTCTGTTTTTAACACTGCAGACAGAGTGATCTAGTTAAAGTATGTCAAATCATCACCTAACTACTCTGTTCATTCAAATAGCTCTTCATCTCAATCGGAGTAAAACAAAAAGTTCTTACAATAATTTACAAGACCTGGCTTCTCTACATGACTGTGCCCTACTACTGTTTCCTTCATTCATTCTGCTCCTGCTACACAGGCCTTCTAATTCCTGCCTCAAAGTCTTTACACTTAACTGTTCCCTCTGCCTGGAATGCCTGTCTCCCACCAATTTGTACAGCACCCTCTCTCTTTTCCTGCATGTCTTTGCTCAAATGCCACCTTTCATGGCCACCCTATCTAAAATGATACCCCCAACACAGTCCCTACCGCCCTTACTATATTTTCCTTGTCACCTTCTCACATACTACAAATTCTATTTAACTTGTTTATTGTCTGTCCTTTTCTCATTAAAATGAAACTCAAGAGGACAGACATTCTGATCAATTATAAACTATTTTTTTATCCTCTGCTGTATACATATTGCATCTAGAAACTGCCTGGCACATAGCAGCCACCCTAAACTACTTCCTACTGTATCCTAATGAGTGGGACACAATGTTGAACACATATTAGAATTGCAGTAATTAAATTGTGTCAGCTAATATTTTCATAGACCCTTAGGGCTGGCATGGACTTTTATCCAGCTACTACTTAAGTAGAATTATATTTCAAATACTACGGGCAGAGTGGAGTCCGTCCTTTTTACAAAGTTCTCTAAAGAAGGCTGCTATACAATCATTCTTAGACCAATTCTTGCATTTATTATTCTTTGCAACCAGAAAATTTCTTTTCCCTCCTGAACCTGTGTTATTCATGTTGTACATTAGGCTCAATACTGCCCTATACATTCTCTGGACAGTTAAAATGGCCAACTCTCATTATCTACCAGAGCTGCTCCCCACAATTCTTTTTGGTTATTTGACCCAGACCCAGAAAAGGAAAGGTTGGACCACAGCAGATGATATAGGGAGCATATCTCAGCAATACAATGGAAATAATACTCCTTTAAGTGTCAAAAGCCTGGGTTCTAGTTTTTGCTCTGCTCATTATGTGATGCTGGATAAATAACTTTGCCTAAGTATATACAGGCATACCTTGTTTTATTGCACTTCACTTTATTGTGCTTCGTAGATACTAGGTTTTTTACAAATTGAAGGTCTGTGGCAACCCTGTGTTGAACAAGTCTACTGGCACCATTTTTTCCAACAGTATTTGCTCACTTTGTGTCTCTATGTCATGTTTTGGTAATTCTCACAATATTCCTAACTTTTTCATCATTATTATATTTGTTATGGTGATATGTGGTCAGGGATCTTTGATGTTATTATTACAAAAAGATTATGACTTGCTGAAGGCTCAGATGATGGTTAGCATTTTTTAGCAAAAAAGTATTTTTAAATTAAGGCATGTACATTGTTTTTTTAGACACAAATCCTACTGCACAATTAACAGACTACATACAGTACAGTGTAAACACAACTTTTATATGCACTGAGAAACCAAAAAATTCGTGTGACTCACTTTATTGTGATATTCGCTTTACTGCAGTGGTCTGGAACTGAACCCACAATGTCTCTGAGGTATGCCTGTACTTACGCTTTTCTTAAAAGGTTCCTGAGAAGGTGAAATCAGATTGAAAACTTGTTCTTGCCAAAGTAGCCTTCATACACACTTTGTATTTTCCCCTTATATCGTTAGCAAAGACAGGAAAAAATAAGTAAATTCCTATGCCAAGTCTTCACAATCACCACTTTCTAAACTATATGTTGAAAAATCTGTTCTAAAATTACACCTGGATTAATACCAATATCACTAGTCCAGAGTTTCTGAAACTGCCCTTTTCCAAAAGCAGTATGTTTTTTCTCTGTTCTTTAGGCACAATATCTAAGATACCTCGTCTTCTCAAAAGTTATAAATATCAACTTTCTAAAACCCATTGGGCAGATATTTCTTTCAGGAGGGGGAGGTAATTCATGTGGATTTTGAGTTTGAATCATTTAAAGTACATTCTTCACTACTTCCATTTCTATCTATACTTATTTTCTTTATAATAAAATAAAAACTTTAAATATACTTCCTATGATATAAATAATATTCATTAAAACAAATTTTAAAAAATGGAAAAATAAAAGTAGAAATCTTCTTAGTGATGCCAGTATCTTTTCTAGTATATCTCTCTCCCTCTCTTACTATATATTCTTCTCTCTTGCTCCAAAAATGACTTAAGGTGGTTTAGAAAAATAAAGATACACATATTGACTGTTTCTAATCAAAATTCTGTAATGTTATGGATTCATTCTAAACTTTATAAGGAAGATCAAAGATCCAAAAATAGTCAAGGCAATTCTGAAGAAGAGTAAATAGAGAAGTCAAACTTTCCCGATATCAAAATTTATGCAAACCTTTAATAATTAATACAGTATGGTAACTGGTATCACTGAAGGGTTAAAGGGCTAATGGAATAGAGAAGCCCAGAAGCAGGACTATATGTGAAAATGTGATAGAGACAGGAAGCACTATAATTCAGAAGGAAAAGTTAGACAATTCAATGAGAGAAGGTAATACAACAAAGTATTTTTAGCTCATGGTCTCTGATATCAGACTGCCTGGGTCAAATCCTAGCTTAGCCACTCACTAGTAGCATGACCCGGTGCAGTATCAATTCTCTTAGCACTTGGGTTTTAGTTTCCTCATCTGTAAGGAAGATAATAATATAGTACCTACTTCACAAGGTTCTTGTGAGGGTGGAACAAGTTGTTATAGGAAAGCTTTACCACACACACACACACACACAACTTCCCCAGAATAAATCTGAAAGCTCTTTTCCAAAAGTCTAGAGTATATTTATTTGAAAAATGTTTAGTCACTGAATATTCTATGGCATGACACCATGCCTCTGAAACTAAAACCACCTCTCTTTCTCCCAGGGTTCCCATCATATCACCAGCTACTTATATTTTAACAACAATGACAACAACAATAATGACAACCCTCAATGAGGGTTTAAATAAAAATCACTTATTAAAGAAAAGATATAGCTATTTGTCGCTAATAGTATTTTTTTCCTCATAAGCAATTTGGAATATTGTAAACCAAATCCATACCCAATTCAGAATAATAAGCATTCTAAAAAATGATTTTAAAACAAAGTTCAAAGCTGAGGCTATCCTTTAGCTGTACAGATAGTCTTCATAAAAATTCAGATTATGGGCTAAAGTTACTAAATGATAATATATTCAACTGTGTTTAGAAAATTCAAAAAAGGCTCATGCTCCAAGATCTAGTACTATTTGGTTTTCTGGTGGCCGTATCTGTACGCTGCTGCCCTCTAGCGGGCAGTATGGTAAAAATAAAGGACCACACTCACCACCTCACACCCACCTTAGTCACATAATGACTTCTGAGAAGACAGCAGAAATGAGAGACATTTTAAGGTTCGTTGAACTCTGCATGTTCTTGGAAACATGCTAAAATTTGTAACTCCAAATGTGTTTAGATCAGTCCCTTGAAGATTACTGAGCTCATTAAAAACCGCAGCCCAATTTCATTGTTGAATCTCCGTGTTGAAATAAGGAAATGCATTATTTTCCAACAGAACAAAAAAGCAGCCAAATATTCATCTTTGATTTTAGAGAAGTGCAAATATAAAGTAATAAGGATTTAGACAACTACATACTTATGGTGAACATAATTCTGTCCAAAGCAACAAGAAAGCTGGCAAAATGTACTATCATTTAGAGGGAATTTTAAAGTTGGATAATGATTTTCAAGAAGTGGGCTCTGTAATCCTGCTTTGAGAGTATACTATAGCAGTGGGAGGTATAATGATTTTCTCAGACTTGAAAAAATGACACACACACCATCTGGTCTGGAAACATGGATTTTTCTTTTCTCTCTCTCTCTCTCTCTCTCTCTCTCTCTCTCTCTCTCTTTTTTGGCAAGCTAAATGAGAATATGCCTAGGGCTTACAAAAAACAAGGCTGAGAAAGCACTTCAAATAAAAGCAAAGCAAAGCAAGACAAAACAAAACAAAAAGCCCCAAACCCTACTGGAAATTCAAAGTAGATACACTGGGAAAAAAAACTTCTTCCAACACATTGGTCTCAGCAATGAATGACAAATCAATGTGACCTTGTCAGGGTTTACCAAGTTTCCCATATTAATTTAGGTATTTAATAATTATTTAAAGTGCACCAATCATACCTAGACCTGTGTTACACAAATTCTTAAAAATCCTTTTAAATACAGCTGAAACCAATACTATCAATTGGACTAAATCGTTAAACACTGAAAAAATGTAACTGGACTTTTTAGAGTTGCCTGGCTGTGAACCCAACATTTGATGGAATGAGACACTCAATTTTCCATCATCACAGGCCTTTCAATGATCACCTAATAGAATTAATGTCTCATCCTTAATACAAAGAAATTTGGTGTATGACTTCAATATGTAATGTGCTGGTTGCCCTAATTCAGGGTTTCTTAACTTTGACACTATTGACATTTTGGGCTAGATAATTCTTTGTTTGGTGGTGGGGGGCAGGGAAAAGTGGGTGTCTTGTATACTGTAAGATGTTTAGAAGCATCCCTGGCCTCTACTTACTAGATGCTACTAGTATACCCTTTCTAGTTGAGACAGCCAAAAAATGTCTCCAGATGCTGACAAATTTCTGGTGGTACAGAGTTTGCCCCTGTTAGAGCAACTGCTCTAATTTATGACTCTAGATGGAGGCTCCATGGTCTAAGACAAGTCTTTTTACAAGTACCAAGAAAGCACAAAGTGATTAGCTAGGAGACCTAATACTCTCACTCACCCGCTGGCATGCAAATTAAAGCCATAGAAGGATAAAACCACACACCTATTAAAATGGCTAAAAACAAAGCAAAACAAAAAAACAACTGAGGATACCAAGTGTTGGTGAAGACACAAAGCAAACAGAACCCTCATATATTGCTGGCGGGAATGCAAAAATGGTATAGACTTAAGAAAACAGTCTGGCAGTTTCTTACAGAGATAACATTGTGTTACCATTTTTCCAGCATCCTACTCCTAAATATTAACTCAGGAGAAATAAATATTTATGTTCACACAAAAACCTGTGCAAATGTTTAGGGTGGTTTTACTCATAATTGCCAATACTGTCTTTCATTTGCTCAACAGGTAAATAAAACTCTGGTATAACCATACAATGGAGTACTGCTCAACAATAAACAGGAATGACATACATGCAGTGGCATGGGTGAGTCTGAAATGCATTATGCTAAGAGAAAGAAACCAGACTCGAAAAACTATGTCATGACATTATGGAAAAAGCAAAAAATACAGAGACAGAAAACAGATCAGTTGCCAAGAGTCTGAAGTGGCAGGGCGATGTGACTCTAAGGGAGCATTAAGAAGAAACTTGGGGTGACAGAAATGCTCTACAGCCTTAGTGTGGTGGCGGTGGCCGCAAAACTCATTCATTTGCCAAAACCCATCAAACCGCACGTTAAGAAGGGTAAATCTTACTACCTGTAGATTATATCATGGTAAACCCGACTGAAAATAGACAAGCAAACCAGACAGGGTGGAGGAAGGAACCTGATTTTTACACTTTGGGGTGGGGGCCTCATTTCATCCTAACAATCTAAGTAAGTTGTTTATGTTTTGACTTTTTAAGATGAAAGATGACTGCAATATTTTACTTCCTTCCTATAACAACAGCAACAAACTCCTTTATTCACAGTTGGCAAAGAGTACAAATATCATCAGTGTAGACTGAATGTGCCTGGGAGTGAAATTAACTTTCTGCAGAAATGTAAAGGGAACAGATCTTATGTGATTTAGAATGGCTACTCCTGCATTTGGGCTTTGTTCTCTCATTAGTTTTCAGACTTATTTGTTTCAATACTGGGCAATGAAATACTTATTAGGCACAAATAGAAATCTCATATTACTTTATAAGAAAGTCCAAGTCCTCTCATTTTTCCTTTAATTTTTAAGAAAACAGATTACACAGTCTAGCAAATGTTTATGTACTACTGCAGATGAAACACAAATTAGAAAAACTGCACTATGTAAAACAGTAAAACACATGTCCAATTGATTTCTTGCTGCCTTGGAACAGATGTTTATAAAGCTCTTGATCTGACCTATCTTAATATTCTCATTTTGCATTCAGCTAGTTGTCTTTTATAAGTGTACACCAAGAATCATAGAGAAAGAGCAGGTGAGTAGCTAAATGTGCTGTCTTGTAGACATCAAGAATTCTGATAGCCAAAGTAGGCAGACACAGTATAATCAACCCGGCATGGAAAGAAAAGCTGTACCAATAAAAATCTTCATGGCATAACTTTGCCAACACATACACATTTGTCTCTAATGGATTTATTCCTTTCCTTCGTCTTCATTCCACCTTCCCTTTCCCTTCTCCACCAAACTGACCAAACACTTTTCTTAATTATTTAGGAAGCTTCAGAAAGTTAAAAGAACAGCTAAACCCAGTTGCAATTCATCCTACTCATGTCTACTCACATTCCTACAATTCACCCCTACTCACTGAAAAGCACTATAAGGGAATGATGATAAGAAACTGGACAGTTAACGTTGGTTTTTGAGGTACTTCAAAGGGAAGTGAAAGAGAGAGGCTAGATACACATAGCAGACTTCAGTGCAATAAAGTATTTACAAACATCTGAATGGAATCACCAGGTCTCAATTCTAACCCAATAATAAGGAAACAGTCAAATTATATGGTTGGTTTTTGCTTACCAAAAGGGAATTTTAGAAATGTGATAAAAAAAAAAGACTAGTTAAAAATAGAACCATCTGGATTATTCTCCTTGCATTGAGACCATCCTTCCTCCCTCCCCTCAACTTCCTGCACAACCCAAGAAAGTAACTTTACCATCATGTCTGTTTTTAACTTTGTATTTATTTCAGAAAAAAACTTTGTATTTACTTTAGGACCATCATGGATTTAGAATCACAGAACTGGAAGGAATCTCATAAACTCTGATGATAATCCATTGGAATATTTTCAAATACTCATTCATCATGTATGTGTATCCCCTTCTCAAGGATATTAGTGGAATCATGTACCTAGAAAATGCCTGGAACTAGCAGGTACCTAATATACATACTGAATGAATAGATTTGATTAAATTAAATGGAACAGAATTAGACTGTGGAGGGGAAAAAGCCCAGCAAGGGCTCAAGAAATGCAGAGTACATTTGAAGGGCGATTTCCATATCTTACCTAGTAATACATCCCTCACGATGATCACTTTAAAAGTGCTATTCTATAGGATGGGGGCTGTTTGTGTTTTACAATCACCTTTAAGAACATGTAATTACTAGGTATTTATTTTATTGCAGTTTTCAGTTTTGTTTTGGCTTAGTGTAAGCTACCCATCGTTAAGTTACAGATTAAATTTAAGCTATCATTATATTTCAGTTACTTTGTTTTTGCATCAAAATGGCTTGGCACACTCCCTTACATACACTGCATATTCTGTCCTGTAATAGAGACAAACCTGGGTCACAACCCCAGCTCTGGTCACTTACTGGCTATAAAATTTTGCAGTTCTGGAATAGTCTTGTAAAAATGCAAGAAACAGATATTCAGTTATTAAAGGGATCAGTCCCAGAGTCTCAAACACTGATTCTCATTTGATGTTTTGCTATTCTTTGAAATCCATAAATAAATCACTCCTAGTAGGCAAGGAAAAAACCTTTCTAATCTTCAATTTCCTCACATATCAACACCTGCCCTATCTACTGCACAGGGCCATTTTCAAGTCAAATGAGAAAATACATTAAAGAGCTTTATAAAGAAAAAAGTATAAAGTCAGCCTTTGGAAGTACCACTATTTTTCCAATTGGAGATGAGCCAGCCTAATGGAGTGAAAGAAGATAGTCTTAGGAACTGGATAGAGGAAAATTCCTGAATTTAAAATCTGGATTCAATCACTTAATAACCATATGATCCTGAGCCAATTATTCCCAGTAAAATGGGGATAATGACACCTATTTTACATTGTTATAAGGATTAGAGATGATGTATGTAAAGTGCTTAATTCCATGCCCGGCATGTTGTGCTAAACACTCAATATTTATTATTATTACAATACATCAACAGAATTTTCTCATGTGATCACGCTACACATTAGTTCTATACAGCCATCATATTGACAATACATGGCAAAGACCAGCACAGAACACAAGTTTTCCTTCTGACAGAATTCTTTTTAAGTTTCAGCATACTAATCAAGAAACAGATTTATTATATTGGACACAGTTATAAATGTGGAATTTAGGATATTAGTCCAAGGGATAAATTTTAAAATAACTTCAGGAATAAAATTCATAAATAACTGAATAATATGAAGCAAAGAAACACAGTTTAGTATTCATGTTTTTATCCAATTGGTTCTCAGATTTCGAATGGATGTGACAAAGCACTGACTAATGATCCAACATCCAAAAAGGTCCACCTATTCAAATAATGAAGTTATACAATACCAGGATACTAACCCCAAATCTTTCTTAACTGTATTTCCTTTAAAATGCATCTTCCCTCAACTTTCCCCTGGAAAACCATACTTCCCACTTACTTCCCTTTACTTAGTAAAAAGATTCAACTCTTGAAAAGCTTCACACACAGGAGAAATCATTAGCCACAATCCACTTTTCTGCGTGCATCTTAGGTTTTCTTCTTTCCTGGTATCCAAATGCACACTTTACCACATTCCAGTCTTTTTAACTTATTGTATTTCTTCTCTCAGGGAATATTTTCACCCTTGAGTTTCTGTAGTCACCTGACAGTTTTCTTTCTTACTTTCTTTCTTTCAGCTTTTCACTCCCTATATGTTCAAAACAATACAACTCAAAAGTTTTTCCTGATACAGTGGACAATCACTGTACAAAGCTAAAGCAGAGTAAATTGGTCAGCTCTGTCTGAAGCAGTTCTGGTTTCCAATGAGTCTAATCTCTACATCTCAAAAATGTTCAATACGCTCTTAAGAAGACAGAGACCTAAATGAAAATCACAATGAAGGCAAATGATAAACTGGAAAATTGTGACTAATATGTTTTCATAATACAGCAATTGACAGGAAAATCACTTTGAAAAGTGAGGTCTATTTTGATGCACAGTACCAACTGTAATATCTTGTAACTAATAGTCCCAAAGGTTTTAAATCAGAACAAAAGAGATAATCACTAGGAATACAAAGCTTTTTAATTTTTCAAACAAAATACTTTATTAATACTTTTAAAATTAATGACTGTCTAAATAAATACACTTACTTACATTTTTGAATAGTTGCTCAGCAAGTTCTCTGACATGCTTTATCATCTTCACTGGGTTATTTTCTTCAACTTTAATTCGCTCTACTTCAAAAGCTACCAACTTGGAAAAAGAATCAAATGGTAAAACATCAACTCCCAAATATGCTGAATATAGAAAACCGTGTGAAAATTTCACACAATTTGCAAACCAAAAAGCATCCAAAATGTATACTATTATTAAAACAAAGTATTTTCGATTTTTACTGGGTTTTGCCTCTATTCTACAGTTACAGAGTCAATCAAGCCCTTGCATGTTCTGGTGGTCTCTCTCTGATGATTTAGGGTCCTGTTTATTCTTGGAAAAAGTCATTTCTGGAACTCAGATTCTTCTCTCATTCTCCAGGCCTCACTCAGAGAATTCTCTCAGAGAATTTCAGATGGTCAGAAAGTCTTCAAACATTTCCCTAACTCACAAAATATGAACCAAATGTTCAAGTTGGGTCACTCTAGTCCTAGCATGCTAACAGCATGATTTGAAACAAGTCACTAAAACTCCTGAGCTTCAGTTTCTTCATCTCTAAAATAAGACGGAAGAACAAGATGACCTTTAGGTTCCTTCTAGTTCTCAAATTATATAAACTCTGATCCATTTCCTAACCAACTAACTTACTGGGAGAACTGTGCTAGCGTTTACACTTGGAGTAGAACAAAGAGTACTGACAGGAAAAAATGAGGTATAGGGAAGAGGTAAACAGATAGATTTTTTTAAAGGGTATAATGTAGGAATTTTCATGCAAGGAACTAATAGATTCACTGGAGCAGACAGACATATAAAACTATGACCCCACCTCTTCTAGGCCAGGATTCAGAAGGACTGCCGAAGAAAGTCAAACATTTCTTTCCTTCTAGCAGGTCTATTTGATGGGAGTGTGGGGATAAGACAACACACAGTGCAAGCTGTCACTCCAAGCTCCATAAGCCTTGTGTGTGGTAGGGTGCCCGTGGCTAAATGAAAACAAAGATCCCTTTCCCAGGAGCAAGTGCAATTTTCCTAAAAGCACATTCCCCTGCAAACCAGTTAAATGGCCAAAGAGGGTAGAAGAAGAAATTACTTAGGTCTGGTGTCCCATTTTTTTTAAGCCCTTGACTGAAGTAAACATACAAATAACTGGTTTTCAAGTAACAACATCAATAAGACATCAAAAATCATCACTGTAGACAGAACACAGAACTGGATGAACACTAAGGGGAGACCCAATAGGAATCTCACACAGAGTCCTTGCCTTATCGTTGTTTCCAAACTGAAGAATCAATCTATCCATCTATCTATCTACCTATCTATCTATCTATCTATCCCTTGTGTATATAAATGAACATAATAAAAGACAAATTGCCATATAAAGTTAGGGACATAAAATACAGGCTAAGGCAGACTAGTGGCTCTCAGAGTCCTCTACTCTGGGAAGGTCTGGAGGAGGTGGTGAGATATGAGCAGAGTATGGAAAATGGACTGAAAAGGAGAAAGAGAGTACTTCAGACAAGGGAAGGAGTTACAAATACAGTCAGAGGCTGTGGCAAGCCAGCAAGCAAGTTTTCTGGAAGTAATCAATCTGGGTTATTAGTTGTGATGAAGATGCCAGAGAGAGCTACTAAAGGAATTTGGATAGAAAGCAAAGGGTACATAAAGCAATGTTACTATTTAGAATGCTTCAGAGACTAATAAAGCATAGGTGCTAGAAAGGACCCTGGGGAGCACCTAATTCATCCACATAAAACATTATGTATCAATTACTTAGTTCAAGATCTAACGGCTGGATATGTTAGTATTAGATAATCAATGATCAATCATATTAGAGAATCAGAGATCAACAGTGATCAGAAAAAACTGTCCACCTCAGGGCAATCTCTCCCAGATCTTCACATGCTTTGTGTTAGTATTAAGTAAAGCATTTGGTGCAGATCTCCATACTCAGAACTAAAACATGTGCCTTTTCTTTCATTCTTACCTTACTTAACTATCTTTACAGAGAATAAAAGACCCTTCTCTGAATCAAGCATCTTTAAAACCTTGATTCCTAACTGCTCTACATAAAATAAAACCACCAGCAGCATAATATGATCACTATTACTATTCTTCACTACCTTGGGTGCCAGGAGTGTTTTTCTTTTATAGACTTCTAAGAACTTTTACATTTATTGGTTCCAATATAATGTTCTTCCAGAAATTGGAATGGGAGTAAGAGTCATTGTTCTATCCACCAGAATGGGCTGCTATGAACATAGTTAAATGATAAATGGAAAGATGCATTACAATAAGAAAAATCACAACTAGCAAAAAATAGGATCCTTATTTTGAGTTGCATCTGCCCTAACTTTTCCTTTATATGGCCAATTCCTTGAAGATAAGAGACTAAATCTGTCTTAAATATACTTAGTATCTCCTAAGGGAGCTAGACAAATGTTGATTATTGATTAGTAAGAATGGCTTAGCTAAATGCAAAGAAGGTGCTAATTCTTATTTGAAATCTGCTATATTTTCCAAGGATTAGTACTTAAGAAAACACCCTTATTTGTGGTTCCATCTTTTACCGAGGAACTGAAATTGTCTTCCCTACTTTATTTTCCAAGCTTTGATTAAAATAAAGATAACAGTTAAAAAAAAAAAAAAGAATGGCTTAGCTAAACTATGGCTCTAGGACACTGATAGACTAAATGTAACTGCAGTCTGAAATAAACTATTTATACATTGAACTTAGATCTTTCTCTCTATAAAACTGATAAGTTCTATCTATACAATCACTGTCAATTTTTCAAAAAGATTTTAATCAAATATTTAAAATTCAGTTGTTCAAGGGAATTCCCTGGTGGTCCAGTGGTTAGGACTCCACGCTTCCACTGCCGGGGATACAGGTTCCACCCCTGGTCAGAGAACTAAGATCCCGCAAGCTGCACAGCGGGGCCAAAAAAAAAAAAATTCAGTTGTTCAAGATTTTTATGTATTTCTGAGACATCCAATTATATATTTTTTCTAATTTTTCTAATCCACATTATAAACATCAAGATCTGATATGCATAATAATAAATATTTTTGATTTTGATTAAATGTTTAAAACACTACTGCTCTAC
Source organism: Mesoplodon mirus (assembly GCF_964341445.2). NCBI lineage: Eukaryota > Metazoa > Chordata > Mammalia > Artiodactyla > Ziphiidae > Mesoplodon > Mesoplodon mirus. Next base: position 62,920,920 of record NC_138983.1, read on the forward strand.
TTTTATCTACTAGTCTAATTTTGTGTGTAAATAATGCATTCATTTGATAAGAACTATACCTCATCAAAAAGATCACAGGATCTATAGGGAGGACCTCTTTCTGAAACAAAACCTGCAAATGCCATTCCATTGAGAACTTTTGTGAGGAAATCATTCTCAACCAAACCACGCTGTCCCAAGAAAGCTGTCTGTAAAGAAAGAAAATGTGAAATGAATAACTTATCACTTAGTAATGGATGAATGATCAAAATAGAAATATAATAGAAAGATCAAAGTCTGAATAAATGTCTTCATGCATAAATGTATTGTTAAAAAATACATTCCTCTTTAAAAGGGTTTTGATACCTGAAATACTACATGTATTGAAAAGAATAAAAATGAATCTGTCTGTAAAGCAGGAGGGGAAATCAGAAATAACCTCAATTTTAAAAGAAAAATCAACTTAAAGTTATCATACTATAAAGGAAAATATGTCAGCTCCACAGTACTATTAAGGATTATCATACACCTGACACTAACACAACACTGTAAATCAACTACGTTCCAATAAAAATAAATAAAAAAAGAAAAAAATTATCACCTAACCACAAAAAGCAGAGATTTTAAATAATCACATTTGATAAATTAAGGTCAAAATACATGGCTAGAAAAAGACAACCAAGTTGTTTTATTAAATTAGAGTTCACATTTTGGATACATACAATATGGTATTATATCTTACCTTGTGAAAATGTATTACTGGTTCTGCATGAATTCTTATGAGTTGTAAGCATGATCTATATCCTTGGAAAAGCTGTGCAAATAATCTAAGAAAAACTGCACGCACTTCTTTATCCTGAAAATATAAGAAGAAATATGTTAGATAATTGAATTTCTTAAAAAAACAAACAAAAAACCACAAAGTCAAAAAGTTGGAGAGAATCTGAGAGATTATTTAATAAATCTGTCTGTGCTTCCTACACAGAAGTCTCATTTGTGGCAGCATTAAGTGATGGGCATCTAGTCTGTCCCATTGTTGGAGAGTAGAGGCCGTTAAATAGTTCTTTTAAAAGCTGAACCAAACAAAACTTGCCTCTAGTACATCCAATTTTCCTCTCAGAAAAAAACATAAATCACAGGGTCTCCCCTTTCACCATGTAAGAGAAGGGCATATTTCCCAAGTCATTTGATTTTTATATCCATCAAAGGAATTACAGTCACAAATACAAAAGAAAACACTCAAGACTGTATTTTAAAGGATTATGAAATTGTTCCAAAGTTTATCCAATTTATAAAAATCTATTCTTATATTAATAAGGTATGACAAAAATCTGTTTTGATAATTCTGATTTTTTAAAAATCATAGTTTTAGAACTCTAAGGAAACTTACAGATTTAGTCAACCTCTTATTTAATTGACGAAGAAACAGTTAAAAATGCTTCATAATCTGTCAAAGGTGTGCAGCTCTATAATGTTCCTTACTGACCACAAAGCTCATCTCTAAGAAATGCATTAATCAAAATAAAAAAAGGGTCTCTGTTATATATTCACTCTTCTATGGCTTCCATTTGGAGCTACATTCATCCACTCACTCCTTAAACTTAATTCTCTCCTGTAACTAATAATCTGTGTTTCCATTTTTTGTAAGCTTCCCTTTTTTATCCTTGCCTGACCCTTTTGATGCTTGGCACACTTTTTCAGGCTCTAATCTAGGTTCTGATTTTTTGTCCCATACTTACTCATGCCTCCTCAGAGCAACAGTCTTAGCTTACTCCCCTCCCAGTCAGTGTACTGCCTGAGGCTTCTCCTTGAGCAGGTCACAAGGTCAGTCAGTGACAATTCTCCTAATTTCTAATTTGGCACACCTTTACTAGGCTGTCCATCTAACTCTCACTATACTCAGCTTCTTTGAAAAACATACAAAGAAAAGCAACTCTTTTTAAAAACATCAAATTTAAATATTAAACTTCTTACCAGCATTTTTGAGTGGGATAAAGCTGTTCGTGGAGGGGGAAAAGCATGATCTGCTACTTCCAAATCTGGGTGTAGAATCTAAAGCAAAGAAGCTTTGTTACGTAAAAGATCATAATATCAATAAAATCTATTATTTGATCTACCTGGGGCATTAAGATGAAAAAGTGTCAGTACATGAATTACAATATATTCCCTCCATGAAATACAATGAGTTAGCTGAGGCAGCTCTGTCTGTACTATGTGAAAAGCAAGAAAAAACATTTAATTAAAAAACATGTTCTAGGGCTTCCCTGGTGGCACAGTGGTTGAGAGTCCACCTGTCGATGCAGGGGACGCGGGTTCGTGCCCCAGTATGGAGGATCTCACATGCCACAGAGCGGTTAGGCCCGTGGGCCATGGCCGCTGAGCCTGCGCGTCCGGAGCCTGTGCTCCGCAACGGGAGAGGCCACAGCAGTGAGAGGTCCGCATACCACAAAAACGAAACAAAACAAAACAAAACAAAAAAACCCCAACATGTTCTAGGGACTTCCCTGGTGGTCCAATGGTTAAGAATCTGCATGTCAATGCAGGGGACACAGGTTTGAGCCCTGGTCCGGGAGGATCCCATGTGCTGCGGAGCAACTAAGCCCATGTGCCACAACTACTGAGCCTGCACTCTAGAGCCTGCGAGCCACAACTACTGAGCCTGCACGCCACAACTACTGAAGGCTGTGCGCCTAGAGCCTGTGCTCCACAACAAGAGAAGCCACTGCAATGAGAAGCCCGCGCACCGCAACAAAGAGTAGCCCCCACTTGCTGGAACTAGAGAAAGCCAGCATGCAGCAACAGAGATCCAATGCAGCCAAAAATTAATAAATAAATAATAAATAAATTATTTAAAAAAACCCACGTTCTAGAAAAACACACATAGTGTGATTTCATTTATTTGAATATAAAACAAAATAAATCCTAAATCTATATATGTACATGCACTGATATATATATAAATGAAAATGTAAAGTTCTGAAATACACACTAAACTGTAAAACAGTAGTCACTTCTGGGAACAGAATGGTCTAAGGCAGAGTTATTTGTCTCTACAGTTGAAAATCTTAAGCATTTGTTTTTATGTTTCTTAGTGTAATTAAAAATTAATTCGTTAATTAATTAAAATACTGAGGAGAAAGGAAATAAATTTATGAACCTCACAGTCCAGAGGGGTAACAGTATAACACAATGTGACAAGTATTATAAATATATAAAATAGTAATATATGAATATAAAGTATAATTAATTCAACCTAGGGAAAATTAAAAAAGAAGGTAACTAACATCTGTGTTAGGCTTTGAAGGAAAGCAGGTTGGGGAGCAGGTGGGAAAGGTCCATGCAGGACTTAAAAGAAAAAAATAACTCTGTATCATTATGTAGCAAATTTTTGTCTTTGCAGAATCATTTTCAAATACTCAGCATTTCGTAATATACTTACAATAGACCAAAGGACTCAAAACAACACTTATGCACAACACCAAAATATCGATAATATTTACAATCCAATCACCAAATCATTACTACAGTATAATAAAATCTTCATGTCTATAAAATTATCCATGATTATTATACAGTTGGAGTACTGTGTAACCATTTGATTACAATTATTTACTGACCAAATGAAGCTCATATACTTGTGTGTCGAACCTCCCACACAGTCCATCAAATGTGATTTCTTTTTGGTCCTATTTTGCCAGTATACTATGTTCTCATGTACACTGTAGTACATAATCCACCATAGTGCTTGAAAACTACATAAATAGGCATACTCAGTTTTATCAGAAATGAATTTTATTCACTGATTAAACTTGGTGGCACAGGTGTTGTAGGTTAAGGTTTACCAGTGTGCGGCAGAACCTCTACCAAGAGCCACTGATTTAAGAACTAAAATCTTAATCTTTGTTAATTTTGGTACTTAATTCCTGCATAATTAAAAATATCATTAAGTAATCATACATAAGATTTTAAAACTTATTTAATTTTCTAGAAACATAAAACTTTTTTCAATCACTCAAATACTACCTTCTCAGCTTTTGCTATATCCATATACAACTGATGCAATTATTTAGCTAATATTTTTCTTTAAAATGTCTTTAAATTATCTTATCTCTTTAAATCTAGTATTTTCTTAGATGATACCATCTGTGAAGTCACAGGTTTTGTATGCTATTTTTAGTAAACATTATAATACATAATTATTAAAATAAAAAAAGTTGCCACATACCACCCCAAATCATCTCAATACTTCACTCTGGGAAACAGTCATTTGTCATCCTTTGTATAAAACATTCATCCTATTGATAAAGACTAGGAAACAGAGGCCTAGAGATGTAATGTGATTTGCTCAAAATATCAAGTGGCAGGATGTAGACTGGAATTTAGTTCTCCCAAGTCCTAAACTAGTTGCTTTTTACTCTATCACACCTAGTATCCCAGATTACAAATTATATTAGGAAAAGTCAGTCTTCTCTAAATGTTCCCATTCCATAGAATCCACTATAACAACATAAGGACTAACACAAATTTGGAAATTTCTGAGAATAAATCCCTCCTGGTAATCCTAGACTTCTGAGTTCCTAAGTTCCTGTTTAAGGGGGAAAAAAAAAAAAGATTTTAAACAGCTCAGACTGGAATACTATTCAAGAAGAATATGAAGGTCTTAGTTCTAGTAATGGCTTGAAAGGGAATGCAAAATTTCTAAGTTTCAAATTTCTGATGATGGATAAATGGGCACCTAAAATGTCAGTAAAATAAAATACTGTACTTTTAAAAATAAACAAAGGTTGACAAAAAATTAAATTTGTTTCAATGAGAAACACCCAAGTCACAATATTTCTTAAAGCTTCACTGCACAGAATGCTGGACATTTAATCTATCACTAGGTTACATCTTTTTTGTAGTAACTTGGAAACACTGACCAGTTGTTATCGCACTGTTTTGCAAGAAGCACACCTACCAAAGAGAAATGAGATGTCAATAAGGAAGGCGAAGGAAAAGGAACAGGTGCTAGCTTCTAATGAGGGATGTTAGGAGATTCAGGGATTTCGAGGCATAGTCTGGTCTTGTTTTCACAGGTGTGTTTCCAATACCTAGCACAGTATTCAGTATATAGTAACTACTAAATAAGTATGCTGAGTGAAAAAATGAATGTAGAACAAATATTCAGTTAGGATTCAAAGTATATTCTTTAGATAATATCTAATAAATAATCTTATTCTAACATTATATGAGAATATATTCATGTTTTAAGAAGATATCTCTTTTTTAAGTAATTACACTGTCAATAAATGATATCCAATTATCTTAGTTTAGATTTAAATCAAGAGAAAATTACTATAAAAATATATCATACCAAAGAAAGAGCAGCTTGAGTCTGATGTAGAAGTGGTTCCGGAAGGGAAGAGAGATGAATACATTCAGGAATTTTAATAGTGCCTCCATCCAAATCAGCTATGATTACATCTAACTGAAGAAGACAAAAAAAATTAATCTGTAATTAATAAAATGTATTTCTAGATTGGCTTCCCAGCTACTGTATATCTCCCAGCTTCCTCTGAAATTAGGTATGGTGTGTGACTAAGTTTCTGCCAATGGAACATGAAAAGTGATGTGCACACTCCCAGGCACTCAAAACAGAGGGGATGTAAGGCCCTCCTATCGTTTCTTTCCCCTTCCCATAGCTGAAACTATGAACTGGCAGTAACCAAACCCTGAACGTTCAGAGGATGACAATGCCTAAGTGGATTCTAGTGGAGGAACAAGAAGCAAAGAAGTTTGGACCTTGAATGAGTTCATGGAGCAAACTGGTCTGACATAATGGAACACTTCTATCTACAAACTGCTGCATGAGCGCTAAATAAAATTCCATTTTGTTTTAGCCATTGTATTTTGCATGCTTTATTACAGTAGTTAAGCCATATGCTAAATAATACAGTAATCATTATAAGAGTTAACAAGCAAAGCAATTAGTATACATCAAAATGGTACTGTTTAGGTAGTTAAGAAAGAAGCTGATTTTTAGCATTTACAAAGTCTGTTTTAAAGTAACAGGTAGGGGGCGCAGGGGGCCTGGGAGCCGCGGAGCGGAGGTGGCGGGGTGCGCGAGGGCGCGGGTGGCGGCGCTCGGCCTGCTGCGTTACGCGCTGAGCGCGGGCGGCAGTGTGGTCAACAAGGTGACCCAGAGCGCCTTCCCATTCCCCGTAACCCTGTCGCTGTGCCATATCCTGGCGCTGTGCACGGGTCTCCCGCCTCTGCTCTGTGCCTGGTGCGTGCCCCTGGTGCCGCTTTTCTTGTGCCCTGGGCCCCATCCGCATCAGCAGCCCAGCCGCCTGTGGCCGCCGCGCTTCTAACCGCGTTACGTGCTGCCGCTTGCCTTCGGCAAGTACTTCGTGTCAGTGTCTGCGCACATCAGCATCTGGAAGGTGCCCGTGTCCTACGCGCACACCATCAAGGCCACCATGCCCATCTGGGTGGTCCTCCTGTCCTGGATCATCATGGAGAAACAGAGCACCAAGGTGTACCTGTCACTCATCCCCATCATCAGAGGCGTCCTGCTGGCCACGGTCACCAAGTTGTCCTTCGACATGTGGGGGCTTGTCAGCGCCCCTGCTGCCACACTGTGCTTCTCACTTCAGAATATTTTCTCTGAAAAGGTATTACGAGAGTCAAGGATCCACCATCTCCAGCTGCGGAACATCTTGGGCTGCCATGCTGTCTTTTATATGATCCCCACGTGGGTCCTGGTGGACCTCTGAGCTTTCCTGGTCAGCAGCGACCTGACCTATGTGTCCCAGTGGCCTTGGATGCTTCTGCTCCTGGCTGTCAGCAGCTTCTGTAACTTTGCCCAGAACATCATTGCCTTCAGCATCCTCAACTTCATCAGCCCTCTGAGCTACTCGGTTGCCAATGCCACCAAAAGAATCATGGTCATCACGGTGCCCCTGATCATGCTGCGAAACCCGGTCACCAGCACCAACGTCCTGGGCACGATGACGGCCATCCTGGGGGTCTTTCTGTGCAATAAGACCAAGTAAGATACGAATCAGCAAGCCCGGAAGCCCTCCCTGTCACGACAGGGGACCTGAGCAGTAAGGAGCATCATCGGAGGCCGCTAGAGAAGCCCCACAACAGCATCCTCTTCCCCCAGCACGGGCACTATCAGTACGGCCGCAACAACATCTTGACAGATCACTTCCAGTACAGCCGGCAGAGCTACCCAAACTCATACACGTTGTACCATTATGACATGCAGAGTCTAGCAAGCAGGGCAGAATGTTCTGCCAGTCCTCCTCTCCTCCCCCAAGCAGTACCAGAAACTTCTGACAACCAGTGAAAGTATAACCCAGCTGAGGGGGGATTGGTTCCACTGCTTTAATTCCACTGCTCAGGTAGGCACAGGACTGGTGCAGGAGTGGAGCAGAGGAGTGCGAGGGTTACTGAAAACATCTCCAGCCACAAAGATGGACTCAGCTTTCTGGTCAGCCCCATGGCTGTGTGCAATTCTGGCAAACGTTCCCCAGTGCAAAACTACTGCAATTAGCATTGAATTCTTAGAACCTAATTCTCTGACCCGTAAGTCAGAGTTGGCATGTGCCCGGATCCAGAGGGAAGGATGGCCGCTGTCTCCTGGGCTCCTTCTTCCCTTGCCGGAGTGGGGCATCCCTCCTTTTGGAGCAGCAAGGAGGAGAGGACGCACGGCTGCGAGAAGGATCATGAGGAAATCATGTTCAGTGTTTCAAGCTCTATTTCTCTAATACTCATTTTGTGTTTTCTGATAAGCCTTCACCACTTCTCTGCTGACTTAGTGGGATGTTTGGTGGGGAGATGTTGGTTTTATGAGGGTCTTGCATTTTTCTAGGGCATATTTTGTAGTTGTCTGTGTTATGCCTCAGTCCCCCTTAGGGGATGCAGGATACATGAGGACTGGCTTATGGTTGGAAAACCCTTTTGTTTTTAAGCGTTTAAAAACAAGAGAAGTTGCTGGTGATGCCTATCTCAGCACATTTCTGCATTTAGTAGGAAGGAATGAAGTGTTCTGAAGCGCTTTTTTAGTGACCACAATCTCTGAAAGTGACATGAATCAAGAATGTCATCTCAATAGTTTGTGTCATAAATGAGAGCTCAGCGCTCTGATTCCATTAGCTGTTCTTGCGGTGTTTACATAAGGATCTGAATCATGTCCCTGTGAAGGGGCAAGCACCAAGCTAGGATTTAGTTTGCCAAATCAGAGTCTTTGGTCAAGAAAAAAATGTGCGTTTTGGCAGAATCACATCATTAGGAAGATTATGTGACCCCAGTGGGTAACCCATGTGCTGAGGTCCAGGTTGGGACACCTGGCATCACGAGAGACTGTGCCCTCGGAGGGGACCACTTGCTTGGCTGGTGGGGTCTTTGCTGATGGCTGCCTTCTTCCTTCAGCCCTGTCCCCAGCCTCTTGAACAGGCACTTGGCTTGACCAGCAGATGGGATTTTGCGTCACCCTTTACCTTCTGGTGTGTGAGACAGTTCTCTGTTCCAAGAGGAAGTACCTACTGTAGCTAAAGCTTAACTACTATTTGTTTTTGATAATTGGAATTTTGTATTTAGAGATTACATTTTGTCAGCTTTTGAATAGGCAGCTCCTGGAGAGGTCACAGGGTCCCCCCTTCTGGCCTGTGAGTTTAGTACCACTGGCCTCAGGAGTCTTTGTTTGTCATTGGCTTGCTTTTTAATTACTTTGGCCCCAAGTTCTAAGACAATTCTGTGTAAAACAGGAAGGGGCCGTCCTGAAGGATATTATTTATGAAAAGAACTTGCTGCGTGCCTTCACCAGAGGCAATAGAGTCTGCAGTTGAACCACAATAAATGGGGATAATTTTGCATGGCAAAAAAATAAATAAAATAAAATAACATGTAAAAATGTAATAGAGAAACTAGCCAAAATTTTTTGAAGTTATTATGTTGATAATAGGATTAAAATTAATTCTAATTTATTCAATAAAAAATTAAGAAATTTACTTTTGTCAGCACTTGGTTTGTCTAACTTCCAGGGACAGTTTATATTCAGTGGGAAAAAATTACCTACAAACCAGATAGATGAGTGTGTTTCTAATTAGTACTAATGAGGTTTTACTTAATGATTACTGATTTACACAGATTTTTATATGGTGATATCAAAGTTAAACAGGAACTAGATATCAATATATAAGGTTAGAAAGAATGATTAATATATGAATAAGGGTCCTGTTTATAACTGCAATGTAGAATGGTGTTTTGTCAGTTTACATAACACCTATGGTTTGATTACAACTGTAATTACGTAAAAGTACCTACAGAGCTTACCTCTTTGCTGGCATTTAAAACTAAAACAAAATTAGAATTACAACTTTTCAGGATTTGTGGATCACAGATGTCATATAGCCCAACCTTTCAGTGAAGCATTTTTCTTAAACTCCCTGAAAAGTGTCACGCAACCTGTTCCTTGCACTCTACTTACACTACCTGAGAGTATACTCCTCACATAAGGAAACCAAGTCTCATCATTGGGCAGCTCTATTTAGCTGAAAACTCTTATACTGAGGAGAAATTTGTTTTCATATCCACTATACCCACTGATTCTATTTCAGTCTCTAACCTTTTTTTCTATGACAGCTACTTAAATATTCATCTTTAGCTATCAAATAACATTAAGTTATTACCTGAGAAAATTTCCTTAGGGCCTCACAAAATAGTTTCCAAACTCTTGACATCCTAGATGTCCTTCTCTGAAGCCCATTATTTTGTTACAGTCCCTCTTAAAGTGCAGTACAGAGAAATAAACCTGTTATTTCAGAGCTGGCTGAATACAGAGCATTACTTTCTCTCTCTGGTATTTTATTCATATGGCATTGAGAACAGAATAATATGGTGGAGCTCATACTGAACTTGTATTCCACTAAAACCCTTCACTCTTTTGCAAATGCTTTCTGTATTTTAGTTATCAGCCAATCAGCATTAACACAGGCCTCATTTCGAAATATGAATAAATTAAAGCACTCATAACAAAAGTATAAATTAATGGATAATTTTACCTTCCTTTCTCATATATAGGATGAAGATTACAGAAAGATAAACTTAACATGCAAAAAGAGGGGAATTTTAAAACATTAATGAATTCATTTTATAAGTCTCCTGTACTTTCTATAAGGAAAAATGTATACATTAAATAAATCTAATGTATTTAGATTTTTGAGTGATGCTTTTCTTCCAGCCAATCTTTTCTATTGGTAATGCAACAGATCCGAATATAGTAATTAGTTGAAATGTTACAGGACTCAAAAAAATATGATAAATCTCTGACTGCAATAACCGGCAATTTAAAGGTGAATACTGGAGACCTTCAAGATGGCAGAGGAGAAAGATGTGGAGATCACGTTCCTCCCCACAAATACATCAGAAATACGTGTGGAACAACTCCTACAGAACCACTACTAAATGCTGGCAGAAGACCTCAGACTTCCCAAAAGACATATATACATTTTTCCTTTTTCTCTTTTTGTGAGTGTGTATGTGTATGAGTCTTTGTGAGATTTTGTCTGTAGAGCTTTGCTTTTACCATTTGGCCTAGGGTTCTGTCTCTCCGTTTTTTCTTTTTATTTTTTTGCATAGTTTTTAGCACTTGCTATCATTGGTGGATTTTTTTTTTGGTTTGGTTGCTCTCTTCTTTCTTCTGTTCTTGTTTTTTTCTTCTTTTTATTACTTTTTAATTTTTTTAATTTTTAAATTTTTTATTTTAATAACTTTATTGTATTTTATTTCATTTATTATTATTTTTCTTTATTTCTTTTTTTCTCCCTTTCTTTCTGAGCCGTGTGGCTGACAGGGTCTTGGTGCTCCGGCCGGGTGTCAGGCTGGTGCCTCTGATGAGGGAGAGCCGAGTTCAGGACATTGGTCCACCAGAGACCTCCCGGCTCCACGTAATATAAATGGTGAAAGCTCTCCCAGAGATCTCCATCTCAATGCTAAGACCCACCTCCACTCAACAACCAGTAAGCTACAGTGCTGGACCCCCTATGCCAAGCAACTAGCAAGACAGGAACACAACCCCACCCATTAGCAGAGAGGCTGCCTAAAATCATAATAAGGTCACATACATCCCAAAACACACAACTGGACGTGGTCCTGACCACCAGAAAGACAAGATCCAGCCTTATCCACCAGAACACAGGCACCAGTCCCCTCCACCAGGAAGCCTCCACAAACCACTGAAAAAACCTTAGCCACTGGTGGCAGACACCAAAAACAACAGGAACTATGAACCTGCAGCCTGCGAAAAGGAGACCCCAAACACAGTAAGTTAAGCAAAGTGAGAAGACAGAGAAACACACAGCAGATGAAGGAGCAAGGTAAAAACCCACCAGACCAAACAAATGAAGAGGAAAAAGGCAGTCTACCTGAGAAAGAATTCAGAGTAATGACAGTAAAGATAATCCAAAATCTTGGAAATAGAAAGGAGAAAATACAAGAAATACAAGAAGCGTTTAACAAGGACCTAGAGGAACTAAAGAGCAAACAAACAATGATGAACAACACAATAAATGAAATCAAAAATTCTCTAGAAGGAATCAATAGCAGAATAACTGAGGCAGAAGAATGGATAAGTGACCTGGAAGATAAAACAGTGGAAATGACTACCACAGAGCAGAATAAATAAAAAAGAATGAAAAGAATTCAGGACAGCCTCAGAGACCTCTGGGACAACATTAAAACGCACCAACATTCGAATTGCAGGGGTGCCAGAAGAATCAAGTCCAGGAAGCATAGAGAGTCCCATGCAGGATAAATCCAAGGAGAAACATGCCAAGACACATATTAATCAAACTATCAAAAGTTAAATACAAAGAAAAAATATTAAAAGCAGCAATAGAAAAACAACAAATAACATACAAGGGAATCCCCATAAGGTTAACAGCTGATCTTTCAGGAGAAACTTTGCAGGCCAGAAGGGAGTGGCAGGACATATTTAAAGTGATGAAAGGGAAAAACCTACAACCAAGATTACTCTACCCAGCAAGGATCACATTCAGATTCGATGGAGAAATTAAAACCCTTACAGATAAGCAAAAGCTAAGAGAATTCAGCACCACCAAACCAGCTTTACAGCAAATGCTAAAGGAACTTCTCTAGGCAGGAAACACAACAGAAGGAAAAGACCTACAATAACAAACCCAAAACAATTAAGAAAATGGGAATAGGAACATACATATCGATAATTACCTTAAAGTAAATGGATTAAATGCTCCAACCAAGAGACATAGACTGGCTGAATGGATAGAAAAACAAGACCCATATATATGCTGTCCACAAGAGATCCATTTCAGACCTAGGGGCACATACAAACTGAAAGTGAGGGGATGGAAAAAGATATTCCATGCAAATGGAAACCAAAAGGAAGCTGGAGTAGCAGTTCTCATATCAGACAAAATAGACTTTAAAATAAAGACTATTACAAGAGGCAGAGAAGGACACTACATAATGATCAAGGGATCAATTCAAGAAGAAGATACTACAATTGTAAATATGTACCCAACATAGGAGCACCTCAATACATAAGGCAAATGTTAAAGCCATAAAAGAGGAAATTGACATTAACACAATCATAGTAGGGGACTTTAACACCCCGCTTTCACCAATGGACAGATCATTCAAAATGAAAATAAATAAGGAAACATAAGCTTTAAATGATACATTAAACAAGATGGACTTAACTGATATTTATAGGACATTCTATCCAGAAACAACAGAATACACTTTCTTCTCAAGTGCTCACGGAAACTTCTCCAGGATAGATCATATCTTGGGTCACAAATCAAGGCTTGGTAAATTTAAGAAAACTGAAATCGTATCAAATATCATTTCAGACAACAACGCTATGAGACTAGATATCAATTACAGGAAAAAAACTGTAAAAAAAACCACATACATGGAGGCTAAACAATACACTACTAAATAACCAAGAGATCACGGAAGAAATCAAAGAGGAAATCAAAAAATATCTAGAAACAAATGACAATGAAAACACAACCCAAAACCTATGCGATGAAGCAAAAGCAGATCTAAGAGGGGAGTTTATAGCAATACAATCCTACCTCAAGAAATAAGAAAAATTTCAAATAAACAACCTAATCTTACACCTAAAGCAATTAGAGAAAGAACAACAAACAAAACCCAATGTTAGCAGAAGGAAAGAAATCATACAGATCAGATCAGAAATAAATGAAAAAGAAATGAAGAAAACAAGAGCAAAGATCAATATAACTAAAAGCTGGTTCTTTGAGAAGATAAACAAAATTGATAAACCAGCAGCCAGACTCATCAAGAAAAAAAAGAGAAGACTCAAACCAACAGAACTAGAAATGAAAAAGGAGAACTAACACCTGACACTGCAGAAATACAGAGGATCATGAGAGATTACTATAAGCAATTATATGCCAATACAATAGACAACCTGGAAGAAATGGACAAATTCTTAGAAATGCACAACCTTCCGAGGCTCAACCAGGAAGAAATAGAAAACATAAACAGACCAATCACAAGCACTGAAATTGAGACTGTGATTAAAAATTTTCCAACAAACAAAAGCCCAGGACCAGATGGCTTCACAGGCGAATTCTATCAAACATTTAGAGAAGAGCTAACACCTATCCTTCTCAAACTCTTCCACAATATAGCAGAGGGAGGAACACTCCCAAACTCATTCTATAAGGCCACCGTCACCCTGATACCACAACCAGACAAAGATGTCACAAAGAAAGAAAACTACAGGCCAATATCACTGATGAACACAGATGGAAAAATCCTCAACAAAATACTAGCAAACAGAATCCAACAGCACATTAAAAGGATCATACACCATCATCAAGTGGGGTTTAGCCCAGGAATGCAAGGATTTTGCAATATATGCAAATCAATCAATGTGATAAACCAAATAAACAAATTGAAGGAGAAAAACCATATGATCATCTCAATAGATGCAGAAAAAGCTTTTGACAAAATTCAACACCGATTTATGATAAAAACCCACCAGAAAGTAGGCACAGAGGGAACTTACCTCAATATAATAAAGGCCATATATGACAAACCCACAGCCAACATCATTCTCAATGGTGAAAAACTGAAACCATTTCCTCTAAGATCAGGAACAAAACAAGGTTGTCCACTCTCACCACTATTAGTCAACATAGTTTTGGAAGTTTTAGCCACAGCAATCAGAGAAGTAAAAGAAATAAAAGGAATCCAAATCGGAAAATAAAAAGTAAAGCTCTCACTGTTTGCAGATGACACGATACTATACATAGAGTATCCTAAAGATGCCACCAGAAAACTACTAGAGCTAATCAATGAATTTGGTAAAGTAGCAGGATACACAATTAATGCACAGAAATCTCTTGCATTCCTATACACTAATGATGAAAAATCTGAAAGAGAAATTAAGGAAACACTCCCATTTACCACTGCAAAAAAAAGAATAACATACCTAGGAATAAACCTACCTAAGGAGACAAAAGACCTATATGCAGAAAACTATAAGACACTGATGAAAGAAATTAAAGATGATACCAACAGATGGAGAGATATACCATGTTCTTGGATTGGAAGAATCAACATTGTGAAAATGACCATACTACCCAAAGCAATCTACAGATTCAATGCAATCCCTATCTAACAACCAATGGCATTTTTCACAGAACTAGAACAAAACATTTCACAAATTGAATACAAACACAAAAGACCCCAAATAGCCAAAGCAATCTTGAGAAAGAAAAACGGAGCTGGAGGAATCAGACTCCCTGACTTCAGACTACACTACAAAGCTATAGTAATCAAGATAGATGGTGCTGGCACAAAACCAGAAATATAGATCAATGGAACAGGATAGAAAGCCCAGAGATAAACCCAGGCACATATGGTCCACCTTATCTTTGATAAAGGAGGCAAGATATACAATGCAGAAAAGACAGCCTCTTCAATAAGTGGTGCTGGGAAAACTGGACAGCTACATGTAAAAGGATGAAATTAGAACACTCCCTAACACCATACACAAAAATAAAATCAAAATGGTTTAAAGACGTAAATGTAAGGCCAGACACTATCAAACTCTTAGAGGAAAACATAGGCAGAACATTCTATGACATAAATCACAGCAAGATCCTTTTTGACCCACCTCCTGGAGAAATGGAAATAAAAACAAAAATAAACAAATGGGACCTAATGAAACTTCAAAGCTTTTGCCCAGCAAAGGAAACCATAAACAAGACGAAAAGACAACCCTCAGAATGGGAGAAAATATTTGCAAATGAAGCAACTGACAAAGGATTAATCTCCAAAATTTACAAGCAGCTCAATACCAAAAAAACAAGGAACCCAATCCAAAACTGGGCAGAAGACCTAAACAGACATTTCCCCAAAGAAAATATACAGATTGCCAACAAACACATGAAAGAATGCTTAACATCACTAATCATTAGAGAAATGCAAATCAAAACTACAATGAGGTATAACCTCACACCAGTCAGAATGGCCATCAACAAAAAATCTACAAACAGTATATTGTGGAGAGGGTGTGGAGAAAAGGGAACTCTCTTGCATGGCTGGTGGGAATGTTAATTGATACAGCCACTATGGAGAACAGTATGGAGGTTCCTTACAAAACTAAAAACAGAAGTACCATATGACCCAGCAATCCCACTCCTGGGCATATACCCTGAGAAAACCATAATTCAAAAAGAGTCATGTACCACAGTGTTCACTGCAGCTCTATTTACAATAGCCAGGACATGGAAGCAACGTAAGTGTCCAATGACAGATGAATGGATAAAGAAGATGTGGCACATATATACAATGGAATATTACTCAGCCATAAAAAGAAACGAAATTGAGTTATTGGTAGTGAGGTGAATGGATCTAGAGTCTGTCATACAGAGTGAAGTAAGTCAGAAACAGCAAAACAAATGCCCTATGCTAACGCATATATATGGAATCTAAAAAATAAATAAATAAATAATGGTTCTGAAGAACCTAGGGCCAGGACAGAAATAAAGATGCAGACGTAGAGAATGGATGTGAGGACGTGGGGAGGGTGAAGGGTAAGCTGGGACAAAGTGAGAGAATGGCATGGGCATATATACACTACCAAATGTAAAACAGACAGCTAGTTGGAAGCAGCTGCATAGCACAGGGAGATCAGCTCGGTGCTTTTTGACAATCTAGACGGGTGGGATAGGGAGGGTGGGAGGGAGACACAAGAGGGAGGAGATATGGGGATATATGTATAGCTGATTCACTTTGTTATAAAGCAGAAACTAACACACCACTGTAATGCAATTATACTCCAATATATATGTTAAAAAAATAAAATAAAATAAAAATAAAGATGAATACTTACAAGCTCATGAACATCAGTTTTAAAGACAGAATGTACTCCAATAATGAAAGGTGTTGGGGAACTCAGAACTTCCAGTAGCTGAGCCGGGAGAATAGGAATATAAGGATAACTGGAAATAATAAAAATATACATGAGATATATTTGTTCTTCGGTCATATAACATACCTTTCTTTCATTTTTATGCTGTGTGAATTTTAGATTACCTATGTTTAGAAATTATCAATAATATTCTCAGGGTTGTTAATATTAAATTCTTGGAGAAAAATGATTTCAAAAAAATCTTCATGTGAAAGATATGATCCAATATAACAAGATATAAAGTAAACAAGGGCAGCTTCTTTATCCCTTACCCCTAGGCAAGCAGTCTCTTTAGGTTGTTCAAACTTGCTTGAAATAATTTTTCCTTACACAGCAATCTGACATCAGGTGGTAATACTCACTCCCTGATTGGTCTGTTCCCTCAATATTGATGATGGTTTATTTGTCTATATAAAACAATCATTCAAATTCCATTTTCTATACTTGATTTTTGTATTCAATAAGAATGGCAAGGTACAAAAACAAAGGTTTAGTATGCTCTCTTATCCAGGAGTTAAGAAAAGCACATAGGTTAAAAAAATTTTTTAATAAAATCTGTAGACTGTCTAAATTTTTTCTAGTTTGTATAAACTTAAGTTTCCTAGATATTGTGATTACCAAATGGATAAAAAGAGTATTAAAATATTCTACTTACAGCACTCTCAGTCATCACTTGCTTAGATTGTTTTATTTCTTACTTTTTATTATGAAAAATTAACGTCCCTCTCCCCCCCTCAAAATAGAGAGAAAAAAGGAAAATAAAGCCCCATGTATCTAATTCAGTTTTGACAATCACCAATGCATGGCCACATACATATTTCTACCCATTTTTGTTCTCTTCCCTACCATATTATTTGAAGCAAATCCCAGACATATCATTTATACATACTTTAGTATATATCTAAAAAAGGGCTCTTTAAAAAATAAAACCATAATACACTATAACCCTTCAAATTAATAATAATTCCTTAATAGTAAATAATCAGACAGTACTATCTTAAGACTTTTATCTCCTACTATATTCAAAGGGAATTAAATGTTGCTGACAATACTATTCAAATTAATTATTTTTTCATGAAATAAATCACCACTCAATAATAGACAACTTGGAAAAGTTCCAAATTCCAGGCTAATTCCTATCAGAATAATGACTCCTATAACAATGTAACTTTGTAACATATGCCCTTGTCGTTCAAAACTGTCGTGCTATGATGTTTTGACTGATCATCGATAAGTAATGCATGATTTGGGAATAAATAAAGATACCAAATAAAAACTCTCACCTATATTTAAGAGGAAACATTAATGATTCCAGGGCTCTACAAGCATCACTAAGTCTCTGGAAACTTGCAGAATGGAAGAGAACCTTATTTTCTGTGAGGACTGCACAGAAGAGGCTGAGGACATTCTGAATTCCTGAAAACACAAAGAGCAAATGCTTACCAAATGCATGCATTTATTTTACATGTGCTGCCAACAAAGACTTAGAATGACATGGAATGAAAAAGCCAATATTTTAAAAACCTCTGAAGAAAAATATTTGGTTAAACTATAAATTCCATAGAGCCTAAGGGTATTTCTTTCCCAAACTTTCAGTTTTGTCTAATCAGTGTAACACTCATTGAATATATTAGTTGTTTGGAAATACACTATTACCTTCTTTTCAACTTAATCTCCAAGGTCTGTACTTAAATTTCTGTTTTAGATGCTTGGCATTGTTCTAATAACATTTTTCCCTTTTAAAGTCCATTTGTCTGATGTTAACATAACCATACCAGTTTTGTTATTGAAATTTTCCTGGTGTATCTTTTTTCCACCTTTTTACATCAACCTTTCTTTACTTCTTGGAAATAGCACATTGTTGACAACTTTAAAAATCCCCACTAAAATCAACAAGGAAAAAGCAACGTAAGAGAATAATATGAATTTACAATTTACAAAAGAAGAAATCAAAATGATAAACATGAAAAGAAGCTCCAAAACTTCTAATAATCAGAAAAATTCAACCTAATAAATTCATGAGGTATGATATTAAACCTACTACAATAGCCAAAATCAAAGCCTAACAATTCTAAGTTTTTATGAGGATGGCAGGGAAAGGAACTATCATACATACTGCTGTGAGGAATATAAAGAAACTTAAGATGCATATACCTTACCACCTAGTTATTACAGTAATTTTAGTAATTCCATTATGAGTTATTTATCACAGAAATTCTCTCACATGTACTCAAGAAGATAAGGTACAAAAAGGTACGTTGTAGAAGTATTTAAACAATGAAAAAGGTGGGCACATCCTAAATGTAAGAATGAAGAATAAATTATAGTAAAATCATACTATAAATTAAACTTCCTCTGATTGAAGATGGCAAATGTTGACTGAAACAAAAAATGAAAAGCAATTATACTCCAATAAAGATGTTGAAAAAAAAACAAAATTTATAAAATGAAATAATTATAAAGAAATTTAAATACAATTTTCAAGTTTTTGGGGGTAGGTCTGTAACATTTATACTTGTGAATTTAAGATAGATTAAAACATCACTAAGACTTTTGGGATACCTTTACAGCAGTGAAAATAAGAGAGTTAGTGCTACATATATCAACATGAATAACTCTCCCAAATATAATATCGAATGAGGAAAGTAAGGCATAAAGTGATGCTATAGAATGACAGCATTTATATATTGTTTAAAACCATACAAAATGCTACTATATATTGTTCAGGTATATACAAACATACAGTCAAAATATAAAGATATATCTGGGACTAAAAAATACCAAATTCGGGATAGTATACATCTCTGGGATGAGAAGGCATACACAGGAAATTTCAACTATATCTATGATGCTACATTTGTTAAACTGGATCATAGATACATTAAACATTTTTTTTGGGGGGGGAATAATTTAAAGCTTACAGAAAAGTTGCAAGAATAGTGAACAGAGCACCCATCTACCCTTCACAATGATTCACCTAATGGTAAAATTTTGCTCCACTTGCTTTAACATTTGTACTTATGTGCTAGCATGCCCTGACTCTTTCTACAAACACACACACATTTTTCTAAGCCATGTGAATGTACACATCACGACATTTACCCCTAAATACTTCAGTGTGTTTTTTGTAAGAATAAAGATAATGTCTTCCTAACCACAGTATGGTTATCATCCTCAGTAAATTAAACATGTTGCAATACTTGAAGTCTAATCTTACATTTGTATTCCAATTTTGTCCACTGACTCAATGTTATTCTTTGGAGCTTTTCCCCTACCATCAGGATTCATTCTAAGCTCAATATTCCATTTAGCTGTCATGTTTCTTTATTCTCATTCAATATGGAGCATTTCCACAACCTTAAATTTTTCTTTTACTGAGATAAAGTTCACATAACATAAAATTAACCATTTCAAAGAGAACAATTTATTCATTTGCTCACTAAACTATCTTGCATCCCAGGAGTAAATCCTACTCAATCATGGTCTATGATCCTTTAACATGTTGTTGAATTTGGTTTGCCAATATTTTGTTGAAGATTTTTTCATCTAAGTTCATCAGGGATGTTGGCTTCTAGTTTCCTTTTCTTGTAGTGTCCAAGTCTGGCTTTGGTACCAGGGTAGTAATCCTGGTCTTTTAAAATGAGTTTGCAAGTGTTCCCACTTCCATTTTTTGGAAGAGTTTGTAATGGACAGGTATTAATTCTTCTTTCAATTTTTGGTTGGATTCACCAGTGAAGCCATGTGGTCCTGCACTTTCCTTTTGGGAATGTTTTTGATTACTGATTCAATCTCCTTAGTAATTGTTCTGTTCAGATTTTCTATTTATTATTTCGTTTTGGTAGGTTGTATGTTTCTAGGAATTTATTCATTCTTCTAGGTTACCTAACTGTAGGTATTTTCACAGTACTCACTATGATCCCTAGTGTTTCTGTGGTATCAGTTGTCATGTCCCCTCTTTCATACCTGATTTTACTTATTTGAGTATTTTCTCTTTTTTTTCCTAAGTCTAGCTAAAGGTTTGTCAATTCTACTTATCTTTTTTAAGAAACAGCTGTTAGTTTCATTGATCTTTTCTACTGTCTTTTTATTCTCTATTTCATTTATTTTTTGCTCTGATCTTTGTTATTTCCTTCCTTCTACTAACGTCAGGCTTCATTTGTTCTTTTTCTAATTCCTTGGAATGTAAAGTTAGGATATTTGAGATCTTTCTTTTTTCTTAATGTAGATATTTATCACCGTAAACTTCCCTCTTAGATCTGCATTTGCTGCATCCCGTAAGTTTTGGTGTTTGCTTTTCCATTTTCGTTTGTCTCATGATATTTCTGATGTTTTCACTGACTCACTGGTTGTTCAGGAGCATGTTGCTTCATCTCTATACATTTGTGAATTTAAAAGTTTTCTTCTTGATACCGATTTCTAGTTTCACACCATCCTGGTTGAAAAACACACTTGATATGATTTTAATCTTCATAAATTTATTAAGACTTGTTTTGTAGCCCAATATACAATTCATCCTGGAGAATGTTCAATGTGTGCTTGAGAAGAATGTGTATATTTTGTTGCTGTTGGATGGAAGGTTTTGTATATGTCTGTTAGGTCCATCTGCTATAACATGTTGTTTAAGTCCTTACTATTTGCCTTATTGATTTTCTGTTTGGATGACTTATCCATTTTGAATGTGGGGTACTGAAGTCTTCTACTATTATTGTATTGCTGTCAACTTTTCCCTTCAGCTCTGTTAATATTTGCTTTATATATTTAAGTACTCTGATGTTGGGTACATAAATATTTAGTTGTTATAACCTCTTGATGAATTGACTATTTTATCATTATATAATGACTCTGTCTCTTATTACAGTTTTTGGTTTAAAGTCTATTCTGTCTGATATCAATGTAGCTATCTGTGCTTTCCTTTGGCTTTTATTTGCATTATATATATATATATATATATATATATATATATAGTGTGTGTGTGTGTGTGGTACACGGACCTCTCACTGTTGTGGCCTCTCCCTTTGCGGAGCACAGGCTCCGGACACGCAGGCTCAGCGGCCATGGCTCATGGGCCTAGCCGCTACGTGGCATGTGGGATCTTCCCGGACCAGGGCACGAACCTGTATCCCCTGCATCGGCAGGTGGACTCTCAACCACTGCGCCATCAGGGAAGCCCAGATATATTTTTATATAGCTTCACCTTCAGTGTATATGTATCATGAAAGCTGAAGTAAGTCTTTTTTCTTTTAGGCTCTGGTGAGGACAGCAGTCAGCACCTAGCTCTGTGTTAATTAGAAGCTGTACCCTGTAAAGTATGCAGTCAAACACCTTTTAGGGAAACACTGGGAGAAGGGTATTTTTGCCTGCTTCCTCTGCACTGAGCCTGGAGGGATAACCACAGTAAGTGCTCACACACCCATTAAGAACTGCTTCTTTGTGTTCTATAGTCCTATGGGACTTGTGAACACAAACTCTGTTGGCTTTCAGAGCAAGGAGTTTGAGGGAACCATTCCTCAGGTGGGAGCCTTAAAAGTTGATGTTCAAGATGTGTGGCCCCAACCCTTGGCTCTTCAGGCAGAAGCTGGGCGTTGGGGGTTCCCTCTCCATTATTTGGTGCTGTGCAAGGAGTGGGGTTTATGGCAGGAGTGTATCTCCATCATTCCTACCCATTTCAACGTGGGTATTTTCTTAGGAGCCCAAGGTACAGGAGTAACTTAACTAGTTTCTGGATTTCTCTCACAGGGAATTGCTCCATGTGTAGCTCTCTGTGAAAGAGTGAAATTCAGGAGCCTCCTATGTTGCCATCTTGGTCCTGTGTCTCATCTAGCCCTCCTATGACTCTCTCATTACCAGGATTTTCCTGTTAAATTTCTAGCAGGTCTGCCACTAGCCCCAAATAGGATTATAACTTAGACAAGCAGAGTTAGAGTTTTTTCCCTTTCATTTCCTTCTGGATTCAATATTATTTTTCCTGACAATGATGCTGTGGGCTTAAGCTTTCCCCCCTTTTGGCAGCAAAGTTGCTGGTTTTATGGCCAGCCCTGCCCTAGCAAAACTATCATTTTCACTGATAGTACTGACATGTGGGAAAGATGGGAGTCACCCCAGGTAAGAATGCTGCAGGTTCCTACTATTCTTATCCAAAGGTCTAGCATGAATAAATGCTTCTGAGTTTGTTGTTTGCTTTTGGTCAATTTCCAGAGCACTGAAATAGTTGTACAATAACTGTACAACAATTTCTGTCTAGTTTCACACTGATTCTTTAGGGAGAGGATTAACTCTTCATACTGCCATAACCAGAATCATTATCCTTGGTGATGACAATTTTGTTCACCTAAACTTTATTGCTATCTAACTTCTCTAATGTATACTTCATATTTTTCCTTATAACTAATAAGCAATCTGTGTTCAGACACTTTAGACCATGCAAATATCTTGTTCCTCACCAAAATTTCTGCCTAGATTTAGCATCTATTGATAATTACTATGTGAATCAGTCTTTACTATGACAATCATAAAATGCTTTTCCAAATCCAGCACTTCCTCCACATTCACCAGTCAGCACTCAACATTCTGCAATAAGTAGAACCCTCATTTATTCCCCCACTAACCTGCTTATTTATATATGCATTATCAGTATGGACTCATGGATTTCTTTTTTTTTTGGGATTTCTATTTTTTTATTCCAACATTCTATAAGAAATTACTGCCCTTAATTATTTTTGTGCCAATTAAGTCCTAGATTTAGACAGTGGGCACCCTTTTAAACCTAGTTCTTGTGTCCCTGTGACATGAACTCATTTTTTTTTTTTCTTACTTTCTGGCTTGACAAAATAATCCAGGCTCATATTTTACCTACCCTGTCCCTGCTCTGAAGTCAGCCACTTCTCCAAGGAGGCTGGTTCCTTTTTGTGAGGAATGGCATTAAAGATCAAGGATAATGGGGTTTAGGGTAAATGTTAGATCATTTCTTCTAGGGTGTCTTTGTTTCTGGGCTACTTCTGCAGATACAGCAGATACATGCACATACATGAACACGTATACATGCATAAAGACAAACAGACACACACACATATATATGTATACACACATATACATATATTTGAGAAATCCTGAGTCCACATCATTACTTTCAATTCCAGTCTATTCTCATAGGGTCTCCCCACTGACTCCAATACATATTTGTATGTCCCTTCTTCCAGTGAGAACCCTGGATTCTAATAACATACACACATTTATTCATTTGCTAAATCTTATATTATATATAAACTGCATGATTTTTTCAGCCATTCTAACTCAAAAAAAATCACACCAACTAAAAAGGAGTTAACAATTCATTTGCAATTCTCTCCAAAACTGAGGTTATATAGTCAAATACTGTGTTTATAAGTTACTTTGATTAGTTTTTCCTCTTCAGTATGGTTATGTTATTCATATGAAAGAGAGTGGAGTTTGTTTCTGTATGCTTTCAGTTTTAATTTTTTTTATTTCTTCCCATCATGATTGATCTAATATTGTTTTCTGAAGACGTGAGACCTAAATAAGTTTTGAGAAGTCAAAACTACATAAGAAGGTCTACTCAGAGAAGTGTCACTCCTTCCTTGAATTAATAGTATTGTGCCAATATCAATTCCCTGGTTGTTATAATGTACTATGATTACATAAGACATTATTGTTGGGGGAAGGTAGGTGATGTATTCTTGAGAATTCTCTGTACCATTTTTAGCAACTTCTTGTGAGTCAAAGCATTTAAAAATAAAAATTTATATTAAAAAAGTCTGCAGCTGTATTAATTTCCAATGGCTATTATAATAAATTACCACAAACTTAATGGCTTAAAACCACATGAATATATTATCTTAAAGTTCAGGAGGTCAGAAGCCCTACTCTTGGCTTTTCCAGCTTCCAGCACCTGCCCACATTCCTGAGCTCATGGCTCCCTTCTATCGTCAAAGCTGGTAAGGCCGGTTGAGTCTTTGTCCCTTGTGTGATGTCAGAGTACACCACTCTGACACTGACTCTTTTGTTTCCCTCTTCCATCTTTTAAGGACCTTTATGATCACACTGGGCCCACCTAAAGGAGCTGACACTCGAGTTGTATTTTGAAGGATAAGCAGAAGTTAGAGTTAGGGAGACAAGAGCAGTAAGGCTTTCAAAGTTGACAGAAGACCATGTGCAAAGAAACAGAGGACTGAGGAAGGAAAAGGTACTCAGAGAGACCTACAAGTAGTTTTGCCAAGGGTAGGTTCATGAAGAATTTGTATACCATAGTAAGGAGTCCAAGCTTTTTTCCTGAAGACTCTAGGGAAGAACTTTTCCCTTTCCACTCCCATGTGAACCCTCTGTAATCCCTCACAAAAAAGATAATCCATCAGAAAATAAAAGTCATAGCTGGCATCATGTAGTAGTAGATAAATTGTGAAGAAGGAAGGCATGCACTTTTAAGGGACTCTAACCTACTTATATCAGTAAAAACAATCAATTTGTGATATCAAGGGGTGAAATATTAGACTATATTTACTAATAGAGGATTTATGTCTCATGTATTAGAAATGAGTTGGGATAATATTCTAGTGCTTAAAGGGTAAGTTTCTCATTATCCAGAAAATTATTTAATGTAATATAGAATAAAATTTACCTGTGACTAACTGAAGGATTGCTTAAACTTTGTATTTTTAAATATAACATGCTTTCTTCAGCTTTAGATAATTAACAATCTCAAATATTTTAAGAAATTACATTAATGTTTTTATTCCTAACTAGCAACACTTGTTGCTGTGTTCACAGAGTTATTTAGAAATTCATTTTCTTTGAACTACTAGTCATAATCAGCTTTCTAAATAACCTTGAATTGTTTCCTAGTCTTTGGTAGCCAGCGTCCATCCAAAGCTACACAATAACAGTAGAGAAAACAATATGAAAAACAAACATTCCAGTGATAATTACTGCTGATTTCACTATAATGGTACATACACATCCTGTTGATTATTTAAATAGTAAAACATTCTGAAAAATTACTTCCTGATCTTAACTTTTCTTTAGGGGTTAAAGTTCTAAAATTCATAGCATCAAACATTAATGAACATATTTGTTTCCCGTTTTGAAAAAACAACACCCAAAACTTTTCTCCAGAATCCTCCCCTTCTCTGAATAATAACGATATGTTACACAAATAGAACACTATGTCTCAGCTTTGAAATGGGCAAATTGAGGAACTGAAGGCCATGGTTTTCAAGACAGGCTATATTTCCAAAAGCCTTAAACAATTTACTATAATTCTGTCAATCCACAATGGAGAAAACTTAACAATGGCCATGGCTTAATACAAGTCATGAAAAAGGAGATTTCTCATTCATTCGGTTGTTATTTGTTGAGTAGCTACTATGCACAAGGTATCAGGAATACAATAATGAAGAAAAACAAAATCCCTACCCTCCCAGATTATCTAAAGCTTTATATAGTTTAGTTTTGTAACTACCACTGAGAAGCAATGTTTAATATTTGTTACAAATTCAGCATATTATTTCCAAATATATTATAAATGGAAATCTTCTAAGTAAAAAATAACTAAGAAATGTAACTGAACTGGGCAAGTATGCATCGGTATATTTTAGTGGTTATGAACATGGGCTTATTCCCTTGAATGTGACATGAATTAAGTACACTTTACATGCTTATAAGTAGAGTTTAGCAATCTGGTAATCTTTAAATACAAGAAGTCATTTAACAAATACTTATGACCACAAAGAATTCAAATCTACAACTGTATATCTATAGCCCAAGTAACAATCCACAGAAGACCAACTCAAGCAAAACTTTGTAAAAAGGTATAGCACATTTCCTTCCTTGTTGATCAACACAATTGGTTCTCTGGGTCAAGGGTAATCACATCAACCCCAAATGGTCCAGATTCTTAGTCTGTGCCTGTTCTGAATGACCAGGTTTTTAAATCTACTTTAATGTTTCAATTTAAGAAGCAGGAAACAAAAGAGGCTTTAGGAGCAGAAGAGCAAACAAAGGGAAAGGATAATATAGAGTGAATAACTGGAGAATTAAAGCGAGGAACAAACAGGAAGCAAGTGCCTTGGCAGAACGAATTCTTTTAATTAAAACTTTCTTGGGCTTCCCTGGTGGCGCAGTGGTTGAGAGTCCGCCTGCCGATGCAGGGGACGCGGGTTCGTGCCCCAGTCCGGGAAGATCCCACATGCCACGGAGCGGCTGGGCCCGTGAGCCATGGCTGCTGAGCCTGCGCGTCCGGAGCCTGTGCTCCGCAACGGGAGAGGCACAGCAGTGAGAGGCCCGCGTAATGCAAAAAAAAAAAAAAAACAAAAAAAAACTTTCTTCTCCCCTTTCTTCCCTGCCTCTACTGTTAAACCTTTACCTAGCTGCTGAGATATATAAGAAACTGCTAAACTCTAGGGATAGATATAAAAAAAACTGAGGCAGGTTTGTAGGAGCTCGCAGCTCAGTGAAGATGGCAGGTTGGTAAAAAAATAATTAACACACAACAGAACAGCGACCTGTAAAAAATGCTACAGAGCACAGAAAAGAGGATAATTTATCTTGCCACCATTTGTAAGCTGCATACTTAATTGTTGGAATAACCATATTTTATAAGATTAATCTCTAAAGTGCTCAAAGAGGAACTTCCCTGGTAGTCCAGTGGTTAATAAGACTCAGTGCTTCCACTGCAGTGGGCCAACGCATTTGATCCCTGGTCGGGGAACTAAGATCCCACATGTTGCGCAGCGCGGGGCCAAAAACAGAGCAAAATGATATTTTACACAAGAGAACTTTGTGACAATGGTGGATAACAGTTAATAGCTATCTTGCCTCAGACATTTGCGTTCATTAAAGGATAACTCAATTCAAAGACGGGGCAACTATTTAGTGGTAGCATTTAAATGCCATAAAAGGAAAATGGAGAAGATAGTTTTGAATCAGGATTCTTATGAACTGTCCTCAAATGATATCATGTAGCAAGCACATACTTTATTTATGTGTAATTCTAGCAAGCATAGTACATTAGTCAACAAGCACTCCATTGGTCAATGACTGTCAGTCTTTGGTATTTTAAAAATGGTTTCCTTTATAAAACTAGCATAAATATTTAATGTTTAATTTTGAAAAGAAAGCAATCAATTTCCTGATAACATTCTGACTACTGCTGAATGCTCAAGCTTCATCAAACATCTTACTATTTCATGAAGGCCTGTCATGGCTCTCTACCGTTGCTTATGTTCTTCTTTCTGCCTAGAATGTCCTTCTTCCACTTTTCTAGCTAGTAAGAGTTAGCTCTTAGTATCTCTATTATTGCACTAATTATACTGTACTGTAATTTTTAAAATGTATCTGTTTCTCCACTAGGCTAAAAGTATTATCTGGGATAAGGGCTGAGGTTGTTTCACCTTTATATCCGTAGTGACTAGCACAGGACCTAGCACATGGTAATGGTTTTGTAAACATCTGATGAGAAAAATATACTCCTGCAGATCGGCATTATAGAAAGTTTATTCTTTGTGCTATTTATTACCAAAACGTAAATTGAACAGTCTTCCCTAGAAATTCTTAGGACTCTGTAATAAAGTAGACATGGTAAGAAGTTTCTTCAGAAAAGTGCTCCAGAACAGACTAGTGAGAAGATTTGTTTCAAATCCCCAAGACAAACAGTTGACATCTAAACTGTCAAAAAATGATGGACTTCCCTGGTGGTGCAGTGGTTAAGAATCCGGTTGCCAACACAGGGGATGCAGGTATGATCCCTGGTCCTGGAAGATCCCACATGCCATGGAGCAACTAAGCCAGTGTGCCACAATTGCTGAGCCTGCGCTCTGGAGCCCACGAGCCACAACTACTGAGCACACATGCCACAATTACTGAGCCCGTGCGCCGCAACAAGAAGCCCGTGCACCATAACGAAGAGTAGCCCCCACTCGCCGCAACTAGAGAAAGCAAACGAGTGGCAACAAAGACCCAGCGCAGCCCTAAATAAATAAATAAAATTATAAACGGTCAAAAAGTGATTAATCCTAAATACAGTTACAGTAAAACACTAAATTTCCTATTTCCTTCTTTCCTACCTAGAGCACAACATGCCATTTATAGTAACGGTCTAAACTCTTGTGCCCGCAAATTCTCCAACTACCTTTTTTTCTTTTTTTTAATTTTAAAAATTAATTAATTAATTAATTTTTGGTCACATTGGGTCTTTGTTGCTGCATGTGGGCTTTCTCTCTCTTTGTTGCTGCGTGTGAGCGGGGGCTACCCTTCATTGCGGTGCACAGGCTTCTCACTGCGGTGGCTTCTCTTGTTGCAGAGCGTGGGCTCTAGGTGCGCAGGCTTCAGTAGCTGTGGCACGCGGGCTCAGTAGCTGTGGCTCACGGGCTCCAGAGTGCAGGCTCAGTAGTTGTGATGCACAGGCTTAGTTGCTGCGCAGCATGTGGGATCTTCCCAGACCAGGGCTCGAACCCGTGTCCCCTGCATTGGCAGGTGGATTCTTAACCACTGCGCCATCAGGGAAGTCCCTCCAACTACCTTTTAAACTACATGTATTGAGAAAAAAAACGGCTACTTCATTTTTTTCCATTATAACTGAGAATAAGACTAAAACAATAATGCTACATGAATAATCTAGGAAAACTAATGAAAATAGTAATATGATCCAAGACACTAGATTTTGATCATTTAAGGAAAAAGAACAAAAATCATTCTACAACTGATGCACTAATCATGTGGTTCATAAGTTTACCAATCAACATATTCTTCTTAAAGGTGTTACCTTTAAAGAGAACCATTTTCCACAACCTAAGCCTTCATTCTTTCCTCTGACATCTTTCTTCTTTCTATTTCAGGAACATAAATTATTTTTGATACTCTTATAAAAGTTAATGTCACTTTAAGATTAATTATATAGCATTACAAACAGAAGCTATTCCAGAGGAAGACAAAAGAGAGAATGCCAGAAGTTTTCCATTAAAATATTTAAAAGCAGAAATAACTTTCTAAATAGCAAGTTATGGTTACAATCAACATTTTAAGGATATTTATGTAAAAAGGAAAAATTATGTTTATAAGATAAACTGAAGAAAACTCTAGCTATTTTAGTAATTTTAAAAAAAATCTATATTTAGTATTAGATATAATATACAGAAATATTGACTCAATAATTGCTAATGAAAAACTGACTAAATATGGGTGAGCAAAAAGGAAGTATGCATATAAAAAAGTTTATACCAAGATGGAATCATGAGGAAATAAAAATCTTGATCAGACCAATAATGAATAAGGAGATTGAAATGGTAATCAAAACCTCCCAACAAAGAAAAGTTCTGGACCAGATGGTTTCACTGGTGAATTCCACCAAACACTTAGAGAAGAATTAATACCAATTCTTCTCAAACTCTTCCAAAAAACTGAAGAGGAAGGAACATTCCCTAAGGCCAGAATTACCCTAATAACAAAGCCAGATAAGGACTCTGTAAGAAAAGAAAACTGCAGGCCAATATTACTGATTAACACAGACATGAAAATTCTCAATAAAATACCAGCAAAATAAATTCAACAGCACATTAAAAGGATCATATACAACGGTCAACTGGAATTTACTCCCAGAATGTAAGGAAAGTTCAACATATACAAATCCATCAATGTGATATACCACAGTAATGAAATTAAAGATTAAAAAAATCCTATGATTATCTCAACAGATGCAGAAAAAACATCTGATTGAACATTCTTTCATGATAAAAACTCTCAACAAATTGGGTATAGAAAAAACATACTCCAACATAATAAATGCCACATATGACAAGCCCAGAGCTCACATCTTACTGAATATTTAACAGTGAAAGCATGAAAGCTTTCCTGCTAAGATCAGGAACAGGACAAGGCTGCCCATTCCTCTTCAACATAGTACCGGAAGTCCTAGCCAGAGCAATTAGGGAAGAAAACAAAATAGAAAGCATTCAAATCCGAATGGAAGAAGTAAAACTGTCTCCATTTGCAGATGATATGATCTTATATATAGAAAATTCTAAAGACTCCACCAAAGAGTTGTTAGAACTAATAAACAAATTCAGTAAAGTTACAGGATATAAAATCAACATACAAAAATGGGTTGCATTTCTATATACTAACAATGAACTATCTGAAAAAGAACTAAAATAATCCCATTTACAGTAGCATCAAAATGAATAAAGTACTTAGGAATAAATTTAACCAAGGAGGTAAAAGATCTGTACATTGAAAACTATGACACTTTGATGAAAGAAACTGAAGAAGACACAAATAAATTGAAATATATCCCATATTCATAAATCAGAAGTATTAACATTGTTGAAATATCCATATTACCTCAAACCACCTATGGATTCAATGCAATCAAAATAATTATATTTTTCATAGACATAGAAAAAAAATCAATCCTAAAATTCATATAAGTCCCTAGATAGCCAAAGGGATCCTGAGAAAGAAGAACAGAGCTACAGGTTTCACAATTCCTGATTTTAAACTATATTACAAGGCTACAATAATCAAAAAGTGTAGTATTGGCATAAAAACAGACACATAGATCAATGGAATAGAATTGAGAGTGTAGAAAGAAGCTCACACTTATGCAGTCAACTAATATTTGACAAAGAAGCCAAAAATATTCAATGAGGAAAGGACAGTCTCTTCAACAAGTGATGCTGGAAAAATTGGATATTCGTGCACAAAAGAATGAAATTGGACCCCTATCTCACACCACTCACAAAAAATAACACGAAGTGTATTAAATAATAAATAAAAGAACCAAAACTATAAAACTACTAAAGGAAACAGGGAAAAATCTTCTTGATATTGGTCTTGGCAATGATTTTTTGGATGTGACACCCAAAGCTCAAGCAGCAAAAGCAAAAATAAACAAGTGCGACTACACCAACTAAAAAGTTTCTGAACAGCAAAGGAAACTATCAGCAAAACGAAAAGGCAGTCTACAGAATAGGAGAAATTACAGGCAAACCATCTATTTGATAAGATATTAGTAACTAAAATATATCAGGAACTCATACAACTCAATAGCAAAAAGAAAAAAAAAGATTAAAAAATGGGCAAAGAACTCGAATAGATGTTTTTCCAAAGAAGATATACAAATGCCAACAGGCACATGAAAAGATGCTCAACTTCACTAATCATCAAGGAAATGTAAATCAAAACCACAATGAGATACCATCTTACAACAGTTAGAATGATTATTATCAAAAGAGAAGAGGGAATCCTTCTACACTGTTGGTGGGAATGTAAATTGGTCCAGCTACTAGGTTAAACAGTATGAAGCTTCCTCAAGAAATGAAAAATAGAACTACAATATGATCCAGCAATTCCACTTCTGGGTATATATCCAAAGGGAATGAAATCAGTATCTCAAAGAGGTATCTACACTCATGTGTTCATTGTAGCATTATTCACAATAGCCAGGACATGGAAACAACCTAAGTGTCCATCAACAGATGAATGGAAAAAGAAAATATACATATAGTACATTGGAATATTATTCAACCATAAAAAGGAAGGAAACCCTGTCTTTCATGACAACATGGACAGACCCTGAAGTTACTATGCTAAGTGAAATAAGTCAGATAGAGAAAGCCAAATACTCTATATTCTCATTTATATATGGAATCTAAAAAAACTGAACTCACAGAAATAAAGAGTAGAATGGTGGTTGCCAGGGGCTAAGGGGTGGGGGAAGTGGGAAGATATTGGTCAAAGGGTACAAATTCCAGGTATAAGATGAATAAATTCTGAGAATCTAATGTACAGCATGGTGACTATAATTAACAATACTGTATTACATACTTGAAAACAGTGAAAAGAGTAGATGCTAAATGTTAACAGCACACACACAAATGATACCAGTTATGTGAGGGGATGGAGGTGTTAACTAATCTTATTGTGGTAATTATTTTTCAGTATGTACAAGCATCAAATCACCACACTGTAAACCTTAAACTTATATATATGTCAATAAAATACCAATAAACACAGATGTTACATGCCTAATGTTGTTTTACTATGGAAACAAAGTGACAATAGCTAAAGGCCCAAGATCATTTTAGTCTGTGACTTTAAAAATGTCTAATAAATAGTATACTATAAAAATTAGGGAATAAGTATTCTAAAACTAGTGTATTTATAGTTAGAAACCAAATTATAGGTGAATATATATGACAAAAGATGTCATGAGAATTTCACAAAATTATTTGGGTCAAGGAAGGATAACTGAGCTATGGATTAGATTAAAAAATCAGAGGGGCTATAGCAACCAGTTCTTGTGAATATAGTCTTATTAATGTAAAAAAATTACAATTTTCCACACAAAACACAAGTCTTCAGGTAAACAAAAACAATTCACATAGACTACAAAGAGATACAAACAAATAAATAAAATAGGTGTTAAATTGGAGATGACGATGGTTAACAGAAAATTTTAAGGAATGAGGCGGGTAATGGCAGCAGTCCACATGATTACTCCAGGCAAACACAGAGACCTCCGAAACTGTGAAAAACAAAGGCATTATCATAACAATCCTTGGAGAGAAGAACCAAGGAAATGCTGTAATTACATTTAGACTTTTTACAGGAAAACTAGTCAAGGCTACAAAAGAATCCTAGAGTCTTATCTGCTTCCTGTCTGTGCTTTGTAAAATCTACCACCACTACCCCACCCCCAACCCAGGTAGTGAACTCTGATAATGGTCTAATACTGACCTTCAACAACAGTCCAACCAAAATGACTGGTGATAAGAGCATGCCTTTAGCAGAATTATCAGTACCACATGCTCTGAGAACTACAACTCTGCATACAGTGCTCTTTTAGAAGCATCTTTCTTTCTCCTTTCCCTTCTTATCTTTTCCTTATTCTTTCCCTGGAAAAGTAAGTTTTGAATATGTAAGCAAAAGATAACTAAGCTCAAAATACTAGAGAGTAAAATAATGAAATTTGATATTCAAATGGCTAATCATCGTGTTCTGGTGCACTTCATCCATACACAGAACTCTCCTAGGAGATATGACTGCCATTTTCTTCATGGCTAGTGTATTAATTTATTCAAGAAAAACTGATGCCTTCTGTGCCCGAGGCACTATGCCAGATATACAGAATGCAAAGAATAATAAGACAAGGCAGTTCTTGAAGCTCCCAGTCAAGTCAGGGAAAACTCCCTATTAATAAATAAGGAAAAAGCACAGAGTAGAACTTCCATACTCTCCCTTGAAGACATTTAGGAATCAATATATCAGTCCTGTACTGCCTATCTCTAGACTTTTTGTTGTCTCAGGATAAAATCTCTAATTTATTCAAGCATTGTACTTTTTTAAAAAATAAAAGGTGTACATATGAAGAGTTAAATAGTTGTACAAGTTTTCTAAATATTTGTATTGTAAGATAAAGGACAAATGTAGAAAAGCATACAAATCAAATGTATAGCTTAATGAATTATCTTACAAACACTACCTAGGTCAAGAAAGAACTTTGCTAGCAGCCCTAGAAGCCCCTTCTATGTGCCTCTAATCACAACCACCTCTCTACTGCCATAAGTAACCAATATCCTGACTTTACTGACCATTTTCCTGACTTCTCCTATAGACATTTGCATCCCTAGACACTATAGTTCAATCTCACTCTATTAAAAATGGGAGGTATTTCAAATCTTTTTTTAAAAAAAATTTTGGCCACACTGCGTGGCACGCAGGATCTTAGTTCCCTGACCAGGGATCGAACCCAAGCCCCCTGCAGTGGAAGCACGAAGTCTTAACGACTGGACCAGCAGGGGAGTCCCTCAAATCCCTTTTAATCTAGTGGTTCCTCCTTCATTCCTTGTCATTTATATGTTAAAGAACCTGGGACGGGCTTCCCTGGTGGCGCAGTGGTTGAGAGTCCACCTGCCGATGCAGGGGACACAGGTTCGTGCCCCGGTCCGGGAGGATAACACATGCCGCGGAGCGGCTGGGCCCGTGAGCCATGGCCGCTGAGCCTGCGCGTCCAGAGCCTGTGCTCCGCAACGGGAGAGGCCACAACAGTGAGAGGTGCGCGTACCGCAAAAAAAAACAGAACCTGGGACATTGACCAATAGTTTCCTAGAGCCTGGATTTTGACAACTGTAGTGTCTTGGGGCAACATGTTCCCCATCTTCTGTATTTCCTATGATCAGAATCAGATTTAAGTTCTCTGGCAAAACACAGGTAGTGTTTGGCAAGGTTAGGAACATAATATCTGCCTGTTTTTCTTCTGCGAGGGTTGTAAAATGATGTTCTATTTCGATAATTTCTTTTTCATTTATTTTTGAAGCTTTTCTAGAACTTTAGAGAAACTGAACTATACAAGATGCATTCTTTCTTGTTTTTTTTTTTTTTTTTGCGGTACGCGGTCCTCTCACTGCTGTGGCCTCTACCGTTGCGGAGCGCAGGCTCAGCGGCCACGGCTCACGGGCCCAGCCGCTCCGCGGCATGTGGGATCCTCCCGGACCAGGGCACGAACCCGCGTCCCCTGCATCAGCAGGCGGACTCTCAACCACTACGCCACCAGGGAAGCCCTGTTTTTTTTCATTGAGTATAATTATTTTCAAATTAATCCATGTAGTAATACGTACCAACAATTCATTTCTTTATATTGCCTAGTAGTATTCCACTGTATGGATATACCACAGATTATTTATCCATTACCATAACCATTATTCATTACATTTATGGACACTAAGCTTGTTTCCAGATTTTCACTCTTATAAAAATATGGATATGACCATTCATGTACAAATATTTTTTATGGACAATGCTATCATTTTCCTTAAGTAAACGCCTAGGAGTGAAATGGCTGGATTATTTGGTTTATTTAACTTTTTTAAAAAGTCAAACTGTATTCCAAGGTAGCTGTCCCATTCACACTCCCATTAGCAGTAAACTAAAGTTCCCATTCCTCCACTTCAGGCAGCCCTCTGAAAAGCTGGAATGCTAATGTTCCTCTCCCTCCTTCCCAAGGGATTGTGCACCTTCTCCCAAGGCAGCAAGCCACCCCTCATTCTTCTTTGCTTCCAGTGGCCCTCAGGCATCCAAAATATGCTAATTCTGTCAGTGCTCCGAATATGGCAAGACAAAAACCAGTTTCTTGGCCAGCCCTTTGTAAATCTCAACATTGGACGGACACTCCACTTCTCTCCTTCCCTTTCCCCCAAGGAGAAGCTGCAAGCTGGGCGTTCTCTTCCAGTGCTGGCTGTGCTGGCTTGGGGGTGAGGCTGACCAGGTAAAGTGAACTTGCTCTTCTTACCTGTTTCAATGTAGCTGTTCTCAGTCAGCTCTGTGATCAACTGGGGTACCACAACTTCTTAAGTAGCTTCTGGAATTCTCACAAAGGTTTTTTGGTCTGTATATAATTGTTAAATTGATATTTCTGTGGGAGAACGAGGACTGGGACTTCCTATTGTGCCATCTTGCTGATGTCGCTCCCTAAATTCTCACTCTTGACTGTCTATCTCCTTCACTATTTAAGCATAGTTATTTTAATATCCGATAACTACCTTTTATATTGTCTATGGTTTCTTTTATATTTCTTTCAGATAGCTTTAGTCCTCATGTTTCTGGTTATTTTTTTTAACTTGATGGTCTGCTTTATTTTTTTAAATTAATTTTTTCATTGGAGTATAGTTGATTTACAATGTTGTGTTAGTTTCTGCTGTACAGTAAAGTGAATCAGCCATACATATACATATATCCACTCTCTTCTAGACTCCATTCCCTTATAGGTTGTTACAGAGCACTGAATAGAGTTCCCTGTGCTATACAGTAGGTTCTTATTAGTTATCTTTTATATGCAGTAGTGTGTATATGTCAATCCCAATCTCCTAATTTATCTCTCCCCCTTTCCCCCTTAGTAGCCATAAGTTTGTTTTCTACATCTGTGACTCTATTTCTGTTTTGTAAATAGGTTCATTTGTACCATTTTTTAGATTCCACATGTGTTATCATATGATATTTGTCTTTTTCTGTTTGACTTATTTCACTCAGTATGACAATCTCTAGGTCTATCCATGTTGCTGCAGATGGCATTATTTCGTCCTTTTTTATGGCTGAGTAATATTGGTATATATGTACCACATATATTGGTATATATGGTATATATGTACCACATCTGCTTTATCCATTCCACCGTCGATGGACATTTAGGTTGATTCCATGTCCTGGCTATTGTAAATAGTGCTTCAATGAACATTGGGGTGCCTGTATCCTTTCAAATTACGGTTTTCTCTGGGTATATACCCTGGAGTGGGATTGCTGGATCATATGGTAGCTCTACTTTTAGTTTTTTAAGGAATCTCCATACTGTTCTCCATAGTGGCTGTACCAATTTACATTCCCACCAACAGTGTAGGAGGATTCGCTTTTCTCCACACCCTCTCCAGCATTTACTGTTTACAGATTTTTTGATGTTTGCCACTCTAACAGGTGTGAGGTGATACTTCATTGTAGTTTTGATTTATATTTCTCTAATAACTAGTGATGTCGAACATCTTTTCATGTGCTCTTGGCCATCTGTATGTCTTCTTTGGAGAGTACTGGGCATACATGTAAAAATCTGTAGATATATTGGAGGCCTAGAATGCAGTTATCTTGCTCCATAAAGGATTTACTTTTACTCCTACTATAAGGCTAAAGATAGTAGCATTAAGGATCATTTTATTTATTTATTTATTTTTTTTTTTCTTTTTGCGGTATGCGGGCCTCTCACTGTTGTGGCCTCTCCCGTTGCGGAGCACAGGCTCCGGATGCGCAGGCCCAGCGGCCATGGCTCACGGGCCCAGCCGCTCCGCGGCATATGGGATCCTCCCAGACCGGGGCACGAACCCGTATCCCCTGCATCGGCAGGCGGACTCTCAACCACTGCGCCACCAGGGAGGCCCAAGGATCATTTTAATCTGTTTCTAGGAACTGAAATGATTTCAAGCTGTACTTCAGTTCCTCAGGTGGACTGTCTACTTGTGATTTACTCTCTCCCAGGATGTGGTCCTTTATGGTCCCAACTCAAAGCAAGAGAGCTTTGTAAAGGAATTTCCCTTGGTAAAATCTGAACTCCGATTCTCCCCTTCGCTGTTGGACATCAATAGTATGGAGATCAGTTTTTCAGTAACTTCTTTCAAAATCAAGAGATGCTTGGGAAAAAGTGGTCCCAAATATCTGGTTCACTTCTCTAGGTTTTTTTCTTCTCTTGGACCATGGTTTGGTCATTATTTACTGCTTCTGACGCTTTCAAGTAGAAGTTGTTTATACTTGTATAGCTTTCCTAGTATTCATTGTTAAGAGGGTTAGTCTGGATTACAAAGGCCATCACTACTGGAAGAGAGGTCCAGGTTTTATAAATTTATACTTTATCTATAGCAGTTTTTCTCATCAGGAGTGCTACTAGTATTTGAGGTAAAAAATCTTCTGGTGCATATATATTATGCACGAAGAATGTTTAATATCCCTGGGTCCTGGGCATTAATGCCAGTAACAATCCCTGCCCTCCCCTTCAGATCACTGTAAAAATGCAAAAGCATGAGAGGTTTATAAGGTGCTCATTAAGTATAAGATCAATGGTAGCATTTGGGAATGTGAAATTTTGTGTCATATCCTTCTATTCCTCTTCATGGTAGACCTTTGGCTTTGACTGACCCTTCAGAGGTATACAGGCCCTCTTAACTGAAAAAGGTCAGGTGAATAGTGGTTAGCTAAAATCAATTCAGTCAGTGATTAGGAGGCACCATGGACAGGCTGCAGGTAGTCCATGAACCCCTAAGATTATATCCAAAGTTTGTGGAGGGAGGTTTTAGTCAACAAGATATTCTTTAGAGAAGTAAGTGCCACCAGGGAGACAGTACCTATTTCACATGTTAAGGAAAATAGCTTTAATTAAATTAGAACTTGGTTGAGATGACTCAATGAGCAGAAACT
The DNA here is from genome assembly GCF_964341445.2 of Mesoplodon mirus. Classification (NCBI taxonomy): domain Eukaryota; kingdom Metazoa; phylum Chordata; class Mammalia; order Artiodactyla; family Ziphiidae; genus Mesoplodon; species Mesoplodon mirus. The sequence goes on from NC_138983.1 coordinate 62,959,333, forward strand.
TTCAGGGAGGAAGAGAAGGAATATGTAATTTTTGAGAGTTTAAACCCCTAAGGTGGGGGCAGATGTAATACAGAACTACTACTTTGGGGTTGATGTCACCATTCATCTTTATTAGGATACTAGAACTCTACTTGTATTTACATTAATCTCTTCTAAGGCTTTCTAAATTTCACTGACTGAAGTCACAGCAGAAGAATTAGGATGGGGCCACTAAAGAAAAAGGAGAGATAAATTTCAGAGTTAAGCAGGGAGTAAAATTCAACATGAGATAGGAGGAAAATAAGAAGGTAGAATTTTTGTGCAAGGAATTAAGAATTCCATGGAGAACTACTAGACTATGAGCCCCAGGAAAGGGAATGTTTCAATTCAACTAGAAGAAGACAAACACAGATGGAGAACAATGAGAAAGACTGAATCAAAGAGAGTGGAACACTCTTACACAGGTACATATAAAGGATAAGTAAGAGGTAAAGTAAGTGGGAATCTCTGGCAGCAATGGTCTAAAACATACTCATTTTTAAGTTATAGTACTCCTTTAATGAAGTATGAGTTGTCCAATGTACAGAGGGCACTTTCTAGTGTCCTCCCCCTAATACATCATCCTAGCCATTGCTAGAAAATTAAAGTCCTGATACAGGTGGTGGGATGAAAAGGATGGGACTTTTAGTTCTATCTGACAAGGTTTCTATAAAAGCAATTCATCTAAGGAAAAACAAAATATACTATCTATTCGCCTTTTAAAGCACAGAAAATATGTTTACTTTCTAAAAGCTTAATTGACTTAAGAGCAAAAGGGGCCTGGGTTAATTTTAAAAAAGAATGAATATTAGTTAAGATTAGAACTCATATAATTATGTATTTTATATATCAGTTATCTAATGGTTTGCTTTTTATTTTCCTGATTTATGTCGGGTGATGTAGGCTTAAAATCAATCTCTTTTTCATAGGCTTTTATAAGAACACTGAAAATGGGAGAAGACATACCCAATTGCTGGAACAGGAGAGCCGCACTAGTGCCTGTGACAGGAAGACTATCATGCAAGGGAGTCTGGATCAGCTGTCTATCTCCTGCACCCAAGGAAAACAGCTTCTGCAGAATGGGCGGAAAACACACACACACACCATAAATGATTTCTTTTCAGACATTTTCTTAAGATAAAAAAATCCCTTTGAAGTTCAAATTTAAAGCAGATGATGACCATATAAGAACCAATTAACAGATGCGAAGGGCAATAATGCAGCCCAAAACATTCAAGTTACTTTGTGTCCAAGTGAATACGGTACAAGAAAATTCAGTAGTTGAAAGGTGAAAATTTAGTAATCATGAGATACACAAATCACTGATAATACTACTTAACTAAAAAATAGTAAAATGTTAAAGCTAACATTTATATGCCAGTTATATGTCAATAAAAGTGGAAAAACAAAAGAAATACAGTAATATGAACCATGAATGTAATTTAAAAATTTCTAGCAGCTACAATAAAAATGTTTTTAAAATTAAAAAATAAATAAAATAAAATCATGTCAACAAAATTCCCATCTTAATAAAGGCTCATAAAACAACTCGGCTGCTTTAAAGTTTAGGTCCAATCGTGACCAAACTCACATTTCATATTATGCCCTTATAGCAGAAATGGGAGAATGAGGGAGGAGAGTGCAGGAGGAAAAAAACCTTAAGAGTAACCAAAAGATGCTAGGAAAGACAGGAGACAGCTAAAAAGGCAAAGGGCATGGAAAAAAGATGCCATTTTTACTATAAGTAACATCTCTATCAGACTGAGGATAAAAAACTGTAATTTTTAGAGGGCTGTCCTTTTCCTCAGTATTACAAAAGAAGAAGCAAAATAAGTGATCAGCTAATCAATTTTAGGACTTAAGGAAAGGAGCCTTTAAAAAAAAAGTTCTCTAGAAATATTAAGTCATAGCAACTGAAGTTCTCATTTTTCTACTTCAGAGACGAATATAAAAATTTCAGGACATACAGAAGATGAAAAACATGCCACTTTGAGAAAGTTTTATTTCAGTAGAAGAGGTTAATGTCCTCATGGGCTCAATCTATGACAAAATCCTTGGGAAATTTTAAGGTATAGATTATATTTTCCAAAGAAGGTCTGTGATTTTGGACAATGGTTAACATTATCATTACTAAAGGTAGCAAACTGAAATGAGAAAAATAAGCCCTCCTCTTTTGAAGCTTAAATGCAAGCTATTCTATTAAAGATTACACACAACATACAAAATGGTTTTAGGACCACATATAATTGCTTTTGTCCAGGGAAATGAAGAAATGAATTAATCTATCCAGAAGTAGTTATAATGTTACAAAGAATTATATTAAAAGTTTTCTTAATGTTACCTCCTAATTTTTATCACTGAAAAAAATTTTAAGTTAATAAAATGAGGCATAACCATACAAAGGAATAATAAGAAAGGTACAAAGAACACATTTGAAGTTCAACTTTAAAAAGTGTATTTCCAAGAAAGCGTAAGCTAGAGTTCAAGTTACACAGAATATGACTTCTAACTATGCTATGTGAAAGGTGAACCCTGTGTTAAAATTAACCCTATGACCTAAGAATGGAATCTTGAGTCTCTAGAAGGCAGACCATAGGGACAATGCTTAATTAAACTAAGATCGTCTTTAAAATGAAAATATTTGAAGAATTCTTTCTTTCCTTTTATTCATAAACTAAATTTATTGGAGGAGAGGAGAAGAGAAGCAGGCCCTCTTCATCTCCCTTTTTATTCTATTTACCTGAGACCCTCCAGCTGCTGGGACAAGACACGCACACAGGTTTGCAATGAGACTTTCCAAGGAGACATTCAGAGTGTCCACATATACAGTATAGATCAAACCTAGGCAAGCCTGAAAAGAAAAGATGCATGTAGTTATTTCATGGAAAAAGCAAGCACTAAAAATAAATTGTTGTGACATCTGCTTCCAGGAAAATTTCTCTTTGAACCTAGTAGATTCTACAGTGACCATGGAATAAATTTTAAGCAGCAAATGTTATTAAGTTTATTAAATTTTCCTCCAGAACCAGAAGCTCTAAATGAGCTTTTGAGATGAGTTTATAAAAAGCAGAAATCCATAATTTGTAAAACAGGTGTTTGTGCTTAGATAACCACTCTAGCAAATTTGTAGGGCTTAAAACTGTTTCTGTCTCAACTTATTTTGCAGAACTCCAAATTTCAAGATAAAAACTTAGAAACTTTATCTTGTTTTGTGATTCTTATAAATTCAGAACATTTATTCTACAGAAAAACTTAACTTATGTGAATTATTACAAAGAACAGCAAAATAGAGACAAGATGTGATTAACACTTTAAGCTCAGAAGAAGGTAGGTGGTAAAGTGGAAGATAAAATGTAATCATATGAATCTATCAGTTTATTAAAACTTATAACTAAAAAATTAGTATCTGTTAGGAGTTAGCCACTGTCATTGAAATCTTGACACTAAGAATATATATAATCTCAACAATATGAAAAAGTTTTCCAGAAATTATGTATCAATTTCCCAAATCCTTGAGAAATTTTAAGGTATAGTTTATACCTTCCAAAGAAGATCTGTGACTCTGGACAATGGTCAACATTACTATTATTAAAGATTACACTGAAATAAGAAAAATAAGCCCTCTTCTTGCAAAGTTTAAATGTATTTATAACTAAAGTAAATTTTTTCTACATTTGCAAATTCTAACTATCTAAAAAAATAAAATATCTGGAAGTAAACAATATTTTAGAGCTATATGGATAGCAGTATGATCACAACTATTTGAAATCACAAATACTTATCCTATTTCCTTGAACCTGGACTCCTAAAAAGAAGATCAATAAAAATACACTAAGTTGTTATATTAGTAATGCATTTTAAATTTGATACAGGTAATCAAATGATTTCTTTAGGATTCATAAATTTTGGAGTCAGTAAAGATGGGACCTATTTTAAAACAAACACTACATCCTTAGAAGTTTAAATAGTCATATTAACTTACTCAGGTACTTATTTTATCCAACATGAAATACATTTCTTCTGTTCACAGTAATTTTATTTTATTGATGAATTCCTAATCAATTTAAAGATATTTTAGATGCAAAGAATTTGCTACCGTGGTTCATTCAAAATAGATTTATACAATAATATGAATCAATAATGACAACTATGAGTTCTTTACCCTAAAAATTTCTGGATAATCTAATCTGGATACCAACACCAGGCTTTTGGGAGCAAACACTTCTGCAGGCTGAATTAAACCAGACACTTCCACTTCACCTTCAATCTCATCTTTCTTTGTTCCCTAAAGAAAGAGACACTGTAATCAACAGACGGACAATATCTTAGGTTTATAACTCACAAAATATAGACGTATCACACACTTTCATGTAATTTACAAAATCCAAAGTTAATTACAAAATATAATTTACAAAACTCAAACTAAAAATAAACATACTTGGAGAGGAATCTGAGAAGCAAGTAGGCAAAGAAATTATGAAACAGGGCATACTTATTTCATTTTTGAAAACTCCTTAAGCTCCAGATATATACCACAATTTTATTTGAGCATTTGGTTTCTGTGTGAGGTACCAGTAATCAAAGGTAAATAAGACACATTCATTAGTGACCCCATACAAATACAAATGACACTCACTTAATGGAAATTCAGTTTTCAAGGAAAGAAAAATTCTGTTTTAGAAGTAAGGCACTATTTTTCATTTTTGCTTTTTGGACTTCTCCCAATCTTTCAAACAAAAGCGATAATCATTTAGGATTATGTTGCAGAATACTCATTGCTCTTAAAAGTAAAGCCCAATCAGCTCTAAATTCTTTTTGCTCAGAAGCAACAATGCTGATCTTTTGAAAACAGAGGATATTTTTATACACAAAACTGAGTTTCAGAATGTACCTAGTGCCACTGAACTGTACACTTAAAAGTGGTTGAAATGGTAAAGCTTATGTTATGCATATTTTAGCACAATAAAAATATCTAGAATTTTTTTAAAACCCTAAATGTTCAGTGGTTAAATACTAGTTAATAAAATAAACTTTGAAAAATATTATTCTCATTTATTAGTCAACAAATATTTCCTGTGCACCTATTGTTCCATAATACTATATGACGCACTATAAAATTTCCAAGTGAAAAGAAAAAGAAACCAAGGTAGTAAAGTATTCAGATTTCTATATAATGTTCTAAGATGCTAGGACATTTTCCCTAACTAGAATCCTCTTCTCTTTCTTTTCCATTAATCGAAGGTCCAGCTTAGGAATTATCTTCCTTCCTGAAGCCTTTCCTTTACTGATTTTTCTCCTACTATTAATTCTTAGCACAGTTCATCAACATGTCACACATTTGCTCATACTTATCTCTCCTGCCAAACCTCTCTCCCACATGCCACAAAATGCCATATCCAACTGCCTGCTTGACCTCTCCACTTAGATGACTAATAGGTATCTCAAACATGTCCAAAATACAGCTCCAACCTTTCTTCCCAAACTCCACTCCTCCTGCAGTATTCCCTATCTCAGTTAATGGAAATTCTATCCTCCCATTTAGCAAATCAAAAATCCTGATTCCCCTCTCTTTCATAACCCGTATCCAAACTGTCAGCAGTCCTGATTTCTCACCACCTCCACTGCTACCACAGTACTGTGGGCCACTATCATCACTTGTCTGGGTTATTTTAACAGCTTCCTTTAGTCTCCTCTGTCCCTCTTCAGCCCCACTTTGCTTCCCTGCTGCTCCTCCAACATGCTGGGCATGCTCCCACATAAGGGTCTCAAGCACTTTGTTATTCCTTTGCCTGGAATAGATACAATAAATAATTCCCTCATCTCCCTTGGGTCTTCATTCAAGCAAACTTCTGCTCTGTTAAGCCTTTGTTGGCACCCTACTTGAAACTGCAATGCCCTAACACTCCCTATATCCTCTTCCTTAATAAAAATAAAATATATTTTATTTTTCTCCATGGCATGACAACATATTATCTATTTCACCTATATTTGTTTTCTGGTTTGTTTATCTCCTCCACTAGAATGTGCTCCACAAAGACCAGGATTTCTGTTTTGTTCACTGGTAATTTCCTGGTTACTAAACCAAGAGCTGGCCACATAGTTGATACTTACTTAATATTTGTTCACTGCATTCATGCAGGAATGAATTTTCTTAGTTTTCTGGGTATTTTACCAAGGGAAGCTTTTTCCCCCTACTTGTGGAGGCCAAGAACTGTATTTCTATCTCCTTTGGAGCTCGTATAGTTTCTATACAGTGAAATGTAACCAAGTATTAGATGTCTATGGAATGCACATATCCAAAGGGAAATATCTGTTTACTTTTTATTATGTGTGATAAGATCCATATGCTCTTGAAAGATTTTCATTTGTTACAAAGCAAAAGCTAAAATTAGGTTGGGTGGTTCCTGGAATTCTTAGAAATAATAAAAACGTGATGAATATGAATTTACCAAAGATTTCCACACTTAATGAATCATATTCTTTATGGATTACTAACAAATTTTGTCCTTTCAGGACAGAAGAATGACTAAAATTCCTGAAAGAGATAAAGCTATCCACAATTTTATGAGATCGTGATACATGCCCTAGAGTACCGTGAGAAGTCAGCTTGAGTAAGTGCATAACCATTTCATATAAATGACCATTAACCTGCATTAACCTAAACATAAAATAGAATGCATTGGTCATTTCTTAAAGCTATCCTTTTATTAAATATTCACTAACTGGAATAACTATTAACAAGAAAGAGGGCTTCCCTGGTGGCGCAGTGGTTGAGAGTCCGCCTGCCGATGCAGGGGACACGGGTTCGTGCCCCGATCCCGGAAGATCCCACATGCCGCGGAGCGGCTGGGCCCGCGAGCCATGGCCGCGGAGCCTGTGTGTCCGGAGCCTGTGCTCCGCAATGGGAGAGGCCACAGCAGTGAGAGGCCCGCGTACAGCAAAAAAAAAAAAAAAAAAAAAAAAAAAAAAGAAAAAAGGTCCGATATAATGTTAATCAATATTAAATAAAAACAATTCCATTTTTCTTTTTTTTTAATTAAAAAAATTTTTTTTCTTTTTTGCTTTATTTTATTTTTGGCTGCTTTGGGTCTTCATTGCTGCGTGCGGGCTTTCCCTAGTTGCCGCGAGCGGGGGCTACTCTTCATTGAGGTGTGCGGGCTTCTCATTGCAGTGGCTTCCCTTGTTGCAGAGCACGGGCTCTAGGTGCGCGGGCTTCAGTAGTTGTGGCAGGCGGGCTCAGTAGTGGCTCGCAGGATCTAGAGTGCAGGATCAGTAGTTGCAGCGCACGGGCTTAGTTGCTCCGTGGCATGTGGGATCTTCCCAGACCAGGGCGTGAACCTGTGTCCCCTGCACTGGCAGGCGGATTCTTAACCATTGCACCACCAGGGAAGCCCAATTCCATTTTTCTTTACATCTCTTTTTAATTTTTTATTTTATATTGGAGTATAGCTAATTAACAATGGTGTGATAGCTTCAGGTGCACAGCAAAGGGACTCAGCCATAGTCTTTACATCACTTTTTATTATAGATTTTGACCTTTACTTTGTAAATGTGCTATAAATCATAAGATGCTGTTATTCTTAATTCCAATAGCTCTCCTGTAAGAATACAATGTCCCAAGTTTAGAGAAAGTTCATATTCCTTTATTCAAACCAAAATGTACTGCTTTGATTAAAAAAAAATTCTTGTTTATAATAAGGCTTATTCCAGGAGATAGTAATGACGTGGTTTTGGTTAAATTTTTCTATAAGCAATCTATCATGTAAGGGAATAGTGCCTCTTCTTTATAGCTGCTAGAATACCTTTTGTGTAATACTATGTAGTGTTACTAACTTTGTTTTGCATTTTACAATGACAGATTTTCACATGTCAAAAAGATGTGAGAAACTTAACAATAAGCAGGAAATCAAAAACACAGAACACAAATGTAATAGATATTGTAATAATGATTGGAAATTTAACATTTTATAGTATAAAACATTTTCACGTATTTTATCTCATTGAACAGTATTTACAAGCCTTCTTCTAAGCTAAGATTATTCCTTGGTTTTAGTAGGTCCCATTAAAGATACAAATTTACCTTAAATACTGTTTACTGAACTGCCTCACACTGACTTGTAATGTGACCTTATCTCTTATATGTATCATAAGCACATGCCACAACTTGCCCATTTATTGATATTTTTTCTACCTATTGTTACTACGGACCACATCTGCTAGTGGGATTCCCAGCTTCTATGTAGTTTACATTCGATGTAGCTCTCATAGTCTTCATGCTTCAGTAATATGGGATAAATTAGTACCCACCATAGCAATCTGCCCTAAAAGTACTACTGCCTTTTAAACATATCCTAAGATCAAAAAGCTAAAAATTATTAGAATACTGACTTTATGGAATGACTCCATATAGCAGATAGGCACAATCTTTAAGAAGCTTATCCTATCACTCAGGTCAAATACTTCAGTCTCATCTCTGTTGTCCTCCTGATGCTTGATTCCTGTCTCTTCTATCTTGAAAAGACTAGTTGCATCCAATATCATCTGTGCTAAGTTCATTTTCAACAACACTGTTTCATACTAACTCTCCCTACAAAATTTTGTTAAACAGTCATTTTAAAAGGATGAACGGAATTATGCAAGTAAAAAACTTCCAGTTCTGCATTTCCTTTTTGAAAATAAGTAATTTATTACAGTGTACCATTATATAGAGTTGCCTCAGTTAAGCAATTTAAGGACTTTAAGATTTTCCAAAATTGGAAATAAGTTTTAAGGAGTTGCAAAATTCTGTAAGGTCCACAGTTCCCCCAGCAAACTTCTTCATTTCTTGCCAAATAATCCCTTAATCATGTTGACACGTCTATATGACAAAACCTAGTTTATCCTTGCATTGGTCTGGAAAATAATGACTACATGAAACATACAAATTTTAGGATAACAAGGCTTCAGACAAATCAGGCCAGTAGTCTTCAGTTCAGAATCCAGTTTACCTCTAGCAAAGAGAATATCTTGATATTTCCTCCTTCAGCAGCTCCTGTGTGCTACAGTATTCCAAAGGTAGGACAAATTCATTTGTAGGGTTACTATATATCCACCCAGAAAGCTCCGTATTTTTAAGTGGTGCATAGTCTGTAATTTTTTTAAAAAAATATACTCATAAGGCAGCATTTTCCAAAGTGTTTTCTGCTGGAAGCTAACAGATACTGTTTAGCAAAAAAGATCTCCTAATCAAAACATTTTGGAAACAGTAAGTTAAAGCCAAGTTAAAAAGGTTTCTTTACTGCAGGATTTTTCAGACTTTGATATGCAAATATTATTTCTACAATGCCAAGCAAAGGAGATATAATATAAATTATTTCTACAACTTACTGGATCACTGAAACCCTCTTTATTACAGAGCATCAAGAGGACCTAGTGCCCTATGGAACACATGCTGAGAAAGGCTGTCACAAGCTATTTTAGGACAGAAAATGTACGAAACTGAAATATGTATATATTCCTGTGTTCTATATCCTTAGGAGGCTAGGTGAATACAATGTTTATTTCATAAATATATTATACTTAACATCTGTTTCATTAATTCTCACATTTCATAAAGTAAAATAAGATTTGAAAAGATTAGAAAATGGACAAGACTGCTGGGAGCTAGGGTGCTTTACAGCTGCGCTAAGAAACTATTCAGCATGCCTGTGGCCCATTCGCACCAGATGAGTTAGGAACTTCTACTCTGGACCAGTGGTTCTCACACTTCAGTGTGCAACAAAATCACTGAGGGCTTGCTAAAATAGATTTTTGGGTCTCACCCCTAAAATTTCTGATTCAGTAGGTCTGAGAATTTACATTTCTAAGAAATTTCCCAGTGATACTGATACTGCTGATCCAGGGACTGCACTTTAAGAACCACAGTTCTAGGCTAATTAATATGAGAATATAAAAGAAAACAATAACTGTAACATATATTCTACATGCCAGACACTGTACTAAGCATCATACCAGTGTTCATAATTCATTTATACAATCAAGAACTTATTAAATACTATTTTCTAGTAAAGGAAACCAGGACTCCCTGGAGAAATGACATTCTATATTTGGGCCAGAAAAATGTACAAAATGAGACTATTCATCTTAGTCAAAAAGTAAAGAATCTGTCAAAGACTAACAGAATCAAAATAAATAAAAATCGCAGCTGATTGAAACTCAACAAATACACAAAAATCCATGAGTTCATAATGATAATTTTTTAAATGGTCACTACTGAAGATTGCTAGGGTACCAATCTACTATTTTGAAAATTTTTAAAAATAAGGGGAAACAATTGTCTTCTCTATCAAACTGTGGTCAATGAAAGTTCTTTTTAATAGTTGAATTTCAGTCAATAAATTCAGAAGGAATAATAGTATGAGGAAATTATCTTTTGCAATTCCTACTGAAATAAGGTATTTAGTCAATGATCATCAATAGATCCCAAACTATTAAGTGAAAGGCTGGCACTACCCCAAATCCACAAATCAATCATAAATTACTAAAAGTAGAACAACCAGAAAATAAGTTCATCTTGATGTAACACAATAGGAAGTACAGTACAATTTTTCCTTTAAAAATTGAACGTGAATCCAATTAAGCCTCTAGATCTAAATATTACTTTATGGAAACTATAGAGAGTAGAGGTACAAGTTAAAAAATAACATGGAGAATTAATCAGCCAAATCTATAATATAGAGCATCCCATAGGACAAATGACCCAGTTCTTCTACCACCCCCAGAAGAGGGACTGTTACAGAAAGAAGTTAAGAAATATCAACCAAATACAACGTGTGGAACTTGTTCGAATAAACCAAGACATTTTTGAGACAATTTTTTTAAATTTAAAAATATGTAAGTTGGATATTAGATAATATTAAGGGGTTATTCAAAATTGTAATTAATTTTGTTAAAAATTATAGGGCTTCCCTGTTGGCGCAGTGGTTGAGAGTCCACCTGCTGATGCAGGGGACATGGGTTCGTGCCCTGGTCCGGGAAGATCCCACATGCCACGGAGTGGCTGGGCCCGTGAGCCATGGCCGCTGAGCCTGCGCGTCCGGAGCCTGTGCTCTGCAACAGGAGAAGTCACAACAGTGAGAGGCCTGCGTACCACAAAAAAATAAATTAAAAAAAAATTATAATGGCAGATTGGTAATCTAAAGAAGCCTTTACCAGTTAGAGATACATACTAAAATATTTGCAGGTGAAATGTGGTGTCTGGGGTTTGCTTTTAAATGTCTCTCCCTAAAAAAAAAAAAAAAAAATCAAGGATTTAGATTTTAAAAGATTGACAAAATGCTGATAATTTTTAAAGCTGGGTCAAGTGTAATGGGATTTATTATACTACTCACTTAAATTTTCTATTTGTTTCAGAATTTCCATAATAAAAAATGAAAATAAAACCTTCATTGTGCACCTACTATATGTCAATGTCATTCCGAAGTACATTTATTGATTTCACCTCTTTTCTTTGATCACATTTCGTTTGCTAACATACCAAAATGTCTTTAGTCTGAACTGCATCATTATTGGTTCATAAACACGTTTACAAACACATTAAAAGACTCCAAACTGATACAACTAAATAAAAAATTTAGACAGGTCTATCATTTTTTAAGGTAAGTCATATAAAGCAACCTCACATCTATCGTATTTTACTGATTACTTAAAAAATTTTATAATCACATTGCCTAGTTGGATAATTCTGGGAATATGTTATCAAAAGTTTAATTAATGCTTGTGATTTTTGACAGTGTTACTGTATCTTAGAAAGATAAGAGCCAACATTTTTAAAGTTGTACAATTATACTTTGGATAGTTTGTATCCCTAAGTTCCTCTTCTTTAGGCTTCCAAATAATATGCCATAGTATATTTGGTATGAAGTAATTCACACCAAATGAGAATTAAAAGATCTATTTTTGAATTGATGATATGATCCAAAAATAAAAGAATAACACATTAAAAAAATCTTTTTTAATTAATTAATTAATTATTTAATTTATGGCTGTGTTGGGTCTTAGTTTCTGTGCGAGGGCTTTCTCTAGCTGTGGCAAGCGGGGGCCACTCTTCATCGCGGTGCGCGGGCCTCTCACTATCGCAGCCTCTCTTGTTGCGGAGCACAGGCTCCAGACACGCAGGCTCAGTATTGTGGCTCACAGGCCCAGTTGCTCCGCGGCATGCAAAAAACACATTTTTTTTAAAGTACATAATTAACTGTTCACATCGAAAACGGGAACAACATTAATGATGACCTAGAAAGGAACATCATCTGGGCTTTAATATTATCTTTTTCAAATATTAGCTCATTGTTTTTACCATTTTTGGACCAATTCCAAAAGATATTATCTCTCTGTTCTTCACACAGAAAAGCTGTTACATAATTCTGGCTAGCGTCTACTACCTAAGTGAACTTATATAGGAGCCAGAACTCTTATAACTTATTTACATTTTCAGAATCTTAAAAAACTCATATGAAGCAGACTCTAACTTTCTGTAAGGTGATTGTAAATACTAAATAAATTACAATGTTTTGGTCCAGTTAAAATGGCAAATAGGAAAATATCTGAGCTAAAAAGAAAAATAATTTTGAAACATTGATTCCAAATATACAAGAACCCTAATCTTGGTTTTTAATATTATTCCCTACTCAAATGAGCCAGGGCTCCTTGGAGAATTGGCTGATTTCAAGGTTGAGGAAGGGAAGGAAGAAGATGATCCTGGATCAGCTTGTTATGTAAGAAAGTTTAAAAATGCTAAAAAAAAACCTGATGGGGCTTGTCAAGAGAACAAAGGAACCACTCTGAAGGGTTGCCCACTGGTCAAATCTTGGACAATCTGTGCATTAAAACAGTGAAAACCATTAATTATATACTACTGAAGAAAAAAGAAACTGGAATACATGAATCTGTAACTCACATAGATAGACAAGACAGAAAACGTAAAATGTCAACTGCTGACTGGTAAAGGTACAGGTAGAGAGCGTGCATAGTTGGAAAATAATCATTTTGCAACCATCATAATAAAAATTGGCACAGGCAAGAATCATCACTAAATGCTAAATCTGGCAGGGGGGATAATTAATGAGTAGTAGAATATTTGCATAGTCTTAAAGTATCTTACCACTCATGGCTTATTAGTTGCAAGCAAAGAAAAAAAAAATAGCAACTATACAATGGAGATATCTGACAATCACCAGACTAGGTACTCAAAAAGAACAGCATCAGTAAGGCAGGTGGGTAGCAGACAGACATTGTGTATTTCCAGATGTGTGCCCTTAGTAGGACATACACTTAGTATTCCAAATGTTGGTAGTAATCCAATTACTGATGCATAACCTGAATCTAAAGTGAGAGACATCAGAAAAACAAAAAATATTAAGCATTCTATTTAAAAGGGGCATTGGGACCTGCATTATTTGAAAATGTCCAAGGCTGAGCAACTATTCCAGATGAAGACAGACAAAAGATAATTAAATACAGAATTTTAAATTACATCCTGTACTGGAGGACCAAAAGGGGGGGGAGCATAAAGAGCATTAGGTCAAATGACAAAATTGAATGGATGGTAGATGAGATAAAGGTATGATATTGATATTGACTTTCTGATATTGATAACCATACTATGTTTACATAAGAAAATACTTATTCCTATGAAACATACACTGAAGACTTTAGGGCAAAGGGAAATGATGCACACAAATTTGTCTCAAATAGTTCAGAAAAAAATTTCTCTCTGTGTGTGTGTGTGTGTGTGTAAGGAGAAAGAGGGAGTAAGGGGAGATGGGTCTATTAAAGAGAATTAATATCTATGATAATAAAGAAATGGGACAAAATATTTTAAATGGGCAAATATAGGTAAAGGGTATATAGATGTTTGCAATATTCTTGTAACTTTTCTGTAAGTTTGAAATTATTTCCAAATGAAAAGTTTGAAAAATATCCAAGACTTCCTAGAACCTCTCCAAAAATGCCTGCTATAATGTCATCCTGTATTCATTTCTGTAAGTTAAATTGGGCTTCCTAGAATCTCTTTACACCTGCTAAATTGTCTTTTTTTAATCAGGTATATAGAGGTATAATTGACAACATTTTAAGATATTTAGAGTGGTGATATGACGTACGGATACACTGTTAAAGGTATCCTCCATCTAGTTAATTAATACATCCATCACCTTAGATAATTTTTTTGTGTGTGGGGGGGAGATGAAAACATTTAAGATCTACGCTCAGTAAATTTCAATCATACAATACAGTGCTATCAACTGTAGTCATCATGTTTTACGAGAGATCCTCAGACCTTATTAATCTTATAGCTGAAAGTCTGTATTCTTTTACCAACCTCTCCCTATTTCTAGAAAGCTTCAGCCCCTGGTGACCACCATTCCACTCTCTATTTCTCTTGAATTTAACTTTTTTTTTTTTGGTTAAGATTCTACATATAACTGATACCATACAGTATTAGTCACCCTCTGACTTATTTCACTTAGCATAACCATCCATGTTGTTATAAACAGTAGGATTTCCTTCTTTCTTATGACTGAATGTTCCATTGTGTGTATGTATGTATGAAATATATGTGTGTGTGCATATGTATGTATGCATGTATATAAAACATCTTTATCCATTCAACTGTTGATGGACACTTAGCTTGTTGCCATATCTTGGCTATTGTGAATAATGCTGCAATGAACGTGGGAGTGCAAGTAACTCTTCGATACCCTGTTTTCATTTCCTTTGGATACATACCCAGAAGTGGGATTACTGGATCATAAGGCAGTTCTATTTTTAATTTTTTTAAGAACCTCCATACTATTTTCCATAGTGGTTGCACCAATTCACATTTCCACCAACAGTTCACAAGGGTTCCCTTCTATCTACAGCCTTGACTACACTTGTTACCTCTTATCTTTTTGAAAATTGCCATTCTAACAGGTATGAGGTGATATCTCATTATGGTGTTGATTTCCATTTCCCTGATGATTAGTGATGTTGAGCATCTTTTCATGTACCTGTTGTATGACTTCTTTGGGAAAATGTCTATCCAAGTCCTTTCTCATTTAAAAATTGGATTGTTTGGTTTTTTGCTATTGAGTTGCATGAGTTCTTTATATATTTTGGATATTAACCTCTTAACAGATACGTGGTTTGCAAATATTTTCTCCCATTCAGCAGGTTGCTTTTTGATTTTGTTAATAGTTTCCTTTGCTGTGCAGAAGGCTTTTGGTTTCATGCAGTCCCACTTATTTTTGCCAAAAGTCATTGGCAAGACCTTTGTTAAGGAGCTCACCCCTTAAGTTTTCTTTTAGAACTTACTCGGTTTCAGGCCTTACATTCAAATCTTTAATCCATTTTGAATTTATTGTTGTGTATGGTGTAAGATAGGGATCCTGTTTTTTTGTTTGTTTGTTTTTGCATATAGCTGTCCAATTTTCCAAACACCATTTATCAAATAGACTATCTTTTCGCCACTGTATATCCTTGGCTCCTTTGTTGCAAATTAATTGACTATATGCACATGGGTTTATTTCTGGGCTCTGTATTCTGTTTTATTGATCTACATGTCTGTTGTTATGCCAATACCATACAGTTTGATTAATAAAATTTTGTAATACACTTTGATATTAGGAAGTGTGACTCCACCTTTAACCTTCTTTCTCAAGAATACTTTGGCTATTCAGAATATTTTGTGGTTCCATACGAATTTTAGGATTCTGTTTTATTTCTGTGAAATATGCCACTGGACTTTCGATAGGGGCTGCACCATATCTGTAAATTTCTTAGAGCTGCACATTTCAACATTATTAAGTCTTCCAATCCATTAGCATCCATTTATATGTGTCTTCTTCAATTCCTTTCATTAATGTCTCACACAGTTTTCAGGATACAGATCTTTTACCTCCTTGGTAAAGTTATACCCAGGTATTTATTCTTTTTCATGTGATTATAAATAGGACTATATTCTTAATTTCTCTTCCTGATCATTTGTTGTTAGTGTATAGGAACTCAATTGATTTTTGTTTATCAGTTTTGTATCCTGCGACTTTACAGAATTCCTTTATTAGTGCTAACAGTTTTTTGGTAGTCTTTAGGATTTTTTGTATATAATATCATGTCATCAACAAATAGAGACAGTTTTATTTCTTCCTTTCTGATGTGAATGGCTTATATTTCTTTTTCTTGACAAATTCTTTTAGCTAGGACATCCAATACTATGTTGAATAACAGTAGCAAGAGTGGGCATTCTTGACTAGTACTGGATCTTAGAGGAAAAACTTTCAGCTTTTCACCACTGAGTATGATGTTAGCTGTGGACTTGTCATAAAGGGCCTTTATGATGCTTAAGTATGTTCACTCTATACCCAGTTTGTTGAGAGTTTTATCATGAATGGATGTTGAATTTTGACAGATTTCTTTGCATCAATTAAGAAGATCATATGAATTTCATCCTTTTATTTTGTTAATGTGGTGGATCACATTCATTGATCTGCATATGTTGAACCCTGCATTCAAGAATAAATCCCACTTGATCATGGTACATGATCCTTTTAATGTACTGCTGAATTTGGTTTGCCTTTATTTTGTTGAGAATTTTTGCATCTATGTTCATCAGGGCCTGTAGTTTCCTCTTCTTGTAGTGCCCATGTCTGTCTTTGGTATCAGTGTAATGCTGGCCTTGTAAAATGAGTTTGAAGGTGTTTTCTCCTCTTCTCTTTTTTTGGGGAGGGAAGAGTTTGAGAAGGATTGTTATTAATTCTTCTTTAAATGTGTAGCAGAATTGACAAGTAAAGCCATCTGGTCCTCGATTTTTCCTTGGTAGGACGTTTTTGATTACCAATTTAATATCTTTACTACTATTGGTCTGTTCATATTTTATATTTCTTCATGATTCAGACTTGGTAGGTTGTATGTTAGTAGGAATTTATTCATTTCTTCTAGGCTGTCCAATTTGTTGGTGTGTATTTTATCATAGTAGTCTTATGAGTCTTTGTATTTTTGTGGTATCAAATCTAACATTTCCTCTTTCATTTCTAATTTTATTTGAGTCCTTTACCTTTTTATCCTGCTGAGTATAGCTAAAGGTTTGTCGATTTATCTTTTCAAAAAAAACCAACTCTTTGTTTCACTGATTTTTTTCCTATTGTCTTTTTACTCTGTTTCATTTATTTCCACTCTGATATTTGTTATTTCCTTCATTCTATTAATTTGGGGCTTAGTTTGTTCTTCTTCTAGCTCCTTCAGGTGTAAACTTAAGTTGCTTATCTGAGATTTTACTCTTTTCTTAATGTAGGTGTTAATTGCTATACATTTCCCCCTTATATCTGCTTTTGCTTTTGCTTTAGCCAATAAATTCTGGTATGCTGTATTTGCACTTTCATTTGTCTTAAGGTATTTTTTTTTATTCCTTTTAGTTTATTCTTTGACCCATTCAGTAGTATGTTGTTTAACCTCCACATATTTGTAAATTTCCCAGTTCCCTTCTTGTAATTGATTTCTAGTACTATACTTTTGTGGCTGGAAAAGAAGCTTGATATGATTTCAATCTTCTTAAATTTATTGACTTGTTTTGTGGCCTAACACATTACCTATCCTGGAGAATGTCCCACATGTGCTTGAGAAGCATGTTTATTCAGCTGCTGTTGCATGGAAGATTCTATATACATTTGTTAGGTCCACCTGGTCTCACATACTGTTTAAATCCAGTTTTCTGTATTGATTTTCTGTCCGGATGATCTATCCATTGTTAAATGTGGGGTACTGAAGTCTTCTACTATTATTGTATTGTTATCAATTTTTACCTTCAGATTTGCTTTGTATGTTTAGGTGCTCTGATAATAGATGCATAAATATTTACAAGTGTTATACTCTCTTGATGAGTTGACTACTTTAACATTATACAATGACTTTCCTTGTCTCTTATTACAGTTTTTAGTTTAAAGTCATTTTGTCTTATATTAAGTATAGCTACCCTAGCTTTCTTTTGATTTCCATTTGCATGAAGTATCTTTTTCTACCCTTCATTTTCAGTCAATGTGTGTCCTTAAAGCTGAAGTGAGTTTTGTTCTAGGTCTCTGTGGTGTTTTTTTTGTTTTTTTTTGTTTTTTTGCGGTACGTGGGCCTCTCACTGTTGTGGCCTCTCCCTTTGTGGAGCACAGGCTCCGGACACGCAGGCCCAGCAGCCATGGCTCACAGGCCCAGCCGCTCTGCAGCATGTGGGATCCTCCCGGACCAGGGCACGAACCCGTGTCCCCTGCATCAGCAGGCAGACTCCCAACCACTGCGCCACCAGGGAAGCCCTGGTTTTTTTTTAATCTATTCAGCCACTCTACATCTTTCAATTGGAAAATTTAGTCATTTTACATTTAAATTAATTATTGATCAGTATGTATTTACTACTGTCAATTTGTTGTTTCCTTGCTGTTTCAAAATTCTTTATTTATCTTTATTTTAGTATATATTTACCATTACAAGTGAGATTTATACTTTCATATGTCTTCCTGTTACTAATTAGCACCTTTTCATTTCAGCTTAAAGAAGTCCCTTTAATATTTCCTGTAAGGCCAGTCTAGTGGTGATTAGCTTCTTTAGCTTTTGCTTGTCTGCAAAACTCTTTCTTCTCTTCTTCGACTCTGAAGGACAACTTGCCAGGTGGAATATTCTTGATAGACAGTTTTTTTTCTCTCAGCACTTTGAATAAATCTTGCCACTCTTCTCTGGCCTGCAAAGCTTCTGCTGAAATATCTGATCATCGTCCTATCAGGGTTCCCTTTTATGAACAAGTTATTTTTCTCTTGCTGTTTTAAGATTCTCTCTTTGTCTTTAACTTTTGACACTTTAATTATAATGTGTCTTGGTGTTGGTCTCTTTGGGATCATCTTATTTGGAACTCTCTGGGCTTCCTGGATCTGAATATCTGTTTCTCTCCCCAGGTTAGGAAAGTTTTCAGCCATTATTTCTTCTTGTAAGTTTTCTGCCCCTTTCTCTTTCTCTTCTCCTCCTGGGACCCCTATCATGCGAATGTTGGTTTGCTTGATGTTATCTCATAAGTCCCTTAAGCTATCTTTATTCTTTTTCATTTTTTTCATTTTGCTGTTTTAATTAGATGATTTGCACTGTCCTGTCCTCATGTGAACTGATCCTCTCTCCTGTGTCATGTAGTGTGCTGTTGAACCCCTCTATTGTATTCTTCAGTTCACTTATTATACTCCTCAGCTCTGTGACTTCTATTTGGTACTTTCTTACACTTTCTATTTCTTTGCTGAAATTCTTACTTTGTTCATCCATTCTTCTCCTGAGCTCAATGAGCATCTTTATGACCATTATTTTAAACTCTTTATCAGGTAAATCACTTATCTCCACTTCATTAAGGTCTTTCTCTGAGGTTTTACCTTGTTCTTTCATTTAGAACATATTCCTATTTCTTCATTTTCCTTGACTCTCTGTGTTGGTTTCTATGCATTATTTAAAACATCAACCTCTCCTAGTCCTGAAGGAGTGGCCTCTTGTAGGAGATGAACCTTATTATTCAAACCTGCCCTAGCTCTTGGTTGTCTCTCAAATCTTTATGATGGTCCAAGCAGCCTACTTTATTCTTAATGCTCACCATAGTTGAGGGTATACCAATACCTGATAATGTTCCAAATGGGAGGATCATAGTCAGCACCTAGATTCAGGTGGATTGGAAGCCAGACCTTCAGGAAGCAGCTTTTAATGTATACAAATATGTATCTTTCAGTGGAGACTGGGAGATGGGTGTTTCTGTCTGCTCCCTCTGCGCTGAGCCTTAGGGGATAGCCAGTTAAGAACTTCGTTTGCTACATTCCTGTGGGACCTGGGAGCTCAAGTCCTGTTGGCCACAGAGTCAAAGGTTTAAAAGGGTGTGTTCCTTGGGCAGCAGCTGCAAAATCTGGGGCGCCAGACATGTGCACAAGCTCTTTCCAAGAAGAAACCAGTGAACTGGAGCAGGCTAGAGAGAGAACAGAGATGGAACCTGCCAGATCCCTGGTCTCCAAAGAGAATCAAAATTAGCTCCTAGATGTGTGCTAAGTTAGAAACCTGACCCTCAGGCAGTAGCTTTTAAAGTATGCAAACAGGATTCTTTCAGGCAAAGACAGAGATGGGTGTTTCTTTCTGCTTCCTCATGCTGAGCCACAGCAAATCCTTGAAAACCCATTAAGAACTCTTTGCTTGTTATAGTCTGGTGGGTCTCATGAATAAAAGCCCCATTGTTTTTCAGAGCTAGGTGTTTTTGGGTCCTCACCTCAAGTGGAAGTCTAAAAAGATGGGGGCTAGATGTTGGGTCCAAACCCTTCACACCTCAGGGGAGGAGCTGGAAGTTGTAAGCTGCTTTGCAATTGCATGTCTCTCTGCCAGGGGACATTTATGGTGAGACTGCATCTCAGCCTTTTCTACTCACTTCAGTGTGGGTATATTCTTGTTTGCCTGCTATACAGGAATTGCTCAGCTAGTTTCTGTATTTCTTTCAGCAGAAATTGCTCCGTGTGTAGCTGTGGATTCAGTGTGCCCATAGGAGTGAGTTCAGAAGCTTCCTATGTCACCATCTTGGACTGGAACCCCCTACATTGTCTTAATGTATTACTTTTCTGTGAGTTTATTTGGGGGGTAAGGGGTTGGTAATGATGGAGAGAAGAAGAAGAACCCAAATAATCACAGTTAGTTTCATTAGATAATCCTAGGGAGTTGTAAAGAGGTACCCTCAAGAATATGGAAATAAAAGAAAATACTGCATTCTCAGCACTGACTTATGTTCAAAGGATTGAGAAATGAAAGGTCACCTGAAAAAGACAGCAAGGCTCTCAACAAGAGAACATTCTTTCTTATTTAGACTGAATTGACCAAAATGGGATTGGATTGGCTAGTTGTTGGCAACATCCACCCGAACGCTAATCAGGACAGAAATGACTAGAATCATAGACATCTAAGTTCTCTGTCTGAATTGACAACATAATGCCTAATTTCAAAAACAGTTGGCCCCGAACAATGCAGGGTTTAGGGGCGCCGACCCCTCTGTGCAGTCGAAAATCCACATATTAACTTTACGGTTGACCCTCTGCATCCACATATTCAACCAACTATGGATCATGCAGTACTGTAGTATATAGTTACTGAAAAAAATCTGTGTATAAGTGGACCCGTGCAGTTCAAGCCCATGTTGTTCAAGGGTCAACTGTATAAACAATGGGCTGTGTTAATCTGGCAGGTGTTAAATATTTGACATCAAATATTCCTTAGTTTGATTCCACAATCAAAATGCTTCTGATTTTGATATGGCTTCCCACAAAGATCTGACAACAAGGAGAAAATGTGCTGATAATATAGATAATGTATATTTTGTTTTGTATAACCTTTTAACTTATCACTGTAAATTAAAAAGCTAGCATGCTGGTTTTAATACATCAGTCTAATCAACTTGGATAATGTGAGTCTGTACCATGAAAGGTGGTTTGTCTCCTCTTGTACCGAAAAATGAAATTTCTGCATCCAGAAAATTCAGATCTTGGCGTTTAATTAAAATAACAAAAATAACAAATGCTCCTTTGTGAGGTCATTTCAGAAAGCAAGCCAATCCTTTTCCCTGGTGGTGATACTCATTCATCTGTATGTAGCAGAAAGCACAGCAGATAATGCATTTGGCTCACATAACATCCTGCAAACTGTTTTATAGTTTCCTTCTCATACTATTGGGCCTTGAAAGCAAAACAAAGAAACAAATAACAACAACAACAAAGTTTTTCTGATTCCTTTGGTGGGGGGGATCTGCATGCAATCTGACTGACACAAGGAAACAACCCATATGACACTTAAAGCAGAAGTCACCAATGTGTGACAGTGGCTACATATGGGAGAAAGGATTTTTTTGGTGTGATTATTGTGAAGGCTGTATTGTCTGGTACCCAACATCATAAGTGTCAAGTGATAAAAGGTTGAAAAAGTATGAACAGCCCCAAGCCAGGCAGTTCCTAGTAAACAGAACTGGTTCCCTGCTCACCCCTTACCCATGAAATTACATAAACTACCCAATACTTTCTCATAAATCCTTTTCTGAATAAATTAGAGACAGTAGATCCAGTTGTTTGAAACTGAGAGAACCCCAGCTAATTCTCTGAAAGACCCTATAATTTCTATAGTTCTAGCCTATTAATGTCAGTCCCATCATTTTGATACTACCACCACTAATAATAATGAGTTAACAGTTACTTCAGCACTTAAAAAATAATATCAAGCATTGTGATAAGTGATTTATAAACATTCTGATTAAACGCTCTATATTCTGTGAAAGACACCTCAGGAGAAAGACTGAAAGGGAAAAACCACAGGTTCATCAGGAGAGGATACAAATCTTCTTAATAAACCAATTTGCAGAGATGCTATTCTTAGAAGTATGCAGATTATGAACAATATTTTATTTTATTTTATTTTATTTTTTTTTCTTTTTGCGGTATGCGGGCCTCTCACTGTTGTGGCCTCTCCCGTTGCGGAGCACAGGCTCCGGATGCGCAGGCCCAGCGGCCATGGCTCACGGGCCCAGCCGCTCCGCGGCATATGGGATCCTCCCAGACCGGGGCACGAACCCGTATCCCCTGCATCGGCAGGCGGACTCTCAACCACTGCGCCACCAGGGAGGCAATATTTTAAAGAACAATTAAACTTGGACAATAACTTTACCTTCTTGCTCTCTTCAACAATATAGTACCTCAGTCATTTTAAAATAGCTCATAGAACTCAAACTTGCTCTTCTAACAAAAACAAATATGGCATAATAAAAAGATTCCTAAATGGTGTCTCTTTGGCTGTAATTTGGCTAGAAAAGTTGCTGTACCTGAAGATTGATCTCTGCCTCATAAAAGGTTAGGCATGAGCAGTAATGTCGATCTGAGTCAATATCTGTCAGGACCACCACAAAAAACGTTGGCTGCTTCCTCTCTCTGGACAGCTGCCACCCTCCAGGCTGACAAAACTAAATGAGATAGAAAAAAAAAAAGGTCACATCTTAAAAGTATAAGGTAAATTTATTAGTTATAAATTCCTGAGAAATGTCTCCCCATTTAAAAAAATTTCCAGATGTGATATGTTACTTCAGCCAATATTTTTTTAAAAATCACTTGCAGATTCATGATGTAGAATACTTTCACTAATGTGCATATGCATTTTATGAAGACAGCCTAGATTTTCCACAGATGCCACTCATTCTGAGACTAGGGTTGGCATATGTAGGAACAGAGAACTAAGATGAAAACTTTGCACCATTAGAATAAATCATGAAATAAGTTGAAGATAAAGTGCTCAGTATCTACCATGGACAGAAAACAGAATTATTTTTAAATATCGTCATTAATCTAAGACTCTTCAATTCAGTACAATGAAAAAGATATCTTGTTCATCAAGACAGACCACATTCTGGGCTATAAAATACACTTTAATGGATTTAAAAGAATAGAAATCATATAATGCATGTCCCAGACCACAATAAAATTAAACTAAAAATCAATTACAGAAAGATAGCTGGAAAATCTCCAAATACTCAGAAATTAAACAACACACTTCTAAGTAATACATGGATCAAAGACAAAAATCTCAAAAGAAATTTTCAAATATTTTTAACTAAATGAAAATACAGCTTAACATTTGTGGAATTCAGCAAAAGCAGTGCTTAAAGGGAATTTTATAGCACTGAATTCACAGAGAAGAAGAAAAATCTAATATCAGTCATCTAAATTCTATCTTGGGAAACTAGAAAAAGAAGAGCAAATTAAATCCAAAGTAAGCAGAAGAAAAAAAATAATAAAATTAGAGCAGAAATCAGTGAAATCTATTACAGGAAATCAATAGAGAAAAGCAACAAAACCTAAAGCTAGTTCTTTGAAAAAAACATTAAAATCGACAAGTCTCTAGCCAGACAAACTAAAAATAAAAAAGAAGATACAAATTACTAGTATCAGAAATGAAAGAAGGGACATCACTATAGATCCTGTGGACATTACAAAGATAATAAAGGAATACTATGCATAACTCTGTGCCCATAAATTTGATAATCTAGATGAAATGAACCAATTTCTTGAAAGACATAATCTGATAAGACTCACAGAAGAAGAAGTAGACAATCTGAAAAGGCCTATATCTATTAAAGAAAATGAATTATTAATTATTGAATTAATAATCTTCCAAAATAGAAAGTAAGTATGATGCCGCAATGGGTTCATGGTGAATTCTACCAAACACTGAAGGATGAAACTAAAACATTCTCTACAATCTCTTCCAGAAGACTGAAGCCAAGGAAATACTTCCTGACTCATTCCATAAAGCCAGCATTACCCTAATGCCAAAACCAGAAAAAGAAATTACAATATAACTATACATCAGTATCTCTCATGAACACAGATGCAAAAATCCTCAACAAAATATTTGCAAATTGAATGTAGCAATGTATGAAAAGAATTACAAACCGTGACCAAATAAGATTCATTTTGGGTATGCAGGGCTGGTTCAACATTGAAAGTCAATTAATCACATCCAGAAGCTAAACAAGAAAAGTACATGATCATATCAATAGATACAGAAAAGGCATTTGAGAAAGTCTAACAGCCATTCATGATAAAAACTCTCAGCAAACTAAGCATAGAGGGGAAGTTCCTTGACATGACAGAGAACATTTACCAAAAACCTACAGATAACATCATACTTAATCATAAGAAACTAGAAGCTTTCTAGCTAAGATTAGGAACAAGGCAAGGATGTCACCTCTTACCACACCTTTTCTAAATTGTACTGAAAGTCCTAGTTAATTCAATTAGCCAAAACAAGGAAATAAAAGGTTTACAGATTAGGAAGACACGTAACTATCTTTTCCCAAATGACATGATTGTCTATGTAGAAAACCTGAAAGTAATAAGCAATTACAGCAACTTTCCAGGATACAAGGTTAATATACAAAAGCCAACTGCTTTCCTATATACACCAACAATGAACTGTTACTTGAAATTAAAAACACAATACAATCTTCATACATTAGCACCCCCCAAAATGAAATACTTTGGTATAAACTTAATAAATTATGTATAAGATCTATATAAGAAAAATTACAAAACTCTGATGAGAAATCAAAGAAGAACTAAGTAGAGAGAAAGAGAGAGCAATTCCAATGTTCATCAATAGGAAGACTCAATATTGTCAAGTTTCAATTCTTCCCAGTGTGATATACAGATTCAACGCAATCCCAAACAAAATTCCAGCAAGTTATTTTATGGATGTTGATAAACTAATGTTAAAGTTTATATGGAGAGGCAAAAGACCCAGAATAGCCAACTCAATATTGAAGGAGAACAAAGTTGGAAGAGTGACACTATCTGACTTCAAGACTTATTATAAAGCTACAGTAGGGGCTTCCCTGGTGGCGCAGTGGTTGGCAGTCCGCCTGACAATGCAGGGGACATGGGTTTGTGCCCCAGTCCGGGAGGATCCTGCATGCCGCGGAGTGGGTGGGCCCGTGAGCCATGGCCGCTGGGCCTGCGTGTCTGGAGCCTGTGCTCCGCAGCAGGAGAGGCCACAGCAGTGAGAGGCCCACGTACTGCCAAAAAAAAAAAAAAAAAAAAAAAAAAGCTACAGTAATCAAGACAGTGTGGTACCAGTCAGCGAAAAGACAAATAGATCAATGAAGCAGAATGGTGAGCCCAGAAACAGACCACACAAATATAATCAACTGAACTTTGACAACAGAGCAAAAGTGATACAATGGAGAAAAAATAGTCTTTTCAACAAATGGTGCTGGACCAACTAGATATTCATATACAAGAAAATGAATCTAGACACAGACCTTACACCCTTCACAAACATTAACTCAAAGTGGACCACACACCTAAATGTAAAACACAAAACTATAAAACTTCTAGAAGATGACAAAGGAGAAAACCTAGGTGATCTTTGTTTTGGCAATGACTTTTTTAGATACAACACCAAAATCATGAACCAGGAAAGGAATAATTGATAAGCTAGACTTCATTAAAATTTAAAACTTCTGCTCTGTGAAAGACACTGTCAAGAAAATGAGAAGACAAGCTAAGGACTAGGAGAAAATATTTCCAAAACACATATCTGATAATGTACTGTCATCTAAAACACAAAGAGTTTTTAAAACTCAACAATAGGAAAGTGAACAAGGAGGAGGCTGGGGGAAGATGGCGGAAGAGTAAGACGCAGAGATCACCTTCCTCCCCACAGATACATCAGAAATACATCTACACGTGGAACAACTCCTACAGAACACCTACTGAACGCTGGCAGAAGACCTCAGACCTCCTAAAAGGCAAGAAACTCCCCATGTACCTGGGTAGGGCAAAAGAAAAAAGAATAAACAGAGACAAAAGAATAGGGACGGGACCTGCACCAGTGGGAGGGAGCTGTGAAGGAGGAAAGGTTTCCACACACCAGGAAGCCCCTTCGCGGGTGGAGACTGCGGGTGGCGGAGGGGGGAAGCTTCAGAGCCGCAGAGGAGAGCACAGCAACAGGGGTGCGGAGGGCAAAGTGGAGAGAGGATTGGTGCCAACCGGCACTCACTAGCCCGAGAGGCTTGTCTGCTCACCCGCCGGGGCAGGCGGGGCTGGGAGCTGAGGCTCGGGCTTTGGTCGGAGCAAAGGGAGAGTACTGGCAGCATGAACACAGCCTGAAGGGGTCAGTGCGCCATGCCACGGCTAGCCGGGAGGGAGTCCAGGGAAAAGTCTGGACCTGCTGAAGAGGCAAGAGACTTTTTCTTCCCTCTTTGTTTCCTGGTGCACGAGAAGAGGGGATTAAGAGCGCTGCTTAAAGGAGCTCCAGAGATGGGCTCGAGCTGCGGCTAACAGCACGGACCACAGAGACGGGCATGAGATGCTAAGGCTGCTGCTGCAGCCACTAAGAAGCCTGTGTGAGAGCACAGGTCACTATCCCCACCGCCCCTCCTGGGAGCCTGTGCAGCCCGCCACTGCCAGGACAAGTTCCCCGGGAGAATGCACGGTGCACCTCAGGCTGGTGCAACGTCACGCTGGCCTCTGCCGCCGCGGGCTAGCCCCGCATCGTGCCCCTCCCTCCCCCCGGCCTGAGCGAGCCAGAGCCCCCGAATCAGCGGCTCCTTTAACCCCGTCCTGTCTGAGCGAAGAACAGACGCCCTCCAGCGACCTACATGCAGAGGCGGGGCCAAATCCAAAGCTGGGCCCCGGGAGCTGTGCTAACAAAGAAGAGAAAGGGAAATCTCTCCCAGCAGCATCAGGAGCAGTGGATTAAATCTCCACAATCAACTTGATGTACCCTGCATCTGTGGAATACCTGAATAGACAACGAATCAACCCAAATTGAGGAGGTGGACTTTGAGAGCAAGATTTATTATTTTTTCCCCTCTTCCTCTTTTTCTGAGTGTGTATGTGTATGCTTCTTTGTGAGATTTTGTCTGTATAGCTTTGCTTTCACCATTTGTCCTAGGGTTCTACCTGTCCGATTTTGGGTTTTTTTTTACTTATTAAAAATTTTTTTTCTTAATAATTATTTTTTATTTTAATAACTTTATTTGACTTTATCATACTTTATTTTATCTTACTTTATTTTATTTTCTTTCATCTTCTTTTTCTTCCTCCCTCCCTCCCTCTCTCCCTCTCTCTCTCTTTCTACTTTTTCTCCCTTTTATTCTGAGCTGTGTGGATGAAAGGCTCCTGGTGCTGCAGCCAGGAGTTGTGCTGGGCCTCAGAGGGAGACCTAACTTCTGGACACTGGTCCACAAGAGACCTCCCAGCTCCATGTAATATCAAATGGTGAAAATCTCCCAGAGATCTCCAGTTCAACACCAACACCCAGCTTCACTCAATGACCAGCAAGCTACAGTGCTGGACACCCTATGCCAAACAACTAGCAAGACAGGAACACAACTCCACCCATTAGCAGAGAGGCTGCCTAAAATCATAATAAGTCCACAGACAGGCCAAAATACACCACCAGAAGTGGACCTGCCCACCAGAAGGGCAAGATTCAGCCTCATCCACCAGAACACAGGCACTACTCCCCTCCACCAGGAAGCCTACACAACCCACTGAACCAACTTTAGCCACTGGGGACGGACACCAAAAACAACGGGAACTGGGCTACCCTGGTGGCGCAGTAGTTGCGAGTCCGCCTGCCAACGCAGGGGAAACAGGCTCATGCCCCGGTCCAGGGGGATCGCACATGCCACGGAGCGGCTGGACCCGTGATGGCCGCTGAGCCTGCGCGTCCAGAGCCTGTGCTCGGCAACGGGAGAGGCCACAACAGTGAGAGGCCCATGTACCGCAAAAAAAAAAAAAAAAAAACAACAGGAACTACAAACCGGCACCCTGCAAAAAGGAGACCCCAAACACAGTAAGATAAGCAAAATGAGAAGACAGGAAAACACACAGCAAATGAAGGAGCAAGATGAAAACCCACCAGACCTAACTAATGAAGAGGAAATAGGCAGTCTACATGAAAAAGAATTCAGAATAATGATAGTAAAGATGATCCAAAATCTTGGAAATAGAACAGAGAAAATGCAAGAAACATTTAACAAGGACATAGAAGAACTAAAGATGAAACAAGCAACAATGAAAAACACAATAAATGAAATTAAAAATACTCTAGAAGGGATCAATAGCAGAATAACTGAGGCAGAAGAACGGATAAGTGACCTGGAAGATAAAATAGTGGAAATAACTACTGCAGAGCAGAATACAGAAAAAACAATGAAAAGAAGTGAGGACAGTCTCAGAGACCTCTGGGACAACGTTAAATGCACCAACATCCAAAGTATAGGGGTTCCAGAAGAAGAAGGGAAAAAAAAAGGGGCTGAGAAAATATTTGAAGAGATTATAGTTGAAAACTTCCCTAATATGGGAAAGGAAATAGTTAATCAAGTCCAGGAAGCACAGAGAGTCCCACAAAGGATAAGTCCAAGGAGAAAGACAAGAGACACTTATTAGTCAAACTGTCAAAAATTGAATACAAAGAAAACATATTAAAAGCAGCAAGGGAAAAACAACAAATAACACACAAGGGAATCCCCATAAGGTTAAGAGCTGATCTTTCAGCAGAAACTCTGCAAGCCAGAAGGGACAGGCAGGACATATTTAAACTGATGAAAGAGAAAAACCTACAACCAAGATTACTCTACCCAGCAAGGATCTCATTCAGATTTGATGGATAAATTAAAATCTTTACAGACAAGCAAAAGCTGAGAGAGTTCAGCACCACCAAACCTGCTTTACAACAAATGCTAAAGGATCTTCTCTAGGCAAGAAACACAACAGAAGGAAAAAACCTACAATAACAAACCCAAAACAATTAAGAAAACGGTAATAGGAACATACATATCAATAATTACCTTAAATGTAAATGGATTAAACGCTCCGACCAAAAGACACAGACTGGCTGAACGGATACAAAAACAAGACCCATATATATGCTGTCTACAAGAGATCCACTTCAGACCTAGAGACACACACAGACTGAAAGTGAGGAGATGGAAAAAGATATTCCATGCAAATGGAAACCAAAAAAAAGCTGGAGTAGCAATTCTCATATCAGACAAAATAGACTTTAAAATAAAGACTATTAGAAGAGACAAAGAAGGACACTACATAATGATCAAGGGATCTATCCAAGAAGAAGATATAACAATTGTAAATATTTATGCACCCAACATAGGAGCACCTCAATACATAAGGCAAATACTAACAGCCATAAAAGGGGAAACTGACAGTAACACATTCATAGTAGGGAACT
The DNA here is from genome assembly GCF_964341445.2 of Mesoplodon mirus. Classification (NCBI taxonomy): domain Eukaryota; kingdom Metazoa; phylum Chordata; class Mammalia; order Artiodactyla; family Ziphiidae; genus Mesoplodon; species Mesoplodon mirus. Next base: position 62,989,138 of record NC_138983.1, read on the forward strand.
GTAACACCCCACTTTCACCAATGGACAGATCGTCCAAAATGAAAATAAATAAGGAAACACAAGCTTTAAATGATACATTAAACAAGATGGACTTAATTGATATTTATAGGACATTCCATCCAAAAACAACAGAATACACATTTTTTTCAAGTGCTCATGGAACATCACCAGGATAGATCATATCTTGGGTCACAGATCAAGCCTTGGTAAATTTAAGAAAATTGAAATTGTATCAACTATCTTTTCCGACCACAATGCTATGAGACTAGATATCAATTACAGGAAAACAGCTGTAAGAAATACAAACACATGGAGGCTAAACAATACACTACTTAATAACGAAGTGATCACTGAAGAAATCAAAGAGGAAATCAAAAAATACCTAGAAACAAATGACAATGGAGACACGACGACCCAAAACCTATGGGACGCAGCAAAAGCAGTTCTAAGAGGAAAGTTTATAGCAATACAATCCTACCTTAAGAAATAGGAAACATCTCGAATAAACAACCTAACCTTGCACCTAAAGCAATTAGAGAAAAAAGAACAAAAAAAGCCCCAAAGTTAGCAGAAGGAAAGAAATCATAAAGATCAGATGAGAAATAAATGAAAAAGAAATGAAGGAAATGATAGCAAAGATCGATAAAACTAAAAGCTGGTTCTTTGAGAAGATAAACAAAATTGATAAACCATTAGCCAGACTCATCAAGAAAAAAAGGGAGAAGACTCAAATCAATAGAATTAGAAATGAAAAAGGAGAAGTAACAACTGACACTGAAGAAATACAAAGGATCATGAGAGATTACTACAAGCAACTCTATGCCAATAAAATGGACAACCTGGAAGAAATGGACAAATTCTTAGAAATGCACAACCTGCCCAGACTGAATCAGGAAGAAAAAGAAAATATGAACAGACCAATCACAAGCACTGAAATTGAAACTGTGATTAAAAATCTTCCAACAAACAAAAGCCTAGGACAAGATGGCTTCACAAGCAAATTCTATCAAACATTTAGAGAAGAGCTAACACCTATCCTTCTCAAACTCATCCAAAATATAGCAGAGGGAGGAACATTCCCAAACTCATTCTATGAGGCCACCATCACCCTGATACCGAAACCAGACAAGGATGTCAAAAAGACAGAAAACTACAGGCCAGTATCACTGATGAATATAGATGCAAAAACCCTCAACAAAATACTAGCAAACAGAATCCAACAGCACATTAAAAGGATCATACACCATCATCAAGTGGGGTTTATTCCAGGAATGCAAGAATTCTTCAGTATACGCAAATCAATCAATGTCATACACCATATTAGCAAACTGAAGGATAAAAACCATATGGTCATCTCAATAGATGCAGAGAAAGCTTTCGACAAAATTCAACACCCATTTATGATTAAAAACCCTCCAGAAAGTAGGCATAGAGGGAACTTTCCTCAACATAATAAAAGCCATATATGACAAACCCACAGCCAACATCATCCTCAATGGTGAAAAACTGAAAGCATTTCCACTAAGATCAGGAACAAGACAAGGTTGCCCACTCTCACCACTACTATTCAACATACTTTTGGAAATTTTACCCATAGCAATCAGAGAAGAAAAGGAAATAAAAGGAATCCAAATTGGAAAAGAAGAAGTAAAGCTGTCATTGTTTGCAGATGACATGATACTATACATAGAGAATCCTAAAGATGCTACCAGAAAACTACTAGAGCTAATCAATGAATTTGGTAAAGTAGCAGGATACAAAATGAATGCACAGAAATCTCTGGCATTCCTATACACTAATGATGAAAAATCTGAAAGTGAAATCAAGAAAACACTCCCATTTACCATTGCAACAAAAAGAATAAAATATCTAGGAATAAACCTACCTGAGGAGACAAAAGACCTGTATGCAGAAAATTATAAGACACTGATGAAACAGATTAAAGATGATACAAATAGATGGAGAGATATACCATGTTCTTGGATTGGAAGAATCAACATTATGAAAATGATTCTACTACCCAAAGGAATCTACAGATTCAATGCAATCCCTATCAAACTACCAACGGCATTTTCACAGAACTAGAACAAAAAATTTCATAATTTGTATGGAAACACAAAAGATCCCGAATAGCTAAAGCAATCTTGAGAATGAAAAACGGAGTTGGAGGAATCAGGCTCCCTGACTTCAGACTATACTACAAAGCTACAGTAATCAAGGCAATATGGTACTGGCACAAAAACAGAAAGATAGATCAATGGAACAGGACAGAAAGCCCAGAGATAAACCCAGGCACATATGGTCACCTTATCTTTGATAAAGGAGGCAGGAATGTACAGTGGAGAAAGGACAGCCTCTTCAATAAGTGGTGCTGGGAAAACTGGACAGGTACATGTAAAAGTATGAGATTAGAACACTCCCTAACACCATACACAAAAATAAGCTCAAAATGGATTAAAGACCTAAATGTAAGGCCAGAAACTATCAAACTCTTAGAGGAAAATATAGGCAGAACACTCTATGACATAAATCACAGCAAAATCCTTTTTGACCCACCTCCTAGAGAAATGGAAATAAAAACAAAAATAAACAAATGGGACCTAATAAAACTTCAAAGCTTTTGCCCAGCAAGGGAAACCATAAACAATACCAAAAGACAACCCTCAGAATGGGAGAAAATATTTGCAAATGAAGCAACTGACAAAGGATTAATCTCCAAAATGTACAAGCAGCTCATGCAGCTCAATAACAAAAAAACAAATAACCCAATCCAAAAATGGGCAGAAGACCTAAATAGATATTTCTCCAAAGAAGATATACAGAGTGCCAACAAACACATGAAAGAATGCTCAACAGGGCTTCCCTGGTGGCACAGTGGTTGAGTCCGCCTGCCGATGCAGGAGACACGGGTTCGTGCTCCGGTCCGGGAGGATCCTACATGCCACGGAGCGTATAGGCCTGTGAGCCATGGCCGCTGAGCATGCGTGTCCGGAGCCTGTGCTCCGCAATGAGAGAGGCCACAACAGTGAGAGGCCTGCGTACCACAAGAAAAAAAAAAAAAAAAAAGAGTCATGTATCAAAATGTTCATTGTAGCTCTATTTACAATAGCCAGGAGATGGCAACAACCTAAGTGTCCATCACTGGATGAATGGATAAAGAAGATGTGGCAAATATATACAATTGAATATTACTCAGCCATAAAAAGAAACAAAATTGAGTTATTTGTAATGAGGTGGATGGACCTAGAGTCTGTCATACAGTGAAGTAAGTCAGAAAGAAAAAGACAAATACCGTATGCTAAGACATATATATGGAATTTAAGAAAAAGAAATGTCATGAAGAACCTAGGGGTAAGACAGGAATAAAGACAGAGACCTACTAGAGAATGGACTTGAGGATATGGGGAGGGGGAAGGGTAAGCTGTGACAAAGTGAGAGAGTGGCATGGACATATATACACTACCAAACATAAAACAGATAGCTAGTGGGAAGCAGCCGCATAGCACAGGGAGATCAACTCTGTGCTTTGTGACCACCTAGAGGGGTGGGATAGGGAGGTTGGGAGGGAGGGCGACGCAAGAGGGAAGAGATATGGGAACATATGTATATGTATAACTGATTCACTTTGTTATAAAGCAGAAACTAACACACCATTATAAAGCAATTATACTCCAATAAAGATGTAAAAAAAAAATCCATAAACCGTCAACAGTGAGTTATTCACAATAAAAAATTTCAACATTTTCTATAAAGTCTTGTTCTGCCTGGGATAGATTAACTGTGTTTTAGCTTTATTTTTACTCATGTATTCCAGTAGCATTTTAGAAAATAATATGATAAATGTCATAACAATGTTTTCTATTGTGAAACGAAAGTATAAGTTAAAGAGGACAGTGCACTGCTTCATCCCCAGGAACTGGGACCATGCCTAACTCATAAGAACTACTGAACATTTATTTGTCTGATGAATGAATAAATGTTCAATCTGAATCAAAAGTACATACAGTTTAATTTCTTTTCTGCATTCTAGAAGTGTGAATAAATGTTTATGAAATTAAAAAAAAAAGAAAGTGAACAACCCAATTAAAAAGGGGGCAAAAGATCTGAATAGATACCTCTCCAAAAAAGATATAAAGGTGGAAAATAAGCAAATGAAAAGATGTTCAATTTCATAAAGGAAGCAAATTAAAACAATAAGATACCATTACATACCTATTAGAATGGCCAAAATACAAAACAATGACAATGCCAAATGCTGACAAGAATGTAGAGCAACAGGAATTCTTATTTATCACTCATAGGAATGCAAAATGGTACAGCCACTTTGGAACACAGTGCGCCAGTTTCTTACAAAAGTAAACATACTCTTACCATACAATTCAGCTATTTACCCAAAGGAGTTGAAAACATATGTTCACACAAAAACCTGTACATGGATGTTTATAGCAGCTTTATTCATAATTGCCAAAACTTGGAAGTAACCAAGATGTCCTTCAGTAGGTGAAGGCACATCCAGGTGACAGAGTACTTTATTGTGCTAAAAAGAAATGAGCTATCAAGCCATGAAAAAACATGGAGGAAACGTAAATGCACATTACTAAGTGAAAGACGCCAGTCCGAAATGGCTACACGTGGTATAATTCCAACTACTTAACATTCTGGAAAATGCACAGCTATGGAGAGCAAAAAGATTAGTAGTTGCCTGGGGTTGGGGAGACATAAATAGGCAGAATTTAGAGGCTTTTTAGAGCAGTGACGCTATTCTGTATAATACTGTAACTGTGGATACATTTTATTATGCATTTGTGAAAACCTTTAGAATGTACACTAAGAGTGAAACCTAAGGTGAATTACAGAGTTTGGTTGATAATGATGTGACCAATGTAAGTTCATTCATTGACTGTAACAAATGTACCACTGTGGTGGGGGATACTGATATTGTGGAAAGTTGTGCGTTTGGGGAACAGAGAATATATGTGAATTCTTTGTACTTCCTGCTCAATTTTGCTGTGAATCTAAAAGTATTCTAAAAAGTACAGTCTATCTCTAAAAACATGAAGAAAAAAATATCTGGATAACAATATTGTTGGAGATGGAATAGAAATAGAAAGGAGCTCACCAATACAGCAGCTCTCTGTGCCAGATTGCCTTCTGTTACCCTGCTTAATAACTGTGTAATTTGGAGCACTTTATTTAACCTCTCAGTGCCTTAGTTTCCTCATCTGTAAAAGGCAGAATATTAGAACCTATCTACTACTACTCTTGGGAAGCTCATACAAGGTAACACATGAAAAGTACTCAGAATAGCCTTTGCCATATAATTCCATGGTAAGTGTTAGTTATTATGATTATTACCCCCTTTGACCTAACCTTAGTTTCTATCATCACAGCTATAACACTTTCTTTCCCCTTCTTTACTAGTTTTTTCCTTCCTCTGCTTTCATTGCCTCATTGACTCCTTGACTCAGTCTAAAGAGACATCAAAAAAGTAATATTTGGATGACTTCCTACATTTAGAGAGACACGTTAATCACGTTCATAGCTTCTCTACCAAATGAAAAATTCTACCAGACTTCCTTGAGCAGACATCATAAGGAATACATAAAGAAATAGCATGAAAACCTTAAGGACACATTAATTAGTTAAGTGAAAATATTTTTCTCTACTACATTTGTGTTTTGAGATAGTAATTCATTGAACAAATATTTATTGAGCAATTCAGTATCACTTATTCTGTGAAGTCTTCTCTGAAGCTCCCCAGTTTCTCTAGCCCCCTCCAAACCAAAGAATCAAGCGGTTCCACTCATGTGTTCCAAACCATTTTATACATTCTTATAATAAATAATTATAATAACCTTTTCTTCCTATATATAGCACTAAACTTATATATTTTACTAATCTGGGACAGAAAAGTTGACTTGTCAATTTGTTTACATGTATATTTCTCCCTCAATAATTCATTTATCTAAGTTTCATGACTTTACATCTTTGGCATTCCTGTGGCCACCATAAGCCTTTTTCATTCTAGAAAAATAGCCCTCAAAGTGTGGTAAACAGAATCACAGGAGTCCCGGTGGTCAAAACTATTATCATATTAGTCCTAAGAACTGGCTGTTTCTTTCACTTTGTTGACATTTACATTAATGGTGGAAAAGTAATGGTGGGTAAAGTTGCTGGTAACTTAACAGTAATCAATGCAGCAGCACCAAACTATACTTGTAGTCATTGTATTCTTCAAAGCTACACATTTGCAGTTTAAAAAAAAAAAAAGTTTCCATTAATAATTTCCTTGATGAAGCAATAAACATTTTAATTTCATTTTAACTTGACCCTTGAGTATACAGCTTTTAAAATATTCTGTTTCAAAGAGTAAATACACATAAAGCACTTTTGCTGTATACAGAAGTATGATAGTTGTTTAGAGAAAAACTACTTGTGTAGATGTTTAAGTTGTGAGCTGTACTGTTCTCTTTTTTCCCCCAAGAACACCATTTTTTACTTGAAAGAATAACTGACAAACATGCTTATACAGTCTTATGTATTTGGTAGACATTGTCTCAAATGAATGAAATGGGCCTGTCACTTCAAGGTACAAATCTGAGACTGTTTGTTACCAATGATAAAATGAACTTTCAAGCACCATCATGAGCCTGACAGCTTTGCATTCCTGATTAATATGACAGTATTATTAACTAATGTAATATTTTAAATACTATAGGTGTCAACATTTGGAAGATCTGCATAACTCATTGATCCCTATTTGCCAAATGACTAACGCATGATGTTATAAAATCATGCATGGATAAAAGATCTTTCAAAGTGCAAAGCCAACCAATAGATTTTATCGTAGCAGAGTAAAAAACAGTTCATTGATGCATTTATATATCTCACATTGCAACTAGCCTTTAAGATATTATTATTTGTTGAGTGTTGGTGTAGTATTCAAACAAGAGTTTCCTAAGTATCTGAAAAGGCTATAAAAATACTCCTCTTTCCAACTACATATTCGTGAGACCTGATTTTCTTCATATACTTCAACCAAAGCAACGTACTGTAAAAGCATGAATGTAGAAGCAGGTATGAGAATCCAGCTGTCTTTTATTAAGCCAATATCAATGATATTTACAAAAATGTAAAACAATACCATTCTTTTCCCTATCTTTTTTGTTATGGAAAGTACAGTTATTTTTTCAAAAAATATGCTATTTAATATGCAATGGTTTACTGTCCTTTTTAAAATAACGAAATAGCTTAAATTTTTCTAGTTGTCAGTTCTAACACAAAAATTAATAGATAAAACTACATAAACAAAACTCTTCGCAGATTCTCAGTCATCTGTGAGAGTATAAAGTGTGAGACCCCCAAAGTATGAGACTTGCTATTCTAGTAAGAATGAGTGTTAATGTGTAACTAGCCTTGGCTTAAGCTACTTAGGAGGCAGAAAGGTATAATCTTTGGCAGAACCAGGGAGTTTTAACAGGTTAAACTTCTGGGTTTAACAAAACCCAGAAGTGTCTTTCAAAATACTCGTGTCTGAGCTTGGGTATGAAATAATATAATGATACAGAGCCTGTGTCATCAGGTCTACTCATTCGACAAACAAGTCTTCTGATATAAAGTGAATCAGTTCTGTGAATTAATAGCAAATAATCGCATTCTCTTAGAGGTCTGTCATTCATTATCACAGCTGCTCATTAGGCTTGGCAAACGGTACTAAAAGCTATACACCACAGAATAACAACTATGTATTTTCACATAATTTAAATGAAACTATAGGTTTTCAGTAAGGATTAAACTAAATCTCTTTATGTTAGTTCCAACTCAACCAACTTTACTGATTTCTCAAATCAAAGGTACTCATCACAGAGAAGTGTTCACAAATAACAAATTAACTTTTGTAGGTGAATAGATATATTACTTAAATAAGCAATCAGATATTTTGCTGCTAAAACTAGAAAAATCAACTCATGCTTACTTTTCTCAAATGCTTTACACATACAGTGAATATAATAAAAATACTACAGAATAACAAAAGATGTCCATAGCATTACTGTGACTAATTTTAATGATCTCTCAAAGGTGAAATGTTGTAGAAGGTTCTTGGGATAACAGTCACTCAATATTTTCCAAGACCTTCATACATATCTATAAATTTACAGCTCACTAAACCACATTTTACTGTTCAACCTCTAATTAAAAAAATTAAAGGTGTCCCTTTAAAAAAAAGAAGGCTGTAAGAAAATTCCTTCTCATAGAAAAAAATAAACACATAACATCCAGGAGGAGAATATGAGAGTTTAGGTAGGAAGACCTCCTTAGTTATTTAAATGGCCTCATTTCCCCGAGTTTACATTATAACAGGAATTCTGATTTTAAAAGTATTAACAGTAAAACTTCTGGGAAATTCCAAGGATCCTCTTTTTGGATTCAATAAGTACTTCTTCAAAACTAAGCTTAATGTGACCACAACTAAGATAGTAATGGTAATTCATGCTAGGCCTGGTCAGATATTTTTTACTAAATTTTTCACAAAGAAGCTGCCAAGATAGCTGGTTACACTGGTTACACATGAGATCCTTTATTTCATACATAAAAATACAGCTACGTAAAGGAATTATTTCATACTATGCAGTAATATTATTAGAATCATACTTCATAAGAAATTTTGATGTTGCATTCTCAAATGAAATATATTAATACACAATAAATAAACAATAGTTCACATAACTGAGTTTACAGAAATGCTTTTTCAATGGATGAAAAGAAATGGCCTTAACCTCCAGTTAAATGTCTACTTTTCAAATTCACTGTATCATAAGATTAAGTAATAATCGAATTTGGTGTATCAGGAGATGATCCCACTATTAATGAGAAATATTCCTCATAGGATTTGGATTTGAAATATAATAATGCTAGCTGGTTTAATCATTTCAAATCTTAACTAAAAGCGTGCTGAGAAAGTAATAAACAATGAGAGGGGAATTCCATGGCAGTCCAGTGGTTAGGACTCCATGCTCTCACTGCTGAGGGCCTGGGTTAGACCCCTGGTCGGGGAGCTAAGATTCCCCTCACAGTGTGGCCAAAAAAAAACAAAACAAAACCAAAAAACAATGAGGGAGTGGACACTGCATTTCTTGAACCTGAGCTCGAGTCACATTTCTCACAGGAATGTGAGAGAATGTTTAGACAGCTGGAAACACAGTAGTCACTAAAAGATAGTAAGCAGAATGATAAGCATTAAACAAACAGGATAAAAATCAGGATTTTGCTCTCCCCAGTGTCTTTACTGGCAAACAGGGGGAAAAAATGCTATCACAGGTGCAAAACCTAAACTGTTTAGAATTGACTGTCATAACTGACTGGTCTACATTTTGCCCTCCTTTTCCAGGTCACTGAGGAAACACATCTATTTGGAGTGATACTATCAATGACATACCATATATATGTCTGTTTCATAAATATGTAACAATGTATGTTTTTGACTATTCCCTTCCACCTGACTCTCATCATTTCCCACAGATCATGCTCATAAAAATTTTACAACATATCTGGGAACAGCCAATATGGGGATTCATTTTTCAGGATGTTATCTGTCTTTATTCAGTTCCAGTTTTCTTCAAGACCTTGGCATAACCTGGAAACAAATGATACCTCAAGGGTGCAAGGTTAGAACTGACAGACATTTTTAGGCTCCACATTTAATGCATTACAAATACCAACTTTGTTTACTTGCTTGTTTCTTTAATTGCCCAAATATATGAAGTAGATCATGTGCAAATAGATCTACTGCAAATAAAAGATAAGTGCCAATAATCCCTCATATTTGTGAAACACTTTATATATAATTGTATCCCACAAGGTTTATTCTACAAATGATGAAACCAAGGCTATGAGACATTAAGGTGATACAGCTAGTGTGTGATAAAAGCAGGACTAGAATTCAAGCCTCTGTATCTCTGCAAACTGTGTCTTCTCACTGCTGAATTATCTTTGTATATCACCTTGTGGATATTATTTTATGCTAATATGAATTTACTGTAGAAAAATCAGAAAAGAAAAAATGAAAATGAACTAAGTTCTTTACATACAACCTTCCCTTGCAACCATTTATCTCTGGATGTACTTTTTATATAAAATGGGATATCTTATACATACAGTTATAAGTCCTGCTTTTCTCCACCTTCTGTAACATATGCGTTTTCCCATGTAACTACATATTTTTAAGAAAATTATTTTTAATGACTGAATATTACACCAGCATATAGGTAAGCACCACAACATAACAAATTCTCTATTGTGGGTTGTTTGTGCTATTCACATTTTTTTTTCTTAATAATTCTGGGATAAGCATGGTATTATATAAATCTTCCCAGGCATGTCTCATTATGTTTTTTTGGGAAGAACTGGTTTTGTAGAGCACAACCAAAATGAGCACAAAAAATGTTTAATTGCCCTTGAATTCCTTTTTAAAGGTTAGGCAACCCCAAAATTACTTTGTTTTGCTGATAGAATTCTAAAAAGGACAAAAAAGAAGTGATAACAAAGAACTGTTACTATGAACTATATTCCGACCAAAAAATTGACTTGTGAAATAACATAACAGAAGCCTTAAGAAACTGAACTCCATTGCCAAGCCAGGCCATGGCAATGTCAGGTGTGTGCTCTATACTTTAGACAGATATTTTTCAAAAGTTCAGAGAAAACACAGTGGTTGTAAGACTTTGGAAGAGAAGCCAATCTAAGAGTTGGGAAACTTTCAAATATTTATTATCCACAGAATAATGGGTATCACACACATGTGCCTAATTTTAGTGAACAGCTTTTGATGAAGTGTACTTCTAAAAGACTATCCAAAACAATCCGCTTTAAATGAAACAATTTAAATGGGTCACCTATAATGCTTTTAGTAGATATTTTATTCAGATATTTTATTACTACTACACAACATTACACTCTCCTCATCAGTATAATAAAACTTTATGTATAAGATAATATGATTTGTCTGCCTAGAGAATCCCAGCAAACTGACTAAATATTGTTTGAGTAAATAAGAGTTTAGTCATGTAGCCAGATATAAGAACTTATAAAAATCAACAGCTCTCCTTGAGATCAGCAACAAGTAATTTCTAAAAAGATCTTATTCATAACTTTAATATGTTCTCAAAGTTACAGGATAAGCTAACCTAATCTCTCAAGTTTTGAACATTTTGGCATATCAGTCTCATGAAGAGCCCTACACATAAGCCTCTAAATATAAAAATTTCAAGAAGCAAACTCCAAAGAGAATAGAATAGCTTCTAACATCCAAGTTTTGAAAAAATACAACTGTACATGATTTACAAATTTAAAACAATTCCAAGAGCAAAAGAGAAGTTATTACTGACTTCTAGTTAAGCATGGCAGATGAAACAAATGAGTTTACCTCCAAGAGCTCTTGAAAACCCTCTAAAGTTGCAATTAAAAAAAAATACAAGCAGCAAAGAAATATGAAAGAAGATAACAGGTTTAATATGACAATAAGAGGGACTTCCCTGGTGGTGAAGTGGTTAAGAAGCCGCCTGCTGGGGGTGGGGGGGGAGTCAAGATGGCGTACTAGGAGGACATGCGGAATTCGAGTCTTCTCACAACTAGGGCACCTACCAGGAACCGGGGGGGGACCACAGACACCTAAGGGGATGGGAGGAACCCCCAGCAACCAGGTAGGACGTGGGGCATGGGGGGAGTGAAGGGGGAGGAGAAGTGGAGGCAGGAACGGACTGGCGACCCTGAGGGGCGGCTGGGGGAGGGGAAGGGCTCCCACATCCAAACGGGTAAATTGGGGAACCACTGGGAGGGCAGAGGATCAAAAGGGAGTGTGGCCAGGCTTCCCCTGCCCACTTGGACCCCCAGGAACCTGCTGAGATCCCGGGCCAGATCCTCTGCCCACCTAGGTCCTCTCCAGCCACTCAGGTCCTGAGGGAGTGGGAGGGAGGGATGAGGGGGGCAAAAGTAAAGGTCGGACCTCTGGGATCCACACCCCTGAGGGGTGGCTGGGAGAGGGGAGGAGTTCCTACACCCAGAGGGACCCACCCATGGTTAGGGGTCCAGCAGTGACAGGGGTAGACCCTGGGGGAGACAGAGGGGGAGGGGTGCAGAGGAATGGAAGGGAACAGGGCCAATGCTTTCCCTGTCCACTTAGGCACCAGGGAGCTGATTGGGCTCCAGGTCTAATCCTCTGCCCTCGGAGCCTCCCTCCTGAGCCGAAGCCCTGCACCAACACCCCCATCCAGGGCCCTACCTCTACACTTGGAGATCCCTTCCAATGCACTGGGCCTAAACCCCACCCACACACCCTCACTCAGGGCCCCACCTCCAAACTCTGGAACTCCACACACCAGAGGCCCTCCTTTCCACGTGCTGCCTCTCCCCTTCTGCACAGGTATTAAGCAGAGACCCCGGCACATACTTGAAAGTCGCCTCGCCTAAGCCCCGCCCCATGCTCAAGCACCACCCCACCACCCCTGCCTAGGTGCCACCCCACCCTAAAACCCGCCCCTGCTTAAGTTCAACCCCCGCCTAAAGTGCACCCCCACAGCCAAGGCTTTTTTATTTCTTTTTTCCTTTTCCTTTTTCCTCTTTTAGATTGTGGTTCTGTTTTACCTTGTTGATTCATTGCTGTTGATGCTTTTATATTTTTATTATTCCTAATAAATCTTTTATTTTTCTAATTTTACTTTATTCTTTATAATTTGTTAGTGATCTTTCCTTTTGGCTTGTTGCTCCACCCGCCTTTTTAAAAATTTTTTCTGATGTGCTTTTTTTTTTTTTGCGGTACGCAGGCCTCTCACTGTTGTAGCCTCTCCCATTGCAGGGCACAGGCTCCGGATGCGCAGGCTCAGCGGCCATGGCTCACAAGCCCAGCCGCATCGCAGCATGTGGGATCTTCCCGGACTGGGGCACGAACCCGTGTCCCCGGCATCGGCAGGCGGACTCTCAACCACTGCGCCACCAGTGAAGCCCTCTGATGTGGTTTTATTTTACCTTGCTGCAGTTGTGTCAATTATAGTTTTATTTTTCCTAATATATTTTTTATCTTTCTAGTTTTATTTTGTTTTTATTCTTTGATATTGTACTGTTCCTTTTACCTTTCTTTCTTCCTTATTTTTCTCTTACAGTGCCACAAGCTTGTGGGACCTTGGTTCCCAGGTCGGAGGTCGGGCCCGAGCTCCTATGGTGGGAGCTCCAAGTCCAAACTGCTGGACTAACAGAGAACATCAGACCCCAGGGAATATCAATTGGACTGAGACCTCCCGGAGGTCCTCATCTCAGCACCAAGACCCAGCTCTATCTAACTGCCTACAAACTTCAGTACTGGATGTCTCAGCCCAAACAACCACTAAGACAAGATTACAGCACCACCCATCCAATTAAAAAAAAAAAAAATGAAAAGACAAAAAAATATGTTACAGATGAAGGAGCAAGATAAAAACCTAAAAAACCAAATAAATGAAGATGAAATAGGCAACCTACCTGAAAAAGAATTCAGAGTAATGATAGTAAAGATGATCCAAAATCTTGGAAACAGAATGGAGAAAATACAAGAAACATTTAACAAGGATATAGAAGAACTAAAGAGTAAACAAACAGTGATGAACAACACAATTACTGAAATTAAAAATACTCTAGGAGGAATCAATAAAAGAATAACTAAGGCAGAAGAATGGATAAGTGAACTGGAAGATAAAATGGTGGAAGTAACTGCCAAGGAGCAGAATAAAGAAAAAAGAATGAAAAGAATTGAGGACAGTCACAGAGACGTCTGGGACAACATTAAACACACCAACATTCAATGTATAGGGGTTCCAGAAGAAGAGAAAAAGGAAGGGTCTCAGAAAATATTTGAAGAGATTATAGTCGAAAACTTCCCTAACATGGGAAAGGAAATAGTCAATCAAGTCCAGGAAGCACAAAGAGTACTGTACAGGATAAAACCAGAGAAACACAATGAAACACATATTAATCAAACTACCAAAAATTAAATACTAAGAAAAAATTATTAAAAGCAGCAAGGGAAAAGCAACAAATAACATACAAGGGAATCCCCATAAGGTTAACAGCTGATCTTTCAGCAGAAACTTAGCAAGCCAGAAGGGAGTGGCAGGACATATTTAAAGGGAGGAAAGGGAAAAACCTACAATCAAGATTACTCTACCCAGCAAGGATCACATTCAGGTTCGATGGAGAAATTAAAACCTTCACAGACAAGCAAAAGCTAAGAGAATTCAGCACCACCAAACCTGCTTTACAACAAATGCTAAAGGAACTTCTCTAGGCAGGAAACACAAGAGAAGGAAAAGACCTACAATAACGAACCCAAAACAATTAATAAAATGGGAAAAGGAACGTACATATCGATAATTACCTTAAATGTAAATGGATTAAACGCTCCATCCAAAAGACACAGACTGGCTGAATGGATACAAAAACAAGACCTGTACATATGCTGTCTACAAGAGACCCATGTCAGACCTAGGGATACATACAGACTGAAAGTGAGAGGATGGAAAAAAATATTCCATGCAAATGGAAATTAAAAGAAAGATGGAATGGCAATTCTCATATCAGACAAAATAGAATTTAAAATAAAGACTATTAAAAGAGACAAAGAAGGACACTACATAATGATCAATGGATCAATCCAAGAAGAAGATGTAACAATTGTAAATATTTATGCACCCAACATAGGAGCACCTCAATACATAAGACAAATGCTAACAGCCATAAAATGGGAAATTGACAGTAACACGATCATAGTAGGGGACTTTAACATCCCACTTTCACCAATGGACAGATCATCCAAAATGAAAATAAATAAGGAAACACAAGCTTTAAATCACACATTAAACAAAATGGACTTAAATGATATTTATAGGACATTCCATCCAAAAACAACAGAATACACTTTCTTCTCAAGTGCTCACAGAACATTCTCCAGGATAGATCATATCTTGGGTCACAAATTAAGCCTTGGTAAATTTAAGAAAATTGAAATCGTGTCAAGTATCTTTTCTGACCACAACGCTATGAAAGTAGATATCAATTAGAGGGAAAAAACTGTAAAGAATACAAACACATGGAGGCTACACAATATGCTATTAAATAACCAAGAGATCACTGAAGAAATCAAAGAGGAAATCAAAAAATACCTAGAAACAAATGACAATGAAAACATGATGACCCAAAACCTACAGGATGGAGCAAAAGCAGTTCTAAGAGTGAAGTTTATAGCAATACAGTCCTACCTCAAGAAACAAAAATCTCAAAAAACCTAAGCTTACAACTAAAGCAATTAGAGAAAGAAGAACCCAAAACCCCCAAAGTTAGCAGAAGGAAAGAAATCATAAAGATAAGACGAGAAATAAATGAAAAACAAATAAAGGAAACAGTAGCAAAGATCAATAAAACTAAAAGCTGGTTCTTTGAGAAGATAAAATTGATGAACCATTAGCCAGACTCACCAAGAAAAAAAGGGAGAAGACTCAAATCAACAGAATTAGAAATGAAAATGAAGAAGAAACAACTGACACTGCAGAAATACAAAGGATCACGAGAGATTACTACAAGCAACCATATGCCATAAAATGGACAAACTGGGGCTTCCCTGGTGGCGCAGTGGTTGAGAGTCTGCCTGCCGATGCAGGGGACACAGGTTCGTGCTGAGGTCTGGGAGGGTCCCACGTGCCGCAGAGCGGCTGGGCCTGTGAGCCATGGCCGCTGGGCCTGTGCGTCCGGAGCCTGTGCTCCATGGCAGGAGGGGCCACAGCAGTGAGAGGTCTGTGTACCTCAAAAAAAAAAAAATCTTCCACCAAACAAAAGTCCAGGACGAGATGGCTTCACAGGCAAATTTTATCAAACATTTAGAGAAAAGCTAACACCTATCCTTCTCAAACTCTTTCAAAATACAGCAGAGTGAGGAACACTCCCAAACTAATTCTATGAGGCCACCATCACCCTGATACCAAAACCAGACAACGATGTCACAAAAAAAGAAAACTACAGCCAACAATTCTGACGAACAAAGATGCAAAAATCCTCAACAAAATACTAGCAAACAGAATCCAACAGCACACTAAAAGGATCACACACCATGATCAAGTGGGGTTTATCCCAGGAATGCAAGAATTCTTCAGTATACACAAATCAATCAATGTCATACACCATATTAACAAACTGAAGGATAAGAACCATATGATCATCTCAGTAGATGTTGAAAAACCTTTTGACAAAATTCAACACCCATTTATAATAAAAACCCTCCAGAAAGTAGGCATAGAGGAACCTACCTCAACATAATAAAGGCCATATATGACAAACCCACACCCAACATCATCCTCAAAGGTGAAAAACTGAAACCATTTCCTCTAAGATCAGGAACAAGACAAGGACGTTCACTCTCACCACTATTAGTCAACATAGTTTTGGAAGTTTTAGCCACAGCAATCAGAGAAGAAAAAGAAATGAAAGAAATCCAAATCAGAAAAGAAGAAGTAAAACTGTCACTGTTTGCAGATGACATGATACTATACATAGAGAATCCCAAAGATGCTACCAGAAAATTACAAGAGCTAATCATTGAATTTGATAGAGTAGCAGGATACAAAATTAATGCACAGAAACCTCTTGTATTCCTATACACTAATGATGAAAAATCTGAAAGAGAAATTAAGGAAACACTCCCATTTACCATTGCAACAAAAAGAATAAAATAACTAGGAATAAACCTACCTAGGGAGAAAAAAAACCTGTATGCAGAAAACTATAAGACACTGATGAAAGAAATTAAACATGATACAAACAGATGGAGAGATATACCATGTTCAATTGGAAGAATCAACATTGTGAAAAGGACTATACTACCCAAAGCAATCTATAGATTCATTGCAATCCCTATCAAACTACCAATAGCATTTTCCACAGAACTAGAACAAAAAAATTCCACAATTTGTATGTAACACAAAAGTCCCCGAATAGCCAAGCAATCTTGAGAAAGAAAAACGGAACTGGAGGAATCAGGCTCGCTGACTTCAGACTATACTACAAAGCTACAGTAATCAAGATAGTACGGTACTGGCATAAAACAGAAGTATAGTTCAATGGAACAGGACAGAAAGCCCAGAGATAAACCCATGCACATATGGTCACCTTATCTTTGATAAAGGAGGCAAGAATATACAATGGAGAAAACACAGCCTCTTCAATAAGTGGTGCTGGGAAAACTGGACAGCTACATGTAAAAGAATGAAATCAGAACACTTCCTACCACCATACGCAAAAATAAACTCAAAATGGATCAAAGACCTAAATAAAGGCCAGATACTATAAAACTCTTAGTGAAAACATAGGCAGAACACTCTATGACATAAATCACAGCAAGATCCTTTTTGACCCACATCCTAGAGAAATGGAAATGAAACCAAAAATAAACAAATAGGACCTAATGAAATTTAAAAGCTTTTGCCCAGCAAAGGAAACCATAAACAAGACGAAAAGACAACCCTCAGAATTGGAGAAAATATTTGCAAATGAAGCAACTTATAAAGGATTAATCTCTAAAATATACAAGCAGCTCATGCAGCTCAATATCAAAAAAACAAACAACCCAATCCAAAAATGGGCAGAAGACCTAAATAGACATTGGCCATACAGATGGCCAACAATACATGAAAGGATGCTCAACATCACTAATCTTTAGAGAAATGCAAATCAAAACTACAGTGAGGTATCTCCTCACACCAGTCAGAATGGCCATCATCAAAAAATCCACAAACAGTAAATGCTGGAGAGGCTGTGGAGAAGAGGAACCCCTCTTGCACTGTTGGTCAGAATGTAAACTGATACAGCCACTATGGAGAACAGTATGGAGGTCCCTTAAAAAACTAAAAATAGAACTACCATATGACCCAGCAATCCCACTACTGGGCATATACCCTGAGAAAACCATAATTCAA
Organism: Mesoplodon mirus; assembly: GCF_964341445.2. Classification (NCBI taxonomy): domain Eukaryota; kingdom Metazoa; phylum Chordata; class Mammalia; order Artiodactyla; family Ziphiidae; genus Mesoplodon; species Mesoplodon mirus. The sequence goes on from NC_138983.1 coordinate 63,007,125, forward strand.
AAAGAGTCATGTACCACAATGTTCACTGCAGCTCTATTTACAATAGCCAGGACATGGAAGCAACCTAAGTTTCCAATGACAGATGAGAAAGAAGATAAAGAAGATATGGCACATATATACAATGAAATATTATTCAGCCATAAAAAGAAAAGAAATTGAGTTATTTGTAGTGAGGTGGATGGACCTAGAGTCTGTCATACAGAGTGAAGTAAGTCAGAAAGAGAAAGACAAATACCATATGCTAACACATATATATGGAATTTAAGAAAAAAAAATGTCATGAAGAACCTAGGGGTAATACAGGAATAAAGACACAGCACTACTAGAGAATGGACTTGAGGATACGGGGAGGGGGAAGGGTAAGCTGTGACAAAGCAAGAGAGTGGCATGGACATATATACACTACTAAACGTAAAATAGATAGCTAGTGGGAAGCAGCCGCACAGCACAAGGAGATCAGCTCGGTGCTTTGTGACCACCTAGAGGGGTGGGATAGGGAGGGTGGAGCGAGGGAGACGGGAACATATGTATATGTATAACTGATTCACTTTGTTATAAAGCAGAAACTAGCACACCATTGTAAAGCAATTGTACCCCAATAAAGATGTAAAAAAAAAAAAGTAAAAAATAAGAAAAAAAAAGATTAACAGGCATGCAAAGAGATAGGGAAATGGAACCCATAATGAGGAGAATAATCAATCAAACCTGACATAGAACTGAAAGAGATATCACAATGAGCAAAAAGAAGACACAAAGAGTTACTATTACTGATTCCCATATGCTGAAAATTTAAATAGAGACGTGAAAAATATAAAAGACTCAGATCAACTTATAAAGAGGAAAACTACAATGTATGAGATTTAAAAAATGGATGGGGGCTTCCCTCGTGGCGCAGTGGTTGAGAGTCCACCTGCCGATGCAGGGGACACGGGTTCGTGCCCTGGTCTGGGAGGATTCCACATGCCGCGTAGCGGCTGGGCCCGTGAGCCATGGCCACTGAGCCTGCACGTCCAGAGCCTGTGCTCTGCAACGGGAGAGGCCACAACAGTGAGAGGGCCACATGCCACAAAAAAAAAAAAAAAAAAAAGGATGGGATACACAGCATATTAAATATTGCAGAAGAAAAGATTAGTAAACTTGAATTCACACCAATAAAAATTATCTAAAATAAAATACAGAGAGAAAAAAGAACCCTCCAAAACGAAATGAGCATCAGTGAGCTCTAGGACTTCAATCAGCCTAACACATGAGTAATAAGAATCAAGGAAGTGAGGAGGAGGAGGAACAGAAAAAAACATTTGAATGAATAATAGCGAAATATAACAGCAGATGAAAAATGGATCCATACAAAACAATGAAGAGCACCAGAAGTATAACTACATGGGTAAATAAATAAGACTTTTTCTTATTATTTAAGTGTCTTTTAAAGATGATTGACTATATAAACAAAAATAACATTGTGGCATGGGGTTTATAGTATATATAAATGTAAAATGTTTGTCAACAATTGTACAAAAGTCAGGAGAGGAAAATGCCAGAGTACAGTAGTACTGTATGGTCCATATACCATAGGAAAGGTTGTATAGTATCACTTAAATGTAGAATGTTAAGTTAAATACACCATAAGTTAAAGATGTATAAGCCTGAAAAGTGACAAAACAAAGAGTTAAAACTAATAAGACAACAGAAGAAGTAAAATGGAATAATCAAGAAAAATACTCAATCTAAAACAAAGAAGAAAATAAAGGGCAAGAAAAGGCCAATGAGATGAATAAGAAACAGTAAAATAAGATTCCAGCCTAACTCTATTAATACTCACATTAAATGGCTGAGATGATAACTTTGGATAAAAAGCAAGACCCAACTATATGCTTCCTACAAGAAACTTTAAATACAAAGACGCAAAGAAGTTAAAAGGAAAAGGATGGGAAACAGATATCATATGCTGACATTAACCAAAAGAAATTTGGTTAATATTAATACAGATTTCAGAGCAAAGAATGTTAACAGGAACTAAAAAGGCATTTTATAATGATATATGGGCCAATTCATCAAGGGGACATAAATTTCTAAATATTTATGCCCCTAATAAAGAGCATCAAAATACATGAAATAAATCAGATGGAATTGTGAGTAAAAAGACACAGATTTCCTCTATTTTAGTCAAAGACTTCAAAATCTCTCTCTTAATAACTGATAAAACAAGTAGACAAAAAAATACTAAGAATGTAGAAGATTTGAACAATACTATCAAGCAGACTTGACCTAATTGATGTTTATAAAACACTCCACTCAAACAGTAGCAGAATACACATTCTTTCCTAGCATACTTCAGACATTTACCAAGACAGAGTATATTCTGGGCCATAAAATATATTGCAGTATGGGCTTTCCTGGTGGCGCAGTGGTTGAGAGTCCGCCTGCCGATGCAGGGGACATGGGTTCGTGCCCCAGTCCGGGAAGATCCCACATGCCGCGGAGAGGCTAGGCCCGTGAGCCATGGCCGCTGAGCCTGCATGTCCGGAGCCTGTGCTCCGCAACGGGAGAGGCCACAACAGTGAGAGGCCCGCGTACTGCAAAAAAAAAAAAAATATATATATATATATATATTGCAGTAAATTTAAAATGACTCAAATCATAAAAAGTATGTTTTCATACCACAAGGGAATTAAATTAGAAATCAAAAACAAATCTCTGGAAAATCCACAATACTGGAAACTAAATAATACATTTTTAAATAACTCATGGGTCAAAGAAGAAATCAAAAGGGAAATTACAAAGTATTTTGAACTAAATGAAAATGAAAAGACGACCTATCAGAATTTGTGAAATGCTACTAAAGTAGGACTTAAGGGGAATTTGTGAGATGCTACTAAAGCAGTACTTAAGGGGAAAGTTAAAGCACTTAAAATAGAAAAGAAGAAAGGTCTTAGTCAATGAACTCAGCTTCTATCTTAAGAACTAGATAAAGAAAATTAAATTCAAAGTAAACAGAAAAAAGAAAATAATAGGGATCAAAACAGAAATCAATGAAACAGAAAACAGACACAATAGAAAAAAAGTAGTGAAAGTAACAGTTGGTTCTTTGAGAAGATCAAAAAACTTAATAAACTTCTAGCCAGACTGATAACAAAAAAAGAGAAGATACAAATTGCCAGTATCAGCAGTGAGAGAGATGATATCACTAGAGAGTCTACAGATATTAAAAGGATCATAAGAGAACATTATGGATAACTTTTTGCAAATACAGTTGACCATTAGAAAAAATAAACAAATTCACTAAAAAAACACAAACCACCAAGCTCTCTCATGAAGAAATGGATAACCTAAATAACTCTGTATTTATCAAAGAAATTGAAATTGTAGTTAAAAATCTTCCCACAATGAAAACTACAGTCCCAGATGGTTTTATTGGTGAATTCTACCAAACATTTAAGGAATCAATAATAATAGCAATTCTACACGAACTCTTCTAAAAATCTGAAAAGTATAGGATAACCCCCAGCTCATTCTATGGAGCCAGTATTACCCTGATACCAAAACCTGACAAAAAACATTATAAGAAAAGAAAACTACCAACAGCGCTCATGAACACAGTCACAGAAATTCTTTCAAAAATACTTTTTAGCAAACGGAATCTATGAATATAGCAAAAGGCTACATGATGACCAAGTAGGATTTGTCCCAAAAATAAAGGGTTGGTTTACATTTGAAAAACAATGTAATTCATTATTTTAACATGTTTACATAAGAAAATATAACAAACTAAAGAAGAAAAGCAATATGATCATTTTGAAAGAAGCAGAAAAAACAGTTGAAAAAATTCAGCATCATTTCTGTTAAAAACTCTGAACACATTAGAAGTAAAAGTGAATTTCCTTAACCTGATAAAAGACATCTATGGAAAACCTACAGCTAACATCATACTGAATATTTAAAAACTGAATGCTTTCCTGCTAAGATCAGGAACAAGACAGGCGTGCCCACTATTACTACATCTACTCTACTTTGGGCTACAGGTTCCAGCTGGAGCAATTAGGAGAAGGGAGGGAGGGAGGAAGGAATGGAAGGTATACACTTTGGAAAAGAAGAAATAAAACTCCTTATTCACAGACAATATAATTGTCAATGTAGAAAATCTACAAAAAGTGTCTAGAAGTTATATGTGATGCTTAGTAAGGTTGTAGGATCAATACACAAAAATCAATTGTATTCTACATACTAGGAGTGAACAATCAGAAAATATTATTTACAATAGCATCAAAAATACGAAATAGGGATAATATGTCAAAAAATATGAAAGACCTGTATATTGAACCACAAAATACTGCTGAAAAGCTAAAGACCTAAATAAATAGGGAGATATACTTTGGTCAAGGGTTGGTCAACTCAATATTATTAAGCTGTCAACCTTCCAAATTAACACATATTTGAATAAATCTATAGATTCAATGCAATTCCAATACCAATGCCAGCAGGGTTTTGTTTTTGTTTTTGGTAGAAATTATAAAACTGAATTTAAAATTCCAATTGAAATGTAAAGGATGTAGAATAGCTCAAACAACTTAGAAAAAGACAAAATCGGAGAACTAACACTACCTGATTTCAAGAATTGTGATAAAGCCAGAGTAATAAAAAGCAGTGTGGTATTAGAGTAAACATAGGCAAATAGATCAATGGAATAAAACAGACAGTCCAGAAATAAACCCACACATATAAGGAGAACTGATCTCCTCCTACACTTGCTCAAGGAAAGATTAACTGTTGTTATGTGTTCTAAAAGTAAAGGATAATGAAATGAAGCATCATGTTAATGGAGAAGGTCCCGCAGAAAAAATTCTCCCTGCACATAGGGTTCCCTGATCTATTGCTGCTTGCAAGTGACCTCCAATTGTCACCTCAGCACAATACCCACACAGGGAAATTTTACTTTGCATATATTTACACGTATAAGATTAAGTGCTTACTTAAGTGACTTAAAGGATAAATCATAGGCAGCTGAGTTATCTGCTTATAATCCACCCTTTCTAATCCTTGGACACCTGTCTTAGGGAACGAACTACTGGAGTTATAGAACTTTCAGGTAGCTCATCTTATTTAAACTCTTCCATTCAATGTTATTTCCTAAAGCCGCATTTTGGTCTCAGAAGAAAGACTGTCTTTTTCTGTTTGAATCCAAGGTCAAGCCCTCTGTCCTGTGGTCCTATACACCACTGATCTGACCATTTCATGCAGTTCCAGAGCTATGTCTTTATAATACTGTTTTCCTATTTCTTCTCCACTTTTATTATTAAGGCTCCATAATTGTGGTTAACACAGGATTCTTGAATAAAACAGAACTGTATTCAACTCTTCTGTGTTTTTTTTACAACTATGCACCTAAAATGTTAAAACCTGTACCCAGCAAACAGTAAAGATTCAATAAATAGTAGCTATTGCTATTATCTTTATCACTATAATTATTACCTACCTACACCCAGTTACTTCCCACAAATTAGTTTCAACTTCAATTTCAACTTCCTACAAATTAATTTCAACCTACCTACACCCAGTTACTTCCTACAAATTAATTTCAACAAATTAATTTCAAATTCTTCTCTACCTTTAAGCTCTAAGCAATTCACAGTGTTGTTGCCTTCAAGGGGCCAATGGACAACTATTCATATTATTTAAAATTTTTAAAACAAATACTTAATGAATTTGTTTTTGTTGTTTAAAATCCAAGAAATATCAATGTTTGTAAAGAAAACGTTCAAATTCTTGCTGCCCAACCCAGTGACAGGGACACTCTACCCTTCACCTCCAGCCATATAAGTTATTATTAATACTTTTACGTGTTTCCTTCCAAATATTGTTGCACCTTCTATATACACATGTATGCGTGCATATAAGTATTAAGTTTTAATTCAAACAGGGCAATGAAACCCATCTTTCCTTATCTAGATTCACTGTAACCATTTCACCACTTACAAATATTTAGTTTTGCTTTTTTTAATATAGGCATTTCATGTATTTTGTATAGCCTCTAAGGTAGAATTTATTAAGATTATAGTTACTGGGATTTCCCTGGTGGCTATGTAGTTAAGAATCCGCCTGCCAATCCAGGGAACACAGGTTCGAGCCCTGGTCCGGGAAGATCCCACATGCCATGCAGCAACTAAGCCCGTGCAACACAACTACTGAGCCTGTGCTCTAGAGCCTGCAAGCCACAACTACTGAAGCCCGCGCGCCTACAGCCTGTGCTTTGCAACAAAGAGAAGCCCCCGCAATGAGAAGCCCGCGTTCTGCGTTGAAGAGTAGCCCCCGCTCACCGCAACTAGAGAAAGCCCACACGCAGCAACGAAGACCCAACGCAGCCAAAAATAAATTAATTTAATTAAAAAGATTATAGCTACTGAAGTTGAAATTTTATAAACAGCTCTCAGAAAAGATTAATTTTATCATAAAGACTTTGTAATTTTATGGGAAAGTAAAGATTCTAGTCAGTACAGAGAGCTGACATTTCAAAATCTTTCAGGCCCAACATATCTACTCACTTCCTGAAGCTCACTGCCCTGTTAAGAGTCAGAAATACGAATTTCAGGGCTTCCCTGGTGGCGCAGTGATTGAGAGTCCGCCTGCCGATGCAGGGGACACGGGTTCGTGCCCCGGTCCGGGAAGATCCCACATGCCGCGGAGTGGCTGGGCCCGTGAGCCATGGCCGCTGGGCCTGCGCGTCCGGAGCCTGTGCTACACAACGGGAGAGGCCGCGGCGGTGAGGGGCCCGCGTACCGCAAAAAAATAAAAAAATAAAATAAAAAGAAGAAATACGAATTTCAGGGACAGTTACAGATATATTTTTCATTGTAAAATGGAAATCAACAAATAGTCATTAGAATTCCTTGGGGTTTTTTTTAGAATAAATTCAAAATTTAGTGCTTAAATAGAGGAAATAAGGTGAGTTCCATTACAATTCCACTTTCTTTCCAGTTTATAAATACTGGAATTTTACTAATTTCCTGGATGACAAATGGAAGGAATGCTATCATTTGGGGCTTTTCCACTTATAGTTCCATGACCATGATATCTAAAAACAAACAACCCAGTGAAATCTTGATTTCAACCAACTCCTTCAAGAAGCCTATACATAACGTGGCTCATATTACATGAAAATTAAACTTGAGAAATTACATCATGTATGAAACATTCATTTGCATTCTTGTCCTTTAAAGTGCTTCAGAATAGCAAGGAAGAAGGTAAACCTGAGAAATAATCTTAAAGAAAGATTAGGTCTTAAGTCTTACACTTAAAGAAAATAAAAGTCGAGGATCCCGCTAACACAACCTCATCTAAAAAGCAAAAAATGAATGTAATATATGAGAGGTATTATTTTTAAGGGAAACATTTACAAAACAAAAGGAAAAAACAGATACAACCTACCCAAGGAAAAAATGACTCATTAGCAGATCTGAAGAGGGAAAAATTGCCCAAGGTGAGACATTTTATAAAATAAAATTACATACTGTATACTAAGCTCAGTATACTTTAAAAACTGGCTTCAGAATAAGATACATGCAAAAAAGGCTCAACAAAATATTGGCCAATCAAATCTTGCAGTATATAAAAACAATAATAGAGGCCCTGACCAAGATGGTGGAGTAGAAGGACATGCTCTCTCTCCCTCTTGCGAGAACACCAGAATCACAACTAACTGCTGAACAATCATTGACAGGAAGACACTGGTACTCACCAAAAAACATACCAAACATACAAAGACAAAGGAGAAGCCACAATGAGACGGTAGGAGGGTTGCAATCACAATAAAATCAAATCCCATAACTGCTGCGTGGGTGACTCACAAACTGGAGAACACTTATACCACAGAAGTCCACCCACTGGAGTGAAGGTTCTGAGGCCCACGTCAGGCTTCCCAACCTGGAGGTCCAGCAACAAGAGGAGGAATTCCCAGAGAATCAGACTTTGAAGGCTGGTGGGATTTGACTGCAGAACTTCGACAGGACTGGGGGAAACAGAGACTCCACTCTTGGAGGGCACACACACAGTAGTGTGTGCATCAGGACCCAGGGGAAGGATCAGTGACCCCACAGGAGACTGCACCAGACCTACCTGCTAGTGTTGGAGGGTCTCCTGCAGAGGTGGGGGGTGGCTGTGGCTCACGGTGAGGACAAGGACACTGGCAGCAGAAGTTCTGGGAAGTACTCCTTGGCATGAGCCCTCCCAGAGTCTGCCATTAGCCCTACCAAAAAGCCCAGGTAGGCTCCAGTGTTGGGTTGCCTCAGGCCAAACAACCAACAGGGAGGGAACCCAGCCCCACCCATCAGCAGTCAAGAAGATTAAAGTTTTACAAAACTCTGCCCACCAGAGCAACACCCAGCTCTACCCACCACCGACTCCCTCCGATCAGGAAACTTGCACAAGCCTTTGGATAGACTCATCCACCAGAGGGCAGACTGCAGAAGCAAGAAGAACTACATTGGCCAATCAAATCTTGCAGTATATAAAAACAATAATAGAGGCCCTGAACCAAGATGGCAGTACAAGGACGTGCTCTCACTCCCTCTTGCGAGAACACCAGAATCGCAACTAAATGCTAAACAGTCATTGACAGGAAGACACTGGAACTCAACAAAAAAGATACCCCACAGCCTGTGGAACAAAAACCACATTCACAGAAAGACAGACAAGATGAAAAGGCAGAGGGCTATGTAACAGATGAAGGAACAAGATACAACCCCAGAAAAACAACTAAATGAAGTGGAGATAGGCAATATTCCAGAAAGAGAATTCAGAATAATGATAGCGAAGATGATCTAGGACCTCGGAAAATGAATGGAGGCAAAGATCGAGAAGATGCAAGAAATGTTTAACAAAGAGCTAGAAGAATTAAAGAACAAACACAGATGAGCAATACAATAACTAAAATGAAAACTACACTAGAAGGAATCAATAGCAGAATACCTGAGGCAGAAGAACGGATAAGTGACCTGGAAGACAGAATGGTGGAATTCACTGCTGTGGAATAGAATAAAGAAAAAAGAATGAAAAGGAATGAACATAGCCAAGAGAACTCTGGGACAACATTAAACGCAACAACATTCACATTATAGGGGTCCCAGAAGGAGAAGAGAGAGAGAAAGGACCCAAGAAAATAGCTGAAGAGATTATAGTGGAAAACTTCCCCAACATGGGAAAGGAAATAGCCACCCAAGTCCAGGAAGCACAGAGAGTCCCATACAGGATAAACCCAGGAGAAACACGCTGAGACACATATTAATCAAATTGGCAAAAATTAAACACAAAGAAAAATTATTGAAAGCAGCAAGGGAAAAATGACAAATAACATACAAGGGAACTCCCATAAGGTTAACAGCTGATTTCTTAGCAGAAACTCTACAAGCCAGAAGGGAGTGGCATGATATACTTAAAGTGATGAAAGGGAAGAACCTACAACCAAGATTACTCTACCCAGCAAGGATCTCATTCAAATTCGATGAAGAAATCAAAAGCTTCACAGAGAAGCAAAAGCTAAGAGAATTCAGCACCACCAAACCAGCTCTACAACAAATGCTAAAGGAACTGCTCTAAGTGAGAAACACAAGAGAAGAAAAGTACCTACAAAAACAAACCCAAAACAATTTTAAAAATGGTCATAGGAACATTCATGTCAATAATTACCTTAAACGTGAATAGATTAAATGCTCCAACCAGAAGACACAGTCTTGCTGAATGGATACAGAAACAAGACCCATATGTATGCTGTCTACAAGAAACCCACTTCAGACCTAGGGACACGTACAGACTGAAAGTGAGGGGATGGAAAAAGATATTCCATGCAAATGGAAATCAAAAGAAAGCTGGAGTAGCAATACTCATATCAGATAAATAGACTTTAAAATAAAGAATGCTACAAGAGACAAGGAAGGACACTATAATGATCATGGGATCAATCCAAGAAGAAGATATAAAAATTATAAATATATATGCACCCAACATAGGAGCACTTCAATACATAAGGCAACTGATAACAGCTATAAAAGAGGAAATAGACAGTAACACAATAATAGTGGGGGACTTTAACACCTCACTTACACCAATGGACAGATCATCCAAAGTGAAAATAAATAAGGAAACACAAGCTTTAAATGACACAATGGACCAGATAGATTTAATTGATATTTATAGGACATTCCATCCAAAAACAGATTACACTTTCTTCTCAAGTGCACACAGAACATTCTCCAGGAGAGATCACATCTTGGGTCACAAATCAAGCCTCAGTAAATTTAAGAAAACTGAAATCACATCAAGCATCTTTTCTGACCACAATGCTATGAGACTAGAAATGAATTACAGGGAAAAGAATGTAAAAAACACAAACACATGGAGGCTAAAAATACGTTACAAAATAACCAAGAGATCACTGAAGGGAAAAAAACATAAAAAATACAAACACATGGGCTTCCCTGGTGGTGCAGTGGTTGAGAGTCCGCCTGCCGATGCAGGGGACACGGGTTCGTGCCCCAGTCTGGGAAGATCTCACATGCCGCGGAGCGGCTGGGCCCATGAGCCATGGCCGCTGAGCCTGCGCGTCCAGAGCCTGTGCTCCACAACGGGAGAGGCCACAACAGTGAAAGGCCCGCGTACCGCAAAAAAAAAAAAAAAAAAAAAACACATGGAGGATTAAAATACGTTACAAAATAACCAAGAGGTCACTGAAGAAATCAAGATGAAATCGAAAAATACCTAGAAACAAATGACAATGAAAACAAGACGACCCAAAACCTATGGGATGCAGCAACAGCAGTTCTAACAGGGAGGTTTATAGCTATACAAACCTACCACAAGAAACAAGAAAAATCTCAAGTAAACAATCTAACCTTACACCTAAAGGAACTAGAGAAAGAAGAAAAAACAATACCCAAAGTTAGCAGAAGGAAAGAAATCATAAAGATCAGAGCAGAAATAAATGAAATAGAAACAAAGAAAATAGCAAAGATCAATAAACTAAAAGCTGTTTTTTTTTTTTTTTTTTGCAGTACGTGGGCCTCTCACTGTTGTGGCCTCTCACGTTGCGGAGCACAGGCTCCGGACGTGCAGGCTCAGCGGCCATGGCTCACGGGCCTGGCCGCTCCGTGGCATGTGGGATCTTCCCGGACCAGTGCACAAACCCATGTCCCCTGCATCAGCAGGTGGACTCTCAACCACTGCACCACCAGGGAAGCCCTAAAAGCTGGTTCTTTGAGAAGATAAACAAAATTGATAAACCATTAGCCTCACATCAAGAAAAAGAGGGAGAGGACTCAAATCAATGAAATTAGCAATGAAAAAGGAGAAGTTACAACAGACACCGCAGAAATACAAAGCATTCTAAAAGACTACTACAAGCAACTCTATGCCAATAAAGTGGACAACCTGGAAGAAATGGACAAACTCTTAGAAAGGAATAACCTTCCAAGACTGAACCAGGAAGAAATAGAAAATATGAGCAGACAATCACAAGTAATGAAATTGAAACTGTGATTAAAAATCTTCCAACAAACAAAAGTCCAGGACCAGGTGGCTTCGCAGGTGAATTCTATCAAACATTTACAGAAGAGCTAACACCCAACTTTTTCAAACTCTTCCAAAAAATTGTGGAGGAAGGAACACTCCCAAACTCATTCTACGAGGCCACCATCACCCTGATACCAAATCCACACAGAGATACTACAACAAAAGAAAATTACAGACCAGTATCACTGATGAATACAGATGCAAAAATCCTCAACAAAATACTAGCAAACAGAATCCAACAACACATTAAAAGGATCATACACCATGATCAAGGGGGATTTATCCCCAGGGATCCAAGGATTCTTCAATATATGCAAATCAAACAATGAGATACACCATATTAACAAACTGAAGAATAAAAACCATATGATCATCTCAATAGATGCAGAAAAAGCTTTTGACAAAATTCAACACCCATTTATGATAAAAACTCTACAGAAAGTGGGCATAGAGGGAACCTACCTCAACATAATAATGGCCATATATGACAAACCCACATCAAACATCATTCTCAATGGTGAAAAACTGAAAGCATTTCCTCTAAGATCAGGAACAAGACAAGGATGTCCATTCTCATCACTAGTATTCAACATAGTTTTGGAAGTCCTAGAGATGCCAATCAGAGAAGAAAAAGAAATAAAAGGAATACAAATGGGAAAACAAGAAGTAAAACTGTCACTGCCTGCAGATGACATGATACTATATATAGAGAATCCTAAAGATGCCACCAGAAAACTACTAGAGCTAATCAGTGAATCTGGTAAAGTTGCAGGACACAAAATTAATGCACAGAAATCTCTTGCATTCCCATACACTAATGATGAAAAATCTGAAAGAGATATTAAGGAAACAGTCCCACTTACCACTGCAACAGAAAGAATAAAACACCTAGGAATAAACCTATGTAGGGAGACAAAAGACCTGTATGCAGAAAACTATAAGACAGTGATGAAAAATTAAAGATGATACCAACAAATGGAAAGATATACCCATGTTCCTGGATTGGAAGAATCAATACTGTGAAAATGACTATAGCACGCAAAGCAATCTACAGATTCAGTGCAATCCCTATCAAATTACCAATGGCATTTTTTACAGAACTAGAACAAAAAACCTTAAAATTTGTATGGAGACAAAAAAGACCCCGAATAGCCAAAGCAGTCTTGAGGGAAAAAAGTGGAGCTGGAGGAATCAGACTCCCTGACCTCAGACTATACTACAAAGCTACAGTAATCAAGGCAATATGGTACTGGCACAAAACCAGAAATATAGATCAATGGAACAAGGTAGAAAGCCCAGAGATAAACCCACACACCTAAGGTCAACTAATCTATGAGAAAGGAGGCAAGGATATACAGTGGAGAAAAGACAGTACCTTCAATAAGTGGTATTGGGAAAACTGGACAGCTACATGTAAAAGAATGAAATTAGAACACTCCCTAACACCATACACAAAAATAAAATAAAAATGGATTAGAGACCTCAATGTAAGACTGGACACTATAAAACTCTTAGAGGAAAACAAAGGAAGAACACTCTATGACATAAATCACAGCAAGATCCTTTTGGACCCACCTCCTAGAGAAATGGAAATAAAAACAAAAATAAACAAATGGGACCTAATGAAACTTCAAAGCTTTTGCCCAGCAAAGGAAACCATAAACAAGACCAAAAGAGAACCCTCAGAATGGGAGAAAATATTTGCAAATGAAGCAACGGACAAAGGATTAATCTCCAAAATGTACAAGCAGCTCATGCAGCTCAATAACAAAAAAACAAACAACCCAATCCAAAAATGGGAGAAGACCTAAATCGACATTTCTCCGAAGAAGATATACAGACTGCCAACAAACACATGAAAGAATGCTCAACATCATTAATCATTAGAGAAATGCAAGTCAAAACTACAATGAGATATCATCTCACACTGGTCAGAATGGCCATCATCAAAAAATCTAGGAACAGTAAATGCTGGAGAGGGTGTGGAGAAAAGGGAACCCTCTTGCACTGTTGGTGGGAATGTAAATTGATACAGCCACTATGGAGAACAGTATGGAGGTTCCTTAAAATACTACAAATAGAACTACCATACGACCCAGCAATCCCACTAGTGGGTATATACCCTGAGAAGACCATAATTCAAAAAGAGTCATGTATCACAATGTTCACTGCCGCTCTATTTACAATAGTCAGCACATGGAAGCAACCTAAGTGTCCATCAACAGATGAATGGATAAAGAAGACGTGGCACATATATACAATGGAATATTACTCAGCCATAAAAAGAAACGAAATTGAGTTATTTGTAGTGAAGTGGATGGACCTAGAGTCTGTCATCCAGAGTGAAGTAAGTCAGAAAGAGAAAAACAAATACCGTATACTAACACATATATATGGAATCTAAGAAAAAAAAAAAAAAAGTCATGAAGAACCTAGGGGTAAGATGGGAATAAAGACACAGACCTACTAGAGAATGGACTTGAGGATATGGGGAGGGGGAAGGGTAAGCTGTGACAAAGCGAGAGAGTGGCATGGACAATATATACACTGCCAAACGTAAAATAGATAGCTAGTGGGAAGTAGCCGCATAGCACAGGGAGATCAGCTAGGTGGTCTGTGACCACCTAGAGGGATGGGATAGGGAGGATGGGAGGGAGTGAGACGCAAGAGGGAAGAGATATGGGAACATATGTATATGTATAACTGATTCACTTTGTTATAAAGCAGAAACTAACACACCATTATAAAGCAATTATACTCCAATAAAGATGTTAAAAGAAAAAAAAAGAGTGTGGTATTGGTGAAGACATACATAAGTCAATGGAATAGAAGTTCAGAAATAGACCCATATAAGTATGGCCATCTGATCTTTGACAAAAGAGCACAAGTAGTTCAGCTGAGAAAGAATGATCTTTTTTCAACAAATGGTGCTGGGACAACAGGTCATTTATACGCATACAAAAAGAAAAATTAATCTCAATCTAAACCTCATATCTTATACAAAGATTAACTCCAAATGGACCACAGATCTAAATATAAAACACAGAACCATAAAACTTTTAGAAGAAAACACAAGAGAAAATCTTCACGACCTGGGGTTTAAGTGAAAATTTCTTAGAAATAACACCAAAAGCAGGACCCATTAAAAAAAAATTAACTCAAACTTCACCAAACTTAAAATTTTTGCCTGGGGACTTTCCTGGTGGCACAGTGGTTAACAATCTGCCTGCCAATGTAGGGGACACGGGTTCGATACCTGGTCTGGGAAGATCTCACATGCTGCAGAGCAAGTAGCCGGTGCGCCACAACTACTGAGCCTGTGCTCTAGAGCCCACGAGCCACAACTACTGAGCCTGCGTGCCACAACTACGGAAGCCCACATGCCTGGAGCTCGTGCTCCGCATCAAGAGAAGCAACTGCAATGATAAGCCCGCACACTGCAACAAAGAGTAGCCCCCACTTGCTGCAACTAGAGAAAGCCCATGCGCAGCAGTGAAGACCCAATGCAGCCAAAAAATAATAATAATAAATACATAAAATTTTTTAAAAAGAGCACTCATTAAAAAAATTTTTTTTCCTGTAATAAAGACACTGTTAAGAAAATTAAAAGCCAAGTCTCCAGAATATATAAAGAACTCTCAAAATCAACAGTAAAAAAACCAAACAATCCCATCAGAAAATAGGCAAATATTTGAATAGGTATTTATCCAAAGAAGATATATGCAAATAGCCAAAAACACATGAAAAGATGCTCAACAACATTAGTCATTAGGGGAGTACAAATAAAATACACAATGAGATAGTACTTCACTCCCATTAGGATGGGTATAATCAAAAAGGCTGATGTAAGTATTGGCAAGAATGTAGAGAAACTGCTGGTGGAAGTGTCAAACAGTGCAGCCTCTTCTGAAAAACAGTCTGGCAGTTCAGCAAAAGGTCAAACATACAGCTACCACATGAATCAGTAGTTCTACTCCTAGGTATATACCCAAGAGAAATGGAAACTAATGGGTCTACACAAAATCTTGTGCATGAGTGTTTGCAGTACGGTATTCGTAACAGCCAAAAACTGGAAGCTACTTAAATGTCTTTCAGTAGGTGAATGGATAACAAAAATATGGTACACCCACATAATGGAATACTGAGTAATAAAAGGGAACAAGCTATTGATACATGCAACAACTTAGATGAATCTCAAATACATTATGCTAATTGAAAGGAAGCAGGACCTAAAGGTTACACAGTGTATGACTCCATTTATACGGCACTGTCGAAAATATAAAACTACAGTCAGAGAACATATCGCTGGTTGTCAGGGACTACAAGTGGTGGGAGGTATGACAATAAAGGGATAGCATGAGGGAGTTTGTTGGAATGATGCAACCGTCTTGTATCCCAATGGTAGTGGTGGTTATACATGTCTTAAAATACATATATATCTGTATACCAAACAAATAAAAAGGTCAATTTTATTGCATAATAATTTAAACAATAAAAAAATTTTAAGAATGATAGACAAAATTCTATTAATCCCAGCAGCTGCCTATGAGAATTAAAAAAATAAACATGACCAAATTGAGTGTTTAAGGCCAAATATACGGAATTTTTTCCCAGATGTCTCTGATTACTTAGCAGGGGGAACAAAGGCAGGTTTAAGTGTGCCACAACTTATGTTATGGTTTCCCTAGAAGCAAACCCTGAAGTAAGGATTTTAGTGTAAGTAGTTTGTTTGGGGAAAAAATCCCAGGAAACTGTAGTAGGGAAGTAGGAATGAGAAGGCAGCCACTGTGTACATTAATGAGCAGGCTACATCTGTGGGCAATTGGAGTTCAGTTGTCTCACTGAGAGTCAGCGTAGGGCTTACATTACAGTTATCCCACTCAAGGGGCAAGGGAGCTAGAGGTTTTCCCCTCAATTTCTGTCAGTCATCAGTTGGCTGCTCCTATGAGGCATGAATTCCCTAGAAATTCTGGCCTGCCAATGTGCAGGGGCAAAGCAGGCTCCAGGGGACAAAGAAAGCCCCCAAGCTAAAAATCATATGTACTGGCAGTCAGACATCAGAACAACATGCATAGAATGGAAGGTGCTGATTATAGGCAGGTCACTGAGGAAAGATGGACATACACACACACCACATCTTTATCCATTCAGCTGTTGATGGACACTTAGGTTGCTTCCATATCTTGCCTACTATAAATAATGCTGCTATGAACATTGGGATGCAAGTATCTTTTCGAATTAATGTTTTTGTTTCCTTTGGATATATATCCATGGGTGGTATTTCTGGATCATATAACAGTTCTATTTTTAGTTTTTTTTTTTTGAGGAACCTCCATACTGTTCTCCATGGTGGCTACAACAATTTACATTTCCACCAACAGTTTTATGCTTAATGAAACATATCAGACAGAGAAAAACAAATGTTATCACTTACATGTGGAATCTAAATAAAATGAATGAATATAACAAAACAGAAACAGATATAGAGAACTAGTGGTTACCAGTGGGCCAAGGGAAAGGGGAGGGGCTAAATAGAGGTATGGGATTAAGAGATAGAGCTATCTATCAAATAAATAAGAAATAAGCTCTAAAGATATGTTGCACAGTACAGGGAATATAGCCAATATTTTATGATAACTTTAAATGGAGTATAATCTATAAAATATTGAATCACTATGTTGTATACCTGAAACTAATATAATATTGTAAATCAACTACTTCTCAAAAAAAAAAAGTAGGCTTTTACATATACTGAGTTACACTTATATGTTTCCTATACTTTTCCTGAAATTGAAATAAAATTACTAAAATTGTTATTTTGATTTTTTAATTATTAAAATTATTAAATTCCTTATTAAACTGAAATTAAGAGACAGCAATTTCTTTAACAAATGACTTGCAAGGAAAGAAGAAAACTATCAATTAAGAAAGATTTAAGAAACCTATCAACTAAAAGCAATATGTGGACCTTGTTTATATGTTGATTCAAGCATCTAAAATAGTGAAGGATAAATACCCAAATGAGGAAATATGAAGACTGTTGGATATTGGTGATATTAAGAAATTATTGGTAAGTTTTTAGATATGATGACATTGTGGTTGTGCTAATAAACAAAAAGAGGTCTTATCTTTTAGACATACATACTGAAATATTTATGACTGAAATGATATTAAGTCGAACCATACAGAATTATCATTTTGTAGATAGAAAAGGGATGGATACAGACAATTTCATATGGTCCAATTAATATCTATGGTTTGTTTCAAAATAATCCAACAGGGTGGGTGTGAGGCTGGTGAGTGGATAGGGCTTATAGATGAAAAAAAGAATGACCCAAGGTTAATGACAGTTGTAGTTGGATGATGAGTACATGGGAGTTCATTTCTCTCTATTTTGATGTTTTCATTTTTCTATGTATTTAATGAATAGAAAACTGAGGTGAGAACTCCACCTGTAACTATGCTTTGCCCAATGCTTATTAGCACTCTATATGACACACAGTATATAACAAAAACACAAATGTTGTAATGATATCTAAACCAATATTCTTCTTAGAAAGGATTATCTATAGGAAATGGTGGGCTAACAAAAACACAGCTAACCATGTCATCAACAACCGAGAAGGGTAGTAAAACCAAAACAAACTAGTTAGACTAGCAAAAGAAGATAAAATAGAAAAACTAAAATTAGAAACAAAATGTTTTTTTAAATTTTATAAGATTTTCACACGTGATTTAATTGTGTGGATTTTACTACCTCTTAAAGTTTATAATAGCTATATATTCCTCACACCACAATCCCTTTCACTTACTTTTAATCAGTATTGTATGTGATTTCATTTAGGCTGATTAAAAAACATTTGCTCTGAATTCCATTACCTATCTCTGTTTACTAGATATGGATACAGGTATAGACTAGATAAAGGATATAGAAAATTTAAAATATATCCATTAAGCTCTCTAGAGTCTTTTTCTTTTTTTTTTTAACATCACACACACACCATTTTAAATCCATCTAAAAGAAATATCTTGCTTATAGCCAGGCAAATGTTGTTTAGACATATAATATATTTATATTAAATTCAATTTGCTAAGTATAGCCAGTGTTAGTAAGGATGGATTCATTCTATCTTGGCTATCCCTGGAACACTTTATGTTAAGACATATAGTTAAAAAGTTACAGAAAAATATATCATACTTCCTTAATATTATGAAAAACCTTTTAATAATTACAGCTGTCAAAGAGAATTAACTATCTCCTAAAGAATTAGAACCCCTTACTGACATATTAAACCAGAAGCTAGATTTATCAGATATACTGAAAAGCAGGTTCATAAAGAAGGCTGAACTTGATAATTTCATGGTCTTTGGCACCAGACAGAAAAGAACTGAGTCCTGATTCTGGTCTTAACTGAGGTTATGATTTTGGTGAAGTTTCCTAATTTCTCTAAACCTCAGTTTTTCTTGAACATAAAATACCTCATATTTTGTGGATAAGATTAAATGATACAATGCATGTAGGTTGTTTAGCACAGTACCTGGTACATAGTAGATGATTAATAAACACTATTATAGAACCTTTGGCCTGTCACACAGCTGGTACTCAGATATACTAGCAATCAATATCACCTTCATTACTATTGCTACTGCTATTATACATAAGGGTTCTAGTAAGTAACTGATGAATGGAACAGAGGAAACGTCTCACCTGAGACATAAAAGGTGGGACAACAGAGGGACCAGACAGATGGCATTACTGAAGGACAGGATCCATGTGTCAGCATTTCTATAAGCAACGGGAGCAGTGATGGTGACCCTGAGACTGATGGTAATTAATTCAATTAGTTTATTGAACAACTACCCTGTGCCAAGCACTAAAAGAGAATAAGAAAAATAAAGTCCCTGCCCTGTGGCAGTTTATGTTCTAGTGTTTCTGGTGATTCCAATGACACATAGTTGTTACTTGAATATAATATAATTCAGGAAAACATCTGAACCTGAAATATATATACAGTAGCTGTCTTTTTCGTGGACCGAGGCAAGGGTACTAGAAATGGCTACATCTCTTAGACTGGTATTATAAGTCTGCAAAAGAATGATACTTCAAATCTCAATGATACCTGGTATAGATACCACCAAGTACTAAGGACATAAACCTCACAAAACACCTGTAATAAAACCCTTTGTCAGCCAAAGATCAAATGACAGTATCAATTCCAAGTATCAATTCAATCCATGGCTAAGATTTCAATGGCAAAAACAACCCAAGTTTTACTGTAAATGGTAACTGACTAGAACACTGCACAAAAGCTATCATTTTACAAAACACAGAATACAGTATAACTTGTGATTTGGAAATAAGTCAAAATATACATCTAAGGAAACTAATGTTTCAAGCAGTTCAAAATTTGTTAGTTTTAGCTCTCACGAGCTTTATAAAAATATGTTTGGTATGAAATGCTAACACTGTTTTTGATAAGAACTGTCTAAACAAGATGAGTATTAATATTTACCAAAACAGAAAAACAATGTGTTAGCCTGATATGGGCAGCTGGCTGGCTTTAAATTCTATCATCTATCAGTCACCCAGAATATTTACTACTTGTTTACTTAATGCAGCCTTTCTGAGAAAGGCACTTGCAGAATATTCACTGGCTGCTAAATATTATTGTTAGAAACAGCAACCAGAGATGGTTATCTGTTTAAGCTGTTTATCTTGGTCCCTTGAAAAAAAATTACAGCAAATAGAACAAAATGTTCTACTGCAAACGCTCAGTCTAAATGTATCTGGATAATAGCAAAATGAGTGTCTCCTTGGAACTTCAGAGGTAACAATCTCTGAAAAGCAGCCTGGAGGGGAATATCTTCCTTTCAATTATAAATTATCAAACAATAAAATATACAGAGAAAACTTTTCCCTTGAAAAAGCAGCAACTAAATCAGTCATTCACAGAAGAAAGACTGAGTGTCACACCACCAGAGTGTGCCTAGACCCAAGCATCAGGACCAAAAAGAATGAAGATTTAATAGAAAGGTCAGACCTACACAGCAAACAAAAAGGTAAAGAAGAAATGGCTAAGTGGTCTCCAATCAGATTAGCTCATGGGAAATTGTTTGAAACATAAAATAAAATAATAGCACATCTCACGTTTACATAGCACCTTGGCATTTTTCAAAGCACTAGGGCTTGAGATCAAAGAATCAGTGCCTCAGTGAAGTGTTCACTCATTTCCTCAAGTCTAAATTGCTCCTTTATTGGGGTCCTCTTAATTCTTTGTTTAATATCTGTATTTGAACATTTATCCAGACTACCTTGTACTACAACTGATTATAAAACAGGCTGTATGTCTCACTATATGATTAATAACCATAGGGCTGTGTTTTTATTCAATTATTTCCCTAGAACATAATATTAGCACTATGTCTCTCTCCAAATAGGTGCTAAGTAAAACTCTGTTGAATTTGACTGTTATCTTCCACAGTGCTCATAACTATCCCATGAGATAGTGAAAGCAGACATACCTGTTTTATAAAGGAGGAAACTGAAATACAGAAAGGTTAAATAATGTGCCCAGATTCACCCAGGTAGGCTCCAGGAACTCTGACTTCTAGGATAACAGTGTCCCTTTGTACGACAGTTTAGAAGACTTAGGTAGCAGATATTCATGGAGAACTAACTCACAGAATTTAGAATGAAACTAAGCAATCACAAGTTAGCATTACTGTATAAAGAAACCATTTATATATTATCTGTTGCAGAACCCCAGTAGAAGAATAACCTTTGATTTGTAATCCTGAGTTTTCTTTGCCTTTCCTTGTCCAATCAAGAGAAGTTAAATCCTGTACATTTATTCTGAAAGCTACTCACCTAGGAATGTGAGTTAAAATCAGGATGGTGTAATAGTGAACCTTCAATCACTACTTGTGCACCAAAAACACGGTCAGGACATATACAATATATGGAAAGATAACAAAAAAGACATAGTCAAGTTCCAAAACAAGATAGACAACTCCAATGGCCAGTAATGAAACAGAAATGGTTAAAAAAAAAAAAGTAAATTTGGTTAAAAGCTCAGGCCTCCTGGTTATAGATTACTTAAACAGGAGTGACAGAGATCAGCACCACACCAGCCCTTGCCTCTAAGCAATGAGCTGGTTCAAGAAAGGAGGCAAGTAAATGCACAGGCACCTGTAAGTGCGTGCACATGTGCGTGCACGCGCGTGCGCGCGCGCGCACACACACACACACACACACAGCAGTCAACCTTCACCTAGGGCTTTTAGAAAAATTCCTGCCTTGGGGCAGGGGTGGGGGGAGGTGGGCTGACATAACCTATTAACCTAGTACCAGAAATGGAATCAAAGTACTGAATGTTTCTGTCATATCTCCACCATAACTGGTGATAGAATCACTGAAATTCTGGAACAAGAGTTAGTTCTAGATTGGGGACAAGGAGGGTTAAAGTGAAAATTAGCTGAATACCTAGAGACAGATAGGTATGAATAGAGAGGGAGGAACGACAATGGCAGAAAAATGAGCAGCAAACCAATACTCAGAATCATACAGAGAAATCTACTGCTAAAAATTACAGTCAGAAAAATCAATAATCAAAATGAATTTACTCAATATGAAAATAATTTTGTAGAAATAAATAAAAAACTTTAAAACTAAGTTCATATAGAATGTTCATGGAGATAAATGAAAGCAAAATTTCAACTGAAAATGAACAAGAAATAATGAAAACAAAAGCAGGAGAAGAAATCTAGGTATGAAGAGAACCCAATTAGAAAATCTGAAAATGAAAAACACAGTCATTGAAATAAAAAAAAAATCAATAGATGAAATGAACTCTTCTCCAGATAAAATGAAAACAGAATTCTTGAATTAGAAAAAAGCCCTGATACACTGACCAATAACTCAGCACAGAGAATCAGAAAAAAATTTTAATTGAAACCACAGCTAAAAGACATATAAGGTATATATTGAGAGGCTCCAATATTCATGTAATGGGAGTTTAAGGAAAAAGTACTAAAATAAATGGTGAAGAAACAATAATTGCTGAAAATTTTTGAGAAAAGAAAACTAAATCTTCAGATTAATAATGAAACTGGACAATTTGGAGTCATCATCAAGAGAAATTCTTTTGAGATTGTTTCTTAATCTGTGATTTTCCCATATATTTCTGCCCCTCTCAACATCCTACAAAGCTGACAAATTACACATTCTTATAAAAACTAAAGCTAGGGCTTCCCTGGTGGCGCAGTGGTTGAGAGTCCGCCTACCGATGCAGGGGACACGGGTTCGTGCCCCGGTCTGGGAAGATCCCACATGCCACAGAGCGGCTGGGCCCGTGAGCCATGGCCGCTGAGCCTGCGCGTCCGGAGCCTGTGCTCCGCGATGGGAGAGGCCACAACAGTGAGAGGCCCGCGTACCACAAAAAAAAAAAAAAAAAACTAAAGCTAAATGGACCAGTTGGGTCACATAATATCTGGTTGGGGTTAAGGAGGTAGTTCCAGTAATCCAGCTGTAAGGGCTAGAGCTGTCAGATGGGAGGGAGTATAGAAATTCTTTTACCAGGCTTCAGAGAGCATTCATTTGACAAGCAGGGGAAATGCAGTCAGATGATGGCTTTACTATTCTGTTTTATTTTCCTCTTCCATTCAGTTCAAGTAACTCCAGAAATAAGAAAAATTCACAATAAGCAATGACTGAGTACAAGGCCCTGTACTACATATTATAAGGGGTACAAAAGCTATCTTCCCTTCAAGACCATTTAGATAAGAAAACAGTTGAAAAGTAAATGATGGGCCAAGATGGAGTAATGAGGGACTAAATTTAACATCCTGACAAAAAAAAATTTAAAAAAAACAAAAACTGGGGCTTCCCTGGTGGCGCAGTGGTTGAGAGTCCGCCTGCCGATGCATGGGACATGGGTTCGTGCCCTGGTCCGGGAGGATCCCACATGCCGCGGAGCGGCTAGGCCCATGAGCCATGGCCGCTGAGCCTGCGCGTCCAGAGCCTGTGCTCCGCAACAGGAGAGGCCACAACAGTGAGAGGCCCGTGTACCGCAAAAATAAATAAATAAATAAAAATAATAAAAAAGATCAGCTAGAAAACAGAAAAATGATTAGGAAAAAAAAAAAAGAAACCAAAGCTAGTTCTCTGAAAAGTTCAATAAAATTTATAAACCTCTAGCCGGATGGACAAAGAAAAAGAAGACACAAATTATCTATATCAGGAATTTCTTTAAAGTACCACAGATCAAAAGAACATTAACACTATAATAAGGGAGTATCTATAATAACTCTGTGCCCATAACTCAACAACTCAGATGAAATGGACAAATTTTTTAAAAGACACAAAATTTGAAAGACACTCGAAGAAACAGATATTCTGTCTGAATAGTCCTGTATCTCTGAAGTTTCTAGTTTAAAACCTTACTACAAAAAAGAGTCTTAGGCCTTACAGCTTCATAAGCAAATTCAATTAATCAATTCATGAGGATGTAATATTAATTTTACATAAAAACTTCTTAAAAATAGAAAAGTAATATTTCCAAACCTATTTTTTGAGTTGAGTATAACCTTGAGACCAAAACCAGACAAAGACGTAACGAGAAACTACAGACCAATATCTCTCATGAATATTGATGAAAATTTCCCAACAAAGTATTAGCAAACTATTCCCAGTAATATGTTAAAAGAATAATACATCCTACTAAGTAGAGTTTATCCTTGGAATTAAAGGCTAATTCAATAATTGAAAATTGATCAGTGTAATTCCTCAAATCAAGAGACTGAATCCACTCCTGGGCATATATCCAGAGAAAACTCAAATTCAAAAAGATACAGCACCCCAATGTTCATAGCAGCATTATTTACAATAGCCAAGACATGGAAGCAACCTAAATGTCCATCATAAATGAATGGATAAGGAAGATGTGGTATATATACACAAGGGAATACTATTCAGCCAAAAGAAAAGAATGAAATAATGCCATTTGTAGCAACATGGATGGACCTAGAGATTATCATACTAAGTGAAGTCAGAGAAAGAAAGACAAATACCATATGATATTACTTATATGTGGAATCTAAAATATGATACAAATGAACTTATTTACAAAACAGAAACAGACTCACAGACATAGAAAACAAATTTATGGTTACCAAAGGGAAAAGGGAGTGGGGAAGAAATAAATTAGGAGTTTGAGATTAGCAGATACAAGCTACTACATATAAAATAGATAAACAACAAGGTTCTACTGTATAGCACAGGGAAATATATTCAATACTTTGTAATAAACCATAATGGAAAAGAAAATAAAAAAGAATATATATATGTATATAACTGGATCACTTTGCTGTACAACGGAAACTAACACAACACTACATCAACTATATTTCAATTTAAAAATTATAAATAAATAATAAATAAACACACTGTTGTCAAGTCAAAAGAGAGACAGAGAGAGACTGAAGAAAAATACCATACAATCAGCTCAATAGATAGAGAAAACATACTTGACAAAAATATGACATCCACTTATGATTTAAAACTCTCAGCAAACTAGGAATAGAAGGAAACTTCCCAACATAAAAAAGAGCATCAACCCAATACTTCAAGTTTGCTGTTATGTATTTTGGATATTAACCCTTTATCAGATATATGATTTATAAATACTTTCTCCCATTCTGTAGGCTGCCTTTTCATTTTGTTGATGGTTTCCTTTGTGATGCAGAAGCTTTTTAGTTTGATGTAGTCCCACTTGTTTATATTTGTTTTTGCTTTTATTGTCAGTTTAAAAAAAAAATCATTGCTAAGACTGATGTCAAGGAACTTTAGTTTTATATTATCTCTGTACCATACAGATTTATCAAATTGCATAAGATTACCTTAGCAATACAAGAATTTTGCTTTATGTGTAACTTCAGAAACTGATTATCACATACTACTACATATAATAAACATAAGCTAAATACTTTTCTATTGTTATTTTTAAAGCCAATAAATAATGAACATGTAATTTCTATTCTCGTAGTAAATTATAATTGTTTGGGGACTTCCCTGGTGGTCCAGTGGTTAAGACTCTGTGCCCCAATGCAGGGGGCCAGGTTCGATCCCTAGTCAGGGAACTAGATCCCACACGCTGCAACTAAAGATCCCGCATGCCACAAATAAAAGACCCCGCGTGCCGCAACGAAGACCTAGTGCAGCCGAAATAAATAAATAAATAAATAAATAAATAAATAAATAAATAAATAAAGCAAGCCATGCTTTTTACAAAAAATTATAATTATTTACTGTTTGAAAAATAATTATTTTTAAGCACATTCTTTTTTTCTAAACAGAAAAAAAATCCCAAATACTTGTGAGCACTAATAAATGCTAACTTGTAATATTTTATAATGGAGCTACATGGAATCTGAGAGAAGAAAAAAAAGTACCTGCTAGAATGAGAAGCACATATCTGAACAAATAAATGTAAACCTTATTTCAACCTACCATCCCTTAATCCACTTGAAATGGTTCAAAATATTTTAAAATTTCTCTTGAGATTTCTTCTTTGACCCATGTGTTATTTAGAAATACATTTTTCATTCCCAAGTATATTGGGATTTTCCAACTATCTTTCTATTACTGATTTCTAGTTTAATTCCACTGTTGTCTGAGAACAGACACTGTATGATTTCCAGTCTTTTAAATTTGTTAAGGTGTGTTTTATGGCTCCAAATGTGGTCTATCTTGGCGAATGTTCCAACTGGTGAGCTTGAGAAGAATGTGTATTCTGCAGTTGCTGGATGAAGTATTCTATAGATGTCCATTATAATCCAGTTGATTGATGATGTTGAGTTCAATTATGTCTTTACTACTTTTCTGCCTACTGGATCTGAACATTTCTGATACAGAGGGTGCTGAAGTCCACAACTATAACAGTAGGTTCATGTGTCCTTGTAGTTCCAATTAGTTTTTTCCTCATATTTTGACACTCTGTCTTCAGGCACATACATGTTAAGGAGACTTTTTACCCCAAAATTGCAGCTTAAAACAACAAACATTTATTTTCTCAGTTTCTCTGGCTCAGACTCTAAGAGTTTAGTTGCTGGGTGGCTCTGGCTCATGGTCTCTTCCAAGACTGCAGGAAGTCTATCATGGCTGGGTTCCAGATCTCCTTCCAGGGTCACTCCCATGGCTGTAGGCAGGCCTCAGTTCCTCCCTACATGGCCTTCTCCATAGGCTGGCTGAGGGTCCTCAAGATACAGCAGATGGCTTCCCCAAAGGCAGTTATTCAAGAGACAGATAAGGTGAGAGAGCACACCCAAGACGGAAGCTGTAGTCCTTTCAAAACCTAATCTCACAAGTAACATTCTTTTTATAACAGAGTTGTAGACTACTGTTTAGACATTTTATATACACATCCTTTGTCAGATATATGTTTTGTAAGTATTCTGGCCTAATCTGTCACTTGTCTTTTCATTTTCTTAACAGTGGCTGATGAGGAAAATCCTTTAACTTTGAAGAAGTCTAACTTATCAGTCTGCTCTTTTATGATTATTGTTTGCCTCGTATGGAATATCTGCCTACCCCAAAGTGGCAGAGATACTCTCCTAAGCATCTCATTTAAAGCTTTATAATTCTAACTTTAATTTAGATCTATAGTCTATCTAGAACTGATTGTTGTTTCTGGCATTCTAGCCTCACTAGTTGAGAAGTATTCCTTTTGCTATCTGAACTGCTTTGTCACTTTGGGCAAAATCAACTGATTTTTCAAGTGTGGGTCTTTTTCTGGATTCTCTATTCTGTTCCTCGGACCCACAGTATTTGTATATTTTATTCTAATACAATGTTGACTTGAGTTCTACAACTTTATAGTAAATCTTGAAATTATAGAATATAATCTTTCAGCTTTTTTGTCCTTCAAAACTTTTTTGCTGTTCTAGGTCCTTGGAATTTCTATATAAATTTTAGAATCATCTTGTTAACTTTTACCAAAAACTTCCATGGGGATTGCTATGTTTGGGGCTATACTAAAACAATATATTAAAACAAGAAGAATGTTGACAATTCTATGAAATCTAATCCAATCTATTGCTTTATCTTCTTAAATTTATCTCAACAATGTTTCAGAGTTTTCAGTTAGAGGCCTTGTGTGTTTTCTTAAATTAATCCAAAGTATTTCATGTGTTTAGAAACTGTTAAAATTGGCCTTTTCCACTTAAGGCCACTAGACTACAGAAAGAAAATTCACATTTATCATACTGGCTTTGTATCCTGAGACCTTGCCAAATTCATTTAGTTAGTTCTAGTTATTGTTTTGTAGAGTACAATTTTCCAAACACACACATCATTTGCAAATAAAGATGGTTTTACTCTTCCCTTTCGAATAGTTATGCGTTTCCTTTATTTCACCTTATTGAACAACAGAGCAATGTTGAATATAAATGGTGAGAGAACATCTCTGTTAAGTTCCCAATCTTAGGGGGAACTTGTTTCAATATAATTCCATTAAGTAGGATGTTAGCTCTAAGTTTTTTGAAGATGACCTTTACCAGATTAGGGAAGTTTACTTACAGTCCTTATATAAAGGGAAAACTGTTTCATTATGAATGGATATTCAATTATTTTAATGTTTTTCCTGCTTCTATTGAAACAACCATATATATGGTCGCTTTGTCTTTTATTGTTTATATGATGAATTACACTGATTGGTTTTGAAATATTAAATGAGCCTTGCATTCATGGGTAAATCTCCACTTGATTATGATGAATCATGATATGTTATGCTTTTTAAATATTGCTAAGATTTGATGTGAAATATTTAGGTAAGGATTTGCACATCTGCTTTCACAAGGGCTAGCTGTCCACAATTTTCTTTTAACATCCTTATTGAGTTTAGGTGTGAGGCCTTACGCTGACCTCTAAAGAATAACTTTGGAATTCTTCCGTCCTCTGTCTCCCCTATTATCTGAGTTTGTATAAAATCAGTATTCTTTCTTCCTATATGTATGAAAGAATTCATCACTGAAGATTTCCCTGTAGAAAGGGTTCTGACAATGAATTCAATGTCTATACTAGATACTGGGCTAATCAGATTTCTCTTTCAATTTATGTTTCAGTAAGTTATATTTTTTTCAAGAAATTTGTCTATTACATCTAACTCATCAAATTCATGGGCATAAAGTTGTTCATAACATTCTTTTATTTTCTTCTGAATATCAGTAGAATATATGGTAAGATAAGCTCTTTCATTGCTAATATCAATAATTTTTGTGTATGCAAGTGTGTGTTTTATTAGACTTGACAACGACTTCAATTTTTGAAATTTTTTCCAAAAAAAAATTTGGATGGCTATTTCTCTCTTTGTTGGTTTTCTATTTTACTGATTTCTACTTTTATCGTTATCTTTTACTTCCTTCTCTATACCTTGGATTTAATGTGATCATTTTATATCTTAAGGTGGAAACATAAATCATTAATTTTAAATCTTTCATCTTAGTATATAATCCTTTAAAGGTAAAAAAATTTTTCCTCTAAGCACTGCTTTTGCTGCATCCCAAATTTTTTTTAAAAATCAGTTTTAATGAGATGTAATTTCCATAAATAAAATATACCCCTTTGAAGTATACATGATGCATTTTGAAACAACACACACACACACAGAGCTAATTAAAATATTGATAAAATTAGACTTCATTAAAATTAAAGATTTTCTTTCTCTTTGAAAGGTACTTATAAAGGAATGAAAAGACATTATACAGATTGAGAGAAAAATATTTACAAATTTTATACCTGGTGAAGGACTTGTATCCAGATAGAATTTTTAAAACAAATAAATCTCTAAGCTCAATAATAAGAAAACAAAAACCCTAATTTAAAAATAAGCCAGGGGCTTCCCTGGTGGTGCAGTGGTTGAGAATCTCCCTGCCAATGCAGGGGACACAGGTTCGAGCCTTGGTCTGGGAAGATCCCACATGCCACGAAGCAACTAGGCCTGTGAGCCACAACTACTGAGCCTGCGCGTCTGGAGCTTGTGCTCCGCAGTAAGTGAGGCCGCGACAGTGAGAGGCCCGTGCACCACGGTGAAGAGTGGCCCCCGCTCGCCACAACTAGAGAAAGCCCATGCACAGAACAGAAGACCCAACACAGCCAAAAATAAACAAATAAATAAATAAATAAAAATTTTTAAAAAAAGAGCCAAAGATTTGAACACATATTTCACCAAATAAGATATACAGATGGAAAATGAGCACATGAAAAATTGCTCAATAGTATGAGTCATTAGGGAAATGAAAATTAAAACCATAATGAGATGTCAACTACACACAGTACAATGGCTAAAGATTAAAAGATTGACCCTACCAAGAACTAGCCAAGATGCGGCAGCAGTGGAATTCTCATATACTACTTGAGGGAATGTAAAATGGCACAATGTTTTCAAAAAACACTTTGGCAGTTTCTTTAAAAAGCTAAATATGTACATATACATAGTCAAATATGCCCAGCCATTCAACTTCTAGAAATTTATCCAAGAGAAATAAAATCATATGTCCACACAAAGATGACACAAATGTCACAGCAACTTTATTTATAATAGCAAAAAATTGGAAATAACCAAATGTTCATCAAAAAGTGAATGGATCAAAAAATCGTGGTCGATATATACATATATATCTATATACATATATATGTGGTAAATATATACATATGTATGACTACATATGTGGTGTATATACATATACATATATATGACTATTCAGCAATAAAAAGTGAATTATTAATACATGTAACAAAGGTGAATCTCAAAATAAGTATAAGTATGCTGAGTGAAAGAATCTAGATAAAAAAGAGTACATTCTGTATGACTCCATTTACATAAAATTCTAGAAAATGAAAACTAATCTTTTATCTACTTCATTGGGCTGCTGTAACAAACTACCACAAACTGGGTAGCTTAAAACAACAGAAGTTTGTTCTGTAACAGTTCTGAAGGCCAGAAATCCAAAATCAAGGTGTTGGCAGGGTTGGTTCCTTCTGTAAGCTCCGAGGAAGTAACTGTTCTATTCCTCTTGCCTAGCTTCTGGTGTCTGCCAGGAGTACTCGACAGTCCCTGGCTTGTAGATGAATCACTCCAATTTCTAACTCCATTACATCACCTTCTCCTTTCTATGTCCTCTCTTTTTCTTATAAGGACACTTGTCATTGGATTTAGGGCCCAACCTAAGCTAGGATGAGCTCATTTCCAGATCCTTAACCTAATTATATTTTCCAAATAAGGTCATATTCACAGGTTCCATGTGAATGGAATGTATGTATCTTTTGAGAGCCCACCATTCAACCCACTAATGTACAGCGACAGAAAGCAAATCAGTGGCTGTCTGGGGATGGGGAGCAATGAGAAAAAAGGATTACAAAGAGTCATGAAAAAAACTTCTGAGGTAATGGATATGTCCATTATCTTGCTTGTGGTAGTGGCTTCATGGATATATGCGTATGTTAAAAACTATTAAAGTGTACCTTCTGCAATAAGAACACCTTCATTACTGAATCTGGGTCTCCAAATACAACCATCATATGGTACTGAACAAAGTAAGCAATCACAAATTTGAAGTAAGATAAAGGGAAAAGGGTTAGGAAAGGATATGGAATTCAAAAAGAATAGCAGAACAAACTGAGCTGTAAATTATGAATGACAGAGGCTAAAGAAGGAGTTCTACTACCTGAAAGGGAAGAAAGGTAAATCAGGCAGCTTAAAATCATTACTCTGAACACTGCCTGCTATGTAGACCCTCAAGAAATACTTTTAAAAGCTAAATATATACATATATATAGAAAAAGAGTCAAGGTAACAGTGAATTAGTAATACATGAAAAGAATCAATGTATCAATGAAGTGTTCATTCAGAGTTCCCTGTGGTAACCATGGAACAAAAAGTGGGGAGCACAAAACTTCAAAGAAAGTTGCAAAAGCAAATGAGAATAGATAACTTTTTAAGGTGGCTGTTTGCACCAGTACAAGAAACCAGAGTTTCTAACAGTAACACTAAGTATAAATATGACCCCCCAAAAATTAATGTTTCCATCTTCATTCTCATTTGCCAAGAACAAAACTTTATATGCCAATGACTAAAGTGGGAGGAAGGGTTAAAATAGGGAGTAAAGGAGTAAAGAAGGAATTTTCAATGACTGGCCCCTTCCTAGACTCTTATAATACCTACAGTTTGGTGATGCACTGGAAAATCTGCTGAAACACAAAAATTCTTGCCATATTGTTCAGAAACCACTAAATTAGACACATATGCAAAATGCATTTTTCTATTCCACAGAAAATTCAAAGTTAAAAAAATATATAGAAAAACAAATAGCCATAGATTTATCCACAAATAAATTTTACTATGTTACTATGTGAAAAATATACGTTAAAGGATGAAAAAGTAATCCTTGAAAAATAACAAACACCCTCTTTAATGAGCAACACCCATTTGTTCTAGTATATCATGCTTAATTCACATGACTAGCAGCTTGGTTTGGCAATCTCACTGCATAAGCCAAATAATTCATAAAAGTTTGACAATATTATTTTTAGTTCACATGCTTCTTGGATTGAGCCCATAAATGCTTCTACTTTATGCTACTCTAGGGACTCCATTCAGACACAAATACATTTTTTTAGCCATTGTGAGGCTGAGGGAGGAACTGAGTATATATACCATTATATTCTAAACATATACAGCCCATTTGGGCAGAATTTAGAATACAACAATTTTAAAAAATAACTGTTGTTGCTTCTAAATGGAGTCAATGAAGTGTGACAGTATAGTTGAGACTATACATTATGTACAAGAAGTAAATTTCTGCTAATGGTAAGGGTCACCAATGATCATGACCTGATAAGTTTAAAATTTTAATTGTTCTTTCATAAAATAATGCTTGAGAATGGTGACACAAAATATCTTCTTAAATATAAAGTGTTTACAAGTACCTTGATTATATTATGAAGCACAAAACATTTTTATTTTTAATGAGGGAGAAATAGATCTAAAATTAGAACTTAACACAAACATCTGAATCAATTGTTTCCCCAACTACTTCCAAACAAAATATTTCAAATTCCGTACAAGATTCTGCAAACCCATGAGTACAAACTCTAATCTTGACACTGAATTTGGATCATCTCCATGGAGGAAATCCATGAACCAGATGTGAATTTATTCTTCCAGATGTATTTTATATGTTTGAAAAATAAAACATTTCTTCACTGCCTTTATTTGAGGCCACTTAAAATTACACTAAAATCAGAGGCTGCAAAAGGGAAATCCTACAAATCTTTTTTGAGTCTTCTACTCTAAAGCAGTCATTTATTGAATTATTACTAAATTAACCAAACTATATATACAGTTGCTACATTATCAATGAACATTAAAGTAACTGGTGACTGAGAATCAATTTAACATTTATAATCCACCATTTTTCTCAGTGTTCAGTAGCCATACTAATTATAACATAAATTGTTTTAAACAACTTTCTTTTGATATTATTAAATATTGGATATTATTGGAAAATAAAGAGAAAAATACACCTACAATTTTATTAAAATGTCATGACTTCAACATCCGAGAAAAAATTCTACATGGAAATAAATGAATCACAGCAAGACTTAATAAAATTAGTCATACACCTGAATCTAATTGCATGGTCTCAAAGTTTTAAGTCATTTTATAATACCAATGACACAAGTTCAAAAATCAAGAAATTTAATATCACAAAAACCAACCACCATTGTATTAAGATCTCAACCAACTAGAAACAAACAAAAATGGATCCTCTGGCACATACATTTCCTTTGCCCTCCATCAGAGATCCTCTAAATACTTAACAGTTCCTATTTAAATTTAAAAAAGAAGACAAAGTTTAATCAGGAAAATGGGTGATCTTGTTGAAATGTTTAATTTTACCCAGGAAAAAGATGTACACACATGCTAATTAGTTATGACAGTTGTAAGTGGGTGTGACTTAAATAAATATTT
Source organism: Mesoplodon mirus (assembly GCF_964341445.2). Lineage (NCBI taxonomy): Eukaryota > Metazoa > Chordata > Mammalia > Artiodactyla > Ziphiidae > Mesoplodon > Mesoplodon mirus. The sequence goes on from NC_138983.1 coordinate 63,040,703, forward strand.
TATATGAAAACTGCCTAATGCACTAAGAAATAACAGCTAATCAAGCATCAGTGCACATCACAAAAATCTAAACATACTCACAAGCACATTAAACTGACAATTTTTGTCCTTATGTTTTCAGTGATTTAATAAAATGTTAAAATTATAATATCCTACATAAAATGAATATTTTAAATTTAGCAACCCATTTTAATTTTAATAATAATATAATTTTAGATGCGTTCATAGAAACACTTTATGAATATTCCAAAAATTTAAATTCTAAACTAAAAGAAGAAATTTTCCAGGTAGGAAATACTATACAAATAATTTCTTTTTTACCTGAGGGATGGGGTTGATTTCCTACATGTATCAGAAATAAGTGTGAAGTAGTAGACAAGAACACATTTTATGAACTTCAGTAAAACTGCGCAATAACTCAAATCAGAGAACCAATGTTTCTTTTCTAATTCTCTAAAGCACCAGAAACATCATTTTACACCCACACGTATTTATTTAATGTACAATTTTGATGTTGTGCCAATAACTCTTAGTTTCACTAACAATTCCTCTCTGGAAGTAAGTAATTGTGGTTGGATTTTAAATACAAATAAATTAAGAACAAAAATTTAACTTAAGTGCTCTTAAGAAAACAGATGTTTTCATTATTAAAAAAAACTATCAAGCACAAAAACTCCTCTTCATTTAAGAAGAAACCAGTTATGTTTTATTTAAACTTCATACTTTAATTTGAACATAGAAGTTCCTCTGAATTGCAGAAAGATGAAAAATCTCTGATTTCAAGGAATAAAATATGAATGACACTAGCCATGAGCTGAAATGTCACATTCCATACATGATAAGATTGAACCCTTGGTTTCTAAAATATAGCTGACTTTTCCTTTATTTAAACTCATGAAAGGAAAACAAAAAACCTGATAATAAATCTGACACTTATAATCAGATAAGGATAACTGCTATTTGGTGAGTCAATTAGCAAACATCTTCGGAGAAAGTAAAATTTGTAGGATGCAAGAAACAGAATACACAGGCAAAAAGAAGAAACAGAAAAGGTAAGATGAGGGAAAGCAAAATCATTTAAATCTGACATAGGTCTTTAAACAATAAAGTACATAAAAGAAAAAGAATATGAGAGAATGTTCCTATTAAGACAAAAACTTAGTATATTGAAAACAGGATGAAGTATAAATAGGAAAAATGCATTAAAACTGTGTATTTATGATGGAGAAAAAAAAGGGGAGTTTTCTTTATCTTTTTAAAGCACCAAAGAACTGTCGTATCTGAGAGAGATCATTCTCTAATAATAATATACATGCTTAAAATAATATGCTTTTTTGGGTGGCATTTCCCCCCTCCCTCAGCTTTACTGAGGTATAATTAACACACGGAATTATAAGATACTTGAAGTGTACAACCTGATGATTTGATACACGTATATATCGTGAAAGGATTCCCCCACGCATTGAGTTAATTAACACATCTAAAATGGCATACTTTGGGCTTCCCTGGTGTAGCAGTGGTTAAGAATCTGCCTGCCAAGGCAGGGGACACGGGTTTGAGCCCTGGTCCAAGAAGATCCCACATGCCATGGAGCAACTAAGCCTGTGCACCACAACTACTGAGCCTGCGTGCCACAACTACTGAAGCCCACACACCTAGAGCCCGTGCTCTGCAACAAGAGAAGCCATTGCAGTGAGAAGTCTGCACATTGCAACGAAGAGTAGCCCCCACTCGTCGTAACTAGAGAAAGCCCGTGCACAGCAACGAAGACCCAATGCAGCCAAAAATAAATAAAATAAATAAATTTAAAAAATAAAAAAATAAAATGGTATACTTCTAAAATCTTATGTATTTTATTAAAGCCTCAAAAAATAAATATTTGCACACAATAAAACATAAAATATCAAAATATACACAAACTTGTTTCATCTAATATTCTCTATAAGAATTATGATAGGTCAAATAAGGAAAAAGAATATGACTATTAAATATTTCTAACTATTTTAAAACATTAATTAAAATATTGCTATATTTTTCAGTCAAATATTAATATTTACTGAGAGCCTACCATATGACAAGTATTCCACTAAATGCTAAAGATGCAGTTGGCAAATAAGTAAGGCATGACCCTTGTCCTCATAAGGATTATTTTCCAGTAGGGCAGTAAAACATAAGTTAGAGATAAGTGCTAAATGGGAAAATCACTCAATTTTTCACCTCCTGGAACATTTCATATAAGACAGAGGTAACTTACTAATAGAAACTTTGGTAAAATTCACAAGTAAAATAACAGAATGATGCTTCTTACATACAGTTTTTTTGTTTTTTTTTTAAAGAAGATGTTGGAGGTAGGAGTTTAGTTGTTTATTTATTTATTTTTGCTGTGTTGGGTCTTCGGTTCTGTGAGAGGGCTTTCTCTAGCTGTGGCAAGCGGGGGCCACTCTTCATCGCGGTGCGTGGGCCTCTGACTGTCGCAGCCTCTCTTGTTGCGGAGCACAGGCTCCAGACGCACAGGCTCAGTAGTTGTGGCTCATGGGCCTAGTTGCTCCGTGGCATGTAGGATCCTCCCAGACCAGGGCTCGAACCCGTGTCCCATGCATTAGCAGGCAGATTCTCAACCACTGCGCCACCAGGGAAGCCCTTACACACAGTTTTAAAAAACTGAATCCATTTCTTTAACGGTTAGAGTTCTCTTAGATTTTCTATTTCCTTTAGTCAACTTTGGTAATGTATATTTTTCTAGAAAACTAGAAATTCTAAATTTTATTCAAAATTTTCATTTTTAGAATAAGCCTGTTCAAAGTTGCTATTATAATTTTTTAAAAAATCTCAACATGAGCCCTTTATATTTCTAATACTGTTCGTGTGTACTACTTCTACCATTTCTTGACCAATGTTATCAGGGGAATTTGCCCAAGTTAAAATACTGGCTCCATCATTTATAAGTTGTGTGGACATGAGTGAGCTTTTAACTTCTCCGGGCTTTCCTCAGTTTTTAAATAGGAGTAAGAATAGTACTTTTCCCAAAGATTATTGAAGCAATTAAATAATACATGTAAAGCACTTAGAACATGCTTGGCAAATAATAAGTGCTCAATAAATAGTACATATTATTATTAAGTGTGGATTTATTTTTATGCATCTTGTTTGGGGAACACAGTGTTTCTTCTATCTAAAATCTCATGATTTTCCTTAATCTTTGAAAACTTACAGCCTTTATCCTCCTTTCAGATATTGTCTCTTACTCATTCATTCTATTTTCTGGTTCTGAAACTTCTATTAGACATAAGTTGGACCCTGTAATTCTGCCTTCCATGTTCTTAAAATGTTTTATATATATTTTTTCTCTTTATCTGTGCTGTTTTCTGGGTTGTATCCTTAAATCCCTGTTCAAATTAACTAATTCTCTCTTCAAATGATTATACAATACTATAGTAAGAAATACATTGTGGCACATAGAAAGAATGCAAAAATTTGGTGAATGAAAATCACTGACACTTTAATTTCAATTACTGTATTTTTGCATTTCTAAGCATTGTTTGGTCTCTTTCAAGTCTCCCTGTTCTTCATATTACACAAGTTTTACAGTATGGTTCCTATTCCTTCTTTTAATTTCTAATCATTTTAAACAAACTTGGTTTTAAAAAAGTTTTTACACTGAAGTCTAGTTGACTTACAATATTATATTGGTTTCAGGTGTACAGCATAGTGATTCAGTATTTTTACAGATTATGCTCCATTAAAAGTTATTACAAAATAATGGCTATAATTTCCTGTGCTATACAATATATCCTTGTTGCTTACCTATTTTATACATAGTAGTTTGTATCTCTTAATCCCATACCCCCAATTTGCCCCTCCCCCTTTTCCTCTCACCTTTGGTAACTACTAGCTTGGTTTCTGTATCTGTGAATCTCAAACTTGTTTTACAGTCTCTTTAAGGTTTTCCTATTATCTCCAGCTCTTGTTTTATTTATTCTCTTGCCTATTGTGTCTACTCATTCTCCACATGGTAGTTTCCTCCTATGGTTTACAATGTGTACAACCTTCAGCAGAGGATGCTTTACTCTATGGGATCTATGTATGCCCTAAAGGACATACATATTCATTTGCTTTTGCCAGGTGCCAAGGAATTTCACTGGTCCCTGACCAAGGAAATAAGTTTGTCTGTACAGAGTTTGTATGAACCTTTTTGTTTATTTTATATTATTATTTTAATTATGATATGGAATACTTCACCATTGTTACTGGAATTCCTGGCTGCAGTGAGCAAATAAATGTGACATTCTTTTAGATGGTTTCTCTTAAATAATAATACATTCAATTAATCCCAGAAATGTATACTCCTATCCCAAGTACTGGCAATTCTAATCTATTCTATAAATCATCTTTTTAATAAAGAATTACATATTTTACTGTATATTTTCAGAAGTAATTGTAATAATAATGATAATAAATACATTTGGGTAATATGTTAAGAGTTTATATAATCCCCTAAGTAAATTTAAAATACAGCATCTTTCCTTTGTTCCTCACAACCACCCTGGGAAGATGACAGGGCCAGAAATACTACCCTCATTTTAGACATAAAGATCTGAGGTCCAAAGCTGTTGGCTCGTGTGCACACACAGAAATACACTACACTCTCACTTACTATTCATTAGTAGTATACATATCTGATTTTCTGTTTCTGGTAAGTATTCTTTTTCTTTCCTGTTAATTCTGGATATCAAATCCTACAACACTCCCCACTATTTTATTACTTCAATTATTAGTATAAAATACTGAGACTCCAAATCTACCAGACATATAATATTGCTATAAGCATTATAAAAACATCATGTTATCTCCGTTCTAAGACATACCTTTCACACTTCAATGTTCCTACAATCAGGATGGATCTCCCAACTAACATCAAAAGAAACCTGCTGGTGATTATGCAGAGAAGTTAGTTATGAAACCACTGCAAACACAGCTGTGCTCATAAAATATCTGTTCATCTGAGTTTTACCTTGGTTGAGGTATCTGCATTTGTAGCACCAAATGTGATTGAATTTTAATTCAAATTGAATCCCTAAGTGTCTGCTAAATTTTTTTAAAAAGATTATACTGTGATGCTGCTCTGAAACAGAAAGTAAGAATACATAAATAAAGTTGACTGTCACATACCAGGTAAGATAATTAAATACAGTGGAAAAATGTGAACTCTTTAAGAACTGCTGATTTCCAATGCCAGGACAGAATTTATGCATCAGGGAAAACTCAGATGTTCTCTTCCAAACATTCCAATGAAGCACTGATAGATTAATTTTCTAAAACACTTCTTTTGTCATGTTATTCTCCTGTTCAAGAATCTGTAATGGCTTCTTATTACCACCTAATTCAAATACACACTTTACACCACTTTCAAGGCCATCCATTATCTGGCTTCATAAATTTATGCAATTTTAATTTCCATTTTTCCCCACTTCTACCTCCCTGCATCTCTGCCTCAGTCAGGTCATTCTGTTAAAGGAAGTCCCCATCTTTCCTACAATCCTACCTTTATCTGTTCACTTCCTCCCATCACCTTCTTCCTAACGAATAAAATCCTACCCTACCTTCCAAAGCAAATCAAGTCTTAACCTACTTAATTTTCAGTTTCTGCTGTAGCTAGAGACACTATTATATAAATTATCAATAATATGTATCTATTTGTTTCATAACTATTGCTTTTTCCTAACTTAGATCTTAAGAAGCCTTGGAAATATGAAAACTATCATCAGGCCTTTCTCTTATACACTAGATGAGAAAAATTCTATCAGAAAAAAAAGGAGGACTTAAAAGGAAACTAAATCTCAGAGAAAGTAAATGAAATGCCCAGATCAAAGAGCTAAATATAAACAGTTCAACCTAGACAAAAGCCCATTTTAGTGATCTTTACCTTCAACATAGTACTGGCACATGAGGTACGGAGCAAAACAAAAGGTATGTTTCAAACCCTGGTCCTATTTTGCTTTTTAGCTTAATATAAAAAATAAAATCACAAACAGGGCCGTTATATACTTCTGTTACTTCCGTGTTAACCCACTGATATTCTTCTTTCCCAATTAGACTGAAAGTTTATGAATTTTGAATTAAAGTTCCAATACAAATTAGGTGTGGTTACTGGCAGGGGAGGAGAGAGAGACAATTAGATATGGACTTGCTTAGAGTCACAAAGTTGTATTTAACCTTGGTAAAGCAGTCTTGAGTCTCTCTTGGGTGCTATTTACACATTTTTTTTTTGATTACAATCATGCAATATGATTCCATTTGGGATTTCGAGTAAAGTTGGAATGCTGTATTCCCTAAGGAACGAACAGTGTTTAGTTAAAAAAAAAAAAAAAAAAGGAATGTGATACTTCTGGTCAAAAGTTCTCTTTCTGGAATTTATGATAAATGAAAAGAATTTTGGCCGTTCCTATGTCGTTCTGCATCCCACAAGCAACGTGCAATTCCTCATGTCACTACAACCTGGTTATTCACTGAAACAACTGATCTTATTATAAAACAAGTAAAAGAAACAAACAAAGCCTCCTTCAGTTCCTGCCCTGATTCATTATTAGAATTCAGCTTTCCTTTCACCTCACCCACAATCCCAGATATTGAATGCCAAATGTCGGTCTCACTGAAAGACAGGACATTAGACAATTTAAACATCAGCAAAACTGAATTCAGCTATCCTTAGTCACTGACTGATGACTCTATTCCTATTTGCACATTTTTAAAGTAATACTATGTCCTTCCCGGAAGTTCTTTTTGCATTCCAGATTACGACAGGGACTGTAGTACAACAAAGGAAAAATGCAAAAAGTCAAGTGTCAGGATAAGAGTTAGAAGCATACACACATATGTAACTAAGCCTGGGTCAAATTCCTATTCAATGAGATATTAATCTTTAATAAAAAATTTAAATAAAATTTTGAATACTTAATTTAGCATAAAGCAACTTAATTCTGCCTTAGTATCAAATTCAAAATGTGATCAGAAAGTGTACACTATAACGTAAGGGGAAAGTATTTACAAAGCATTTTTAAGATTCTGTAATAAATAATATTTGATTGTAGCATACATCCTGTTTTTCTAATGTCATGTGATAATTGGATATAAGGAAATGTTACCATCAAATTTTCATCTCCCATTTTAGAACAGAAACTAAATATATTTGCTCTCTCCCCCCCTACCAAAAATCAGAGGTGATATGATTGAGGTACTCAAAATTTATCTCTAAAATTTACCTAGAGGAGTTTCAAAAAACAAACAACTTTTTAAGAACACTAGAAATCTCATTTAAACAGTTGTACACATTCTATATCTAAACTGAACAGAGTTCATTTAACAAATGACAGTTGTCTTAACTTCTACTGCTGATTACCTGCTGGGAGCACAAAAGAAAAACAACAACAACAACAACAAAAAAAACACCTTCCTCTGTTAAAGTCACATCTGCAGGAAAAAGGCCACTAAAAAAAGAACAGTCTGCTATTCCAAGTTAATATCCTGCCAGTAGATATTCTGCAACGCTCAGGACGAAAACTGTTTTCAAAGAAACAGTTTTATATTAGCATTTATTTAAGACAGAAATCCCAGACTCAGAAAATTAAAATATTTGTATTATTAATATATTTCAGTGAAGAAGTCTGCCACCTTCAACTGAGACTCTGATCTGCACCATACTTTCTAAAACCCTATAATGATGAAAATTGTCTCAGTACTCCCTTACCCCTTGCCTTTGCATCAAATATATTCACCATTTATGATTCTCATGGGTAAATACTAGTATCAACAACAAACTAGAAACAAATTTTATTTTGAAAAATCCAGAAAGTGACAATATGGAAATACGTACAGATAAAAATGTTGGAAGTATAAAACAACAGCAAGCATAATTCTAGTTGAACAGCATTTAATCTTTCAAATAAGGAAAAGTTTAGGTTAAATAAATGTTATTTAACTATATGTATACCACTACAAAGTTAAAAGTAGATTTAAAAATGCTGGGACTTCCCTGGTGGTCCAGTGGCTAAGACTCCCAATGCAGGGGGCCTGGGTTTGATCCCTGGTCTGGGAATGAGATCCCACATGCTGCAAGAGTTCGCATGCCGCAGCTAAAGATCCCGCACGCGACAACGAAGGTCCCACATGCCGCAACTAAGACCTGGCGCAGCCAAATAAATAAATAAATAAATATTTTTTAAAAAAATTCTTAGCATGTAGGCATTGGTGAAAATCATTCATAGGAGAACTTGATACTTTTGTTTTTACCAATTTCTTCAATTTACTATTAAAAGGGTTCTCTGATTTCAACTCCTTATGGCTGAATTAATAAATGATTTGTTTAGTAAGTTAGAATTTGACAGTAGGTAAACCAAAGAATATTTAATTTCCAGGAAAGAAATTATTTACAAGATCACCTGATATCATCTACTTTGCAGCTTATCCTACAATTCCTTTTTTTAAACATGTTTTTATGGGGGTTTTTTGTTTGTTTGTTTCAATGGTTTCCAAACCTGACTATGCTGTGGATCACCTGGGAGACTTTAAAAATTTTTCAATGCCAGGACCCCAACCCAAATCATATAAATCAGAATTATCTTGGCAGGCAGGCCTCAGTATAAATTATTTTTTAAATTTTTTAATCGTGGTAAAAACACATAACATACAATTTGCCATCTTAGCTATTTTTAAGAGTACAGTTCAATAGTGTTAACTATATTCACATTGTTATGCAACAGATCTCTAGAACTTCACCCATGACTGAATCTCTATTGAACATCTCATTATTTCCCCCGTCGGCCCCCCAGCTCCTGGCAAACACCATTTTCCTTTCTGTTTCTAAGAGTTTTGACTACTTTGGAGACCTCATATAAGTACAAGCATACAATGAACCTCAAGGTTCATTCATGTTGTACCATGTGACAGAACTTCCTTTTTTTAAGGCCAATATTCCACTGTATGTATATACCACGTTTTCTTTATTCATCAGTCAGTGGACACTTGGGTAGCTTACACATTTTAGCTATTGTGACTAATGCTGCTGTGAACATGGAATTGACATTCAGAAGAGAAAATAATCAAGCACAGAGAGGTAATGATTGAAATACACTTAGAAAATAGTCAAAACCTTCAGGCAAAACTGGTTTGCTTCTTCCATCCTGCTCAGACTTCTTCCTTCCTTGAACCTCCCCAGTCTCTCCATTTCATTCATTCATTCATTTACTTAAGGCTGCATTGGGTCTTTGTTGCTGCGTGCGGGCTTTCTCCAATTGTGGTGAGCGGGGGCTACTCTTCATTGTGGTGCACAGGCTTCTCATTGCGACAGCTTCTCTTGCTGTGAAGCGCGGGCTCTAGGCACGCGGGCTTCAGCAGTTGTGGCTCGTGGGCTCAGTAGTTGAGGCTTGCAGGCTCTAGAGCGCAGGCTCAGTAGTTGTGGCGCATGGGCTCAATTGCTCCGCGGCATGTGGGATCTTCCCGGACCAGGGCTCGAACCTGTGTCCCCTGCATTGGCAGACAGACTCTTAACCACTGTGCCACCAGGGAAGCCCCTTTTCTATACAGTATTCTCTTTCAATTCAATTCTGTTCTTAAGAAAGGATTTAATATGAATTTGGGAATGTTTATGATTTCTCCCCAGGACATTTACATATAAAGCCTTAACGTCCTTTAGATAAGAAAATTTTTTTTTCACTTGGTAAGAAGGAGAAACTTTAAGCAACTACAAGGCAAAGGTACTCAAGAGCTGGTACCCTCACAGCCAATTTTCAAGATGACTGGCTCATAGTTGGCCACTTATTTCACCTAAGGCTGACTATTTTAGAAACAAAACAACTAACATTGATATAAGAATATTCTTTGGTACCCACCAAGCATTTACTTGGAGACCTGTAGAATAAACTGTATACCTCTTATATATTTTAGAGTTTAGAGCTAGAACTCAACGCAGGTCCTCAAAATCTGCTTCATACTTGAATCATGAGAAATTTCCAACATCATCACTTGTTCATTACCCTCAATTATGCAGAATACAACCAAGACCCTAAAAATAGGCCAAATAAGCAAACAGGGAGTAAAAGTTAGATATCAAAAAAATCTTTGTTAAAAGGCATTTGAGGGACTTCCCTGGCGGTCCAGTGGATAAGACTTCGCCTTCCAATGCAGGGGGTGCGTGTTCGATTCCTAGTCAGGGAGCTAAGATCACACATGCCTCGCGGTCAAAAAACCAAAACATAAAACAGGAGCAGTACTGTAACAATTTCAATGAAAAACTTAAAAAAAAAAAAAAGGTCCACATTAAAAAAAAAAATCTAAAAAAAATGTTTAAAAAAAAAGTCTGATTTCCTCATCGGAGAATCCTTTGGCTCTCACTTGAGTTATCAGAAACTATCAGTTTACACACAATTTTAGCAAATTTAATGAAATGATTTTCTAATATATAACAAATATAAATACACTAGGGTTGAAGATGAAGACATGGAAGTAGGAACAGCACAATCATCTAGGTTGGTCCTTCTACCTACACCCTGCATATTACTTGAAATATCGCTTATTACAGCGTATTACGAGAACTGATACTCATATTGAGTAGCTTTACTCATCAAACAAAGATTAAATTACATTAGTATGCGAACTTAGAAAGGTACATAGCTTACAAGGCACATACCTGTGCAGGTGCAGCACACACATACACACACCTTATCTACACCTTTCTCCTGCTTTCTTCCAGCAGCTACCCAATTTTGCCTCTTTCATGAATCACCACTTAAGTAGCTCATTACTTTGGCTTTACCTCTCCCTGCCTAGTTTCACCATTCCAACCATCTGACTCAACTGAAGGAAACCCTCCCTCCATTGTCCCTACTGAAAGCAAAGGATGCTTCAGGATTAGAGTATCACAAGATACTACAAAACTGAATCTAAGAATGTTCAGCTTTGAAAGAGAAAGGCAGAAAGGAAGATTACTGAGGAAAAGAAATGGGAGTAAGAAATGAGACATGAGGCCTAACTCACAAACACAATTTACTGAGTAAAAGTATTCATTCTTCCTCTTAATAGTTTATTTATGACAGATACTTTGGGGATAACATACTATTAATATTTGTTCTGCTTTCTTCCTCTTTAATATCAGTAGAAAAAACTGAAGATTTATCCCTATTATCTGGATGGTTTTGTAAAACACTACAATTATCCAATACTTTGCTTAGGCTTCTTGCACCTATTATTTTTTCCTTTTTCCTGTCTTCATTAGGTTTTCTGTACTACTGCTCAAACTGATGCTGCTTTCATATAATTCACTGCAATGCTTTCTTTATTTTCAACATTCTGGAATTGTTCTAACAATTTAAGAATTATCAGTTGCTTGTTAATGAGCTACACTTGAAAAGGCAGTAGGCCAATAAAACCATATGGGCATGCTGCCCTTTCTTATGACAAATTTTTAACAACTCTTTTCTTAACTATTTAAATAAGTTTTTTACCTTAGAATAATTTTAGACTTACAAAAAAGCTATAAATATAATAGAAGTCCTGTATACTCTATCAGTTTCCTCTAAACATCTTATACAGCCATGGTACATTTGTCTTAATTAAGAAATTATCATCAGTAAAATACTATTGACTAAGCTACAGACTCTATCCAGATTCTTATTTGTCCACCAATGTCCTTTTTCTATTTAAGGATACCAAAATGCATTTAGTGTCATGACTCCTTAGTCTCCTATGATCCATGACAGTTAAACTTTGCTTTTCTTCCTTTCTTCTTTTTCTTCCTATAACTTGACAGCTTTTTAAAGTGCTGGTTGGAAATTTGGGAGAATGTCCTGCAACTTGGGATTGTCTGATGTGTTCTCATATCCATACTGCTGTTATGGGTTTGAGGAAGAATGTCACAGAAGTAAAGACCTTTCTCATTGCATTACTATCAAGTGGTACACTCTATCAACATGACTTATGACTGCTGATGTCAACATTGATGACCTGGATAGTACCAGTTTTTTTCTATTCATCCATTGTTATCAATCTGTTCAGGTTTTCTACTACTTCTTGAGATTCATTCTGATAATTTACATTTTGTTTAAAAAAGTAATCTGCCTCACTGAGATTTTAAAAACTGTATATGTTTAAACTGCACAAATATTTTATTCTTTATTATTAATGTCCTCTAAATCTGCAGATATATTGCCTATCTCAATCTTGAGGCAGTATATTACTGTTTTCTTTCTTCTTTTCTTAGATTTTTTTTAGATTGGCCTATTTTGCACACCTTTTGTTTTGAGTTTTATTATCAATTATATTTTTGGTTTTCTAATTTACTGTCACCTTTTAACTCCATTATTTATCAATGAAGCAGTATTTAGATCTTGACAGATGGCCAGGGTATTGACAGATCAAAAAGTGATGGGACTTATATGTGGAATCTAAAATATGACACAAATGAACTTATTTATTAAACAGAAACACATAAACATAGAGTACAGACTTGTGGTTGCAAAGGGGGAGAAGGAGTGGGGGAGGGATGGATTGGGAGTTTGGGGTTAGCAGATGCAAACTATTACATATAGAATGGATAAATAACAAGGTACTACTGTATAGCACAGGGAACTATATTCAATATCCTGTAATAAAACATAATGGGAAAGAATATGAATAACTGAATCACTTTGCTGTACACCATAAACTAACACAACATTGTAAATCAACTATACTTCAATAAAAAATAAATTTTAAAAAAAAAGTGATTGGAAGGCAAACTGAACAAAGCAGACAACCAAAGAAACAGAGGATTGGAAAAAAAATGGAGCATGTAATCTGACCTAGCTATAATACATAAAACATGCAGGATGAGAAAGTAAGAATAGATGTAAGCAATATTAAACAGGTTCAAGTAAAATATTATATTCAATAAATAGATCTATAGATCTATCTATCTATAGATCAATAAATAGATATTAAATTCAATAAATAGATCTCCTCAAAAACTTAAACATAAAATTTCCATATGATGCAGAAATCCCATCTCTGAATATACTTCCATAGAACTGAAAAGCAAGAACTTAAAGAGATATTTGCACACAACATGCTCATTGCAGCATTATTCACAATAGCCAAAAAGTGAAAACAATCCAAATGTCCGCTGATGGATGAACGGCTAAACAAAATGTAGTATATACATAAAATGGGGGTGTTACTTATCCTTAGAAAGGAACTAAACTCTGATACTTGCTATACTGTAAATCTTGAAGTGATTATGCTAAGTAAAATAAGCAAAACATAAAACAACAAATATTATATGATTCCCCAGATATGAGATGCCTAATATAGGCAAATTCACAGAGACAGAAAGGAGAATAGAGGTTACCAGAGACTGAAGGGAAAGGGGAACGGAGAGTTGTTATTAACGAGTACAGAGTTTCGGTATGGGATGAATAAAAAAGTTTTGGAAATGGATAGTGGTGACTTTCACCACAATGTGATCACACTTAATGCCACTGAACAGTACATTTAAACATGTTTAAGACACTAAATTTCATGTTATGTATTTTTTCCGATTTTTATGGCAGTAAATTTAAAAACATAAAATTTAACATCTTAACCAATTTAAAAGTATCATTCAGTGGTATTAAATACATTCCTTTTATTTTCCAGTTTATTGAGACATAATTTATATATTACATTATATAAGTTTAAGGTGTACAGCATAATGATTTGACTTATATCTATCATGAAATGATAACCACAAAAAGTTTAGTGAACATCTTGCATCTCATATAGATACAAAAGGAAATAAATTTTTCCTTGTGATAAGAACTCATAGTGTTTACTCACTTAACAACATACATACATAACATACAGCAGTGTTTATTATTCATGTTGTACATTATATCCCTAGTACTTATTTATCTCATAACTAGAAGTCTGTACCTTTTGACCACTTTCGTCCAATTCCCCCTTCCCCACCCCTAGACCCCACCTGTGGTAACCACAAATCCGATCTCTTTTTTGTTCTTTGTTTGTTTTTTGAAGTATAAATGACCTACAACACTGATATTTTCTGGTGCGCAACATAGTGATTCAATATTCTTATATATTACAGAATGATCACCACAATCACTTACCATCTGCCACCATACAACGATATTAGATAATTACTTACTATAATCTCCATGTTGTACATTTCATTCATATGACTAATTTATTCTGTAACTGGAATTATGTACCTCTTAATCTCCCTCACCTATTTTTACTCATCCCTTTACCACCCTCCCTGCTGGCAACCACCTGTTTGTTCTCTGTATCTACAACACTATTTATGTTTTATGTTTGCTCATTTGTTTTGCTTTTTAGATTCCACATATAAGTGAAATCATACAGTATTTGTCTTTATCTGATTTATTTCACTTAGCATAATACCCTCTAGGTCCATTCATGTTGTAATGAACGGCAAGATTTCATTTTTCTTATGGTTGAGTAATATATATTAATCACATCTTCTTTATCCATTCATCTATCAATGAATGCTTAGGTTGCTTCCATACCTTGACTATTGTAATGCTGCAATGAACACAGGGGTGCATATATCATTTTGGATTAGCATTTCTGTTTTCTTTGGAAAAATACCCAGAAGTGGGATTGCTAGATCAAACAGTAGTCCTATTTTTTGAGGAACCTTCATACTGTTTTCCACAGTGCACAAAGAGTTCCCTTTTCTCCACATCCTCACCAACATTTGTTATTTATTGTCTTTTTGACAATAGCCATCTTGACAGGTGTGAGGTGATGGCTCATTGTGGTTCTGATTTACATTACCCTGATCATTACTAATGTTCAGCATCCTTTCATATGTCTGCCATCTGAATTTTCGGAAAATGTTTATTCAGACCTGCTCCCCTTTTTAAAATAAAAATTTTTTTGATGTTGAGCTGTATGAGTTCTTTGTATATTTTGGATATTAACCCCTTTTCAGATATATCATTTGCAAAGATCTTCTCCCACTCAGTAGGCAGCCTTTTCACTTTGTTGACAGCTTCCGTCACTGTGCAAAAGCTTTTTAGCTTCATATAGTTCCATTTGTTTATTTTTGCTTTTATTTCCCTTGCCTGAGGAGACAGATCCAAAACATTCTACTAAGACCAAAGTCAAAGAGCATACTACATAGAGCATACTACATAGTATGTTACATAAAATTTCTTCTAGAAATTTTATCGTCTTACAGGTCTTACATACAAGTCTTTAATCCATTTTGAGTTTATTTTTGTGTATGGTGTGGGAAAGCACTCTAGTTTGATTCTTTTGCATGTAGTTGTCCAGTTATACCAGCACCATTTATTAAAGAGGCTGTATTTTCCTCATTGTATATTCCTGACTCCTCTGTCATAGACTAATTGACCATATAAGTGTGGGTTCACTTCTGGGTTCTCTATTCTGTTCCATTGATCTATGTGTCTATTTTTGTGTCAGTATTATACTGTTTTGGTTACTGTAGCTTTGTAGTATAGTTTGAAATCCTGGAGCACGATACCTCCAGCTCTGTTCTTCTTTCTCAAGATTGCTTTGGCTATTCAGGGTCTTTGTATTTCCAAACAAATTTTAGAATTATTTGTTCTAGTTCTGTGAAAATCCCATTGGTATTCTGACAGAGACTGCATTAAATCTGTAGACTGCCTTTGGCAGTATGGTCATCTTAACAATGTTAATTCTTCCAATCCACAAGCACAATATATCTTTTCATTTCTTTGTCTCATCTTCAATTTCTTTCATCAGTGTCTTACAGTTTTCCAAGTACAGGTCTTTTACCTCCTTAGATTTATACCTAGTCATTTTATTATTTTTAATGTGAGTATAAATGGCATTGTTTTCTTAATTTCTCTTTCTGATAATTCAGTTAGTGTATACAAACACAACAGATTTCCTTATACTAATTTTGTATCCTGCAACTTTACTGAATTCATTTATTAGTTCTAATAGATTTTGGTGGCATCTTTAGGATTTTCTATATATAGTATCATGTCATCTACAAACAGTGACAGTTGTACTCCTTCCTTTCCAATTTGGATGCCTTTTATTTCTTTTTCTTGTCTGAATGCTATAGCTAGGACTTCCAATATTATATTGCATAAAAGTGGCAAGAGTGGGCATCCTTGTCTTCTTGATTTTAAAGGAAATGCTTTCAGCTTTTCGCTGCTGAGTATGATGCTACCTATAGGCTTCTCAGACATGGCCTTTATTATGTTGAGGTACATTCCCTCCATACCTCTTGAGAGTTTTTACCATAAATTTATGTTGAATTTTGTCAAAAGCCTTTTCTGTATCAACTGAGATGATCCTATGATTTTTATTCTGCGATATGTTAATGTGGTGTATCAAACTGTATGATATGCGGATGTGGAACAATTCTCGCATCTCTGGGATAGATCCTAATTGATCATGGTATATGATCCTTTTAAGGTATTGATGAATCCAATTTGCTAATATTCTGTTGAGGATTTTTGCATCTCTATTCATCAGTGACATTGGCCTGTAATTTTCTTTTTTGTGGTGTCTTTTTCTAGTTTTGGTTTCAGGGTGATGCTGGTCTCATAGAATAAGTTCGAAAGCATTCCTTCCTCTTCAATTTTTGTGGAACAGTTTGAGAAGAATAAGTGTTCACTCTTCTTTAAATGTTTAGTAGAATTCACCTGTGAAGATATCTGATCCTGGACTTTTGCCTGCTGGCAGTTATTGATTACTGATTCAATTTCATTACTAGTAATCAGTCTATTCATATTTCATACTTCTTCCTTATTCAATCTTGGGAGACTGTCTAGGAATTTATCCATTTCTTCTAGGTTGTCCATTTTATTGGCATATAATTGTCTGTAGTAATCTCTACTGATCCTTTGTATTTCTGTGGTGCTGGTTGTAACTTCTTTTTCATTACTGATTTTATTTATTTGGGCCCTCTCTATTTTTTTCCAGATAAGTCTGGCTAAAAGTTTATCAATTTTGTGTACTTTTTCAAAGAAACAGCTCTTAGTTTCATTTCTCATTTCTATTGTCTTTTAGTCTCTATTTCATTTATTTCTGCTGATCCTTATTTCTTTCCTTCTATTAACCGTGGGTTTTGTTTCTTCTTCTTTTGTTCCTTTAGGTGTAAGTTTAGGTTGTTTATTTGAGATTTTTCTTGTTTCCTAAGGTAGGGTTTTATCACTATAATTTCCCTCTTAGAACTGCTTTTGCGAAGATGGCGGAAGAGTAAGACGCGGAGATCACCTTCCTCCCCACGGATACACCAGAAATACAGCTACACGTGGAACAACTCCTACAGAACACCTACTGAACGCTGGCAGAAGACCCCAGACCTCCCAAAAGGCAAGAAACTCCCCACATACCTGGGTAGGGCAAAGCGGAGAGATCCCCACACAGAGGATCGGTGCCGAGCGGCACTCACCAGCCCGAGAGGCTTGTCTGCTCGCCCGCCGGGGCGCGCAGCGCTGGAAGCTGAGGCTCGGGCTTCGGTCAGAGCGCAGGGAGAGGACTGGGGCTGGCGGCGAGAACTCAGCCTGAAGGGGGCTAATGTGACACAGCTAGCCGGGAGGGAGTCCGGGAAAACTCTGGAGCTGCCGAAGAGGCAAGAGACTTTTTCTTCCCTCTTGGTTTCCTGGTGCGCGAGGAGAGGGGATTAAGAGCGCTGCTTAAAGGGGCTCCACAGACGGGCGCGAGTCGCGACTGAAAGCGCGGAGCCCAGTGACGGGCGTGGGACGCTGGGGCTGCTGCTGCCGCCGCCAAGAAGCCTGTGTGCGAGCGCAGGTCACTGCCCACACCGCCCTTCCGGGAGCCTGTGCAGCCCGCCACTGCCGGGGTCCCGGGATCCAGGGGCGGCTTCCCTGGGAGAACGCACGGCGCGCCTCGGGCTGGTGCAACGTCACGACGACCTCTGCCGCTGCAGGCTCGCCCCGCACTCCGTGCCCCTCCCTCCCGCCCGGCCTGAGTGAGCCAGAGTCCCCGAAGAGGCTGCTCCTTTAACCCTGTCCTGCCTGAGCGAAGAACAGACACCCTCCGGCGACCTACACGCAGAGGCGGGGCCAAATCCAAAGCTGAGACCCAGGAGCTGTGAGAACAAAGAAGAGAAAGGGAAACCTCTCCCAGAAGCCTCAGAAGCAGCGGATTAAAGCTCCACAATCAACTTGATGTACCCTGCATCTGTGGAATACATGAATAGACAACACATCATCCCAAATTGAGGAGCCAGGAGTCAGTGCTGTGCCTCTGCGGTGGGAGAGCCAACTTCAGGACACTGGTCCACAAGAGACCTCCCAGCTCCACATAATATCAAACGGCAAAAATCTTCCAGAGATCTCCATCTCAACACCAGCACCCAGCTTCACTCAACGACCAGCAAGCTACAGTGCGGGACACCCTAAGCCAAACAACTAGCAAGACAGGAACACAACGCCACCCATTAGCAGAGAGGTGGCCTAAACTCATAAAAAGTCTGCAGACACCCCAAAACACACCACCAGACGTGGACCTGCCCACCAGAAAGACAAGATCCAGCCTCATCCACCAGAACACAGGCACTAGTCCCCTCCACCAGGAAGCCTACACAACCCACTAAACCAACCTTAGCCACTGGGGACAGACACCAAAAACAACGGGAACTACGAACCTGCAGCCTGCAAAAAGGAGACCCCAAACACAGTAACATAAGCAAAATGAGAAGACAGAAAAACACACAGCAGGAGAAGGAGCAAGATAAAAACCCACCAGACCTAACAAATGAAGAGGTAATAGGCAGTCTACCTGAAAAAGAATTCAGAATAATGATGGTAAAGATGATCCAAGATTCTATTTCCCAGATCCAAAATCTTGGAAATAGAATAGACAAAATGCAAGAAACAGTTAACAAGGACCTAGAAGAACTAAAGATGAATCAAGCATCGATTAAAAACACAATACATGAAATAAAAAATACTCTAGATGGGATCAATAGCAGAATAACTGAGGCAGAAGAACGGATAAGTGAGGTGGAAGATAAAATAGTGGAAATAACTGCTGCAGAGCAAAATAAAGAAAAAAGAATGAAAAGAACAGAGGACAGTCTCAGAGACCTCTGGGACAACATTAAATGCACCAACATTCGAATTATAGGGGTTCCAGAAGAAGAAGAGAAAAAGAAAGGGACTGAGAAAATATTTGAAGAGATTATAGTTGAAAACTTCCCTAATATGGGAAAGGAAATAGTTAATCAAGTCCAGGAGGCACAGAGAGTCCCATACAGGATAAATCCAAGGAGAAATACGCCAAGACACATATTAATCAAACTGTCAAAAATTAAACACAAAGAAATCATATTAAAAGCAGCAAGGCAAAAACAACAAATAACACACAAGGGAATCCCCATCAGGATAACAGCTGATCTCTCAGCAGAAACTCTACAAGCCAGAAGGGAGTGGCAGGACATAATTAAAGTGATGAAGGAGAAAAACCTGCAACCAAGATTACTCTACCCAGCAAGGATCTCATTCAGATTTGATGGAGAAATTAAAACGTTTACAGACAAGCAAAAGCTGAGAGAGTTCAGCACCACCAAACCAGCTTTACAACAAATGCTAAAGGAACTTCTCTAGGCAAGAAACACAACAGAAGTAAAAGACCTACAGTAACGAACCCAAAACAATTAAGAAAATGGGAACAGGAACATACATATCAATAATTACCTTAAATGTAAATGGACTAAATGCTCCCACCAAAAGACACAGATTGGCTGAATGGATACAAAAACAAGACCCATATATATGCTGTCTACAAGAGACCCACTTCAGACCTAGAGACACATACAGACTGAAAGTAAGGGGATGGAAAAAGATATTCCATGCAAATGGAAACCAAAAGAAAGCTGGAGTAGCAATTCTCATATCAGACAAAATAGACTTTAAAGTAAAGACTACTAGAAGAGACAAAGAAGGACACTACATAATGATCAAGGGATCAATCCAAGAAGAAGATATAACAATTGTAAATATTTATGCACCAAACATAGGAGCACCTCAATACATAAGGCAAATACTAACAGCCATAAAAGGAGAAATCGACAGTAACACACTCATAGTAGGGGACTTTAACACCCCACTTTCACCAATGGACAGATCATCCAAAATGAAAATAAATAAGGAAACACAAGCTTTAAATGATACATTAAACAAGATGGACTTAATTGATATTTATAGGACATTCCATCCAAAAACAACAGAATACACATTTTTCTCAAGTGCTCATGGAACATTCTCCAGGATAGATCATATCTTGGGTCACAAATCAAGCCTTGGTAAATTTAAGAAAATTGAAATTGTATCAAGTATCTTTTCCGACCACAATGCTATGAGACTAGATATCAATTACAGGAAAAGATCTGTAAAAAATACAAACACATGGAGGCTAAACAATACACTACTTAATAACGAAGTGATCACTGAAGAAAGCAAAGAGGAAATTAAAAAATACCTAGAAACAAATGACAATGGAGACACGACGACCCAAAACCTATGGGATGCAGCAAAAGCAGTTCTAAGAGGGAAGTTTATAGCAATACAATCCCACCTTAAGAAACAGGAAACATCTCGAATAAACAACCTAACCTTGCACCTAAAGCAATTAGAGAAAGAAGAACAAAAACATCCCAAAGTTAGCAGAAGGAAAGAAATCATAAAAATCAGATCAGAACTGCTTTTGCTGTTTCTGATAGATTTCGGATGGTTGTGTTTCCATTTTCATTTGCCTCCAGGTATTTTTTTAATTCCTTTTTTGATTTCTTCAGTGACCCCTTGGTTATTTAGTATATTACTTAGCCTCCATGTGTTTGTGCTATTTGCAGTTTTTTTCTTATAGTTGATTTCTAGTCTCATATTGTTATGGTTGGGAAAGATGATATGACTTTGATCTTCTTAAATTTACTGAGACCTAGAATATGATCCTGGAGAATGTTCCATGTGCACTTGAAAATAATGTGTATTTTGCTGATTTTGGATGGAATGTTCCCTCTATATATTGATTAAATCCATATGATCTACTATGTCATTTAAGGCCAGTGTTTTCTTATTGCTTTTCTGTCTGGATGATCTGTCCATTGATGTGAAGTGTTAAAGTCCCCTGTTACTATTATATTACTGTCAATTTCTCCCGTTATGTCTGTTAATATTTGCCTTATGTATATAGGTGCTCCTATGTTAGGTGCATATATATTTACAAGTGTTATATCTTTGCTCGATTGATCCCTTTATCATTATGCAATGCCCTTTATCTCTTGTTAGTCTCTGTTTTGAAGTCTATTGTGTCTGATATATGTATTGCTACACCCACTTTCTCTACATTTACATGAAATATCTTTTTCATCCCCTCACTTTCAGTCTGTACATGTCTTTAGATCTTAAGTGAGTCACTTGTAGGCAGAATACATATGGGTCTTGTTTTTGTTTTTGTTTTTTTTAAATCCATTCAGCCACTCTGTATCTTTTGACTGGAGCAATTAGTCCATTTACATTGAAAGTAATTACTGACAGGTATGTACTTATTTACTGTCAGTTGTTTAGGGGTTGTTTCTATAGTTCATTTTTGTTCCTTTTTTCATCTTTTGCTCTCTTCCCCTGTGATCTGATGACTATCTTTAGTGTTATGCTTGGATTTCTTTCTCCTTTTTGTGTGTATGTATCTATTACAGATTTTTTATTTGTAATTACCATGATGTTTGCATCCCCCCGCCCGTGTGTCTGTGTGTGAGGGAGAGATTATATTACGTTGATCTCTTAAGTTTGAATACATTCTAATAACCCTAACAACCCTGCATTTTTACTCTCTCCCCCACACTGAATGTTTTTAACATCATACTTTATATATTTTTGTTTTGCGTATCCCTTAGCTACTTATTGTGGATATAGATGATTTTACTACTTTTGCCTTTTAACCTTCCTAGTAGCTTTATAAGTGGTTGATCTTCTACCCTTACTGTATATTTGCCTTTACAAATGAGATTTTTTTTCCTTTCATTATTTTCATATTTCTAGTCATGGTCTTTTCCTTTTCGCTTAGAGAAGTCATTCTTGGAAACATTTTTTGGAAAGTTGGTTTTGTGGTGCTGAACTCTTTTAGCTTTTGCTTGTCTGTAAAACTTTTGCTCTCTGCATCAAATCTGAATGAAAGCCTTACAGGATACAGTACTCTTGACTGTAGGCCTTCCCCTTTCCTCACTTTAAATATATGGCACCACTCCCTTCTGGCTTGCAAAGGTTCTGCTGAAAAGTCAGCTGACAGTCTTATGGACGTTTCCCTTGTATGTAACTAGCTGCTTCTCCCTTGCTGCTTTTAATGCTCCCTCTTTGTCTTTAATTTTTGCCATTTTAATTACAATGTTTCTTCATGTGGACCTCTTTGGGTTGATCTTGTTTGAGATTTTCTGTGCTTCCTGGACCTGGATGTCTGTTTCCTTTCCTAGGTTAGGGAAGTTTTCAGTTTCTATGACTTTAAATAAGTTCTCTGCCCCTCTCTCTCTTTCTTCACCTTCTGGAACCCTTATAATGTGAATGTTAATATGCGTGATGTTGTCCCAGAGGTTTCTTAAACTGTCCTTATTTTTAAAGTTATTTTTTCTTTTTTCAATTCACCTTGGGTGATTTCCACTACTCTGTCTTCCTGTTCACTGATCCATTCCTTTGTATCATCTAATCTACTGTTGATTCCTTCTAGTGTATTTTTAATTTCAGTTATTGTATTCTTCCGCTCAGATTTATCTTTATATTTTTTAACTTTTTGTTAAAACTCTCACTGTGTTCATCCATTCTCCCCAGTTTGTTGAGCATCTTTATGATCATTATCTAGAACTCTTTATCAAGTAGACTGCCTATCTCCATTTTGTTTAGTTTTACTTCTGGGGTTTTATCTAGTTCCTTCATTTGTCACATAATCCTCTGTCACCACATTTTGCCTAATTCTCTGTGCTTATTTGCACATATTAAGTAGGTTGGTTATATTTCCTGATCTTCAAGAAGTGGTCTTACGCAGGAAACATTCTATGGGACTCAGCAACACACTCCCCTCTGGTCAACAAAGGTATGTGACCTATGGGTGCCCAATATGTAGGCTGAGTGGGCCCTTCTGTTGTGGTGGGGCCAACTACTGTGGGTGTGCTGGTGGGTGGGGCTGGCTCCTGGGCAGTTGGCTGCAGGCCCTGCCTCATGTGGAGGCTGCCAGCTGCTGGTGGGTGGGGCTGGGTCCTGGCATGGCTGGCTGCAGGGCCTGGGGCTGGTGCCAAACTGCTGGTAGGGAGGGCCAGATCCCAAGGCAGCTGGCTGCAGGTGGCGGTGGTCTCAAGGACAGTGCTGACCTGTGGTTGAGTGGGGCTAGTGCCTGGGGGATCCTGGGGCTGATGTCAGCCCACTGGTGGGCAGGGCCAGGTCCTGGGCCATCTGGTGGGCATGCCTAGGTCCCCATATGGCTGGCTGCTTGGCCTGGAGGGGTCCCAGCACTGGCGCAGACTGGCTGGTGGGCAGCTAAGCCCCTGGCACTAACAGCCTAGAGGGAAGATTCCAAAACGGTGTTGTTAGTACCAGTGTCCTTGTGGTAGACTGAGTTCCCAAAAATGACTGCCACCAGTGTCTATGTCCCCAGAGAGAGCCCCAGTTGCCTCCTGCCTCTCTGGAAGGCTCTCTAAGATCAGAAAGTAGGTCTGACCCAGGTTCATTTCAAATTATCACCTCTGTGCTGGGTCTTGAAACATGTGAGATTTTGTACCTGTCCTTCACCTGAAGTCCATTTCCTACAGCCCTCCAGGTTTTCCCAATACAAGCCCCACTGGCCTTCAAAGTCCAACGTGCTGGGGGCTCATCTTCCCAGTGCAGGACCCCTGGGTTGAGGAGCCCAATGTGGGGCTTGGACCCTTCGCTCCTTGGGGAGAACCTCTGCGATTTTGATTATCCTCCCGTTTGTAGGTCACCTACTTGGGAGTGTGGGTCTTGACTATATTGCGTCTCTGCCCCTCCTACCCATTTCATCGTGGTTCCTTCTTTATACCTTTGCACAAAATTGGCATTCAAATAACTGCTGAATAAATTAATGAAATAACTAATGTTTTACAAAGTCCAAAGAGTTTACATAGATACTTATTACATCATTAACAATAAACACTCTTCCCTTCAAAAATATTCTGTCTTCCTAAAAACTAAAAGCAAAGGTTATCTTTTTGCAAGGATCACCAGAGAACATCAATCTATCTTAGTCCTCACCTATCTTACAACATGTTCTAATACCAAGAATACATGCCAGTTAAAGAATCTGTAGTGGGACATCACACACTAGTTAAAGACTTTGATGACTGTGGAATTAGATGAAATGACAGTACTGAACTTCAAAGTCCTAAAAAAATATTAAAAAAAATAAAAAACCTATTGTTTGAGCTGCAAGTGAGAAATAATACATTTTGTCAGTTTTATTAATTTATAAACTCAATTTCTGGGGGAAAATGCTCAACAAAATAAAAGGTAGTGAATTTATAGAGTTGTGAACTTTTCATCACTTTAAAACAGGTAGAGGAAATAGCTGTGTTTTCTTTTGAACTGTATTTTCTAATCATTCTTATATGAATAAATGTTTATTTTTCTACTTGTTTTCTTATCTAGTGTAATTCAGCTCTCAAAACAGGAATTTCTCTCCACCTGGACCAACGCAGATAATATCCGAACAATGACCCCAGGCTCAAAGAGTCATGTCTGCCACAGAATACTATTTCTTGCTCCTTTGCTATTATTTCCTTGGTTCTAAGAAGCTTTGAGAAAAATGGTTTTGTTGTTACTTGCATACAATTTCTCTCCTCTCCCCAAAGTAATCAATAGCTATTTATTAAACATATAGCCATGCACTGTGCTTAAGCACTGAGGGAAACTAATAAATTATGATCCTCTGTAATTTTTTTAAAATGTAGTCTGTTTTTATTTTCCTTGATGCTCACTTTACCTTCACTCATCTAAAAATCTTCAACAATCATGGGTCTGATCTGTAAAATATATTGCACATCCAACCACTTCTCTCCACATCCATTTCCATTGCTTGGTTCAAACCACTATACTCTTTTTAATACAGCTGTTGTATTAACTAAATAACTAACTAGCTAACAAACTAACTGATCTCTTGCTTTCACTCTTGTTTAGTTATAGGCTAGTATGTGAGATTTCTAAACCCTACACTGTCATTTCAATATTTTTTTCATTAAGCTTAAAAACTGTATTATGAAAATTTTCAAATATCAAAAAAAAGAATTTGATGAACATGTATATTCTCATCACCTAGGCTTAAAAATTATTAAGATTTTGTCACAACTGCTTTTTTAAACTGAGATATAATTGACACATGACATTACATTAGTTTCAGTTGTACAACATAGTGATTCGATATTTGTATATATTGTGAAATGATCAGGT
Organism: Mesoplodon mirus; assembly: GCF_964341445.2. NCBI lineage: Eukaryota > Metazoa > Chordata > Mammalia > Artiodactyla > Ziphiidae > Mesoplodon > Mesoplodon mirus. Next base: position 63,066,160 of record NC_138983.1, read on the forward strand.
CCTCCTTTACTTCAATTGAAAGCAATTAACTGGAAATCATCCAACTTGCAAAAATATTTGTAGCCAGACATGAGGATGATTTAGTTTCTCATTTTCTGAGAAGTATACAAAATGGCTTTCCAAAAAGTTATCTTATGAATATTAATTATATGTGTTACTCTTTCACCTAGAGACAACTTCTTTAATCAAATATACTATAAAGGGATGGAAAATTTTAAAAATTTTATTAAATATACCTCTGGTAAAACAATACTTTAACTTTTTATTTTGAAATAATTATAGAATCTAAGCAACTTGTAAAGAGTACAGAGAGGCTTCTTGTACTCTTCACCCATTTTCCCCCAATGGTTACTACTTACACAACTATAGTACAATATCAAAACCAGAAAACTGACATTAGTATAATGTGTATAGTTCTGTGTCATTTTATCGCTTGTATATATGTGTGTAATCACCATCCAAAACAAGAAATAAAACTATTTCATCATCATAAATATGTCACTCATGCTATACCTTTATAGTTCCACCCAACTCCCTCTCCCACCTCAATCCCCTGGCAACCACTAATTTGTTCCTAATTTGACCTCTGTAATTTTGTTATTTTGAGAATGCTATATAAATGGAATCGTATACTATGTGCCTTTGTGAGATTGACTTTTTTCACTCAGCATAATGCCCTTAAGATTCAACCACACTGTCGAGTGTATCAACAGTTTATTACTTTTTATTGCTGAGTATGTCATGGTACATATGTACCACAGTTTGTTTAACCATTCACTTATTTGTAGGACATCTGTCATGTGGTTTGACTTCTAGTTTGATTCCAGTGTGGTCACAGAACATACTCTGTATGATTTCAATTCTTTAAAATTTTTTCAGGTTATAAAATTTTTAACCTGAAAAAATTATAGATTTACAGGACATAAAATGTTCTATAAATGTTGACTAGATCCTGTTGCCTGACAGTATATCCTTGCTGATTATCTGTCTAGTTGTTCTATCAACTGTTGAGAGAAGGGTGCTGAAGTCTATTAACTATAAATGGAAATTTGTTTGCTTCTCCTTTCAGTTCTATTAGTTTTGCTTCACATTTTTGAAACTCTGTTGTTTGATACATATGAAAACTCAGGCAAACACTGTCCTTACATTTATCAGTTTATTTTAAAAGATGCCACTCAGAAACAGCCAAATGGAAGAGATGCATGGAGTAAGGTATACAAAGGAGAGTGGCATGGTGCTTCCATACCCTGTGCAGGTGTGCCACCCTCCCAGCAAGCTGATGTGTTCACTAACCTGGAAGCTCTCTGAATCTCACTGTTCAAGAGTTTTTATAGAGCTCTATTTCCAGACCCCCTTCACCTTTTTGGAGGTCAGTGTGTGGGGCGGAAAGTGCCAGAAAGACCATTATTGGTCTTTCTGGGGACCAGAGCCTTCCTGAGGCTGTCGAGAGTCCTCACCCTAAGTTATCTCAGTAGCATAAACCCAGGTGTGATAGGAAGAGACTCACTATGAATAATAAAAGACACTCCTTATCATTCAGAAATTCGAGGCTTTTAAGAGCTCTGTGCAGGAACTGGGAACAAAGACCAAATACATTTTTGTATGATATGACATAAACACTTATTATTTCTTCATCTGAGAATGTCTTGATTTCTCCCTCATTCCTGAAGCATACAGAATTCTGGGTTCATAGTTCTTTCCTCAAATCACTTGAAAAATGCTACATCACTTTCTATGGCCTCCATAGCTTCTGATGAGAAATCTGCTGTCACTCAAAAAAATGTCCCCTGTATGGCTGATTCACTGTGTTGTACAGAAGAAACTAACACACCATTGTAGAGCAATTATACTCCAATAAGGATGTTAAACAAAAAATATATATATCCCCTATAGCTTAGGTGTCATTTCTCTCTTGCTGCTTTCAAGACTGTCTGGTTTTCATGGGGGCCTCCCTGGTGGCGCAGTGGTTGAGAGTCCGCCTGCCGATGCAGGGGATACGGGTTCGTGCCCCGGTCTGGGAGGATCCCATATGCCGCGGAGCGGCTGGGCCCGTGAGCCATGGCCGCTGAGCCTGTGCGTCCGGAGCCTGTGCTCCGCAACGGGAGAGGCCACAACAGTGAGAGGCCCGCGTACAGCAAAAAAAAAAAAAAAAAAAAAAAAAAAAGACTGTCTGGTTTTCAGAAATTTGACCATGATGTGCCTTGGCATAGATTTCTTTGGCTTTATCCTTTTTGGAATCCACTCAGCTTCTTAAATCTGTAAGTTTGTATAAACTTTTGCCAAATGGGATTTTTTCCTGCTGTTATTTCTTCAAATAGTTTTATAGTCCCACCCTCCTTCTCTTCTTCCAGCACTCTGATGATATGAATGCCAGATCTTTTATATACTCCCACAGGTACCTGAAGCTCTATTCACTGTTTGTTCGTTTGTTTTGTTCTATTCTCTCTCAGTTGTTGAGACTAGGAAATTTCTATTGCTCTATCATCATGTTCATGGATTCTTTTCTCTGTCCTTTCTATGCTGCTGTTGAGTCCATCTACTGAGGGGTTTTCTCCCTTTTTTAAAATTTTCAGTAATTGTATTTTTTGGTGCTAAAATTTCCATTTAGTTTTTCTTTGAATCTTTTATTTCTTTACTGAGACAATCTACTTTTTCATTTGTTTCAAGTGTGTTTGTAATTGTTTTACATTTGTAAAGGCATTTGTATGATGGCTGCTTTAAAAATCACTGTCAGATAATTTTAACATCTGTGTCATTTTGGTGTTGGTATCTGTTAACTGTCTTTTCTCATTCAAGTTAAGATTTTCCTGGTTCTTGGTATTATGATTAATTTTCACTTGAAGCCTAGTAATTTAAAATATTATGTATAAAATTCCAGATCTTAGTCAAATCTTCTATTTTAGCATGCCTCCTCTGATAGTGCTCTGGCAGGGGAAAAAGGGTACTGCCAAATTATCACCTGATGGGTGTGGAAGTCCAGTTTCCCTACTCAGTCTCTGTGGATGCTATCAGGGAAGGGGATCCTTGTTACTGCTGAGCAGAGGCAGAAGTTCAGGTTTTCCACTAGGCCTGCACTGATACTACTCTGATTGGAAAGGGCAGGGCTTCCTCATTGCTGCTATCCATGTTGCCTTCACTGACACCATGAGTGGTGGCCTCATTAGTGGTAGGTGGTGGTAAAAGGCCTGACTCTCCAATAGGCCTCCTCTGATATCACTACTGTGTAGAAGAAAGGTGCCTCCTTACTGCCAGGTAAGGGTAGAAGATAAGCCTCTCCATGTGGCTTCTGTGACAACAGAAGGGGACTGATTCTTCACCACTCATGGATGAAAGTCCTGACTTTAATGAAAATATTGAATTTCCACTCAGCCTTCTCTGACACCACTGCAGTTGGGGCAGAGGTGCAGCTGCAGTCTTTTTTCTGTGGTGCTTGGATAGAATGGTTATTACCTAAAAGTTGTTGTCTTGGTAGGCTCCCCTTTCCCTTTAGACAGAGCATGCTTTTCTTGCCCTTTTTTACCCCCCCATTTGTGCCAACTGGCATTGCTGGGTTGCTGACTTCTACAACACCCAGTCTGGGATATACATATCAACAAAAAACCCAAGATCTCACTACCATGTTACTCAAGTCCCTTTACCTTTAAGAGTTCCGTTATTAGTCTGCCTTTACCCTAAGAATCTTCTTATTTAAAAAAGAAAAAGAAGAGCTTCCCTGATGGTGCAGTGGTTGAGGGTCCGCCTGCCAATGCAGGGGACACGGGTTCGTGCCCCGGTCCGGGAAGATCCCACATGCCGTGGAGAGACTAGGCCCGTGAGCCATGGCCGCTGAGCCTGCGCATCCAGAGCCTGTGCTCCGCAACGGGAGAGGCCACGGCAGTGAGAGACCCGCGTACCGCAAGGAAAAAAAGAAAAGAAAGAAAGAAAATAGAATGTCCAGGGACTTTAGCTGTAGTTGGTGGGGAAAATAAGGAAAAGTACATCTATTCTACTTTTCTGGAAGCATAAGTGAAAATGATATTTTAAATTAAATTTTAAAAATTCTCTCAGCCTCTGAATATATTTTAATCAAAAATTTCAAGCTGGGCTTCCCTGGTGGTGCAGTGGTTGAGAATCTGCTTGCTAATGCAGGGGACACGGGTTCGAGCCCTGGTCTGGGAGGATCCCACATGCCGCGGAGCAACTAGGCCCATGAGCCACAACTACTGAGCTGCGCGTCTGGAGCCCGTGCTCCACAACAAGAGAGGCCGCGTTAGTGAGAGGCCCGCGCACAGCGATGAAGAGTGGCCCCCACTTGCCACAACTAGAGAAAGCCCTTGCTCAGAAACGAAGACCCAACACAGCAAAAATAAACTAATTAATTAATAAACTCCTACCCCCAACATCTTCTTTAAAAAAAAAGAAAAAAAATCTTCAAGCTACAAATTTAGTTCAATTTACAAAAAATGGGTGCCATATAACTCATTTGACAACACCAATACTTGTCAAATCAGTTAAACTGGATTTAACTTCTACGAGAAAAAATGTGAAATTATTTTTTAATTTAAATAAAGGTATTAATATTCATCTCTGTGACAATCAATTGTTCAAATAAATTCTGAGGTAAGGCTGGGAGAACAGGGAAGGGGAGGGAAAGGAGGGATAAAAATGACAGAATGCTGAGGAAATTTGTTGCCCAGATATATAATCTCATGGAACATTTAAATGCCATAAAGTACCTAAGCCTAAAGGTGCTCAAATCTGACTTCTTTCAGCATTTGATGTAACCTTCAGGTTAATAAGAACAGAAGTAAAAGTTATCCATCCTCTTTAAGCTCTTGAGCCTTGTAACTCTGCACCTTTCCTTAAGAAACATCATTCCTCCAAGATTTCAGCGTAGATTTCTCTCATTGCTAATTCTGAAATTCTGAGAAAGAAGCACATACTGAAGTCATCATCATTAGCAGGTAAGTAACCTGTATCACAGGCACGAACTGCACCATTTCTGAACATTTTAAACGTTTCTCTTAGTAACAAGCTTGGATAAGGATAGTCTATGAACTGAAATATTGCACAAAGCCTTCTAATTTCTTTTCATGTATCCGCCTTTTAGATGTAAATGTAAATTAATTTCCTCATCTGCTACAGACTTGGGAATGTAGTTTGGCTTTATATTTTTCAGTATCTAAGGGGACTATGTTATCAGGTCTTCCGTAATGTCAAAGTAGTACAAGGTGTGACTCACACCTATTTTGAAAATTAGAATTATTGTAGAAAGCTTCTACATCAAACAAAGCCACAATTTCTAAGAATAACAACCTTACTTTTCAAGACTAGTTTATGCTGGATCAAAACATTTTTTCCTTCTACCTACCTAAATTCCAGAGGTCATATTGTGCTAGCTCTCAAAAAAAAAAAAAAAGAGTTTCTGGTGTGAAGTCACCATTCACTGTAAAAATGACTTCTATACGTGAATGTCAAAAATGACAAACTATAATGCCATAAAGGCATTGACTTCTTAGCGCTTCCATTATCAACCACATTAAACTTGTAGACTGATTTTAAGCAACCAGTACAACTATTTCCACTAGCCAGAAGTTTGAGAAGGTATCTGTAATCAGAATTTATACTGACTATTTTAAGACTGTTTACAAGATGAGATATCTCCAAAGAGAATAACAGTCTAAAGAAAGGTACCACTTGGCAATGCATTGATAGGATATGTAACTGACACAAACACTTGGAGGGAATCATTCTGCAAAACTCAGGTTGAACTCATAAAGGTGGGTACTGTAAGTAGACACCAAATATGTATCCAGACGTGAAAGATTTTGTCTGCTACAAAACCAATCGTCTCATGAGAGTATTCCCCTTCTTAAATTGTTATTAATTCCACTCAATCCTTGGTTACTCTATAAAATATTGATGTATCTGGGCCCCCGTTCTTACCTCTCCCATTAATTAGGCACGGAGCCTTTAGTCAATTACATGAATTTCTGCCTGTAAAGAGAGATGAAACAAAGGCATGGCAGGAAGATATCTGCTAGCCCCTTGTGAGAGAATCCCACGTGAAACAATATGCAATGAAAGAAAGTAACACTAGTTATTACCCCTATTCTGAAGTAATCTATAAAAGCACCAAAGCAATTAACAAAGTCAGATTTGTAAAATGATACAGCATGTTATTTTTCGAACTACAAAAATTTTTCTGTATTGATATCTTGCTTTATTGTTCCCTTAAAATATATTTTCAGATGGCAAATATTCTAGATATTAAAATAGCACTGGGGCTTCCCTGGTGGCGCAGTGGTTGAGAGTCCGCCTGCCGACGCAGGGGACACGGGTTCGTGCCCCGGTCCGGGAAGGTCCCACATGCCGTGGAGTGGCTGGGCCCGTGAGCCATGGCCGCTGGGCCTGCGCGTCCGGAGCCTGTGCTCCGCAACGGGAGAGGCCGCAACAGTGAGAGGCCCGCATACCGCAAATAAATAAATAAATAAATAAAATAAAATAAAATAAAATAAAATAAAATAAAATAAAATAGCACTGCTGGGGCTTCCCTGGTGGCGCAGTGGTTGAGGGTCTGCCTGCTAATGCAGGGGAAACGGGTTCGAGCCCTGGTCTGGGAAGATCCCACATGCCGTGGAGCAACTAGGCCTGTGAGCCACAACTACTTAGCCTGCGCATCTGGAGCCTGTGCTCCGCAGCAAGAGAGGCCGCGATAGTGAGAGGCCCGTGCACCGCGATGAAGAGTGGCCCCCGCTTGCCACAACTAGAGGAAGCCCTCGCACAGAAACGAAGACCCAACACAGCCCTAAATAAATAAATAAATATTAAAAAATAAAAAATAAAATAGCACTGCTTTTTAAGGAAAGACTGACAAAGCCTTTCAGAACCTAATTCTGGTAGAAAATGGTAAGTAATAAACAAATATAAGATAAAGTAAAACAAAGACTTAGAAGAAAAACATATTTTCTTAGTTTCTGTACAAGACAACATTTTGATGAAAATGTTTTTTAAAAGGTCATACTGACTAAGACAGCAGAATCACAAGTGTGCTATCATGATGTGAAAGTCAAGAATATTTTTTAAATAGGAATAATCAAAAGTAAAAGCACTGAAAGAAAATGAACATAAACTCACGGAACTAATAAGTGATTTTAGTAAGGTTGCAGGATAACTACAAATCACTGATGAAAGAAATTACAGAAGACCTAAATAAATGCAAAGAAATCTGGGTTCATAGTTTGGTAGATCAATATTGTTAGAATGTCAATTCTCCTTAAATTGATCTACAGATTCAATGTAATCTCCATCAAATTCCCACAAGGCTTTTTCACAGATATCAACAAATGAGTTTTCACAAATCCACAGAAATGTGTATCCCCACCAAATAATATTTTCTGATCTTGATTTAACCTTCAAGTCTTTTCTACCATATTCATGCTCTGAATGTTCAACATGACTACTTAATGTATGCACAAAGCCATGGTAATTTTTAATCTGTTGAGAGATATAAATAACACTATAGCTAGCCTTCGCATTAGACCCTTGTTTTGACTGTATACAATTTCATGAAAACAAAAACAGAACAAAACAAAAACATAAGCCTTCACACTTTACCAGAACTATGCTCCTGTCAGAAAGAATATGTATGACAAATGCTTGCTGAGTAAACACATATAAGAATAAATGAACTTGAAGACGCATTCCAGGAAGTTGGGATGATGTAAGAGAAAGACAATAAGTTCCACAGTCATTTTCTATATCACCTTCTATACTTAAAAAATCTTTATGGTCTCACTGCACACAGAAAAAAATTTAAACCCATTAATGAATTATGTAGAGCCATAAACAACTGGCCCCTACCACCTCTGCAGCCTTCTCTTCTCTGTTATGACCTAACATCCCTCCAAATCCAAAATAAATACTAAGCTTCAGACAACTTAATATCCTATCTCAGGACTTTTGCTAAAGCAGTACAAATGCCTTTTCTCTTTAGCATGTTTAAATTCCACTTATTTTCCAATTACTCTTGCTGCATAATAAGCCATCTCAAAATGTAATAGCTTAAATTAAGCACCATTTTATTATGCTCATGGAATCTGTAGATCGGGAATTGACGGTGCAGGGGCAGGACACTGTTCTCATTCACTGAACAAATATCAATAGAGAAGATTAAGATCAACAGATTAAGATTAGCTATTTCTGGAGAATAGCATTACTGATGGAAGATGGGATATTTAAATGGAAATTTAGTAATTTAACATTTAAATTTAAGTTGACTGACATGGTTTAAAATTGGTTTTTAAAAAAAGTTTGTTTTAACTACATTGATCTGTTGTGTTTAAATAAATATATTTTATTGACTAAAACTATCTAGACTACAAAAGTTATTTTTTAAGCAGTTCAGCTGGAAATGTTTCACCTTGAAAACAAATGATCATGTTATAATTCTACTTTAAAACAAATATCCCACAGTTTGCAACTGGATAGAACAGCTCAGACTTAACAAACACTTTAAAGAAAAACATTTATAAATATGGCAGGTCTGAGATGGAGGCATTTAGTTGCTGGTGTGGCGTAGTGGGTTCCCCCCCACCCGCCAAATCCATATGAAAAGGTCAACTGCTAAATAAGAACAAGAACAGGCATGAAATGGGAAGATAAAAAACCAAATAAGGATAAAGACAGAACTGGAGCAATTACCTAATGTATTAAATTCACAGTCACGCATGACTAAAACCTTCTGGAATTGGGGTGAAATCATTAGAGAAACACTAGTCAGCACTTCTCGTAAGACTCCTGACAACTAAAGGGTTCCTCCCAACCTTCTATGCTAAAGGTTGGAATGCATCTCTCTTAGAAGAGAACAGATTTGTGTTATCATCAAATCTAATATTCTGATATACATGATCTCTAACCTTCAAGGATTCAATGATATCTGAAAACATGTATATTCAGCTATGCCTAACATACCATACTTACTTAACACCTCTAAAAATGTCCACAGTATAGTTCAAGTTCTAAACAGCTTCTGTAATGCTACTCAGAAAATCCCTTAGTATTTCTTTGCTCACCTAGCCTCTCCTCTGCATCCTTCTTCCACCGATTAGGTAGAAGGACCATGAGATTCCATATACCTATTGACAACTTTCACTAGTATTTCCTTCCTCCCAAGAAACAGCACACCTAAAAGGGCTATGAAAACAGTAAAGTGCTATCCAAACATTACTACTGCACACAGCTTATTTTCCTAGCTATAAGAACAATTCCCATTCAAACAAGTCTTTATAGATAACAAAGTGTATAACAGGTAATTAGTTGATTGATCAAACAAGTTAAAGCTGAGAATCATAAAAAATGATAAACACCTCTGACATTTTTAACTTAAAACATATATATATATCATTTTATTATAATGAGAAATCTTTACATTGTTTAGAAGAAATATTATTTCAAGATATTCTCTCTATTGTTTTATCATAACTTATACTAAATTTTGAATATAATATAAAATAAGGCTTGGGCAGCTCTGGCTATCACAGAAGTAATTTCTAGCTTTGGAGTTAATTTCAACTGCTCCTCTTCTTCATATTTAGATCCATCTATTTCTGTCACTACGTGTAACATATCTACATCACCCATAATTTCATTTTCCAACTAATCATCAATGTTAATACCTTCACTAAACTACAGGAACATATAATTTTATAGACATCAGTTGATAAACTATTTTCAGTTTCTTTTTGCAGTTCATTGTTTTCTGTAGCATTGTCAAACTGCTTGGTGTTATCTAAGATTCACTGAAAACTGAGCTGGGAATTTTGTTCCATTTGTAAACTCTGTCTTTAATGTTGATGACTAATAAAAGGTGCAGAAAACCTAGAATCCAGTGCTCAACTTACTCTAAAAGATAACTTTAAATTTTTTGCCATTCCTGAACCCCTTGATCCATGTGCTGAATTAAGGATACCAAATATATTAATTTTTAAGAACCTCTTAATATTGTCTTAATTTCCTCACTATTGAGATCTGAAGGAACACTGAATGCCTACATAAATATGGCACCCAAAATCAAAGCATACCATAAGACATATTAAGAATGAATCAAGGGCTTCCCTGGTGGCGCAGTGGTTGAGAGTCCGCCTGCCGATGCAGGGGACGTGGGTTCGTGCCCCGGTCCGGGAGGATCCCACATGCCGCGGAGCGGCTGGGCCCGTGAGCCATGGCCGCTGAGCCTGCGCATCCGGAGCCTGTGCTCCGCAGCGGGAGAGGCCACAGCAGTGAGAGGCCCACGTACTGCAAAAAAAAAAAAAAAAAAAAAAAAAGAATGAATCAAGGACACAGCAGACATCAGCAGAGGAAAGCAAAGAAAGTTCCACAGGTGCAGCAGAATTGGCCTGAGTGTTAGATGAAAAGCAAGAAGGGAAGACAAAGGCAATTCCAGGAGAAAGGAATAACTTGATCAAAGATATATAGGAAATGCATGCTATAAGGTATTTCTGGAAAAGAAAACCAGCTTAACATGGTTGGAATACAAAATGTGTGGAAAGAGGCAGAAAGGATAAAAGTCCTAGATGAGGCTTTCTTAGAAAGATAACTTGTAGCCAAATAATTAACCTTGTTTCCCACGATAAAGAGAATGAATTTCATTCTGCAGATAGGTAGTGGGATAACGCCCGACTTTTGGAGAAAGTCAAGAGTGACCAAATCAGATTGGTATTCAGGAATAATAACTCAGGCAATAGTGAAATGTAGGCAGTGATAAAGTAACAAACACTGGATGGGACACTGTTATAATTACCAAGAAGAAAAATTATAACAGCATCATATGTAAGTGGTAGAGGCCAAGACAGAACATATTTTAGGCCATGTAAAAGGCATTCAAGGGACTTCCTTCGTGGTGCAGTGGTTAAGATTCCACCTGCCAATGCAGGGGACACAGGTTTGAGCCCTGGTCCGGGAAGATCCCACATGCCGCGGAGTAACTAAGCCCACGTGCCACAACTACTGAGCCTGCGCTCTAGAGCCCGTGAGCCACAACTACTTAGCCCGCAGGCCACAACTACTGGAGCCTGCGTGCCTAGAGCCCATGCTCCGCAACAAGAGAAGCCACCGCAATGAGAAGCCCACGCATCGCAAGGAAGAGCAGCCCCGTGCTCACCGCAATTAGAGAAAGCATGCACCCAGGGACGAAGACCCAGCGCAGACAAAAATAAATAAATAAATAAATATAAATTTTTAGAAAATAAACAAAAAGTCATTCAATAAATTGAAAATGATTTGAATCACACAAAACTGTATTCTCTGACTACAATGGAATTAAATTTAAAACCTTTAAATAAATGAACAATTACCCACAAAAATCCCAAAATATTAAGAAACACAATTCTAAATTACCCATGGGTCAAAGAATAATTTAAAAGGGAAAGTAAAAAATAGTTTGAACTGAATTAAAATGAAAACACAATTTATTAAAGTTTGTGAAATGCAGTTAACGCAATACTTGGGGATTAATTTATAGCACTAAACACCTTTTATTAGAAAAGAATAAAGGTCTCAAATCAATGACTTCAGCTTCCACCACAAGAAATCAAAAAAGAAGAGCAGATTAAACCCAAAGTAAGCAGAAGGAAAATAATAGAGGATGGAAATCAATGAAATTGATAACAGAAAAGCAACAGAGAAAAATCAATGAAACCAAAAGCTAGTTTGCTGAAAGGATGAATAAAACTAATAAAATTGATAGACTGATCAGGAAAAAAAAGAGGTTCTATTGCTTTAAATTTATATCTATGATCTATCTGGAGTTCTTCAGATACGAATGGAAGTTCACCTGTTAATATGGCTATAAAATGTTCTAGCACCATGTTGAAAAGGCTATCCTTTCTCCAGAATTACCTTTGTACCTCTGCCAAAAAATCAGTGTGCGTTTGTGTCTGTGTGACTGTGGGGGGGGGGGGGGTCTATGTTTGGATTATCTCTTCTATTGATAGAATTAGTATTGTTCCATTATCTATCCTGACTCCAATATTAAACTACTCTGAACACTAGCTTAACAATATGGCTTCAAGTCAATTAGTGTAAGTCCTCCAACTTTGTTCATATTTGTCAAATTTGTTTTCCTATTCTAGGTCTTTTGTATTTCCATCTGATTTTGAATTCCACTAGTTCGTTGCTAGTCTATTCAAAAACAATTAGTTTTTGTATATTGATCTTATATCCTGCAACTTCCCTGAACTCATTTATTAGTTCTAGTAGTATTTGGAGATTTCTTGGGATATTTTATACACTGATTCTTTCTAATTCACTCCTTTCTATATTTTTTACCCTTTTAACCCTCACCATGAAATAGGTGGAATATTTTCTTCTCATCTATCTTCCAGTTTACTAATTCTCTCTTCAGGAATGCCTAATATGCTGTGAAGTTAATCTTCTGAGTTACTTATTTCAGTTACTCTATTTTGTCAGTTCTTGAATTTCATTTGGTTCTTTTATTAGTTTGCAATACTCTGCCAAAATACTAAATCATTTATTTTCCCTAGACATATTAAAGCACAGTCTTGTCTGTTAGTGCCATTATCTGAATCCTTTGTGAGTCTGTTTCTACTATTATTTATCTTCGTTTTCTGTCACATTGTCTTATCTCCTCGAATTGATTACTTTCAACTGTATGCTGAACATTGTTGTTGTTTTTTAAGGTGAAGATAATGAGACTCTGGATGATATCTTCCTCCAAAGTGAATTTATGTTTTCTTTTAGCAGGCAGCTAGCCTAAAGACATCATAAATAGCAGATAACCTTAATCCAATCAGGAGTTAAAATAATTTAAGGGTTGGTTTCAGTCCCTGTGAGGGCTGCTCTATTTCTAATTCACCCATGTATCTACAATGTAGCCTATTATAACACTTAGAAATAAATCCAGAAACTGATTTAAGTTAAAAGAAGGGAAGTTTCCCAGCTTCTGACTCCATCAAAATTACAAAATTCTGACTACCTATTTTATTGTTGAAAGCTTTCCTGAGAACCGAATACTCTTTCTCTATATAGTCAGCTTTGGTTTTAAACTCTAAATATCCAGATTTACTTTTTTTTTTTTTTTTTTGCAGTACGTGGGCCTCTCACTGTTGTGGGCTCTCCCGTTGCGGAGCACAGGCTCCAGACGCGCAGGCTCAGTGGCCATGGCTCACGAGCCTAGCCGCTCCGCGGCATGCGGGATCTTCCCAGACCGGGGCATGAACCCATGTCCCCTGCATCGGCAGGCAGACTCTCAACCACTGCACCACCAGGGAAGCCCCCAGATTTACTTTTTATTGTAATGGACAGATAAGTCATTTCAGTGAGCTACGTCAGTCATGCAGAAAACAAGTGCTAGGCATCTATATTTTTGCTAATAGTTATAATTCAGTAATTGTTTCACTATCACTAGGAAGAGAACAATTTTATACACTGGTCACACTTATCCACAAGTTATTTTCCCTCACAGCAGAATATTCAAATGTTAGAAAATGCAAAAGTCATGGCGAGAGACATTAAATTTTGTAACACCACTGCTATATTCTGCTGACATACATATTTAAAAAAGGTGAAATAAATAAACTTAAGAGAATTTGAAAGGGTTTAAAACATTCTCCGTTCAAGAAAGGCTGAGACAGCACACTAAAAGATATACTGTCGCCATATATTTGAATTTTTTAAAGAGAGATATAAAATGAAACTTTGGGGCAATGCCCCCTCCCCAAATTTATATATATCTTTATAGTCTAGAAACTCTTTATGTTCTTTTTGTCAAAATTTCATTTTATTTCTACTTCAGAGGGGATGGTCATATATATTTTAAAGGTAATATATATACAGAATTAAATAACTAAATAACTTTCTATTTCTGACAATTTTCAACTTCTCCTAAAATAGAATAACTTTTCTAATGTCTTCATAATTTTATTTTTCCACACCTATGGGTATTCTCACATTACAGGAACAGTTACAAGTGAGGAAAATTCCCAAGCACTTATTTTTCTTTTATTTTTTAAATTTTATTAATTAATTAATTTATTTATTGGCTGCGTTGGGTTTTCATTGCTGCTCGCAGGCCTTCTCTAGTTGCAGCGAGCAGAAGCCACTCTGCGCCACGGCGCGCAGGCTTCTCATTGCGGTGGCTTGTCCTTGTTGCGGAAAATGGGCTCTAGGTGTGCAGGCTTCAGTAGTTGTGGCACGCGGGCTCTGCAGTTGTGGCGCACGGGCCCAGCTGCTCCGCAGCATGTGGGATCTTCCCAGACCAGGGCTTGAACCCGTGTCCCCTGCATTGGCAGGTGGACTCCCAACCACTGTGCCACCAGGGAAATCCCTGCCAAACACTTTAAATTGTTTATATCCTTAAAAAGATCTGCCAATGCAGGGGACACGGGTTCAAGACCTGGTCCGGGAAGATCCCACATGCTGTGGAGCAACTAAGCCCGTGTACCACAACTAATGAGCCTGAGCTCCAGAGCCTGTGAGCTACAACTACTGAGCTCGTGTGCTGCATCTACTGAAGCCCACACGCCTAGAGCCCATGCTCCACAATAAGAGAAACCACCACAATGAGAAGCCCATGCACTGAAATGAAGAGTAGTCCCCACTCTCTGCAACTAGAGAAAGCCCGCGAGCAGCAACAAAGACCCAACACAGCCAAAAATAAATAAATAAATAAATTTATTAAAAGATCTAATTTGTCAAGCTATCAGATCATTTGCTTTACTGCAAATAAGTGAATATCTCAGTTAGCTAAATAAAACCCATTTCTATATAAAATTTACCCTTCCAATCATCAAAGCAAAAATAATAACAATGATAAACTAAAATGATTGGAAAGTAGGTTTTTCTAATGTTAAAAATTTCTTCTCACAAAACCCAATATTTTCTCATATTCACCTAAATATTTTTAGATATAACATGTCTAAATTTTATCACATGTGGTGTAATTGCTAACCACCAAACATCCACAACCATACTCCTAAGGACAAAGAACGGTAATTTTTTTAAAAAGCAAAAAAAATTCTTCTACCTGATCTGATAAGGTGCTACACATAAGCAAAACTAATTTAAATGACCTCCTCACATCCCCTGTTCTGATTTTCCCTTTTTCATACAAGGCCCCCTTAAAGGGGTATAAGTCAATTCTGTGACACACATCTGATGTCTAAGAGCATTGAAAAGCAGGAACATTGGGGAAAGTTTCTGCATATTTTGAGCTCTTTCTGGAAATTTCCTTTGCTCTTTGACTCCTTCCCTAATGACAAGGAAAAGTAAAATGGCTAGGTAGAATACACTTACAAACTTCAAATAAATTACAGATATCATATAAAGTTCTCATTTTGGCCCTTAAAAAACCATTAAGTACCTTATGGGGCAGATATATCTTGGCACACTTTTATGTAAACAAAACCCAAAGAAGAGCAGGTGTGGGATGGTGACCACAAAGTCAATATATGTATTGAGGCAATACAGTATACTTATTTTAAGGAAACCAAAAAAAGTAGCAATAAGCAGCTTTGGTCACATTAATAGAAGTAATATCTATCTCAAAGTGGGAAAATACAGTCATTTTTTCTGCAGTACAACTCTACATCTAGTTATAAGGCACAGTTTAAAAAGGAATATTGCCAAAGCGAGATTCCCAGAGAAAAGTAACCAGGAAACAAGGCACATTCAGTACCATCACAGAACATGACTGACAATACTAGAAACACTAACTCTCCTGACTTTAGTATCCTCCTATGTGATGACTTCCAAATCTATATCCCCAAGACTGACCTGTCCCCTGGGTTTCAAATGCATAACTAACTACACGCCTGCTAGATATATTTATTTGACTGTTTCACATACATTTTGGCCTCAACCTAAGAGATAGTATAGTGTAAAGAGCATGAATGGTGGAGCCAGAATGCCATGATACAAATCCAGAGTCTGGATTCCATGCTCTACAGCTATGTGAACCTTGAACAAACAAATTACTTGACCTCTTTGTGCCTCAACTTCCTCATCTATAAAATGGAAATAGTAATACTTACTTTGTAAGTTTGTCATGAGATTTAAATACGTAATTTTTGAAAGCTCTTAAAATAGAAATGGACACATACTCAGTGCTCTAAGTGTTTGTGGGAAAAAATGCATACCTATTAACCAAATTCAAACTCTCCATCCCCAAAACTATGCCTCTTTCTATCATATTTATTTCAAAAGATGACTACAAGACAAAAACTCTACCCCTTTCCACACCTTAACCTCTTTCTTCAGTGAGTCCTTCAAGTCTTGCCATAAGGGCCAACAAAATCTGGCCAGAAAATGAGGAAAGAGAGAAGGAGGAAAGAGAGAAGAAAAGGGGAAAATGAGGGAAGAAAGAGAGAAGGATGAGAAACTAAGGAATTATGGCAGTATGTCCACCAAAATGTTAACAGTGGTTGTCTCTGGTTGAAGAGATTACAAGTAATCACATTCTTCTTTATATACCTTTCTGTATTTCTGAGATCTTCTAAAAGATAAAACGTGATTCCCCTTTCAGCAGAGAGAAAAATAAATTGTTTCGAAAATGTCTTTAATGATATTCCAGATAAAGTCTAAGTCCTTCATTAGGACCTTCATAGTTGGTTCCTATGCCTTTTGCCACTCCCCATATCCCTTGCATCCTCATATCTGTACCTCTGCACAAGCTGGAACACAATCCCCATTCACCTTTACCTGGCTAATTCTTACCACATGGGTAGCCTCTCCTCTGGAAAGGCTTCTTGGACCGCAACCCTGCTCACTTCAAACCCACTGTTCCAATCTAGGCTAACTACTTCTGTATGCACCTTTAGAACGTAGTGTACACATATAGCATTTACCACAGTAAGTTCAATAATTAAAGTGTTTATGAATTTGTCTCTCTCTTTCCTTGAAATAAGGAAACTCCAGCAGTATCTGACACGTAGTAAGGGATCAAAAACAGTTTGTTGTACAAAAGACTCCAAAGTCATATTGTTTCTATTCTATTATGTTGTTTCTCTAGAGCTATATAAAAGTTGAAAAGGTGAATTCCTAAAATAGCAGATTCCCAATCTTGGAGTACTCAAAGTAAAACAGAATGCTACCATTCTTGTTCCTTCAGTCAATCGTTTATTCACCAAATATTTATTTAGTACCTCATACATGCCTGGCATTAGGGATACAAAGATGAGCAAAAACAAAGGGTTTCTTTTCTCATGATACTTGAGGTGGGAAGAGGAGAGGGTAAATATTGGCTAAATACTCAAAGCTACTAAGTAAACACTAGTGAACTGGCCTTGAAGTTAAAAAAATACAATTCTAATAGAATATATAATGAAAGACATCACCATGTTTGGAAAGATCAAAGATTCTGAATTAGGAATGAGATTAGGTTACTTAAAGATAGCAATTGTCAATCCTTTTTTCTGGCTGCCACATACATACATATCCGGTTATGCATTCTTTCCACAACAAGCTAAATAACTTTACTCTTAATGAACAGATCATAAAGCCTCATAGTGCTTGCTAATTACACTACTCTATGCCTTCTTCAAAAACCAAGCCAAAGCTGTTCTTTATGACTTGCAAAGCCAAGGACTAGAAGATGAACCAACCTTAATTTCCTGGCCACAAATGATTAGTCCAGGGATGATTTACTGAGGGCTGCCCTATAAGAACTCTCTATATTGAAAGATGTGCAGAGACTGTTAGCCGCCCACCCAATATCTATTTTTTCCCTCTTTTCTCCCACTAGGAGATTTTACTGGGGATGGCAATACACCTAGCTCAAAACATCAAATCACCTAACTCCAGACTTTTTTATGTTACAGGAAAGAAAAATTCATCCCCCACCTCATTTAAGCCACTATTGTTCGCGTTTTCTGTTGAATGCAGTTGAATGCTGTGGAGTAACTGAGTCCATGCACCACAACTACTGAGCCTGAGCTCTAGAGCCCGCGAGCCACAACTACTGAGTCCGCACGCCTAGAGACCGTGCTCCACAACAAGAGAAGCCACCGCAATGAGAAGCCCATGCACCACAATGAAGAGTAGCCCCCGCGTGCTGCAACTAGAGAAAGCCCGTGTGCAACAAAGACCCAACGCAGACAAAAAAAAAAAAAAGATGTGATTTCTTTAAGCCTAACGAATGCTGCTGACAACTAATGGAACTAAATGAAACTTCTGCCCTTTGGGGCAATGGAAGAATATAATTCACAATGGCAGGCATAGCCAAGAGTGAAACAGACACAACTTAATGCTGAACACCCAAAGCAGAACTGTTTGAAACAAGAACTCAGGGTTTAAAGCTATCTCTTCCTTGCAACTAGACAGAACATTAAACTGAAATGGCATAGCATTCTCTTCTCTTGAAGGGATATTAGAATTCAGCTGAGAACAATATTATTTTAGGTACAGGCTTAAATATACTTTATTTAAAAATAAAATTTAGGGGCTTCTCTGGTGGCGCAGTGGTTGGGAGTCCGCCTACTGATGCAGGGGACACGGGTTCGTGCCCCAGTCTGGGAAGATCCCACATGCCGCAGAGCGGCTGGGCCCTGTGCGCGCGTCCCGGGCCTGTGCTCCGCAGCGGGAGAGGCCGCAGCGGTGGGAGGCCGGCGTACCGCAAAAAAAAATAAAATAAAAAAAAAAAATAAAAATAAAAATAAAATTTAAATAAATAAAACAGCCACAATTTTTGGTAGTTATGGGTACCAAATTGCTAGGCCCCCTCGAAATTCTATCAGGCATGCAGTTAAATAGACAGGCTCATTAAATATTCACAAGGACTGGACAGAAATGGGTATGCATAGCTTATTTAAATATTGATGGGTAGAGGGAAATAAGAGAGAAGGAAATCCAAGACTACATGATTTCCACAGATCCAAGATTAACTAACCAAGATTAACAGTTCCCTTTATGTGTGGGGCTTACTTCAGTCTGATAGCTTTCTTCAGACTGTCCCTTTCATCTGTAAGTTCTGAAATACAGCTTTCCTAGGTAAGTCTTTAGGCTAGTCTTAGTTTTTCCGAGAAAGCAAATTGCTTCCTATAGGTTCCTTGAGAACACTCCATACTGTATGAGAGTCGAGGTGAGCAAAACCTTACCTGTATAGGACAGTCCAAAGGATCAGATAAATCCGTGGGAGAACAAAGCTAATGTCATGGAGTGAGGTGGAGTAAAAAAATGAAATCTGACACCAGAGCTTTGACTTTAATTGAGCTAAGACACAGTGTCCAGATGAGGATGATAAAAGTAGGAAATAAACATGTTCAATATGGCTTTTTTAAATAATCAAAAAGAACTGTAATTACAGTAATAAAACACTTTCGAAGACCTTTTCCTTCTCCCACTTCCCTAAAATATGCAGTAAGATTAACACGATTTAATAATTAAAACTGCATAACTAATCAATCCACACCTTGGTTCTACAAATTTGAGAGGGTATTGAAAGCAGAAAAGGAAAGAGAATGAAGTCTCCTGGGACTGCTCCAAATGAAAGAAATCCTTTTTATATCACTAAGTTTTATATCAAAATCACAGAATTATTTTGGAAAACATACCCTAATAAAAGATAACAATAGTAACAACAGCTAACACATAATGATTACTACGCACAAGCACTATTCTGAGCACTTTTATGTGTATTAATTCATTTGATCTTTATAATGATCCTGTAAGTCAAAATACTATTTTTATTCTTATTAGACTGATGAAAAGAGGCACAGAGTCTTTAAGTAAGACTTAAGACCACCGAATTACTAAGTGGAGAAGCCAGAATTAAAACTCAAATGGTCAGATTCTAGAGTCCATGCTCTTAATCACTTTACCAAATTGTCTTTTTAGGTATTACAACTTAAGTTCATTTGCAGAGTAAAACTGGACAGAGCTAAAATTATTTCTGCTTTCTCCCTATCTTGTCAAGGTACTGCTACTCCCCTAGTCACCCAAATCTGAATCCGTGAGATAACTTTTGGCCCTTCAGTGCATTCATATTCAATTAGTCATTCAACCAAACCCTGTCAATTAAATACATATTCCATTTCCACTCCTATTATTATCCTGGTGATTGTGTAGCCAAAAACTGCATCAGCTTTTTAAGAAGCCAATAGCTCACACCAACCGAACTGCAGGCCTCTTATTATTAAGTTATATGGGGCATAAAATTATAGTAAAATATTTTACGTTTCCCCATAAAAGTTCTCCTTATTAATTTCAGCCCATCTCTTTAGCTTATATATTAATATTCCCTTCCAGATATATACCAAAACACTGGGTAAGCAAAACTTTAAAAATGTACTAATATACTCCCTATTCAAATGAAACACATAGAGACTTTAAGGTTTTAGCACTAGAAATAAAATCTACAGGAGAGAAAGGTAGCTGGATCAAGTGATCTTTTAAACTTTACACTTGGGGGTAGGGTGCTCTCAATTACCATAATCATAACTTATATGACCCTCAAGGGAGCACAGTGCTTCCTTTAATCCATTTTGGTTCCAATGAGCATCAACGAGACAGTTTGGAGACTTTAAAAAGGACTTTACCAAATAGGGAGAAACAAATAAAAATAGAGGTGAACAAGCTTAAAAACAGTCCACAGCATAGGATAAATCACAGTGCTCTCCAAACTTTTTCACTTCCTGCAACACAGATGTTATTTACATAGCACACATGGTAAATCAAGACTGCTCACATCAGTGGTCTCAATACCTCAACACACTGATGGCCCAGCCAAGTGGCACCGAGCATCGCTTGGCAAGTTCCACACTAACCTACTGCAGTTTATGTGCTCTCAGCCTTCATAAATTCTAATCTATTCCAAGCCAGAGAGCCATCCGAAGCCCTAGAACACCTCTGAAGGTCCTTCATATGGGTTCCTCACTTCCCAGCTACCTTTGTGCTAGGATGTGGGGAGTGCTATCTTCTGCTCTTTCTCTTGAGAGACAGAAAGAAATAGTAGCTAATTCTGACCTACACCTTGGACCATCCTATTTTATTCCTGTTTTAAATCTGGAAGAAAAGCCTCCTCTAGCTGCGTGGTAACTGACCACTGAGTGACTTTATTCAATTAGTGAGCTCTTACCTCCACATATAGGAATAGCTACCTGAACCAGAGGGCTGAGGTGATTTGAGATTATAAAATACATCAATATTGGTATTTGAAACTTGCCACAGATATTAATATGGTGTGATATGGAGTATATTAACTTCTCATTATACGATGTTCTTGTAATGTTTTCATTCCCTTGCAGCACCGCAACACCTCTAAAAATGACTGCCAGAGCAGTAGCAAGAGCTCATGATTCTACTAGCAATAGCTGGCACTAGTCTCTGGTCTCTAATATGATCTGTTACAAAGCTAGCCAAAAATAATGTCCAAAGATTTGTCCGAGGTGAAATTTCTTTTTGAAAAGCAGAAGGCAACTGAATTAAGATCCTAAATGTACATGTACATAGTGTAACATCCAGCATTACATGGACCAGATCCCCATTTAATCACTTTCAACTAGATCATGTAAGTGTCTGAAATCGCACTCAGTATAAAATAATTAAATAGGGTAGGTAAGATTTAACATTCCGCCCTGCATATGGTTTAGAAAGTCCAATCTATTAGGTTAAGAGTCTTATATTTGTAATTTACCAACAAATCTAAACATTTTAGAACCACCACATTTTGAAAAAAAGAACATGAGTATGTATATATTTTAATACAAATTTAGAAACAGGATTTTGAAGGAGAAAAACATAGTATTTCCAAGTACAGGAACAACAGCTGGAATATTAACCTGAATAGGTCAGGTTAATATTCTTATAAATTTGTGAAGTAGAACAAGACCCTTGAAGATGATGTGTATAAAACTATGAAGATGAATATATATACAAGAGCAAGTTTATCGTCACTAAAAAAATGCTATTAGACTGAATCTGAGGGCATGGGCCACATCTGTCTTATTTATTGTTGTATCCCCAGCACCCAACACATTGTCCAGCACCTAACAGGCACTAAGAACATACTTAAGGATGAATCACTGGAAGCTACATGACCATTTGGCAAGACTATTGTATACAAACTAATTTAACCATCAAAAAGGAGGTTGGAATTTGACCAGGAAACCTTTAAGGTCCTTTCCAAACCCTAGGATCACATGACATTTTTATCATTACCCCAGTAAAGATTTTAAATAAGGGTCACACTTCATTATAGGAAGAACCTTTAGAGAGATGTCTACCAGTTACTAGAGGCTGCATCATAACCCATCAGTCAGTCTTTCTATACAAATCTTTGTCAAGCAGGAAAAAAGAAAGAAAAATGAGTAAAAGAGAAT
The DNA here is from genome assembly GCF_964341445.2 of Mesoplodon mirus. Taxonomy (NCBI): domain Eukaryota; kingdom Metazoa; phylum Chordata; class Mammalia; order Artiodactyla; family Ziphiidae; genus Mesoplodon; species Mesoplodon mirus. Next base: position 63,088,470 of record NC_138983.1, read on the forward strand.
CACTAAACATTACTGATCCTAAAGGACAAATTAACCTTGTTTATATATTTCTATATTTTGAAACTAGACAATTAATCTAAAAAAATGATCAAGTTCATGGATTGCATTAAAAGAATAAATCTTTAAATGCTGTGCTATGTACACTAACAAATAATTAAGGGGGAAAATCCCCTAGTATCAAAAGTACATAGAGGGACTTCCCTGGTGGCGCAGTGGTTAAGAATCCTCCTGCCAATGCAGGCGACACGGGTTCGAGCCCTGGTCCGGGAAGATCCCACATGCCACGGAGCAACTGAGCCCGTGCGCCACAACTACTGAGCCTGCGCTTTAGAGCCCCTGCGTCACAACTACTGAGCCCGCGCACTGCAACTGCTGAAGCCCACGCGACCTAGAGCCCGTGCTCTGCCACAAGAGAAGCCACCGCAATGAGAAGCCCACGCACCACAATGAAGAGTAGTCCCCACTCACCACAACTAGAGAGAAAAGCGCACACGTAGCAATGAAGACCCAACGCAGCCAAAAAAAAAACCAAAAAAGCAAATATAAATATATCACTTAAAAATATATATTTAAAAAACAAATATATTTTTTTAAAGTACATAGAATAATTTTTTCCTTAGAAGCCTCAAATTGAAAAGTCCTGTATCAGTTAAGCAACTGCTCAGTTACAGAATTAATTTAGAAATATGTAAGATTTTTTTTTACTTGTGCCTAACTTGCTTTAATGATAAACTGCAAATGAGTGATACATCTGTCTACTCTTTTCTTTGTCCTTGAATGGAATACAAATATTTTTAAAAATAGTGTATCATATACAAATAGATTGTACACTAAATGTGTAACCTATTTGATTACAGAAAGTTATAACCACAGTCATGTACAACTCACCTGTCTGAATAATTTTTGGCTACTTTAATCCAAGAAACTAACATCCATCACTACTTCATATTAAAGATATTTTCTATAATAATTTGGTGAGATTAAAGTATGTTACAATTTGCTTTGTAAAATCAAAAATATGCAGAACTCTAAAAGCTAGTTAACCTAGCTCATTTGCTTTCCTTAGACTATCTGGCAAGCAGCAACAGGTAACTGGCTGCCTTGGTTACTTATAAACTAATGGGCTATACTATTCCTGCCAATACTTTCTTATTTTTTAATAGTACTTATCACTTCTCAAGTACCATATAATTTACTTATTCATTATAGTTAGTGTCAGTCCATTCTCTACAAGTTCTAAGAAGACAGGGATTTTATCTGGTTCACTGCAATATCATCAACACCCATCTCAGTGACTGACACATAGTAAGTGTTCAATAAATATCTGTTAAATGAATGAACTGGCATTGAATCATAGCCAAATTTTCAAAATGGCTATAAATTTTAAAGCAAAATTCTGGACAGGTGAGCAAACTACAAAAAAAAACCAAAACAGTGTTTTTTGTAAGTACTCACAAGCTAGCACTTTAATAATCTTTATTTTAAAAATCACCAGATATGATCCAGCAATTCCACTCCTGGGTATATATCCAAAGAAAACAAAAACACTAATTCAAAAAGATGTATGCACCCAATGTCCATAGCAGCACAATTTACAACTGCCAAGATATAGAAGCAACTAAACTGTCCATCAACAGATGAATGGATAAAGAAGATGTGGTGTGTATATACCATGGAATACTACTTAGCCATTGAAAAGAATGAAATTTTGCCATTTGCAACAACATGGATGGACTTGGAGGTATTACGCTTAGTGAAATACATCAGACAGAGAAAGACAAATACTATAAGTTATCACTTATATGTGGCATCTAAAAACTAAGACAAACCAGTGAATATAACAAAAAAGAAACAAACTCACAAAAAAAGAACAAACCAGTGGGGAGAAAAAGAGGGACAAGATAAGGGTAAGGGATTAAGAGGTACAAACTACTGTGTATAAAATAAATAAGCTACAAATATATATTGTTCAGCACAGGGAATAGGGCCAACATATATATATATATATACATATATAATATATATATATATATATATTTTTTTTTTCGCGGTACACGGGCCTCTCACTGTTGTGGCCTCTCCCGTTGCGGAGCACTGGCTCCGGATGCGCAGGCTCAGCAGCCATAGCTCACAGGCCCAGCCACTCCGCAGCATGTGGGATCTTCCCGGACCGGGGCATGAACCTGTGTCCCCTGCATCGGCAGGTGGACTCTCAACCACTGCACCACCAGGGAAGCCCAGGGACAATATTTTATAATAACTATAAATGGAGTATAACCTTTAAAAATTGTGACTCACTATGCTATATACCTGAAACTTACATAATATTGTAAGTCAACTATACCTCAATTTAAAAATTTTTTTAATTTAATAAAATAAAGATAAAAATCACCAGAGATCTATATCTAAGTTATTAGTTTCTGGACTCTACCTCTACGCCTTTTTCATGTTTAGGAAACAATTCTTCACTTTTAGTAACAGCAGCATCACATCATTCTACTTAAAGTTGTCACCATCACCAAGAGGCAACAACAGGCTGTTCTGTGAAATAAGATTACAGGCATTACCTAGATAGAACAATATTAATATAAGTAAATATTCACGTGAAATTGAAATGCATATTCCAGAAATTTTAAAGAAGCCACATTCAGTTTAAAAGAATTTCTAGCTGATGGAATAAATAGAAAATATCGATATTACTTATGAGCAGGGAGCCTTCCTGTGGCTCTTTTCAACTAAGAAAATGTCTCTTCTTCCACCTCTCTGACCTGCCAGAAAGAAAAACATTTAACCAGAATCCAAGATTCTACCTCATCTTGTTTATCAGTGCTCAGAAGTCTCAGGAAAAGCAGTCACTGACTGAGGAAAGAGCCCAGTAAACCTCAAACAATGGAAGCCACAAACAATGGAAACCACAATTAATTCATAAATTGATAGCACTTCTCATTTAAGTTTTATAGCAGTTTATTCCTATTTCCAAAGTAAGTACATAGTACTGAATTGGAGAAATATACTGAAGATCTTACTAGGCTTAACGAGATCTTCCAGTCAGTTATGAACCCAATAGTAGAATCTAACTTTTTCATTAGAACACTAAGGCTGTCATAATCAAAGTTATTCTGAGTTCACTCATACTACGGTGTGTTTCTTGTAAATATGGTCCATCTTTGGAAGAAATAAAAACTGCTGGCTTCTTAATTACCAAAGATTTGTATCATTAGACCATTCTGATTTTATTGTTTTAAAGTTAACATTTTTCTATTCATGTCTTTCCAATGCCAGTTAAAGCTTCCTAATTAAAATAAGACTTATCTTGTTAATTTTTTTTAAAGCAGAAAAAAAAACTTTTAAAAAATTAGCTTATCTCATCTAACACAAGAATAGAGTATTTTAGTTTAGTTTTAGAAAAGCTTTAGCAGAGAGTCAAAAGACCAGGGGTTTTTGTTATCATCTCAGCCAATAGTAAGTAGCTATATGACCTGGATTTCAATATCTAAAAATGGAGATGAATTTCAGCACTTAAAATAAATTCAACTTACCTAAAATTGTCACTTTTCTCTTTAGCTTTCCAAAGCTTGAATTTATACAAATTTTCCCAACTTATGAAATGATTGAAATTTCCACATATATTTCAGATTCTGGATAATTCTTGGCCTAACTTAAAGTATCTTTAAGCTAGCTAGAATTAGCTGTTTAAAGAAATAAACTTTACTAAGGATTGATTATCTTTATGATTAACTTATGAAATATTGTCCCTATTTTTAGCTTTTATTATATTTAAGGAGATGTCAGAAATCATTCTACCATCCCCCTTTATGGACACATTTCAGTACAATGCAATAGTAAACTACTACTGACATAAGTACAAAACAGAAATACTTCGAAGAAAGACGTATATATAGGGGACTTCCCTGGTGGCAAGTGGTTAAGAATCCGCCTGCCAATGCAGGGGACATGGGTTCCAGCCCTGGTCCGGGAAGATCCCACATGCCGCGGAGCAACTAAGCCCGTGAGCCACAACTACTGAGCCTGTGCTCTAGAGCCTGCGAGCCACAACTACTGAGCCCACACGCCACAACTACTGAAGCCCGCGTGCCTAGAGCTCGTGCTCCGCAACAAGAGAAGCCACCGCAATGAGAAGCCTGCATACCGCAACGAAGAGGAGCCCCTGCTCACTGCAACTAGAGAAAGCTCATGCGCAGCAACGAAGACCCAACGCAGGCAAAAATAAAAAATATATAAATAAATAAATTTATTTTTTAAAAAAGACATATATTACACACACACACATATATATACACATATACACACACACTCATATATATACACACACACATATATATATATAAAATTTCAATGCATGTCTTGAAAGTAAGGATAAAATTTACTATAACAGACACAGCCACATCACTGATAGATTTATAACTGATTAATAAACTTTTAGTTCTCAAAGATTAAAAAACTTTTCTTCAGTAAGTTTTAGTAAGATTTAGTAAATCTCCACCTAAAATTTTGTACATTGGTGATATTAGTGACTTTTTATAAAAAGACACATAAGTACCACTAGAGGCCACCAAATACTTCATTTTTTAAAACTGACACATTTGTTAAGTTATAAGAAAAATGACCATATCCATAGCAGGGTAAGTTCCACATGAATACTCAAAGCACAATACAAACTCAAGAAAAAAGATGTGAACATATTTCATGCAGTAAATAGTATGTCTGGATCACCAAAGAACTTGATTAGAACAAGAACTGGGGTGTGGGGGGATGGATAGTATCAAAATATCATTCCTTATATACCATTGAAAATAGATTATATGACCTAGAGAGTTGATATTCTCTTAATAGCTGTTGCCTTTTTTAATCAAATTATATATCTATATATATAGGTATATATACTGATACAGACAGATAAATAAAATCCCAGAGTTCAATATTCTTTCCTCCATATCACAAAGTCTTTCACATATAGTAATGTTTTTATATCTAAAGTTGGCTACCATCTATAGCAATTAAAATTTTGATAAAGAAGTTCTATTTGTAAAAGTCGCCCCACAAATTTGAATATATCCAAAATTCTGGCTTGACAAAGAAAACCTGGCTCAGTAGAATAGATAATACCTGAGAAAACTTTGCTCTGAGACCCTAGGCGAATTGCTGCTAGAATCTCCTATGTCCCCTCACTTCTTCCAGTCTCCTCCTCCTCACTAAAGGTAAATAGCCAGAAACAGAAGGTCCAAGTAGGATTCAGAGATTCTGTAGATCGAAGTGAAATCTATGAAACAAAATGGGACTTCTTATTATCCGACTGTCCACCTTTTCTGCATGATGATACACTATTTTTCAAGAGTTTTCAAGCATTCCAGGTAAACTTTATTCATTCATGCTTTTGGTGTTCTATTTAAAGTCTCTGCTTAACTAAAGGTTGCAAAGATGTTCTCCTAAGTTTTCCTTTAAAAACCTTTATACTTTTAGCCTTTACATTTAGTCTATGATCTACTTCAAATTAATTTTTCTGTAGGGTGTGAGGCAGGGTCAAGGCTATCTTTTTTTTCCCAAATGGACATTCAGTTGTTTCAGCACCATTTGTTGAAAACCCTATCTTTTTCACAACTGAATTACCTTGGCAACTTTATTGAATATATATTTACCATAATGTGTGTGTTTGCTTCTAGACTGTAGCATGGATCTACAAAAGACAATCCTTAAGCCAATACCACATACGAATACTGAGCTCTACAGTATGCCTTGAAACCAGGTAGTACAAGTCCTCCAACTTTGTTCTTTCTTCTCCAAATTGCTTTGGCTACTTGCTATACAATGTGTCTTAGAGATAACGTCCCTGAATAAAGCTCTAGGTCATATTTTTCTTAAAAGTTTTTAATAGTAGTAAAATATACATAACATAAAATTTATCATCTTAACCATTTTTAAATGTGCAGTTCAGTAGTGTCAAGTACATTCATATTGTCCTGCAATCACTCTCCAGAACACTTTTCATCTTGCAAAACTGAAAATCTATACCCATAGACTTAGCATAATGTCCTCAAGGTTCATCCATGTTGTAGCACGTGTCAGAATCTCCTTCATTTTTAAGGCTGAATAATATTTCATTGTATGTATATACCACATTTTGTTTATCCACTTATCTGTCAGTGGATACTTGGATTGCTTTTGGCTGTGAATAATGCCACTATGAACGTGTGAACACAAAAATCTATTTGAGTCCCTGCTTTCAGTTCTTTTGGGTATATACCCAGAAGTGAAATTGCTGGACCATACAGTAATTCTGTTCTCAATTTTTTGAGGAACCGCCCTATCATTTTCCAGGGTAGCTGTACCATTTTACATTCCTACCAACAGTATACAAGGACTGTAATTTCTCCACATCTTTGCCAGCACTTTGTGTTTTATATTAGTCATTGTAATAGGTGTGAAGTGGTATCTCACTGTTTTTTGTTTTTTGATTTTGTGGTACACGGGTCTCTCACTGTTGTGGCCTCTCCCGTTGCAGAGCACAGGCTCCAGACGCGCAGGCCCAGAGGCCATGGCTCACCGGCCCAGCCACTCCGTGGCATGTGGGATCTTCCCGGACCGGGGCACAAACCCGTGTCCCCTGAATAGGCAGGTGGACTCTCAACCACGGCGCCACCAGGGAAGCCCATCACTGTTGTTTTGATTTGTGTTTCCCTAATGGTTAGTGACATTAGCATCTTTTCATCTGCTTGTTGGCCATCTTCTATCTCATACTTTTTAACAGTTGCATTATATTCTGATGAATGACTGTGGCACCACTAATTCAATCAGTCGCCTACTGATGGACATTTAGGTAGTTTCCAATTTTTTGCCATGAATAACTTTACACATGCATATGTATAAGTAACCATAAAAATCAATTTGTTCAGGATGCATGTTTTCCGATTCACTACCTTTCACTCTCAAAAGCAATCTGGTTTGAATAATATATATTATTTATCCAAGTGTCAGTTCTGCTATAGGACAAATTGCTACAAGTGAAATAAGGCAAGAACTAACTTTGATTAACCTTCCAAGGCTATTTGTTACCAGAGCCCACCCCACATTAGAAGTCCGGTATTAGAAAGAGATACCAAAATATGGCTTAGCTCTGTCTGAGACGTGTACGCTATACACTTAGATTACAGGATTGCAGAAAACAATAATCAAAGGCATGACTAGGATTCAACTACAAAAGACTGACAGAATAGTGATATTATCACTTCCCAGAGAAAACAAAATACCCAAAAAATGAAAACTGAATCTTACAGAAAGTCTGTAGTAAGGGGGCCACAAAAACAAAATAAAACAAAAATAGGGAAAAATGGAAGAGAATTAACTGACATTAAGAGAAAATTAGCATGATGAAGACTGTTGTATTTTCTCTGACACCAAGTATGTGTTTTTTCCCAATACCAACTGGGTGTCCAACAATTCAATTCATTTATGACACTAACTTCCCAGAGTCAGTGCAGACCCCACAATCAAGGGGTCAGGGCTCTGCCCCACAAGACTGCCCTCACTTCAGATGCCAGCTGCAAAAGGGATGACCAAGTTATCCACACTTCTGCCTGCAGACGAAAAATTCAGGGGCTCACATGACTGTCCCCCTCAGGTTCAATAATTCACTAGGACAGCTCACTGAACTCAGGAAAACACTTTACCTACACTTACCAGTTTACTGTAAAGTATATAACTCAAAAAGAGCCAAATAGAAGAGATATTCAAGTCAAGGTACGGAGGGAGGGGGTGACACAGAGCCTCCACACCTTCTCCAAGCACACTGCCTTCCCAGCACATAGATGTGTTCACCAACTTGGAAGATCTCTACATCCCTTCATCTAGGGGTTTTTATGGAAGCTTCATTAGGTAAGCATGATTGACTAGCTCATTGGTCATTGGTGATTGAACTCAATCTCCAGTCCCTCTCCCCTCCCCAGTGGGGCTGAAATTTCCAACCCTCTAACCACATGGTTGGTTCCTGTGGCACATCAGTCCCCTTCCTGAAGCTGCCTAGGGTTCCCTAAATTCATAAGCCATCTCATTAACATACAAAAGACAGTAAATTCCAAAGATTTCAGGAACTTTGTGCCAGGAACAGAGACAAAAACTAAATACAGTATTCATTTTTTACTTTACCACAAAGACTGAATTAATGACGTCAAAAAATAAAGTGGTCAAGGAGAATTAAGATAAGGGAAAAGACCTTTGAATTTCAGCAAGAACACTGTGGCAGAAGAAAGGTAGTTGTTCACTAAATCTGTTTCACTTTTCTCCTAGGCAGCCATCTAGGCTTTATTTGCCAAACTCCCATTACAGTTAACTGTGATTAAATGACTGATTTCTGATGAATGGAACAGGATAGAAGTGATGTATACAGCCTCCCAGGCCTACCCCATAAAACCCACCTCCATGCTTTCTTTTACTACTCTGCCAACTGAATGTTGATGCCCAAGATGACCCTGAGAACCACACTTTGAAGACAGCAAACCACACTCCTGTCTACACCACTGCCACTAATCAAGTAAGTGATTATGCAAGTAAAAAGAAAAAAGCTTGTTTCATTCTAGCCACTAAGGCTTCAAGGTTCACCTATTATAACATCTAGTATTTACTACCTTAATGAATTCAGAAAATATTACTAAACTTCAAATTTGTGATTCCAGAATGGAGAGGACATAAACTGTACTTCAGAATAAACCTCTGAAATGTGGGTGAGATGGATGTAAGAGATGCGAGTGGACAGCAAGAAATCATAACATTATAGTTTATTAAAATATTAATAGACAATCACCTGATAACAGTCCTGTAGGAAAAGCAGTATTATCAGAAAGAAAATTAACTTTGCTTAAGATTTTAAAGTTTCAGGTCCCATATTGCTTCCAGAGTACCACACCAGTCTCTTATAGAAATGGAGACAGCAAATGAAGAAGAATCATTTGAAACATTTTATAATGAAGAAGAAACAGGATAATAGGTAAGAGATAAACTCAAGAAAAGACTTTTTAAAGTTAATACTTGGTATCAATGGAAAATGAAGAATAGAACAAGGAACTGGACATTAAAAAGTATAGAACCACCCATAGTGGTGATATGACAGAAATTACATGAGAGATCAGTAGCAGTATTCTGTGTGGTAACGGGGCCAGGCTGTTTGCAAACAACATGAATTTGTAGTAGGTCAGGCTTGTGTACTGTAGTTCTACATTTTCTTCAGGAAGTTCACTACGGCGTCAAAGCATTAGGGATAGCAGGACCCCAACATGGTAAGAAAACCTTTCCTGAGGTGATTCTGAGAGCAGACCATGGAGACTGGGTAGGTGATTCTCTAGCATAACTGAGGCTATCAATACATTAGTAAAATAAGCAGAATTGTAAGCTACTGAAAGTCTAGTACAGTATAACAAACCACCTTAGTAAGCATCAAGGAATGTGAGAAGAATAACACCAAGACTGACTAGCTTCTACCTCAGAGATGTTGAGAGAATCCACTATCTCAGATGCATCCTCTAGACTCCATCTACAGGATGGAGTTCCTACCTGCTATGCAGTTTTATTACTTCAAAGAGACAACTGTGTCTTCGGGAGTAGGAAACAAAAATGTGAGCTCAAACCACCACTTTCCAGCTTAAACCCCATTTGTATCCACTTGCTTTGCTGTGAACATAACTTTAAAAAGTCCTTTTTGTAGTCCTTAGTATGTTTCAAAAGCCATGTCTTCATGAAACAAACTAAATATCCATTGACAGAGGAATGGATAAAGAAGATGTGGTACATATATACAATGGAATATTACTCAGTCATAAAAAAGAACAAAATAATACGATTTGCAGCAACATGGATGCAACTGGAGATTGTCATACTAAGTGAAGTAAGTCAGAAAGAGAAAGACAAATACCATATGATATCACTTAGATGTGTAACCTAAAATATGGCACAAATGAACCTATGAAACAGAAACAGACTCACAGACACAGAGAACAGACTTGTGGTTGCCATGGTGGCGGGGTATGGGAGTGATGGACTGGGAGTATGGAGTTAGTAGATGCAAACTATTACATATAGAATGGATAAACAACAAGGTCCTACTGTATAGCACAGGGAACTATATTCAATATCCTGGGATAAACCATAATGGAATATAAAACAGAATGTATTTATATGTATAACTGAGTCACTTTGCTGTATAGCAGAAATTAACACAACACTGTACATCAACTATACTTCAATAAAAAAGTAAATTTAAAAAAGCCATGTCTTCATACTTCATAGCAATGTTCTTGTTTTCAGCCTCAACTCTATGCAAAAGCAAGAGTTCTTCCACACATCCTTTACACCAGCTTTAAAACTAAATTCATCACCAAGCACCCTACCTCACCACAGAGGCTTTAGATGCTACCTACAGTATCTTTCATAGGTCTCATTTATAATTATATATTTTTTATTTTTAGTTGTCTTCTTATATTTCTCAAATCTCTCTGGCTGGGAAAGTATCTGACCTATCTTTATTTTAAATATTACTTATACAGCTAGTTTTTTATACTCACATGCAGGATCTACATTTTCACCTATTATATTTAATCCTCTTATATAAAAGGCCCATAACTCCAGCCTTTTAAAATCTTTGTGAACCCTGATTCTGTCATCCAGTATGTTCACTACCTTTCTCATTCTCCTTTCACGCATATTCCTCTACAAAGAGGGGAGAAAATTCTCTTCCATCCTTTCTACACTCAGTTTCCTGACCAAACAGTATTTATATCTAGGTCAGATGGACAACTGCTAGCCCATTTGCGGTATTCAATGCATTCTAAACAACTTAAAGAATTAAAATATTACATGATACTTATACTTACTTCTCTGCCCTCAAATAGCATCCCATACTAAGGCTACTTCTCCTATGTTACAACTGAAGAATGCTGAATACAAGATTTTTTTTACCTCTTCTCCCCAATCTATACTTATAATTACAGAAAACTGCATTCATATTGAAGGTAGTCAAATCATTAGTCTATAACTTAAATAAATGAACTAATATCTTAAGAACCACAAATTTAGAAATTCTAATGACACGGTTAATCCTCTTTTACTCAAGCCACAACATTTTTTATCACAGTACTTTAGTCTTCTAAAAAAATCAGAAAGATTTACAAATGCCTCAGTGCAGGCATTCCCTAGTGAAGATTGTGGCATGTTTTCTGAATTATGATATATAAAAATTCACTTCTGAGACAGGGCATCTTTAAAAAGAGCTAGTGCCTAAACAATACTATTTTGTTGATGCCCAAAACCAAGCCAATAAAAATATTTCTTCCCATAATCAGAAATAGATTGTTAGCCATAGAATGCCTCTGCAAAACAATTCTTAAATTTTCTTTGAAATATTGTCTCTAAAATTAACTGAAACTTTATTTATATGACTGTCTGTGGTTTCCATGTATGCCTAAAAGGCACAAGAAAAAGATAAAAATATCCCAGAATTGGAAAAGCAGTCATTATGTTTGGTTTAGCTTATTTTCATATTTTTATTTTTAAAAACCATCCAAATTAAAGTTCAGCATTTCTCAATAGAAGAAAAGAAAGAGAAGGCAATTTCTTTACACAAAAGCAGCAAGACTAAATTCAGCATCCTCTAAATTAAATTTGGGATTTGACTTATTAGCAAATGAATGCCTTAAATCCTTTCCCACAAGTCATAAAGTTTAGTCTTCAGTCTGAACAGAATTACCTTTCATTTATTATTTTTTCATGGAAAGGAATTTTACTTTAAACATAGCAGTGTGTACATGTCAATCCCAAACTCCCAATCTATCCCTCCCCCAGGTAACCATAAGTGCATTCTCTAAATCTGTCAGTCTGTTTCTGTTTTGTTCATATAAGTTCATTTGTATCATTTTTTTTTAGATTTTTTTTAGGTTCCCCATAGAAGTGATATCATATGATATTTGTCTTTGTCTGATTTACCAATACTTCACTTAGTATGATAATCTCCAGGTCCATCCATGTTGCTGCAAATGGCATTATTTCATTCTTTTTAATGGCTGAGTAATATTCCATGGTATATATGTACACATCCTCTTTAGCCATTCATCTGTTGCTTCTATGTCTTGGCTTTTGGGCATATATCCAGAGAAAAACATGGTTCGAAAGGATACGTGCACCCCAATGTTCATTGCAGCACTGTTTACAATACCTTTCATTTAGAATTTAAATACATGAAATACTTGTTGTGTGGGCAAGAAAGATGGCAACAGAAAATAATTTCAAGTCTAATACTATGCTCTGAATCCAGGTTTATCCTCCGAAAAAATAAGTGAAGTTGGTTTCTAATAACACAGCATTCTTTTTTTTTTTAAATATCTTTATTGGAGTATAATTGCTTTACAATGGTGTGTTAGTTTCTGCTTTATAACAAAGTGAATCAGCTATACATATACATATATCCCCAAATCCAGTGCCTCTTGCATCTCCCTCCCACCTTCCCTATCCCACTCCTCTAGGTGGTCACAAAACGCCGAGCTGATCTCCCTGTGCTATGTGGCTGCTTCCCACTAGCTATCTATTTTACGTTTGGTAGTGTATATATGTCCATGCCACTCTCTCACTTCGTCCCAGCTTACCCTTCCTCCTCCCTGTGTCCTCAAGTCCATTCTCTACATCTGCGCCTTTATTCCTGTCCTGCCCCTAAGTTCTTCAGAACCAATTTTTTTTTTTTTAGATTCCATATATATGTGTTAGCATACGGTATTTGTTTTTCTCTTTCTGACTTACTTCACTCTGGATGACAGACTCTAGATCTATCCACCTCACTACAAATAACCCAATTTCATTTCTTTTTATGGCTGAATAATATTCCATTGTATATATGTGCCATATCTTCTTTATCCATTCATCTGTCGACGGACACTTAGGTTGCTTCCATGTCCTGGCTATTGTAAATAGAGCTGCAATGAACATTGTGATACAAGACTCTTTTTGAATTATGGTTTTCTCAGGGTATATGCCCAGTAGTGGGACTGCTGGGTTGAATGGTAGTTCTATTTTTAGTTTTTTAAGGAACCTCCATACTGTTCTCCATAGTGGCTATATCAATTTACATTCCCACCAACAGTGCAAGAGGGTTCCCTTTTCTCCACGCCCTCTCCAGCATTTACTGTTTGTAGATTTTTTTTTTTTTTTTTTTTTTTTGCAGTACATGGGTCTCTCACCGTTGTGGCCCCTCCCGCTACAGAGCACAGGCTCTGGATGCGCAGGCCCAGCGGCCATGGCTCACGGGCCCAGCTGCTCCGCGGCACATGGGATCCTCCTGGACCGGGGCGCGAACCCGCGCCCCCTGCATCGGCAGGCAGACTCCCAACCACTGCGCCACCAGGGAAGCCCTGTTTGTAGATTTTTTGATGATGGCCATTCTGACTGGTATGAGGTGATACCTCACTGTAGTTTTGATTTGCATTTCTCTAATGATTAGTGATGTTGAGCATTCTTTCACGTGTTTGTTGGCAATCTGTATATCTTCTTTGGAGAAATGTCTATTTAGGTCTTCTGCCCATTTTTAGATTGGGTTGTTTGTTTTTTTTGATATTGAGCTGCATGAGCTGCTTGTACATTTTGGAGATTAATTCTTTGTCAGTTGCTTCATTGCAAATATTTTCTCCCATTCTGAGGGTTGTCTTTTGGTCTTGTTTATGGTTTCCTTTGCTGGGCAAAAGCTTTTAAGTTTCATTAGGTCCCATTTGTTTATTTTTGTTTTTATTTCCATTTCTCTAGGAGGTGGGTCAAAAAGGATCTTGCTGTGATTTATGTCATAGAGTGTTCTGCCTATGTTCTCCTCTAAGAGTTTTATAGTGTCTGGCCTTACATTTAGGTCTTTGATCCATTTGAGTTTATTTTTGTGTATGGTGTTAGGGAGTGTTCTTACTTCATTTTTTACATGTAGCTGTCCGGTTTTCCCAGCAGCACTTATTGAAGAGGCAACACAGCATTCTTTTAACACAGCATGCTTTTAACATTTCTGAACCTCAGTTCTTCCAAATTATAGAATCCTGTTTTCAGATCTTGCATTTACATTAAAGTCCAAATGCTAACCATAGCTTAAAGTGTCACTCTGAGAATACTCTCAGAATACTCTCAGATCTTGCCTGAGACTAAGAGTCAAAAAACCTGGGTTTGAATGCTAGCTCTGCTGCATCTGAGCTGCTAGACCTTAGTGAAACCGTTTAAACTTCCTAATCCTCAATTTACCTATCTTTAAATTAGACATACTACCTCTAATCATCTAATTTGTGAGTTCATCACAGTCTGTGAATTGTATGTAACTGTTAAATATTAACATTAATGTTACATGCTAAAAACTTGTTCCGCTACTACCACCTTGGTAGGGTAAGATGTTTTTCCATGTAAATCATCACAAAAGGGTCTCTACCACCTTGGAATCAAAAAACCACCTAGGCTCTGAGCCAAATCACCTTCAATTAGACTAAAATTTTATTAAGCCTATCTCTGGTCTTGAAGTTGCAGGAGTTGCTCTAGATTACACAGTATATCACAGTTATTCGAGTTATTGCTGTTAATATGCAGAATAGTTGCACCTCCCTAACATATAAAGTAAAGCACAAAGCCATAAATAATAAGACAACAAAAATTTAACAGTTAATGTTCTATTATGTTTTAAAAATGGGCTTTGGGGACCTCCCTGGCAGTCCAGTGGATAAGACTCTGCACTTCCACTGCAGGGGCACGGGTTCCATCCCTGGTCGGGGAGCTAAGATCCCACGTGCCACACAGCGCAGCCAAAAGATAAAAAAATAAAATTAAATTTAAAAAATTTTTAAATAAAAAATAAAAATGGGCTTTGTTAGATAAACAAATTTATTCTGTACCTGACAAAGCACAACAGACATTAGAAGATGAGAATTGCTATCAATTACGAAAAAAATAAAAGAAAAAATTCCCAATGTAATCCAGCACATCAAATATTCTTTAAATATTAATCTGGCTCCCAAAATCTTGAAGTGCTTCACAAAGAATCAGCCAAGATGTCATCTAGGAAAATCTTAGGTGAGGAAAAGTTATGCTACCTCTTAACACCTCGGTTTCACCAATCCAGCAGCACACAGCTCTACTTGTTATTGGAGAGACACTGACAGCACTTGAACATGGGAGTGTCTGTCACACAAAGAAAAAATATCCATTTACTAAGTATTAAAATCAACATGTGTCTCTCCATCACTACTGGAGAAATATCAGAGGCATCACAGTATCTATGCCTTAGCTTTCAAAATACAAAAATTATTCCTTCTCAGTGATAGCTAAATAGCTAGAGTCAAATCATGATCTCTCTCTGACCCAATAATGTCTGCTGTTCTTGAAATTTATGAAGGTGGTTCACTGTTCATATTGTCAAACTGATGTAGTTTATATCCATCCACACATTGATGTGAGGAGAGGTAGGAACTCACAAAAATTTCTATAATGTCTCCAGTACCAAAATGTTCCCCTTTCAATCATTACTAAAAAGGACAGTGAAGCAGAGTTTAAAAGCTTTAATAGTACAAACACCAGTTATCCACACCATAAGACCAATTACTACTATTTACAGGCATGTGGAAGAGAAGAGAAAGGAATACAAGGGCTCCCTTAAAAACCTACTTTTCTCTTCCATCTGTGTGGTAACTTTTACCTTACCCAGAACACTTGACTTCTGACACTTCTAGTCACCCAGTGTGGGTTTTTTTTTTCCCCAAAACAAGCAATTATCCACGACACCTGCTGGGTGTCCTACAATTTTACAATTTAACTCACTGATTAAGGTTAAGGGCTCAGTCCCACAAGACTGACCCCCACTTCAGATATCAATCGCAAGTAGGTTGTACAGTAGTACAACTTCTGTACGACTTGGCTATAAATCGGAGGTTCCCGTGACCTCCATCCCTTTGGATTCAATTAATTTACTCAAGTGGCTCATAGAGCTCGGGAAAACATTTTACTTACATTATCCAGTTTATTAAAGAATATGATAAGGAATACAGATGAACAGCCAGATGAAGAGATACATAGAGTGAGGTCTGGGAGGGTCCCAAGCATATGAATTTCTCTCTCTGTACAGTTGGGGTGCATCACCCTCCCAGTAGGTGCATGTTTCACCAACCTGGAAGCTCTCCGAATCCCAACTTTGGGGATTTTTATGGTGATGTCATCACGTAGGCATTATCAATCATTAATTCCATTTTCAGCCCTTCTCCCTTTTCAAGAGAATAGTAGATGGGGCTGAAAATTCCAAGCTTCTAATCATGGCTTGGTCTTTCCAGTGACCAGCCCCCATCCAGGAGCCATCCAGGAGCCCACCCAGAGTTGCCTCATTAGAACAAAAGACATTCATATCACCCAGGAACTTACAAAGGTTTCAGGAACCCTGTGTCAGGAACCGGGATCAAAGACGCTCATATCACTTAGGAAATCAGACGGACTTCAGAAGCTCTGTGCAAGGAACTGGGGGCAGAGACCACTATGTATTTTCTATTATCTCAAAGATCCTCACATTCTTTCCCCAGTTTTAATCCTGAACTCAAGATTTACCCTCTCTGTGTGTCTACAGAACCCACAGCCTTCTTTACAAAACTGGGTTTAACAATCAAAATTAAGCATTTAGAAATGTACCTTTTATCCTCAGCAAGGCAGAGATGGACAGTCATTTGCTAGGACAAGAAAATTCATAATTTTTAACATCAGTTTTATTCCTAATAAATATTTCTGATCCAGGCTAACAAGAGAATGAACAATTCTTCCTCTGGGGGAGGTGCTGCAATATGTCAAACAAACAGCAACAATGACAGTAACAATAATAACATTAACAAGCCACCTCATTTATTGAGCACTTAACTTTATGGAAGATACTGTTCTAAGCATTTTATTTATATTTTTCCCATTTTACCTTTGCAGCAACCCTATGAGATTAGTATTATCATTATCCTCATTTTATAGATGAAGACGACTGTTCAAGAAATTAAATAACTTTTCAGAAGTCATACCGTACAGGTGGGATTTCAACCCAGGCAGTCTCCTCTTCATTGCCATATTATACCAAATGATCACTCAACAAGAACTGCTTTGATTAACACTGCTCATGTATATATGTGTGTGTGTGTAAACATACACACAATATAAGTGAATACACAAACATACATACATACACACATATACGCACTCTCTAAACTTTATAGTAATATTGAAAAATACTTTAGTGATCATCTTTTCAGTCTCTCATTTTACCACCATAGATCCACCAACAGATAGAATGTCCTGGTCATCACAAATTATGCTCAACCATTAAATTCCTTTAAAATGGCTGACAAAAATAAAGCAGCTGAATTGCACTATTATAAAGCAACATACAAATTCTGTAACTGGAAAGAAAGAATTCAGATTTTGATTTCAAGGCCAAACTCAAACCATGACTGGTCACTATTAAACCAACCTTTGGTTTTGTTTGTCTGTGTTTTTGTTTAGTTTTCACTAAAACAACAACCTAGAAATTTTCAGAAAAAAATATAATATTTGATTAGTGACACACTATCACTGAAGCTACTAGGCTAAGATTTTGACTAAAAGAATCAGAGGAATTTTTCAGCTTCCAGGTATATAAAAATCATCTGTTTCATCTTTAATATTAAAGAGAAGATTAAACAGGAAAAAGAACAGCAAAACAGACATTTCAGAATCAGTATATTCAAAGTTTACTGTATTAGGGCGATTATTTCTAATAATGTGTTACAGTTAAATCACCAAATTATTTAAAAGTAACTGCAACATAAATATAACCATAAATGAAACATGAAAAGAAAAATATCATTATAAAAGTATAATAAAACAATACCAACTTACCAGTTCAACTCCCTGGGGAAAAGGTGTATCATCCCAGTCCTTCTGTGGAAACCTCTGGATTATTTTCCCCAGACCTGCTCCTGACCCTATTAATAAAATCAAAGTGAATATGGTTATAGGGTACTTAAAAGTCTGAATACTCATTATATTAATACTTATTTCTAAATGAATATTTGTTGAATAACTTGATATACTGATTAAACATTTTCAAGTTTTAAAGGGTCTAAAACTACCTTCTAAACATAACACTGAAATGATAGGCAATCCTTATCCTATAGACTCTCAAAAGAGTAACACATATGAAAAGCTAGGGAGAACAGACAGAGGCACTGAAATTGGAGTCTCCACACCATGGGAGCAACTGCACTTTGTTCCCAGTAAGGAAAGCTGTCTTCTCATTATCTCAAGTTGATATTTAAGAAGAATTTTTCTATGGAGACAAAGTAATTTTAAGTGACAAATGAAATGATACCATTAGCACTAAGTTTCAGTTATGGGTTATAAGCCCTGTTTTGGGTTAAATAAAGATTTTTAGAGTGGCCTGGGAACTTGACCATTGTCTAGACAGGGTTTCTCAACATCAGCACTACTGACATTTTGGGCCAGATAATTCCTTGTTGGGTTGGAGGCAGGGGGCTGGGAGCTATCCCGTGCATTATAGGATGTTTAGCAACATCCTTAGCTTCAACTCATTAGAAGTTAATAGCACCCCACCTACAATCACCAAGTTTTTACAACCAAAAATGTCTCCAGGTCACTGCCAAATGTGCTCTGGGGGGCCAAAAATGCCTCTGGTTGAAAACCATTGGACTATATATAGCATTATTGTTATAAAATTACCCTGTGACACTAAAAACCAGATCAACTTAAAATTGAACTTTGGGGATATAATCTGTGAGTAATTTGGGGCTAGAGAGTACATGTTAGGTCTAAATTGCTTTCTGCCATACTTTTTAAAATATTTATTTATTTATTTATTTGGCGGCACCAGGTCTTAGTCGCCCCAAGCAGGACCTTCGTTGCCGTGTGCGCGATCTTTTAGTTGCAGCATGTGGGCTCTCAGTTGCAGCATGTGGAATCTAGTTCCTTGACCAGAGATCGAACCCGGGCCCCCTGCCTTGGGGGCGCAGAGTCTTAACCACTGGACCACCAGGGAAGTCCCTCTGCAATACTTTTTAAGAGCTTCATGTGTTTGCATGTTCGACATGTTGTTCCAACTCACTTTGAAGTAAAAGCAACAACATTCTGATTATTTGGACATCTAAGCAAAGGAAACCTTAACACCTGATTCAAATTTTGTTTTTCTTCACTGATAGCTTCATTACTTTTCTTTTAAATTTTTTAATAGATCTTTATTGGAGTATAATTGCTTCACAATACTGTGTTAGTTTGCATTGCACAACAAAGCGAATCAGCCATATGCACACACGTGTCCCCACATCCCCTCCCTCTTGAGCCTCCCTCCCATCCTCCCTATCCCACCCCTGTAGGTCATCGCAAAGCACTGAGCCTATCTCCCTGTGCTATGCTGCTGCTTCCCAACAGCCAACTATTTTATATCGGTAGTGTATATATGTCGACACTACTCTCACTTTGCCCCAGCTTCGCCCTCCCACCCCATGTCCTCAAGTCCATTTTCTATGTCTACCTTTTTATTCCTGCCCTGCAACTAGGTTCATCAGTACCATTTTTTTTTAGATTCCATATATATGCGTTAGCATATGATATTTGTTCTTTCTCTTTCTGACTTTCTTCACTCTGTATGACAGACTCTAGGTCCATCCATCTTACTACAAATAACTCAATTTTGTTTCTTTTTATGGCTGAGTAATACTCCATTGTATATATGTGCCACATCTTCTTTATCCATTTATCTGTCGATGGACATTTAGGTTGCTTCCATGTCCTGGCTATTGTAAATAGTGCTGCAGTGAACATTGGGGTGCATGTCTCTTTTTGAATTATGGTTTTCTCAGGGTATATGCCCAGTAGTGGGATTGCTGGGTCATATGGTAGTTCTATTTTTAGTTTTTTAAGGAACCTCCGTACTGTTCTCCATAGTGGCTATATCAATTTACATTCCCACAACAGTGCAAGAGAGTTCCCTTTTCACCACACCCTTTCCAGCATTTATTGTTTCTAGATTTTTTGATAATGGCCATTCTGACCGGCATGAGGTGATACCTCATTGTAGTTTTGATTTGCATTTCTCTAATAATTAGTGATGTTGAGCATATTTTCATGTGCCTCTTGGCCATCTGTATGTCTGCCTTGGTGAAATGTCTATTTAGGTCTTCTGCCGATTTTTTAACTGGATTGTTTGGTTTTTTGATATTGAGCTCCATGAGCTGTTTGTATATTTTGGGGAGTAATCCTTTGTCTGTTGTTTCATTTGCAAATATTTTCTCCTATTCTGAGGGTTGTCTTTTTGTCTTGTTTATGGTTTCCTTTGCTGTGCAAAAGCTTTAAAGTTTAATTAAGTCTCATCTGTTTATTTTTGTTTTTATTTCCATTACTCTAGGAGGTGGGTCAGAAAAGATCTTGCTGTGATTTATGTCAAAGCATGTTTTTCCTGTGTTTTCCTCTAAGAGTTTTATAGTGTCTGGCCTTACATTTAAGTCTTTAATCCATTTGGAGTTTATTTTTGTGTATGGTGTTAGGGAGTGTTCTAATTTCCTTCTTTTACATGTAGCTGTCCAGTTTTCCAGCACCACTTATTGAAGAGGCTGCCTTTTCTCCACTGTATGTTCTTGCCTCCTTTGTAGTAAATTAGGTGCCCACATGTGAGTGGGTTTATCTCTGGGCATTCTATCTTGTACCACTGATCTGTATTTCTGGTTTTGGGCCACTGTCATACTGTCCTGATTACTGTAGCTTTGTGGTATAGTTTGAAGTCGGGGAGCCTGATTCCTCCAAGTCCGTTTTTCTTTCTCAAGATTGCTTTGGCTATTCGGGGTCTTTTGTGTTTCCATACGAATTGTAAAATTTTTTGTTCTAATTCTGTGAAGAATGCCATTGGTAGTTTGATAGGGATTGCACTAAATCTGTAGATTGCTTTGGGTCATATAGTCATTTTCACAATATTGATTCTTCCAATCCAAGAACATGGTATATTTCTCCATCTGTTTATGTCATCTTTGATTTCTTTCATCAGTGTTCTATAGTTTTCTGAGTACAAGTCTCTTGCCTCCTTAGGCAGGTTTACTCCTAGGTATTTTATTCTTTTGGTTGTAATGGTAAATGGGAGTGTTTCCTTAATTTCTCTTTCTGATTTTTCATTGTTGGTGTATAGGCATACCAGAGATTTCTGTGTATTAATTTTGTATCCTGCAACCTTACCAAATTCATTGATTTTATCTATTAGTTTTCTGGTGGCATGTTTAGGATTTTCTATGTATAGTATCATGTTATCAGCAAACAGTGACAGTTTTACTTCTTCTTTTCCAATTTGTATTCCTTTTATTTCTTTTTCTTCTCTGACTGCTGTGGCTAGGACTTCCAAAACTATGTTGAATAACAGTGGCGAGAGTGGACATCCTTGTCTTGTTCCTGATCTTAGTGGAAACGCTTTCAGTTTTTCACCGTTAAGTATGATGCTTGCTGTGGGTTTGTCATATATGGCCTTTATTATGTTGAGGTACATACCCTCTGTGCCCATTTTCTGGAGTGTTTTTTTTATCATAAATGGGAGTTGAATTTTGTCATAAGTTTTTTCTGCATCTATTGAGATGATGATATGGTTTTTATTCTTCAATTTGTTAATGTGGTGTATCACATTGATCGATTTGAATATATTGAAGAATCCTTGCATCCCTGGGATAAATCCCACTTGATCATGGTGTATGATCCTTTTAATGTGCTGTTGGATTCTGTTTGCTACTATTTTGTTCAGGATTTTTACATCTATGTTCATCAGTGATACTGGTCTATAATTTTCTTTTTTTGTGATATCTTTTTCTGGTTTTAGTGTCAGGGTGAACATCTGATTCAATTTAAAAAAATTCACTATCATCTCTCATCCTCATCCCTGTGAACTGAACTCCCCCCCGCCCTCACCTAGACTTTAAAATCACTTTATGACCAAATCTTACCTTTAAAAGATAAACGGAAAGTTAAGTTCATTTTACTGACCAACTCTGAACTATCTGCTAAAACCAAGGTCACGTTTGACAAAGGCAAAATGAAAACATTCTCAATTAAAATTAACAACTGCTGCAGTATAGTAACTCTTCATATACCCATCATTATAGGGGAATAAAGGATTTCATTAAGAGTAAACTAAAAGTGATTTATCATAGGCATTCACTTTTCAAAATCCACCTCAAGCATCACCACTTCTTACATTCACATCAAGGCTAATTCAACAAATTACTAGATACTGGGATACACAATGAAAAAGATATGGCCCCTATCCTCAAGGAACTGATAAGCTATTAGGAGAAACAGAAAAATGAACTGATAATTTCAGTATATCATGGTAAGTACAATGATAGAAGAGAACCTAACCTAATGTAGCAGAGAAACCATGGAAAACTTTACAGAAGAAATGAGAGAAAGCTTCTTGTTCTTTCAGTACCATCTTTATATGCCCAAGTACTTAGCATACTGAATGCCTCGCACTTAGTTCATATGGAGCTAAATGTTTAATAGATTCGTTAATATTGACAGAAACTGTTTTAAGCTTACATCTCCTCTCTCTTTTTTTTTTTTGCAGTACGCGGGGCTCTCACTGCTATGGCCTCTCCCGTTGCGGAGCACAGGCTCCGGACACGCAGGCTCAGTGGCCATGGCTCACGGGCCCAGCCGCTCCGTGGCATATGAGATCTTCCCAGACCGGGGCACAAATCCGTGTCCCCTGCATCGGCAGGCAGACTCTCAACCACTGCGCCACCAGGGAAGCCCTCCTCTCTTTTTAAAAAGTGAGAAATGCATGTTATTTATCTCATCATACTTAACCAGGTGTTCCTATATTGTTTATTCAGTTCTGAAAGTCATACCTCATGCATTGCAGGCTCAGAAAATATTTTAACACATTAATTTTTACTAATTATAAAAATAACAAATGTTAACTGCAGGAAATTTTTTGAATATATAAAAATATAAAGAAGAAATCACCCATAATCCCACACCTGAAGACAATTACTGTTAACATTTTATCCTAGGCTTTTTTCATACATGCATTTTTTCATCAGAATTGAGATAATACTAAACCTAGATTTATATAATGGTTTACTATTAATATTTTATAATGGATCCTTGATCATAATATGCATTTTCTATTTTCTCTATTATAAGTAATGCTTCAAAAAATCTTTCTATATAAATCTTTATCCTCATCTCACTTTTGCCCAAAAAATTCTTAGATATACAACTAATGGATCAAAGAATATGACAATTTTAAAGACTCACACAAGGCCAAAGGGCTCACCAGAAAGATACTAATAATTTTTTTACATTCTGTGTATAAGAATGAGACTGGCATTTTCACTACATCCTCACCAACAACTAAAATTTGTTTTAGTTACTGCCAATTTGAGAAGTAAAAAAGTTCCTCGTAAGCAGGAGCATAACTTTCAAAAGTTCTCCAGGAGCAACATATTATTTATTGATTTCATAATGATATGCAGTCTTTCAATAATGTGAAAGGTTAGTTTGAAATGCTGATGTAACATTTATAAGTGCACATAGAAATATGATTCATGAGTGATAGATTTCATATGATAAAGTTATTTGTAAATGGAAATTAGGTTATAAAAAGGCAAAAATAAAAATGCTAAAATGATACTTCACAAGTAAAATGTGGAAAGAGCTACAATAACTTGGTTTTGAATATCAAATATGTAAACTGATGCACCTAACAACTTTTGAGGAACTTAGAAAAATACCTTAGAGAGGTAAACAAACATTGTCTGATTCTTGCTTCTTGATTTTAAGAGTTTAGTCTGAACGGTTAAACTTATTTCCCAAGTTTATATAATTTATATAAAACCAGTCTTATAGGAAGTACTGTTTGTATTTAAGAATGCTGACGAGATGACCTTTTACATTGAGGAGCAAGCCACATTGAAGGAAGACTGTTCTAGAGTCAGATGTCCACCAGTGGACTGATAATTATGTCCAGAGGTGAAATAGGTCATGTAAGTCAGAGTGAGTGGCTGTGGAAGCAGCTCCTATTTGCACTATGTATTAAATGGGGCTGGGTGACTGGGTAGGGAGAGAGAGAAATTCCTTAAAAGAAAGGGGACCACTTCTTAGAAAGGAGAGGTGCTAGGCAGACAAAACTGTGATTGTTCACTGCACTGCATGCAGCTAAATTGAAAAACAGAGGGGACGGTTATTAGTCAAGGCCTCCATGTGTTTCTTTCCAGCCCCTACTCTTCTACCCCATCATAAAAACAAGAAATATGATGACCAAATGGAGTTTATACATAAAAAGGGGGACTCCTGGCAGGATACCAGCACATTTGGAAATAGCCTTTTTTGAAAAAAAGTGCAAATGCTAGACAAACTGCCCCAAACAAATTTAGGAAGGGTGAGGAAATACTGGCATGATCAGGCACACTTTTCCCTCCTTTATGTGTGGTAAGCCACTTTCCCTTGGGTCCTGGTAGGGCTGCCAGACTACCCAACCCAGCCACAAGGATTAGCAAGTGACCTAGGATGATCTCAGTCAAAGTAACTGTTTTAGCCTTACCAGATAACCCCAGGAAAGTCAAACAGTATTCTCGGGGGTTACTAAGTAGTATGCTATAGGTGTGGAGTTGCCAGTAGTATAAGGAAGAAGTTCATCTGCAGAAGAACTGAAGAGTTAGTAGGGGTTAACTAAGTGAAGAAATGTAATACTCTGCTCTATACAAAACAGGATGGTTGATATTTGTTGACTGTACCAATTGACAAAAATTAATCGTTGAAGTGGCTTGTGTATGCTTAAAGTGTAAACGTACAAAATATATACTAATTTGTTTAACACAGACTCTGAACTTTGAGAAATTACTCTAATGCGTAATTTGCTAAATCTTCTGTATATTTATCTAAATAACTAGATCAATGGTTATCTACATTGGACTTGTTTTATGAAGTCCAGCTGCCCATATCACCTTCTATCGCAAATGGCACCACCCACAGCTCAGTGAAGGGCAGCAGTCATGCTCAGAAGCACACAATCCTGTCTCTCTCCTCTCACCAGCCAGAGAGAAATTATGAAATCATTATTTTTGGTTATCACATTTACTGCTACTTGTCTGTCTCACCTCACTAGAGTGAAAACAGTGATTTTGGCCTGCTTTGTTTACTGATGTATCCCAGGCATTTAGAACAATTACTGGTATATATTAGATACTTAATAAAATACTTGTTGAGTCAATGAATGGGACTATTAGGTGGGCAAGGGCATTTATAAACCAGCAAGCACCTTATGACCAGAGTGACCTGGCTGTAAAAGGTATCCTAGACAAATTTGATTTCTCTGCTAGGAAATTCTGAATAGAAGAAATGAGAGCCTAAAGCAGCTAAAAAGATGTATCAAGACTTGCGAGCTCAGGCAACCACAGGGAGTCATGTGTAAAGCCAGTTATAGAACAGCAGAAACCCCGGCAGAGACTTGCCAGTAGAACAGGTCTACCTCCAGTAAACTCTGGCAGCACTGTTGCATCTGTCATCAAACTTCTTAAGTATTGTAATGATATTCCTCCTTCTTAAGCTAGAATGGACCTATGATTCCTTGTCAGTAAAGAATCCAAACTATAATACACTGTAAGAGGCACTCTGATAGATCAAGCCCTTTCAAACTGGTAAAGGGTTTGGAAAATTTTACATAAAAAGAAGACTTAGAAAACTTTTTTTAAAAAGTTAAGAAGCACACATGAGAACTTTCTCCAAATATGTAAAGAGCTATTATGTGGAAGAAGATAGAGTGGAGCAAACTAGAGCCAAAAACTATAATTCAGAGGAGAGATTTTTGAGTCAATATAAAGGAAGAACCTTTTGAGAATGAGAACTATCAAAAACAGAATGAACTGCCACAGAAAGCAATGGTTAGAACAAGTTTTAGTACAAGCAACTAGTTTTTGTGGTCTGGAAAACTGGGCAGAACGGTAAGAGGACAAATTCAAAAAATATGGAAAGCAGACTACTACAGCAATTCATTTATTCAACAATAACGCAATGCCAGGCCTTGTGTTAGGTGCTAAGGATAAAACCTGCTGTGAGAACATTTAAAACTTGAATTGGGGTTTTAAACAGCACTTAAATGATTAATTTTTGTCAATAAAAGGACAGAGGTAGGCACAGTATAACAATGGGTAAAGATTAGGGAAGAAAATAATACTGTTTAGAAATCAGGTCATGAGTCTAAGGAAATAAGGGATAGAAAAACTAAAAAGTTCCAAATTTTGGAATAGAGGTATTTCTTATTCCTATTTTGACATAATAGCAGCATCACTTAAGTTCAATGATGAGAAATGTAATTTCTTGAGAACCCAAATAAAATGATAAGTAATGGTATATCCAAAAGAAAAATCTTAAAAGCAGACATTCTTTCATGCTTTAAAAAGCAATTCATTAAGTCTGTTCTCTATACCTGTGAGTCTGTCTCTCTTTTTGCTATGAGGCGGGATGGGGTAGGGGACTGAGAGGTACAAACTACTATGTATAAAATGGATAGGCTACAGGATGTACTATACAGAATAGGGAAATACAGTCATTGTTTTGTAGTGACTTTAAATGGAGTATAACCTATAAAAATGCTGAGTCACTGTGTTGTACACCCAAAACTAATATGATGTTATAAATCAACTATAGTTCAATTTTTAAAATGCAATTCAAGTTGTCTAAAAGTGCATGATGCATATACATGGTGACTTCTTTACACAGTGACTTTGTTTTTCAGATGATTTATACACTTAGCAAACTTTACACTCAGTCTACATGTAATATTGCAAAACTATTCATGAATAATTATGGAAATTAAAGTATGGACTTTCTGACTGGCTAACACATTTCAAATATATAAACCAAATAACAGAGTAAATTTATTAATATCTACATGCAAAAGCAGAAGCCCCTAGCTTTATTAATGAAGAGGGTATTTGTCTTTGTCTGCTGTATTTCACTTAGAGTAATGCTGGTAGAAAACAGGAGAGACTGGTAAAAGAGTAAAAACTTTCAACCATAAGATGAATAAGTCTGAGGATCTAAGGTAAAAC
Organism: Mesoplodon mirus; assembly: GCF_964341445.2. Taxonomy (NCBI): domain Eukaryota; kingdom Metazoa; phylum Chordata; class Mammalia; order Artiodactyla; family Ziphiidae; genus Mesoplodon; species Mesoplodon mirus. Next base: position 63,115,574 of record NC_138983.1, read on the forward strand.
ATGGTGACTACAGTTGGTAACACTGTATTGTAAAACTGGAATTTGCTAACAGAGTAGAACTTGTTTTCCAAACAAAAAAAAAGATAAATATGTGAAGTGATGAGTTAATTAACTAGATGGGGGAATCCTTTCACAATGCATATCTATATCAAATCACCATGATGTATTCTTTAAATATCTTAAATTTTATTTGTCAATTTTACCTAAATAAACAGTTGGGAAAAAATAGTGAATTAACAGAATTAACAGAATTAACAGAAACTTTTAAATAGGAATATTACACAAATGAAACAGTAACCTTTATGACTAACCTTTGAAATAATTTTACAAGTAAATGAACAGATAATGTAGAACAATACATCATCTAAAATGTCCTCTTATTTTCATCAGATTGCCCATCCCTTGGTTCCTAACTGTTCCTCATCTCTCCCAAGGAGGACAAGAACAGAATCGACATAGATTTGTCCTTAGACAGGAAGTAGAAGAGTTCTGATAAAGAAACATTGCAGACATAGTATATCTGACCTCTGATTAGTATAATGGAAAGAACCCAGACTTGGACGTTAGTCAGACTTAGGTTCAAATTCAGGCTCTGCTATTTCATAGTCTTGTGACCTTGAAAAATACACTTAATCTCTCGAAATCTGTTTTCTCAACCTCAAAATATGGTTAATATAATGCCCATCACACAAGGCTGCTATTAACAATGAGATTACATACCTAGCAGCACAGAATCTTCCACAAAAGACAGGCTTGGGACAAGAAAAATTAGGTCAATTTAAGACTTACTCCTTTACTTGAAGAATATAATTTAAAGGAGCTCCCATTGTTAATATTATCTCCTTAACGTAAGTGAAGTATCCAAAGCCTATTAAGAAACCAGTGGCAACCTAAAGGACAGCCTTTAATTGATATCTGTTTTACCCTGTCCCAATCAACACTTTTATTAATTACATGGTGGAAAACAGAAGACATCCTCTTCAAATCTATAAAAAGCAAAAATCTGAGAGAAGATGGAGATGGAGGTAGCAGAAATGTAGCTCATCAATCTGTCTGAATTCCCATATAAAAAATAGCATCAAAATATCACAGTGAACTGGCATAAAGACCAATGTAACAGAATAGAGAGCCCAGAAATAAACCCTCATGTATATGGTCAAATTATCTTTAAGAAAAGTGTCAAGGCTACACAATTGGGAAAGAATAGTTTCTTCAACAAACAGTGCTGGGAAAACTGGATATCCGTATGCAAAAGAATAAAGTTGGACCCTTACCCTACACCACATAGAAAAATTAACTCAAAATGGATTAAAGACCTAAACCTAAGACTTGAACTACAAAATTCCTAGAAGAAAACAAAAGGGAAAAGCTTCATGACATTGGATTTGGCAATGATTTCTCAGATACGACATCAAAAACACAGGCAACCAAAGTAAAAATAGACAAATGGGACTACATCAAACCTAAAAACTTCTGCACAGCAAAGGAAACAATCAACACAGTAAAATGCAACCTGCAGAACAGGAGACAGTATCTGCAAGCCATATATCTGATAAGGAGTTAATATCTACAATATATTAAGAGCTCCAACAACTCAACAACAACAATAAAAATCCAATTTAAAAATAGGCAAAGAACTTACATGGACATTTCTGCAAAGAAGACCTACAAATAGCCAACAAGCATATGATAAGATGCTCAACATCACTAACCTAATTAGGGAATGCAAATCAAAACCACACAGGTTAGGATGACCACTATGAAAATTCCAGAAAATAACAAGTGTTAGTGAGGGTGCAGAGTAACTGGAACTCTTGTGGATTGTTGTCTAGGATATAAAATGGTACAGCCCCTGTAGAAAACAGTATGGAGGCTCCTCAAAAAATTAAAAATAGAATTATCATATAATCCAACAATCCCACTTCTGGGTATATATTCAAAAGAATTGAAAATAGAATCTCAAAGAGACATTTGCACATCCATGTCCACTGTAACATTATTCACAATAGTCAAGAGGTAGAAGCAACCAAAACATCTATTAACAGATGAATGGATAAAGAAAATGTGGTACATACATACATGGAATATTATTTAGCCTTAAAAAAGAAGGCAATTCTGTCATATGCTACAATGTGAATAAACTTTGAGGACATTATGCTAAGTGAAATAAGCCAAATACTGCATCCTCTTATATGACAAATGTAAAGGAGCCAAACTCCTAGAAATATAAAGTAGAATGGTGGTTGACAGGGGCTCAGGAAGAAATGAAAGGGGAGTTTTGTTCACTGGGTATAGAGTTTCAGTTTTGCAATCTGAAAAAGTTCTAGGGATCTGTTACAAACCAACATACACACACACACACACACACACACACACACACGTAGTAAACACTGATGCACTGTATACTTAAAAATTTTAAGATGATAAATTTTATATTATGCATTTTTTACAATAATTTTTTTAAAAATAGCACAACCAAATACTCATGGACAACATGCATAAGAAAACTAGGTGAGGGCTTCCCTGGTGGCGCAGTGGTTGAGAGTCCGCCTGCCGATGCAGGGGACACGGGTTCGTGCCCCAGTCCGGGAAGATCCCACATGCTGCGGAGCGGCTGGGCCCGTGAGCCATGGCCACTGAGCCTGCGCGTCCGGAGCCTGTGCTCCACAACGGGAGAGGCCACAGCAGTGAGAGGCCCGTGTACCGCAAAAAAAAAAAAAAAAAAAAACTAGGTGAAAAGGTATCTCCGAAATACCCCAATGGGAGAAAAACCATAAACATCCACCAAATCTGGAAAGTATCTGCATCTGTGCAGATTAAGGAAGAAACAACAGTAATGGTTTGAGAACAGGAGGACCCCAAAATAGCCAACAAGTATTCACTAGAAAGCAGAATGGCCAATTTGAGAGCAGCAGCTCAAAATGGAAGGGCAAGGACAACATTTCTGCAGCAAGGACTAAAACTGCTGGAGCAGTTTAAGCCCCCACACTGGAGAAACTTCAGGGAGTAGAATCAAAATTGAGCAGAAAAGGACTTATACTACCTGACTTAAGAAAGGTAGTGGGAAGCAGCCGCAGAGCACGGGGAGATCAGCTCGGTGCTTTGTGACCGCCTGGAGGGGTGGGATGGGGAGGGTGGGAGGGAGGGAGATGCATGAGGGAAGGGATGTGGGAACGGATGTATATGTATGACTGATTCACTTTGTTATAAAGCAGAAACTAATAAAAAAAATTACAAAAAAAAAAAAAAGACTTACAATTAGGGGCTTCCCTAGTGGTGCAGTGGTTGGGAGTCCGCCTGCCGATGCAGGGGACACGGGTTCGTGCCCCGGTCTGGGAGGATCCCACATGCCACGGAGCGGCTGCGCCCATGAGCCATGGCCGCTGGGCCTGCGCATCCGGAGCCTGTGCTCCGCAATGGGAGAGGCCACAACAGTGAGAGGCCCGCGTACCGCAAAAAAAAAAAAAAAAAGACTTACAATTAAAGCTAGAGGAATCAAGACAATGTGGTAGGGACTTCCCTGGTGGCGCCATGGTTAATAATCCGCTTCCCAATGGAGGGGACATGGGTTCGAGCCCTGATCCGGGAAGAGCCCACATGTCGTGGAGCAACTAAGCCCATGTGCCACAGCTACTGAGCCTGTGCTCTAGAGCCCACAAGCCACAGCTACTGAAGCCTGTGTGCCACAACTACTGAAGCCCACGTGCATAGAGCCCTAAGAATCCCACACACCGCAACAAAGAGTAGCCTCTCTTGCTGCAACTAGAGAAAGCCTGCACGCAGCAACAAAGACCCAATGCAGCCATAAATAAATAAATAAATAAAATTTAAAAAGACAATGTGGTACTGTTATTAGAATCAATCAATAAATTGGACAATAAAAGAAAACCCCTATGACTGTCTCTCAACAGATGCAGAAAAAAGCATTTGACAAAATTCAATGTCCATTCATGATTTTAAAAAACACTCAGCAAATAACAAATAAAACATCCTCAATACATTAAAAAGCATTTATAAAAAGCCTATGGCTAACATCATACTTAATGGATATAGACTTAAATGCTTTTCCACTAAGATACAGAAAAAGGATGTCCACTACCATGACTTCTATTCAGCACTGTACTGGAAGTGCTAACCAGTGCAATACAATAAGAAAAAGACGCAAAAGGTATACAAATGGGAAAAGTATAAGTAATATTGTCTTTATTTGAAGATAACCTATAGAAAATCCTAAGAAATCTTTAAAAAGCTACTAGAACTAATAAATGAGTTTAGCAAGACTTCTAAGGATCAATATAAAATATTGATTGTATTTCTATATACTAATAGATTTCTACATACTGGCAATAAAAACTAAAATTTAAAAACCATATGCCATACATTAAAAATCATGAAATACTTAGGGCCATTAATAGGTAAATGGATTTAAAAAATTGTGGTATATTCATACATTGTAACATAATTCAGCACTAAAAAATAAAACTGCTGATATATGTAACGACATGGATAAATCTTAAAATAATTACGCAGATCAAAAGAAGCAAAACAGGGCTTCCCTGGTGGCACAGTGGTTGAGAGTCTGCCTGCCGATGCAGGGGACACGGGTTCGTGCCCCGGTCTGGGAAGATCCCACATGCTGCGGAATGGCTGGGCCCGTGAGCCATGGCCACTGAGCCTGAGTGTCCGGAGCCTGTGCTCCGCAATGGGAGAGGCCACAACAGTGAGAGGCCCGCATATCGCAAAAAAAAAAAAAGCAGCAAAACACAAATGAGTACCTGCTACAGGATTTCATTCACGTGAAACTGAAGAAAAGATGTCTACTCTATAGTGATAGAAAGCAAATCAGTGGTTGCCTAGGGATGTGTATTAGGGATCGACTTGAATAAAAGAGGTATGAGGGAATTTTTTAGAGTGATGGAAATTTTCTTTATTCTTAATGCAGTGGTGCTTACATGACTAAATACTTCTGCTACCAGAGAGTTAAGACAATCAGGAAGGAATACATCTTCTTTAAATTTTGCCTATAGTCAGAATGGAATCCATTGTAATCTATGGAAGAATGAAAGAGTCCTAGCATAATTCATCTGTAATGTATATTTTCCTCCTGTAATAGTTTTCTCTATATTTGAACATGTTCCTCTAGTCTGTTTGGAAGATATTGTGATAGAAATGTACAATATCCCAAGGCAGCCTCTTCTATATCTGGATGATTATCATAGAAGATCTTTCTGAGAACCTGATACAGGAAACTTTAACTATGATGTGCAGTATTATCATCAATCTATCAAATTATTTTTTTAAGTACTAAATGTAATATGTGAATACAAACTAAGAAGACAACTGTGTTCAAATTTAAGGAGAATATTTTATATATGGAATCAAAAATAAAACTAAATTCACAGATTAAAAAAATTTAATGAGAATAACTATTTCTTCTCTGGCTCTCTCTATGCATACATTTCGGTTTTTAATCTTTAAAAATAGGTATCTTTAAATGAATTTAAATAATTTAAAACTCTTTCTAAGCCCCAGAAGATAGGAAATGAATTTAGTTATGAGGTGTATAACTAAAATGTATTTTAGTTATAAGGTGTACTAGGTTGAATAATGTACCCCAAAGATTCATGCCTACTTGGAACCTCAAAATAAAACTTTATTTGGAAATATGGTCTTATTTAGAATATGGTCTTAATTAGTTAAAACGAGGTCATACTGGATTAGGGTAGGCCCTAATCCCATGGCCAGTGCCCTGGAAGAAGAGAAAACAGAGATACAGACAGATACACAGGAAAAATGCCATGTGAAGACAAAAGCAGAGACTGGAATGTTAGACCTGCAAGTCAAAGAATGTCTTGGACTGCAAGCAACCACCAAAAGCTAGAAGACAGGCATGGACCAGACTCTCCCTCAGCACCCTCCAGAAAGAACCAACCTTGCCGACACCCTGATTTTGGTCTTCTAATCTCTAGAACTGTGAGAGAATAAATTTCTGTTGCTTCAAGCTACCCAAATTGCAGTACTTGGTCACATCAGCCCTAGAAAACTAAAATATTTGGTAACAATATTTCATTACATTAGTAGATATCTGATTTTGTTGACATGAAAGAAAGAACTAAAAAAAAAATTCTATTTTGTTATAATATCTGCTTGCTGGTCACGGTGCTCCTTCCTGGGACTATATAGGATAAATTTAGTCCCATTTCTACATTGTAGTCCTTCAAATATTTGAATATAACTAACAAAAATCTTATCCCCTGCCTCCTCCTCTCCCTGATCTTTACTTATTCAGCTTAAATAGTTTCAGTTTGTCCCACAGATCCCAACGTGATTTTTTTTTTTTTTTTACAGGGTTAGGAATATGGAGTGCGGGTCTAGATTACCCGCATTCTAATCCAGTTCTGCCATTTACTTGCTACCTGACTCTACGAAAATTGCATTATCTCTTTGTGCTTCATTGTTTTCCCCATACATAAAAGAGGGCTACCTCTTAAGAGCTCTTGTCAGGAAAAATATGAGTTAATATACATGTAAGGTGTTTCAACAAGCACTTGGCGCATGGTAAACACTATATAAGTGTTGATGATGATGATAATGATGACCACGATTATAACAAAATAAGCGTGTGCCAGTTTGCCTGAGTAGTACTCAGAGCTGAACACAGAACTTCAGATTACTGAGTTGATCTAAGTGATGCAGTATAGAGAACTGTTGTTCTAAATAACTGTGCTACTAACAATGAAGCTTAAAGTGTTAATTATATTAGGTCTTTTGGTTACCACAAGACTTTTGAATGAAACATGTAAACCTTTTTTTAAACATGTTGATGCTATCCTGTACTGTACAAACACTGTTGCAGACTCAAGTTGTACCTATTAAATTTCTTTAGTTAGCCTAGCACAGGCATGTTTTAGATCCTATGTCTGTTACTCACTGTATTTATATTACTCAATTTTTTTAAGTGAGGGCATACATTTCATAGAATGTGACCATTTTAACAGTTCGATAGGTGTTGACAAAATCTTAAAAACTATTTCAGTAAAATAAAAACAAAAATGGAAAAAATGGAAATTATTTGATTGTGTTATATTAAAAAATCGCTCAAGGAGTTCCTCCAGAAAGCATTTTCCAAAAACACTTCATCAATATCAGCATAAGTCTGATTAAAATTTTTTATTTTCCCAACTGGAGTTAAAATGTCCACGGGGAAAAAGTCTTGGTCAAAACATGCTACACACACATTATGGACATTGGCACCAGTCCTTCTATCCATTCTATCCCCAATCTGCAACTTCAGCACTCTGCCTAGCACCTGTTCTTCTCTTCTTCATTGAGAAAATCACCCTCAAGGGGAAACGAGTGAAGCAAAAACACAATGCTAGAAAATCAGAACTTCTGACCTTTCAGGAATATATATAACTGATCTATACATCTTAACAGGGTAGAAGCTGATCAGCAGAAACTTAATTTACTTGTTCACAGGTAAAATTAAGATGAGGGTCTTGCAGGTCCCAAGCTCCTGATCCTTGATTTACAAAATCTGCTTTTTAGCAAATGATAATTTTTTAAAATGTCTGCTTATTCATCAGAAGACTTGTGCTATAATGCCAAAATAATCAGAAGATCAAAGCTCACCAAAACAAGATCTAATTGTGCCAGTAAAGACCGACTTTCAAAGGATAAGGAAAATAAAAACTGTTCATTCACTGAAAAGAAAGCATGCAGGAAATCATTCCACAAAAGACTTTCATATTTGATCCATTTAGTATTTAATCAAAGAAGTCTGTTTTTTTCAACTGAAACAAGCCTTTTTGTGGTTATTCAAAAATTTAGGTAGGAATGCAATATGATTTTCCGAATTTCCAGTATAATCTCCTATTATTCAAAAGGCTTATTTAGAACACACAAACTATTTTTTTCCAGAGTTAAATTTAGCAAAAAGCCCATGGGCTTTCACAGAAGTGAAAAAGAATGCATTTCAAAATTGAACAGAATACATAGAGAACAAGGTATACCATTAAAAATAATAAGTCAACAATAGCTATATAACCTTAGCTTCTATTAAACTCACAGTATATTGATAATGTATAAATCCAGTGATTGAGAGATTAAAGGTCAGGATTTAGGAAAAGAGAAAAGAGTACAAATTGAAATTAAAACTAAATATGTGATTTAGCGTTTTGATAAAGTTCTTCAGATTGCATCTTCTTACTGAATAAAAATGCCTTCTTTCACAGCAATGCATGAAAAGCTATTCACAGTCTGAAATGCTGTAAAAACTATACAGTTGCATATCCATATTTTAAAAGAGAAAGCCTTATCAAGTCTATAGCTCCAAATATCTACCAAATGTGCCCACGCCGCAGCGTCATTCACAATCACTCCAACAGTTCAAATTCTCATCATCTTTCACCTAAATGATGGCTAAAGCCTCATCATCTTCCTGCTCCTCTTCACTCCAACATATTCAAGCTTCTGGCAGTATGGAAATAAGCTCTGCAAAGTCACAGTTCATCACACTAACTCCCTTGCTTAAAATCATTAAATGATTCTCCCACTGGCTACAGAATAAAATATTCCAAAATCATTACTTTAGGGACTGCCACCTCTCCCAAGATGAAAGCAACAAGGACTGAATTTATCCTCTAACCTGCAACAACTAAAAAAGCAGAAAAAAATACAATGGCTTTCAGACACTGACATCAGGCAGTAGATGACAGTAAACTCGGAGAGAAAATAAACAAATGAGTCCTACAACGGCCCCAGCTTACTCCCTGGTGAGAGTTTCCAGACTGCAGGACAAGACAGGGGAATCCAAGTGAAGTCTAGCAGCTTCCCTGAGTTGAAGCAATAGAGTTGAGGGTCCAGGAAAGCCAAAGAGGTTAGAGTTCACAAGGCAGAATACCAAAGAGAAGAGAGATTCACAGGAAAAGAGAAGTCCAGAGATCTACAGAGGATCTACCTGAGTCTTCAGCTGAGTACTCATTACTTGAACATGAGAAAAATCACCTGAAGCCAGGGAATAAACCACATGAAAGGAACAGAGAGAATGAGCCTCAGAGCTCACATAAGGCCAGGAATAGCTTGTGTTCCCAATAACCAATAGTGGGAAAACAAACCAACCAACCAACAAAGAAAAACGCTGCCATAATTCCCAGGGCTTCAAGTAGAGAATTCAGAAGAGTACTGCCTCAGTAGTGTGGAAAAATCAGCCCTACACTAAATGCTGCTGAGGGTCCACCTAACAAAACTGAATAACAAGCCTCAAATAGATCAAGCTATTTTCAAGTGATTTAATTACACCCCAGAACAAAGTTCAAGAACAGTTATAGAAACATAAAAATATCCAGCACTCAACAGAGTAAAATGCACAATGTCTAACATCTAAGTCAAAAACCACCAGGCATGAAAAGAAGCAGAAAAGAAAGTATGAGCCATAAGGAGTAGAAAAATCAGTCAACTGAAACAGACTCAAAATGACAAAGGTGATGAAATTAGCAGATAAGGACATTCAAAGTTATTATAACTTTGTTGCATATTTTCAGGTATACAGACATGAAAAATACACTGGATAGAATTAATGAGTTAGACCCTACAGAAAAAGAAGATCAATGAACTTGAAGTTATAGTGATATAAAGTCTCCACAATGAAACAGAGAAAGACAAACAGACTGCAAAAAAATAAACAGAGCATCAGTGAGCTGTGGAACAGCTTCTATTGGCCTAATATGCATGTAACAGGAGTCAGGGAGGGGGGAGGGAGACCAAAATATATCTGAAGTAATAATGGCCAAATTTGATGAAATTTTATTTTTCCAAATTTGATAGAAATTGTAAACCCAATGATCAAGAAGCTCAACAAACCACAAACACACACAAAAAAAATTGGGGAAAACTATACCAAGGTACATAATAGTCAAATTAATTTAAAATGATATGAAGAGAAAATCTTAAAAACAACCAGAAAAAAAGAGACATGTTATGAAGAGCAACAAAGGTAAAAAAAATGACAGCAGACTTCCCATTATAAACAATGCAAGTTAAAAGACAATGGAGTCACATCTTTAAAATACTTAAAGGAAAAAAATGTCAACTCAACATTTTAGGCCCTGTGGGTCTGAGATTCCCCTCCCCCACCAAGAGACATCAGACAGCCCAGCCTGGGGAACATCTTCTTCTTCCACTTCAGACAGCACTAGCCTGGAACAGTGGGAGAACCAGATAAACCAAGAAGACCAAAATAACACTGCTAAGAACTGAAAACTAAACTGCCACTGGAACAACAGCTTACAAAATTAGACAATGGTCCATGTGCTAAATCTAAACAGAATACCTAACTCAGCAGCCAACATATCCAGGATGCAATTTGTAAAACATCCATTGTACCGGGAACCAGGAAAATCAAACCTGAAAAATCAACTGATGCCAAAAGAGACATGAATCAGTTGTTGGAACATATGACAAGGATTTTAAAGCAGCTGTCATAAAAATTCATCAATAACTGATCCCAAACTCCCTTGAAACAAAGGAAAAAATAGGAAATATCAGCAAAGAAACAGAAGTTATAAAATGAATGAAAATTATAAAACTAAAAAATAAAATAACCAAAATAAAAATATCAGTAGAAGGATTCAATGGTAGAATAGAGACAGCATAGGACAGAATTAGTGAACTTTGAGACAGATCAATAGAATTTACCCGATTATGAACAATGTGAGGAAATAAAATATAAAGAACAGAGCCCTGAGGATCCATGGGACCATAACAAAGTATCTAACATTCATACCACTGGAGCACTAGAAGGAGAAGAGGGAGTGTAACTGAAAGAGTATTCAGAGATAATAATGGCTGAAAGATTCCCAAATTTGGCAAAGTAGAAAAATTCAAGAAGCTGAGGAAACCTCAAATGGGATAAATTCAAAGAAATCTACACCAAGACACAATAATAATTAAACTTCTGAAAACTTAAAAAAAAATCTTGAAAGAAGCAAGAGAGAAACAATATGTTGCCTACAGGATAACACCTATTCAAATGACAGCAAACTTCTCATCAGAAGCCATGGAGGTCAAAAGGAAGTGGCACAACATTTATTAAGTGCTGAGAGAAAGAACTATCAACTATGAATTCTATTTCCAACAAAATATCCTTCAGGAATGAAGGGGAAATCCAGACCTTCTCAGATGAAGAAAAACTAAGAAACTGCCACTAAAAGACCTATCCTTAAAGATCAGCTAAAGGAAATTGTTCAAACAAAAGAAATGATAAAGGAAGCAATACTGGAGCATCAGGAAAGAAGAACAATGGACAGAGCAAAAATATGAGTACATACGATAAACTATAATTCTCTTCATGAGTTTCATAAATCACATCTGATAATTAAACAAAAAGTATAACAATTCAATTCAATGTTTAAATACCTTCTACAATATCCCTCAACAGTTGTTTAGCCTCTGCCTTAACATCTCTAAGTAAAAATGAAATTACTACTTCCCAAATTATTAGAAAGTTCTTCCATATGTTGAAATATTTGTTCAGAATCCAAGTCTCCCTAGGACTGGGGTTTTGTTTTTGTTCAGGGCAGACATCTTCAGATCAGATCCAGATAATATTTATTGTGCAGTTACTATACATGAGTGAATCCTAACAAGCTATGAAATAAAAATATTAATCTCCATTTTACACATAAAGAAATAAATTTACATACCAGGTAATGTTCCCACAGTCACATTGTATAAATAAGCGGCAGCCCACAAATGTGAATCCAAGTCACCCTAAATCCAGTACTCAATATGCTTCTCAACCAATGGCTGGTGTCTTGATGTCAACTGGCTCTAAACCTCCTTCCAGGGCAATATTCTCCATTCTTTATCCTCAGTCCAACAACATTTGGATCACTTAAAACTTCTCTAACCTTGAATTTTACTGCTTGCCTGACTTGCAACCTTTAGTTGCTGTACTGTAGCAGGGCAGGTGGGTAGTAATTGCCGGAATTAACTCTTCTTTCAACACAGAACTTAATCTGGGTAGGACCCTGTAGATAAGTCCAATTCTAGGGCCCTGACTCTCTCCTATTCTTCCTATTCTACTGAAAGAAACTAGGCCATCCCAGGGAAAGCCCAGAGATTCAATAATTAATATTTACTACACTCAATGTAACAAGCTAAAAATAAGCTCACCCTTCTCCGACAAGTAATCCTTCAACTACTTAAAGACAACTACTGTGTCTTCTCAAAGGCAAATATGATTTTCATTTCCCTTTCTATCTTGGTCACTCTTCCAAGGGTCTATTTCTCAAAGGACCACTACACTAAAGACATCAACAGTAATTATGAATAAATAGAAATAACTCAAAATATAAATACCTTCCCACAGTAAGTACCTTCTAACTAATCTAAGACAGTTCTCACAGATATATACATACACCATGGAGTCTTGTTTTAAAAAAGAACACTACATTGGTAACCAGGAGATCCCAGGCTTGTCTTAGCTCAATCTCTAAATAGTAACCTTAAGCAAATCCTCTAACTTCTCTGAATCTCAGTCTCTCACCTATAAAGTGATCTTGGGTCCCTTTCTGGCTCTAAAATTCTATGCATGGTAAGACACCAGAAAATGTGAAATACATACATCTACCACTAGAGGGAACAAAACTATGGTTGCCAACCTAAAGAGTAGATAAAAATCTGCAGACAGATTACCTTGCTAGGAAAACTACTCATTTAAACTATATGAATTTAAACTATGCCTCAATAACTCATCTGCTGACAAAGAACCCCAGGCTACTGCTTAAACACTGTTATTTTGTATGATGTAGAATAACAGATCTCTTTTTAGACTGGTTAAAGTTATCTTAAACCAAACTGAATATCCACAAAAACATGCTTAGTGTGTAATACTGAGAAATCAGCAACCTTACAAAAAAAAGAGGGATAGATACAGTAGGATAGAAAGAACACAGATGGAAGGAAAGGAGAAGTGAGGAAGAGAAAAAGAAACAGCTGGGGTTTTCTGGAATTTCTAATATAACAGTGTACCTATGCCTTTCAAAGTATTATAGAAATGTATTACCGTGACACCACAGAATATTTAGCCCCTGTTGATAATACAGCAGAAAAAGTAATCCCACATAAAGATTTCAGACAACTTTCTTAGAAACAGTTTAAAAACACTATTTTGGTTGTATGCATAATACCTTGATCCTTTTAGAATAAAAAAATTACACATTTAAAATACAATTCTTCTCTACTATGACTTGCGGTATCACTTTCACTATGTTGTTTAAGTTTCCCTCCAACTGAAGATAAGATTATTATGTGACAGGTACTTAGTTTTAGCATAAGAATTCTAAAATAGAACATTTTTAGACTAAGGAGAAAAGTTATTGACAACAGCAAAGGTCATCACGTTCATCTTCCTTAAACAAGAGACTCCTGTTTGTTACACAATGCAATCAGGCGTGATACACCTAAATTTCTCATTAAAACTCATTCAGCATGTTCCTATCAATGGATTCCCTAACTCTAACTCAATAAAGGAGAAGGCAGGAAATCTCTGAGTTTGAAAGAATCTCTAGCAAACTGTGCCTTGCAAATCAATCAGGTCTTTAAAGGAATACAGATGCTAAATTTTTTCTTCCCAAATACAGTTTAAACATGTCCTCTACCTACAGCATTCTCCCCGTCTCTTTCTTTCACATTTCTAACTCCCTATCTCCAACTCAAAGTTCACCTTGAGCAGAACTACCAGCACAGATACCAGCAAGCCTTGCGTTTTCTGCTCAATTCTTCTCAAAAATCAAACTTCCTGTCCTACAAAAAGAAGTGAACGAGTTATAAGGCTGGTTGTTTTCCCTGAGGTTTCATTCTCTTAAAAACAAACATTGCCTTTTTCTACCAGATAAAACAGAATCTTTCTCAATCTCCCAATGCCATCTACATCCCTTACTGAGCATTTCCACAGATACAGTAAATTAAACATGATCAAAATGGGATTTTTCCATCGTTTCTACAAAACCTGTATCTTCTCCTCCTCCATTCCCTGTCTCGGAGAGGGGCACCTTACCCATCTGGGTATTCAGTGCCGCCATTAGAAGTAGGTTCAGCAGCATATGACAAAAACCTAAAATATTAGCAGCTTAAACAAGGGAGAAGTTTGTTTCATTTCATATAAAGGAAGTCTAGAAGTAGGAGCCCAAGACTAAAGACATATCTATGGTCTCAGGGATCCAGCTTCTTCAGCTTCACTGGTAGCAGGGGATATAAGATGCAGTAGCTTATCTTCTACTTTAGAAGGGACATCTCAACATATCCCTAAACACTGCCACGTGAGAAACTTCACTAAGGTGTCAGATTCTTAAAATTTTTATGGGCTTCATGTACTACTGCTGGGTCTTTACAAAGGCTCTAGGGTGCTTGCTAGTTCTCTAACCCAAAGTCCTGTCACTGAGCATTATGTCATCCTTGTAGGGGACCAGTGAGATACACTCTGAGATAGTGAGATGAATGAAATCCCCATAGACTAAATTATAGCACAGAGCTAAAAAACTAACCTAATCATGGAGATAATATGGTGACAATATGGTGGTATTACACTGCTGGTCATTTCTGATGATCTTTGCATATGTGTGTGTGTGGCTATATATATATACTTTTCTCTTTTTTTGGCTGTGTCGGGTCTTAGTTGAGGCACACAGGATCTTTGTTGAGGCACGTGGGCTCTTTCGTTGCGGCGCGTGGGCTCTTGGTTGCGGCATACGGCCTTCTCTTTAGTTGTGGCGTGCAGGTTTTCTCTCTCTAGTTGTGGCACACAGGCTCCAGGGCGCGTGGGCTTTGTAGTTGTGACGCGCAGGTTCCAGAGTGTGTGGGCTCTTTAGTTTGCGGCATGCAGGCTCTCTAGTTGAGAGGCACAAGCTCAGTAGTTACGGCACAAGGAATCTTTTCATTGCGGTGCAGTCTTCTCTCTAGTTGTGGCATGCGGGTTCAGTAGTTGCAACATGTGGACTTAGTTACCCTGTGGCACGTGGGATCTTAGTTCCCTAACCAGGGACCCACGTTCCCTGCACTGGAAGGTGGATTCTTTACCACTAGACCACCAGGGAAGGTCCCCCCTTTTTTTTTTGGTAAGGCATTTGATAGATCAGTAGTTAATCACCGGGTGCCAGGGTCTGTTTCTAGTGAAGAGACCACATGTGGAACACCAGATAGAACCAGACAGAACTAGAGTTGTGGATGAAGGTTATGGTAATACATCATCATTCTCCAAGATCTACCTATCTTCCACACAGACAAGAGAGTTCAATGCAGCCTGAACATTTCCAACCCTGAACATTTCAACTCTTTAATGCAGCACTAATCTCTGTAATTCTGGATGTGAGACTGCTTTTGGTTTATTATCTTGGTAGAAAGAGAGAGCTCCAGAGGGCTACACCTGGCTCTTCCTGCCATAATGATTCTTAATCCATGGATATGGAAGCCAATTTGGGAATTCTCCCAGCTGTCAAGCATATTTATTCCAAATATGCACTAAGAAACTAGATATAACCACGGGATGGATTCACAGACCCACAAGCAGCACTGTGAAATAGTTTCAAGCCAAAGCTCCATTTCACACCTGATTTCCATAAGCTCTCATTCTGCCTGGTGGGACAGACACAGTGGCATCCCGAGTCACTAGGAATTAGCATTAGCTCAGGTTCCAGTAATCCCTGAAAGGTTTAGTATTTTCCCTTCCCTGATGTACAGTCACACTCGTATATGGCCAAAGGTCCCTTTCCTTAGGGAAGGCTATTAAAAATAATTAACTGCCTCAAAGGAAAGTACCTTGCCTCCTCTTTATCCAGGGAGTTCGAGATATGTGAAGTGATAAAGGTATGGGGATTAGGTGATTCCAGTATGCTGACCTAAAATCAATCCTATGTTTATCAGACCTAAGGTGTTTCGTTTGGCTTGTTTGTTTGCTTTAATTCAGGCATCCAGATCAATTAAGACCTTAGTGAGCTGCCCCTCCATGTCAATCCGCTATGATAACCACTGTCTACCTTGCCTCTGACGGTTAACTTGTTACTTGTCTCTGCCATTCCAGGATCCCACTCACTTAAAGGGGCCCATTTTATAGCAGCATCTCTCATACTCATACCAAGAAAAGACAAGACTGCCACTACAGCACTTTTTAAGGATGCCAGCATTCCCCTCACCACGGTATTTTCTTAAAGCTGGCAGAGAACATCCATCTTGGGAGGACATAATTAGTGAGTAAGAAAGCCAGCTGAACATAATAAATTCACCTCCCCAACATTCCTAACTTCTCAACTCTGGCATCTTAACTTCATTCAATGTAGGTCACTACTGATTTGAAGTTTCAGTCAACAAAACAAGCAGACAATTAGAACCAGTTCTTGCTGCTTGAGCAATCACCAAATCTGAAATCTCTTGTGGGTGAACCTACATTAACAAATTCGGCCCAAACTAAAATTGGATCCCTTCTTTCCTTATCTAGCAGCCTCAAAATCCAATCTTGTATCTATTTCCTAGATTTTTGCGAATATAAATTAGTAAAATTCTTTCAATTTTTTGATGCATAAAACTTGTCTTTGATTTCGAAATTGGCCCTTTGGACTTGCTAGGATCTGACTCTAGCTATGTAAGTCTAGAGGTAGGGATGGGATTGAGTACAGACATGACTCTACAAGGTGAGGTCATTATAGCAACTTTAAGCAAGGCAGGACCACTCTCACCAGTCAAAGAAAGACGGGCTGTTTCTGCTGGCAAGGGAGGTTCAGTAAAAATCATAGATTCAGAATATCTGGTGAGTTCCCTGACAGTCCAGTGGTTAGGATTCCACACTTTCATTGCTGAGGGCACAGGTTCAATCTCCAGTCGGGGAACTAAGATCTTGCAAGCTGCACAGTGCGGCCAAAAGAATAAATAAATAAAATAAAAAGCAAATTAAAAAAAAAGATTTTCTGGAGTCATCCAAACACATTCCAATTCTTGGAATCTCATTCTTTCCCAATCAATGCCCCAGCTTACACCTAAGAGATCTGATTAAGCTGTAGATTCAACCTACATGTATTTCAACAACTTACTGGATTAGACTTTGACCCAATTTCGGTTCAGACAAATGGATAAAGAAGATGTGGTACATATATACAATAGGATATTACTCAGCCATAAAAAGGAACGAAACTGAGTTATTTGTAGAGACGTGGATGGATCTAGAGACTGTCATACAGAGTGAAGTAAGTCAGAAAGAGAAAAACAAATATCGTATATTAACGCATATATGTGGAACCTAGAAAAATGGTACTGATGAACTGGTTTGCAGGGCAGAAATTGAGACACAGATGTAGTGAACAAACATATGGACACAAAGGGGGGAAAGTGGCGGGTGGGGGGAGGGTGGTGTGATGAATTGGGAGATTGGGATTGACATGTATACACCGATGTGTATAAAATGGATAACTAATAAGAACCTGCTGTATAAAAAAATAAATAAAATTCAAAAATTCAAAAAAAGAGAATCAGATGTTCACAAAATCACTAGAAAAATGGAGAGACAGGCTCTAGAGTAACTGAGATTCCAGAAACTCCTAACCCATATAACATTCTGCCTCAGCCACAATCAGGAAAGCTGTCACCATCAGTACAGGGAGCTGGCAAACAAGGAAGCTGCTGCAGAAGCTGCAGAAATAGAAAGACACCCACTAAATTAGGAAACCACCCCCACAAACTGCTAACTCAGAACAAGTCTATCTCCCTCACAATCTATGCCAGCAAAATTCAAGCCCACCCCCCACCTCTATCTCCACCTGATTCAGTTCCAAATCAAAGTGTATATGAAGGGTGGAACCTAAATCATGTCCAGAAACAGAGTAGCCTACAGGGAGAGAATGTACTGGTCAGGAAGACTATTAAGTACACTCATTCTGAAACTTACATTTCTACACTGTCATTTTTAAAAGTGGTATTCTCCAAGAGGCATATTGAATTTTAACCTATCAATAATGCAGTTTCCTGAGCCTGCATTACTGAAAACTAGATTCCAGACTAAGGTAAATGACATCTTACAGGAACAATCCCCTGTATCAATAACAAGCATATACCTCTTACAATTTTGAACTGCAACATTCTCCCACGTCCACTACAATGGTTTTGTTTTAGGTCCTCATCATTTCTTGCATGGACTACTGCAATAGCTTCCTAACTGTTCTCCCTGAGTTCACTGTTGCTTACTCCAAACCATTTTCTTCCATGCTGCCAGCGTTTTGTACACTGTGTCACTCCAATTAACTGACTTACCACCACATTCAGGATAATGGTCAAATTCCTAACAATCTGAGCCTTACCTAACTCTCATCCATATCCTTATGGAGACTCTAGTTTCAACAGCCTATTCATAAAGCAGCCCAAACAAGTCGGATCCATTCAAACTCATCTATCTGCCTTTGAATATACTGTCCCTTCTGCCAGAAA
The DNA here is from genome assembly GCF_964341445.2 of Mesoplodon mirus. Classification (NCBI taxonomy): domain Eukaryota; kingdom Metazoa; phylum Chordata; class Mammalia; order Artiodactyla; family Ziphiidae; genus Mesoplodon; species Mesoplodon mirus. Next base: position 63,134,042 of record NC_138983.1, read on the forward strand.
CTCTCCTTTTCTCCCATCACCAAGTTAACTCTTACACATTTTACAGGATTAAGTTCAAGTGTCATTTCCTTTTAGAAATATTTCCTGGTACCTTGTGTCCCAATTTAAGTGTTCCTTTTCTGCACTTCCATAATATCTCATTCTAAATATTTAGGTGGGGGGGGGCGTCAAATGGTTATGTGATCTCCAACAGGACTTAGCAGTTCTAAAACATAAGAGAAAAAAATGAATTGTGAGGCTCATTCAATGTTAGATTCAGACAATCAGGAGAACAGAAAAGCTGAGGGCAAGTTAGACTAAAGTTGAAGTGAATATGGGACTTCCCTGGTGGTGCAGTGGTTAAGACTCTGCGCTCCCAATGCAGGGGGCCCGGGTTCAATCCCGGTCAGAGAACTAGATCCCACATGCATGCCACAAACTAAGAGTTCAGATGCCACAACTAAGGAGGCCATGTGCTACATCTAAGGAGCCGGTGAGCCGCAACTAAGCAGTCTGCCTGCCACAACTAAAGAGCCCACATGCCTCAACCAAAGAGCCACTGAGCCACAACTAAGGAGCTCACCTGCCGCAACTAAGACCCAGCACAACCTAAATAAATAAATAAATAAATATTTTTTAAAAGTTGAAGTGAATAGCTATGGAATTCTAACTAGGAAAGGAAAAGAATGATGCTAAAAGGGTGCTAATAAATAACAGACTCACAGACATAGAAAACAAACATGGTTATAATATGCTTATAAGTGGGGGGCAGCAGAGAGGATAAATTAGGAGTCTGGGATTAACATATACACACTACTATGTATAAAACAGATAAACAGCAAGGACCTACTATATAGCACAGGGAACTATATTCAATGTCTTGTAATAACCTATAATGGAAAAGAATCTGAAAAAGAATAGATAGATATATGTATAACTAAATCACTTTGCTGTACACCTGCCACTAACACAAGACTGTAAATTATATTCAATAAAAAGTGGTTATTAAAAAATAATAAAACATTTTATAAATAAGTAAATAAATAAATAAATAAATAAAAGAGGGCTGAGAGATTATATCACCCTACTGGAAATGTCTAAACTATCTTAAAACATTGTTCTTTTTACACTGAGTCAAAATCTTCTCCAAGTATTCTCACCACCTGATGTCACCAGATTCAAAGAGTATTTCTATTCCTTCTTTAACATGACAGCTTTTTAGCTGTTTGAAGACCATAAGCATGATTCTCCCATCCTGCTCTCCTAATTCCTCTAATGGAACTGAGTAATTTTCCTATTATACATTACTCTAATCCTTATCATATAGTGTCCAAATAGAGTTAAACAACTTAAGAAATGTGGAAGATGTAATTCAACTATACTTCCATAAAAAATAAATAAATAAATAAGTGTAAATTCCAGTCAAAAAAAAAAGAAATGTGGAAGAATAATTAACTCAGAATAACGTATAAAAGGATTAAAAAGCAGAAAGCTAAGAGATAAGAGACAATTCACCTTAGCAAAAAGCAAATATTTAAACTTGTAAATAAATTAATGTCTAAATGAGTATTCTAAAAAGTCACAACAAACAATACAGGAACTGGGACTTCCCTGGTGGCACAGTGGTTATGAATCCGCCTGCCGATGCAGGGGACACGGGTTCGAGCCCTAGTCTGGGAAGATCCCACATGCCGCAGAGCAACTAAGCCCATGCACTACAATTACTGAAGCCTGCGCACCTAGAGCCTGTGCTCCGCAACAAGAAAAGCCACAGCAAAGAGAAGCCCGTGCACTGCAGCAGAGAGTAGCCCCCGCTCGCCGCAACTAGAGAAAGCCCGCGCGCAGCAACGAAGACCCAACGCAGCCAAAAATAAATTAATTGATTAATTTAAAAAAAATACAGGAACTAAAGACACGTAGAAAGCATATTAGTTTCCTTTCATAGTAAGTAATCAGCAGACATTATACATTTGATAATTCAAGAAACGTTAAGTTTACTCATAGTATTTAAAGTAATAAAGTACCCTCTAGACTAACAATATTAACATAACAAATATGAGGAGGTAGAAGGATAAGTTAGTTATTAGGTTTATTAAATCCCACATCTTTCATATTTGAGAATCAACAGATGCTGTATAAAGTTGTTCAACATATTCATTCCTCTATGTGTCCACCAACAAAACAAAAACAAACTGAAAAGAGGTATTACTTCAAAGGAAGCAGGAATGAGGGTGGATGAAGTAAGGGAGACTTTTTACTTTATATTCTTCAGTTTAACTGTTTTGTTTGAAAAACGAAACAAAAACAACCAACTAAAAATACAACATTTACTAGTGCATACAATATGGGAAATAAGTAGTAAAATCTGTGATTACATACTCAAGGAAATAAAAAACAAAATGACCACTGACAACTTTGAATAGTTTTTTCTATTAATTACTCCACAAGTATCATCGCTATGAAACCACAAAACACTCACTGCTACAAGTCAGAGACCACGATGCCTCTACCAGAGGCCAAATTGTGCCATTGCTTCCTCATAATATTTATAAGCAAACAAAATCTCTGAGCCCTAGAGAGATGTTGCTCTATTTTATAACAACCTCTGAGAGGAAGAATAACTTCCAAACATTCTAGACTTCTTGTTCATTAACACAACAAATACAACAAATGTGTTACCAACACCCACTGCTTCTACTCCTAAATTCTCATTTTAATTCCCTCCTCTCTACCACCACTCCCTTAGGCCTTCAAAATTTCTTGCCTTAATTGGTATCCTTCTCTCCCTTTTCTCCTCATTCTGCACACTGATACAAAACAATCATTCTAGTATGCAAACTTTTTTAAAATTAATTAATTTGTTTGTTCTTATTTTTGGCTGCGTTGGGTCTGTTGCTGTGCGCGAGCTTTCTCTAGTTGCAGCGAGTAGGGGTACTCTGCGTTGCAGTGTGCGGGCTTCTCGCTGCGGTGGCTTCTCTTGTTGGGGAGCCTGGGTTCTGGGCGCACGGGCTCAGTAGTTGTGGCACACAGGCTTAGTTGCTCCACGGCATGTGGGATCTTCCTGGGCCAGGGGTCGAACCCGTGTCCCCTGCACTGGCAGGCGGACTCATAACCACTGTGCCACCAGGGAAGCCCTAGCATGCAAATTTGATTATGTCACACCCACATTTAAAATATCAATGTCTTCCCTCTACGTATAAAGTCCAAAGTCCTTGGCATGACATTCAAGGCCCTTAATGACCTGGCTCTAGCCCAATCTCTCTGGCCTCATATTTTCACACATCCCCATATACACCTCATAACTCTGGCTACACCAAAACTACTTGCAATTCTTCTAAAGGGTCATTCATTCTTAGGCCCCCACGTATTTATTTATGGGCTTCTCTCTTCTTCCTTAGAAGCCCCTTATTCTCTTCTTCAGCTGGCATACCCTTATTTCTCATAGATACAACACAGAAATCACATGCTCCAGAAAGTCTTTTTGCATCTCCTCTCTTCCCCACCAGACCAGGTTAAGGTTCCCTTTCTCTGTGCTCTTCATAGTATTCTATCCCTCTGTTTATCCTATCATGTCTCCTTTCACTTATGTTACTATTTTCTCTTTACCACTAGAATGTTGTCTCAAGATTAGGAACTGTGACTTCTCTCTTTGAGTCAGGCAATTTACAAGACAATATTCAAAATAACAATTCCTTAACTAATTAAACGTGATATTTCTAAAAGCTGGTATCTATAATAGGGAATATAATCATAAAAGCAAAAAGGAACAAGGGAGAATTCTGCTTCTGGTATCGCTGAGTAAGTGCCTACCAAATCAGATAACGACTGTAATTCGGGAACGAAATACAAAAATAACTACCTAAAGGCACTGAAGAGTAACCAAAAGAAGGCATATTAAATTAGAGGGGAGTCAATACTTGGAATAGAGCAGTACAGGTGAATTTCTCACTTTTTTTTCCTACGGCAAGTCCAGTCAGTACCACAGGGGTTCCTAAAACTCCAATATAAACCTCACAACCTTCCTATCTTGAAGAACCAGAAGACAGAGTTCAGGGACACCATGGATGCTGAAAAGTAAGAGGAATCTCAGAATGAAGACAGCCAGAAAGGGAGAGATACAAAATCTAGGTACAAACTCTATCCAAGTTTCTAGCTGACCTCTGAACCACATTTGCAAGGAGTAAACCATAGGAAGCCCAGCTAAGGATAAAAGAACTGAATTAAGACTACCATCCAAGAGATAGAGCTTAGAGTTTGAGTCCAATCATGTTAACCGCCTTCTAAACAAAAGCATCAACAGTGTTTAAAGGAATATAACAGAATTCAAGAGTCTCCACAACTTCATGTGTACAATGTCCAGGATACAATCCAAACTTCCTTCACAGACAACACAATCAGGAAAAGGTGACCCATTTTCAAGAGAAAAGATAAAGAACTGAGACTAAGTAAAAGATTGCTCAGATGTTAGAATTAGTAGACAAGATTTTCAAACAAGTATTACAACTATGCTCAATGATGCAGAGAAAATTTTGATCATAACAAATGAAAAGAAAGCTTAACAAGCCAAAAGAAAATTAAAAAATAACCAACAGGGGCTTCCCTGGTGGCGCAGTGGTTCGGAGTCCGCCTGCCGATGCAGGGGACACGGGTTCGTGCCCCAGTCCGGGAAGATCCCACATGCCGCGGAGCGGCTGGGCCCCAGAGCCATGGCCGCTGAGCCTGTGTGTCCGGATGTGCTCCGCAACGGGAGAGGCCAAAACAGTGAGAGGCCCGCGTACCGCAAAAAAAATAAAAAATAATAACCAACAGATATCCTACACCGAAAAATTCACTGGACGAACTTAACAGCAAAATGAAAATGACAGAAAAAATCTCAGTACACTTGAAAATAGACCAATAAAATTACAGAATTTGAATAGAGAGAAAAAAAGATGTAGGGGAAAAAAGAAAGAAAGTCTCAGGGCCAGCAGACTGGCACACAAAATGCTAAAAGAATTTCTTTAGGCTGAAGGAAAATGATACTAGATGGAAACTCAGATCTTCAGAAAGTATGAAGGGCACTGGAAATGGCTTGAAATGCATTCGTTAATTCAACAAATATTTAACACATACCTAGGATAAACAATGTCCTTTAGGCAATAAACATTTCATTAACCTTGTGTATAAATAATTTTTATTATTAATTTATGCTATATTTTCAGGGATGTTTTATCAGTAATCCTCTATATGCCAGTTATGAAGTCTCTCTCTTTTTTTTTTTTTTTTTTTTTGGCCGCACCACACAGCTTGTAGGATTTTAGTTCCCCCGACCAGTGACTGAACCCCGGCCACAGCAGTGAAAGCGCTGAGTCCTTAACACTGCACCACCAGGGAATTCCCATGAAGTCTCTTTACCTCCTGCTTTAGACTGAATGTTTGTGTCCCCCAAAATTCACACGTTGAAATCCTAACCCCCAATATGATGGTATTAGGAGGTGAGCCTTTGAGAGGTGATTAGGTCATGGTGGTGGAGGCCTTATGAATAGGATTAGTGCCATTACAGAAGAGACCCCAGAGAGCTCCCTTGCCCCTTCTGCCATGCAGGAAGATGGCTGTCTATGAACCAGGAAGCAGGCCCTCACCAGACAATCTGCCAGCACCCTGATCTTGGACTTCCCAGCCTCCAGAACTATGAGAAATAAATTACTGTTGTTTATGACCACCCCAGTCTACAGTATTTTCGTTAAAGCATCCCAAACAGACTAAGACACCTCTCCCAAACTGTATATTTGAAAGTTTTAGCCATTTTATGAAACTAGGAATGTAAATAAAAAGTAATACAGTAGGCATACACTGTTGAATATTTTTATTAACTGACTATAAAATCTAACAAGCTAGAAACATGGGACATCAGTTGTTTCCTCCCTGTCCCACATTCAACTCCTCAATATATCCTGTCATTTCTACCTCCTAAATATATCTTGAATCCATCCACTTCTCTCAATTTTTATTGCCTCTACTCATGCCATCATCATTCCTTACGTGGATTGCTATTTTCCCTCTTGCCCTTCTATTATTCTCACAACAGCCACAAATCACGGATTATGTCACTCTCCTCCACTGATGCCCCACTGCATTTAGAATAAAAACCTAAACTCCTTACTAAGCGTCCAAGATCTGTGTGATATAGTCCCTATTTCTACAGCCTCATTCATCCCATTCTAGTCTCAACTTCACCCATTATATTTCAGTGATAGAGGTCCTCCTCTCAATTCCTTGAACACATCAAGTTCTTTTATACAGTTCTTTGTACAGACTGTTCCCTCAAACTGGCTTACTCCCCCTACCCTGTCTACCCCCTAGTGCAATGGACTGAATAATCGAGTACCCCCCCCACTAAAATTCATACATTGAAATCCTAGTCCTCAATGTGATAGCATTAGGAATGAGGATCCTTGGGAGAAAATTTGGTCATGAGGGCAGAGTGGATTTATGTCCTTATAAAGACCCCAGAAAGCTCTCTCACCCTCTTTCTACCATATGAGGGTACAATGAGAAGATGGTAGTCTGCAACCTAGAAGGCGGCCATCACACCAGAACCCAACAGTGCTGGCATCCTGATCTTGGACTTCCTGCCTGCAGAACTGAGAAATAAATTTCTGTTGTTTACATGCCAACCAGTCTATGGTACTTTGTTATAGCAGCCTGAACTAAGATACCCAGCTATTTAAATGGCTAACTCCTTCTGATCCTTTACAGGTTAAGTTTCTACGTCACCTCTTCAAAGTGCTTCTCCTGAGCACCTTGTCAAAACATGTCTCCACATTATTCTCTAATGCTGCACTATTTTTTTCCCCTCATAACATTTGTCACAAATCAGAATTATGGTGTCTTTGTTTTGTTTTGCTTTCCTTTACATTGCTTTTTACTGTCTGAGACCCCTATACAGGACTATAGTTCCATGAAAACAGGGACCACATCTGCATGGTTTGCCAGGACACCTGATAGCTAATACAACAGGAATACTGAGGATGCTTAATAATTTTTTTTTAATTAACTGAAAGCCAAAAACAGGCTCAAGTATTCACACATCTCGTTATTGCTTCATTTCAAATAGTTTACTTGACATCTTAGTTTACCATATTGGGATAGGGAAACATGAGGAGACTGGCTTGACAAATAAATGTTCATGCAAATTTTTAAAATTAAATTTATTTATTTATTTATTTATTGGCTGCGTTGGGTCTTCATTGCTGCATGCGGGCTTTCTCTAGTTGCGGCGAGCGGGGGCTACTCTTCCTTGCGGAACCTGGGCTTCTCATTGCGGTGGTTCTCTTGTTGCGGAGTACAGGCTCTAGGTGCACGGGCTCAGTAGTTGTGGCTCGCAGGCTCTAGAGTGCAGGCTCAGTAGTTGTGGCGCACAGGATTAGTTGCTCCGTGGCATGTGGGATCTTCCCGGACCAGGGATTGAACCTCTGTCACCTGCATTGGCAGACGGATTCTTAACCACTGCACCACCAGGGAAGCCCTCATGCAAAATTTTTATTAAAATAAAGAGAATATAAAATATTTCCTTTACTGTCCCTGAGAATCTGTGTTACTCAAATCAGGATGAAAAATACTTTAAATTATATATTATATATATATATAATATATATATATAAAATCATTGGCAATATTCCAAATTCATCCACATCAGGAGCATATCTTTAAAATACACCAATGTGTGGACTTCCCTGGTGGCGCAGTGGTTAAGACTCTGTCTGCCAATGCAGGTGACAGAGGTTCGATCCCTGGTCAGGGAAGATCCCACATGCCGCGGAGCAACTAAGCCTGTGCGCCACATCTACTGAGCCTGCGCTCTAGAGCCCGCAAGCCACAACTACTGAGCCCGCGTGCCACAACTACTGAAGTCCGCATGCCCAGAGCCTGTACTCTGCAACAAGAGAAGCCACCGCAACGAGAAGCCCATACACTGCAACGAAGAACAGCCCCCACTCGCTGCAACTAGAGAAAGCCCGCGTGCAGCAACGAAGACCCAACACAGCAATAAATAAATAAATAAATAAACTTATTTTTAAAAAACCACAAATGTGAGAATATAACTCATAATATTTAACAATTTAAATTAATAAAAGTAAAAACATTTCTTCTTCTATAAAGAAAAAACCTAAGTGGACTATTAAATTTTGCCAGAAAAATGAAAAAGACCTTTTAAGCAGATGTAGCATTTTGAAAACCCAGTATCTTATCAAGAAAGCAGTTGTCTAAGTAGTATAAGAATATTCTTAAGAAAACAGTAAACATCTAAGTCCTAAATAAGAAGTACTCTCTGTCCCTAAAGAGAAGTCATAGAGGTTGTACTTGTGCTATTATAAATAGAAATCTATTTCCTAGTAATTGTTGTGTATATATTTCCTTTATTATCTCCACAGGAGAACCAGATGACAATGACTGACTACATCATTTTTTTTAAAAAAAGGAGAAAGCTGGTTTTTTGCTTTTATTTCTTTAATTCCATTAAAAGCCATCTTTAATTCACCCTACCACAGAAGTTCTTAAAATAATCTGTGCAGTTAATTTCTAACTATCCCAAGGGAAGCTATTCTTACTACTTCCCAGGAACATTTCATCATTCTAGACTCAGACACTTGCAGCATCTGTAGTAAATTAAAATATGATACCATTCATTATTTATCAGATTGGCAAAAATTAAACTGACAATACCCTGAGCTGATGAAGGGATTTAAAGGGGAAAAAAATCATTCATATACCTTGTTACCAGAAGTGTAAATTGGCAAAATTTATAGAGGTCAATTGGTAATATGTTTCAGAAGTTTTTAAAATGTGCATGCTTTTTAAACAAGGATTTTCATTTCTAAAACTTTATACAACAGAAATAAGCAGTCAGGAGACATGTGTAAGCCTGTAGGCTGCAACACTGTCAGGTAATATTGAATTTAAATTTAAATGACCTACATATCATTTGGTTATTTGGTACTAGTAAATTGTTTAAATTATAGTATATTCACATATCAGTCAGGGTCCAGTAATGGTAGGCACAATTTATTTTCTGAAAAGACAGAGTATACAGCTATTAAGAATAGCATATATCTTTATTTATTATCATAGATGTCCAAAACACAGATTTATTTGTTTGTTTGTTTGCCTGAACTGGGTCTTATTTGCGGCATGTGGGATCTTCATTGTCACGTGCAGGATCTTCATTGAGGCATGAGGGAGCTTCAGTTGCGGCATGCAAACTCTTACTTGTGGCATGTGGGATCCAGTTCCCTGACCAGGGATCAAATCCGGGCCCCCTGCATTGGGAGCGTGGAGTCCTAGCCACTGGACCACCAGGGAGGTCCCTATTTTTTGTTTGTTTTTTCTTTTTTAAGAAACACTTTCAGTTTTCTCTGTTGAGTACAATGTTAGCTGTGGATTTGTCAAAAATGGTCTTTATTATGTCCCGTCTACATCCAATCTGTTTAGGGTATATATTATGAAAGGATGTTATATGTTGTCAAATGCTTTTCCTGTATCTATTGAGATGATCAAATGACTTCTATCTTTCATTATATTAGTGTAATGAATCACATTTATTTATTTGCATATGTCAAACCTAAACCAGTATTTGCTATCAAAGGAGCTAACTGGCCATACATTAAAACTTTTTTTTTATTTTTATTGGACTATAGTTGACTTACAATGTTGTGTTAGTTTCAGGTGTACAGCAAAGTGAATCAGTTATACATATACATATGCCCACTCTTTTTTATTTATTTATTTTTCATAAATTTATTTATTTTTGGCTTCATTGGGTCTTTGCTGCTGCGCACGGGCTTTCTCTAGTTGCAGTGAGCAGGCGTTACTCTTCGTTGCAGTGCGTAGGCTTCTCATTGCAGTGGCTTCTCTTGTTGCAGAGCATGGGCTCTAGGCACGTGGGCTTCAGTAGTTGTGGCGCACGGGCTTAGTTGCTCCGCGGCATGTGGGATCTTCCCAGACCAGGGCTCAAACCCGTGTCCCCTGCATTGGCAGGAGGATTCTCAACCAGTGTGCCAGCAGGGAAGCCCTCCACTCTTTTTTAGACTCTTTTCCCATTATAGGCCATTACAGACTACTGAGTAGAATTCCCTGTGCTATACAATAGGTCCTTATTAGTTATCTATTTTATATATAGTAGGATGTATATGTCAATCCCTATCTCCCAAATTATCCCTCCCCCCTTACTCCCTGGTTACCATAAGTTTGTTTTCTACATCTGTAACTCTATTTCTATTTTGTAGATATTTTCTGTTTACCATGTCTTCTCCTCGAAAGTCTCATGCTGATGTACAAATTGAGCTCTTTAATTTTCCCTTTTAAAGTAGTTACCATGTCCTTTCTATCAATTCTCTCCATTTTTATCATATTTTGACAAGACTTCTTTCACATATGTGATAAGCTTTATGTCCTAATCTTCATTACAACTGTACAGGAAGAATTATTTTGTCCTTATCTTAAAGCATAAGAAGAACTATGGAGCCAAACCTCCCCCTAAAAAAAAAAAATCTTTCTACTGCCATACCATTGTTCAGATGCTCTTATTCTGAGTAATCCCTAATTTATAATCTTACCTATACCACTAATTTTTAAGAGTTTCTAAACTAAAAAGTATCCATTTATTTTTCCTTAGCCTATTGGTGTTAAGAGGCTAAGGAAAAATAAATTTTTCCCTAACCAAAAAAAAAAAATTTTACCCCCAAAATTCTGTATTATTTTGAACAACCTATGATAATTCTCTTTTAAAAAAAAAAAAAAACAATGATTAGTATGGCAGCCAAGGAGATGAGCTGCTCAGATCTCCTTTCAAGAAAGAACATAAAATACACCTGTAGGGAAGGTAAATAGCTATTAGAGCCTTCAGGCTCTGCCACAGCTTTCTAGCCAAAACCACAATCTTCACAGAAATACCCCAACCAATGACTGTGCATGGTTGGGATAATAGGACATGGCCATTTCTACCTAACATGGGACTCCTCTAAGAAGCAATCTTTGCTCTAGAGCTCCCCACTGAGCTGGCTAAGACTTTGTATAGAGTTAACTGCTGTGCAGAAAATTAATCAAGCTAGGACACTAGCTTAGAAATTGGCTCAGAAAAAACACATCCTTGGTGTCAGAGTAAAACATTTGCAGGGGTAAAAACAACTACCTCAACTAAAATCCCAAATAAAATGATAAAAGTCTTCAGTATATTTGTTTTTAATATTTTATAACAATCTTTTTTCTCCCTGAAGATTCATTATTTTGATACAAAAAATAAACCCTTTAACCAGTAAAGAGTGTCACTTGTTTTCATAATGTTGTAGAGTAATATTTTCTAAATCTCATCCTATAATTAAATTACCTGTAGAAGAATCCAAAGGGATATATAAATTAGAGAAATAAATGTTTCTTTTGAGGTGCTAATATTATAGTTTTATATTTGGATATTTGATGAATAATAATGTTATATCAGTATTAAATAACTGTATCTGTTGGGCCCTTTGGAAGAAGATGCTAAGATGGAGACAGGAGTGCAAGAGATGTACTGGAGAACAATGCCTGTGAAAGATTAAAGGAAGCAGGATAGGGCTAGGCAAGTCTCACCATGATCCAACTTTGAAAGAGTCTCAGCCATGTGAACAAGGAACATTTGTTTAAAGCCAACTGAGAAAGGCCACCATCACCCTGACACCAAAACCAGACAAAGATGTCACGAAAAAAGAAAACTACAGGCCAATATCACTGATGAACATAGATGCAAAAATCCTCAGCAAAATAGTAGCAAACAAAATCCAACAGCACATTAAAAGGATCACACACCATGATCAAGTGGGGTTTATTCCTGGAATGCAAGGATTCTTCAATATACGCAAATGAATCAATGTGAAAAACCATATTAACAAACTGAAGGATGAAAACCATATGATCATCTCAATAAATGCAGAAAAAGCTTTTGACAAAATTCAACACCCATTTATGACAAAAAATTCTCTAGAAAGTAGGCACAAAGGGAACTTACCTCAACATAATAAAGGCCATATAGGACAAATCCACAGCCAACACTGTTCTCAATGGTGAAAAAATGAAACCATTTCCACTAAGATCAGGAACAAGACAAGGTTGCCCACTCTCACTACTATTATTCAACATAGTTTTGGAAGTTTTAGCCACAGCAATCAGAGAAGAAAAAAGAAATAAAAGGAATCCGAATCAGAAAAGTAAAACTGTCACTGTTTGCAGATGACATGATACTATACATAGAGAATCCTAAAGATGCTACCAGAAAACTACTAGGACTATCAAAAAAACAAACAACCCAATCCAAAAATGGGCAGAAGACCTAAATAGACATTTCTCCAAAGAGGATATACAGATTGTCAACAAACACATGAAAGAATGCTCAACATCACTAATCATTAGAGAAATACAAATAAAAACTACAATGAGGTATCACCTCACACCAGTCAGAATGGCCACCATCAAAAAATCTACAAACAATAAATGCTGGATAGGGTGTGGAGAGAAGAGAACCCTCTCGCACTGTTAGTGGGAATGTAAAATTGATACAGCCACTATGGAGAACAGTATGGAGGTTCCTTAAAAAACTAAAAATAGAAGTACCACACAACCCAGCAATCTACTGCTGGGCATATACCCTGAGAAAACCATAATTCAAAGAGTCATGTACCACAATGTTCATTGCAACTCTATTTACAATAGCCAGAACATGGAAGCAACCTAAGTGTCCATCGACAGATGAATGGATAAAGAAGATGTGGCACATAAATACAATGGAATATTACTCAGCCACAGAAAGAAATGAAATTGAGTTATTTGTAGTGAGATGGATGGACCTAGAGTCTGTCCTACAGAGTGAAGTAAGTCAGAAAGAGAAAAACAAATACCGTATGCTAACACATATGTATGGAATCTAAAAAAAAAAAAAAAAGTTCTGAAAACCTGGGGCAGGACAGGAATAAAGATGCAGACATAGAGAATGGACTTGAGGACACAGGGAGGGGGAAGGGTAAGCAGGCATGAAGTGAGAGAGTGGCACGGACATATATACACTACCAAATGTAAAATAGCTAGTGGGAAGCAGCCACATAGTACAGGGAGATCAGCTCGGTGCTTTGTGTCCACCTAGAGGGGTGGGATAGGGAGGGTGGGAGGGAGACGCAAGAGGGAGGGGATATGGAGATATATGTATACGTATAGCCGATTCACTTTGTTATACAGCAAAAACTAACACACCATTGTAGAGCAATTATACTCCAGTAAAGACGTTAAAAAAAATTAAAATAAAAAAATAAAATAACTAATGAATATTTGAAAAAAAGGTTCAATTTAAACAGTGACCTTCCTTTCTAGTAATGTGTAGTCTGTAATTTAGACCAACGTTCCCAATGCAAACAATTAGAAAAGCTGAAAAATGTTAAAATCATCGGATCATAGGCATTAGAGTAAGCAAGACAGAAAAAAAAAAAAATTACAAGACACAGATCCAGAAGGAAAAGAAGAAAACCTAGAGGTAAGATCAGCATTTTGGGCCACTTTTCCCCTAGCACAATTCTGCAAATCCAGCTGAAGATTTAGAAGATAAGCAGAGCTTTTGACAGGTACGTAGAGATAGAGAACAAATACTGGAGTCCAGAGTCCACCAAGAAAAGAAGTATAGTTAAAACCCTGTAGTATTTGGAGTCCAAACACTGAAAGGCTACTCCCTAGGAAGCCTAAAATAAACTGACTATCCTTGGGATTACAGTCCCACCTCAAATCATCTCAATACTTAAAACTGGATTAAGGTGATACAGAATCACTAGTGCCCCTAGCCACCTGCCAGAAACAAACATAAATCTTCATCCTAAACCTTCAGTTACTTCTGTAACTTTTCTATTTCTAATATCCAACGCTCAATCAAATATGACTAGGCATAAAAGGAAAGTGTTTTTTTAAAGCAACAATAAAGCTCCCACAGGAATCCAGAAAATAGCATTATTAGAAACAGACTGCAAAATACCCAAGCCATGCCCATGCATAAACTTCTATAAGAATGTTCCTAGCAGCTTTATTTGTAATAGCCCAAAACTGAAAACAACCTAAATGCCTTTTGATGGATGAATGAATCAACAAATCTCAATTTTGCCAATTTGTCAAACAGCCATACAATGGAATATTACTCAGCAATAAAAAGAAACTATTTGATCCACACAACCACGTGGATGAATATCAAGATAATCATGCTGAGTGAAAGAAGCCCCCACAAAAAGTACATGTTGTGCATTTATATAAATTTCCAAATATGCAAGTAATCTACAGTGCCAGAAGCAGATGAGTGGTTACTTAGGGATGGGAAGTAATAAGGGAGAAAGGAGTAGGAAGCAAGGATTACAAAGGCACATAAAGAAATATTGGGGAGTAATGGATATGTTCATTATGTTGATCATGGTGATGGTTTCACCAGTATAAACATATCAAAACTCATAACACTGCACATTTTAAATATGTGCAGTTTATTTTACATCAATTATATCTCAATAAACCTAAAACAACATGCTTAATATGTTCAAAGAAATAAGTAATAAATCATCAAAGAACTTGATATCTTTTTTTACAAAAGAACAAAGTAAATAATCTAAAATTGAAGCACACAATTAACCAAAATTAAGAATTCAATGGGTGGGATTAACAGCAGCTCAGAATGTAGGTCAGAAGAAAACATGCAGAACACAAAGAGACAAAAGGATGGAATATATCAAAAACAAAAGTTGGGGAGCAAAAGACAGAGGGGATACAGTGGGAAAGTAAATATACATGTATCTGGAATTCCAAAAGGAGAAAGAAAATGGGACACAAGAGCATTCAAAGTGAAAATGGCTTAAAATTTTTGAAAACTGATTTTAAAACATCATGATAGAGACTGACTAAGCCCTATGAAACTCAAGCAAATAAGTACAAAGAAAATCATTCTGAGTTCAAAAAGGGGAAAAAAATGCGTAAAACAGCCAAAGGGTGGAAATCAGATTATCTTCAAGGAAAGAAAAATTAGGGCTACCCCAGTGGCACAGTGGTTAAGAGTCCACCTGCCAATGCAGGGGACACGGGTTTGAGCCCTGGTCCGGGAAGATCCCACATGCCGCGAAGCAGCTACTCCCATGCACCACAACTACTGAGCCTGCGCTCTAGAGCCCACGAGCCATGACTACTAAGCCCACGTGCCACAACTACTGAAGCCCGCGCGCCTAGAGCCCATGTTCCGCAACAAGAGAAGCCACCGCAATGAGAAGCCCGTGCACCGCAATGAAGAGTAGTAGCCCCTGCTCGCCGCAACTAGAAAAAGCCCATTCGCAGCAACGAAGACGCAACGCAGACAAAATTAAATAAATAAAATAAATTTATTTTTTTAAAAAATAGGAAAGAAAAATTAGACTTTAGGCTAACTTCAACAGAAACAATAGGAGCCAGAACACAATAGAAACACATCCTCAAACTGAATGATAACAACTGCCAACTTAGAATTCTATTCCCTGCAAAAACTTCTTTCAAGCAAAACTTCTTTCAAACAAAAACAGAGAATTCTCAGAATTACACACAGAAAAGTCAGCATAATTATTTTGAGACTCATTCATATGGTTCTGTATATCAATATTTTGTTCCTTTTTATTGCTAAGCACTATTCAACTGTATAAATATATCTCAATTTGCTTATACATTAATCTATTAATGGACATTTACATTGTTTCCAGTTTGGGGCTATTATAAATAAAGTGTGCTTAATTAAGGCAGAAGAAATATTTTGCCAGATAGAATCCTTAAAGAACCAGGAAGGGAAAAAAACGTAACTGATTAAATATGTGAGTAAACTTAAATGAATGACTGTTTAAACAATAGCTACAATTTCCTATAGCGTTTAAATTTTAAATAGAATTAAACTACAACAGCAGCACACAAGTCAGTAGAAATAAATGCAGTTAAAGTGTTTTAAAGTCCTTACACTAGCAGGAAGAGGATAAAAGTATCTATTTATATTATTAGCCTTTGATAATTCAGAGAAAATTCAATAGTAACTGTCAAGAAAACTGAAACATTTCATTCTTAAATTCAACAAACACTGAACGTCTCCTATGTGCCAAGCACAAAACTAGGCACTATGTACATACAGCAGTAAACAAAATAAACTACAAACAACTCAAAGCCTACCAACAGTAGAATGGATAAATGCATTACAGTTTGTTCATAAAATGGAGTACTACACAATAACGAAAACAGAACACACTACACATAACATGGATGCATCTCAAACACAATGCTGAGTGAAAAGAAGAAAGACACAAAAGGATACTTACTGTATTACTCCATTCATAGGAAGTTCAAACACAAGCAAGAGTAATCTATGGAATTATAAATCAGAAGTGTATCTTTAGAGAGGAGGAAGGGTTATTGATTGGAATGGAGCATAATGAGGGCTTCTGGGGTACTGATAATGGTCTGTTTCTTGAACTGAGTGGTGGTTACATGGGTGTGTTCATTTGGGGGAGTATTTACTGAGCTGTGTAGTTTGTGTAATTTGTTTATGCATGCTGTAATTTCATTAAAAGTTTTTTAAGAGATGGTGCAGTCTATATGTACTGACGTGGAAAACTTTAGAGCGTACTTCTGGGAAAATTAAGTTCTGAGAAAAAGAAGAAACTACTGAATAATAGTTTTATCTTTTTTTATAAAAATATATTGCATATATACATTATGCAGAAAATAATTCTGAGAGGGTGCACGACAAAATATCAACAAGAATTATATCTGAGTGACATAAACGTGGGTGGCGTTTTTCTCCCCATATTGGTCTGTTTTTTTAAATTTATCTACAACAAACATGGAAATCTTACATAACAGATATATTTGAAAACTAATTATAAAAGAACAACAACCTTTTTATCCTCCTCAATCTAAAGACAATTCATCTTGAAAGAGGAGAGCAAAGCCAAATGGGAATAGAAACGCTCTGCTTTCTCTGACAATCTATTAATATAACACCTCAGTACCAAACAGCAGGACTATTCTTTCTTTCTTTATTGATACTGCTCCTAAAACAATTGTAAAAGCTTTTTATGGACTTAAGCATTTGTCACAAGCTTCATTACAAACTTTGGCCTTCTCCACACTATTTTTATAGTCCAGTGCCTCTCATTTATATTCATCTTTGTTTATGTGGCTGTCCTTGCCCTTCTTTACGTCCTTTCAGTATCTGCATTCATCAGTACTCCCATCTTATTTTACCTTCTTTCTCACAGGCAATACCTCATGATTTTTTTTATAATGTCTTATCTTCTTCAAAGAGCCAGACACTAGAAAATTAAAATTTCACCAACTCCACACTATCCAAACATCAAATTCAGATGCCTCTCAGCTCTCCTTGTCACTCAAAGTACATAACTCTTTTATAGCTAACTGTAAAACATTACAAACCCTTTCAATGCAGCTACTCAATATTCAGCACTTTATGTGCTTCATTTTGGGGTTTTCCTACCACTTTGATCAATCCTTTAAACGGTAAACTAAAATGCACAAATATTTACCACAGCAACTTATTATTTAATTTTACTTATATTACATAAAATTTATAAAATGAAGAGGGGAAAAAACACAATTCGACCACTCTAACACAACTTATTTCGATGTACTTCCCCCTTTCAACTCTCTTCATTTGGGTGTGTTTCAGAGCTGAAATTATTTTGCATATATGATTTTAGATTTTCACTTTTTTCCCAATTATATCATAAGCATCTTTCCATGTTTCTATATGCTCCAAAAACATTTTTAATTATAATCATTCCATGGCTGCTGAAGATTACTGGCTCCAGTATTTAGCTGCTATAAACAATGCTGCAATAAACATCTTTACATAGTAAGTTTTCCAAATTTTGTATTGTATTCTTAGGTCTGATTCATAGTCTTCCCTAAGGCATTATGGAAAAGGTGGTACTGGAATTAAAGGATAGAGAATTTTAGGAATTCCCTGGCAATCCAGTGGTTAGGACTCTACACTTTCACTGCTGAGGGCGTGGGTTCAAACCATAAGTCAGAGGACTAAGATCCCACAAGCCGCGCAGCACAGCCAAAATAAATAAATAAAGGATAGAGAATTTTGAATAGAGAAGAGAAGGACACAGGACAAGCAGGCCCTGACTCTGAGGTCTGTGGGGAATACAGAGTGGTTTAGTTTGGCTGGTGCATTATATATGTATAAAGGAAAACAAGAAATAAAAACTAGAAAGAGGGGCTGAAGCAAGATGATGGAGTAATTTTATTAAGTGGACGATGCAGGGTAACTAAAGTGTTTTTTAAATAACACACAGGTTAATGTAACTGATACGTATTTCTCAAAATTAGTAAAAATCTTAAGTGGCTCTGAACATGTAAGTGGTGCTTGTAACGTTTTTTATCTAAAGACCTACCTCAAATTATAAAATTATAAACAATCCTCTAATATCAGAACTTTTGTTAAGCTTCAATCTTTTTCAGGTTCCCCTTCTAAAAAGTGAGTTGATTCAAAGGAATGAGAAGACAAGCCACAGACTGGGAAAAAATATTTGCAAAGGAGACCTAAATAGACATTTCTCCAAAGAAGACATACAGATGGCCAATAGGCACATAAAAAGATGCCCAACATTGCTAATCATTAGAGAAATGCAAATCAAAACTACAATGAGGTACCACCTCACACCAGTCAGAATGGCCATCATTAAAAAGTCTACAGATAACAAATCCTGGAGAGGGTGTGAGAAAAGGGAACTCTCCTACACTGTTGGCTGGAATGTAAATTGGTGCAGCCACTGTGGAAACCAGTATTGAGGTTCCTCAGAAAACTAAAAATAGAATTACCATATGATCCAGCAATCCCACTCCTGGGCATATATCCAGACAAAACTATAATTCAAAAAGATACATGCACCCCTATATTCACAGCAGCAGTATTCACAATAGCCAAGACATGGAAGCAACCAACATGTTCATCAACAAATGAATGGATAAAGAAGATGTGGTACATATATACAATGGAATACCTACTCAGCCATAAAAAAGAACAAAATAATGCCATTCGCAGAAACATGGATGCAACTAGAGATTATCATACTAAGTGAAATAAGTCAGAAAGAGAAAGACAAATATCATATGATATCAGTTAAACGTGGAATCTAAAATATGACACAAATGAACCTATCTATGAAACAGAAACAGACTCAGGGGCATAGAAAACAGGCTTGTGGTTGCCAAGGGGGAGGGAGTTGGAGGAGGGATGGAATGGGAGGCCGGGGTTTGCAGATGTAAGCTATTATATATAGAATGGATAAACAACAAGGTCCTACTGTACAGCACAGGGAACTGTATTCAATATCCTATGATAAACCATAATGGAAAAAAATATTTAAAAATAATGTATATATATGTATAACTGAATCACTTTGCTGTACAGCAGAAATTAACACAACATAAATCAACTATACTTCAATAAAATAAGTAAATAAATAATATTTGCAAACAGTGTATCTGATAAAGGACTGTTATCCAAAATATTTTTTAAAACTCTTAAAAATCAACAGTAAGAAAATGAACAATCCAAGAAGTTAAAAATGGGTAAAAGATCTTGGGACTTCCCCAGTGGCACAGTGGTTAAGAATCCGCCTGCCAACGCAGGGGACATGGTTCGAGCCCTGGTCCGGGAAGATCCCACATGCCGCAGAGCAACTAAGCCTGTGCACCACAACTACTGAGCCTGCGCTCTAGAGCCTACGAGCCACAACTACCGAGCCCATGTGCCACAACTACTGAAGCCACAGCACCTAGAGCCTGTGCTCCGTAACAAGAGAAGCCACTGCTATGAGAAGCCCATGCACCGCAATGAAGAGCAGTCCCTGCTCGCCACAACTAGAGAAAGCCCACACACAGCAACAAAGACCCAACGCAGCTAAAAATAAAATAAATTTTAAAAAATTAAAAATTTTAAAAATTAAAAAATAAATGGGTAAAAGATCTAAACAGACACCTTTCCAAAGAAGACATACAGAGGAAGCATGTAAGCATATGAAAAGACATTCAATACCATATTTCACTCAGGAATTGTAAATTAAAATAATAAGATACCATTACACACCTATTAGAATGGCCAAAATCCAAAACACTGACAACATTAAAGGCTGGTAAGAATGTGGAACATGGATAAAGAAGATGTGGCATATATATATACAATGGAATATTACTCAACCATAAAAATAAACGAAACTGAGTTATTTGTAGTGAGGTGGATGGACCTAGAGTCTGTCAAACAAAGTAAATTAAGTGAGAAAGAGAAAAACAAACACCGTATTCTAACACATATATATGGAATCTTTAAAAAAAAAAATGGTTCTGATGAACCTAGGGGCAGGACAGGAATAAAGACGCGGAGGTAGAGAATGGACTTGAAGACATGGGACGGGGGTGGGTGGGAAGGCAAGCTGGGATGAAGTGAGAGAGTAACACTGACATACATACACTACCAAATGTACAACAGATAGCTAGTAGAAAGCAGCCGCACAGCACAGGGAGATCAGCTCGGTGCTTTGTGACCACCCAGAGCAGTGGGATAGGGAGGGTGGGAGGGAGGCTCAAGAGGGAGGGGATGGGGGATATATGTATACATATAGCTGATTCACTTTGTTATACAGCAGAAACTAACACAACATTATAAAGCAATTATACTCCAATAAAGATGTTAAAAAAAAAAAGAATGTGGAACAACAGGAAATCTCATTCATTTCTGGTAAGAATGAAAAATGGTACAGCCTCTTTGGAAGACAGTGTGGCAGTTTCTTACAAAACTAAACATACTGTTACCATACAATTCAGCAATGGTGCTCCATGGTATTTATCGAAAGAAGCTGAAAACATGTCCACACCAAAACCTGCACATGGATGTTTGGAGTAGCTTTATTCATGATTGCTAAAAACTCTGAAGCAACCAGTATGTCCTTCAGTAAGTGAAGAGATTAATAAAATGTGGCGGGCTTCCCTGGTGGCGCAGTGGTTGGGGGTCCGCCTGCCGATACAGGCGGCACGGGTTCGTGCCCCGGTCTGGGAGGATTCCACATGCCGCGGAGCGGCTGGGCCCGTGAGCCATGGCCGCTGAGCCTGCCCGTCCGGAGCCTGTGCTCCGCAGCGGGAGAGGCCACAACAGTGAGAGGCCCACATACCGCAAAAAAATAAAAAATAAAAAAATAAAATAAACTGTGGCACATCCAGACAAATAATATTCAGCGCTAAAACAGTATTAGCTATCAAGCTAGGAAGAGACACGGAGGTACCTTACGTGCATATTACTAAGTGAAAGACACCAATGTGAAAAGGCTACTACATATGGTATGATTTCAACTATATGACATTCTGGAAAAGGCAAAACTATGGAGACAGTAAAAAGATTAGTGGTTGCCAAGAGTTCAGGAGAGAGGGAGGGATGGATAGGTGGAACATAAAGGATTTTCAGGGCAGTGAAACTATTCTGTATGATGACATAATGTCAAAACCCACAGAATGTACAACACCAAGAGTGAACCCTAATGTAAACTACAGATTTAGGGTGATGATAATGTGTCAATGTAGGTTCATCAACTGTAACAAATGTCCCACTCTGGTGCAGGATGTTGATAGTGGGGAAGGCTGTACACACCGGGGTAGAGGGTATATGGCAACTCTGTACTTTCCCCTCAATTTGCCATAAACCTAAATAAAACTGCTCTAAAAATTAAAGTCTTTTGCTGTTGTTGTTTTTGGTTTTTTCTTCCAGTTTTATGGAGATATAATTGTAAAGTCTTTTTTTTTTACATGAGTTGATATCTCAAAAGCACCTAAGAGTCCCACATGAAATAGAACAGCAGTTCATTAATGCTTCATTAAATCCTAGCTTGATCCTAGAATTACGAACATTGAAATAACCATGCTAGAAGCCTGTCCAAGTTAAGATTCAAGGTCTTGATTGGGATTTACATTACAAGGGTGTATCTGTCTGTTAAAACTAAAATTGTACACTTACGTTCTGTGCATTTTATTCTATATAAATTAACATCCAGGAAATTCTGAAATTTTTAAATTACTTTGAAGAAACTTGATTGGGTATTACAGTCCATAAGCAAATAAAATTACTATACTTGAAGTCGATTTTTTTTTCCTGTTTCAAAGTTTTAAAATAAAGGAGAGGTGCTACCAAAGATACAATAATTAGCAATGCAACTACAGAGAGAAAGGAAAAAACAGGAGAGGATAAAACACAAGTCTAGAAGTTGAAAAGCAACTGGATAAATTTAGCTGAATTAGCTCACCCTCAGAACACTAAATCCTAAACCATGGGGAAAATGACAAGAAGCTACCCAATATACACTTCAGAATGCTCAACAGCTCTGGCAATACCAAGCAAAACTGGCAGTACCAGACAATTCTAGAAGTGAAGGGTGGGTGTGAACTGTACGAAAGCCTAGGTAAGAAGCAGTTAGATCCCCAGATACCCTCCCTTCTCTGTACACCTAGGTGACTGTCCTTGCTCCATCCTAGCTGAGGAGTGGAGGCTTAACATCAGGAAAAAATAAAAGAGAGGGTAACTCGGCTGTGGGAATATTTAGCAATTGAGAGTAAGGATTTCAAACTGAAAAGAGAAGAAATGGTTTAAAAGTTTACATAGTGAGTGTTGCAACCCCCAACAATCTTCTCCTTCCTGGCTCCTAAAATTCTGGCAACCAAACCTATACCTCCCAGGCAGAAGATGGGAAGATCCTTCTCTGAGAAATGTGACAAACCCAAAAGACCGGGAGGTTATCAAACCCAATTCCAGCAAGATCGTGCAATAGTGAAGGCCGTAGTCCAAAACAAGATCATGAGGAAGCTAAGGAAAGCCTCTAACATGGAAGATCAAAACCAAAAGAAACAGTGGGGGAAAAAATCTAGAAGAATAAGACTTTTTAAAGTCTTTTGGGACTTAGAAACATTTTTAAAATCAGTAATATCTTTAGAGACACAGGAAAAGCTACCATATCCATAAAAAACAAGAAAATGTTATGAAAAGGAATATTCAGAGACAAAAAGAGCTGCTGAAATATTTTTAATGACAGTAGAAATAAAAAAACAGGTGGAAGAAAAAAGACATAATTTTTTTAAAAAAAACCCAAAGAGATGAAAACAGGAGTTCCAGAGAGAAAGAACACAGACAGTGGAGAATGGAAGGGTGTAAGTCCCTAAGTTACCTGTTTGGAAGAGGCTATTGAATAGCTATAATAATGAATACAAAAAGAGTCACTTCAAGACAAGAAATTTCAAAAATCAGGAATAAATGAAAAATCCCAAAAGCTTTGAGGGAGGGGAAACTGAGCACAACATAAAGGATTAGGAGTCAGAGTAGCTCTGGATTCTCAGCAATCTTGAAATTTAAAAGACAATGGATCAATAACTTCAAACTTCTGAGGGGAAATGATTTCTAGCCAATTCAAATTATCAATCAAGAATATAAACATTGCAGACATGCAAGGCCCCAGGAATGTTACTTCCTTTTTACTCTTTCTCAAGATGCCACTGAAAGGTACGCTCCAACAAAATTAAGAGAAAAAACAAGAAAGAAGAGGTGAGGTTTGGGAATAAAGAGATCCAACACAAGGAAGAGGAAAGAAAAGGGAATCTTCAGAATGATGCGGAAGAAAAATTCCCGGATATCAGTGGTGTATCATATAGAACAACTAATACATAAAGCACCTCAGTAGGCCCAAGGAGAGAGATCTTCAAGAAGATAAAGCTGATGGAGAGATTTAAATAACTGGCAGAATTAGCTGCGTTTGAACGAAGAATAAGCAACAAAAACTAAGTAAACAAACAACAAAGAGATAATTACTAAGTTCATTTACATAGTCAAAATGAAAGCATTGAACACTGACTTAACCAAAACTACAATGTAACATTTGAGAAGATGCCAGGTGAGTGGGAAGTGTGTCTGTGCAGGCAAGTGTAATCAGTAAGGTGAAAGTCAATCCCCATTTTCATGATGGGAAGTCAAGAAATACAGTCTAATATTTTTAATCAAAAACAGTAATATAAGTTTTATCTACAGACATGGAGGTATATCAGTTAGGGTTAGGTTGGGCTGCAAGTGAATGGAACCTTAAGCAAGAGTAGCTTAAACAAAATGGAAATTTCTATTTCACACAAATGAAATAATCCAAGGTTGGTATGGAGGAGCCATAATTATCTTTTCATTCTACAATCTTCAATATATGGCTTTTAGTTCCTGTCCAAGATGGCTGCTCAAGTTCCAACCATAACATCTACCTTCTAATCAGCAGGAAAGAAAAGTAATAATGAAGGTTGTGTTCCTTTCTCTTAAGAACACCTCCCAGAAGTTGAATGTGACTTACTGTTTAGTATTTAATCATATCACCACAGCTAGCTACAATAAAAATTATTAATTAATTAACATTTTTACCCTGTTGTGGAAAAAAACATTTCATTAAGATCAAAGATATTTTCAGAGTATTTTATATTATTAATTCTGCAAAATGTACAAAGGATGAGCAATTCCCTAGAGTTAAGACACTGTAGTTAGAGTACTAGTAAACTAAAAAAAAAACAATATTTACCAGATTTTTACATCCTGAAATAAGATTTTATTTTCTTCTTTCTTAGTTATGGTCTAAGAACAAGATTTTTATGTTGAGTCAGAGAAAAGTACATGTAAAGTAATAATAATAGCTAACATTTATTCAGTGTTTTTCATATATACAAAGCACTTTATAAACATCTCATTTAATCCTTACAGTCTGATGGAGATACTCTCATCATTTCCATTTTACAGGTAGGAAATGGAGGCTTTAGGTAACTTGTCCAAAGTTTTGCATCTTACAGTACAGGACCTGGGATTCAATCTCAAGCATTCAATCTCAACTCTACAATCTATACTCTTTTTTAACACCTGAGTTGTCCTGCCTCATTTCAGTGAAAATTATCAAACTTTCCTCATTTGAATATAAGTGAGGTTGGTTGCAGGAAAAGAGAGCTACTCAAGCAAGTTCAACTGAAAGGGAGGTTAGTATAAGGGTTCAACAAAGATCTCGTAGAAATCCAAGGGCTTGGTTCACAGGAGCTAGACCAAGCCCCAAAATGTGGGCACACAGCCTGGATTTTGCTTATCTCTACGTAACTTCTCTGTTATGTAACTACTCTCCCTTTTTTTTTTTTTTTTTTCTGTTGGCCAGTTCCTTTGCTCCCTAGTAGTTTCCTATTCCTTTGTGACTTTTACTAGCTGTCCTACTGCTGCTGTGTGGCTCTTCCAGCCCCTCTGCTTTATTGTTTGTTTCCCATTTTGGGAGCTAAATCGTATGGGCCCATCTCACCTTTCTGAGGCAGACCATATAAGTGGATGGGTTTGAGTTCCTATCCTGTCATTTCTGAAGAGAGGTAAAGTTACATGATCCAAAACATGGTCACTGGCCCTCAACATAGCCATGACATTTCACCATTTGATATTTCAAATATCATAAGATTTATTGACAACTAACTGACCTAGTTTAGGTGAAACTATCGAAGAAAAAGATGGTCATGTGAAACTTTTACTAGATGAATATTTTTCTAAGGTGCCTTTCACAGAAGTTTTAGTCAATGGCCTGTGAAGAGTGGTAACTTTGACTAAATATATATAGGAAACTCTGCCAAATGTATTTAGTTTCTGGAGATTCACAGTGTGGAATGGTGTATTTAAAAATTCTGAAAGAAAAAAAGAGAGGGGAGAAAAAGAAAAAAATTGAGAATCCTTGCAATATGGAAGTTTGACAAGCTCTTTAATATAACATTTCCCACACTTAGTTTGTCACAGAACTCTTATTGTGTAATAGCTATCTTACTGAGCAGTACTGGGGGAAGAAGCATTCCATTAGAGTACAGTGGGGGTTTTCTTTTTTTAGGGGGGTAGGATTAGTTAGTGTTATAAAATACTTTCAGTAATTCTATTATATTTTCAAAATGCAACCAAGTAGTAAACATGATACTTTGCTTTAAAATTTTTTAAATTGAATGCACCTGGTGAGGTTCTCTATCAATTTATGTTAATGCCGCAGACAAGCCAGCAGGACCTAATTACCAATTAAGCAATAAAGCTGTTTATAAGAGCAAATGTTCTCTGCATCAAGTCTATGAAATATTTATATATATGTATGTATAAGAGTGTATGTGCATATGTTTAATAAGAGTGTATGTGTATATGTACATGTATGTATATGTATACATGCAAATATATATACCTATATACACATACTATATTTCTTAACCTTTGTTATAATCATCAACATGTGTTATTGAATACCAGTTTTATAGAGATATCTCCCATGCAGTGATGTGATCTTCCTAAACAATGAGAGGGATTCCATAATTATATAAAGTTCAGGGTCACTGTAAGTCCAAAACAAAGATTCTTTAAAATGCGTGAAAACAAGTAAGTAAATAAGTAAATAAATAAACCTTCCCCCCAAAAATAAAATAAAATAAAATAAATACTATTGGTAATTCTACTTAGCAGTCATTGACGGTAGGGGATGATAGTTAAAAATACAGGCTTTTGGGCTTCCCTGGTGGCGCAGTGGTTGAGAGTCCGCCTGCCGATGCAGGGGACACGGGTTCGTGCCCTGGTCCGGGAAGATACCACATGCCGCGGAGCGGCTAGGCCCGTGAGCCATGGCCGCTGAGCCTGCGCATCCGGAGCCTGTGCTCCGCAAAGGGAGAGGCCACAACTGTGAGAGTCCCGCGTACCACAAAAAAAAAAAAAAAAAAAAAAAAAATACAGGCTTTGACGTTACAGAGATAGGATCTGAATTTTAGCTCTGCAATATACTAGGTGTGATTTTGGATAAGAATTTAACCTTTCTGGGCCTCAGTTTTCTAATCTGTGATACATCCCCTCAGGTGCTTAGCCCAGTGTCTAACATGGTAAATACTTAATAAATGGTGATCTGTAAAATTACCTGTGTTTCTACTAGAAAATGTTTGGGTGCACCAGTTAGGGCAATCATTCTTCTCTAATAGGAAGTTATCTTATATCTGAATAGTTTTATCTAGCATAATTCATGCGTCAGACTTCATTTTAGGGTAAATATGGAATAAATATGGGTTCAAAGGAGAATCTCAATTCACAGAAACGATATCAATAGGAGAGAGGCTATTAAATTTTCTACACCAAGGAGTAAAATTTATGGGGGGGTGGTGTGAAGTGAGGTTATTGTTCGAGATCTGCTATGTAGGAGTATGTGTGTAGGGGGTGACAATATGGTGAGAGACTGTGCTCTGGAGAGGGCAGGCCAGACTTTTAGTCTGAATTCACCTAATGATGTTTTGATTTTTAAACCAAATGTATATAAACGAACATAATGCTCTGAGTGTTAGCAACAACCACAGCTCATTTCTGGAAAAAGCAGCTCTAAGGGCTTGCATCACTTGTTATGCTTTCTATCACGAGTTCTGGCTTATAAATTAGCATGACCTGAGAACTGTCCAGTAGTTCTGTCTTACAAAATGATGAACTAACTCATTCTGATCCTCTTCCTTAGGGGATCTGAATATGAGACAGCAAAGAAGGCAGTAAGCAGAAGCTGCAGGACAGTAGAAACCATGTAGCAGAGAGAGCAATCATGGTGAAGAGTAAAACATATCTACAGATACAGTGGAGGCAGAATCAGGAAACTGAATGATGACAATGATCAGTCAGAGTCCCTGTTGGGATACCAATTTTATTTTATTCTGACTAGTGTTCCAGTTCTCAATGAGGCCTGATTGTGGAGACTGTCCCTGTCCTTCCACACTACTCTTACACTAAACTCTCAATATGAAGTAATTTAATTGAATCTGCATATAGTTCTGACAATCAGAAAGAGTCCATCTTGCTTAATACTACCACCCACATCCTTTAAGTAAAGCATAATAATTCACTTAGTTGGTGTCAATGAGACCAAATGACTAGCTGGGTGGGAGGAACTGGGACTTTGTGCCATTACTGATCAGACTGTAACAGCAGTTGTGCTTCTTTCTTTATTTGACATAGTTGCCTCGGTATTGGGGTGAAGAGACCTGGGTTTATGGCTCTGCCATCCACTAGCTATGTATGATCTTAGATAATTCTCTTAATTTTGTGGCCAGAGTTTTCTTTCTATAATTTGAATTAGTGGAGCAGGGGGTTTTTGGCACAGAAAAGAGACTTTTAGCTAAACTGGTCATTGTTCACAGAGCATTTAGGAATGGTTAGAGATGGCAATAAATCTGAAAGATGAGAGGAAGTAATGTGGTCAATCTAAGTAAACATTAAAATATTGATGCAGCTTAACTAGGAAAGTCTAATAGTTTTCAGCATTTCTCCACTCTTTTGTTTATGATAAAGGAATGTCTGGGGGATAATATATTGTCACAGATGTGACATTAACTTATCTACTTTTGCTACCATGTGTTTCTGGTTTTTTATCCTTTATTTATATTTCAAATATTTATAACTATTTCCTCTCAAGAACTTGACAAAACAGGTAGATTTGTTTTTCAATCAGTACTTCCCTAGGCTTAGAGTCAACCTGGCTGCTAGTTGTCCCCCAGTATCTGTTTTTCCCTCTTACTCAGTAACGGAACCTTTGGTTTTTAGCTGGGTATACGGCTACCTGGAAGAAAAATGTCCCATTTTTCTCTCATTCAATATAAAAATCTTGTCCTTAGACCATAACTAAGATAGAAAAAAAATCTTATTCTGGATGTAAAAAATCTGGTGATTTTTTTTTTAATTTACTAGTACACTAACCACAATGTCTTAACTCTAGGGAATCTTTCACCCCTTTGTACATTTTGCAGAAATAATAATATCAAATACTCTGAAAATATTTTTTATCTTAATGAAATGAATTTTTTTCCACAATGGGGTAAAAATTTTACATCAATGCCAGATACACCTTATCTAAAGCATCAACATTTTAAAAGATTCCAAAACATAACAACTTTTAAAGGACAACAAAATAAACTTTTACAAAATAATAAGTTATTTCTCTTATTCTAAGATTATTATATTTGGTATCAATATACAAACCTACTATAATAACAAGAAATACAAAGGAAACAAATACATAGTAGTTTCTATTGAGGTATTTTAATAACAAACAATTTCAAATCCAAAGACAAGTGATCTCATTACCATTTACTAACTGTATTTTTAACTCTATTAATGCCTGGATCATACTAGATTCACTTTGTATATTGAAACAGTCATTTACTTCCTAGGAATAATTCATAGTTATTTTAATAATTATTTATCTGTATCACCCTCCTCTATTCAGTTAGTTTGAGTTCCCGTTTGATAGCAAAGAAATTAGTTAGAATAACTTGAGAAAGTATATCAAAATTTTAAAAGCCCACTTTTTTTATTAACCTGCCCCCACCACCCACAATGTGTTGGTAAAAATAAAAGTCTGTATTATTTTTACTTCAATAAGATTAACTATCTTTCACAAGTAATTGAATCTGTGTTCACTAAAGGCACAACTTGAGCTCATATTTGGGCACTACTACATATAAAGTAACAACCCAATAATAAAATGAAAAACAACCCAACTCTGACATGGACAAATGATTTGAACAGACACTTCATCAATCAGCATAAGAAAAAAGTGATCAACAATATTAATCATTGGAGAAATCGAGAAATTAAAACCACAATGAGATATTACTACGCACACACCAGAATGGCCAAATATTTACAAGACCGGCAGCGCCAAATATTGATGAGACTGTGGAATACCCACAACGCTCAGGCACTGTTGGTAGGGACGGTACAACCACTTTGGGAAAAAATGTTGCAGTTTCTTATAAAATTAAGCATACACCCACCTATGACCCAGAAATTCAACTGCTAAGTATTTACTCAAGAGAAACGAAAAATATTTTCACAAAAGCACTCAAAGGAATAGTCACAGAAGTTTTATCCATTATAGCCAAAAACTGGAAACAGTCCAGGTATCCATCAATAGAATGGATAGACTGTTTTATATTCACACAACAGAATATTCAGCAAAAAAAAAAAAGGAATAAACTTCTGATGACATAATATGGGTCAAAAACATTATGCTGAGTAAAAGACGCCTTATATAAAGGAGAGCATGCTGTACAATTCCATTTACAGGAAGTTCTAAAATGGGGAAAATTAATCTAGAGTGAAAAAACAATCAGAACGGTGACAGTGATTACCTCTGGGAAGGTGGGGACAAGAACTGGGAAGAGGCATTAGGGAATATTTTGGGGTAATGGTGCTATACTACATTTTGACAGGGGGTTGGTTTATACAGATGTGTAAAATTTCCAAGAATGTAAACTTAAGATTTGTATACCTCATCATATGTAAATTTTACATCAAAAGAAAAAAGGTCCAAAAAATATTGCATTCTAGTTCATGATAGGCAGGCCAAACTAGTTAGGAGGGAGTACACTAATATTAACAATTTACTTTGAAGTGTATTCCCAAAAAAGATGGATAAATGGATGATAGAGAAATGAACAGATGAATTAATATGTGATAAAATAGATATGGTGGGCTTCCCTGGTGGCGCAGTGGTTGAGAGTCCGCCTGCCGATGCAGGGGACACGGGTTCGTGCCCCGGTCCGGGAGGATCCCACATGTCGCGGAGCGGCTGGGCCCGTGAGCCGTGGCCGCTGAGCCTGCGCGTCCGGAGCCTGAGCTCCGCAACGGGAGAGGCCACAACGGTGAGAGGCCCGCGTACCACTAAAAAATAAAAAAATTAAAAAAAAAAAAAAACTATTTAAAATAGATATGGTAAGGACTTCCCTGGTGGCACAGTGGTTAAGAATCTGCCTGCCAATACAGGAAACATGGGTTCCAGCCCTGGACCAGGAAGATCCCACATGCCGCGGAGCAACTAAGCCCATGCGCCACAATTACAGAGCCTACGCTCTAGAGCCCGCGAGCCACAACTACTGAAGCCCACGAGCCTAGAGCCTGTGCTCCGCAACAAGAGAAGCCACTGCAATGAGAAGCCCATGCACCACAACGAAGAGTAGCCCCCACTCGATGCCAACTAGAGAAAGCCCACACGCAACAAGAAAGACCCAACGCAGCCAAAAATAAATAAATTTATTTTAAAAAATAGATAAAGTGTTAACTGCACAGTGTAAGTAGTAGGCTATGGTGGTCACTACGAATTTCCTTCAGCTTTGATTTTTTATTTATTTATTTTTTGGTCAGGCCACACAGCTTGAGGGAATCTTAGTCCTCCCGACCAGGGATCGAACCCGGGCCCCAGCAGTGAAAGTGCGGAGTCCTAACCACTGCAGTGCCAGGGAATTCCCTGAAATTTTTCATACAAATGTAGGGAGGGAAAAAAACTTACCCAATCCCTCAAGATTCAACTCAAAATCAGTTATTTATGAGCCCTTTCCTATCACCCTCAGCCTCTGACCACTAGTTTTACTGCCAAGAGCACTCAATTGGCAATTTTATGTTAGTTATCTTTTCACATATTGTCTTATATTTATAAAATAGAGTGTAAGCCTCTTGGGGGCTGCTTCTTGAGAGTTGGAATAAGAAAGACTGTAGTGATCTGTTGACTATTCTTTCTTTGTAAGTATAAATTCTTTAATGAGCCATAACCTCCAAAAGACAGCTAAACCTATCAGTCAACTTAAATATCAATATATACACATATATGCATATACAACACACATACATACGTCTGAAAACTAAAATAAAAACCATTATAACTTTTAACCAAGTGCCCATGATTTTTTTTTGAGTCCTTGGCTATTAATGAAATATACTACACCTACTGAATTCAACTACTGAAGTTACATGTGCAAAAAGAACTGGTTGGTGCTTTCTGAAAATACTCTGTGAAGAGCTATGGCACCAGATTTGAGCATCTTTATTTGAGGATAAAAGTATCCTCAGGCAGTTATATGGAGTCTATAATTCTATGATCACATAAGATGAAAAAACATTTACATAAAAAGCGATGCCATTCTTTAAAATTGGTCAACATTTTCCCATTGTTCAATACAACATTTAATTAATCTTAAAGAAGTTTTGCTACTTTCATGTTTCAAAAATTATACATAGTATTTACATTTAGGATCTTAAATTTCCTGTCACTTTACAAATACCTTTTCTCTATACCTGTTAAAGGACAATAATAAAACATTTAAGAATCTTCTGTTATCCTCTTTTTAAGTAAGATGTATCAGCATAAGAAATCAACATTTAGGTATGAGCAAAAGGAAATAAGCATATACATTATACATATTTTATAGTAATTTTAATAATTCCACATTTTGTCCTCAAAAGAAAAAACATGAAGCTGAAAGTATCAGACATAGCAAATACTCAAACAAGTTTTTCTAAATTCATCTCAATTGTTATAACTCTGGAAGAAACTACAATTTACTTTGTTTAGAGGTGTTGACCTCACTGCCATGTATGAATAACCAAGAGAATGATTACTGTACTCTTAAAACATTAATGATGACTATGATTGATTCAAACTCCAGAAATGTTAACTAATATTGTCAAGAGAAATGCAGGAACCTCTACTCGAACAAACTATGAATGTAAAATAAATTTATTTAAAAAATACGTGGTGTATATACATATACACATACATATATCTGAATATATATATACATATATATACACACACACCACACACACATATATATATACACACACAATGGAATATTACTCAGCCATTTTAAAAAAGTATGAAATATTGCCATTTGCATCAACACGGATAGACCTAGAGAATTTCGTACTAAGTGAAGTAAGTCAGACAGAAAGACAAATATTATATGATACCCCTTATATGTGGAATCCTAAAAGTAATATGAGTGAATCTATATACAAAACAGAAACAAACTCAAAGACATAGAAAACAAACTTATAGTTGCCAAAAGGGAAGGGAGGGGGAGGGATAAATTAGGAGTATGGGATTAGCAGATACACACTACTATACATAAAATAGATAAGGAATAAGGATTTACTATATAACAAAGGGAACAATATTTAATATCTTATAATAACCTATAGTGGAAAATAATCTGAAACTAACACAATTACTGTAAATCAACTATACTTCAATTTTTTAAAAATGAATAGGATACAGTCCCTGTCTTAAAAGAGCTCACAGTCAAGTACAGAAATCAGCAAAATAATCAACACAAGGTATCTCTTTTTTAAATATGTTAAAATTTCTGTATCTCCTGCTAATTAATATGAAAACATTCAGGGAACTCAATAAAAAACCATACCCCACTGAAATTTTGTGATACATGCCTAAATATTATATATGTGTATTAAGAACATATATACATACATGTAAAAATAATAGGTGCCTTTTTTTTTTTTTCTTTGCGGTATGCGGGCCTCTCACTGTTGTGGCCTCTCCCGTTGCGGAGCACAGGCTCCAGACGCGCAGGCTCAGTGGCCATGGCTCACGGGCCTAGCCACTCCACGGCATGTGGGATCTTCCCAGGCCAGGGCACGAACCCGTGTCCCATGCATCAACAGGCGGACTCTCAACCACTGTGCCACCAGGGAAGCCCAGGTGCCATTTTTGAATGCTGTTTCTTCTAGGCAGAAGATCCTCTTTATAGGCTCATTTAATCCTAACAATCTTATGAATCAGGTACTACTATTACTATTAACCCAAGTTTACAGAGGATAAACTGAGCTCACTGGTAAATTACATGATTTGTCCAGTCACACTCCAGTAGATGGTTAAGCAGAAATTCAAACTCAGGTTGTCTGACCCAAGAATTTCTCTTCAGGACTTCCCTGGTGGTCCAGGGGCTAAGACACCATGCTCCCAGTGTAGGGGGCCCAGGTTCGATCCCTGGTCAGGGAACGAGATCCCACATGCCACAACTAAGAGTTCACATGCCACAACTAAGAGTTCACATGCCACAACTAAAGATCTCGCATGCTGCAACTAAAAAAAGATTGAGCCTCCTGCAACGAAGATCCCACATGCCACAACTAAGACCCGGTGCGAATGAATGAATGAATGAAATTTATGCTCAATTGTGACCAACCCATGAGTTATACTGTCTCATGCAGAGCTTCACTGCAAAGGTACAGAGCAGGAAAGGACACTATTTGGACAGAGACCTTTCAGCCAAGGACAGAGCACTGAGGCTGTAAACGACTAGGAAACACCACTCACCATGGTAGAGAAGAAACATCCCTGTCATGTAAGACACCGTGCACTGTACAGGTAATGCAGATTTCCTCTGCCACTGCCACTGCTTAGATACCTTGAGGCATCCTGGGTATAAATTTGAAGCCACTGGCAAACTACTGAAAGGTTAAACACAGAGTGACATAAACATTTTTTTTTGAAAAAAATTACTCTAGTAGCAGTATGGAACTAGCTGGAGAAGAATTTAACTGAAAGGAGGGCCTGAATGATGGCATTAACTGTGGGAACAGACCAAAAAATGAGAAATGTGAGAAAAATTTAAGAAGAAAAATAAAACACTGTGAAGTGAAAGTGAGGAAGAAAGGGAAAAGTGTGACAAGTTTCTGACTTGGGCAAATGACCAAGAGGAAAAGGTCTAGAAGAGGAACATGTTTACTTGAACATGTTGAATTTCCAGTTCCTATGAGACATCTAGGTGGATTTTTTTTTTTTTTCCCTGTAAGCAGTTCCACCTTCTAGTCCATACCTACATACCCCTACTAGTATCTTCTTGATGCCATATACCTGTCCAAAACTACCTGGTCATTACATTTCATACTGGTATAGATGTCAGCCTTTCAAAAGAAGAATTTTCCATTTCTCTGCTAATGAGATTGATCAAGCCTAGCAAATTAAATAAATTCCTTGAGAACAAAGCCAACATCCCTCACCCACTCTCCAATCACTCAACAGACACTTGACTGAATGGCTAAAAGGAAGCCACTTGGTACTCCACTTATAAAAGGCTACTAACTTTTCTTTTAAATAGAAGAGTCAAGTCCATCTTTTCCCTAAATGCTCTAACTTGTAATTTCAAAAACCTTCAGTTATTAACTATCCCAAATGAATCTTTATTGTTGCCCCCTCTCATTTCTTTCCTCCTTAAAAAAAAAAAAGAGTTTTATTAATCTAATCCTGTGTGGATTTTGGTTTACTCAGGCTAAAATTATTTGGTAAAATATCTGTCTCAAAAGAAAAACAAGTAACATTCTTTTCAAATTCCATACAACTGTGTGGGATAATTATATAAAGCATTTATAAAATTCACTCCAGTCCCAACTACTACCTTCTACTGCAAGTTTGTTCTGACACTTGATGTCTCTCTCTAAACGTAACTAGACTCAGATTAAGCTGGAAAAAAAAAGACATATTTTTACCTACAAGCAGATGTCATTAACTGTAAACAGATTTTTTTTTTTTACTTAAAAACTTGTCCCAAAACTAGTTATTTGCTTTAAATAAGAATCTTCAATTTCAAGTTTTCAAATCTTATATTTAAATAAACTATAACAATTGAATATTTGCTTGATGGAAAAAAATAACTTTAGATGTCAAATTTCTGAACAAATTAACTTTTCTTCAAATCATGGCACTAGTTGATCTTTTAAATTAGTAAAGTACACACAAAGAGCTACAACACTCAAGGGAAAAGAAGTCATCTACAGAATGGTCTCATCCGTGGAAATGGGCCTTTCCAAGGAAGATACAAATTCTTTCTCCTAACTCAATCTATTAGGGAAATCACTGAAAAAGAAAGCCCTACAAATCTGTCCACCCGATAAATAAATAGTAAATAAGTGTTCAGCTCCCATTAGATAAAGTAGTCTACTAAAATAATAAAAAAGTATGTCTGCTGAAAAGACTTCTTTCCAGTTTCAAAGACTTTTCTACTCATAGAATACTGGGATTTATTTGCACCAAGCCCTCAAGGAACTCTTTCGGTCTGAATAAATCAGGCAAATACAAAAGAGAAGACCTTGGAATCTCCAAAACTCAGATTCCTGGTTTTAAATATTTTTAGGTTATAATAAAGGCCAAAGACAAGTAATACTTTATTATGTTTCAGAGACAGAATTTGAATTAGGTGTAAGGTCTGATCTCCCTGATCCTGTCCCTTAGCATTCTCGCCTTCATGAAACTACGCAGTTTCCTGTTGTTGCTTAAGCAATAACTTTTGTTAAGTGGATTTTTTTTTTTTCTAATTAAAATTCTTCTGTAGGAAGGGAATTCTCTGGCAGTCCAGGGGTTAGGACTCCACACTTTCACTGCTGAGGGCCCAGGTTCAATCCCTGGTCGGGGGAACTAAGATCCCACAAGCCAATAACAAATAAATTAATTAACTAAAAAAAAAATTCCCCTGAAGAAAATGGGAGTATACACTGATGTAATCTTTCTGGAAGACAATTGAGCAATATACCTCAAAACTACTTTTAAAAATGTTCTTTTGGCTTTCAGGAATGGCTGGAACCAGAAGTTTAAATGATGTTGCCAAAGTTTTGTCTCCTCAGTTTTTGGCTATCTTTGCCTCTCTTCAATATTCAGACATACTCTCTATATACTGTAGAGAAAACAGACATTGACAGCCCCAACTTAGTTACATTATCCTACCTTAGTCATCCCAGTAGAATTCTTTTCCTTCCAAAAGAAAAGACCCATGAATGACTCTAAATGGCCCAGCTTAAGGTACAGGGTGGGAGTAACAAGGACACTTTCCCTGGAACCACAGGGAATAGAATATGATTCTCAAAGCAAGTATGCTACGCAGAAAATTAACATATGTTCATATAAATGTACATATCCTTTGACCAGCAATTGCACTTTAAGGAATTAAAATTTATGTAATTATTCTGTACCAAACATAAATAAATGACAAGAATAAACTCATTTAATCTTCACAGCAACTCTGTGAGGTAGATACTACTATTTATTATCATCCCAATTTATAGATACAGAAACTCAGACACAGAAAAATTAAATAATTTGTCTAAAGTCAGAACTAGTAAGAGGCAAAACCAGTTATCAAACCCAGATCATCTGACTCCATCCCATGCTTTTAACTACTTAACTTTACTGCCTCTCTCTTTAACTACTTATCACAGTAAATTAAAGATGAATGCAAAGATTCAGCTAGACAAATTCATCACATTTATAATTACATGTACATTAAATTATATGTTAAAATGATAAAACACTTTAGTTAATAAAAATTAACGCTACTATATATATATATACACACACACATATATTTTAGAATATGGAAAGCTGCCACTAATATACAGTTAAATTTTAAAAACACATACTGCATAAATGAACAGATGTTATGAACTTATTTTATAAGAATTAAAATAAAACTAATGATAGATATAGATGCATATGGATGCACACAAAAATCTCTGGAAATATATCTTAAATTAAAATATCAGCAATATACCACTTCACACCCACTAGGATGGCTATAATTGAAAAGACAAAGACAGATAACAATAAAGGACTAGCAACTGCAAAGTCAAGAACAATCTTGATTCCTTAGGACAATGGCAAGTAGTTCACTATAGCTGAGGCTTATCTATTTGCCAATTATCAGCTACTCACATTATTTCCTTAAGTCTTTCAACAATTTCTTCAATAGTTTCAAACCTCATGACCCACAAGTACAAATAACTCTTGGCAAACATGGTGATTTCACCATACTATTTCTTTTAAATTATCCATTAAAAATAAACAATCCCTTGTAAGTCTCTATGTAATATGTACATAGAAGAAAAGATGAGTTATACCGTTTTGTTTGGTTTTTCTTAATTAGATGCTTTGGTAACTAATTATTCTGTTTAATCATTAGTAGAAGAAAACAGTTCCATTATACTGGAGAAGAAAAAGAAAACAATAGGGACAGCTTTCAGAAATCATTAAATTAACTGTACAAAATTAAATCAGTCCAGAATCTAGATGTTTTTGGACTTAAGGTATTGTCTTTTAAAAACTGCTTCAACTAACATTCATGCTTACTGAGTAATAAAAATGGTATCATTATTTGTTCAGACTGAAATCAAACAGGAAAGATTACAAATCAT
Organism: Mesoplodon mirus; assembly: GCF_964341445.2. NCBI lineage: Eukaryota > Metazoa > Chordata > Mammalia > Artiodactyla > Ziphiidae > Mesoplodon > Mesoplodon mirus. The sequence goes on from NC_138983.1 coordinate 63,172,134, forward strand.
CAATTAAAAATAAATATGAACACATAGTTCTACATAGTTCTACAAAACTTATTTTTCTTTTAAAAGTAACAGAAAATATGATGCTTGTTTAGCTGTGCTTTGATTTGAATCATGAATGTTATGACCATATTTCTAGGTAACATCAAAGTTTTTTCAGTGCTGGGACCATGGATGGAAAACAGGTACAAACACAAAGATGTCCTATTCCCACACTTCTGTTGGTGTATAGCTCCTTTTCTTGCACTGAATTCTAATACAGCAGACCAGTTGGTGCTATAGGCCAATGGGTAAGGAATGGAATATCTCCTGAATCCCAGTCCTGAGACAGATCCTTGGGATAGAAAACTAGAACCAGGAAAGTGGACCCTATATAAACCTGGCAGGAATAGACTGTCTGATTGGCCCCCACCTAGGGCCTAGACTTAAGGAGACATGTTAATAGGAAAGATGACCTCCATCACATGAAAGGAGGCCAGAAAGTAGGCAGGACAGTTTTCCCTTTAGGAGACCACAGACGGAAAAGGAATAAACTATACTTTGCAAACCAGATAACTGACTTAAAAGTTACTCTCTGGCTTTGTTACCCTTTTGTTTTGTTTTTAGCCTTTAGAAAAGTCTTTTTTCAATAATCCAGCCTTGTTTAAGCTGTGTCTTAGCAAACAAAGGGGAAATGACTGGGTGGAGAGGGAGTTATTTGAGTCAGAATGTGAAGAAAATAGTGGTGTTCTATGAGAACACTAGAAAAATGGAAGAATTGGGGCTCTATTGGGGCTCTGAGGTCAAACCAACCCTTCCCATGTGATGGCTTTCCTTCCATTGACAACCTTGGAAGACTGGAGTTTTCACTTTATTAAGAGAACTAGAAAGTTTCTGTATAAGTACACAGAACCAAATTAGCTGCCAAATTAACTGCGACAAGGTCTGAAGAGATAGGTACTACGGTCAAGAGTCAGCAACTTTCTGTACTGTTTGAAATATTTGTAACAAGTAGGTTACTACAATAAGTAAAATATAAAACAGATTAGCAATAGACAGGTCAAAGCAGGAATATACTGATGCACCAAACCATGACAGTATGAGTCAAAACTGGGTAGAAAAATAGATGAGCAGAGTTTCCAATCACCTGAACAGAAGAGTAATTCAAGAGCCAAGCAGAAAAGATCAGTCAGAAAGTTGGTCTAACAAGTAGGTAAAGTCAAGATGTGAGTAAAACAGGATGCACAGACTGTAGAGAAAGGAAACCAAACCACCAGTCTGAAATCAAAGGCAATTAACCTGCTTCCTATAAAAGCAAGCAACTGAGGGCTTCCCTGGTGGCGCAGTGGTTGAGAGTCTGCCTGCCGATGCAGGGGACACGAGTTCGTGCCCCGGTCCGGGAAGATCCCACGTTCCACGGAGCGGCTAGGCCTGTAAGCCATGGCCGCTGGGCCTGCGCATCCGGAGCCTGTGCTCTGCAGCGGGAGAGACCACAACAGTGAGAGGCCCACGTACCGCAAAAAAAGAAAAAAAAAAAAGCAAGCAATTGTGTTACCCCATTTGTGCTTATAGTTGTGAAAGCACAACATTGCTTTAAAAGAATTTAGTGTCATAACCCTGATTCCAAGACCAGAAAAAAATATTTTACTCCTCAGGAACCTAATTCTCTGGGACAACTTGGTAGGTATGACTCCTATCTTCTGTGATATCCTACTTACGCAATGTAAAACTAAACTATTTTAAGTTATTTGTGGGATGTTTTAAACGTTGTTTTAATTTCGTGCTCTTAATTTCTAAATCCAAATATACACCTTACAGACCAAAATTACTTTCACTTATGTGACTTCTCCTTAACTTTTATTCTATGGATGAACAGTCTTTCATAAAAAAACAGGTTTCCCAATCCTCCTCAGTTGCAAGGCTGCAAAAGAATCTTAAACAAAACAAAACACCAATATGCTAGAAGGGGTAAAACAAAAATTGCTTCTTGGGGAACGTATAACACTTTAACAATTCACTATTCCAAAATAATATTTTAACATAAAATAAAATTCTGTAGGCTCTAACTATTTTTACTTATATGTACCTGTGAAGGTCCACTAAGTGGCTTCTTACAGCAAGCACACACTCTTCTTCTTAGAAGAGCATGTAAAACAAAATGATATTTCACTGTTGTCTCTGAACTTATGTGGTATTCATAATACTATAGATTACAACATGTTTAGGTTTCAAAACTTGAAAATCCTCTTCAACTTTTGGTCATAGTTATAACCAGATAAAGCATTAAATTTAAGAAGCTTGAAAAGAAGCAATTTTTTTCTGAGATTATAGCTAATGATCTTTTACAGTGATCACTTTGCATAGTTTAACACTTAACTTTCCACGAAGGACACTGCTGATAAGTTAAGGGGAAAATGTTTCTCATCGTAATTAGGAGTCCAGACTTACCTGTTATACCAAAAAATAGCAACCATACTTTGCAACAGAAAAATATTTTCAAAAGCAAGTTTACCTTCCTGACTGCCAAAGTTCTATGGAAACATTTTTAAACCTTCTTGTGCAACAGGTTTTTAAATTTTGATTTCCAAAGCATCAAGAATTTCAACTCCAGAGATTAAGTGCAGAAGGACAAGAAAACAATGCAATGAAAAGTGACAAGCCTCAAAAATAGCTGGGGGGGGGGGGAACTGTCTTGGCTACTCTAATATAATCTTCATTTATTACCTATCAGCACTCCTTCTCAGGTTCTGATACTATTACTTATCAGTTCTCCTCTTCTGGTCCCCATATTTCAGCCAAATCAAAGACCTATTCATGGTTTATCACTTCAGTGCCTTTGCACTACTGTCCCCTCACCTAAAAATCCCTTCCCTATTCCTTTCCCTCACTCTTCTTCACCCCCAGTCCCTACAATGTATTTATAAATAAAAGTTTTGATTTAGACTCTTTATTTTTTTAAAAAAATTGATGTAAAGTCAGAAAATCAAGTTCAAGTCCCATTTAATCCTATTTAATTCTATTTATGATCTGTGTGAAAGTGGGCTAATTATTTAACTTTGATAGACTCCACAGGGTAATTCACTGTGTTACCAAGAAGAGTTATTGAGATAATGTTTGTGGAAACACTCTAATTTTTTTAAACGGATAAAATGAAGATAAGTCTCTGCATGTGAAGCAAATGCCTAAAGAAATAAATGTAAGCTATGTGACACAGCCAAAGAAAGTTATCTGTAGACTTTACTAACATAATAATATGGAGAGAATAGATGGTGCTAGTAAAAGTTAGAACAAAGAACATATATAAATCTAAACCATTCTAAAAGCTACGTGCAAAGCTATATAAATATATATATAATATATATTCCAAGAAATTCTGAATTTTTTGTTATTCACCCAAGTATTTATAGCAAATGCTGGTTTATTTGTTTTTTGTGTGTTTTTTTTTTTCAAGTGGGAGACTCAAGTATTTCTGTTTAATTCCATTAGATAGAGCATGTTGCCAAGGAGACCACAAATGTAGTTCAGGTCCCAGATGCTTCAAGCCTCTCTTCCCCTGCCCCCGCCATACATTCAGAAGGTTCCAGGCACCCAGCTGGATGTTGGTCATTGTAAGCCCTCGGTCATTAAAATGTTTTAACTTGTAATGTTGTGGGAATGATTTTCTTAAAATACATTTGGCCTTTGAATGTATACTCTATCACAAAATTATTTTCCAAAAATTAAGTCTTAGATTTAGCATTCTGTCCAGATAAATTTCCTAATATTTACAAACACCTAGCATTACAAAACTTGCATGAACCACTGTGTTTGTAGTTGGCTGAATAGTATCCCACAAAATTCACATCCACCAGAACCCCAGAATGTGACTTTATTTGGATATAGGGTCTTTGCAGTATTAGTTAGTTAAGGGTCTCGAGATGAAATCATCCTGGATTTAAGGTGGGCCCTAAATCCAATGATTAGTGTCTTTATAAGAGAAAGCATATTTGGACACAGAGACACAGGAAAGAAGGCCATGGAAGATGAGGCAGAGATCAGAGTTATGCTGCCACAAATAGAGCAAGCCTAGGACCACCAGAAGCTGGAAGAAGCAAGGAAGGATTCTTCTCTAGTTTTCATGGGACACTGCCCTTCCAGCACCTAGATTTCAGACTTCTAGCCTCCAGAACTGTGAGAAAATAAATGTCTGTTTTTTTAAGACACCAAGCTTGTGATAATTTGTTATGGCAGCCCTAGGAAACTAACACAGTGTTGGAGCGCTAACCTGTAGCTATTACACAATAAATCATACTGTCGTTAAGACATTTTAGAGAGTGAGGACTATTTCTCTGGGACTTCCCTATAATAGTGTTAATGCTCCCTTAAAACACAAGCTTTTTTCCTTTCTTAATCTTTTTGCTCTATACTCCAGAAAAATCAGTATCTGTAGAACTGTACATACAGTTTTAAAAATCTAGCCTCTTTGAAAACCATTTACACTTAAGCAACAATTCTATGAAATATTTCCACAGGCAAAATTTTTCATTCATTTTGTTCAGTAAACAATGGAAAACTTACAGATATAACTAAAAAATTTCTTCTGAAAAATTCTACAATGAAGACATTGATATGTATAAGGGAAAGTAAAATAATTATGAAATTATAAAAGTTATATTTTCCTTCAGTGTAGCTTACAGAAATGAGAACTTTAAATGAATAGCATTTACTTTATGAACAACTGCATAACCCAAATCATTACTCAAAGTCAGCAATAATTAAAAACAGGACATTAGGGCTTCCCTGGTGGCGCAGTGGTTGAGAGTCCGCCTGCCGATGCAGGGGACACGGGTTCGTGCCCCGGTCCGGGAAGATCCCACATGCCGCGGAGCGGCTGGGCCCGTGAGCCGTGGCCACCGAGCCTGCGCGTCCGAAGCCTGTGCTCTGCAACGGGAGAGGCCACAACAGTGAGAGGCCCGCATACAACAACAACAACAACAAAAAAAAACCCAGGACATTAAATCTTGTGATATTTAATGATCTCAGCTTTGACAATAGCAAATCTTTAAAATTAAGAATACTAGTGGAGGGCTTCCCTGCTGGCGCAGTGGTTGAGAGTCCGCCTGATGATACAGGGGACACGGGTTCGTGCCCCAGTCCGGGAGGATCCCACATGCCGCAGAGCGGCTGGGCCCGTGGTCCATGGCCTCTGAGCCTGTGGGTCCGGAGCCTGTGCTCCGCAACGGGAGAGGCCACAGCAGTGAGAGGCCCACATACAGCAAAAAAATAAAATAAATAAGTAAATGAAAGACCCCTGCCCATAAAAAAAAAAAAAAAAAAAAGAAAGAATACTAGTGGAATGGGACTTCCCTGGTAGCACAGTTAAGAATCTGCCTGCCAATGCAGGGGACACGGGTTCAAGCCCTGGTCCGGGAAGATCACACATGCCACGGAGCATCTAAGCCCATGCACAACAACTACTGAGCCTGCGGTCTAGAGCCCGTGAGCCACAACTACTGAGTCCGTGTGTCACAACTACTGAAGCCCACGCACCTAGAGCCCATGCTCCACAACAAGAGAAGCCACTGCAATAAGAAGCACGCACACCTCAACGAAGAGTAGACCCTGATCACCACAACTAGAGGAAGCCCGCGTGCAGCAAAAAAGACCCAACGCAGCCAAAAATAAATAAATAAAAATAAATTTTTTAAAAAAATTAAGAAATACTAGTGGGGGGACTTCCCTGGTGGCGCAGTGGTTAAGAATCCGCCTGCCAATGCAGGGCACACGGGTTCGAGCCCTGGTCCAGGGAGATCCCACATGCCGCGCAGCAATTAAGCCCGTGTGCCACAACTACTGAGCCTGCGCTCTAGAGTCCACGAGCCACAACTACTGAGACTACAGGCCACAACTACTGAAGCCCAGGCACCTAGAGCCTGTGCTCCGCAAAAAGAGAAGCCACTGCAATGAGAAGCCCACGCATCACAAAGAAGAGTAGCCCCTGCTCACCGCAACTAAAGAAAGCCCACAGGCAGCAATGAAGACCCAACGCAGCCATAGATAAATAAATAATTAATTAATTAATTAATTAATTTTAAAAAAAAGTAATACTAGTCTACCAATACAATGATTTAGTCAATGGCTTCACTGTTATAATTGTTTTTAATGAAAATTATCATCATATTGGGTACAACCTACAATATATAAATTAACCTACAACTGGGAAATAAAATTGCTGCTCAAAAAGTTATTTTGAGGGACTTCCCTGGTTGTGCAGTGGTTAAGAATCCACCTGCCAATGCAGGGGACATGGATTTGATCCCTGGTCCTGGAAGATCCCACATGCCGCGGAGCAACTAAGCCCATGCGCCACAACTACTGAGCCTGCGCCCTGAGAAGCCCGCGCACCGCAACGAAGAGTAGCCGCCACTCTCCACAATTAGAGAAAGCCCACACGCAGCAGTGAAAACCCAACGCAGCCAATAAATAAGTAAATAAATAATTTTTTAAAAAAACACTTGGAGTTTTTTTTAAGTTATTTTGAGAGATTAGGTTTCTTAGAAATTCATTTTTTAGATACTTGTATCTAAAATTTAAAGCTTACCCTGAAACCTCTCTCTTAGCACACTTTACCATTATCTTTTCCCAACAGTACCCTGTCCATTCATGCTAATTTTACTTGTAGATCTCTGGTTCTATAATATGCCTATGTGACTTGTCACCTCCCACAAAGTGCCCACAGCTGATCAGTGAAATGTTCTGACGGACACTATTATAGAATATCTCCAAGACTAATGAAATGGCAATATTATTTTCCAAAGAGCATACTCTTTTTAGAGGGGAGTATTCAGAGCTCACTGATATATATATATGTATTTGTATCCTATATACATGTGCTTGAGACTTCAAGTCCTAAGGAACTTTCTTCCCATACCTATCCCTACCCTCTCCAGCATAACTGCTCTCATTCTGTTGATTTCCATTCTTATTTCTGCCTTCATGTATGCTCAAATCTGTCCTATACATTTTTTTAAACTCTCAATGGACCACGCTATTTCTTGCAATTCAATTTAAACACATCTTATTAAGCACTAATCAGTCAGACAACTCTGGGATACAAAAAAATAAAGTCTTTTTATCCTGAAGAGAAGGCATTCCAAGTTTTCCCACAGATATTCTTACCTCTCAAAATTCAGGTGACTCAAACAAATGGTCTTAATCTGCTGCCTCCACTTCCTATCCTTTCTCCTGTTTAAAGTTTACTATTCGTTTTACAACACAACATTCCAGCTGAAACAATTCTGGGGTAAGACTGTCCTTGATATAAATTCTCAAAGGACTGGAGTACAGGCATCAGGAAACTTATAGTCCGGGATTTACCACTCAACAGCTGTGTAACCATTCATAGGCAAAAACATGCAGGGAAGGGGTGAGGGGGCACGGGCACATTGGTTCCTCATCCATAAACTGGATTGAATCAGATGATCTGTACAGTTAACTTTCAACTCTAAAATTTTATGAAACACAAAGATCTTCACTAATTTCACATCTCACTGACCTCTATCTGCCACCCCTGATGCTGAGAAACATTCCCTCACTTTCTTTGACTCTGGATACTGATCTCCTCCACCTCTGTGCCTAGATTAAGATTAGCTATATGCAACAGAAAACTCTAATTTATAGTGGTTTAAACATACAAGGTTACAGTCTTTCATGTAAAAAAAAAAAAAAAAATCCAGAGGCAGCTATGACAATTCCACTATAAGTCATTAGGGACCCAAGTTCTTTCCAGCTTTTTGCTCTGACATCCCTAGGATGTGGGTCCTTACCTACATGGCCCAAGATGGTTGCTAGAGCTCCCAGTCTTTATATCAGCATGCCAGTCTCCGGAAAGAAAAAAGCTAGAAAAACGTACCCTCATCCTTTAAGAATACTTTTTGGGATACTGTGTGCATCATTTCCACTTACATCCAACTGGCCAGAACTTATTCACATGTCTCTGTATGTTAGTAACTTGAAAACAATCTCTCCTGCATGGCTACATGACTAGCCAAAAAATCAGGGGTTCTGTCAACATCGAGAAGAAGAACAACCATTGGGGAAAATTAAATGTCTTTCTCAAACTCTCTCTTTCTTCTATGCTTCCTTTTATTTTCCATCCTCTCAGCAAGAGCATTCCCCAAAGATCAGGCCTTGGTCCTCTGTTCTTCTGTCTCCACACCGACTTTCTGAGGGCACTCACACAGTGTCACAGCTCTATCTACACTAAGGACTCTCAAGTCGTTGTGTTCAGCCCCTGCCTGTCCATCTTCTGAAGGCTTCATTTGGATAACTATAAAGTAAAACCCATGATCTTCCAAGCCAACAAAGACAAATAAGTAATTTTAAAAGAAAAACATTTTCAATCTTCTTATTTAAGTCATGGATTCACAAGTATCCCAGACCTTCAAGGTTGGAATTTTGAAGTCACCTCTGACTCTTTCCACAAGCCATGGGTTGCAGGTCATAGTGAACTTCTAAAAAGAAACGGAATAAATTGGACTATATAAGGTTTATATAGCATATGACTTGGGATGTGCATTTATCAAACTGGCTTCGGCCCCTACAACTATAATGTTCTAAAGTCACCATCCTAATTATCAAGTCTATGAGTCTATCTGTCATAGATAAAGAATGCCTGTGTCCCCCCACCTACAAAATACATATGTTGAAACCTAATCCCCAATATGATAGCATTTGGAGGTGGGACCAAAGTGATGGTATTTGGAGGTGACTAGGTCATGAGGACAGAGTTCTCATTAATGGGATTAGTGCCCTTATCAAAGAGACCCCAGAGAGCTTCCTTGCCCCTTCTACCAAGTGAGGATATGGTGAAAAGATGGCCATCTATGAGCCAGGAAGCGACCTCTCACGAGACCCTGAATCCGAACCTGCCTGTGCCTTGATCTTGGATTTCCCAGCCTCCAGAACTGTAAGAAATAAATGTTTGTTGTTTAAGCCCCTTAGTCTATGATAATTTGTTACAGCAGCCCAAAGATATTATTTTTAGTCCTCATTATACATGACATCTTCAGAGTATTTCACATTTATTCATCATTTCCTCATCCTCAAAATTCTCTACACTCAGCGTTTCCACAATACCACTCTATCTTGGTTCTCCTGCAATACCTCTAACCACTCCTATCCAGTTTCCTAGCTGTTACTTCTCTATCTACCTCTTAAATATCGAATTTTCCCTGGGTTCAATTCTTAGGCCACTCCTCTTTTCACTCTATACACATTCCCTAAACAATCTCATTTTTTTCTTTATTTCTGACAATCAGCTGGCTACTGGTAATTGCCAAACTATATCTCTAATCTTCACTTCTCTCCTAACCTCCTGATCCATATATGTGAACACTTAAATGACATCTCTACCTTGATTATAGGCAGGCACATTTAATTCAACATATCAAAACTAACCTCAGCATTACTTTCCCTCATCCAAATTCATTTCTTCCCCTAAATTCTCCATTTGCATTCACAGCATCATCACCCACCCACTTACCCAAGTTAGAAACTGTTACCCTCAACTACTCTTTCTCCTTTACCCTTCACATCCACTCACTACTAAATTTTGCTAATATGAGCTTTCAAATTTCTCTAGAATCCATACGTTCCTTTCTATTCCCACCGTAAAAGCTCCTGAGTTTCTTCACACTGTTCTTTCTCCCTCCAGTCCATTGCTATTTGAGTCACATTTCTAAGATGTTTCTTGATTTTCAAGAATCCCCACTTTTCAACAGACCCCACGGTCTACAGAGTGAAAGCTATAAATTCCACAGCCTAATACACAGAGCTTTTCACAATCTGACCCCAACCTACTCCAGCATCAAAGCTTACCTCAATTCCCATTTACACTATACTTCTCTCCATTCCTGGAACAATCCATTTCACACATTTACATGTTTTTCTCTCTGCCTATAGCCTCCTCTACCCATAGCCTCCCCTACCCTTTTTTTCTACCTGGCAAATGCATATTCATCCTGCATACCGTGGTTTAAACATCGCCTTTCATAAGAAGCCTTCTCTCTCCCTCATTAAAGTGGACCCACCTTCTTCATTTATCACTACTTATTTCAAGACTCTCCATTAATGACTAAGTTAGGGATAGAATCTTACTCCTTACTCATTTATTTTTGTTCTAGCAATTAGCACAATGCCTGGAAAGCAATAAATACCTGTCAAATCAATGAATCCCAGATGGTTCTTGACAACTGGCAACAAACAGCAACCAAGAAATCCCAACTACTTCAATATAGAATGGGGGAAGGGAGGGGATCCAGGCTGACTATGAATTACAATGGTTCAATAATAAACAATTATCAATTTTTTAAATGTCTCAGACTATGACACCTCAGGTATTGTGCATAAATTTACCTTTTACCTTATCTCACTTATACTGCTTAAATAAAATATTTCAAATGCTTTCTCTAATATACTTAAGCAGGTTGATATGAAAGAATGCAAGAACCTCAAATGATTATAATACTTCATTCCAAGTTAAATACCATCTAAATAAATGGATGAAATTCTAAATGTATTAACGGACAGCAAAAGAAAACAAAAAGAAAAAAGTAAAGGCATATAAGGGAATTAACCCATGTGGTCATTAACAATTTTTCTTGCACAAATCTCAAAGTACGAGAAAGTAAAAACTATAAGAAAAATAAAGACAGTTGGCTAAGTAACTTCACCTACTAGAAACAAATGAAATTTTCTAATTATTGTACCACAGTACATAAGCAAAGTCAGGAAAATAAACTCTTAATTTCAAATTATCAAAATCAGACTGTCATAAAAATCAGTGATTTTCAAGCTATGTTCTCCTCAGCATGACAGTACAGTAAGTCCCCTACATACGAACCTTCAAGTTACAAACTTTCAAAGATACGAACAGGCGTTCGCATGTCCAATCAGGCAAGTTAGTTCATGTGTCTGGCGTACATTGTCAAGCGCGTGCATCTTCTACGAGTGGTTGTGCGTTTGTGTACTTTACTGTACAGTACTGTATAGAATACAGTAGTACAGTATCTTTATTTCAAGCCCAGGATGTCCGGAAAAAGGGTAAAAGCAGCGGTGATGTAACTGGTACTGCTAAGAAATGCCAAGCAGTAACGATGGAAACAAAAGTGAAAATAATTGAGACAGTGGAGTGGCAAGGGGAAGAAGAAGTAGGTGAAGAACTGAAGAGATTCACAACACAGGAAATGGCAAAGGGATTTTCTTTATCTGAGGAGGCACTGTTAGTTTTTGAGGCACAGGACCAGAACGTAGAACCGTACACAAAGGTTGCAGCAGCTGTTCAGAACGCAATCCAGTGCTGCCGTGTCATCTATGATGAGAAAAAAAGAGCTACTACCCAGACATCACTGGATCATTCTTTCAAGAGGGTAGATAGAATTGAATCCAGCAAGGAACCAGAACCTGTGCCATCCACGTCAAACGTGAGTGACATTGCAGCTTGCCCTCCATCTCCTGTTGCTGATGATCCTTCAGCTCTACCATCTCCCACCTCCTCTCCCTCCTCCAGTCAGTAACTCCTCTTGCCTGTTCACTCGATGCCAGCCCCTGTATGCCAGCTGTTGTAGTGTACTACTGTACTTTTTTCAAGGTACTGTACTGTAAGATTAAAAATGTTTTATTTTTTGTGTTTTTTTTTATGTATTATTTGTGTGAAAAGTATTATAAACCTATTACAGTACAGTACTATATAGCGATTGTGTTAGTTGGGTACCTAGGCTAACTTTGTTTGACTTACAAACAGACTGGACTTACGAACGTGCTCTCAGAACAGAACTCATTCGTATGTAGGGGACTTACTGTAGTATTCAAAAGAGCACAAAATTGGAAACAAGTTAAATATCCAATAATAAAGTAAATGATGAAGTCATTATTATACCCATTATAATACCCATTATTAATATACCCACAAGATGTAATAATTTAGCCACTGAAGATTATGTTTTTCTGGAATTTAATAGAATAACCTTTCCCTATGTCATCGATGTTAAGGAAAAAAATAAGGCTACTCTGGGTGTCTTTTATCTTCCTTATAGCTTTTTTTAAATTAAACTTTTATTTTAAGACACCTATTAAGAAATAATACAGGGCTTACCTGGTGGCGCAGTGGTTAAGAATCCGCCTGCCAATGCAGGGGACACAGGTTCAAGCCCTGGTCCTGGAAGATCCCACATGCCACGGAGCAACTAAGCCCGTGTGCCACAACTACTGAGCCTGCACTCTAGAGCCCGCAAGCCACAACTACTGAAGCCCGCACGCCTAGAGCCAGTGCTCCGCAACAAGAGAAGCCACCACAATGAGAAGCCCACACACCACAATGAAGAGGAGCCCCTGCTCGCCACAACTAGAGAAAGCCCACGTGCAGCAACAAAGACCCGCAGCCAAAAATATAATTAATTAATTAATTAATTAATTAAAGAAAGAATACAGAAATCCCATTTCTCTGTACCCAGTTTCCCTCAATGATAACATCTTACAAAATTATAGAACAATATCAACACTAGGATACTGACATTAATACAATATACTTTCTTGTTCAGATTCCCCCAGTTTTACTGTACTCATTTGTGTTTGTGTGTATTTAGTTCTATGCAGTTCATATGTAGGCTTATGTATCCACCACCCAGTCAAGATACAAAACAGTTCTACTACCACAAAATCCCTCCTGTTACCCTTTCATAACTACAGCCATCCCTCACCTTCCTTACAGTTTTTGTATTTTCCATATGTTCAGCAACTGGGTATTCATTCAATACACCTTTATTAAACATCTACTATGTGTCAAGCACTCTTCTTTGCATATAATTCAAATAGCATGTATTATTTTTTCCAGTTTGTAAAAGTAATTTTTCAAAAGACAAGGTTTTCTTCTTTCAACTCAACTTTAAAATAGAAATATGAAAAGAATCAACTAAAAAGTATTATTAATTGAAAAGATACTTTAGGAACAAAAATAGTTTAGTATGTTGAACAAGTAATTCCAGGAACATTCTGGAATTAAACACAGAACATTTCAGAATCATATTATCATAGTATGATTAGCTTTTAGAGAGATGTAGGTAACAAAATCATACTAACTCCTGAAGAAAGCTTTATAACAAAGGCCTGCAGACTCAATTAGATTTATTCTTTACTTATTAAAGGTTTTTTGTGTTTTTTTGTTTGTTTGTTTGTTTGGCTCTGTGGGGTCTTCATTGCTGCGCCCGGGCTTTCTCTAGCTGTGCAAGGGCTACTCTTCGTTGCAGTGCGCGGGCTTCTCATTGCGGTGGCTTCTCTTGTTGCAGAGCATGGGCTCTAAGAGCGCAGGCTTCAGTAGTTGTGGCTCACGGGCTCTCGAGCACAGGCTCAGTAGTTGTGGTGCGTGGGCTTAGTTGCTCTGCGACATGTGGGATATTCCCGGACCAGGGCTCAAACCTGTGTCCCCTGCATTGGCAGGCGGACTCTTAACCACTGCGCTACCAGGGAAGTCCTCTCCCAGTAACTTTTTACAGAGAGTTTTACATAAAAAGAACTACTCAAAGGATACAACTCAAGATATACAAAACTATTCTAATGCCTAAAAAGTGATTCAAATTAAAACACCTACTCTTCAAAAGCTATTGTTAAGAAAATGAAAGGGCAAGCCACAGATTGGAAGAAAATATTTGCAAAACACCTGATAAAGACTTGTATCTAGAACTTAAAAATTCAGTAATAAGAAGCCAACAAATGCAAACTATTACATACAGAATAGATAAACAACAAGGTCCTACTGTATAGCACAGGGAGATAAACCATAATGAAAAAGAATATAAAAAAAGAAAGTATATATGTATAACTGAATCACTTTGCTGTATAGCAGAAACTAACACATTGTAAATCAACTATACATAAATTTAAAAAAGAAGCCAAACAAACAATCCAATAAAAAAAGGGTAAAAATTTGCTCAGCCTCTTTACAAAAATATTCCAATGCAATAGGCACATGAAAAGGTGCTCAACATCATTAGCCACCAGGAAAATTCAAATTGAAACCACAATAAGATACCACTACATGTCCACTAGAATGGTTAAAATTTTTTAAATAATATAAATAAAATTTAAAAGACTAACTGGAACTCTCTTACATTGCTGGTAAGTATGCAAAATGGCACGGCCAGTTTGGAAAACAGTTTGGTGGTTTCACATAAAGTTAAACAGACACTGATCATATGACCCAGCAATTCTTCTCCTAAGTATCTACCCAAGAGAAATGAAACCATATGAACAGTCAAAGATCTGTCTGCAAATGTTTAGAATAACTTTGTTCATAATAGCCCAAAACCAGAAACTCAGAAGTCCACCAACTGGTGAACGGATAAACAAATTGTATTATATTCAGCAATAAAAAGGAACTGACAATACATACAAGATGGATAAGTCTCAAACATATTTTTGTAAGTGAAAAAAGCCAGACATAAAAAACTATACAATTCCATTTATAAGACATTCTAGAAAAGACAAAAGCGCAAGGACAGAAAATAGATCAGTGATTGCCAGAGGCTAGGGAGGGAACTGACTGCAAAGGGGCACAGAAGAGCTTTTTGGAGGGAAGTGTTCTCTATCTATATCTTGATTGCGGTAGTGGCTACACTTATGTATACATCCGTCAAAACCCACTGAACTGTTTAGTTAAAAAAGTGAATTTTATTGCATGTAAATTATACTTCAATAAACATGACTAAAGAAAAATTATCCTAGGGAGGGTGGGAGGGAGGGAGACACAAGAGGGAAGAGATATGGGAACATATGTACATGTATAACTGATTCACTTTGTTATAAAGCAGAAACTAACACACCATTGTAAAGCAATTATACTCCAATAAAGATGTAAAACAAAAAAGAAAAAAAGAAAAATCATCCCAAGTCAAAAAAAAAAAAAAAAAGAATACATCTCGCTATCAAGATTCTACAATTTATAAAAGCTTCTGGATTTTGTTACTTTAAAAAATAATCTTCCCTTTCCCTACTGTGGGATAGAGAGTAGTCATTATAGCCCTGGGGTGGGGTGAGGGTTGTCAGAGCCCAAGTGAACCAAAGAGGTACTCTATGTGGGGAGGAACGGCCAAATGAGTTTAGTCAGAGGCCAAGCACTGCAAGGAGGGTGTCAAAGCAGAGGGGCAGCCTGGCATGGGGCACTAGGTGAGCACGGAATGAGGACGACGTCGTACTCCACATGGAAGCAGAACCTAAGGGGAGTGAGAAGTATATCCACAAACAGTGGGGAAACTGACATGGGGAGCCGAAGCCAGGGCAGGTTGAAAAGGCTGTCCCTGTATTGGGGCATCCTGGTATGGCCTGTTAGGTCCTGACAGGGACACGGGGCTGGGAGAGAAAGAATGAAGAATCTGAGCCCAGCAGAGAGAGGAAGGCATCCAGGAGAGGAGAGGGTGGTAGCAAAGACGAAAGATTGGTTAAATACAGGGAGACTGAACACAGAAGTAAATATATTAAGGATAATGGAAGCCAGATTTCTCACTGTCAGAGAAGAATATTACAAATATAAAAAAGGAAAAAACTAGACTGGACCCTGGAGTGTTGCGAATGAAATCAGTGGTACTGGTCGGAACTCACAGTTTTCAATATATATGGAAAAACAAATAAACATAGACATAAATATGTGTGTGTGTGTACACATACATATATTCCCCGGCTCAGTCCATTAAGAAAGCCTGAGAGCAGTAAAAATACAACAGCAATAAACACACAAGCACGGAGATCTTAGCTTCTAAATACCATTATCCATTAAAAGGATCCAGGTCTCCCTAGAGAAATGGCTGATTCCAGAACTAAAGGAGGGACAGTACAAGATAAGCCCAGAACATCTTCTTATACCAAAAAGTAAAGACATGCTCAAAGAATGGTGGGGACATGTCATAAAGACATGGAAGCCAGCTTGAATGGGCTCTCGTTGGCCAAAAGAGGAATAATTTGAACTAAATAAACAGTAATAATATAACTCAGCAAAAAAACATGAAGAAAACCATGTATCCATAGATATAAATGCATAAAGGAATACAAGTTTGATGAGGAACAAGACACATAGTTTCAAAGAAGTCCTCACAAAAACCATTCATTAATTAACTATTAAATATTAACTTCAGAGTGAAGAACCCTGGCAGACATTGCTTATAATCAAAGTAATCAAGTAATCAAAGTGAAAATCACCAATAATAGGACAAACTGAAATTTTACACCAGATAGGATGCAATGAGCACCACTTCTGTGATATTCCTGCCCAAATACATAACCTGTATGTATCTAATCATAAGAGAACAGATAATCCCAAATGAGAGGTATTCTGCAAAATAACGACCCTATAATCTTCATTAGGGTCAAGGTTATGAAAATCAAAAGACGAAGGAATTGTTTCAGATTGAAGAAGTCATGCAGCACATGGCCAAAAATGTACTGAAAGTAAATGAAAACGAAATTCATCGCCATCGAGAATAAGTACGCAAGCAGCAAACTCCTGAATATCAGTACGATGCCTCAGCTGAGCTCAAAAGCCATCCAAGAGCTTGCCTCACCTCTGATGAGATGGTCCTGTGACAAATAAATGCAATACCTAATTCTGAACTGGATCCTTTTGCCAGTAAAGAGATTAATGGCATAATCAACAAAACTTGAACCAGTCTGAGAACTAGATGGAGTACTATGCCAGTGTTAATTTCCTGATTTTGATGATTGTACTGTGATTATGTAGGGAAATAACCTTGTTTGTAGAAAATACACACTAAAGCATTCTGGGGTGATAAGGGAGGGCATCAGGTCAGCAGCTTCCTCTCAAATGGTTCAGGGAGTAAAGAGTTCTTTGTACCGTACTTGCAAGTTTTCTGCAAGTTTGTGATTGTTTCAAATTTTTTTAAAGGTGGGGGGGGAAACCCCAATGTCGCTAAAAATGAAATAATGTTAAAAACAAACTGTGATCCTCCATATTGTTAATCTTGGTAATAAGAAAGAGACAGCAGACTATGCAAAATTACTAGGAAATAACAAATAAAATTTTGGAGCCAGAAAATACTTTAAACATAGCCCAAGCCCTTCTTTTGTTAACCTCAATCAGGTCAAGAGTGATGAAGGACTAAACAATATAAAAGGTCCCCGCTAAAGGAAGTTATCAGGAGAGGAATAGTGAAAGGGGCAGTAGACCAATAGTGGGTAGAACAATGGTATTCTGATGCTACAAATGGCTGCAACCATCAGCAAAACACAATCTCAGCATCTCCTCTGAAAAATGAAGGGACTGTCTAGCTGAGTTCTAAAATTCCTTGCAAATGTGCGACCAGAATTATGCTGAAATAGACGTGCTTCCCCAGCTCAAGTTATTACATTATGTGTAGCTATACAGTAATACAAAAGAATACAGATACAAAAATAAACGTGCATAAACCCTGAATTCTCTTCAGTTGTGGAAATCCCTCAATTAAATTAAAATGCAATGCATTTGCCAGATTGTTCCTTATGAGGAAAATTTTGTGACAAATGAAAAGAATTAAAACACACATTAAAGTGAAACAAGATCACCTTCAGAGGTCTGCTAACGGTCCTTACCTAAAAGACAGTGTTCAGGACTTGGGGGGGGCGGAGTTGGGACGAAGTGAGAGAGTAGCATTAACAAACATACACTACCAAATGTAAAATAGCTAGCTAGTGGGAAGCTGCTGCGTAGCACAGGGAGATCAGCTCGGGTCTTTGTGACCACCTAGAGGGGTGGGATAGGGAGAGTGGGAGGGAGGCTCAAGAGGGAGGGGATATGGGGATATATGTATACGTATAGCTGATTCACTCTGTTGTACAGCAGAAACTAACACAACACTGTAAAGCAATTATACTCCAATAAAGATGTTAAAAAAAATAGTGTTCAGACTCATTCTGAAATAACCGTCACATTTGTTCTGAAAGAACGAGGCACATTTCCTAGAAATGTTTAGAAGTTTAAGGATCCTTTCCCCTTCCTCGGTACCACGCGTCCACAGGCGCGGTGACTAGACAGGCCCCCACCAGCTCAGGGGTGAGGGAGCACAGGACTCTCAGCACTTCCTTTCGGAGAGGACAGCCCCCTGCGTCACTCGCTACTCACTCAGGATGCTGGGCAGAAGTTTATCCCCGAGGAACTTAGCACAGTTGGCTCCCGCCCTACCAGCCCCGCGGTCCTGGCCCAATCCCGCCGGCACCGGGGCGCTGCCCCTAGTACCCAGCCCCCTCCAGAGCGAGGGTCGCGGCACCCAGACTCGCCCCAGCTGACCCAGCTTGGCCGCCCCGGGCCCGGAGGACGCGATCTCCTCCTCCCCCTCCCCTCGTGCCGGCCCCTCACGCCCACTGCGAGGCTCAGCTGGGCCAAGAAGGCCGGACGCCGAGCGCCGCTCAGCCGGGGCCCAGCCCCGGCCCTCCCCGCCTCCAGGCCGCGACGCCCGGCCCCGAGGAGCCCACTGGACGGCAGCCGGGGAGGCGGGGGCGGGGAGGCCCGGGGGCGGCGCCCGTCCCACACCCTTACCTGGCTTCTCGTGGTCGTAGCCTACTACGATGAAGTAGTCGGCCAGCCGGGCCATGGCCGCCGCCGCCGCGCCGGGGAAGCGGGTGCCCGTTGCCGCCTTCGCCGCCGCCGCCCACCCGGTCCGGGAGGGCTCAGCATTTTCCCTGCAGCAGCAGTAGCGGCAGCGGCGGCACTTCAGCCATGTTTGACAACCGAGGCGCGCTCTGCGCCTGCGCCGCGCTTAGCGTCCGCTCCTCCCCCGCCCCCACCCGCGCTGGCTGGTTGACCTGACCCCCCGGCGGAGAGCCCACCCCCACCCTCTTGGCGCCGCTAGGACAGCTGGTTTGGGGAGTGGGCTGCCGGGCGTATTGCTACCACACGCCGCCACCGCAGCCGCTTGGGGTGGTTCACTTTGAGGCCTGGCTGCCCCTCCGCGGCCCACCTCCCACTCCACTATTTTTCCTAAAGCAGGGTGTCTTTCCTTCCGCCTTCTCCACTCTTTCTTTCTGGGTATGGGAAGAAGAGACAGGGATGGTTGAGGGGTCCCCTGGAAAGTTTGCTGCTTCCCCTCCCCCCTCCCCCTCCCCTTCCCAAGACGAGATTCTCCCGCCCTCGACTGGAAGCATGGAATTTGCACCGCCAGGGCTTTTGCTGCACGTTTCCTGTTTATGTTGTGCAGATGGGAATTTTAGGAACATGCCACCGAGTAGGCGGAGGAGGAAGAGGGTTTTGCTCAATCCTCAGAGGCGCCTCGTGCTTTAGTGCTGGGTGGGCTGGGGGCGGTTGGCCTGGGCTTCCCCCAGAGCGCCTGGGGAGGCTGGATTCCTCCGAAGAACGCGGCATCCCCGGGATCCTCCTGAACTGCCCGGAACAACAGAATCCGAGGGAGGAGGCTTGTCTCTCCCAAGGGAGCCCTTCTCGTCTAGGGTTTCGCCCCTTGCAGCGGTCCCAGGGCTCTTGCATCAGGAGCAGGAACTTCTAACTTCCCTGTTCAAACAATGCAATTAAAATGAATTAGTGGATCTCATCATCCAATCTAGGAATTACCTAGATCGCTTTCTTTTTACTGCACCTCTTATTGATCGTTCCGAATTTGGCAAGTGAGGCATCCAGATGAGCTTGCTTTGTCCTGTTAGTATCTCCTGAAGTTTTAGTAGCAGGATACGTTACAAGTGGTAGACTGAAGTTGTGGGAATCTCCATGATTTGCAAATATGATTATCTTCCTGGTTGCTTGTCACTACTCATTATTAATTGAGGATTTAACCCCTCATTTACATATAAGAGCTCTTAGCAAAGTGTCTTAAGTGCTTAACGAGTATGTTTAATGAGTGAATGCATACAATTTCCCCCAACTACCAGCAGGAAGCTGCTCGAACTCTGAACTGTGAGTTCAGAGATTTGGTGTCTCAGCTACTGAAAGTTTACTGTCATTGATCATTTCCTCTTTCTGTGTGGTGCTTTTTTCACCCGCAGATTGAGAGGGTTGGGCTGTGCTAGAAACTGAAACTCCCAGGAAGGAATACTTTAACTCAAGGAGTTCATTTGCAAATTGCACATGGTCAAACTGAATCAGCCTAGTTGCAGAGGTGGCGGCAAGATAACAGATTGATCTTGAAAACAATTAAAACTAAAATGCTTCAGTCAAACCTCAAGTAAGAATCCTCTCTATAAATTCCCTGAGAGTTCATCATCCAACTTGATCACTTTTAGTAAAGCCTAATTTAACTTTCCTGGGAGCTAGCCCATTCCACTGTTTAACAACCCTATTGTTAGAAAGTTCTTCCTTGTTACTCAGAGTTTTCCTGTAACTTCTCCCAATTTTGCGCCATGGAAATACCCAGAAAAAATAAAATCTATCTTTGTATGATAGCCTTTCTGACTTTTAAGGCAGCTATCATGTTCCTTCCCCATTTCACTTTTTTTAAGGTGAAATTTACACATCATAAAATGAACCGTTTTAAAGTGTGCAATTCAGTGGTATTTAGTACGTTCACAATGTTGTGCAACTACCCCGTCTATCTTGTTCCGAAATATTTTCATCACCCAAAAGAAAAGCCCACGCCCGTAAAGCAGTCACTCCCATTTTCCCCTCCCCCAGCCTCTGACAACTACAAATTTGCTTTCTGTCTCTATGGATTTACCTAATATGGATATTTGATATAAATACAATCACACAATATGTGACCTTTTGTGTCTGGGTTCTTTCATTTAGTATAATGTTTTCGAGGTTCATCCATGTTGTAGCATGTATCAGTACTTCATTCTTTTTCATCGCTGAATAATATTCCATTGTATGTATTATACAATGTGATGTCAAATTTATCTATTTTTTCTTTTGTTTCCTGTGCTTTGGTGTCATATTGCCTGGCTTCCATTGCAATCCATTGCCAAATCCAAGATCACTCCTTGGAAGGGAAGATTTACTCCTATGTTTTCCTCTAAGAGTTTCATAGTTTACTCTTGTTTTAGGCCATTGACCCATTTTGAGTTGATTTTTATATATGACATGAGGTAGGATGTCACATTTTACTTTTAAAATGTGTTTTTATTTCATTCACAAGTGTTGGTTTAAATTTTTTTTTTTTAAATCAAAGCTTAGCTGTTTTCAAGCCTCAAATCAAGTGCTGTTTGCATTTAGACATGTTTCACCTGTTAGGTCATAGGTAGGCTGCCAGACCATTTGAAAATGGGTGTTTTGTAGCATAGGGATTTTGACATACCCCAGGTATATGTATATAAAGGCATCATGTATTTGAATATACATGTGAACATATTTAGCATACACTGGAACTGTGCTTTGCTTCTCGGCCAACAGCTGCCAGTCTGCTGAAACTGATAAGCCCTGACAAGGCAGCCTGATTACTGAGGTTGGCTGAAGGCCAGACCATCCCCTGAGATAACCACCATCACCTCTCACCAAAGAGTGAGGGGTAAAACAAACTCAGATTTGTTTTACTGAAGGGTGGCAGGGAGGGAGGAAGACTATGCAATACAATGATGGTGTGTACACAGCAGATGCCTTTCCTTTATGCTTTAGAAGTCAAAAAGGAGCTGATTACTAGTCAGCAAGAATTATCAACCTGCTGCTCCTACATTTGGCTGTCGTGGAGTAAGTGGTTGATCTGTACAGTCATTTCAAGTGCTTCCTGTGGTTAGCCACTACAGTTCAAAGAGGCAATATGAGAGTTCGACTTGACCAAACATCTGCAGGCAGGGTTGGGGCCTCTTCAAACAGTCTCTACCAACAAGTAACAAAGGAGACTAAGCAGCTGTGGTAGATAATTCCCTGATCCATTGCCACATCTCCATCCACTCGGTTGCCCAAGTAAGAAACTGAATGATTGCTACCCTTGACACCTGCCTCTCTCTCAGCCCCACATTCCTCACTCAGTCCTATTGATCCTACTTCCCAAATATGTAAGTTTCTCTCCCCACCTCACTGCCACCCCACTAGTCTGAGCCACTATCACCTTCCACCTTGTCTATTGCAAGAGCTTCCTAACTGGTTTCCCTGCTTCATTGATGATCCCAGACTTTCCCTGTAGGTAAAACTTCAGGACAGTAAGTGGATTATGAACCCTGTCTTCAAAGTAAATCTGTATAGGAAACATACTGTTTCTACCTTGGGTGTCTGTTTAGGGTGCAGGAAGGAGGCTTCAGAGATGGCTAATAGAAATTGTCCTACAAATGATTTCACATGTGTGATTATATGAATAATTGAATTCTGACACTCACGTAAAGTATCCCTGACATTAGCAGTATAGATAGGTGCTGTGAGAGGTTGCAGACTGTTTTTACTTAGATTGCATGTCTATCTGGTGAGTGGGACTGGCTATGTTATGTGCAGAGGCCAAAGCAAAATGAAAATAAAGGATCCTCTCTGTTCAAAAATTATTAAGAATTTCAAAACAGCAACAAGCAGAGCATGAAACAAAGTGTGGGGTCCTGTGTGACTGAACAGGGTGCACATCCATGAAGCCAGCTCTGTTGGTGAAGTTTAGAGTGGAGTGTGTGTGTGTGTGTGTGTGTGGTGGACTAATTGAGATTATGGTAGGACTAGGCCCTCTCCGATCTCTCCAGGGCAGCGGTCCCCAACCCTTTTGGCACCAGAGACCAGCTTTGTGGAAGAGAATTTTTCCACGGACGAGGGTGGGGGGATGGTTTTGGGATGAGTCAAGCACATTCTATTTATTGTGCACTTTATTTCTAGTATTATTATTACACTGTAATATATAATGAAATAATTATACAACTCAAGATAATGCTGACAGGAGGTGGAGCTCAGGTAGTAAAGCAAGAGATGGGGAGTGGCTGTAAAGACAGATGAAGGTTCTCTCGCTTGCGTGCTGCTCACCTCCTGCTGTGTGGCCCGGTTCCTAACAGGCCACGGACAGGTACTGGCCCATGGCCCGGGGGTTGGGGACCCCTGCTCCAGGGCACCACCACTGCACTGCTCCCCTTCTTGCTCCTCCCTAATCCAGTCATCACATTCAATGGCCACAATGATCTTTTAAATAAATGTGTATCAGATCATGTCTCTCCCATCTTCAAACCTGTCAAGCTTCCCAAATCGCTATGAATAAAGTGCAAAATCTTCATCATATCTCAAAGGGTCCTATTTACTCTAACCTTGATGACCTCCTTAATCTCATTTCATGCCTCTCTTCTCCCTCACTCAGTGCATTTCAACCACACTGGCCTCCTTTTTTCTTCCCTAGTGTTCCAAGCTCTTTCTCATCTCTAAGCATTTGCCTATGCTCTTCCTTATATTTGGAACGTTAGGTCCCCCTAATCTTGCTTTTCCTTCAGAACACTTACCACAATCTGTAATTGTGTATTTATTCCTATGAGGATTTGTTTATGTTTGGCTACCCTACCACGCTGTAAGCTCACTGAGGGCAAGAATGATGCTTGCGTTGTTGATTATTGTATGCCCAGCATTTAGCACAGAGTTAGGCATATAATACATGCTTGGTAAATGTTTGTTGAAGGAATGAATGAACATTCAACTCATGTAGGCCCATACATTAGAATTGCCTCATTCCTACAGTTCTAATCTGATAGTACAGTATCCCCACCTGGAGGCAGGTAGCATGATGGTTGCTCTCATTGACACCATTCTCATTGTCTAGGGATAACCCCAAATGGTCGAATCATCTCTTTTATTTTTTTTTATTTTTTATTTTTTTTTCCTTTTTGCGGTATGCGGGCCTCTCACTGTTGTGGCCTCTCCCGTTGCGGAGCACAGGCCCCGGATGCGCAGGCCCAGCGGCCATGGCTCACGGGCCCAGCCGCTCCGCGGCATGTGGGATCCTCCCAGACCGGGGCACGAACCCGTATCCCCTGCATCGGCAGGCGGACTCTCAACCACTGCGCCACCAGGGAGGCCCCGAATCATCTCTTTTATACTCCATTTATTAATGCCATTCATTGGGCCATCAGTAGAAATTTCTCTTGAAGTCATTTCACCTCATTCTGTTATAGCTGTTAGTATAAGAAGCTTCTATATGTTAACCATCTTCTCTGTGTTCTCTTTCATCTGTCCTATAGCAACTTATATTCCCTAAGCTTCAGGGAGGTTTGTCTTCTTTATCACATACAAGGACTGATTATTTCTGTCCATATGTTTTGTGCAAGAGCACAGAAATGAGGCAGCAAAAGCATTACTTTTCTTTGTGCTGATGCTCTGGAAAATTCTATGCCCTAGAAAGAGAGAGGTTAACTGCCCTCCCTGCCTCTACCACTCCAAGACAGAAATTAATGCTATAGAAACAGTGCTTTTTATTCTGTGTCAGCATTCTTTACTTGGTCAATCTCCTGAAATCGTATGCTTATTTTATACTTAAGTTGGTTTATGTACATGTGCATTTTTCTGGAAAGGATCTATATCTTATTAGCTTCTTAGAGAAGTCAGAGATTCCAAAAAAAAAAAAGTGCCCTGAGCTTTGTATCCTGCTTTACTTTTTCCTGTGACTAAATCTGAGTAGCTGATTGGCTCCTTTCTCTAAACCACTTGGTGTTATGACTCCCGGATGCTTCTTGAAACTTGTTTTCAAATGGACTTGGTAAACAAGCCCTCAGCTTAGCCGAGGCATTTTGAACCATATGAACAATAAATGCATTGTAAAATTTCCTGTTTGAAAAAAGAAGCATCAGAGGTAATTATGCAATGCACTTAGCTATTCAAGTTTAGTTATTCTTTTAAATATTATTAATATTATTTATTGTTTCTCATTTCTGTTCTTTATGACATGAGTGTGGTCACACTGGCTTTAGGGATTGTGTCCACAGTGTTAGCTGAGAAACCACCACCAAAAATTTTTTAAAACTCCTTACATTACTAAGAATAAGGTTTGGATTTAGGGCCTAAAAATAATTCAGTTGGAATGTGAAGAAGTTGAGATACCATTATACAACAAGGCTTCAGCATATTTGTATGTCTGTATATATGATGTCAGAATACACACAATTATTACAGTGCTTTGGGGGTTTATTTTTTTTAAATTCTTGGGCACAAAAGAAGTGGATCTTCATCAACCAAAATTTCTTTTCTTCTGCTTCTTTCACTTGTCTTGCCAGTGAGATTTTAAAGATGTTTCTTCCTTCACTTCCTTCCTTCCTTCCTTGTACTTTGTGTGAATCTACAATCGCTGCAACTTGAATGGATGAAACTCCACGTTTACAAATTGCCAGAAGCAGAAGTCCTTAAGTTGTTTCCTTCTATATCTGACGTTTAACCGTGAATGCATTCTAGTGATTTTTCCCCCTTTGTTAAAGTAAACGAACCTCAGGTTCCAAGGGAAAAAATAGATGCCAACATTTGGAAAACTTTATATCTTTTTTTCGACTTATACTCCACGACACTTTGGGGAACCTTCCGGCCCTTGTCGCCGACCCAAGCAAACACACACACACACTTTCGAAGATACGGGTGTTCTAGCAAAACCCCGAGCTGCCAACACAGGGCTTAAAGAATTGACGGAGTTCTCAAGCGTCAGCCCTCTAAGTGCCAGAGCTGTAAGACACACTTGGGCTGATAGCACTGTGCCAAGGCTCTCAGGTGGGAATTCCTGGCACCGCCGCTATGCTGCTGGCGTAGGCACTGGAGCCCGGCGGAGTCTCCACTTCTGGGTTGGGTTTGCTTTTTGAAGCCTCCAGCAGCTCAAAGCGAAGTCTGCACCAAGAGCTCCGTCCCCGGTCCCTTCCCCCATCCCCTCCACCCTCCCTCTCTCCTGGAACCAGGGCTCTCCTAAAGGACACAGCCGGGAGGCCACGAGGTACAGCTGAAGAGTCCTCTGTAGACCAAACCCCCCAGGGCTGGTGGGAACTGGAAGGAACGAGTCCAGACCACGGGACCTTCCCTGGCTGTGGGCCGGCGCCCAGCTGTCCTTGACCTCCCCGGCAGCCAGAGGCGCGCGCCGGGGAAATGAAAGTAAAAACCTGTCTTGGCGCGGACCCAGCTGGAAGCTGGCGACGAGTATGTCGCATCCTCAGACAAGACTGACAGACAGCCGGTCCTGGACAGGGTCGCTGCGAAGAGCGTGACTCGTAAGGGACGAACTGAAAGGAAGCATTGAGAAATGGGAGACGAGCGAGCAAAACAGAATAGTTAGTCTGGGGAGGCTCCTGGAAACAGAGCAGGCGCTCAGTAATACCTGCTGTCTGCGGTGCAGGCAGACTAGCCGCCAGACCCGGTCTACTGCGGCAACTGCCCTGAAACCAGACAGGCTGCCCGAACCCAGCCAGTGCGCTGCGCTGCACTCCTCCGACCCTCGGCGTCCCCAGCCCAACCCCGAGCCCGAGCCAGGAATCTGACCCCCCACCCTCAGCTGGAACTCAGGTCCGCTCAGGTGACCCCCTCGCAGAAGAGCCCTCAGAATAAATAACTTCGGCGCGGCCATTCCTTCCCAGGTGCAATGTCCACCGGTCAGTCCTGGGAGTGAAAAGGCGGCTGAGCCAGCAGTGCGCGGCCCAGGGCAGGCAAGGTCCTGTGCACTGGGTCTCAGAACCAGTGTGGCAGAGCAGGTAGGAAGCTGGGGGCAAGTTATAGATGGGGAAACCAGAGGGTGGGGTGCATAACTTGCCCAGGTCCACAAAGAGAATTGCCGTACGGTGAGAGTAGAAGCTGCACCACAGGGTCCCAGTGGTCCCGCGCCCTCCGCCTCTCAGTCTAGGCCCTCGGCTTCAGGACCTGCATCCAGGGAAGTGGGTGATAGGACACCAGAGGCCCTCCTGCAAGAAGTAGGGAGTCCCGCGGGGCTAAGTTCCCTCCCTAGTTTGGCCTCCCGAAGTTAAGTAAGAAAGTGAAGTCAAGAAGCAGTGATGGAAGAGCATAAACGGGTGACAAACGTGCTTGGGGGTGATTCATCATGAAAAGGCATAAATCCTTGGGCGGGGGCTAGGACTCTCCTCTCTCCCTTGACAAGATGATGGCACTAGCCTAGAAAAATCCACGCGGCGCCCCAGTCCAGTCGGCCGTGCATGCTTGCGGGGCCGAGCTAGGACACTACTGTTTACCACCGTTGGTGTGACTTTGGGCAAATGCTTACCCCTCTGAACTTTAGTTTTCTCATTTCACCAGGTAGAAAGTTGACGTTACCTTCCTTGGCTAACTCAAGGGTAGGTGTGAAGATCAAAGGAGATCAGGATGTGGCCATGCTTTGTAAACTGTAAAGGGATTAACATACGTGAAGCATTAGTGTGCTCCCTGGCAGCATCCTCACGTTTACAAGGGGTGAATGAAGGCTCCGAGGGCAGCCAGGCAAACTCTCAGGTTGTAACCTTATAAGGCATAATTGGATTAAAAGGGGAAAAAATGAAACTGTATTCTTCGTCCTAATTTTGGTTATTCCTTTATTTCCAAATAGGCATGCAAATTCTGAAACTTCAGGTAAGTCCCCTCTTCTAAATCCCAATTCTCAAATCAGCCTTGCCCCTATTGCGAAATCTTACTAGCCCATCCTCAGAACCCCGGAGTCTCGGCTAGCCCCCCTTCTCTCAGCTGTGCTCTGTGCTCTGCCCCTGAGGCTCTGCTGAAGTCTGGGGTCGCGGCCAGGTCAGGCGCCGAGCCGGCACGGGGCGCGGTCCACTCGAGGCCACAGCTCCAGAGGTCCGGAGTTCGGGTCATCCGCGTGATACCCCGCGCTGGCTCTTGCAGTTGTGTGCCAGAAGACGTTACACTCTGGGCTGCATAAGTCCTAGGTAAGGACCCCCAAGAGGTTGTACCGGCTCTGCTTCGTCCCGGCTTAAGGTCTGAACTCTGTGCCCAGTGAGTCAGGGCTGAGGCAGTTCCTGCACCAATCTCCTGGAGCTCATCTCTGAGCCCTCTAAGCATGAGGGACCCCCACCTCACCTCCGAACCCCACACCCGCAGGCAAGCAATGCGCGCGCCCGATCGCAGAGCGCGCGCCCTAGGGAGGAAAGGGAGGGCGCGAGGGCAGCCTAGGCCCCGCCCCCTGCGCTCTTATAAAGCGGAGGAACGAGAGCCGGCCACTCAGTGGTTTCTTGGTGACACTAGGCGGAACGGGTCGAACCTTGCCACCTCTGGTTTCTCACCGCAGCTTGGACGTCGGGGTTTTGCCACTGCCAGAGCGACGTCTCAGACTTAATCCTCCAAAGATCTCGACAGATCACCCCCTCAAGCAGGTAAGCACCGCGGGCCGGGCGGGTTAAAGGTGGGGAGGCTTGCCCAGGCCGGAGACTAGGAGCGCTGGGTGAGGGGTACAATCCACTTTGGAGGGTCCTCTGCCGGGTGCGTCCCACATCCCGGGCCCAGCTTGTGGACACAGCTGGAACTCCAGAGACCCAGTCCCCTCTGCTCCGTCAGCCAATCCGAGAAGTTGAACGGGGGACCTCTGGGAGCCTGGCGCGGGGCAGCGGCCTCCCCTGCGGGGCCTGTCACCCCCCTGGCGGGTGCAAATGCCGCTGGCGCCTCTCTGCGCCCCGGGGAGATAAGCGTCTGAGTCCGGCAGAGCGCGGGTTGAGCGCCCGCCTCCGTGCCCCGCCCGGCGGTGCGGCAGACCCGGGCGCTCACGCTCGGCTCCTCTTTCTCCTTCCCCAGGGTCTACGCATCGACGCCGGGATGAAGCTGGTTCCCGTCGCCCTCATGTATCTGGGCTCGCTCGCCTTCCTAGGCGCGGACACCGCACGGCTCGACGTGGCGGCAGAGTTCCGAAAGAAGTGAGTCGCAGGCAGCGCCTGCCCCAGTTCTGGTACCTGCAAGACAAGGGAAACTAACCATTGGTCCCCGAGGGGTTAGAAGTGAACAGGATCAGGGATGGGCCAAGACCTCGCCTGGACGATTGCGAATCGAGTCTATTTGTGTTGTTTAGATGGAATAAGTGGGCTCTAAGTCGTGGAAAAAGAGAACTTCGCGAGTCCAGCAGCTACCCCACAGGGCTCGCCGACGTGAAGGAAGGGCCTGCCCAGACTCTCGTTCGGCCGCAGGATGTGAAGGGCGCCTCTCGCAGCCCCCAGGCAAGGTAACTATGCGGGGCGCCGTCGCGGGGTGGGCAAGGGGAGCTCTCCTCCGTTGCCCTGGCCCTGGGGATCATCGGGGCTGTATGGCAGTTCAGATGGAGGTAGCAGTTAGCAGCTCCCTCTGGTCTTAGAATGGCTCCGTTCCCGCTGGCTGGGGCCAAAGACCTGCTTGATGGGGGTCTCATGTGGCCTTCCTTCCCTTCTCCAGCAGTCCGGACGCCGCCCGCATCCGAGTCAAGCGCTACCGCCAGAGTATGAACAACTTCCAGAGCCTGCGAAGCTTTGGCTGTCGCTTCGGGACGTGCACGGTGCAGAAGCTGGCGCACCAGATCTACCAGTTCACGGACAAGGACAAGGACGGCGTCGCCCCCAGGAGCAAGATCAGCCCCCAGGGCTACGGCCGCCGGCGCCGACGCTCCCTGCCCGAGGCCGGCCTGGGACGGACTCTGTCTTCCCAGGAGCCACAGGAGCGCGCGGCCCCGGCCTCCCGGGCTCATCAAGTGTTCGCCACCCTCAGGATTTAGGCGCCTGTGGCAGCAGCGAACAGTCGCACATGCATCCCGCCGGCTCCTCCCGGGACGGAGGACTTCCCCTAGCCGAGCCTCTCAGCCTATGGGACCCGGGCTGAGACAGCCCTGAGAGACCGAGTCCGGGAGGCACCGTCCGGCGGCGAGCCCTGGCTTTGCAGGACCCCGTCCACCTCGGAGGCAGTGTTCTCTTCAACCTAATTTGGCCCGGGTGCCCCGGGTGGGGAGGGGGTGCAGAGGAATCCAAAGGAGTGTCCTTTGCCAGGCTCACGGAGAGGAGAAACTGCGAAATAAATGCTGAGACCCCCAGGGGCAAGGGTCTGAGCCACTGCCGTGCCCGCCCACAAACTGATTTCTGACGGGGTGTCACCCCACCGGGGCGCAAGCCTCACTATTACTTGAACTTTCCAAAACCTAGAGAGGAAAAGTGCAATGTGTGTTGTATATACAGAGGTAATTATCAATATTTAAGTTTGTTGTGTCAAGATTTTTTTTGTAACTTCAAATATAGAGATATTTTTGTACGTTATATATTGTATTAAGGGCATTTTAAAGCAATTATATTGTTCCCCTCCCCTCTATTTTAATACGTGAACGTCTCAGAGAGGTGTAACGTTGTGTGCTGCGTGGAATGTGAGCGTGTGTGCGTGAAAGAGAGACTGGTTGCCTCTTGTGGAAGAAGAAAACACCATGTCTGTATAATCTATTTACATAAAATGGGTGATATGCGAAGTAGCAAACCAATAAACTGTCTCAATGCTGATTCATTCTCGGGTCACGAGTCTTGGGAGGGAGGGTGTCCCCAGTCTTGGTCCGCTTGGGAGCCCTGGGGTCCGGGAGCTTTGGGGTCCAGCCGCCTGGCGTGGGAAGGTAGGACGGCTGCGCTGGCGCGTGCTGGCTGTTCTCCGCGCTGGCTGAGCTGTCGGAGTAACGCTCTCTGGTGGGACATGCGGAGAGCGTGTCTTGCGTGGGGGTCCGGGCTTCGAGGAGATGCTCCAGGTCACAGCCTCGTGTGGCGGCCGGGCCGGTTGTGGTAGGGTGAACCCTTAGTGGGGAGGCGAGCCTGGACTCTCCCGATTACGCAACAGAGTCCCAGATTTTGTGGAGTTGCTCACGGGACCCTGCGCAAAAGCGCACCTCGGAGAGTTGGGGTGGCCTCCGAGGTCTTCCAGCTGAGGTGTGTCCCCCTGCTGCAGCGGGGCTAAAGTTAGAAGCGACTCCAGCAAGAAGTGCGAGCTCCTCCGGGAAATCCGCAGCCGGGCCAGTGACCCCAGTCCTCTCCCGGCCCAGTGCCCCAGAGAGTGGCCTGGCTCATAAGCGATACGGCGGCGCCCCCAGCCGGCCGCCTCCGACGCGCCAGAGAGCCTTCAGGCAGTACGTGCGGTTTAATAAGTCCTCCTACGTGGGAGTCAGCACACAGCCTTAATGAAAGAGGAAAGAAAAAAACAGTTTGCAGATGCCAACCAGGGCCGGCCCCCCCTAGACCTGCACGGCGGCTCCCTGTTCTGGGACCGTGACTCAGCGCCCACACGGGGCGCAGCGTGCAGCTGCTGACGGGAGGCGGGCTGGACGGACGTGCCGCCGGAACCGTGCGCCTGCGACGGCCTGAGACCTTCATTGTTCCGCCTCCCCTTGCCGCTCTCCTCTTCCTTCCTCCTTCCCAAGCCTTTTTCATTTTTTTCTCCATTTCTCTCCAGTCTTCCTCTCTCTCCCTTCTTTCTTCCTTCCTCCCCTTTGCTTAAATTTATACCTTATCATCTTAGACCGTTGACCCCCAGTTCTGGTGATAGAAGCCAGACACTAAGCCCCAGTGAGTGACTAGAAGGGCAGGGGACGTGAAAACAGTTAGGACAGAAGAAGAGGATAAGGGAAGGCACCCTGCTATTGATGTCTCTACCCTATTTGTCTCAACCAGTATCCTGAAGACCCAGGATGGAGTGCTACTGCTTGTCCTTTCCAGAAAGACTCCCTGGCCTTTACACTTCAAAGCATGACTGAAATGTTGGTGCTTCTAGGTGATCTTAGAAACCTTCCTGGTGAAGAAAATCTGAGGGTGAGTTTGGATAACGGAAATGTTTCCAGGGCAGCGGACCTTCTCCTGGGACTTTTGGATCAATCGCATTCCACAAGGTCCCTTCTGAGGGCCTAGAATAGTTCCTTTCAGAAAAAGCCTCCATGACACTGAAAGGGGTCATAGGTCTGGGGTCCAGAGAAAACCTGCTCCTGAAGCAGTTTCAGTTTCAAAGAAAGTAGATCCTAGTACATGAAATTTCCTTAAGACCATCTGAGGCCTCAGTTTTGAGCACCTGGCTATTGACAGTGTCAATTTTCATACAGTTCATTGTCCTATTTGATCTTAACAATTTAGTGAGGTTCATCAGAATTCAAGGGGTTACAAAAGTAGCAAAAGACCATGCTTTCCTTAAGGTCCTTCTAGTAAATATTCACTTAGCGGGAGATCTGTGCCAGGCACTGCGCAAGGTACAGGGGATGTAAGAATGAAAGAGTGACTAAAAAATCCAGTTTTGGAATTCCCATGCCCGTGAGTGGTTCTGGGTGGTCTGAAGGGGCTACAAAAACCAGAGAGCTGCAAACACTTAAGCCTTGCAGACAGTTGCTTGGGATTAAATACTCACCCTTTTCCTTGAGCCAAGGTTTGTCCAATAGCCACAGAGCCCTTCAGCCAAACCTCACCCTGGCAGAGTTTCAACCAGCAGACAAAGCTGCCAAAGTCAGGTTGGGCACTAGCTTAGGGCTATTCCGAGCAGGGAACAGGCATTTGCCTTCTGCCCAGGGAGTCTTATGACTCCCTTCAGGGAATCTAAGGCAAGTGAAGGA
This sequence comes from Mesoplodon mirus, assembly GCF_964341445.2. Taxonomy (NCBI): domain Eukaryota; kingdom Metazoa; phylum Chordata; class Mammalia; order Artiodactyla; family Ziphiidae; genus Mesoplodon; species Mesoplodon mirus. The sequence goes on from NC_138983.1 coordinate 63,204,488, forward strand.
GATGGTTCAGCTCTGAGATGAAGAGGCAGCTGCTCAGCTGGAGTCCTTCCCAACTAAAAAATCTGTGATTGGAGACATGTCTGAAGACACAGGAGACCCTCCTAACACCAGTCTGGTACAAGTTCAGAATTGACTGAAGGTCACCATCAAACCCTGAGGACCTTCTCTGTGAGCCATTCAACCTTCCTTCTGGTTTCTTTTTCATAAGGTGTCAAAGCCTGTCAGGATAAGGTCTCTTGATGCCAAGAACACATCATTTATCAACAGTGGTGAGTCATTTGTGGCTGATCCGACCTGTCGACGGCTGAGGAGTAGTCGCAGCTTTTATCTGTAGCTACTGTTGCTGGCTGTGGGAATGGTACCATCCATTTGTAATCAAACACAACGTACCAAGCAATTTCTTGAAATGCCCACACCTTGGCTGAACAGCTAAGCGTGGAAGGGAGTGATGGGGAGGAATGGAAACGGCTTCTTTTTTTTAGCACCTTCTTTGTATTAGACATTCTCCTAGCCACTTTATATAGCTTAGCTCATTTAATTCTTACAGCAGCCTTGTGGAGTAGGTGTTATTATCTCTGTTCTGTCTGTGGATAAAGAAATTGAACCTCAGAGACATCAAGTAACTTAGCCCAGGTCACACAGTGAGTAATCAGGGCTGGAGTCTGGATTTGCACTCAAGTGGCACAGGCTATTTTGATGCTATGAAGACACAGAGAGTAAGATGGAATAATTTTAACATTTGGATTCTCAAGCCAGATGTCCCCAGATATCCTCTAATATGAGGATGGCTTGGGTAGGTGATTTACACCTGTGGTTCTGAAGGATTTACACGAGACTGGTAGGACTGGAAACCAGAACTGCTTCAGCAGTATGCTTAGTGAGTGCAAAATAAATAAATGGAGTGAGTTTTTAAATTCTTGGACCTGGTTTGAAGTGGGGATTATAATCAGAAATAGTCTTTTTTTCTCCCTGAGCTAAGCCACTGACCTCTTTGGTTTTTGTTGCCAAATATAGTTAGAACATACACCTGAAGGCCTCAAAAGCTGGCTTCTGAGGGGTAGGCCTTCTGAGCTATTCCTGGCCAAACCCAGTCCCACACTGCAGGTCTTGAGTCGCCTGGAAGGACACCTGTGTCTATAAAGCTGCAAATAGAGTTTCCACCCTTAGGTGGAACCTTTGTCTTTGTCAACTGCTGCCCAAGCCGTCTTTTCAGAGGCTACATGAGCTGACAGGGTTATGAGTGCTGCCCCTCCTTTCCCCAGTGGGGACTCCAAGGGCCTTGTTATCCTGGCTTCCACAGAGGTTTATGCCAAAGCCTGATTGGAGGCTTGGTCTTCATTTGCATGGGAAGAAGGGTGAGGCTAGATAGCTATTTGGTGGTCCCACTGGTCTTGTTTCAGAGTTATTTTGGAACATTCTGGAAAAATAATAAAATGACTGTGACCACACAAGCAGCTGAATTTAGTAGGTTATTGTATTTTATCCAAAAGCAGGAAGGTAGTTCTGAGTGTTAAGATGAGTTTTTGAGACTTAATAAATGCATTTTACTTATTATACAATATTTATCCAGTATAGAAAAAAAGAAAAGTTTTTCCTTTTATACCACTCCCGGAGAGACAACTAACCATTATTTTAGAGTTTACCTTTGTAGACATTTTTACATATTATACATACACACTTTAAAAAATTGAACTCAACTGCAGAGAGCTGAATTAAGCATACTTCTCAGTTTAAGTTGTTATTATTGGTCTGTGCAAGCCTTCTCTCTTGTTTTCCTTACTTTATTTTTTCTCCTTTAATTCCCATTCCCCTTCCCATCTCCTCCATAGGAACTGTCTTCAACCTGTTTGATATCTGTACTTATTACATGTATATAATCCTGTAAAATCTGTTTTGTTGTTTTGTGACTATGTGTTTTTAACATACAAATATATTGTGTTAAAATTTTTCCTGCTTTTCTCACTGAACACTTAAAAAAATAATTATCCAAGTAGATTGTTTCTTCTCATAGCTGCACATTATGGAGTAATAATGCATCTACCACATTTAACTTCTCGCCTCTTAATGAGGGACGCTTGGTTGGCCTCCAGCACCTATTTGCCACGAATAATGTATAGATGAACATCCTGTTTCATGTTCTCTTGTGGATCTGAATGAGAATTTCTTGAGGTTATATATCCAGAAATGGCATCCAAAAGCTTCTACAGACACTGCTAAGTTTTGTGAGATTAGTCTCCAGAATGCCTGTACCAGTGTGTATTCCCACCAGCAGTGCATGAGAGTTCCCCGTCTCCCTGTGTCCTTGCCGACCTCTGTATGGATTCATGTTTGCCATCCTAAAGAGTATAAAGTAATATGGCACTATTGTTTTAACTTCCATTACTGATTACTACTGAATTTTAGCACATCTTCATTTATTTACTGGTCATTTGGACTTGCCCTAATGGGCCACACAAATTTTAAAAAGTGGGATCAGGTTGGTCTCTAACCTGATTTTTTTTTTTTTTTTACTCATCAGTATATTCGTGGCATGTTTTCATGTCAGTAAATAAATCTGTACAATATCATTTTTATTACCTGCATGATATTTCATAATATGAAATTATCCTAATTTGTTTAACCATTCCTCTGTTATTGGACATTAAACTTCTCCCCACCCCCTACAATTTTGCCATGAAAAATTCCTGAATAAACATCCCTGTGTATTCATCTTAGGGTAATTTTATGAATTGTTTTAAAGATAAATTCTTAGAAGTAAAATTATTGAGACCATTTTCTCACTCCACATGCAAAAATAAACTCAAAATGTATTAAAGACTTAAATGTAAGCTCTGAAACCATAAAACTTCTAGAAGAAAACATAGGCAGGGTGTTCTTTGATGTTGGTCTTAGCAAAATTTTTTTGGATCTGTCTCCTCAGGCAAGGGCAGCAAAAGCAAAAATAAACAAGTGGGACCACATCAAACTAAAAAGCTTTTGGACAGCAAAGGAAACGATCAACATAAAAAAAGGCAGCCTACTGAATGGGAGAAGATATTTGCAAATTATACATCTGATAAAGGGTTAATATCCAAAATATATGAAGAACTCATACAACTCAATATCAAAAAAACAGTCTGATTAAAAAAATAGCAGAGGACCTGAATAGGTATTTTTCCAAAGAAGATATCATTTCCAAAGATGGCCACTAAGCGCATTGAAAAGATATCCAACAGCACTCATCATCAGGGAAATGAAAATCAAAACCACAATGAGATATCACCTCACATAGGTCAGAATGGCTATCATCAAAAAGACAAGAAATAAGTGTTGGAGACGATGTAGAGAAAAGGGAATCCTTTTCACTGTTGGTGGGAATGTAAATTGGTACAGCCACTATGGAAAACAGTATGGAAGTTCCTCAAAAACATTAAAATGGAGCTACCAGACAATTCAACAATTCCACTCCTGGGTATTTATTTGAAGAAAACAAAAGCACTAATTTGAAAAGATATATGCACCCCTATGTTCATTGCAGCATTATTTACAATAGCCAAGATATGGAAGAAATCTAAGTGTCCATACAGTTGAATGGGTAAGGAAGATGTGAGAATATATATATATATATATATATATATATATATATATATATATATACCCCATCACAATATTCCATTGTATATACAATGGAATATATATACAATGGAATATTATTCAGCCACAAATAAGAATGAAATCTTGCCTTTTGCAACAACATGGATGGACCTAGAGGGTATTATGCTAAGTAAAATAAATCAGACAGAGAAAGACAAATACTGTATGTTTTTACTTACAGGTAGAATCTAAAAAACAAAACAAACAAATAAATATAACAAAACCGAAACAGACAGATACAGAGAACAAACTAGTGGTTTCCAGAGGGGAGGGAGATGGGGAGATAGGTAAAATAGGTGAAGGGGATTAAGAGGTACAAACTACCAGTTATAAAATAAATCACAGAGATATAATGCACAACACAGGGAATATAGTCAATAATATTGTGATAACTTTGCATGATCTATAAAAATCACTATTTGTACACCTGAAACTAATATAGTATTGTAAGTCAACTATATTTCAATTAAAAAAACAAGTAAACTTATTGAGCCAATAAGTATGTACTTTTTTGTTAAATATTTGACACATATTGCCAATTTGACCTCTGGAATGATCTGTTTTTACTTCTACTAACAGTCTATAAATGTCAATTTCCTATATTCTTAGAAACACTGAGCACTATACTTCTTTTTTAATACTGTGTCATTTGATAGGTAAAAATGATATTTCTTATTAGAAAGTTTTATTCTATTCCTATGTTTCTAGACTGCATTATATATATTAATAATTCTAAACATATTTAGTTTGTAGTTTCATTCTAATAACTCTATAATCTTTATCAGCTGACTCTTAGTCATCATGATTTGTTTCCTCCTATTTCTGTAATTTTGGGTTCTGAGCTCATCTTATTAAAACTTAATCTATGGTGATTCTGGGTTGAGGTGAATTGCTCCAGAGAGTTTTGTGTTTGCTTTTTCTTATTGCCCCAGAGTTATTACCAACCTGGGACCATTTTTAATACTAATTTCTTGATTCAGTGTTTCTAAACCATGCACCTGTGCATTTGTGCTGGAGAAGTGGGGTGTAGCCTTTGGAGGATCCTGGATTTACCTGAGTGTCTCAATTCCTTTTCTTCTGTCCCTAAGCAAGTCTCTCTATTACCAGGGAGAGGAAAGCCCTCCCCAAAGTCCAGGAAACTACTTTTCAGTTAAAGCTCTCCATTCTGGTTTTTAGTTACTTTGGTTTGGTCTCCTGTGGATTTTCTGTATTTTCATGGGGGTTCAGTTATCCATTTAAAAGGACGTTAAGTATACTTTGCTTAGCATTCTAGATGCTTTATAGTAGCTGAATTTTCAGCTTATCTAGTCTGCAATTATCACCAGAAATAGGAGTCATTATCAACTATTCTCATTATTACTTCAACTTACAATATTTCTTTGATCAATAGTAGATGAAATATTTCTCATATCTTTATGATAATTTATATGTCCTCATATATATTGTTTTATTGTTGTTGATCTTTTTATTCTATTGGAGTGTTTGTCTTTTTTTATTGATTTGAAATTCTACTTAATGATTAAGAATATTAAAGTTTTGTCACATACACACATTCCTTTTTTTCCTTTTTGTGAAGTGTGATTTATTTTTTGCCCTATAAAACTTTAGATATTTATATAATCAAAGATACTAATTTTTCTGCCTTTGTTGGCTTGCTTAGGAAGTCCTTCTCTGTCTTAATATTTTAGAATATTCATCAATTTTTCTATTACTCTTCTGATTTCATTTTGTACTTTAAACATTTTAATGCAACTGGAATTTATTTTGGTATATGATATGAAGTAGAGATTTAACTTTATATTTTTCTCCCAAATAGTTAGCAGTTGTCTAACACATATACTAAGTAACACGCATTTTCTGCAGTACTTCAGAGGTTTCCTTCATCATATACTACAGAGGTTTTCAAACTGTGTCCTATAGAGCCACAGGGTTTCCCTGAGTTACTTCTGCAGATTCCTGGGGAGACAAGGAGGAAGAAAAAGTAGACTCTCTAGCCTCAAGTGGAGCAGTTCTACTCTTTTTTGTTTTATATGTTGGGGTCCCATGTCAGAGTTTATTTGAAGAAAGAATTCATTCCCTCGCTGTCCAGTGGTTAACACTGCTTGCTCCCAATGCAGGGGACCCGGGTTCCATCCCTGGTCAGGGAACTAGATCCTGCATGCCACAACTTAAGATCCCGTGTGTTGCAACTAAGACCTGGTGCAGCCAAATAAACAAAACAAAACAACAACAATAAAAACTTTAGAAAAAAAAAGAATTCATCTGCCTGCAAATCAGTAATACAATAAATCTTTTTAAAAATTTCTTTTATTTTTTTATTTTTTAAATTAATTTTTATTGGGGTATAGTGGATTTACAATGTTGTGTTAGTTTCTGCTGTACAGAAAAGTGAATCAATTATACATATACATATATCCACTCTTTTTTAGATTCTATTCCCATAGAGGTCATTACAGAGTACTGAGTAGAGTTCCCTTTGCTGTACAGTAGGTTCTTATTAGTTATCTATTTTATATATAGTAGTGTGTATATGTCAATTCTAATCTCCCAGTTTATCCCTCCCCCCTGCAATAAATCTTAAACACTAAATATTTGAATTTCTTTCTGGCCCTTTTATCCTCTTCCATTCTCAGTCTGTCTTTTCCTGTACCAGGTTAACAATTCTACAAATTAATATAAAACTTTTCAAATTTACACAAAAATTAGAGATAATAACATAATGAACTCCCATATACCTATTGTTAAAATCAACAATTATCAAGATTTTCTCACACTTAATTCATCTATCCCTTTTTCTTTTCTGTTTGTTTCTTTCCAGAGTGTTTGGTTTTCCCTGCCCTTTATTCCTCTCCCTCCTTCCCTCCCTCCCTCCCTTCCTTCCTTCCTTCTTCCTTCCTTCCTTCCTTCCTTTTTCTCTTCTCTTTTCCCCAGACATCATATCATTTCACTCACACACAATTCAGTATGCATCTGTTAAGAAAAAAGGAATGAAAAAAGAATGTTTTCTTACATAACCAAAGCTATTGTTACACTTAACGTTAACAATAATTTTGTCGTATCCTCTCATACCCAGTCCATAATCAAATTTGCCTTATTGTCTTGGAAATGTCTTTCAACAGTGGTTAGTTCAAAACAGACTCCAAACAAGATTGTTGTATATCTAAGTTTTCTTTTAATCTAGAGCAATCCACCCCCCTTTTATTTTCATGCCATTGACTTGTTGAAGAAAACAAGGTTTTAATAATTGTCACTTAGAACTTTTATTATCAAGATAAATCTTGATTCTCCACTTCACTCTCCCTGTGTAGAGTCAGCCAGAACATCCTGACCTGCTCACTTGTCAGGGTGGGGTCAGGGTGGGGGACTGGAGTGACCAATGTCGCAGTATTTCTTACACAGAGAGAGTATCTTGAAAGGTTAATCTTTGTGCTTTTCTTTGCTACACTTTTTCCACTTGACCTTTCCCCTAGTAAATCAGAGGCATTGCTCAAGGAGAATTAGGATTGGTAAAACCGGAATGTGAAGAGAAAGAAAGAGTCGGAATAAAGCAGTCAATGTTCAATTTTCTGACTTTTAAAATAGCCTCTTGAAGCCCACGTCAAAAACAATAGTTTTGAAAGCCAAAGCCTTTTATTTGCAGAGTACCAGGTTTTGTAGAGAGAAGAAAAGGCCCTTGAGAATCAAAAGGGAAGGCCCGGAAGCATGAGGGATTGACTTTGCCCTAAACATGTTGGAAAGAGTCTAGAAGGAGAACCTGACTAAGCCTCTTCACCCCAGCATTCTCTGGGCTGCGGGAGAGCAAGGACTTAGGAGGTTGGAGGGAGGGCTGGGGGAAGAGTCCCACCAAGAGGAGGACAGCATCATGGAGAGACTGCAGATTGGCCTCAGGAAGCCTTTGGAGGCTGATCAATGCCTGGAGCCCATCTGCCATTTGAGTGAGTCCCACGGTTGCTGAGTCGAAGGGCCATGTTAGCTGTTCTTCTCACCACTGCCAAGGATCTTTCATCACCAACAGCCAGAGGGTCCAGCAGAAATGACACTTGTCTGTGTCCAGAGTAATTTTTGAGCCCCATCCAGATTGCTCTGAGTGGCAGAGGACACTAATAAGCCACCTCCAACTTCTTAGATCAAAGGGCAGGGCACTTTACACCAAAGGAGTGGTGAGCTGGAGGGAGGGCCACCAACCTCTGTATTTGCGCAGGACTGGACCCTGCAGGACATTCACAGTCACAAATGGGTCAGGATTTCCCAGCCTAGTTGTACTCTTGTGTTCTAGCCTAGTTTTTGGTCTCAATTTGATGGGTTTGTTCTGCTAGTTAGAGCAGTCATCCTTAACCTTTTCCGTCTGTTAAAACCACTTGGGGGAGCTTTTAAAAAAGCACTGACACCGGGCCACATCCCAAACCAATTGAACTAGATTCTCTTGTGGGTGGGCCATAATGTCATTGTGTGTTTGTGAGTAAAATTTTATCTTTGTGAGGCCACTTAACTTTGTTCAGCCCAGACGTTATCACTCTTCAGCTATTTCAAAAATGCACCCTAGTGATCATAACAGACTGAGACCAAGAGTTAGTTTATGTTTGTATGTAGTGCTAAAGAAAAAGCTACAGGCCCCAGATGGCATCACCTGTGCTAAAGCCCATGATAGCAAACCTAGGCTTATTACCTGACCTAACTGCAGTTTTGACCTTCCCCAGAAATGTAATCTTAATCAACCAGCCTGGAATTTTGGGGTCAGCACCTATGAGGTAATCTGTCACTAGGCCCTCTCCATCCCCCAGAGGGGATGTGTGTGATAAAAGCCTTGCCATTCCCTCCCCCCGACCCCAAAAGATGTCCTGGCCTAAAAGTAATCCTTTCTTTTCTTTTGCTAATAGTTCCCTCACCCTATCCTTCTTCCTATAGAAACCTTCCATTTTATACAACCCCTCGGAGCACCCTTCTAGTTGCTAGGTGGGATGCTGCCCCGTTCGCGAATCGATGAGCAGAACCAATTAGTTCTTCAAATTTATTCAGTTGAATTTTGTTTTTTAACAGTACTTTTATTTATTTATTTATTAACATCTTTATTGGAGTATAATTACTTTACAGTGGTGCTAGTTTCTGCTGTATAACAAAGTGAATCAGCTATACGTATACATATATCCGCATATCCTCTCCCTCTTGTGTCTCCCTCCCACCCTCTCCATCCCACCCCTCTAACAGTAGTTCTAGATTTAGGGTTGTACCCATTAACACAGCCAGAAATAGAAAGGTTAATTGCAGCCAGGAGGGGCACGTGTTTGGAGAGAAGACCAGCTGCAGGTGATGGGAGGAAGGCCAGCCCAGGGTGCTGTAACAGACAACAGGTGGTTGTGCTGTAAGGCGTTGGCGGCAAAGAGGAACAGCAGGAAGCACCAGGTCATCAAGAATGGCAGAGAGGGGACTTCCCTGGTGGTCCAGTGGTAAAGAATCCGCCTTCCAATGCAGGGGACGCAGGTTGGACCCCTGGCTGGGGAACTAAGATCCCACGTGCCGTGAGTCAACTAAGCCCGTGCCACAACTACTGAGCCCACATGCCACAACTAGAGAGCCCACGTGCCGCAACTAAGACCAAATGCAGCCAAAAAAATAATAAATTTAAAAAAAAAAAAAGGTCAGAGAGCACAGCAATGGGCATCCTGGAAGCAAACTACAGGCAGGCCCCAGGGAGGTCCAGCTGTAGGAGGCAGAGAGAGGACTCTGCTTGTGACAGCTTGTTATAGGCTGGATAGTGTCTCTCCTCCCCAAATTCATAGTTGGTGTCCTAACCCTCAGAACCTCAGAATGTGACTGTGTTTGGAGAAAAGTCCTTTAAAGAGGACTTATTAAGGTAAACTGAGGTCTTATGTGTGGGTTCTAATCCAATCTGACTTGTGTCCTCGTAAGAAGAGGAGATTAGGACAGAGATAACACGGGGACTGAGGGATGACCGTGTGGGGACAGAAAGAGAAAGTGGCCATCTCCAAGGCAAGAGAAAGGCCTCAGAAGAAAGCAAACCTTTGGCACTTTTAGCTTCCAGAACTGTAGAAAAAAAAAATTCTGTTGTTTAAGCCACTCAATATATGGCATTTCGTTATGGCAGCCTGAGTAAACTAACACACTGCTGTCAAAGGGACTGGAGAGAACAGGGCAGAGATATAGTCCTAGAGGTAGGGTATCATGGCTGGGTCTCAGTACCAGGCACACATCAAGGGTCAGGGAACCAGGACTGGGACACTAATTCAGGGCAAGCAGGAACTCATTCATTCAATCAATCAACAATATTTTATTAAGCTCCTAACTCTATGCTCGTCCTTGTTCCAGGCACTGGATACACGGTGACTGCACTGGTCTGGATGAGAGGTGATGTTGGCTTGGATTAGCAGGGTAGCAGTGGATCAGGTGATTTGACACTGAAATAACCCAACATGGAAGTGATGCTCCTTAAATCTCCCTGACCAGGCGCATACCTACCTACCTACCTACAGTGGGGTTTGAGTTACCTCCTCTTCAGAGAGAAGGAGCAAGGACCAGGCAGGTTATTTATAACTTATCTAGGTATATGGTTTTTCTCTTTGAGAGACAGTAAAGTTTCAGTTTACAAAGAGTTTTCACTGGCACCTCAGTTAACAAACTTGGATGTTTCCCCTGAATGTCTCCATCTCATGGTTTTTAACATGTAACGTTCCAATTCTATCTTAACTTTATTAGTTTTTCTAAAACGTCAAAGTTTCTTTCCCAAACTATGTTTCAATGGGAAATGCAAACATTTCCAGGCAGTAACTCCATCATCTGTGCCACTGTGGACAACCATCAGATAAACTTCCCTAATTTATACCACATTTGCTCTCCTAGCCCTTCTTGACCTTGAGCATTAAAAAAAAATACAAATTATTTTTTCCCAAAATAAGCATCCTTCCCAAATTTCCCTCACCAATTTTCTATTAAATGAAAGACAAATTGTCAACATCGAATCAGCCAACTTTTATGAAAAGCTGGGAAGTCTTTCAAAAGCTTTCAGAGTAAACTGCCTTGTTAAACATGACGAGTAGATAATGGGAAATAGTTTCATCTATACGGTCCCTGCTGATCTCTTGCAAGTTCTGGTAACCGGGGACTGCTTGACACAGGCATCCTTCTCTACTTTATCACTGTGGAGGACTCTTTCCTCACCCATTATTTGAAAAATTAAAGTGGTGTGAGCCCAAGATCTCCCAACTTGATTTGCACTCTGGCCTTGTTTCATTTGGCAGGCAGCATGGGGGAAGAGTAAAGGACACAGGCTTTGAAGTCAGGCAGTCTTGATTTTGCCCATGGATTCTTCCTTCTTCTAGCCCTGTAATTGTGGGCAATTCCCTTAACCTGATTCTCAGTTTCATTAGCTATAAGATGGGGATAATGATATTTACCTTATAGGCTTGTTGTGAGGATTAATGATGCAACGTATATGAAAGCATCAGCTGCTGCCTGGCAGTGTAGTAAATGCTCATTAAATGGCAACTCTTTTTAATAGTAACAACTAAGGATGCCCTGATTTAAAAAAAGCACCTGCTCTTTCCCCATACCAGAACCCAGAGCTGAAACAGTAGGTGTACCATATCACCTTAAATCAGTCACCTTAATAACTGGGAGATGGAATCAATGATCTCTGATTCCTCCCCTCTAGCTCCAACATTCTAAGATCTTATATTCAGGGAGAAATGAACACTGAAGAGCAGAAAAAAATTAGATCATCTTTTCTGACTAGTTCCTCTGGAGGCTCAAGCTGTGTTTCACTAGTACTTCCAGTTCCAAAGCTTATAGGATGATGTTTTTTCAAGAAAGCAGGGGGAGGAGGCCTGGGGGGAGAGTACCTGTTAACTTCATGGCTGCAAAATAATTCTTCAGGGTAACAGAAAAAGAGCAAAGGGACATTTGACCTTTTCAAGATTTTTTTAAATGCAAAATACAAGGTATGCTCATAATCTTGTTTTTTGACTGATCCTTTAAAAAATCTGGCATATTAATGATTCCACTTAAAAGCACTGAAGATGGGGGCCAGAAGGAAACTTTTGCTTTCTGAACAATGACTGAGAAGGGAATTCTAATGAATATTTTGGCACACAAATCTCATTTTCTGGCTGCTTCAGGACCCAAGAGCCAGTAGGTCATAATTAAAGCCAATAATGGCAACTCCAGACAGTTATCCAAATATTTTCCTGGTGCTGTCAATTCTCCGTGTTAAATGATTTAACATCATATTTGGGGAGTGTAGAACATACAGAGAGGGAATTAGATGCTGATATAAATTTTGGAACATTCACTGCAAGTTGCCTCAAAAGATATTGTTTATTACATTCAAAGGAATCATAAAATGTTTTCTTTAGTAGATAATTTTGAAGTACCCTTTCTGTGCAGAGAGCTGTGAAGTTTGTCCTTAAGCCCTCAGAGCAAGATCACATTTTCTGCAGGAAAGAAAAATATTGTGTGTTTGGCACTGAAACCTCATGTTATGTAAATAAATTGATTTCTCCTACCTTCACTGCACCTTTCAGGAATGTTCTCTTTGATCACCAGAAGCTGCTAATGCCTCAGATATAGTTATATAACTTACAAAAGACCAAAGTTACTCACTTTTCTGTCAATTCCACTTCCAAAAAGAAAACCCACAAATACATCTGTTCATAAAATCTGCTTAGGATCTTGAAAACAGGGTCTTCAATTTTGTCCTTTTTTTTTTTAATAACAAGTTTTGTATTTTAAAAATAACAAATATGCAAAATCCTCCAGCCCCATCCCCCCTCTCCATCCCTACTTTAAACAGGAAGAGAATTTCCTCCTGGATGGAAATTAAGCAGCTCAATCTAAACTGGGTCTGAGAGAGTTCTGATGTACCATTTTGGGATGAAATAAACTGGCCAGTCAATTCATAAAGGCAAAACTGGATTTTTCTGCAAAACAATTCAGCCAAAACTTGGGTTCCAAACTCCAGTGCTGTGCTGGGGCAATGGAAACTTTCCAGCCACAACTTGAAGTTGGGAGCCAAGCACAATACTAAGGCAAGGAAGACATTTGAGACCAAACCAGACAGTGATCTTGGCATTGCCTGCTCCTGAGCCCAGAGCTTCAGCAGCCGTGGGGTGGTGATGTAGCCTTCAGAGGTCTCTAAATCTCTAGTTGCACCAGAGACCAGATTTTAAAATCCCCCTTGTCTCCCCTATCTTTCTCTCTCCACACATTTCACCTTGTGGGTTACATCATAATAGATGGTGAAAATGCTATGCAGTGTACACACAATTTTTAGACATACTTCCACTTAATCATACTCGGGTTTCTATGACGGCCTTCCCATTGTGAATGAGCAACTCCTTGACATTGGGCAAGAGAACACGAGACTCACAGCCACAGCCTCTTGCTCTGTGATCCGGCCATTCTGTGCTGGTCACTTTCCTGCCTGGCTTGCAAAGAACCAGGCAGGTCTCTGGTTTGGGGTGACAGTTTTTTTGGTTCTCTTGTCACAGTGCACAGAGCGCACTCAAGAAGACTCTATATTCTCCACATTACAAGATGGCAGTGTGCCATTTTCAGAGCCAGCTGGCTGACTCAGAGATGAGGAGATAATTCCATGATGCTTTGTTTTCATTCTCACCCAAAGGGTAAAAAAATGTAAAACTTTGCTGCCACCTGCTGTTTTCTTAGTAATAAATTCTTGAAATGATTCTAGAATGGTTATGCGTTGATTTATTTTAGCAAAGTGCCTTGAAGAATTTGGGGGATTTCAGAATACATGTTTGTAGAGTTGGGTACCAGCTGGCCTGTCATTTCCTAGGATGGATTGCTGGGCCAAACGGGTGGCTTCCTTCTTTCAGGCCATTAAGTCCTGTCTGTCCCATCCCTTGGTACAAACTTGCTAGGGCGCAGGAGGGAAGGGCAGACTCCCTGACCCCTGGCAACCTTCCAAGGAAGTCCATGCAGGGGTCTGGCCAATGAGGTTAAGGTTTGGGTGTCCTTTCATCATGGGCTAATGATGTCATGAAAGCCATAACTGAAGGCAAATTCCCCAGGCACAGACTGTTCTCCCCCGGGTGTGTCAGTGGATACTCTTCCTCAGACGTGCCCTTCTGAAGTGTTCTTCTCAGAAGAGGAGGCTGTAAACCTTGGGATGAGGTTCATTTGTGATGTCTCCAAATGCTTTATCTTTGTTATCCTTGAGGAAACTGAGGCAGATTAAGGAAGAGGGGTCCCCAGGAAAATGAAGGTTAACCCAATTTGAATCACTCCCAGGTGAGAATTCTTGAGCCCAGGTTAGATGATGAGACAGAGGAGAGAAATGGTATCTCCTCGAAGCATAGGTAAAGAGCAGGGGAAGAGTTAGTAGTTACAAGTTTAGATGGGCCTCGTAAGGGCCCTTAGTCACCTTACTGGAGGCACCCAGAGGACAGAGACCTCTTAGTCTTGACTGTATTAGTAGCTTTTTGTTGTTTCAAATCAGAAAGTGGGATTTTTTTCTTTGCAGTCTCCTGGAAGATCCATTTATATGTAAATGAGTTCCTTTCCATTGTCTTTTGAGAATTCTTTCAACCAAGATCCTTTTATTGGCAGAAATTAATGAATCTATTAAGTATGCTTTCATATAATTCTAAGTGCCAATTCTTCCTCTTTTTTAAAAAATGTAAGATCTGGGACTTCATAGATGGGCAGGAATGAAGTTTTAAGGAAATAACACTTAATCTTTCTCCTGTCAAAGAGAAAAGGCATCTGAGTTGTACTGATAAGCTTTGAAGGTGAGCCATGGCCCATTATTTAGTGTGTGGCATGATAGTTGGCACGTAGTGACATGTTTGTGGAATGATCAGACTCATCACCCATTGTTTCCCCAGTAGGTCTGTGAGATCTGTTAGAGAGGGTTGGGAGTAGAAAGGAACAGAAGGAAGAGTCTCGGATTTAATTAGGGGTAAAGTCTGTGGGTAGAATGAATCACAGAATCTAGAATGCTATGGTAGAGGATTAGGAGGTACAAATGACTATGTATAAGATAAATAAGCTATAAGGACATATTGTACAGCACAGGTAACACAGTGAGTATATTATAATAACTATAAATAGAGTATAACCTTTAAAAATCATGAATCACTATATTGTACACCTGAAACTTATATTGTACATCAACTATACCTCAGTAAAAAAAATTTACAAAAACAAACAAAAAACTCAACTAATACTGTATGTATCAAAATGTATGTGTACTACTTATAAATCAAATATAATTCTTGGAAAAATCAAACAAGAAGAGTATAATGTATAAAATTCCTCCTTGCATGTCTCATTCCCTAAACATTACCATTGTTAATGTCTTGTGCAAGCCTGGCTGTGCTTATGCTTCATGTATTTTCTTGTTTATACCCTTGTTCTTTCTCAGAATTTTGTAAAGGCTTTGGAAAAGTTCCAGCCTGTCTCAGCTATGTAAAGAAGAGTTCAGGGAAGGGGTTTGTATCCTACTGAAGAAATATCAGCATCTCTCTGAGGGGGCTAATGTGATGATCGCAATGGGAGGTAAAAGTGGGAGACCCTAAGCGAGAAGGAAAACTCAGGTGGACTAGATTGGGTCGTGGAGATTCCCATCGGAGGTTCTCCCCTCCTGGAGATTCTCTATTATTTAGGTTTTCTTTTTTTTTCTCCCCCCAGCTTTACTGAGGTATAATTGACAAATAAAATTGTGTATATTTAGAGTGTTCACTGTGATGATTTGATATATGTACACATTGTGAAATGATCACCACAATTAAGTTAATGAACACATCCATCACCTCACATAGTTACTGTGTGTGTGTGTGTACCTGTGCGTGTGTGTGTGTGTGTGTGAGCGGTGAGAATGCTTAAGATCTAACCTCTCAGTAGTATACAATACAGTATTGTTATCTGTAGTCATCATGCTGTGCATTAAGTCCCCAGAACTTATTCATCTTATAACTGAGGGTTTGTACACTTTGGCCAACATCTACTATTTTCCCTTCCTCCTAGTGCCTGGCCACCACCACTCTACACTCTGTTTCTATGAGTTCAAAGTTGGTTTTTTTTTTTGCACTACGCAGGCCTCTCACTGTTGTGGCCTCTCCCGTTGCGGAGCACAGGCTCTGGACGTGCAGGCTCAGCAGCCATGGCTCATGGGCTCAGCTGCTCCGCGGCATGTGGGATCTTCCCAGACCGGGACACGAACCCGTGTCCCCTGCATCGGCAGGTGGACTCTCAACCACTGCACCACCAGGGAAGCCCTCAATTTTTTCTAAATTAATTTTTATTGGACTACAGTTGCTTTACAATGTTGTGTTATTAGTTTCTGCTGTACAGCTAAGTGAAGCAGCTATACGTATACATATATCCCCTCTTTTTTGGATTTCCTTCCCATTTAGGTCACCAGAGAGTATTGAGTAGAGTTCCCTGTGCTATACAGTAGGTTCTATTTTATACATAGCAGTGTATATATGTCAATCCCAATCTCCCAATTCAGCCCACCCACCCTCCCCACCTTGGTATCCATACATTTGTTCTATGAGTTCAATTTTTTTTAAGCGTCCACATATGAGTGAGAGCATACAGTAGTACACTGTATTTATCTTGACAGCCTCAGGCTTTGAAGCTTCTGGATTTTTAATTTTCGGGAAGGAAAGCAACTTCTGAGGAAAACAATGAGGTTGGTATTTACCTGTGTGTTTGATTTGAGTAGCATGGGACCTCACCGTCCCATGCATTTGTTGATCCCTTGCTCCCTGTAGAAACCTTGTCTTGGCCCAAATGTCAGAGCCAGAGTCCTCAATCTGGTTCTGCACTCTGGGGTGGGGAAGAGAGTGCAGTGATTGCCAAGTGAACCAAAGATGACCATAAGGTAAGCAGGTGACTGGTAAACTCTGCCCATCATAAGGTTATCCTGACAAATGTTATTTTGCAAAGGTACATATGAGGCTCCCCAGTGACTAGATGAACAAGATCACTATTTCTGCAAACCTGTCCTCTGATAAACACACACTCCCGCCGGATGGTGCCAGGACACGGTAGTTTGAGTGTTTTAGTTACCGGTTCTTGCCCCTCCTGTTGTGCCTGGTAACTAAGATGCTGTCAAGAGAATACAGCAGGGCTTCTATGAGCTTAAAAAGAGCATTTCAAAATATTGCATTAGCATTAGCCTTTTGTCCCTTCAGTCTGTTTTTCCTAGAACAAATGTAATCTTAGTTGCTACAAATTCTGTTTAAAATAGCTCTTCTGATGAGTCACCTAAAGTTAAGCTGCAGATATGGTATTGTTTTAGCCATGTCAAGCTTGAAATATTAGCCAAGTCCTAGTAACGGCTCACTGCGGGGAGCTGGTGACATGCTCTCACATGTGTTTTGGGGAAGATCCTAAAATGTCCAGAGAGACAGACATGCCTCGGATGAGTTGGTCAGTGTTATGCATCTCAGAACAGGCTGTAACAGCGTCAAAATGTAAGGAATGGTCTCTGCAGGCTCAGAAGCTCCTCATGGCCTAAGACACGTGAAAATTCTGCCTATCATACACCAGCCCTGCCCCAGCAAGTGGACAGAAACTTAGGGAAGTCTCCAAGGGGCCATTCAGAGGGGTCAGAGGACCTTGCAGATGCCCTGAGGAAGAAATTAAAGCTTTAAACAGAACATCATGCCACGACTTTAAAGGTCATTATCTAGTTTGCACTTACATCAGACTCTAAATATTGTCAGAAAGTGGATAATTTGCCAGGACCATGAACAGTAAAATCGCTCAAAATAGACCACAGAAATCTTCAAGGCCAGTATGGCTGCGGCAGGCTGTGATGCTCAAACCTGATGCTGCCTTGTGAGAGACCTCAACTGGGAGGAGAAACAGCAGCTGCTTAAAGGACCATTTACACTCACTGACACTCAAAAATTGCAAAAACTTTTCGGGCCACGTGAGTGCATGAGACATTGTCTCCCCCTTTCCAAATGGAAGTGGTGTGGGACTGGAGACTCATACTCCTTAAGTGAAGTCCTTTGTCAGAAACCAGCTGTACTATGGCCTCTAAATGTTCTGCCCTTCTCCTTTCCTATGGTATAGCTTGGTGCCTAGTTAGCACTGAGCAGTAGCTAGCAGCTTTACCGTCCTGCGGTCCCCACCCTCTGTTGGCCAAAGCCAGGTCACCTCCTGCCAGGCAGCTGCTGGGTGAAAGTCCAGAACAGCTCTCTTGAATAAACAAGTCAAAGAAAGGCAATTCCCAGCAGTGGATGGGGCTGTGCTCCAGAAGTCTATTTGCAAATCTGTCCTTGGGAACTTGGAAGACATCCCCCAGGAGGAGCAATGTTATACATTGTGGCTAGGTTTGCAGGCTAACCCACAGCATGGATTTCACTCAGATCAGACTTGGGAAGCAGTGCTCTAGAACTCACCTTCATGGGTAATAGATCTGTGGTCTCTTCACTTTAGTTTACAGACATTTGCTGGGCTAGGTATTGTATCAGCTCATGTGGGATTCCAAGCTGTCTCAGGTTTGGGCGGTGGGTTGATTCAGTGGTTTCCAGGTGTCAAGATGGTGGCTGAGATTTTCCCAGCTTCATGAACCCCCAGCTGCCCTTTCCTACCCACACACTTCTGGCTGAGGGTGAAGAGATGACTATTCTGGCTTTTCTCTTTTTCTTTATTTTTGTCTGCGTTGGGTCTTCGTTGCTGTGCGCAGGCTTTCTCTAGTTGCGGTAAGCGGGGGCTACTCTTCATTTCGGTGCACGGGCTTCTCACTGAGGTGGCTTCTCTTGTTGCGGTGCATGGGCTCTAGGCATGTGGGCTTCAGTAGTTGTGGCTCGTGGGCTCTAGAGTGCGGGCTCAGTTGTTGTGGCGCACGGGCTTAGTGGCTCTGCGGCATGTGGGATCTTCCCGGACCGGGGCTGGAACCCGTGTCCCCTGCATTGGCAGGTGGATTCTTAACCACTGAGCCACCAGGGAAGCCCTTATTCTGGCTTTTCTTAATTTGGTTCTCAAGGTATCCTGGTGTTGGTCCAGAGAGCCTGGGTGAGAATCCTGCCTTCTCCACTTACACAAGTTGCATAGCCTCTCCGAGCTACAGTTTCTCATCAGCAAAATTGCAGTAATGTATTCGTAAGAGAGCCATGGGGTTGCCTCCCAGACATCTGTTCTCCTTCTCTTGGCAACTACCATGACTTTTGTTAGGATATTCACATCTCTCCCCAGGAGCAGACCTCTCTGCTCCCGAAGCCTCAGCCTAGGGCAATTCCATTTCCAGGTCATTATTATAGACCCAGTGCTGGCCTCATTCAGGCCAATGAGCTTGCTGAAGTTTACTGGTTACCCCCAGAAAAAAAAATGTTCCCTCTCTCCTGCTAGATAAAGATGGGGGTTATATGTGGTCCCACTCTGCGACTGCAACAGGGGTCAGCTCTAGTTGGTAGCTCTCACTGTGCATGGCAGAGTGGAGAGATGGAAAGCAGAGGACGCCTTGATGAAGTTTCTGGACTCCTAAATCGACCCATCCTGAAGCCTGTTCTACTTCTGTTGTTTCAACTGTGTGAACCAATACTCCCCTTTACTTTATGCCATTCTGAGTTGAGCTTTCTGTTCTTGTAAGGGAAGACATCTTTAACTGATACATCACAGCACAGGATTTATCATGGGTATTAAGTGGGATAATGCATTCACAGTATTTAGCACAGAGCCTAACGTATAAAAATGACTTCCACCCTTCCAGACCAAGGGTATTAGTGGGACAGACCACCATTTCTCAAGTCTTTGTTGGGGCTAGGGAAGAAGAGGGTCTGACTCAGCAGATCCCAACTAGACCTTAGCCTGTTTAGAGGTTTGGGCATCTTGCCTGGGCTGGGGGTGGCCTTGCTGGACTGATTCTAGTTTTAGGATCAACCTCTTTGGAGGGAATGGGCTTTATAAGCCTGGGGTTCCCCTAGACCCTGGGCAAGTATATGTGTTGAAGAGGGTTGGGGGAAAAAGAGGGAAGAAAGGAGAGAACCATGATTTGCTAGAGAAATAACAAAAGGACCTATCTTTGGGATCAGGGTCAATCTCTTCCCTTCTCTCTTTCCTCATTTCCCTCCTCACTTCCTTACACTTTTCCTTACTCTCAGTTCTCACCAGGCCTGAGGAATAAGGGGACCTCAGAGTTGGGAGGGATTCCTGATGAGGGAGGGGACGTTTTTACTGGAGGGGGACAGGAGAACTTCACCTATCTCACTCTAGTGACTTATTTAAGTGTAGCAGGGATCTCAGTTTGCAGACTAAAAGGTGGATTTAGACTCCTATAGGAGGTTGGCAAGGCTGGTGTCTTGGAGTCCTGGCACGAAAGATAAGGATGTAGGCAAGACAGCCTGGTTCATGGACAAAGGGTTGTGTTGTGACTGTGGTCGGAGGGCTGTAAGTCAGATTTCTGGTCATTTCATCACCCCTAGATTTAGTCCTGCGTCCCTAGTGAGAGGAGACTGCAATAAAAGAATAAGTTGACACAAAGCTGGCAGGACTGAAAGCTCTGTAAGGGACCTTGTTCACGTGACATCACTGCTTTGCAATCTTGCTGCATACGAAGATAGAGCTCGTTTGTCCCAATTTAGCACACTGCTTTTGGAATATACTAGAACACAGGATGGAGAAGGAGTGTAAGAAAACATTTCTTCATAAAAATGGGTTAAGGGTACCATGTTCCAACAGTGGAATGGATGCCTAGAAGTGAAAATAGAACTCCTACGAGATCCGACTAGAACAGAACTGACCTGCCAGCCTCTTATCTGAACATGAGATTTATGACTGTGGTCAAGAATTGCCCTCACCTTTGTTTTTATCAGCCACATTCCATTAATGCCTCATAATGAAGCTGTGGTCAATAAAAAACCCAGTTGCTTTTTACATGAACTGCTGCCAAGCCAGGAATCCCCATGAATTTGTACGGTCATTTTTTTTTAAACAAAATACACAGCTGAATAATGATCCTTGCTGAATTTCGTGCTGTGCAGATTATTTTGCATCTTGCTTCTTTCATCTCTTAGCTATGACTCTAAACTTTGTGTTTATCTTCTTCATTCAATTCATATAGAAAACTGCTGACTAAGGCAGGGTAAAAGAAGGATGACTCTGATGGAAAACTTCCTGTTGATGGACACCAGTTATTTATCAATCCTCTGTGGATATGACTATTTAGTCAGCTGCAAAACCATGTCACAATACTTTTATACCACTCACCTTCCCAACCTTATCTATCAGTGACTCGTGAGATGTTTTGTCTAAGGCTTCACTGAAATCAAGTTACATTGCCTCTGGCATTTTGACCCCTAGAAGTCTGGCACTTACCCAATATCTTGCATGTGGTAGGGTCTCATAAATGTTTGCTGAATTAAATTGGATTCCCTGAATCATCTGCTTAATAACCACATACTTAAAAAAAAAGGAAATGAGGCATGATTAATTGATGAGATACTTGGTTTCCTAGTGTTCTTTAATTCCTTTTCATTGTTTTAAATCAAAATGTAAGTGTCACACATTACAGAAGAATAAAATGTAGACTATGCCTGACAATAACCATCGTGCTATTTATTATCATTATCCATATCCATTATTATAATTTTTTACTTTTAAAAAACATAATCACAGAAACATCATTTTTCATTTAATCTATTCTAGCTACTTTTCTGTTACTGAGTAGAACTCGTTTGTATGGATCTCATTCTTTTCGAAGTGTTTAATAAATTGTCTGTTTAAATGCTTCAGGTTCTGACATCACAATCATTTGTCTTTAAACTATGGAGTTAATTAATTCTTCCTAAAGAATATTCAGCATCTACCATATGCCAGATCTTGGCTCAGAATGACAAGGAACTAAAAAGAAAAAAATGGGCAAGGTCTTGGCTGGTCAGATGCTTGGAATCTGATAGGGGTCATAAAACAAGCACATAATGATGGAACAAGGGCCCATGTGTTAAGGGCTGCAGAGGAGTGTGCCACACACTCAGCTTGAATTTTTCTGCTGCTCTTAGGACAGCTAAAACTGATGGGCTCTCTGCCTTCAGACAGCTCCTGCACAGGCAGCTGTGCTAAAAGAGGTACTTGATTGAGGTGAGGGTCCCATGCTGCTTCCTTCTATCTGTTGGTTATCAGATCGACACAGGGTCCTGATCACAGAGACTACAGCAGAGAGAGGAAGAGGAAAAGCCAGGAAAGCAGAAGCCGGTTGTGGTAAGTAGACTCTCAAGGGTGACCTCCCTGAACTTCAACTCTGGCATTCACACCTTTGTATATTCCCCTTTTCTTTTTTTTTAAAAAAAAATATTTTATTTTATTTTTTAATTTATTTTTAGCTGCGTTGGGTCTTTGGCTTTCTCTAGTTGCAGCTAGCAGGGGCTACTCTTTGTTGCGGTGCGCAGGCTTCTCATCGCGTGGCTTCTCTTGTTGCGGAGCACAGGCTCCAGGCGCGCTGGCTTCAGTAGTTGTGGCACGCGGGCTCAGTAGTTGTGGCTCACGGGCTTAGTTGCTCTGCGGCATGTGGGATCTTCCCGGACCAGGGCTCGAACCCGTGTCCCCTGCATTGGCAGGCGGATTCTTAACCACTGCTCCACCAGGGAAGTCCCTATTCCCCTCTTCTTTTTTTTTTTTTTTTTTTTTGGCGGTACGCAGGCCTCTCACTGTTGTGGCCTCTCCCGTTGCGGAGCACAGGCTCCGGAAGCACAGGCTCAGTGGCCATGGCTCACGGGCCCAGCCACTCCGTGGCATGTGGGATCCTCCCGGACCGGGGCACGAACCCGTGTCCCCTGCATTGGCAGGCGGACTCTCAACCACTGCGCCACCAGGGAAGCCCTCCCCTCTTCTTGAGTGCGGATGTGGCCTGTGACTTCTTTCTAACCAACAGAGTACATTAAAGGTGATGGAATGTGCATGATTATTGATTTGGTTACATATATAATCTTAGTGCCATTTTGCTGAATGGCTCTTCTAGCTTTGCGGAAGCAAATAGCCATGTGGGGAACCCCAAGTGCCAAGGACCTGTGAGCAGACTCTAAGAGCTGAGGGTGGCCACTGGCTGACAGTCACCATGAAAATGAAGCCCTGAATGCTACACCCACAAGGAACTGAATTCTGCCACTTGAGTTCTGAGTGAGCTTGGAGCACACTTTTCTCTAGGCTGGCCTTAGAAGAGAGCATAGCCTTGGCTGATACCTGATGGCAGTCTTCTGAAACCCTAAGCAGAGGGTTCAGTTAAGTAACGGCTAGACTCTTGAACCATAGAAACTATGAGATAATAAATGTGTCATAGTAAGCAGTTGAATTTGTGGTAATGTCGTTAAGCTGCAATAGATGACTAATATACCACTGGTGGGTCTCTTTTGCCTTCCATAAGAACTGCAGGATGAAGAGCCAGAGGGAAGAGGTTGGAAGGGAAACTCAGCAACTTTATGAAGAGAAGGTAGTGACTAGAGAATGGGCTTTTGCTGTGAAGCTCTGCCATGTTCATTCAATCATTCATTCACTGATCCATTCATTTGTTAAAGGATGTTAAATTGGAAGTATGGACTGACACATCAAGATATATGTATCAGTCAGCTTTCAGGGAAGGATATTGTTGTAGACTGAATTGTGTCCCCCTAAAATTCATAACTGAAGCTCTAAACTCCAGTACCTCAGGGTGTGATTGTATTTGGAGAGAGTAACTTTAAAGAGATAATTGAGTTAAATAATGAGCCCATTAGGATGGGCCCCAATCAAATCTAACTGGTGTCCTAATAAGAAGAGGAGATTAGGATACACAGAGAGACATCAGAGGCGTGTATGCACAGAGTGGTAACGATGTGAAGAGACAGCAAGAGAGCGGCCTTATGTAAGCCAAGGAGAGAGGCCGCAGGAAAATCAGCCCTGCCGACACTTTGATCTTGGACTTCTAGCCTCCAGAACTGTGAGAAAACAAATTTCTGTTGTTTTATCCACCCAGTCTGTGGTATTTTGTTATGACCGCCCAAGCAGACTAACACTGATATAGAAACCACTCTAGATATTTTAAGCACAGGATTTAATACAGATTTCAAAATCACTGGAAGAGCTGGAGTAGCTGGGGTTGGGGCTGCCACCAGAACTAATGTGTTCAAGAATGTACTGCTGGGGGCTTCCCTGGTGGCACAGTGGTTAAGAACCCACCTGCCAAGGCAGGGGACACGGGTTCGAGCCCTGGTCCGGGAAGATCCCACATGCTGTGGAGCAACTAAGCCCGTGCGCCACAACTACCAAGCCTGCGTTCTAGAGCCTGCAAGCCACAACCACTGAGGCCCGCGTGCCTAGAGCCTGTGCTCCACAACAAGAGAAGCCACCGCAATGAGAAGCCCGCGCACCGCAACAAAGAGTAGCCCCTGCTCGCCACAACTAGAGAAAACCTGCGTGCAGCAACGAAGACCCAACACAGCCAAAAAAAAAAAAAAGACCAGTAAGATATTAGAAATGAAAAAAAGAATTATATATAAAAAACACGAAACCCAAAGGGGTATAGCTCCAATATGAATTATTTGAGTGAAATTGTTTTACACATATAAATGACATGCAATATTACCTTTTATGTAAATACTGAGGCAGGTACTGTTCCATCTATATTACCATATCTTATTGTTGCCCTTGAACATTTTTTTTTTTTTTTTTTTTTTTTGCGGTATGCAGGCCTCTCACTGTTGTGGCCTCTCCCATTGTGGAGCACAGGCTCCGGACATGCAGGCTCAGTGGCCATGGTTCACGGGCCCAGCCACTCTGCGGCATGTGGGATCTTCCCGGACTGGGGCACGAATCTGTGTCCCCTGCATCGGCAGGCGGACTCTCAACCACTGCGCCACCAGGGAAGCCCGCCCTTGAACATTTTTATTCATCTTTAATGTAGATTTATGTTCAGCCTGATGAGTCCCTGATTATGACATCCAGTGAGCACGGGGTAATCTTTAATCTCAATAATTCCGTTAATTCTAAGTCTTACCTTAGTTTCTTGGCCTGATTGACTTTCAGTGATTATATCACCATATTCATTCCACAGTGACTCACAGTGATCCCCACTATTGGTATACACGTCCTATCGTAATTACTAAATGGTTAGTAACTGGCTTCTGACCAACAGATTACAACCAAAGTAAAATGGGATGTCACTTCTCAGTTTTATTTATTTTTATTTTATTTTTAAATATTTGTTTTATTAAAGTATAGTTGATTTACAATGTTGTGTCAATTTCTGCTGTACAGCAAAGTGATTCAGTTATATATGTATATATATATATGTATATTCTTTTTCATATTCCTTTCCATTATGGTTTATTACAGGGTATTGAATATAGGTCCCTGTGCTATACAGTAGGACATTGCTGTTCACCTCAGTTTTAAATACAAAAGACCATTACTTCCCTGTGACATTCTCTCTTGTGTTTCCGCCCTTTCTCTTTCCCTTTGTTTCTGTTCTCTTCCTCTGCGCTCTCTCTCTTTTATCCCTGAAACTGGGAAGCAAGCACCCATGTTAAGAGCTACTCTATGGACAGGCTCACGTGCGGCTGCTTAACTGCATTTAGTAACCTGGCTGCAAGGGAGTCGTAGTTTTTAACTTTCCAGCCTCTGTAGCACAGCAAGGCACAAAGAAGGGTATGGGAAGGGATGCTGAAGCTTATAGACATATCCAGTGCCATATGCTAAACAGCAGAGCAAAGTGAGTGCCAAGACATTTGAAGTATAGGGTTGGCCAAAAAGTTTGTTCGGGCTTTTCCATGCCATCATACAGAAAAACCCGAATGAACTTTTTGGCCAACCCAATAGATCTCTGAAACTGATAACAGAATCAATTAAACTGCTCACTTACCTCAAAGATAGAAGAAGCATGGAAAAGAGAGGACTTGCAAAGAGGATTTCTTAGGAAAAGTTGTACAGTTTTATCTCTGCCTATCCTAAGCAGTAGGGCTGAGAGCTTCTCCTATCACATCAGGTGAGTAAGAAGGTATTCATTAGGACCACTTTGGGAGTTTGATGTGGATCCCCTGAAATTTGGTCACGGGAGGGTTCCTACTGGACTTTTGTTGGACTTTTGCCTTGGAAAATGTAAAAGATAGAGATGGTTAGGTGAGTTGCTCAGACCTTGGGAGTGAAGGAGAGGTAGTTGATCTGGGCAGCTTGCTCTTCTAGGGTTTGCTGTGGCAGAAAATGTGTGAGTGTTTCAAGAGCTATGGAATGTCACAGGAGAAGTGAATTGGGAGAGTTGAGGGAAGCATTTGAGTTGAATTAGTGTAGAATTAGCTAATCTGAGGAGGGCAGAGTATGCATTCCAGGGAGAGGGAACAGCATGTGCAAAGCCTTAGAGGCACCAAAGGGCCTGGAATGTCTGAGGAAAAGTTAAATGCTCAGTGCGGCTGTGGTATAATTTGGGGGTGCAGGGAGTACAAACAATTAGCTTGGGAAAATGCCCTAAGTACATGTTGTACTTCCAAGCTTAGCCTTTGTCCTTAAGGAACTAGGCAATTACTGTAGAGATTTTTTTCCTTTTAAATTGACATACTAATTTTTAGAACATTTCAGATGTGCAGAAAAGCAGAGCAGACAGTACAGAGAGTTCCCACGTAGCCCCACAGCTTCTTCTATTACTAACATCTTATAATATCATAGTGGCATTTGTTACAATTGATGAATCTTATATTGACACATTATTATTAACTAAAGTTCATAGTTTATTCAGGTTTCCTTACTTTTTACTTAATGTCCTTTTTCTGTTCCAGGATCCCATCCAGAACACCACATTACATTTAATTGTCATGCTTCCTTAGGCTCCTCTTGTCTGTGACAGTTTCTCAGACTTTCTTCTTTTCAGTAACCTTGACAATTTGAGGAGTATTGGTCAGGAATATTGTAGGATGCTTTTCAATTGGAATCTGGCTGTTGTTTTTCTCATGATTACACTGGAATTCTGGGTACTATGGATTTTTCAGTATAATTTGACCTATGTTTTCCAAGAGTGATTTGGGGCCAGTGCGAAGGGTGAGTTAGATGGAGTATATTAAGTTGGCACCATTCCATTGGCAAGCCTTGCAATGGCTTACTATCACAATTATTATTATTTCCATTTTAATTTTTTAAATTAATGTATAGTTGACTTACAATGTTGTGCTATTTTCAGGTGTACAGCAAAGTGATTCAGTTATATATTCTTTTACAGATTCTTTTCCATTATAGGTTATTATAAGATATTGAATAGAGTTCCCTATGCTATACAGTAGGTCCTTGTTGCTTATTTTATATATAGTAGTATGTATCTGTTAGTCTCAAACTCCTAATTTATCCTCCCACCCCTTTCCCCTTAGGTAACCGTAAGTTTGTTTTCAATGTCTGTGAGTCTATTTCTGTTTTGTAAACGAGCTCATTTGTAACATTTTTTAAAGATTACACATATAAGTGATATCATATGATATTTGTCTTTGTCTGACTTACTTCATTTAGTATGATATTCTCTAGGTCCATCCATGTTGCTACAAATGGCATTATTTCATTCTTTTTTATGGCTGAGTAATATACCATCACAATTATTGAATTAAAAAATCTAGAGAAAGACAAATACTGTACGATTTCAATTATATGTGGAATCTGAAAAACAAAACAAATGAACAAACGTAACAAAACAGAAGCAGAGTCACAGATTCAGAGAACAAACAGGTGGTTGCCAGATGGGAGGGGAGTGGAGGAAGGAAAGAAATAGATGGGGAAATTAAGAGGTACAAACTTCCAGTTATAAAATAAATGAGTCATGGGGATAAAATGTGCAGTGCGGGGAATATAGTCAATAATAATACGATATCTTTGTATGGTGACAGACGGTAACTAGACTTATCACGGTGAACAGTTTGTAATGTACAGAAATATGGAGTCACTATGTCATGCACCAGTAACTAATATAGTGTTATAGGTCAATTATACTTCAAAAACAAACAAATAAAACTCATAGAAAAAGAGATCAGATTCATGGTTACCAGAGGTGAGGGGAGGGGGGAGGGAGAATTGGATGAAGGTGGTCAAAAGTTACAAACCTCCAGTTATAAGATAAATAAATACTAAGGATGTATTGTACAACATGATAAATATGATTAACACAGCTGTATGTTACATCTGAAAGTTGTTAAGAGAGTAAATCCTAAAAGTTCTCACCCCAAGGGAAAAATATTTTTTCTTTTTCTTTTCTTTTCATATGAAATGATAGATGTTTACTGAACTTTTTGTGGTAATCATTTCATGGTGTATGTACTTCAAATCTTTATGCTGTGCACCCTAAAACTTGTACAATGCTGTATGTCAATTATATCTCAAAAAAACTGGAAGAAAAAAATCATACTCTTTAACATGACTTACACAGCCCTTTGGGATCTGGACCCAGCCTGCCTTGCTGACCTCACCTCCTGACACTCTACTCTTTGCTCTTAATGCTTCAACCCCACTGGCTTTTTTTTTTTTTTTTTTTTTTTGCGGTACGCGGGCCTCTCACTGCTGTGGCCTCTCCCGTTGCGGAGCACAGGCTCTGGATGCGCAGGCTCAGCGGTCATGGCTCATGTGCCCAGCCGCTCCGCGGCATGTGGGATCTTCCCGGACCGGGGCACAAACCCATGTCCCCTGCATCGGCAGGAGGACTCTCAACCACTGTGCCACCAGGGAAGCCCCCCACTGGCTTTTGTTTCCATTTCTTGAAGGTGCAAGGTTTGCTACCCTCTGGACATTTGAGTGATTTTTGCTATATAATCCGGGTAGAAGAGGAATTGGGCCTGAATTAGAGGAGAAGGGACAGGTCAGAGAGCATATATGTGGTACAACTGAAAGGATTTAACTGATTGGATGTACGAAATAAAGAAAAGAGAGGATTTGGGCACAGTTCTGAGACTTTGTAGTCTGAACGACTTGATCACTGGACTTGCCCATTCACTGAGAAGGGGAATGCAGGAGCTTGGGCTGGGGGCACATCATGAGATCACGATGACATACCAAGTTTGATTTGCCTGTGGGCCATCAAGATGTTCTTGTCCAGCAGGCGTTGGACATCATGAGTCTTGAGTTCAGGAGGGAGGTTGTGTGGAATAAGAGCAACTGCCAAACAAGAGATTATGGTGGGGACGCTGATTATTAATTCAACTGGGATAAACCCAAGGGACATATCTGCAGTAATTCAAACCCTTGGCAGCAAATAGTTTAATGTGAACTTCAGGTCAGTAGAGAAATGAAATTTATTTTGGAGACTATCAGGCGAAAGGAGGCCAGGACTTTGGGGAGGATTTTGTGGTCATTCCACTCACCAGGCTTAGGCTAATGACTGCTTCTTTTCTACCGGAATGAGACTTTGGGACTTGAAAAGGCTGCTATATTAACTAATTAATATAGCCTCAGAAAAAGTAGCAGAGAGGTTTGGGGTTTAGAGAGTTATATAAGTGGAAAATAGAGTGGTGGACAGGTCAGGTTATGATGAAAGTGCTCCCAAGTATGTCATTATGCCACTATATTTATTGTCTTTGTACTACTATATTTACATTTTATAAAAATTACAAAAGTAATACAGCCATGCTTTGCAGATGCTGTAGATTGGTTCACTTAATAACCATTGAAACCACTTTCTCCTTTCTTTTTTTTTCTTTTCTTTTTTTTTTTTTTTTTTTTTTTTTTTTTTTTTTTTTGCGGTACGCAGGCCTCTCACTGTTGTGGCCTCTCCCGTTGCGGAGCACAGGCTCCGGACGCGTATGCTCAGCGGCCATGGCTCACGGGCCCAGCTGCTCCGCGGCATGTGGGATCTTCCCAGACCGGGGCACGAACCCGTGTCCCCTGCATCGGCAGGCGGACTCTCAACCACTGCGCCACCAGGGAAGCCCTCTTTCTTCTTTCTTTTACTGTAGAGGCTGGAAAGCAAAATACATAAATTCCAAGATCTCATTAAAACTGGAGGTGGCCACGAAATACAGTCTGGGTTCATGAGGAGTTCCCAGAAGTCCTTGCAGTGGGGTTCCATTTCTGAATAGAAAGGCAAAGATACGTGAGGAGAAGCTTTTTGCCCTTCTGACTTCTAGCCTGGAGCTTAGATACAATGCCTGGAGACAGCAGCCCTTTTGTTACGAAGAGAATGAGAAGTGTAAGCTGAGAATGGTGAAGCCTGATTTCATCATGACATCCTTTAGCAACTGGGCTGGTTCTGGTCCACCCACTTCTGGATTTTGTGTTATGTGAAAAAAAAGCCTTTACTTCTTTACACCAGTAAACTGACTCTCAAACTTAGCTGCCCATTAGAATCACCTGTGGAGGCTTAACTCACCCAATGTTTACATGACCCTTTATACCACCAGTTGAATGGGAGTTTCTGGTGATGGGACCTAAGATTCTGTAATATTTAAAATTCCCCAGGGGATTCCAATGTGTAGCCAAGTTTGAGAACCAGTGCTTTTTTAAGCCACTGTTTTTTGTTTTTGTTTTGTTGCTGTTATTCACAGGTGGATGCTATTGTTACAATACATGTGTCAAAACTATATTTAAATAATAGAAGCATATAAATTCCCCCATCTCCAATCAGCTCCATCGCTACTACTGTCCCTGGGGGAAACACAATCCTCATGGTGCTGTGCCACTTTCAAAATTTCCTGTCTGCATGTACCAATGTATATTAGTTTTTTATTATAAAAATCCTCTAGAGGCTGTTCAAGTGGGGTCTGAGAAGTGACATTGCCAGAGAGCCTGGAAAAATCAGGACAGTACTAATGTCAATTAACTTTCTATCTACATAAACCATTAGAACATCTGCGGAATGTCAATATTTTAGCATCCAAACTACTTCTCCCTTCTAGAAAAACATATTTCATGGATACAGTCTAAGCTTCTACTTCAGGTGTTTAAAAATTGCATATAACTTTTTGACCATGATTAATCATTTAACTATGAGACATAGAAAACGTTGACAATGATGTCGCTGGGCATCAATGTAAGGCAATCCTTATGTTTTGTGTAGTAAAACCCTCTTTGAGTTCTTGCTTCAAGTTTCAGTTGTGAGGGTCAGGTCTTTTGAAGAACCATCATCTTTTCTGGTTTATGTTTTTAAGGTGCAAATCACTTTGAGAACCAGGAGAGGTTGAAATTGGCACATGATAACATTTTCAGCAGTCCTGCTACAGTTGATAGCATATCTAAAAAATGTATATAAAAATATTCCTCTGTTGAAAAGACCTAGCTTCAGAGTGAGGACTCCTGTGCCACAGAGTATTAAATGTTGAGACTTTACAACGTGACTTGTAAAATAAACAGTAATTTGTTTCTCACGGGAGGAGGCATTGCATTACAAGTTCTAGAATGAGAAAGCATGGGTTCAAATGCCAACCCTGCAGACTAGAAACAACAAGTTTCAGTGAGAATGTGGAGAAAAGGGAACCCTTGTGCACTGTTGGTGGAAATGTAAATTGGTGCAGCCTCTGTGGAACCAATTAAAAATAGAATATCATATGAGTTCCACTTCTGGGTACTTATCCAAAGGAATGAAAACAGTCCTTTGGATGGATGAATGGATAAAGAAAGTGTAGGATATATGTACAATGGAATATTATTTGCCAATAAGAAAGAATGAAATTTTGCCATTTGTGACAGCATGGATGGACTTTGAAGGCATTATGCTTAGTGAAATAAGTCAGAGAAAAACAAATACCACATATGCTTTTATTTATACATGGCATCCAAAAAACCCCACACCCTCATGAGTACAGAGGACAGATTAGTGGTTGCCAGAGGCACGGTTGGTGTGAGCAAAATGGGCGAAGTGGGCGAAGGGGGTTAAAAAGTACAAGCTTCCAGCTATAAAATAAATGTCATGGGGATGCAATGTACAGCATGATGACTATGGTTAATAATACTGTATAGTATATTTGAAAGTTGCCAAGAGAGTAGATCTTAAAAATTCTGATCACAAGAAAAAACTTTTTTGTAACTATGTATGGAGATGGATGTTAACTAGACTTATTGAGGAGATCATTTCACAATATATACAAATATCATATCATTATGTTGTACATCTGCAATAAATATAATGTTATATGTCAATAATGTCTCATGTGCCTTGGGGCATATTACTAAATCTCTATGCCTCAGTTTTCTCATCTATAAAATAGTGATATTATTGTGGGGATTAAAGGAGATAATAAATGTAAAACAATTAGAAATATGCCTAGTACATAGTAAATATCCAATAAATATTAACTATTATGGTTAGCTGTGATACTTTGAACACTTAATCCTGAATACCTATGCTCAAAAGTGAATTCCCTTTCTATGGAATTTTTTCCCCAGACCTTCAGTTGGCATGGATTCCTCCCCCCAACAATTTCACTGAATTTCCCGTTGGGATTTCACCATTAATATTTCATTTTCCTCTTATGGTCTCACTCTACACATTCTTCCTGAGCTCTAGTTATCACCATATGCTGAATGGTTCCCATATTTGAGGCTCAGTCTAAATTTGTTTTGCATATGCTCCAGACTCCTATGGCCTTTCAGACATTACCACTTGGATGTTCCATAACATTTTATCCCTAAACTGTATTCCCTATTGCAGAGAATGGCACCCTAATTCTCACAAACCCTCCTAACTGCTGAATGTAATCCCCAGCTCCTCTCTTTCACGTCCGTCAAACAGTCTATCAACTGTGTCTCCAGCCAACCCACTTCTCTGCATCCTCCTTGCTGCCTCCTAGTTTAGGCCATTGTCTTCTCTGTCAGCTACTGCAGTAGCTTCCCATTCTCCTGTCTTCACTCTGTAGCTTTAATAATACCTCTAAAACGTAAAACTGTCATGCTATCTCTCTGCTTAAAACTCTTCAATGACTCCCTATCATCCTCAGGATAAAATATAAACTCTTTAACAAAGCTTATAAGCTCTGTCACAATCTGGCCAGTGCTTGGCCTTCCAGCCTCGTCTCTTTTTTTTTGTTTTTGGCCACCCCTGGATCTTAGTTCCCCAACCCAGGATTGAACCTGCACCCTCAGCAGTGAAAGCACAGGGTCCTAACCACTGGACTGCCAGGGAATTCCCCCAGCCTCATCTCTTGTCCTTCCCTCCTTTACGTTCTAAGGTCCAGACTTACTGAATGAGTCCATTGTGTTCGCTGTCATCTCAGGGCCTTGGCGTTTCCTGCCCCGTCTACTAGTTTCTTCTCCTTGTCCCAGCCTTTGCCCTGCCTCACTTTGTCTGCCTAACTCCTTCTGATCCGTCTCTGTTCAAGTATCGTGTCCTCTCAGAAAACGTCTCTTGACTCCCACACTCCACAAGGGCACCTCCTACTTGTTCTACAGAACTTGTTCTTATCATTGCACTTAACCACACTGCACTGTAATTATCTGTTTATTTATCTATAACATCTACTACAGGGAGACAAATAAACCTTGATAAAGACAAGGTTTGTGTAATCAGTAACTACTGTGTAATCAGTACCTCTATCAGGCACTTCCTCTAAGTCTGCTGGGAACAGCATTTCTTTTCTGATGACTAATGCTCTCATAATCTCTGTAGGGTTTGGTAGGTCTTTACAGGACTTAGATCAAAGGTGATTGCATGCCCCAAATGGGAGCGATCATGGTATAAAGACTGTGATAAGATAATGATAAAGCCTAATAGATGCTGCATTCAAATCTAGGCTCTTCACCTTAATAGAGTATGAACATCTTTGTGGTTTTATCTTTTCATCTGTAAATGTGTATAATAATACCAACTTTATGACAGATGCATCTTGAAGAATGACAGTGAATTATTGTAAATCTAATCAGGTGTTGGTTACAGATGTAGTTTCATTGCTGGAAAAATTTAACACACTTGGTATGCAGCTGTTAATCTGAATGTTTTTTTCTTTATACTTGTTAAGAAAGCCCATCAGAAGCAGTTTGACTTTAGTGGGCAGGACCAACAATATCCCTTCACTATCCTACTTCAGGGATGTATCAACTCTCCAGCCCTATGTCATAATTTTGTTGCAAGGAAACTTGATTGCCTTTCCATTCTGAATCATCCCGGTTCATCAGATGGATGACATCATGCTGATGTTATCCTGCTTCCTGGTAAGTAGGAAGTAGCAACTACTCTAGATACACTGGAAACACAGATTCAACCACAGGGTGGGAAATAAACACCACAAAAATCCAGGGGCTTGCCATCTTGGTAAAATTTCTAGAGGTCCAGTGATCTGGAGCACAGTGAGTTATCTTTACCAAAGTAAAGAAAAAGTTACTGTATCTGGTCCCTTCCACCACTAAGAAAGAGGTACAATACCTCTTGGGTCTCTTTAGGTTTTGGAGGCAACATGTAACTCATTTAGACATGCAACTCTCACTAATTTACTGAGAAACTCAAAAAGCTGCCAATTTGGAGTGGGACCCCAAACAAGAGAAGACTCCGCCTCAGATCTAGACTGCCGTGCAAACCACTCTACCACCTGGGCTGTATAACACAGCATCCAGTTGTGCTTGAAGTGCCTGTGGCAGGTAGGGACACTTCAGCAGTCTCCTGTAGGTGAATCATAGCCCAGACTATTAAGATTCTGGAGCAAAGCTTACCAGTTTCTGAAGACAGCTATTCTCTGGAGAAACAGTTTCTAGGTTGCAAATGGGCCTTGGTAGAGACTGAATGCTTGACCACGAGTCAAGTTACCATGCAACCTAAGTTGCCCATAATGAACTGAATGTTGTCTGACCCTCCAGGCCATAAAATTGGGCATTCACAGAAGCATTCCATCATTAAACGGAAATGGTATGTATGAGATCAGGCTCAAGCAAGTTCTGAAGGCACAAATAAGTTGTATAAGAAAATGGCACAGATGCCTATGGCCTGTGTTCTTATCACATTGCCTTTTCCCTCTCAACCCGAATCTGTGGCTTCTTGGGGAGTTTCCTATGACAAGTTGGCTGACAAGGAAAAATTCCAAGCCTGGTTTAAAGATGGGTCTGTACAATATGCTGATGCTATCCAAAAGTGGGTGGTTGCCGCACTGTAGGCCTGCCATGATGGATGGCTTCCAAAGGTAAGAGTGAAGGAAAATTCTTCCAGTGGGCAAAAGTATGGATTTATATTGACTCTGGGGCTAATGGTTTGCTTAGATGGTCAAAACTTAGAAGGATCATGACTGGAGAATTGATGACAAGGTCTGAGAAAGAGGTCTGTGGCTAGAACTCTCCGAATATGAACATAGTGCTAAGATATTCTGTCCCGAGCTTCCCTGGTGGTGCAGTGGTTGAGAGTCTGCCTGCTGATGCAGGGGACACGGGTTCGTGCCCCGGTCCGGGAAGATCCCACATGCCGCGGAGCAGCTGGGCCCGTGAGCCACGGCCGCTGAGCCTGTGCATCCAGAGCCTGTGCTCTGCAACGGGAGAGGCCACAACAGTGAGAGGCCCGTGTACCACAAAAAAAAAAAAAAAAAAGATATTCTGTCCCATGTGAATGCTTACCAAACAGAAACCTCATCAGAAGAGGATCTTAATAAGCAGGTGGGTGAGATAACATGCCTGTGGACATCTGTTAGCTTCTTTCCTCAGCCACTCCTGTCTTAGTCCAGTGGAAACCAAACAAAGTGGTCCATGGAGGTTATTCATGGACTGAGCAACATGGATTTCCAATCACCACTGGCGAACGTTCAACCTGCTAATAGCAGAGACCAATGCTGAGCATTCATTATGGCACCATTCCCTGGGAGCACCAGCCACACGTGGTAGAAGTTTGATTACAAAATATCACTTCCATCATGGAAGGGACCGAACTTTGCTCTCAGTAAAACAGACACTTACTCTGGCTACAGATTTGCCTTCCCTATTCACAGTATTTCTACCAAAACCACTATCCAGGGATTTATAGATTGTGATATTCACATGGTATTTCACAAAGCATTGCTTCTGACCAGGGAACTCACTGCAAACGAAGTGTGGCAATGGGCTCACATTCATGGAATTCACTGGTCTTGCAACGTTGCCCATCACCTTGAAGGAGCTGCCCTGATAAAGTGGTGGTATGATCTTTTAAGGCTTAATTACAGTGCCAGCTGGGTGGAAACATCTTGCAGAGCTGGGGCAATGTCCTCCAGGATATATATATATATATATATATATATATATATATATATATATTCTAAATTAGTGACCAAATTATGTTGGTATTTCTCCTATAGCCAGTTTTTATGGGTCCAGGAATCAAGCTGGGGAAGTGGGAGAGGTTCCTCTTACTCTCATATTTAGCGGTCCACTAGTGAAATTTTTGCTTTCTATTTTTATCATTTTAGGCTCTGCTGGTCTAGAAGTCTTATTTCCCAAGGGAGCAATGTTTCCTTCAGGGAACACCTCAACGGTACCATTAAACTGGAAGTGAAGACTACCACCTGGCCACTTCAAGCTCCTCATGCCAATGAATCAACAGGAAAAGAAGGGGGTTACTAAACTGGCTGGGGATATTTGACCTGACTATTAAGGGGAAATTGGATTTTCCTAGAGAGAAGACTTTAAGAGGCTTGTGTTACCCATTATCAAGGCCAAGCCTGCTGGATTAGACCTGTATTTAATTAGGGTTCTTATTAATGGCAAAGAATAGAATCCCACATCCAAGCAGCTTGAGAAAAACAAGGAATTTACTTAGAAAATTGTCTCCTGGAACTCAAAGACAAGATCTCAGTTGGTCCTCAAGAAAAAAAGTGGAACTAGGCTCTCAAATGCTGGAACAGCTCCCCCTATCTCATTTCTGCTTCTCTCTGCACAAAAGTTTCATTCCACGTTCTTATTGCAGACTGGTCCTTACTGCTCCTCAGTCCATGTGGCTGAAAACATGGCTGCTAGGAGCAATAGGTTCACCTCCCTGGAGGGAGACTGATACCTCTTTCCTGTTCCGGTTGCAAACTTCCTGGGGAAGAATTCTGATTAGTCCGGCTTTGTTCAATGTCTGAGGGAGGGGTCATATTGTACTAACATGATGGCTTCCATGAAAACCTCAGGGGGAGAGTTGGTTGGTCAGAAGGTTAGGAATGTGTGGGGAGGTGATTATGAGAAAGTCTGTTCCCAGAAGAAAAAGGATGCTGGGCTGACAAGTTGTGAGGGTCTACTACGATGTAGTCCATTGATCCCCCTAATAATAACAACAAAAGTAAGTGAATAAATAAATAAACAATAACTAAT
This sequence comes from Mesoplodon mirus, assembly GCF_964341445.2. NCBI lineage: Eukaryota > Metazoa > Chordata > Mammalia > Artiodactyla > Ziphiidae > Mesoplodon > Mesoplodon mirus. The sequence continues at coordinate 63,241,268 of NC_138983.1, forward strand.
ATTTATAAAGCTTACTATGTGCTAGATACCGTGTGTGTGTGTGTGCGTGTGTGTGTATCACAGTCTATAAGGTAGGTTTAATTTGTATCCCCATTTTACAGATGGGAATAAGGAGATTTAAAGAGGATTAAGTAACTAGTCCAAGTAGGTAGTTGAGCTGGAACTTGAACCCAGACTTACTTGTTTCAAAGTGCTGTTCTTGTAACATGACACCCATACTTAGTTCTCCAGGCTCTAGGCACCCAGTCTCACCACAAACCCCACGGTGCTGGCAGGGCACCTGAGACCCTGCATAGGTCCTGAGAGCTACATTTTCTGGGCTGGATTTTGTCCCTGGGCTCCAGGTGTCTGACTCTGTGGGATCAACTGACCATGAACCTCAGTTTTCTTATAGATAAAAATGTGTTGCTATAAGATTATGGAAACTATATGAGGGCAGATATTTTTGTCTATCATGTTCACTGCTAATCCCCTGGACCCAAAACAGTGCTGGGCACTTGATAACTACTTGTTAAATGAATGAATGAGACAAAGTGAAACTCACAAATGTCCTGCTTGAGGAATATGATATTCTTGCATTTGGGCTAAATATTAGGCTTCTGTGTATGGGGTTCGGCAAGTCACAGGCAGAGAGATGGAGGGGACTTTTAAGAAGCTGTGTATAGGGCTTCCCTGGTGGTGCAGTGGTTGAGAGTCCGCCTGCCGATGCAGGGGACACGGGTTCGTGCCCCGGTCTGGGAAGATCCCACATGCCGCGGAGCGGCTGGGCCCGTGAGCCATGGCCGCTGAGCCTGCGCGTCCGGAGCCTGTGCTCCACAACGGGAGAGGCCACAGCAGTGAGAGGCCTGCGTACCGCAAAAAAAAAAAAAAGAAGCTGTGTATATAAGGAGAGAGAGAGAGGGAGAGAGGAAGAATCCTGTTACAGGAAAATTACAGAGACTGGGGAGGAGAGGAGGGAGAAGACAAATGAGGGTGTTGCATTAAGATTTACTAGTTGTCTGCAATGTAAGTGTCCTGTTTCTGTCCCCATGGAATCTGTGGTGAACACTGTATCACTAACCACTGCTTTAGAGGTGGATTTGTTAAGTATTGGCCTTGAGGTGGGTCCAGGGTGATGTTTGGAGCTAAGCACACACGTGTTATGATTGAATGAGATAAGGTATGTGAACACTCTGGCCCTGCAGCTGGCCCATGGAAGTCTCTCAGTAAAAGTCTATTTCCCTATTGACCTCAGCTGACCTCCTGCATCTCCCTGAACACAGCACAGGCCTTGGCATGCAGAGACTTCTCAGAATGTCTGCCTCCCTGCCAAGCGGGTTTTCCAAGGGCTCTGCTTGAGAGCATGACAAACCTCTGAGATATGGAGACTTTTGTGCCACTTCACTCTATGCAGAGTTCCCGCATGCCCACTCCCAAAAGAAAACACTCTTTAGCCTGGTTGGGAGACTCCTGGGTAAGCAAGTGATGTAATTTGTTTTCACAAAAACTATAAGAGGCTTTTGAATTAAGCATTTGCTCAACTGGCTGTTGCCAAAAACGACAGTTGCTTTGTGTCATTGCCTGTTGACAGTGGTCATAGTCACGCATTGTACCTCAAAGTCCAGACCATTCCAGGGTAAAACGCTTACAAGGAGGCTGAGCCGTCCAGAGGTCTAGAGGGATCCCATTGGGTGCCCAGCCAGAGCTGGCCCCAGGGATTCTACTCCAGGTACAACGGAGTTGGTAGACAAAGGAAATGACAACCCGTGCAGGCTCCTGCTGTGCTTGGGCACAAATAGTCTCAGAGTTGCCATAGATATTTTAATCAGGATGTCCCTTTCATTTGAATCAGCGGGATGCAGGTTCTATATTTACTTGTTTGCCCCTTCTACCAGACTGTGTAGGAGGGCAGGAACTCTGACTTGTTCATTGTTATGTGCCTGTGGCTTAGCACAAAACCAGGCACAAAGGACTCATTTGGTGAAAATCTGCGGGATGGAAGAATGAATGTAGCGTTCTCTTTTCAGCTTCTGTTTTCAGGCTCTTTACGCCCTTTCTCTGGCTTGAGTCCCTGCTCTCTGCAGGTGTCTCCTAAGAGCTCATGTCCCTCTGTTTCCTTCTCATCCTGGAAACGGAAGTTCGTTTTGAAACCTGCTCTATTGTTTGTTCTGCCCGTAATCCCAAGCTGAATGGGACCCATTTGTTGCATGCTTGGCTTGTCTTCACACAGCATGTTTTTGTGATACGTACCATTTCCTTTCAGACCAAGTGTGGCCTGGTATAGTGGCAAGGCCCAGCGCACCTAGGGCTGTTAGTGTTCTAAATTTCAGCTCTCCCACTTTCTAATGGTGTCATTCAGGCAAGTTATTGGATTTCACGAAACCTCAGTTTCCTCCATCCATAAAGTTGGTGCAACAAGGTGAAATTCGCTGAAGTTGGACCCGAAGATTTTTGGATTTTGGGGTTTTTTTTAACATCTTTATTGGAGTTTAAATGCTTTACAATGGTGTGTTAGTTTCTGCTTTATAACAAAGGGAATCAGCTATACATATACATATATCCTCATACCTCCATCCTCTTGTGTCTCCCTCCCTATCCCATCCTTCTAGGTGGTCACAAAGCACGGAGCTGATCTCCCTGTGCTATACGGCCGCTTCCCACTAGCTATCTATTCTACATTTGGTAGTGTATATAAGTCCATGCCACTCTCTCACTTAGTCCCAGCTTACACTTCCCCCTCCCCGCGTCCTCAAATCCATTCTCTGTGTCTGCATCTTTATACCTGTTCTGTCCCTATAAGTTGAGATTGAAAAAGAACTGTGATCTAAAATTCGTGAGCAGTTTTGTCTCCTAAAGAGGAAAAGTCTAGGAAGTGCATCCTATGGGCCAAGCAAATGTAGAGCAAAGATCTTACTCTGGAATGCGGAGGGTCTGATATTCTGTGGCTCCAATAACCTAAAATGGTTAGTAAAATTGTGTCAAACATTTTCATTATATTAGACAGAGTTAATCTCTCCAAAGGGTTTCTTTTGGAGCAGTGTTTATTTCCTCAGTATCTATTTAGACAGACATCTGCCTGTTTATTATTGCTTTTAGAAAATGGATGAGCCATTTTCAACTAGTAAATAGTAGAAACTCACTTGCTCAGACATTGAAGATGTCTGGAAGGCTGTATCACCCTCGTCATAAATTCTTGTCAGAGGAGAGAATGTGAAAAAAAACTTAACTGGGTTTTATGGGGCTCAAGATTGTCTAGCCTGTAGTGTCATATACATGGTATTCTATGGTCAGAATGCTTTTTCTAACATCATTTAGAAGTTGGAGTTTTCCCTGAAATGGACACTTCAATTCTCTGGCCTCCTGGAATAAGATCAATCCTAAAGCAGGAAATAAAGACAAAGGAGATGGGCCTTGGATTGGAGTGTGGGGAAATACCCACATCTTTTATCTGGATTGTAAGGAGTTGGGGAATGAAGAGTATCACCGTTGTGGGAAGCAGGCTGGCCCTTGCCCCATGGCAGCAGTAGAGCAGTAGGGTGTAGAAGTCCAATGTGGAGCCTGGGAAAGTGGAGCAAAAATATCGGGTTTTAAGTTTCTCTCTGTTGTAATTCTCTTCTCTCTAAGTCTGTGTTACCACAATGAGAAAATAGGGGAAGGGTCTGTATAGCTTATGCTGGGGCAGAGCAGTGTCTGGGCTTAGGAAAGTTGTATCTTGAGGGAGGCAGATGTTCAGACCCAGGATCCTCCACGTGGGGCTAGGCAAAGTATGGGAGAGGTGGAAAGTACAGGAGAAATGGGTGAGTCACATAGGCATTCCCAGGGGAACTTGGTAAAAGCTTGGATTTCTTGAAGACAAGTGGGATGGGGCTTAAGCTACAGCGACTGGGGCATTAAGCAGAAGCAGGAGTTTACAAACTGAAAATTTGACATGTTTGAGTTACATCAGGATACTAAAATCTACGTCATCCTGTGGTAAAGGACTTGCTGTTACAGTCAGGTTTTATTAACTGCATTACTATCATTACTAGTGTAAGTTGAGCTGATCGACTTCTAAGATGCCTTCTTGCTCAGCAGTTCTTTGAGTCTGTGGGGTGTGGAAGCACCCGTGGAGTCAGCCTGGCTTGAGTGTCCGTTGGTTCTCCCCACTGCATTCTCCTCCTTCACTGTCCTGATTCTGTTCAGCTGGCATGGAGTATGGGGCAATGCTGGAATGTTTCAGAACATGTAGCCAGGGCAATGTTGTAATTCATTAGGAGTCATTCTGAAGGGGAGAGAAGCTTGTACTTCAGATATTTGGTCACATTCTTGGAAATTATGGTTCTGAGGTCTCTCTGGTTGCAGGAGGGCCAATTCCCATTCATCTTGTGACATGCTGAGATATTGTTTAGGCATTTCTTAAAAGCAGAGGAGATATTTCAGGAGGAGCACAAACAAAACCTCCATTTCAAGATAGCACCAAAAAATAAATCTTTCTTAAAATTTACACGTGAGCACTTCAAGCCCTGCTATGGGACAAGGCCAAAGAGTCATGCGGCAGGCAGGCTGTGTTCTCCAGGGATGGCCACAATACCATCTCTCCTCCCGCATGCTGTTCCCATGATGATACTTTGACATTCCTCCTTTTGAGAGACGGGATCTATGTTCCATCTTCTTGAATCTGGACAGGATTGTGACTTTGTGGGGAAGTAATGCTATGTGACTGAGCCCAGGTCATAAAAAGTGATACAATTTCTGCCTGGTCCTTGTGGGATGCTCAGTCCTGGAACCTATATTAGATATCTGTTGCTGTGTAAAAAATCACCCCCAAACTTAGCAGTTTAAAACAACACACATTTATTATCTCTGTTTGTCTGAGTAAGGAATTTGACCACAGCTTGGCTTGCTCCTCTGCTGCAGGATCTCTCCCAAAGCTACAGTCAAGGTTTCAACCAGGGCTGGGGTCTCATCTGAAGGTGCAAATGGGGAAGGATCCACTTCCAAGATCATATATATGGTTGTTGGCAGGATTCAGTTCTTTGAGGATTATCAGATTGAAGTCTTTAATTCCTCACTGGCTGTTGGCCAGGATAACCCTCAATTCCTTACCATGTGGGCCTCTTCGACATGGCAGCTTGCTTCATCAAAGCCAGCAAGAGAGAGAGAATCTGATTCTTAATCTTCTGTAACTTAATCACGGATGGAATATTCCATCAATGTACCGTATTTTGTTGGTTAGAAGCAAGTTACTCAAGGGGATGAGATTACACAAGGTTGTGAATACCAGGAGGTAGGGATCATTGGGGGTCACCTTAGGACCTCTTAGCATAAAACCTAACCACCATGCTATGAGAAATCCCAGATGGAGAAGCCACATGTAGCTGTTCCAGTGTTACAGACATGAGTGAAAGAGCCTTCAGATAATTCTAATACCTAGTCATTGAGTAACCTTCCAGCCTTTCAGACTTCCCAACTGAGGTTCCAGACATTGTGGAACAAATACAAATTGTCCTTGCTATGCCCTTTCTGAATTCCTGACCCATATAATCCTTGAGAATAATAAATTGGTTGTTGTTTTACACCACTAGGTAGTAACTAGAACAAACCACATATCTTGAAGCTTTATTGCTTACCTGGTCACCTGGTTTGATCATATGAGATACTGTTGCACATTTTTTTGGAACTAGATTGATATCACATTTCAGCCCAAAGTTTGCAACCTGAGAATATTCTAAGAGTCCATGCAGAATTGAGAAACCTTGAATGATTCTATGGAAGTGTCATAGGTACTACTTACTTTTGGGCTCATTTAAAAAAAGTAGCACTCCACTCTTGGTGTCTTTCCTGTATCAGCAGTTTGTAAACTGTCTTCACAAGGGGCACAAGACAAATCCAATTTTCCCAGGCTCAGTTATGGGATTCAGCTGAGCTTTCGCGGCCACAGGCACACTCCTGAATCAGACAGGATGTTCTAAACTTTCTTATCAGTCCATTTTGAGCAGGACAATCATAGCGCTTGGTCAGGCATGAACTATGCATCAGAATAGTTCTGCATACTTCTTGTTTACACATGTATATCGAGGTGGAAAAAAATTTGAATTACTTTAACATGTGGCACTTGAATTCCTCTATGGGAGGGAAGTAACTTTGAGAAAAGAATTTGGTGAAGAAGCAGTGGGTGTGCAAGAATATGCCCCAACCCACCTCCTACGCCAGCCTCTCTGGGTGAGACAGGAAAGGGAATTTGTTTCTGACTTTGGAGAGATGGCAGAAAGAGGAAAGAGCAGAGGACAGAGAAGGGAGAAGGAAGACAGAGAAACCAGAGGAGTATGTGAGGGTGGGTGCAGTGTGGGAAGCTGTGGTATTGGGGCTAATAGAGAAAACCATCATCACAGGGGTGGCTGCAGGGCCTGAGGACAGCAGGAATGTGCAAGGAGGATTCCTAGGTGGTCTGTTGTACAGTGAGTGATGGGACTCCCTCCCTGTGACTCCCCCTCAACATTTGAAGCAAATGTTAATTTTTTGGCTGCGCCACATGGCTTGTGAGATCTTACTTCCCCAACCAGGGATTGAACCTGGGCCACGGCAGTGAAAGCGCCGAGTCCTAACCACTGGAGCGCCACGGAATTCCCAAACAAATATTAATCTTATGTATGGTACATATGAATTTTTTTCCATGAAAGGGCTAAATTTTGTGCCTAGATTGATATGGTGCTAAACAAAGACTGTACTCAAAGAACATTACCCTGAGGAAGCAGGACATGAGAATCTATGTGTCCTGAGCATTTACAGAAATCCTAGAGAAAGCTTTCGACTTCCAAAGACCCTGGTGGTGTGTATTTTGAGCAAAGGTTGCCTAATCTTCATGATACAGGGAGGTCCCAGCTGACGTGAGGGACTACCTGAACATCTATATGTGTCAGGCCCTGTCTGGTTCCTGGCCCCTATGTCCTTCCTCAGTTTTCTACCCTTTCTTTTTCCTTGGCCTATGTATGTGAGCCCCTGACCTGCACTTATAGGCCCAACCCTGTTTCAGGTCCCTGGGACATTCTGGAGATGCAAGAGGTATTTAACTAGATCCGATCTGATGGTCTAGGGCTGCACATAAAGTCAATTTAGCTACTTTCCTGACTTCACACCCCTATTTTGCTGCCTCTCTTTCCCCATCCTGAGACCCTCAGGACTTGTAATTAGACTTTTGCTGTGTAATCTATTCCTAAATTTCTTCTCTGGTCTTCCACTTACTCGTTTCCTCTTAGGAGTGAGGAACCTTGGGCCCTGGGCCTAGATCTGATACAAAATTGCTATTGACTTTTGCAAGGTCACTTTCACTCTATGGCCCTTGGGTTCCTCTCTTGTAAAACATTGTGGCTGGGAAGATGATTATTAACTCAACAGGGTTGGACATGAGTTATATAGGCTCCTCAGCACAGGGACTAGATGGGATGGGTCCTGGGAGTCTACTGGTCCTGGCGGGGACTATAAAGGTGTGGTGAAGTCAGGCTAGCTGTGGGTCAGGGCTTGTGACTGCAGGGCTCCATCAAGCGTTCGGGGGCAGCCATGGAGTGTAAAGTAGAGATACATGCAGAATCGGTTTTCAATACTCAGGCCATTTAACACAAACTCAACCAGTGTCTGGGAGTTGTGGAGTAGGGTCCAGCCCCTCTATGAGGGAAACCTGGCCAGGGTAGACAGGGACTCAGAAGAACAACCAGAACCCACGCCATGGAAACTTGAGTTCAGGGCAAAATTCGGTTTTCATGGGGCAATGGAAAGACAGGGAAACTGAGGCTGAAAGTCAGGGGTATGAACTGAATCAGTATAGCCGTCAGGTTGTGACTAGGAGACCTTGGGGTTTAGTCCTAGCTTACAAGCTTTTGGGGGATAAAATAACAAGATTATTTTATATCAGCAACTATATCAGCTAATGCAATTACAATTGCTTGGGTCCAATCTTTTCTCAAAGCTACTCTAGAATGGGGCTAAACCTGCCTATGGGGGAGGATGGATTGTTGGTACCAGAGCTCTCGAAGCAAAAGATTCTAGGGTTTCTTGAGCAATCTCAGACATTCAGGAAGGGTCAGCTGAGGATGAGCCACAGCACCGTTCATGGCTGTAGAGAGTATAGACCAGGGCATACCCGGATTGGGCCCCTTTCTTCCAGTCATTGAGCAGAGCACCACCCATACTTGTGAGTTCACTCTAGTGTAGGTGAGAGACAACAGTGTCTGACACACAGTAAGCCCTCTATAAGTGTTGGTTAAATCAATGAAAAATGAAAGTTGAATAAAATAAACAGGAAAGACTGACAGCTGGGAGAAAGGATAGAATAGCCGTGATCCTGGAAAATTGTCCTATTTCCTTTATGTGATCCTTACCATCAACAACTGAGTCTTAACCTTTCCCCTATACTGAGAAAAATAATTCTCAAAACATATTTTCAAATTATAGATTGCCAGAGTCAGGGAGATGTTCCTACCCTTGACCCAGTAATCCCACTCTTGGGATTCTATTATAGGAAATAATTCAACAAAAACAAAAAAGCTAAGTGCACACATATATTTCTGATAACATCATCTGAGGCAGCAGAAAAATGGGAACAGCCCATGTGTCCAATGATAAGGGCCAGGCTGAGTAAATTTTGGTACCTCTACTCAGTGGAGTATTCTGAAGGCATTAAAAAGATCACTATGAAGATTATGTACCAAAGAAGAAAAGCATATACTAAATTATTTCATAAAAAAGGAGTATACAAAATGCTACATACATTATCAGTGCAAATGTGTTGGGTGTTCTTCCTTGTCTCAGCCAATTTATTCTAAGTTTCTATTGCCGTGGTTAAATTACAAAAGGAATGTAAAATGTACTTCAGAATATCTAATGTTCCCCACCCTTGCTCTGATTTTAAAAATGCTACATATTTGAACTGTGAGAAGATGGCAGGAGCAGGATAGCATAGATTTTGAATCTTCTTGAATCACCACATAAAAAACAGACAGAGCAACTAGTTAAAAAAACTAAAGACCTAGGGTCAACATTTGTAACAAAACTAGGTAACAAAATACAAGCACCAGCAACCACAATGTGTTTGGGCATTTATGTGGGAGGAAGTAGAGGGAGGCCACAGGGAATTGATGAACCTGAGAAATTATGAGAAAATATCAGACATGATGGAAGCATGGAGGGTCAATCTGAGAGCAGGAGCTAAACCTGGAAGGAGTTTGCCCACTCCAGTGATGGAGGAGAACAGAGGGCTTGTGCTAAGGCCTAAAGGAACAGGGACACTCTAGCCTCTTTGAACCTGGACTCTTGAAACGGACTAGTCCTGGTGTCATTTAAAGATAGGGCCCCACACTAAGGGAAACTTGTAGGAGTGGAATAAAAATTGACAAGATAAAGTTAAAAAAAAAAAACTGAAGTAAGAGAAGGTTGAGATAACAGTGGGGAAAGAGAAAAGAACCAGGAACTCTCAGAAGGAAAACTGTTTTAAAAAATAAACTTTTAATTTTAGAATGCAGACTGCCCCCCCCCCCCTTTTTTTTTTTTGCTGTACGTGGGCCTCTCACTGCTGTGGCCTCTCCCATTGAGGAGCACAGGCTCCGGACGCGCAGGCTCAGCGGCCATTGGTCACGGGCCCAGCCGCTCTGCGGCATGTGGGATCTTTCCGGACTGGGGCACGAACCCGTGTCCCCAGCATCGGCAGGCAGACTCTCAACCACTGCGCCACCAGGGAAGCCCAGACTGCCACTTTTTGACACTACATGGACACAACAGAAGAGGGAGATCTGTGAAGTTAGAAAAGCTGTTTGAACAAAATTCAGGGAAACTATACTCCCATAAATTAATCAACAGAAAAGTATCAAGGTCAAATTTCTATGAGGAAAAACAATAAGCAGCATTGTACTATACCCACAGACAATGAAAGCATGCCAGAGAGACATGCTCAAAATGGAGATCAAAATACAACGTTCTGTTTCAAAACAAGAGATTAAAGAACAACATAAGTCAGAATTAAAAAAACTTAGAAACCATATAACAACTAAAGAATTAGAAATAACAGACAAAATCATTTTAGAAATGAAGACTCAATTAGAAGAAGCAATAGAAACTATCCAAACTGTAATACAGAGGAGAGGGGGGAAAGGCCTAAAAAGATGATCAGAGGCTCTATAACCTATGGAACAATAACTGGTGGTATAATATGTGTATCATAATTGGAGTCCTAAATTTGGGGTGGGGTGGGGCAAAGAAATAATGGCAGAAAAAGTTTTCATATTTAATAAAAACTATAAATCCACAGACCCAAGAGGTACAACAAATCCCAGGCAGGAAAAATAAAAAGCCAACCACACCAAAGCATAACATAATCAAATTGCTGAAAGCTAATGACAAGCAAAACAAAACTAAACAAAACAAAAAACCCTCCAAAACTTAAACTCAGCCAGAGAAACTCAGAGATACGTTACATACAGGGGAACAAAGACAAGAATGATTACAAAAACAAGCCATTGTTTCTAACAACATCTTTAAAGTACTAAAAGAAAACTCTGTCAACCTAGAATTCTCTATTCAGGAAGAATATCCGTTAAAAATGAAGGTAAAAGAAATACTTTTTCATGTAAATAAAAGCTGAGAGAATCTGTGACTATCACCTGTACTGCAAAAATGTTAAAGGAAGTTCTTAAGGCTAAAGAAATATGACACCATGTGGAAACTTGGAGTTACATGAATGAAAGCAGAGTGGAAGAAATGGTAAACATGTGAGTATTTACAAAAGAATTTCCTCTCATTTAAAAATTTTATTACAAAATAATTCACAGTTTAAAAATAATAACAATGTTTCATAGTGCTTGTAACATAGGTAGAAGTAGAATGTATGACCACAATAGCACAAGGCATGGGATGGGGAAATAGAAGCGTATTGTTATAAGGTCTATGTTATACATAAAGTGGCATATTATCTGAGGGTAGACTGTGATAGGATAAATATGTGTATATAAAATGTGAAGCAATCACTAAAAACAAAACAAGAGGCAAAAAGAAAGTACTTCTAAATAACTGTAGCCAAAAACTACAAATAAGTAGAGATAAAATGGCATACTGAAAAAGCAATCAAGTAATCCAACAGAAGTCAGTAAAAGGAAAAAAAAAAAAGAAATAACAAAAAAACAAATGGGATAAGTAGAAAACAAGTAAGATGATACATTTAAATCCAACCGTACAGATAATTACATTAAGCACAAATGTTCCAGACATCCCAGTTAAAAACAGAGACCCAACTTTGTGCTGTCTACAGAAACTCACCTTAAATATAAAACCATGGATGGGTTAAAATTAAAAGGATAGAAAAAGATATACCTTGTAAACACTTGTAAGAACACTGGAGAGGTTATGTTAATATAAAACAGTAGACTTCAGGACAAGAAATATTACCAAGGATAATGTGAGACATTTCCTAAAGATAAAAGGTCAATTCATCAAGAAGGCATAATTCTAAATGTGAATACACTCAATTGGAGCTTCAAAATATATGGGAAAAAAAAGACAAAAGTGAACAGAGAAATGGACAAATCCACAATTATAGATGGAGACATCAACATTCCATTCTCAGTAATTGGTAGAACACAGATAACCAGTACGAATAAAGGCTTGAGCACCATCTACCAACATGACCTAATTGACATTTACAGAACATTTAATGCCCAAGAACAACAGAACACACATTTCTTTCAAGTGCGTGTGGAACATTCACAAAGGTGGAACAAACACATAATGGGTCATAAAATGTCTCAATAAATTTAAAAGAATTAAAATCACATAGAGTACATTCTCTGACTAAAAATGAATTAACTTAGAAATCAATAACAAAAAGATAACTGGAAAATTCACAAATATTTGGAAATTAAATGATACTCTTCTAAATAACCCTCATGTCAAAGAAGGGAAATTATAAGCTATTTTGAACTGAATGATAATAAAAATACAACAAATGAAAATTGGTGGTAGGTAGCTAAAGCAGTGTTTTCAGATAAATTTTAGCTTTAAATGTTATTAGAAAAAAATGTTATTAGAAGAGTCTAAAGGTCTGAAAGTCAATGGTCTAAGCTTTCACCTTAAAAAAAAAGCAGAAAAAGAAAAGCAAATTGAACACGAAATAAGTAGATGAAAGGAAATCACTGAGTGGAACCCAATGAAATAGAACACAGAAAAATAAAAGAAAGTCAATAAAACTGAAAGCTTGTTCTTTGAAAAGATCAATAAAATTGATAAACCTCTAACCAGACTGAGATACAAATTGCCAGCATCAGAAATGAAAGAGGAGACATCATTATAGATCATGTAGATATTAAAAAGCAGTAAGAAAATATTATGAACAGCTTTATGCTTAATGAGTAAATTCTACCATAAATTTAGAATGAAATGATACTAATTCTATGAAACTCATTTAAAAAATAGAAGAGGAGCACTAGCTGACTCATTTTAGGACGTTGGCACTATCCTGATACCAATACCAGACAAAGATACTACAAGAAAACTAAAGATCAATATTGTTTCTGAACAGATTAAAAAGTTCTTAATATTCCAGCAAATTGAAACCAACAGTATATGAAAAAGATAATATATCATGACCTAGTGCGGCTTATCCCAGGAATGAGGGGTTGACTTAACGTTTGAAACTGAAAATCCATCAATATCTGGAGATCAGTTAACTACTCAAATATTTCAACCTAGTTTCTATATAGTTTTATTTTGCACATTTAAAATTTTAAACAATCTGGGATTTATTTGGTGTCAGGTGAGAATATGATTTTTTTTTTTTGCCAAAGAGTTATTTTTTCCAGTGACATTTGTTGAATAATTTGGCATTTCCTTATTAATTTCCAATGTTTCTTTATCATAGCTTAAGTTATTAATTTAAATGTTTGTCAGTACTCTTGTCAGTTTTATAGTTTTGTGATGTTTAAAATAAGAGTAGTTTAAAAATATATTTCATATCTGACAAAACAAAGAATTTCCAATACCCTTCTTATAAACATTTTCCCCAGCTCTTCTAAAATTAAATGTATTTATTACAAGTAATATATTTACTTGGCTTAAAAATCGAATCATAGCAAAGGGTATACAGATGCAACAAATGTTACTAGTTTCTTGTGTATTTATACATATTTTTATGTGCATCCATATTTTATGCATAAACTAGTAAATATGTAAGTATAATTTTTCCTATTTTAAAAATACATGTACGAATGATAGCAAACTAGCACAGTCTTATGTACTTTGCTTTTTCATTTAACATTTTATCTCAGAGTTCATTCCATTTCAATATATTAAAAGCTTCTTTGTTCTTTTTTAAGCTGCACAGTATGCCATTGAATGGACACTATAATTGTTTATTGAGCATTGATACATATTTGTTTCCATTTTCATATAATAACAACAAATAAAAAAGAATAACATTGTACATATATACAAGGATACCCATAGGATAAATTCCTAGAAGAGTAATTTTTGGATTAAAAGGCATGTACATTTATAATTTTTAACTATTGACAAATTGCTCTCCATAGAGGCTGTACCAAGATACAGTACCATCAGCAATGTATGAGAGTGTCTATTTACTCACACCCTTATCAATATGTTTTCTTTCTTTTCTTTCTTTTCTTTCTTTCTTTCTTTCTTTCTTGCTTGCTTGCTTGCTTGCTTCCTTCCTTCCTTCCTTTCTTTCTTTCTTTCTTTCTTTCAGGCCGTGTTGGGTCTTTGCTGCTGTGCACGGGCTCTCTCCAGCTGCGGTGAGCAGGGCCTACTCTTCGTTGCAGTGCATGGGCCTCTCACTGCGGTGGCCTCTCTCGTTGAGGAGCATAGGCTCTAGGCATGCGGGCTTCAGCAGTTGTGGCTCACTGGCTCTAGATCCCAGGCTCATTAGTTGTGGCTCATGGGCTTAGTTGCTCTGCAGCATGTGGGATCTTCCTGGACCAGGGCTCGAACCCGTGTCCCCTGCAATGGCAGGCAGATTCTCAACCACTGAGCCACTAGGGAAGCCCAATGACATGTTTTCAAATTTTTTGATAGCTATCATTCTAGGGGGTTAAGAAAACTTACATTGCCCATTGTTTTAATTCACTTTTCTTTTATTCTGAGTGATTTTTTAAGCTCTTCTTTTTTTTTTTTTTTTTTTTTTTCGGTACGTGGGCCTCTCACTGCTGTGGCCTCTCCCGTTGTGGAGCACAGGCTCCGGACGCGCAGGCTCAGCAGCCATGGCTCACGGGCCCAGCCGCTCCGCGGCATGTGGGATCTTCCCGGACCGGGGCACGAACCCGTGTCCCCTGCATCGGCAGGCAGACTCTCAACCACTGCGCCACCAGGGAAGCCCTAAGCTCTTCTTGACTACTATTTTTTTTCTGGACATTATCTTGGAATTTTAACATATAGCATTGATAACTAAGGTATAGATTTGATAAATAATGATAATTTTGTCTTAGCACCTCTTGTTTCTCTTTTATGTTTTCCTTTATTTCATTGACCTTAACTTCTAGAACAATACTAAAGAATAATGGTGGGACTGAACATCCTTTTCTGGTTACTGATTTTAATGGGATAGTCCATAGTATTTCAATTTTAAGTAAGATATTGCTGGTCTTCATTATGATAAGAGGTTATCAGGGGATGTCCCTGGAGGTGCGGTGGCTAAGTCTCCGTGCTCCCAATGCAGGGGCGTGGGTTCCATCCCTTGTTGGGGAACCAGATCCCACGTGCCTCTTGGCACAGTCAAGAAAGAAAAAAATAAATTAAAAAAAAAGAGATAATCTTACTCTTCCTAAAATTTTAACTGTTAAAAAAGAAAAAAAGAACCAACAGAAATGGATATGGAATTTTAACAAATGCTTTTCAGAATCTAGATTTGGATGATTTATTTTTCTTATTGATGAACTGTATAATTTAAATACATTTCCTGATGTCAAACCATCCTTACATCGCTAGAATAAACCCTGCTTGAGTATCACGGATCTTTGTTTTAATGTGCTTTGATCCAATTCGTTAAAGTTTTTCTCAAAATTTTTCTGTCCATATTCGAAAGTGAGACTGTCTGTTGTTTCTTCTTGTGTTTATGCTGTTCTTGACAGGTTTTGTTGTCAGGGTTATGATGACCTCATAAAACGAACTGGGCAGCTTTTCTTTGCTTTTATGCCTCTCTGCTCTCCTGGCTTGGGGAGAACAAGGCTGGTCCATGCTCAGAGCTTTTCTAGGACCCCTGGTGACCTAAAGCATGTTCCCCGCCCTCTTCTGGACTCTCGATGCTATTGTCTCTGGCATCTCTCTGCTTCTCCTTAGGTCGGACTTCCCATTGCACTCCCCTAGCATCTATGCTCCAACTTGAGCTGGCCTCCGGGTGAACCCAGGGGAGGGGACTTCCTTGGCAGTTGGAGGTTCTCAGTGTGCCCCTCCCACTTCCTCCAGGAGCTCCCCCAGCTGCAGTCACTAGCTCTCTCCGGGGCTTCTGTTTCCAGCTCTCTGCTGCCCTCACCTGCCCTCTGGCCACCATATGTGTCCTTATGGGTTCCTGTAGCCAGAGGCATCGAGAACAGGGCTTACTTCCACAGGTTCAGTGTTCGTGGGTGTCTTGAAGCCCCTGGAAGTTCTCCAGAGCAACTGGTTAGAAGTGGATGCTGCAGTGAACAGAACAGGCTGTCTCTGAAGAAAGACAGTGCCGGAATAGATCCAGAACGTGGACTCTGCCCTCACAGGGGAAACATGAATCACATTTCTGCCAAAGGACACCTCTGAAAAGGCCTGCTGTGGTCTGGCAGGGCAGCTCTGGGAGTCCCAGAGTGCAGAAGGGTCACATTTCATCTGGACCTGTGTCCAACATGAACTGGTATCCCCAGAGACATCTGGGGCCCAAGAGGTATCTATGACTTACACCTCTACACCCTCCGCCCCCTATGCTGCTTTCGCGTCCTTTCCTGCCACCTGAGACAACTTGTCTGTTCAGGCTTTCTGTTCAGCTGTCAGCTGTGAATGACACCAGATGGCGAGGCCTGAGCTATTCCGTGAACCATCTGGCTCAGGCTGACGCTTTCCTTGCCAATCTCCCCTGAGGCCATTTAAGGCCAAGGCCATGGGAGTCACTTCTGTTAAGTATGTTGTTGCTCACTATTTAATCTCACCTAGTGGTGAAGAGTCAGGCAGATTTGGGTTTGAACCCTGGGAGTGTCACTTACATACCGTGGACCAGTAACTTAACCTCTCTGTGACAACATTCCTCATCTTTAAAATAGGAAAACAACAACTTGTTAGGCTGTTGTGAGGTAATAATGCATATAAAGTATTTGGCCTGATGCCTGACCTAGTATACACTCTATAGATGTTAGTTAAGTTCTTCATTAATCTGATTATTATCTCTCCTGTGAAATCAAGGTAACTCCTTAGCTGACATTTCAAGGCTCTCTACAACCAGCTTTCAAGCTGTCTTTCCAGCCTTATCTCCGCTGCTCCATTGTACATACTCTATTCATCAGCCACATTTTCACCTCCTTGCTTTTGTTCATGCTGTTCCCTTAAACTGACCTCATCCCATCTCATGATCATTTGCTGAGAAATTTCCCAATTGTCAAGGCCCAAGTTAAATACCACCTGATCCATGAGGAGTTCCTGGCTGCCCCATTCAGAGGCCGTCTGCCTCCCCCTGGAGTGTTACCACTGTAACTGTTTTCAATAGAGAACCGGGCGATGAGATTGGCCCCTAAGAGTGAAATTTAATGTCAAAGTTCATGTGACAAATGTCCTGAATTTCCATGGATATGCTCCTCCTGGAGAGTTGATCTCTGAATGCCTCAGGCTTTAGGGGCACCGTTGGCTCCAGAATTTCTCCACTGAGAGGGCTGGGAGGCAATCTGGTGGAAGGGGAAGCTAGAGGTGTATGGCAAACACACTGATTTCACTGTGATGTATGTTTGTTAGGGATGCTTAGGGGTGGGTGGTAAGAGATTGGAGTCAGGTAGCATTAGTCCTACTGATGAACCATGGATATTTCCTAATCTGTGAGTGAGTGAATGGAGTACTTAGACCTTGACAATAACTAAGCCAGCTCTAACATAGTCTGTTCTTGAAGGGGAGAATGTCAACAAAGCTGCAAGGACGTAGTGTGGAGAGAAGCCAGAGTGTTACCATGTGTCATGCCCATCCACCTCCAGGTCTCAAGGCCTGCTGGGGAGATGGGACCTTTGCCTAGGTTAGGTGGGCTGGGTTGGCTAGTGTAGGTGAGAACTTGACATTCCCAGTAGTTGAATTAGTCAAAAGGGAGAGAACTGGGGCCTCAGCAGGCAAGGACCTTACTTCTCCAGGGACCTTTCAGGTCTGATGGGTGCTTGGTCTATATCTGTCTACCAAGAACCATGGGCAGGAGGTCAGGCCAGGGGCAGAGGTATACTCATCTCTGGGAAGTGGGTTGGGGGCTGTCCCCAGGGATTTCAACAGTCTGGCCATGCTTTGGAGCATGAAATTGGGGGTGTGCGTGACCTGGTGCCTAGGCATCCTCCCCCTGAATCAAATGGTTGGGTGAGGAGGCGTACAGTAAAAGGGGAGGGTCAGAGAATGACCTAGGCCTGACACAGAGGACTTGCGAGATGTTTGCTCCTTTGAACGGTTGTGTGAGGCAGCAAAGGATAAACTGGACCCAGGGTGATGGAGTAACCAGCAGAGAGACGTTTAGAGCACAGTCATGGAAAAGCCTCATTTTGCTATACTCCAGCTTAGGCCCCAGGATCCAGCCCTAACCTCTTCCTTGCCTTTTGCTGAAAAGTTTGGACCTCTCTTAGACTTTAAGGAATATTAGTGCTGTTTTCTAAATATTTCCAGTTCTCCTCTCTTCCAGGCACATGATAAGATTGTACTTCCAGGCACCCTTGTGGCTGGAGCCAAAGTGACCACTTGAAGCCAATGGGTTGGGAATGGAAGGGGTGTGCATCACTTCTAGGCCAGAGCATCTCGTTGACAATACCAGACCCTCTGGAGCTCTCTTTCTGTCAACAGTTTGGGCAATGTTCAAGATGATGGCTGATCTATCAGCCTGGGCTCCCAAGGAGGAGTTGTAGAGCAGAGCCCCCAGCCATGGACAGGTAGCATAAGAGGGAAATAAACCTGTGTTATTATGAATCACTTATTTCTGCTTCATGAAGGATCCAGGTCCCCTGCACATTCCCACGTTTTACTCTCTCACAGTATTGGAAGACCTGTTTTTTCCCTCCCAAGACTCTGTTCCCTCTGATTTACTTTTGTCCTTCTCGGTCCTGCTCTTTCTTTTCCTAGTTCTTGTCCTTTGCACACATATCCTTGGGTCCCAGTGTTACCTTGTCATTGCTTAGCTCCATCCTCGGGGCCCCCAAAGTCCCCTCTTGGACCATGAAGAAAGGTGGGCACTCCTCAGGCAAAATTGCAGAGGCTGGAGTGGGAGAGGGCAGAGGGTGCATGGTAGCTTCCAAGATGGCCCTGGTGATCCTTACCTCCTGGTATCACACCCTTGTATAGTCCCCTCCCACCTGGTACCAGTGTAGGTCTGTGAGGTCAACAGAATATGGCAGAAGTAGTGGTATGTCACTTCTCAGATTAGGTTATAAAAGATTGCAGTTTATGTCTTGGTCACTCTCTCTCTTGATAATTCGCTCCGGGTGAAGCCCTGTCATGAGATGCTATGGAGAGACCTGTGACAAGGAACTAAAGCCTCCTGCCAGTAGCCCTGTGAGTGAGCTTGAAAGTGGATGCTCCAATCAAGTCTCAGGTGACTGTAGCCCTGGCTGATACCTTGACTGCAACCTCACAAGACACTCTTTTCTAGAACCACCTTGCTAAGCCGCTCCCGAATTCCTGACTCCATAATACATGTTTGTTGTCTTAAACTGCTAAATTTGGAATAACTCATTATGCAGCAATAAATAACTAATACAGGGCAGGTGCTGGGGAGATTGTTTTGGGGATGTCAAAGCTGAGTACAATAAAGATGATAGATCTCAACTTAGCCTAGGCCATGTCCCTTGCTCTGGGACGGATTTGGCCACCAGTTGCCTTTACACATCATTGCTGAGGGACCTCTTTGGACGGCACTCAGTTGCAGGGGAGGAGGGGGCAGGAAATGTGAACACAGCTTGGTGTCTTATCCCTTAGAAATATCTCTTGACTCAGTCCCAAGAGACTCACTCGAGTCTGTCTTGTGATAAACACTGAAACCATTTTACAAAGAATGTAAAACATTGGTGCACCACCCACATTACTTTAGGACAACTTTGCTGAGTGTGACACGCAGAGAGAGAGCTAGTGTGACCCTGCAAAAATTCCAGCACACCCGTAGAACCCTGTAGAGTACTGGATACCCCAGAGATGGGTGACACCTTCCATAGGAGTGAGGACCTAAGTTGTTGATGGGGAGCAATAAGCTGGTGAAATTGGACCTATTGCTTTTAAAGCACCTTCACTTGTGCTTATAGCCTTGCAGGGCTTGGGAAAATTTGGGGTCCAATAATAATAACCACAACAACAAATACTGTTCTTCCACTTATTAAGCACTTGCTATGTCTGACTTCAAAGTAAAATAGTTCATGTACATCATCATATTTTTCAAGCTTTGAAATAATCTATAAGGTGGATATTATTCCCATTTTACAGAGGAAGAAACTGACATTGCATAACTTGCTTCCTCCAAAAGTCAAAGCAGGGGCCACACGGGCAGGCACCTTCCACTTTTAAAGGCACAGTCCTCTGGTCCCTGCATCTGACATGGAGGACCCAGCTCAGGTTGTGTTCTAAGCACATGTAGGCTCCTTTGTGAGACCAGGTCCCCTGGAAGAGAGACCATGCCACAGGCTGACTAAGGCTCTTGGCTGCAGAGAACTGACCTGCTTTTATCCACCAAGTCAACAAAATGTGCAGATAGCTCATAATGGCAATTGGCAGAGGGCATTTGAGGTGAAGATCTGTGCAGGAGCAAATAGGAGTCAAATCCCTGGAACAATCTAATCACAGCAAATGAGGACTCTGTCACTTAAAGACTGAATTTTAGGCAATTGCGAAAGGAGAGATGGGAACAACGTTGCAAATGTGCTGCACGTTACTGAACTATACACTGAGAAAATGGTTAAGACAGTACTTTTTTTTAAACATCTTTATTGGCGTATAATTGCTTTACGACGGTGTGTTAGCTTCTGCTTTAAGACAGTACATTTTTTGTTATGTGTTTTTTTGTTGTTGTTGTTGTTGTTTTTGTGGTACGCGGGCCTGTCACTGTTGTGGCCTCTCCCGTCGCGGAGCACAGGCTCTGGATGCGCAGGCTCAGCGGCCATGGCTCATGGGCCCAGCCGCTCCGCGGCATGTGGGATCCTCCCGGACCGGGGCACGAACCCGTGTCCCCTGAATCGGCAGGCGGACTCTTAACGACTGCGCCATCAGGGAAGCCCTGTTATGTGTTTTTTACCACAATTAAAAATAAAGATTTGAACATTTGGGAACTACTGGGTTTAGTCTAGTCACTGGAGGGACAATACAAGACAAAAATAAGACCGAGCTCTTATGCTACAGTCATGCTTCTTCTCCAGGGGGTTACAACCTAGAAACATGTGAACAGGGCTCCTTGTCCCTCTTGTTCACTCCATGCTCTGACCCAGCACTCAGTAGGTTCCTTAAATGTTCATTCCCTTCCCATAATATGGAGGGCTCGTGCGTGATGGCAAGCTTCCCCCGAGCAAGCATTCCAAAAGTCCCAGGTGGAAGCTGCAGGCTTTTTACAAGCTAATCTCAGAATGTCACTCACACTGCATTGTCTTGGTCAGGAAAGTCACTAAGGCCAGCTAAGATTAAGGAGAGGGAAATCAGATTCCCCCACCCCCTGTTGTGGTGGCCACCATCCACATCCAAGAGAGAAGGAAGGAATGGATGGGGACATCTTTGGAGACAGGCTACCCTACCAGCAACACTGGGATCGGGGGATCGGTCCTCAAAGTCTGTGATTCTCCCTTCCTCCGCAGCTTCCTGCGGGCCTCGGTAACCCTGCCCTCCTGGACACCTCTGTCTGTAAGGAAACAGATTCTCCTCTCCACTGTTCAACCCTCCAGAGTCTTCAGGGACCCAGGGACTGTGTAGAGTGGGGCAGGGGTGTTTCCATTGTTGGGGAAAGGATGGCTGAGTGCCTCCAGGGCTCAGGGGCAAGGTGGGGTCCATGAGCTGAGTCTTTACATCTTCAGTGCCCACAGCCTCTTCTAAGCCCACCACGCAGCCCCATGTACCTGCACCAGCGAGGGCACATCTGCACAAGAGGATTCGCTAAATAACTGTTGTCCACTCTGTACCTCCAAGAAGAGTGTCTTTTTAATGCTTACATTTTGAGAGGGAAATCTATCCTAAATGGTATATAGCCTCTGGGTCTTTTTAAGCCATCTACAGGAATCATATTTCACAACATGGTGAAGGGGAAGAGACTTGGGTTTTGGAGTCATAAGGATATGGTTTCTTTTACTCAATCAATTAATAAAACGTAAAAAAATTAAAAATTAAAATTAAAAAAGGAGATTTGGGGAATTATCATCAGTTAGTAAATGGGATCTGATAGAAGGAAATGACTGTTCTAGGGACTTCCCTGGTGGTCCAGTGGTTAAGATTCCATGCTCCCAATGCCGGGGAAGCTGGGTTCGATCCCGGGTCAGGGAACTAGATCCCATAGGCATGCCGCAGCTAAGAGTTCACGTGCCACAACTAAAGATCCCACATGCTGCAACTAAGACCTGGCGCAGCCAAATAAATAAATAAATATTTTAAAAAATGACCGTTCTAATGAGGTTTCATGTGGGTCTGTGTGGGATATGAATTGACAAGTTGAGGAAGTGAGTGAGCAAGTGAGACACGGTTGGGTCATGGCAGGAAGGATGAAATCAGACCATCACAGAAACTCTACCTGGAGCCAGGACTGGAGAGGAGGGTTTGGCAGTTCATCCTAGGCCCCCACTGTGGCCATGACACTGTAGTCACACTTAGTCACAGTCACTGTGTGTATATATATATACACACACTGTATATATATTATTATATATAATGTAATTTTATATAACTATTATATAATTGCAATTGTTATTGTATAATAATGTAATATATATTACATTATGTAATGCAAGTTATGTTTTATATATATGTGTGTGTGTGTGTATATATATATATATATATATATATAATTAGTAAACAGCAATATATGTTTGATCACATAGGATGAGTTTGGGTCTTTCAAATGATCCTTTTGCCACCTTTACGAAGCCCTGGGTCACAGAGGCCTTTCAGGTTTGTGCAGGAGGGAGGCCTGCTGTGGTCCCACAGCACTGTAGCCATCGTTCCAGGGCTGAGCTCCAGATGAACAGCTCCTGTTTCTGTCTGTCTGGGCTACATGTTAGACCTGACCTGCAGCAGAGCACGGAAAGCCAGCAAGGCAGAAACAGCCTGTGCTCCGGATGATCTGGTGGGAGAATCCAGACTCTCTCCTGCTCCTGCAGGCTCCTTTGGAGGTGGGATCCTGACCCGGCTCAGAGAGAAGCCCTGTGGCTGATGAGGTAAGTGACGGATCTGGAAACGGGTTTGGGAATCTTGGCTTCTTCTGAAAGGTATGAGGTCCTGGGTGCTGGGGGTGGGCAGTTGGGAAGGGAGCTGTGGCTCCTGCTTTTTGCACACTGAGAAGCAGAAGTCCTTTAGAGATACGAGGCCTGGCTGAGAGGTGTGAAACTGAAGTGCCATCTGCTTCCCAGGCCCTTTGACCGCTTTATTTTTTTCCAAGGCTCTGGGATGGTATTTAAGAGTAACCGTCTGCCTAGCCAGCTTTCCCACCCAAGCACCAGGGAGGACCCTTACCTTTGATGATGCCACGCGTAGCACAGGATCTAAGAGGGGCTCCACACCCCCTCGTTCCTCTCTTGGCTCAGTCCACAGCTGTCTCTTACCTTCATTATAAGCCCTATGAGGGCTTATGTCTCATTCCTCTTGGAAGCTTCTGTAGCTTCTCCTTCCCTCCCTCTCTCCTTGTGCTTTGCATATAATATATAATCCAGGGTACCAGTGACCATTTATTAAAGACCCTTGTCCCCAGATGCTCCTCAGCATTACTATCTTCTCCTCTGCCCTATAGACCAACTGCTGTGGGTTTATGACTTTACAGTGTCAGCCAGAGTTCTTAAACTGCAGTTCATCATAGTCTGTGGTCTCCAGATTCTTGCTTATCAAATTTATCTTCTTAATATGATAAATTGTGCTTTAGCATTCTGAAAACTCAGGATACAGCTTACTTATATCATGTGGGTCTTTCCAGTATGAAACATAGATGCTAAAAGTTTTGTGTACAGTAATGCAAACTGGCTACAACAAATAGTATGTTTCAGAGATAAAACTAGTTTTAGATTAAGGATGCAAAACTTGAGTGTTTTTTTGATCTCCAGGTTCTTGCTTAATTCCTCTCTCTGGAAATCTCCCGGATAAATCACAGCCAGTCATATCCATGCTGCACCTCTCCCCAAAATAGCCAGCATGAGAGTGCAGAGTTAGAAGGGCCCTGGGAGTGCATCCTTGTATTATGGATAGAAAAACAAAACCCCTGAGGGGACAAGGGACTTGCTCATCGTCATGGTTTTGAGTCAGGGCCAGAAGTCAGCTCTCCTGCCTCCCAGGGCCTCTGCAGCTCAGAAGGCCAGCCTGGTGGCCTCTTTCTTCATGAGGACTGAGGCTTTGAAATGGCCTCCCTCTGGTCCTCACCTTTTAGGCATCACATCTGGAGAGGCAGGTTGATGGCTGGGCCAGGACAAGCGTGTCTGCTCCAGGGCAGGATGAATGCTCAGGACCCGTGGAAATAGATCTGGCCTAAGGGAGTGGAGACAATAGCCAGGCGCCCTCTTGACATTCTTTCCATGCAATGCCTTCTCCTGTGAAATAGTAGTTTGACAATGAACCCAATGAACAAATAGCGTCCTGCTGGAATTCACCCTGAACATGAACTATGTAAAGTGTTCACGGCCGTCGGAACTCCTTGCCTACCCCATGTAACTGTCTTCTGGCAGGAGGACTGTTTTGTTTTTGTGGCCTCAGGGTAATGTTTTTCTCATCAGCAGAGGCTGATTCCTGCCTGAGTCCTGACCAAGGCCACCGGCTGTGTGCCACACTGAGTTCTGGCAGGGAGGAAGGTGGTAATGCTGCTTTAGGAAGCTGTTTTCCAGGCACTGCTCACTTGATCCCCAGTGAAGCCCTGGGTGCCAGGCAGGAAAGTCCTTATTAGTCCCTAGTTTATAGGAGACTCTATAGCCCAGAGAGGATGAGTGATTAGCCCAAGGCCACACAGCTAGTGAGTTACTGAGATTGGGGGAGTTTTCATATTCCAGCTCTGCTATTTACCCTGAAGAGCATTTGAATCTAGGGTTACCTACTTACTAGTTGTGGGATCTTGAGCATTACTTAACCACTCTGCCTCAGTTCCCTCACTTTTAAAATTAAGAATATAGCACGACCCTCACTGGAATGTTGGGAGATTAAATGAGCCAATCTATGTGAAGTTCATAACCCTGTGCTTGGCAGTCAGTAAGTGCTGAGTAATGTTAGAGATTGTTATTATTCTCAAGTCTGGCTCTGCTCTGAGACAGGGCAAGTCTCTTCTGAACTCAGATGAGGATCCCTCCGGGCAAAGTCATAGCACTGCAAAAGGCTTAGAGGTAATCCAGTTTGACCACTCATTTAATTTTATTACTATTTTTAAGATCTGACGTTTGAAGACAATCATATATAATTACTCTTGTGATACATAGTTATTAGGCACATACAAGGTCAGTGGTTCACATCAATAGTTGAAATTATTATTGCACTGATATAGGCAAATAAAAAATTAATTTTTCTCTTTTTTGGTTATTTTTTGTTGTCTGTAATAGAAATCCATGTCATCACATTTCTCCATTACATGCACCATTTAATCCTGATCATATGCACTGACAATGACTCATATTAAGACACAAAAATAGAAAAAGAAAACAGTATTGCTCATAATATTCGGGAAGTGAGGGGTGCTGGAAATGAGATGAACAAAAGGGTGTTAATTTCCTTACCTTTGATAGCAGCCAATCAGTTGATACTGTCTAAAATTGATGCTTGTTAAAAAAAACGCATAGCGATTCAAGTCTCTTAATTTTTTTCATAATGTGTTTTCTTAACCTTAGAGGTATCTTTGAGAAATAATATCTCCTGTGGAGAATAAATGAAGGTAGTTAATTCCATTAGCTTTACTTCAGCATTTTATACCTTTTACTAAATAGTATGTGAAGGGTGATCCCTTTTTAACTGACTATTTCATTAATATTCATCCATCCATCCACCCATCCATCCAACCACTCTCCCTTCTTAGTTACCTGCCTATCTATCCTTCTCTCTGTACATCTATAGAAAGAAATATCTGCAATGATGTTTACTTATGTTAGCTATGATTATTTTGATTATTTTGAGGTGAAGGGATTTTGAAGATTTTTGAATAACTTCTTTGTGTTTTTCACTATTATTTGAATTTGTTATAATAAATATGTATCTGCCATTTGCAGCAGCATGGATGGACCTAGAGATTATCATACTAAGTGAAGCAACATGGATGGTCCTAGAAATTATCATACTAAGTGAGGTAAGTCAGACAGAGAAAGACAAATATCATGTGATATCACTTATATGTGAAATCTAAAAAAAAATGATACAAATGAACTTAAAACAGAAATAGACTTGCAGACATAGAAAACAAACTTATGGGATATATAAGATAGATAACCAACAAGGACCTACTGTATAGCACATGGAAATCTACTTAATATTCTGGGATAACCTATATGAGAAAACAATCTAAAAAAGAATGAATATATGTACATGTATAACTGAATCACTTTGCTGTACACCTGAAACTAACACAACATTGTAAATCGACTATACTCCAATAAAATTAAAATTAAAAAAAAAAGAAAACAAACTTATGGTTACCAAAAAGAAAGGGGGGGAGGGATAAATTTGGAATTTGGGATTAACAGATATATATTACTATATATAAAATAGATAACCAAAAAGACCTACTGTATTGCACAGGTGACTATATTCAATATCTTATAATAACCTATAATGGAAAAGAATCTGAAAAAGAATATGTAATACATATGTAGTATATATTATATATATATAAAATGAATCATTTTGCTGTACATCTGAAACATTGTAAATCAACTATAATTCAATAAAAACTATTAAAATTAAAAAAATGTATCATTAAAAAAAGTATTTATTTATTTGGTTGCTCTGGGTCTTAGTTGCAGCTCACAGGCTCCTTAGCTGTGGCTTGTCGGCTCCTTAGGTGCAGCAGGCAGGATCCTTAGTTGCAGCTTGCTGGCTCCTTAGTTGTGCCAAGCGGGCTCCTTAGTTGTGGTATGAGAACTCTTAGTTGCAGCATGTGGGCTTCTTAGTTGCGGCATGCATGTGGGATCTAGTTGCCTGACCAGGGATCAAACTCAGGCCCCTGGCATTGGGAGCACAGAGTCTTAAACACTGTGCCACCAGGGAAGTCCCTTAAATGTATCATTGTTTTAAAAATAAAGGATTATCTTAAAGAAGAGGAGACAAGTTTCTGGAGTTCCCTAACATTTGGGGTTTCCTTGCCCTTACCACCCTCCCCCACCCCATATACTCCAGAACCAAGTATTTCATGTTCATCCGATACCCATGATGGTTCTATACTAGGCCCCTGCTCCCAGAGCTCATGTCAGGAGTCTTCAGTGATGGAGAACCTGAGTGGCAGAAACTCTTTGCAAAAAGGCTGTGAATAGCCTGCCAGGGAGGCATGTAACTGAGGGAAGATGGCCGAGGACAGGGAGACAAGAAAAGAGTTTTGAGTCACTGGCATTTCCCCACTTTACATATGATGAGACCAAGCCTAGAGGGGAAGAGTGACTTGTTCAGTGCCAGCCAGCCTGTCACACACATCCAACGCACCACTTCAAAGGCAGGCAATATTTTTCTCCAAGCCCTATTAAATAAGGAGAGGTGGTAGGGCCTCAGGCCCTCATTCTTGATTTGGAAGTTGGAGAAGGAAGGGTAATGTCAGGGTGTGAGATAGGGATTGGGGCCACAACCTCTCCCTCTCCAGCAGCTAGTCCTCTTTTCCTATTAAGTCTGCCAGAATTAGAAACTGTAGGGACTACAAGACCCCCTGGAGGCATCTACAGCAGCCACTGCACTGAATGTTTACAATCAGAGAAAAGGAATCCTGGACAGATATTATATCTGGATTTGAGTGGAGAAGATTCAGAAGACTCTGCCAACCAATTATTGTCTTCTCTACTCCATTCGGGGCACATGGCCTATGTTTCCCTACATTCTAATAGTTTTTCACATATCTTTGGGGGTGGGGTGATGGCTGGGGTGAGGATGGGGCTCTTTCAAAACTCTTGAAGAGGGCAGCCCCTGTTCAACTCTTGTCAGCACCTGCCTGGCGGACAGCTCCACAGCAACCACCAGATCTCCCCATCTCAACGGGGCCACGGGGCCACTGGTGTTCTGTGAATGATGGCTTGTCTTTCTCTTGTTATTTCTTCTTTCTTTCTTAAGACATTCACTTTGTTGTAAGGGAGATTCGATTCAAGACGTTTTATTCTTTAGGATACACAAAACAATATATAAAAAGGTGTATGAAATTAGTCTGAATAAAGGATTACTTTGGCTAATTATAAGAGCCTGAGTGATTGAGTTAGAAACAGCTCAGGGATTTGTGTATGTGTAATAGCTCAGGAATCTTCTATAACAGGATTTTCAGATCGAAATCAACATCAAGGATACATCATCTTACAAAAATTGTTTTGGGCTACTTCCCAGTGCTAATGCAATATGGGAGAGGTTAGTTGGACACTGAAATCTTATCATTTCAAGGATATGCTAATGTTTTAAAGCTAATGTTCAGAATATTTGAAATCTGGGATGTTCCAGAACATTCAGAATTATGATTATCATGCCCATGACCAGCAGTCTAGAATGACTCAGGTAGAAGAGAGAAGTCTAACTGGAAATGGATGGCCTGGAGCTGTGAACACCCTGGAAACTAAAATTCTTGAGGGTGCACAGAGATTTTCCTGCCAGGAGTAACAGAAAGCTTTGAAAAAATGTGATTCTATCTATTGCTTCACTTAATAGGAGTGGAGCATTGCCACTAAAGCCTGTAAAAAGGTGTATGGCCAGGTCAGGTACTGGCAGGAGAGGCTGATTGGCTTCCATTAGGCTATTCATAAAGCAGCCTTTACTTGGGGAAGTCACCTTGGCCCAGAGTCTGGTTTTCAGCCTGGCAGTCTTGGAAATGCAATTTTGTCAATACTGAGGGTGGCTCCATCTCACTCAGAACAGGGTTTCACTGTAGGTGAAAGTAAGTTTCACCTACTTTCCAGGTGTTCATTGGCAATGAGAAAATAAAGCTCTTTGGGGGCTGGGCATTTGCTGCTTTCAGTCAGTATCCCCTCTTTTTCTATAGAAAAACCATCTGGAAGCCAGGTCATAATCAGAAGGTTGCTTGGTGAGTTTGGACTCAGAATAAGGGGAGATAGGTTTATGATGGCGAGTTTTCATGGCAACAGGTTCTGACCGGTCATTCCCCTCATGTCTAGGATGGGGGGAAAACTGCCACTGAAGCTGGTTAGGTTAAGATCTTGGGTTCAGAAGCTGACCCTCTCTGTTTGAGTCCCTCCTAAAGCAAACCCTGAAGCAAGGATTTGAGTGTAAGTAGTTTATTTGGGAGGTGGTCCCAGAATCAGTGGTAACAGAGTGGGGAAGTGAAATGGGGAAGGGAAGGAAGCCAGTACAAGTGTGTGATGAAACAAGTTACCATGGTGGGCAACTGGAACTTAATCTTACTGGGGACTCTGAGAAGCAGTGTACAATGTGCATCTCATTGTTAACCCACCCCAGGGGCAAGAGATCCAGGTTCTTTATCCATCAACTATCAAAAGTCATTGGTTGAGTGATGTTTCTGACCACAGGGTGGAGTTCAGTAGTTAACTGGCTGACATATCCAGCCTACTGTGTGTATGGATATGTCACTTACTTTCCAGCCTGGTGGCCAGAGAAAGTCCTCAGGTCAAAGGACACAGGTGAGGCAGTTAGAAGGTGGTCTGATGGGCACCAAAATGGATGGTGTTAAGGGGTTAGAAGTGGAGCACATGTAGCACATGCTACACCCTCTCCGTCACTGTATTGTAGCGAGTCATAAATTGGATACTGTTTCTGTTTCCATTTATGCTCATACTTTTTTTTTTACTGTACTTGTATCACTGACCAATACCCTTTATGACTGATTCCTTCTTTTTATTTAAAAAATAATTTGTTAAACCTACTTAATTAGATTTTGCTCTTTCTACTCCTGATCCCAGGAATAGTCTATGATTATAGCTTTTTACATGTTTCTAGTTTTATTGAGAATGTGAGGATTTTAATAGTTTAATTCTTAGAATCTGGGGAGTGTCTTGCTGATGACCATGTGTACTGCTTCCAGGAGGTGGGGATGGGGGGGAAGAAAAACACATTAGTAACTGGAAAAGGAGGAACATTTAGAAACAGAGTATTTGATGTGTTCTGAACTTTTTGTGAAACTTGACCACAGACTCTTGAGTTCATCTGGAAGAGAAAAGACACAAGCCTAGCCAAGAACATTTTGAAAAAGAACAATGGTGAAGAATATGCCCTATCAAATATCAAAATATACTATAAAGCTACAATGATTAAAACATTGTGGTTTTGGCATAGGAATAGACACGTAATTCAATGGAACAGAATAGAGAGTCCAGAAACAGAGTCATCTATATGTGTGAGTTTAGCATATGATGAATACTTCAGATGAGAGGATAAAGGGAGGGGAATAGGGTCAATTACATAATAAGTGGTGTTATTAGATATCCATTTAGAAAAGAATTAAGTTAGATCCCTATCCCACATATATACAGAAATAAAATTCAGTTGTGGAAGTAATACTAAAGAACAAAATTAAAACATTTTAGAACAAAATATATGAGAGTATTTTTTAAATCTTGGGGTGGGGAAGACCATTCTAAGTAAGACAAAAATTTAGAAGCCTGGAAGAGGCTGGCAGATTTGACTACATAATACTGAAAACTTTTGTGCAAGCTAAGACACCATAAACAGATTACAAACACAAAAGAAACTCTGGACCTCTGTCCCCCACTCTCTAGTTCTTATCTTTCTCTGACTCTCCTCTTCTCAGCCCCTGGCCACCTTTCCGAGCCTCTGCTCTCCCTCTCTCAGTCTCTGATCCTTCCTCTTTGAGTTTTCATCTCTGGGTTTGTCTCACAGTTTCTTTCCTTGAGAAAAGTCAACAGGTCCAAACAGTGAACTCACACATGGATCAAGAAGGTAGTAAAAAAAAAAATGGTAGAGTTGGGGGAGAATTTGCAGTATATATCAGTATATAACAAAATATTGAGATTCATAAAATATATATAGCAAACATAAGCCTATATAAAAGGCAAAAGTGCTATTAGAAAATTGGATAAAGGATATACTCAGGCCATCGGAAGATGCTGAAATGGAAGTGGCTTAGTTGTTCTCTGGTGTACCTCTGATTCCCTCTATCAGAACAGGACACCTATTTCCCAGATTCTGGGAGTCTCAGGGCCTCCTGGCTCTCAACTGAGTCCTCCTATAGAAGCTGTCATTTATTTAGAACGAAAGCAAATGCTGTAATTCCTAGAAAAGCAGTCACACAGAAGTCTGAAATACATTAAAAACGGTGTCATCGTCATTTATAAATAAAAGTGGTCTTTACAGCTGCCACCATAATTGTGCTGATTTCAGTCTTATTTATTTATTTAGGCAAAGGAGAATTTCCCTTTGCCTTTTACACCATTTAAAAAATATATTATATATATATATATTTATTTTGACTTCACCGAATCTTAGTTGCGGCACACAGGATCCCCACTGCAACATGTGGGATCTTTAGTTGCGGCACACAGGCTTCTTACTTGCAGCATGTACGTGGGATCTAGTTCCCCCGGCCTCCTGCATTGGGAGCGTGGAGTCTTACCCACTGGATCACCAGGGAAGTCCCAGTCTTCTTAATTTAAACACTTAATTCCCTTTCCACATAAAGAAGGGAATGACCTAATTTGCATTTATGTTGATTACATTTTATCGTCTATATCAAGCCTTTTTTGGTATTTGCTTGCTTTTATATCAAATGGTGAGGTTACTGAGAAATCTGCTCTGCTCTCCCTACTCTCCTGGAAGAAGATCTGACCTCTGTCCTGGCTAATGACTGGGGCCAAGGGCCAGGATAGGGGGCAGCGGTTGAATGCCTCTTTGGGATCTGACTGTCCTCAGAACACAGAAACACCGTGTGGACTGGAGCAGAACTGCAGTTATGTGCGTGGGTCAAAAGGAAATGTCCCTGACAACAACAGCTGGGCTTGTAACTGTGCTTCCCCTGGCAGTCCTGCAAATCCATGTGATCATCCTCACACATTGCTCCCCAGTGCACAGTGTGATAGGATGTTTACCACTCACCTGAGCAGTTGAGGTCCAGAGGGGCCAAGGTCCAGAGGGGCCAAGGAGGGCAACGGTCTGCTTTTCTCTGCGTGAGTGTTTTCACTCATCCAGTGCTCACTGAGCTTTCACTTTGCAGCAGACCCCATGCTTGGTGTGGGCGTAGAAGGGATAATGGCAAATCCCTGCCCTCAAAGAGTCCACCATCTGCTAGAGGAGATGGACCCAAGGGATGTGGTAGCTGCATGAGGTTTTCTTTCCCCCTCATCCACTTCCTTCCTACAGATAACCCCGCCACCTCCTTTGGGGAATGCTTGTCTCTAGATAGTCACAGTAGAGTGGTAGAAACTCTGTTAGCACAAAAAACCCAGGCTACAGAAGGCAATCAATATTAGCAAGAGGTTCCATTCCGGAACCCAAGCCTCCTTCACGCGTGGCTGGTGTGACTTCTTTTGATTCATTCATTCAGCAACATTAACAACTATCTTCACCAATCCTGGGCCAGAGAGAACAAGGCTCCCTCCCTCATGTCAAGGAGCTTCTGAGTGGTTCTGGAGGAATCAGATGAGCCACACAATCACAGTACTCCCTCATTGCTGGAGGATGGGGGTCCACAGAGTGTGTTGGGAGCTCAGAAGAAGGGCCTTCATCCAGACAGGGGAATTGGGGAAGGCTTGACATTCTTTTTAGAAGCTGATATGTTCCCGGCCAGAGATGGGGAGAGGGTGAGGAGAGCCAGCAGAGAGGGAGCTGGCCGGCAATGGGGCCAACAAAAAACTTGGCTATTTTCACCAGCCTCTGGCCAGGAAGGGGGAGTGAGAAGCCTCAAATGGAGCTTTGACACTGTTTTTCTTTCTTCTGGAGAGCTGCCACGTGCCGCCACAGAGAGCATTTCATGGGTAGATGCATATTATTCCAGTGTGTTTATCTAGGAAACCGGAGCCCAGCTCCAGCATCTGGTTTTCAGCACAATCCTGAATGCAGTCCAATTTTCCAGTTGGGTTAATGAAAATAAAACCTGGGAAGCTGTGGGCTAGCTGCACTGGGGGTGAGTCCTGGGCTCACACAGGGTCATGGGCTGCAGGGCCGGAAGGGCTCGGGCAGGTCATGGATTCCATGGGACTGGCCGTGAGGCTGGCACCAAAGACAACCTTGCACAGGGAGGGACAGCTGCCAGCCTGGCTCCAGGGAGCATCCCTCAGAGAGGAATGGATGTCTTTGGATTCCATCTGTCTTAACCTGACAAAAATTGACAGAGCATCTTCTGCGGCCAAAGCACAGGGTGGGGGTGAAATGCAGATGTGAACCAGCGTCTGCCCTGGCCTCCCGGAGGGCAGTGATGAGTGGGACCCATGACAGCCCCTGTCAGCACTCACCACTCAGAAGCTGTCTGGAAACTTGGGATCTGGGAGGGACCTTTTTTTTTTTTTTTTTTAAGTGGTTTTTAAATTAATTAATTAATTAATTTTTATTTATTTATTTTTGGCCGTGCCATGCGGCATGCGGGATCTTAGTATCCTGACAAGGGATTGAACCCTCGCCCCCTGTAGTGGAAGCATGGAGTCTTAACCACTGGACCGCCAGGGAAGTCCCAGGACCCATTTTTAAAAGCCACCTTAAAAAAAAAAAGATACATCTGGGCTTCAGGGAGCCCTGAAACCCAGAGCTAAAAGTGCACACAGCTCTCCTTGCCCTCATGGCTGCCAGTTCCTGCATATCTTTCTCGTTTTCCGGTCTCACCGCAGGTTGGATAGCTCTGCTCTCCAGACTGCGCAGTGAGAAAACACAATTTCCCACTGCTCCTGAGCTCACATGAGCCTCCTTTTCTCTCTCTTGCTTCCCCAATTCCAGATTACTTGAGAAAAGGTGTTCACTGGGCCTGGTAGGGGACAGGCTCACTCTTGATAATCTATGGCCAAGGGATCAGGGTCACATGTATAAATGGGGGGAAGGGGAGCCGATCCTGGCTTGGGCCTCTTCTTACGAAAAGTGCTTTTACAGTAAGACGCACATCACAGACAGCTTCTCCTCCACCCACTGTACCATTGTGAGTGAGACAGGACAGGGAGGCTCGCCTGTGAGTGTCGGAAGCAGAGCTAAATCCAGACTCCTAACTCCCAACCCAGTGCTCTTTCCACTACACCCTGTTCCTTTGGTCCTGATGCGAAGCCAACAATTGTGAAATAGACTCTGCCCATGCTGTTTCCCCGTGGGAGCAGCTCCAGAACGAGCAGTGTTGATTAGAGAGAATTTTGTTGGCAGACCTTGGAGTGAGCTGGGAGCCAAACACCGGTGGTGTGGCTAGTTGCAACCCTTGGGGAAGCTACCAGAAGGTGTGTGTCATAGGTCCCGGATAGGGTGATCTCTCACAGAGCTGTGAGGCTCCTGGGGGAAGG
Organism: Mesoplodon mirus; assembly: GCF_964341445.2. Classification (NCBI taxonomy): domain Eukaryota; kingdom Metazoa; phylum Chordata; class Mammalia; order Artiodactyla; family Ziphiidae; genus Mesoplodon; species Mesoplodon mirus. The sequence goes on from NC_138983.1 coordinate 63,275,176, forward strand.
ATGGCCCCTTATTCTTGTCTACTTTACCTGGAAGCTGCTTCTTAAGACGGAATGAAGGGAAGGCCAGGGCAGGGCAGGGTAGGGGTGCCTTTTTCTCCTGAGTCCTGGCTCAAACTAGCGAGCCATAAAATGGCCTTTGGTGGAGAGATCCTTCCTTGAGGCTAGAGAGGAGAGTCCCCAGGCCAGGCTAGACAGCTAGCTCCTGAAGGACCCCTGCAGGGGAAGGAAATTGGGTATCTCCTGGTCATCCAAAGCACCTGACAATGACATTTTTCTTTCATTCCACCATCTTGGTGTGAGAAGTGATGCTGATGTTTTCTGGGATGTTGTCAGTGTTGTGTACACCTTGCTGCTCTGGCTTCTGTCCCTCCAGCACCTCACGACGGCAATCATTGATGTGGCCACTTCCAAGGCTGAGCTCAGGCCAGGGCTTGAGGCAATCCTGATGGCCGCCTCAGTCCATTCCAGGGGGCTTGGAATCATCTTCCTACGGGTACACCTGGCATGGGGAGCACCAGGCTGGGCCTCTGGTTGGGCTCTTCCTGCTTCGCTGTGTTGGGATATCTATAGACTGGGCTTCTACTTTGGTCCCTTCTTCCTAGTTCACTTGGTAATACTTCCCTGAACTCAGACTGCCTGGGGCCCCACATCCACTTACGACCTTTGAACTGCTGTCCATTTCTTCAGCCACTGATGCAGGAAACGCTGGGCACCATGATCTAGCTTCATTTGATTCTACTTCACCTCTCATCTCTGTCATCTCTGCCTATTGGACTGGCTGTCTTAAATACTAATGCCAATCAGAAATGCCTTTTTTATCTGGGCTGGAACCCATGGCTCGGGGTTAATGAGGGAGCCCTCTCCATCTTCTCTTGTTCCTCTCCTTGGCCCTGCATGCTTCCTCTGTGTGCCCATTCTAGTAACGCTTAGCGTGGGCTGTGCTTCCTGTCCCACTAGACCCTCTATTGGAGTCTTCTCTCCTTTCCATAGGTTTCTCTTCTGTTGGTTGTGAGGGTTGCTGGGGGTCAGTGTGCAGCAGCCCTTTCCCCAGGGAGCTGATCTCCTAGTGTACCAGTGAGGGATGCTGACATTTTAGAGTCAAGTCTGTCATGTAAATACGTCCCAGAATATTATGGATCATCCTATGTCAGGACAATCATCAACCGACAGGATTAACCGGAATCTAAACGGCTCTGTCAAAGGTGAAGAAGGAGAAAAGCAGACTCTATTCCTCATTCTTTTGATTTTAATTCTCCCTGCCATGATGCAGGCAGATTTCACCTGAGTACACTCTAGGCTGACCTTTCACAGTCCCTTTCTCAATCCAGCTACCGAAATGACATTGTTTACATCCCTGAACTTGGGTCTGTAAGGTTCCTGCAGATGCAGGGTCCATTCTGTCTAATCACTGCCTCTTCCTTGGACATGGTTCCTAAAGATTTTGCCCAAGGCTGAAATTCCCTCATCCACCTACCCACCCACCCACTCATCCGTCCAGTCACTCAGTTAATGCTTCTGCCAGTTTCTGTGCTGTGCAATGAGAACACCGTGATAAACAAGTCAGACATGGTTTCTTCCCTCAGGGACCCTTGTGCCCTGCCTCTGTCCCCTCAGCACCACCTAGCCAGAGTCACTGATGTGTCCACCTCTGGGCCTGGGCTCGTTCTTGTGGGAACGACAGAAAAAAGCGGGGGAGATGGATGATAAACATGTAAACAATAATTAACGCTAGCCGGCTAAGTGTTATATAGGAAATAAATGGAACAGCAAAAGAGAACAGCAAGGAATTAGAGGGGAGACGTATTTAGAAAGAATGTTGGGAGTAGGCTTTCTGAGGAAGTGACATTTAAGCTGAGATCTGAAGGATATGGTGGAGGGACAAAAATGCGCAGGCAGCAGGAAATAAAATATGCTAAGGCCCTGAGATGGGAAAGAAAATGTGTTCCAGGAATGGAAAGCAGCATGGCTGACGTACAGCAAATGAGAACGTGGCAGGAAATGAGACTAGGGAGGTAGGCAGGAGACATATTAATGCACAGCTTTTTGGTCATGGTAAAAAAGTTAGAAAGGGAAAAGGCTTAGATAAGGGCTGATGTGATCTGATTTATATTTTTAAAAGATTACTGTAGCTGCTATGGGGACAGTAGATTGGAGAGGGCCCCATGAAAGCGGGGAGACCAGGTAAGAACTATTGCAGTCTTTCAGCTGAGAGATCTGATGTCATGACACTGGAGACGCATTTTGGATATAGAACAGGAGGTTCAGATGTGGTAGGCAAGGAAGACTCCATGTATGACTCCCATGTTTCTGGCTTGAGAAACTGTGTGAATAACGGTGCCATTAACAGAGATATGGAGACTGCAAGCAGAGAAGTTTTGGAGTTTGAGGGAGGAAATCCAGAGTTCAGACTTGGGCATGTCTATTAGACATGTCCAAATGCGGCAAGTAGGCAGTTGGAGAAATGAGACTGGAGCTCGGAGAAGAGGTTGGGCTGAAGTCAATTTAATCAATGCTATCAGCACATGGAGACTAATGAGACAGGAGGACACTTTCTATCTGCTTCCCTGGCAGCTTTGCACGAGAGCTAAGGTTTTCCATGCTGCCTTGAGGAAAGAGGTTGGGGTGTGGGTCCCAGGATGCCCTTCTCATAGGAGCGAGGGCTCTTGGGTTCCTGCAGGATCAGGAATGTGCAGGAGTAGTGATTCAGTTGGGGCAGGGAGCTTTCTCTTCTCCACTGAACAAGCCTTTCCTAGGATTGCTCTAAATTCCATTGATTATTTTTCTGCTTTGCCCTAGAAACAGTTTTTATGTAAGCCCTCTCAGAAAGTGACAAATCATGGAAAAATCCTCTTGGATATGGATTCAACAAAGGCAGAGATGGCACATCTTGCTCTGTGGTGTGGAGGCCATCCCCAAGAATGTGCCAGAGGCCAAAGAGCTGGAAAATGGATGCAGGTGGCCAGGCTGAGTCACTGCAACTCTTCACTCCTAAGAAACCATACATAGCTTCACGTGATGTGGAGGGAGGGCAGAGGGGGGGCACTCAGATGTGTCTGACAGCCAAGGCAGGAAGGGAAGAATTGGACAAGGAGGAGAAATTTTATTTCTCTGGGGCAGGAGAACACAGCGTGCTTCTCCCACCAGGAGGAATTTTCCTGACTAGGGCTCCATTCTCTCCCACGGTTGAGCTCTCTGCGGGAGAAGACTGTGACTTGACCCCAGGAACCCTCCAGTGGGGGTTTCCGCTGCTATCATTCTTGACTTTATAGGACACATTTGGGGAAGCAGAGTCCTGCCCCTGCTCTCATCTGCAGAGCTTCCTGAGCTACTTCTCCAGGGATGAAGTGCCTGCTTCTGCTCCTCGTTTCTTTGATTTACTTCTCCCCACTCCCTCCCAACCCCGGTCTCCTTTCTTACATCTTTATTTCCCAACTCTCCACCTCACAATGGAATGAAGTGGTGTGTAGGGCCTGACGCAGTTGGCCATAACTGTAGAATGTTGATGGTGGGAACAGAACGTGAGGAAAGAGCAGAGAAGCTTCTATGCACCTTGACCCAAGAAGGTACCTCTTCAAGCTCCAAGGCTGCAATACTCAGTAATCAAGGAGAAGGCACAGGGTGCAGATGAACTTCTGGTGGGCCAAGAGAAGGGGGGCAGCTGTCTCCATGGGCACATTTGCTACAAGACCACTTTTAAGGTGGCATGTTGACAGGACAGTTGTCAAGATTATAAAGAAGAGAGATAGTGGAAGCAATGTGGAAAGCACCAGCATCAACGAGGAGAGATGGTAGTCAACATGCGGCCCTGGTGGTCCTTCTTCCTCACTACCCTCTCCCATCCCCAGGTGCTTCTCCCTAAGGTTAAAACCTATCCCCCTCTGGGGATGAGACAATGTAGGGAGCCAAGGCAATGGCTGTTGAAAGTGCAGTCACAGAGGTCTCTCTGGGGCACCTAGTGGCCCAGGAGTGGCGGGCACAGGAGCTCTGGATACCTCCCCCTTTCTTTTTTCTCCACTCCTTATGAGTTTTATGGAGTTAGCACAACAACCCTGGACAAACACTCCAATGGCTTCTCATCTTTCTCAGAGTAAAATCCAAAGTTCTTATCACTAACCTAAGACTCTTTGTGACTTGGTCTCCCACTGCTTCTCCTACTACATTCTCCCTGTTCACTTTATTCCAGCCACACTGGCCTCCTTGCTGTTCCTTGACCATGCTGGCACGTTACGTCTCAGGGTCTTTGCATTTGCTGTTCCCTCAGCTTGGAAAGCTTTTCTGAGACCTGTGTGGCCCATTCCCTCATTCAGGCTGCTGTTCAAATGCTACCTTAACAGAAAAGCTTTCTCCAGGCATCCTTCCTAAATCAGACACCTCCCTCGGTCATCTTTCCAGACTATCCATCCCTTACCATGCTTAATTTTTCTTTATAGCTCTTTATCACCCTGTAACATATTACATATCTATCTGTTTGTTTCTTGTCTGTCTTTCCCTGCTTGAATGTAACTATTCACTACTGCATGCTCAAAGCCTAAAACAGGATCTGGCACATGTAGGAATTCAATAAATATTTGTTGGGTGAGTGAATGAATGACTAAATCTGATGGAAGTAGAGGTTTGGGTGACTCGCTAGCATTGACATGTAATCTGCACAGTGAATGTTTGTCACAGTTATCAACATTTTCTTCAAATTAAATCCATTTTCTAGTAATCTTGTCTCATCAGTGCAAGAGACCTCCTCAGTGTTGGGCCGAGAGCCAGGCTATTCCTGGAAAGATTTGCAGGATAGGCCAGCAGGATGATGCTCGAGTTGGGCCCCTGATGCCTGAGAAGAGGGTCATAGCACTCCTGGGACTTTCATGATGTTGTCACACTTATTTGAATTTCCATGCAAGGAAGCCTGGGCTATGTCCCTCTCTGTGGGTGAAGTGGAGGGAAGGGGTGTATTAGTCAGGGTTCTCCAGAGAAACAGAACCAACAGGACACACACACATACGAGTTTATATATTATATATTATTTATCTATCTATCATCCATCTATCAATCTATCTATCTATCTATCATCTATATATCGAGAGGTATCAGAAAGCTGTTTGGAGCACAGACAGGAGATGGGTAAGACTGGAAAAGGGGAGTCAGTTAAGAGGAAAGAATGGGAGATGAGAGAGGTATAGATTTGAAGAAAGAGAAATTAAGGGAGTGTCAGCTGAAGACCCCTGCCTCAGTAGAGTAGATGCAGAGGCTATCCTGAAAATACTGAGGTTGGCAAAGGAAGTTTGGGGGGTTTGAAGGGAGAAGATAAGGGCAGCCTGCTGGCCGGAGAAGTGGAGAGACTCCTGGGCTGAATGAGGAGCTACAGGAAGGCTCCCTGGTAGATGGAGAGTGTGACTCACAGTGGGGTCAAACTTCCTCCATAAGTGAGCCTCCCACAGCCCTCGTTGGCAAAGGGTGTGGGGATCAGGGAACAGGGGACCAGGAGTCAAGAGAGCCAGAGGGTGATGGCTGACGTGTACTGGGGGACCTGGGAGAGGTCCAGAGCCTGGAGGTTATCTGGGAGCTCCAGGGCAGGCTGTGCAGAAACAGGGAAATACGAGGTTGGACTGGAGGCTGCTCTCTCCAAGGGGGAGTCCACAGCCAGAGGAAGCGGCAGGGGTTCCTCATGGTGACCACGTCTTCATGTCCTTGTAGATACTCGTCCCCGGTCTGGAACAACCCTGCCCCTGATGTATCCTTGCAGTGGCAGCCCCAGGCTCTCCTCTTTCCCTGACCGCTCAGGTGGAGACAGTCATCTCCTTCTCAGCACTTCCAGCGCCTGGATTTGCTTCCTCACAGCAATTTTCAGGCTGGATGGAAGGTGACCCTATCCATCTCCTCCTCCCATTCCCCACATCCCCAACCATGGGGCTGTGACTTCTTGAGGGGACAAGCTTAAGTCTTGCTCATTTGTGGAGCCCCTGAGCCTGGGACAGCTGGTCACAGCTGGTCACAGCCCTCTGGGGGGTGTTCAAAGAACTATGTCTTGAAATGGGGCTCTCCTGACCATCGGTTTATGCCCAGGACCCCAAGTGAGAGTAAACAGATGGGCCGTGGTGGGAGGCTGGATGTCTCCTCTCCTTCACCCTTTGCTCTCCCTCTCCTTTCCTCCCTCCCTCCCTTCCTTTTTTAAATTGAAGTATAATTGCTTTACAATATTGTATTCGTTTCAGGTGTACAGCGTAGTGATTCAGTATTTTTACAGATAATACTCCGTTTAAAGTTATTACAAGATAATGGCTATAACTCCTGCACTGTACAATCTATCCTTGTTGCTCATCTATTTTATACATATTCCCTCTTCTTTCTTTCCTCCTTCCTAACCCCGGCTCTTCCATATTCTGTTCTGGGGAAAGATGATAGAACGATCCAGACTGGAGAGTAGCGTCAAACGTACAAGGTCCGAGCAGCCCCCAGCCCCCAGCACCCCAGCGCGTTCAAGCTCAGACCTGCCTGCAGCAGGGACCGAGGCTCGTCCAGGCGGCCGAGGGAAGGCAGCGCCGAGCCCAGAAGCGGCAGCCCCAGCGACGGACGGCAGGGGGCGCCGCCAGGCCTGTCGCCTGGGCGCGTAGACAGTCGCCTCCCTGCCTCCACCCTCCACCCCCAGGTGATTTCAGACTGGGTTTGGAGCAGTATCGCAGACGGGGTGCTTACGGTCGCAGCCACCTGAGGGCTTGCGCTGCCACTCCTCGGCTGTGTAATCTAGTGCTACCTACAATCTTAGTTTTCACAGCTATAAAATGGGGATAGTATAAGACCATAAAATGTGAAAATGTTCTCAAAGCACTTTCACATCTGTCACTGTTAGAGGCTGGCTGTCCCTAAGACTTAAATTTCCCGACTTACAGCCTAATACCTTTTGCATCCATCAAACATGTTTGGCAGAGCTAAGGGTGAACAGTTCTCCTTGGGGTGGCCTGCTGCTCTGAGGACAGTAAGTTCTCCACCAACTACTGTAAACACTGTTGGCCTGACTCCTGCCTGGGCTTTTTATTACGTGGTGCCGGCGCAGTAGAGAGGGGATTGCGGGCAGCAAACAGGAATGAAAAGTTGCTCCCCCGACCCTTCTCAAGAGTCCTTTGTTTAGTCAACAGGTATTTATTGATCACCTATTATTTGTCAGGCTGTTCCAGGGACTGGGGATACAGTGGTGAGCCAGATAGCATGGAAGTTCTGGACCTTTGTTCACCTTTGAAGTCTTGACTAATCCTGCCCTAGATTAGTTTCAGGTTTGCCTAAACCGGGGACCAGAAGCCTCTGCCCCTCCACCCTTAATCCCAGCCCCTGCCCTCTGTTAATGACAGCCTTAGAGGAGCTCTGTTCCCCGGGGCAAAATGTCAGGCTCAGCAATGCCAAGGCTTCTGAAGGCCAGAGGTGACACCTCCTCCCGCCCATCTCCCCCACAACAGCTTCCTCGGGGATTTTTACCCTCATAAAGAATGGTGAGCTCTGGGCTTTGTCAGGCATGGGTTGTCCTCAGAGTCTGGCTGGCCTCAGCCAGAGCAAAGTGTGGCTGTTTGGGCTGCCTCCCTCTGCCTCTCCTCTACCACGCTCTCAGAGAACTCAGTCTCTCTCTAATTCCCCAGCCTCAACCCTGGGCGCCAGCTTGAGTCTTCCTGAAATTTCCCAGTTGCTGGTTGTCTCTGACTGTGTCCAAGTTTCTAATCCCCAGGGTCCCGCTTTTGCTCAGAGCTCAGGAGCCCAGGTCTAGAGCACCTGAGAAGTGAAACCCTGGCTGATGATCTCTGGGGATTCCCAAAGCACCCTGCTGAGGTGAAGGCAGCCCAGACCCCAGGATGGCACAAAAAGGCCTGGAGTCTGGTCTCCCTGCTCCTACTTGTTTGCTGTGTAATGTAAGTCGCTTTTCTTCTCTGGGCTCAGGTTACTTGTCTGTTCATCTATCCAGCCCATAAGCCTTTTGACTACTCGCCATCTCCTGGCACTGTTGGCTAAAGTGTCAGCCCCTTGGCATGGCGTTTAAGACCCCTCACCATCTGAGCCATCTAGGAGGGAGCTGGATGAGAGCTTTTGCTTCCTGAACTGCTCTAGTCTGCCCTGACTGCTCAGTCCTTCACACACCACCCCTGGAGCCACAGCTGGTCTCCCGTGCCAGACAGGCTGGCCGGGGCGCGCTCAGGGCACCTGAGTAAAGAGAAGCTCTGTCTTTCCTAGCATTTCTTGGGAATTCTGGCTGCCTGGTGCTAAAAGACCTGAGGGTTTGGGGACAGTCTCTCAGTCCCTGAATTCAGGTCTAACCTTGGGGGTGGGGAGGGGCACAGAGAAGCAGGTTATAATGAGAACCAGCTGACCTGGAGAGGCTCAGTGGGGTAGGTCTCTGCATGGACAGCCCAGGGAAGAAAAGGAAAGGTGGGAGGAGAAAGAGTTCTGTAGGAGACGAAACCAGGAGACCCGGAAGTGGTCATGGGCAGGTTGATTTGACTCAGGACTGGGGACTTGAGTTTGCTGCTGCCTTGGTGGCCAGACTTTCGGGGAGAGACAGCCTGGACAAGTTGGGTGTGTGTCCTACTCCGTTCACTTGACTGCAGTGCTTAGTTCAGGTTATGGCATGTCGCTCAAGAGACACCTATCAGGGCTTCCCCTGTGGCGCAGTGGTTGAGAGTCCGCCTGCCGATGCAGGGGACACGGGTTCGTGCCCCGGTCCACGAAGATCCCACATGCCGCGGAGCAGCTGGGCCCGTGAGCCATGGCCGCTGAGCCTGCGCGTCCGGAGCCTGTGCTCCACAACGGGAGAGGCCACAACTGTGAGAGGCCCGCGTACTGCAAAAAAAAAAAAAAAAAAAAAAAAAAAAGAGAGACATATATCAGAGTAAATTCCATGACTTGAACAAGAGCTTTGGGGAAGAGACTTGATCTTTTCCCATTGGACTTGCATCTGGGAAGATGAAGGCTTGAAGTTGCTGGGAATCATTTTCCCTTAGCTGTGAAATCTGAGATTGAAGTCAACAGGAGGAGCAGGGCAGAGGCAGAGCTCAGATGCCATCATTTGAGCCCCTTAAGGTGCTTTGCCTAAAGCTGCCCATCCCTGGGGCTTTTTAGTTTCATGGGCCCTTTTTTTGCTTGAACTTTTTTTGCTTGCACACTTTGTGTGCGTATGTGTGTGTGTTTTAATCACTTGCAACCAAAAAAGTCCTACCCAATATAGAGCCCATGATACAATTCATCTTTATTAAGACCAAAGTGATGGGGGATGATTCTTCAGGAGATCATTAGAACTCAGTCCCACAGTGACTCAGTGGCACTCATCTGCTAATGACTGCTGTCTTGTGCAGGGTCAGGTGAGGCCCCACCGATCCAGAGACTGGCAGCCTGGGGGCCTCAGGAGAGCTGTTTTATAGGTCCAAGTGAGGCAGGCCCAGAGCCTGTCCACCTGGGCACCATTGCACCTGCCTTGTGCCACTTGTATTACTGTCTGGCTACTGTCTGCAGCCCAGGGTAAGTCTGCTCACATAGTCCCAGGGAAAAGGGGTTAATCAGACACCAAGTCTGGGACTTAATCTCCTGGCAGGCACACCTGGGGAGGGGTTGTGTGCTTCTGAAGGTCCCACTTAGAAGCACAGGCTGGGAGAGAAATTCTGTGTTCCTCTGATGTCCTTCATCACAGCAGTCATGAAGTTGTCACTCCCTCATTATGACTTAACCTTCTGACAGCTCTTCCCCAAATGGATTTCTGGGTCTTGACCTGGAAAAGTGGGGCATAGACAGGGAGCAAGGGCCTCTGGACTGCAGAGGTCTCCAAATGTAGCAGATGCACATGAAGATGGGCTAGAACTGAATACTAGAGCAGAATATGTAGAATTTGCAGTTTTCTGGATTTACACTCAGCAGAATTTAAGTTACCTCAAGAGTAAATAGTCTATAGTTCCCATTCAGAGGAGAACTTTGTTGTCCTCAACAATATTTTTGCTGCCTGCATAAATGAGCCTCACTTTTTTTTTTTTTTGCGGTACACAGGCCTCTCACTGTTGTGGCCTCTCCCGTTGCAGAGCACAGGCTCCAGACGCGCAGGCTCAGCGGCCATGGCTCACGGGCCCAGCTGCTCCGCGGCATGTGGGATCTTCCCGGACCGGGGCACGAACCCGTGTCCCCTGCATCGGCAGGCGGACTCTCAACCACTGTGCCACCAGGGAAGCCCTGAGCCTCACTTTTATATGTTCCAATTTTCATATAACTTTCACTTGTGTAACTACACATTGATACCTTGAAACTGGTACTTCATCTATCAGCTGAGGGGATTTGTGTTCCCTCTTTGTGGCCACTTGCTACCTGCTGCTGCTAGGGGCTGAAAGCCTGGGTCGCTACCTTGGGGTGGAGGTACAGGAAATGTGTATGGCAGAGTTGGTTTCATTTCCCACAATGTGCCGAGGGGACCCCAAATTCCCTGGATACCTGGGGCCTGGAGCTTGCCTGTTGACATCAGATTGCTGAACAGGGTGGGTGCTTCCATCTCCCCTCTCCCCTCCTGTGGTCCTTGCATCTGGTGGGAGTGGGGAAGGAGTTCGGTGGCTGGTGGTTCTAGGTGATGGCAAAGGTGGTCTTCTGGCTGGAGATGGTGGAGATTTTGCCCATCTGTGGTAGCGGAGAAGATGAGGGTGGAGAGGGATGGTGGAATCACAGAATAGGAGCTACAGCCTGGGCCTCTCCAGGCCCTATGGAGCAACAGGGGGGATGCCCGTGAAGGCTTCTTGCACCTTCCAGGACCCAAAGCAGGCATAATGCCTGTGATCTTTTTGCACATGTAAAACTGATATGTTTAATTACCCCTTACATTATTGTTTTCCTGAGGAGACCCAGTTACAAAGATTATCACTAGAGGGCAGGAGAGACTTCAGCGAGAGAGCAGGCTTCCAGCCAGGGCCACCACTTCTCCCATAGACTGGGGCTGAGATGCCTAAAGCTTTCCCATTCATATAGAAAATGAGAATGTGTATGATGCACTGGGGTAAACTGAAGGGGACTTGGGGATACATATTTGGGCTTAGTGGGAAAGTGCATATCATCTTTTTCATGTTTTGAAATTATAGTAAGATACAAAGTAAAGGAAAATAGTAATACTGAATTTGTTTAAAATTCTAAATAAAATTATTTCAAATATTTTATGGTTAAACGTGAGCTGGCTTCCACTCACATCTCTTTTTATATCTAATTTTAAACTGAAATGGAAACATGAAACTTCTGATCAAGATTTTTAATTATTTCTTCAAATTCTTGATAATCATCATTGACAAGAAAATTCATTGGTACAAACTGGTGATAAAACATTAAAAACAACTTTATAGCCACTAAAAAATTTATAGCAGTTGAAATTACATTGAAAGACTCTAAGCTTTTTCTCACCTTCCATTGACTAATGCAGTGTTGAAATTTCTTGTGATAAGGCATTGGATTTAACATCCATCAGATCTCTTGGATTTGAGTGTACTGAAATAATGCTGAAGCATTAATTAGCAGAATACACATGCATTTTTAGAGAAGTCACCCTGCAGCCAGCCCGGATGTAACTAAAAAAAGTTCAGCTGCTGCAAAAGATAAGAAGCAGCCCATATACATAGAGTAACCATTGTCCTGATTAGTCCTGAAGGGTTCTGATTTATGTCTTCTGACCTGACATGACTATTCATAGCACCTCCTTTCACTCCAGAAAACAAAACTGCATCAGTCTGGTGCTGATACATATAACATGGACGAATCTCAAAAACATTATCCTGAGTGAAAGAAGCCAGACACAAAAAAATGCATGTTGTATGATTGATTTCATTTATTTGAAATTCTAGAACAGGCACAACAAATTTGTAGTGATAGAAAGCAGATGAATAGTTGTCTGGGGCAGTGCTGGGGGTGAGGTGGGAGATGACTGCAAAGGGCTACGTAGGAAATTTAGGCAAGGTTTTCTATCTAGGTTGTGGCAGTGGTCACCCTGGTAGATCATCCACTTATACATTTGTTAAAACTCATAGTACTGTATATTAAAAATAGGTGCCTTTTATTGCATATAAATGATACCTTATTAAAGTTGATTTAAAAAAAGAAAGTGTACCAGTTTGGACAATAAATTATATGGCTTGTGTACATATGCATGAAGAGAGAGATTTAGGGCTGCCATCTGATGCTGTGCCCGCCAGGAGCTCCCTCCCTCTCTTCTTCCCCTGCCCCTGCCCCCTTGGTGGGCACTCTGTGGTCCCTGGGCACTTGGGACACACTCCTCCTGGTGCACAGCAGGCAGTGGCACACTCTGCAGCTGGTGGCTGGGGGATGTGTGCAGGTGGTGGGGGCCCCCTTCTCTGACTGGGGGAAGATCAGTGTCCTTGTGCCTAAGGGGGCTTGCTTGAAGGGGGCGGCCCTCCAAGAAGCTGTAGGCCAGGCTCTCCCCAGGAGTGACCAGCCCACGTGCTCCAGGTCCCCGAGCACGCCGGGGCTGCAGACATCACACCACTTTGCTGCACACCTTTGGCCCACTGGAGGCACGCCTACTAGAAAGCTTTGGCCTCGGGAGGGTGCCTATGCCAGTCCCTAAGGTTTACTCCTGAGGCTGGAGTCAGAAATGGGAAAGATCTATGTAAAGGAAATAAACCAACGCCCACTTCTTGGCCCCAGGAAGAAGAAGAATGAGAGACAAGAGAACAGTCAGACACTTGGGTCTTAAATCCCCTTCCTGGACTTTGGTCTAGAGCGGGTGTTGGCACACTTTTCTGTAAAGGGCTAGATACGTGTTTTAGGCTTTTGGGTTGTCCCATCTCTGTTGCAACCACTAAACTCTGCCCTGTCATTTGAAAGCAGCCATGGACAACATGGAAGTGAATGACTGTGGTCACGTTCCAGTACAACTTTATTTATGGACGCTGAAATTTGAATCCATGTAATTTTTATGTGTCACAAAATGTGATTCTTCTTTTGAGTTTTTCCAGCCATTTAAAAATGGAGAAAACATTCTTAGCTTACAGGCCTTACAAAACAGATGGTGGGCTGGATTTGGCTGGCTGGGCACAGCTTGCCAGTTGCTGGTCTGGAGAGGTGTGTTTAGTATGGGGATCCTGAGGGTGCAGGGCTTCTGGAAAGGGATGGCTCTTGGATTTCTGGTGTTCAACATAGTTAAAGATGCCATGACCTTTAGCTTTACTGAGATGTTCTCTCAGTTCCTGTTTGTTTTGCACCTAAACCAGAAGTTCTCTCTCAGCCCCTGAAGAACTTTCTGAGTACAACCCCCAACCATAATATACAAATGTATTATTTGACTTTCAGTCATTTGATTTGGACTTTCAAATAAGTTTTCAGAACTCATTTGGCATGACAAATTAAAATAAAAGAGGGCCATAAATTGACATAGAAATGTGTTAGGAACCAAAGGTTACGAGTAACCAAATTCTGTGTTTTGAGGTCTATACCAAGGTTTGTGTGGGGTGACTCCCTGAATAAAGTCCAGGGCAGGGGCCCCTTCAGGTACCATTATAGGGAACTAATTCGACACTGGACCAAGAGTCCACTGTAGTCACTGCCCCTGGTACCTAGAGTAGGTAGGCCAGGTAAGCAGTGTCCCTGTGGGAAGGGCCAGGTTAGGGCCTGTTTCTGGGCATGCGCGATACTTAACACCTGCATGCCTTTAGCTCCGCTTTCATTCGCAGGCGTCCTCAGCCAGCTCCGCTTTGCTTCCTGCCTCCTCCTTCCTGGGCCCCACGCCTTACTCTCATTCTGCGCCCCTGGATCCTTTCTTTCCTTATCCCTTTTCCTCCTCCTTGTCACTTGCACAGTCGTTTGGGTTTTGTTCTCGGGTTTTTCCTGACATCAGGAGTTGGTGCCCCAGGGCGGTGTTGCGGCATAGCTCTTGTCCCTCCCCCACCCTGTCCCTTGGGGGGTCTCCTGCGCCCACTGTTTGTGAATTATGTGAGAGAAAATGGCAGTTTGGCTCAGGAATAGTGAAGCTGGATAGCATCCCTGGCTCCCTTCGCTTGCTCCTCCGTTGGAAGTCAGCCTACAGAGTCCTGCTCCCGGGTCGGTGTGGCCATCGGTGGGCTGGCCGCCCTGACCTCTTCTCCGTTCCCTTCCCTCCCTCCCTCTGTCCTTTCCGTCACTAACTATCTTCTCTGTATAGTTAATAGATTATAATTTTGGGTTCTCAGGCCTGCCTCCCCTCAGGGGCTGGTCTGGGCTGTGTGTGTCCCTCCAGGACCTAAAACAGGGCCAGGCCCAGAGTGGGCCTTGGTAATACTTGTTGGCTGGAATTGAATTGGCAGTTCATTAGCGGGACCTATCCAGTCTGGCTGGAACCTGGGAGCTTTAGCCAGCCCCTGCTGCCTGTCCTCAAGGGACCTCAGTCACGGAGGATGCCTGTGGGTCACTTACTCCAGAACATTCTCCTGTGTCGACTAACAGGGCATCCAGGGGCGAGGAGGGTTGGGGACCTAGGAAGGAGCCCTGTAACACCACAGGGCAGGGAGGGATGCAGACGGTGACAAGGTCAAGGCTACAGAAAGGGACTTTGGCAGGAGCATTGCCATGGGGTGGGGACAGCGAGAGAGGAAGCAGAGATCAGGGGGAGTGAGATCTGTGCCCCAGACATGGTCCTGCTTTTCCTGCTGGAGCCCTGCCCTGCTGGAGAGAGAAGTTGGTTGCCTCTCCCAGGGAGAATCAGGCCTCGCAGGCAGGAGTTTAAGAGCTCCGTCAGCATCCCCAAGGTCTAATTATGGAAGCTGGGGACCCAGGCTCTTCCCTCTGCTGTGGTCTGTTGAGAGGGAGTCAACTCTCAGGTTGCCTTTGCTGAGGGCTCTAGGGGATAACTGCTGTGGGAAAGGGCAATTTTGGGCGGCAGGAAGGGGATTTCTCTGAGGCCCGGTATTTTGTGGATCGAGTGGAGGCACCTGGGTGGCTTTGGAAAATTGGTGGGTGGAGCCACGCAGCTTGCCCTCTGTGGCGCTGGCCCGAGCTGTGGCTGCTGCTTCCATCTTTAACGCGTTTGTTCTTTCCTTCACAAAGGACAGTAAACGGAGAGCTTCTAGCGTCAGGCTCTGCATAGACACTGACAGGAAGCTCACAGCCTAGAGCGTGGAGGGGGATGCACGTGTCAGGTGATGTATGCTTTAATAAGGAACTGCACAGAACGACGAGGTGGGGCTCAAGAGGGAGCGTCGAACTCTGCCCGGAGGTGGGGCTCGTGGGGACGCCTTCCGGGAGCAAATGGCACTTTTGCAGAAGTGGGTGGGGAGGCGGGAGGATGGTAATTTTCAGCAGCATTTGCAAAGGAGTGGCTGTGAGAGAGAGCTCTCATCCTTCCCTTCAGGCGGTCAGGAAGCTTTGCCACAGTGCTCGGGAGGGGAATTCAGGATGTTCTTTTAGGAACTCCTAGGGGGTCCACCATGAGGGGTATGGTCCACACTGCAGTGGGGTCTGAAAGAGTTAAATGCTATTGGCTTCCACTAAAGCTTCCAGGAAAGTAGACTGCTGGCTGCTGGCTGCTGGGTGTGCATTCTATTCTTCCAGTCTAGGGGGGGCTCTGCAGTCCCACAACCCCTTCCTCTACCTCCCCTCAGCCTCAACTGCAGCCCCTAGAGAAAGCCTTGGAATATGAGACAGAGGCTCAAAACAAGGCCCCTGGGTGTGACAGCCGTGGTAGTGGCCGCCACCAGGGTTAGACTGTGGGTGTCTGGTGGGTGTGGACCCACCAGATACCCACAATCTATTGTTTTATAAATTATTATTAAATAAATAATTTATTTAATTAATATAAAAATTAAATTTATATTAATTTTTATTTTATATCGGAGTATGGTTGATTTACAATGTTCTGTTAGTTTCAGGTGTACAGCAAAGGAATTCAGTCATACATATACATATATCCATTCTTTTTCAGATTCTTTTTCCATGTAAGTTATTACAGAATATTGAATGGAGTTCCCTGTGCTGTACAGTATGTCCTCGTTTATTATCTATTTTATATATAGTAGTGTGTATATGTTAAATCCCAAACTCCTGATTTATCCCTCCCCGTCACCTCTCCCCTTTGGTAACTGTAAGTTTGCTCTTTATGTCTGCGAGTCTGTCTCCGTCTTGTGAATAGGTTCATTTGTATCATTTTTTTAGATTCCACATAGAAGTGATATCACATGGTATTTGTCTTTCTCTGTCTGACTTACTTCACTTAGCATGATAATCTCTAGGTCCCTCTATGTTGCAAATGGCAACATTTCATTCTTTCCAGCTTCCAATTAACACCGGTGTCTGCTCCAGTCTCATGGCTTCCAAGACAGCAGTGTAGTCACCAGGATATCCCCTGGGAATCCTGGTCCCCGTTCAGGTGTTGGAGGAGCTTAATAGCATCAAGACTTGATTTCTCTTCCAGGAATGGATGATTTGGGGATGTTGGCTCCCATGTCAGCAGAATGGAGACTGGACTTATTGAAGCTTGAGAAGTTTTATAGAATGTTAGTAGCTGAAAATACTTCAGAGTTCTTGCCCTGGACGTCTCAAATCGGGATATGCAATGCTGTGCCAAATTAGGATAAATATGGACCATCTTCCTGGCGCATCAATTTGATGTGAGTTATCTATGGGCAATACCACTCCCATCTATGTTTATTAAAACAAATATACATATAGGAATAGAATGCAAACTTTGCATAAATGTTTAAGAGAATGGGGAGCCCGGACAGAAATCTTGAGTTTCAGGAGCATATTCAGGCTCTCCTCCCAGACCCTTGCGATTTGCATTCTTTCCTCTGCTCTGAGTATTGTCACTCTCTCCACCTTTTACAAATGACAAAACTACATCCAGAGAGGTGGGCCAGTGACTTGCCTAAGTGATACCGCAGAATGAGAGGTGGGTGTGTGACTGGAATCCACATGGCTGGACTCCACATTTAGCATGTTGTCTGCCACGCAAAAGCGAATCCAAAGTGCCATGTTTGAGTATTTTGGTTTCAGTCGTGCCACAGAAATAACTAAATCTCACCTGTTAAAGTGGACTTTGAGCATGTTGGAGGGAAGGTAGGGCAGTGGAAGGGTCAGGGACTGAAAGTCAAGAGACTGAATTTTATCCTTGAGCAGTTCTTTCAGTAATTAAGTTCTGTGACTTTAGGCAAGTTGCTCATCTTCCCTGTGCTTGGCTTTCCTTATCTGTAAAATGTGGTGGCTACACAAGATACTGTCTAACAACCTGGCCTTCTACGAAGTGGGACAATGCTTGCCTTCCCAGACCCTCCAGACCTGCAGCTGGGCTCCTCCTGGCCATTCTAGAGCCCCTGAGGGAGGGGCAGCTTGCAGCCTAGTTGGCACCCCCTGCGTAACAGTGATCAAGGAAGGCTGCAAATGGGGCTTGGACAGGGTCTGGAAAATCAGCCTTCTACAGGATGCCTCCTGCCTTTGTTTGGGATCATCAGGCTACAAGGTCAAGGTCAGAGCCACTCAAGCTGTCCTTGTAAGGGTGCTTGTATGAGGATACACTGGGCAATCTCATAGCCTCGGGGAGGAAGAACTGCCTGATCCTGGCAGTGCCTGCCTGATCCTGGCACCCAAAGCTGCCCCCACTTCCCGGGGCAGCAGCATCTTTCATCTTCGCAGCTTTCTCTCTCCTCTCATCTTGACTGGCTTCCTCTGCTTGCACACGGCCAACCTGGCTGCCAGCCCAGGAAGGGTGTTGCCCACAGCTTCTCTGTCTGCTACAGAGAGAGAGCTATAAGCTTGGCTGGCTGCTGAGCTAGGTAGGGTGATAGGAGCCTCACCAATCAGTATGTAAATTTTATTCAACTCTCCTGCTTTTAGTCTGGCGCCTCACCTTTACCTTCCCTGTGCCAGGGATCTCTTATCCTTGTTTCTGCAGAGACTAAACCATTTATTTCCCAGCATGATAGTTTCCTGGCAGGGCAGGATTAGGGAAGGACTCTGGGAAAGCCAACTCTTCCTTGTAAAGACTTTCTCCCTATCCTCCTGTTTTCAGCCCCATTTCTCACCTTGGCTCAAATTCATGAGCCTTGCTGGGGTTCACTGAATGGAACCAGCTTGCTTCTTGTTGGCATCCCCACCTCCCCCTTTGCAGGCACTTTGGTTTCAGCTTTCTCTGCTTTGCTCAGTTGACATTATCCAGCCTCTTGCCTCTTCTAAGGGTTTATTAACTTCTGTTGTCCTCTGTCACCGTCATGCCATTTTCTTTGCTCTTGTGGACTCATTCTTTTTTATGTCATCACTTTTACTTTAGTGGGTGTCAGGAGGGAATGGAGATACACATGTGTTTAAACCCCCCTATGCTTAAGTGGAAGTCCCAGTCACCATTCAAGACATTCTTATGTCTCCATCGGTCCTTTGAAACTCTTCTTGTCAAGGACACACATTATTTTCATGTTGCCAAGTCTAGAGGTCACTTCACTGACCTCGCAATACTGTCTCTCAGCAGCATCCCACATACTTGACCCCTCCCTTCTTCGTGAACAACTGGCCTCTTTTGACCTTCAAGATGACCCATTCTTCTGATTTGTCTGTTTCATCCACTGGCTACCTTCACTCTCTTTTGCTAATTCTCCCTCTTCTGAGAATCCCCATGGACTCTTTCCTTGACCCTCTTCTCTCTTCTACCTATATACTTTCCCTAGTAGATCTGATCTAGTCCTGGGTCTTTAAATACCTCCTAAAAGCCAGTGACCCCCACATATCCACCTCCAGCCCCGATACCCCCTGAACTCCAACTTACTGGACATCTCTATTTACATACCTAACAAGCATCTCAAACTAGAACTCTTGATTTTCCCTTGAACCTGTTCCTTCCTGGTGCTCTCCATCTAAGTAAATGACATGCCCACATATCCAGTTGTTCAAGACCAAAACACAAGATCATGCTTCACTCTGTTCTCTCCTTCTCTGCTCCCATTTACTACATCAGCAAGCCCTGTCAGTGCCTCCACAATGTACTATTATGTCCACTTCTTTCCAGTTCCACCGCAACTACCCCATCAAGGCTGCCATCATGTCTTGCTTGGACTATGCCAATTACCTCCTGATTGATTTCCCTGCTTCCACCATTGCTCCCCATGTCCCATAAGCCACCTTCTACACTGCAGCCAAAATGATTCCATTAAAAATATCTATCAGGCCCCAATTCACCTAAAGCAGGAATCAGGAAATGACAGCCTGCTGGCTAAATCTGGCCTGCTACTTGTTTTTATATGAACCCTAAGCCAAGAATGGTGCTAACATCTTGCAAAAAAATCAAAAGAATAATATTTCATGTCACATGAAAATTATATGAAATTCAAATTTTAGTGTTTATAAATAAAGTCATATTGGAGCACAGCTATATGCAGTCACTTATGTATTGCCTACAGCTGCTTTTGCACTACAAGGACAGAGTTGAGAGGCTGTGATAGAGCCCTTATGGCCTCAAAACCCAAAATATTTACTATATGGATCTTTACAGAAAAAGTTTACTAACTCCTGACCTAATCACAAATAGAGTTCTACACTTTGATCATTTAAAATTTGGTGATGGGAGTGTATGGACAGCATGTGTTTTCCTTGTGAGAATTAAGGAATTATTCAAACCATTTGTTTCATTGGGAGAAACTCTTTGGATTGGGCTAAATATACAATAATTCTAAATAAAAAAGAAAATAGATTCTTTCATGTCATTTGAAATCTAAGAGCCAAGATGCACTAATTATCAGAAGTTATTTAAAAATTCAGTCAAAACAAGACTTGCTAATGGATTGGGATGAATAACTTCCTCACCTGTCTTGTAAACATGTTCTTAATTTAGAAATCAGCTGTCCATTAGCAAATAAAATATGGAAGAGAGTTTGTACTAAAAAAATGTCTGTCAGGTTATTCTACTCTCTTAAGATTCTCCAGTGATTTCCTATTCCCTTTAAAATAAAACCCAAGCTTTTTACCATGGCCTCTGCTCTTCTACAAACTCCTTCTACCACCCTCTCTTGTTTTACAGGCTTCAGCCACACTGGCCTTTCTGTTGCTCTCTTATTTCTGCCCCAGGACCTTTATACTTGCTCTTCCTTTTGTCCAGAATGTTCATTGCAGCCACAGCTCCTTCTCTTTCATGTGAAAGCTCATATTTACCTCTTCAGAGAGGTTTTCTTAGTCTATTTTATCTAGAGTAGGCAACCTTTCTCCCAAATGACTCTCTAGAATATCACTTTGTTTTATTTGCATTAAAAAAAATTCATGGTGGGACTTCCCTGGTGGCGCAGTGGTTAAGAATCCGCCTGCCAATGCAGGGGACACAGGTTCAATCCCTGGTCCAGGAAGATCCCACATGCTGCAGAGCATATAAGCCTGAGTGCCACAACTGCTGAGCCTGTGCTCTAGAGCCCATGAGCCACAACTACTGAAGCCCGCACGCATAGAGTCCATGCTCCACAACAAGAGAAGCCACCACAATGAGAAGCCCGAGCACCGCAACGAAGAGTAGCACCTGCTCGCCACAATTAGAGAAAGCCTGCGAGCAGCAACAAAGACCCAACACAGCCAAAAGTAAATAAATTTATTTAAAAATAAAACAAAATAAAAAATTCATGGCAAGTATCATTATCCAAACTTACCTTCTTTATTTGTTTATTTGCATATAATTTAACTCTCCCACTAAAAAATTAGCTCCCTAAGGAAGGGCCCTTGTCTGTCCTGTTCATTTTTTTTTTTTTTTGCAGTATGCGGGCCTCTCACTGTTGTGGCCTCTCCCGTTGCGGAGCACAGGCTCCGGACGCACAGGCTCAGCGGCCATGGCTCACAGGCCCATCCGCTCCGCGGCACGTGGGATCCTCCCGGACCGGGGCACGAACCCGTGCCCCCTGCATCGGCAGGCGGACCCCCAACCACTGCGCCACCAGGGAAGCCCTGTCTTGTTCATTTTTTGTGTGTGTGTTTCTCCACTTACACAGTGCTTGAAATACAGGAGGTGCTGGATAAATATCTGTGCATTAAATTAATGAATGACCAGTTAAGTTAAAGGGAATAGGAACAGGGACAGATCCCAGAGAAGGGGATGTAGGTAGCACAGTCACCTCCAAATTTTGTCTTTTGAACTTCTGCTTCCTTTCCTCACTCTAGGCTAGGGTATTACATGAGATCTGGCACTTTTATATAGAGTCAGCAAGCAGAATTGAAGGACAAAGGGGAGGACAAGAAGATTGGGAGTGGGAGGCTGGCTCAGTGGCACAGCTCTGCAAAGGTTTTGCTCTGTTCCTCCGCCCCAAGCAGCACAGTTTTCTCTTGGGACATTCTGTAACTTTCCACGCAACTGTCTCCCACAGCTTTTTGTGGGTAGTTTTCCACATGGTCAGTCAGCTCCACCAAGTGTGGGCCGTGGAACGTCTGGGATGGTCCTGAGACTATCCGAAGGATGGCGTGGTGTGTTGTTTGTACCTGGAACCAATTCCCTGCTCTCCTTTGTGTAGGAAAGTCCAGGAGTGACACACAGGGTGTTCCTTTGTGGCTCTTTTTAAAGGGAATGGTTCAAAGAAGCTCACTTTGCCTCTACGTTAAAACTGGAATCTGTGGTCTGCAGCTCAGAGAAGATGTGGCGACACAGATTCTCCTTGGGAGTTTGGGCTGTAGTCTGGGAAATGACTATTTAGCAGTTTCCTTTCCTTTGTGTTGCTGTGTGGTTATTAAAGGTTTTGATTTGGGGAAAAAAACAAACACAAAAATAGCAACAAATATATTTATTAAAAAAGAGGGAGAGAGAAAATGTTCACCTTTTGAAGAAGGCAAAGTGGGAAGCCGGGCGCCTGAGCACATTTCCTCTGTGAGTGACTTGAGGCTCTAGGGTGGTCACAGCGCTCCGGCAGAATTTTTACAGAACTAGGGAAGTGGTGGACCAAGTTTTGGAAACTCCGCCGCCTCTTCTGATGCCCATAACCCAGGGAAGGCTCTACCCTAAGGTGAGCTGGGGAGCAGCAGCTGCCCAAGGGGGCTTTGCAGAGCTCTCCCACCCCTCCCGCCTTGCCTGCAGTCCTGGGGCCGTGACTGCGCTCCCATCAGTGACTCAGGGAAGCAGGATGCTCAGTCAACTTGCAAGACTGGGCATCTCCCAGCAACACATTCTTATTGTCTTAGAAGCACAGCTGCTGGCAAGTTCCTTGGTCATATCTCAGTGATCTGTGTACTTGTTTCTTGGGCCTCCTTATGTCTGATCCAGTTCTTAGTCCAGATCTTGCTTCTTAATTAACTCAGGCGCTTGTGTAATAAGTGGCATACCCACATTGTGATGAGGCCTGTTCAGGCCTTATTCTCTTACATTCTGGCTTGTTCTATGAGTTTCTAAGGATGTGGGTTGGGGAGGCAGGGAGAGCTGTTACCGGGTCTGCCCAATCTGGGCACCAGGATCTATGCAGTGACTGCCTGTTGGAAGCCACCAGGCCAAGGTGTCTTTCTATAACGGCAGGTGTCTTATCACCAAAGCCAGTGAATGGCTTTCCTTGGAACTCTAGAAAGACAATGACAACACAAAGGTTAGTCTAGAAGGACTGAGCTGACACTGGGGGATGAGAACTATGGGAGTGGACTGAAGCAAATGGATATACACAGGAAACCACACAGAAGATGAAGAGTTCTTCAGTTATTGATGCTAATTCCTCTTCACTAGGGGACTATGACAACAACAGCCAGCTGTGGCTGAGGAATCATCTCTGTCCTGATTCTGTTAGCATCCTCTCCTTTTGTTGTCTTACCCTGGTTTTAGTTCCTTTTTTATTTTTTAATTAATTTATTTATTTATTATTTATTTTTAGTTGCCTTGGGTCTTTGTTGCCGTGTGCGGGCTTTCTCTAGTTGCGGTGAGCGGGGGCTACTCTTCGTTGCAGTGTGCAGGCTTCTTATTGCGGTGGCTTCTCTTGTTGTGGAGCACAGGCTCTAGGTGTGCAGGCTTCAGTAGTTGTAGCATGGGGGCTCAGTAGTTGTGGCTCACAGACTCTAGAGTGCAGGCTCAGTAGTTGTGGCACATGGGCTTATTTGCTCCGTGGCATGTGGGATCTTCCTGGACCAGGGCTCGAACCCATGTCCCCTGCATTGACAGGCGGGTTCTTAACCACTGCGCCACCGGGAAGCCCCTGGTTTTAGTTCTCAATCCTCATTTTTGTCTCAAGTTGTTTGTATACTGCGTTATCTACCCTGAAATGATATACTTTCTGAAACTGGGATTTAGTGTCAAGAGTGGAAAATTCCCAGCCTTTCCACCAGCAGTTGCTCAAAGTTCACAGTAAACAAGCAGGTCTGTAGTGATTATGCTTTTGAGGAGGTATAATTTCATCCAATGTGTCTGGCTCTGCATGGACTTCTCAAGATTCCAGTGACAGCCTTTGGGCCACGGAGTCAACATAACATGAAAACAGTCCCCTATATTTATCCAAAAAAAAAAAAGTGAAAACACTAATTCAAAAAGATATATGCACCCCAGTGTTCATAGCAGCATTATTTACAGCAGCCAAGATATGGAAGCAACCTAAGTGCCCACCCACAGACGAATGGATAAAGAAGATGTGATGTATATATACAATGGAATATTACTCAGTCATAACAAAGAATGAAATTTTGCCACTTGCAACAACATGGATAGACTTGGAGGGTATTATGCTTAGTGAAATCAGTCAGACAGAGGAAGACAAATACAGTATGATATCACTTATATGTGGAATCTAAAAAAGAAAACAAACCAGTGAATAGAACAAAAAAATAGACTCATAGGTATAAAGGACAAACTAGTGATTACCAGTGGGGAGAGAGGAGGGGGATGAGCAGGATAGGGGTAGAGGATTAAGAGGTACAAACTACTGTGTACAGAATAAATAAGCTACAAGGATATACTGTACACCACGGGGAATATAGCCAATATTTTATAATAACTGTAAATGGAATATAACCTTTAAAAATTGTGAATCATTATGTTGTATACCTGAAACTTATAAAATGTTGTGTATCAACTATACTGCAATTGAGAAAAAAAAAAGCGGGCCCCTAATGCCCTCTGGTTTACAACTTTGGATCTGAACCTTCCCCGACAGCCCCGCATACTGTGTTCTGGCTCGCTCCTGATCCCTCCTGTTCTCAATCTGGCATTTTTCATCTTTGGCCTCACTTTACCTTTTCTACCTGACATTTGGTCCATGCTGCTGGCTCTACTCTGTTATTGCCACCTGGCTAAAAGCTCTCTTTCCAGCCTTGCTTCCAAAGTTCCCTGGTTCAGATCCCTCCAGGGAGCTTCTGCCAGCCTCATCCAGTTGAAGAGCAGGATCTAGATGCATCTTAGTGTCTCTGTCAGCTTCCTTCTGTGCCTCACACTGGGCCAGGCCATGAGCACGGGCTGTTGATAAGGGTGGATGCTGACTGCCAAAGGCTCCTTACTGCCCAGTCATTGATTCCCACCCTCTGGTCTCCTACCATTAAGCATCTTCCATCTGTAGTCACTGGGGTTTTGGTGTTTAACCATTTCATGACCACATGCATGGGCTACACATTTACGTTACCCCCCTGAGAGCACCCTTTTGGTAATTAATAGTCCTCACATTTGTTCAGTGACATATGGTCAAAAGAGTACCTTAGTATAGTCACATATATTGTCTCATGTCCATACCTCTTTCTATTTTCTTTTGCCGAAACTACACTGACACATCATAATCACTCAGGGTCCATGTGCCTTTATTTCTTCCATTCTTTTTATGGCTTGAAAGCTCATTTCTTTTTAGAGCTGAATAATATTCTATTGTCTGGATGTACCACAGTATATTTGTCCAGTAGGCTACTGAAGGACATCTTGGTTGCTTCCAAGTTTTGGCATTTATGAATAAAGCCGCTATAAACATTTGTATGCAGGTTTCTGTGTGGACATGTTTTCAGATCATGTGGGAAAATACCAAGGAGCACAATTGTTGGGTTGTGTGGTAAGAGTGTGTTTAATTTTGTAAGAATTTGCAAACTGTCTTCCAAAGTGGCTATACAATTTTGCATTCTCATCAGCAGTGAATTAGACTTCCTGTTGCTCCACAACCTCATCAGCATTTAGTGTTGTCAGTATTCTGAATTTTGGCCATTCTAATAGGCATGTAGTGGTATCTCATTGTCGTTTTAATTTGTATTTCCCTAATGACATATGATGTTGAACATCTTTTCATATGCTTATTTGCCATCTGTATATCTTCTTTGGTGAGGTGTCTGTTAGGGTCTTTAGCTCATTTTTTAATTGGTTCATTTTCTTACTGTTGAGTTTTAAGGGTTCTTTGTGTAGTTTGGATGACAGTCCTTTATCAGATGTATCTTTTCCAAATATTTTCTCCTAGTCTGGGGCTTGCTTACTCATCCTCTTATTAGCTCCACTTTTGTAGATAATAAATGCTACAAATTATTGAGAGCTTACCATACACAAGCACTGTGCTAAATACCCTACCTATATTATCTCATAAAAGTCCAATGAGATGCCATGTTTACTGAGGTTCTCTAAACTGTAAGTAGCAGAAACCAACTCTGGCTAGCTAAGTAAAGAAGAAATGTACTGAAAGGATAATAGGATATCTCATGGGATAGGAAGCAGAGTTGAACAATCAAAATTTGGAAGGGTAGAAACCCACACTTGCCTACTTTTGTAGGCTTCTTAGAACGTGGGTTTAGGGGATAAATCTGGGCAGTCCTATTGGCTCCTAGCCCCTGCTATCTCTTTGTTCC
Source organism: Mesoplodon mirus (assembly GCF_964341445.2). NCBI lineage: Eukaryota > Metazoa > Chordata > Mammalia > Artiodactyla > Ziphiidae > Mesoplodon > Mesoplodon mirus. The sequence continues at coordinate 63,300,865 of NC_138983.1, forward strand.
AAATAACACATTCCTTTGAGGGAGAATCTGATTGGGTCAGGTATCTATCTCTGGGCCAATCAGGTTGAAGGGACTTGCATTACAGGCACGGCCACTGGGGCCGCTTGCCTTTGTGTCAGGGCTGTTCTCAGAGAAAGGGAATCACTGTGAACAGTTAGCCACCCAAAGGGTACCTACTACAAGCAAATAGTTGTGTCAGTCAAGGTCCTGGCACTCAAAAGTGGGTCATTTAAGTGCATTCATAAGGAGATTAAGAGGGAAGAGTTTAGGGAAAGCAGCGAGGTATGTTAGAGTATCCTGGGACTCGTGACAGTGGGGAGCTGTTCCGTGCCAGGCCTGAAGAGGAAGGAGGAAGTAGTGGTTTTGAAACCTGTAGAGAAAGCTATAGGGAGAAGGTTGCCTGAAAAGTAGCTGTGGTTTGGGGGAGAAGGTCACAACCAACTCTCAGCAACCCAGCAGTGTGGGATCTAGGGAAATAAATATCAAGATTTCACTCTCCTCCCACCTGCCCATTTCTCGGACACAACCAGAGCCAAAGAGCAAAGGAGTCCCTTGATACAGTTCTTTTTAAAATTTTTATTTATTTATTTATTTTTGGCTGCGTTGGGTCTTTGTTGTTGCGTGTGGGCTTTCTCTAGTTGCGGCGAGTGGGGGCTACTCTTCAATGCAGGGCACAGGCTTCTCATTGCAGTGGCTTCTCTTGTTGTGGAGCATGGGCTCTGGGTGTACAGGCTTCAGTAGTTGTGGCTCACGGGCTCAGTAGTTGTGGTGCACGGGCTTAGTTGCTCTGCGGCATGGAGGATCTTCCCGGACCAGGGTTTGAACCCGTGTCCCCTGCACTGGCAGACGGATTCTTAACCACTGCACCACCAGGGAATTCCCCCTTGATACAGTTCTTATAGTCCAGCCTCCCAGACTCCTCTACTCTTCTGTGTAGAGAAGATTGGAGAGTGGATATGGAAGGGCAAATAGAAGACAGTCAACACAGTAATATAAATTTCAGCTCATGGATGAAGACTCTCAGGTTTGGAGGAGTTAGTGACAGGTTTAGATTCACACAGTTAATTCAGGGTCAGAGTTAGGGTTTGAACTCAGTCAATCTGACTCCAGAACCTGTGCTTTTAACCACTGTGCTCTCAGATGAAGACTCTGGATTCAAACACTGGACACACCACACACAACTCAGGTGAGGACTTTATCTCTCTGGTCCCCTTGCAACATTACCTCTTAGCTGCAGCAGCAACAAGAGATCATAGTCCAGCCCCCTTGCCCCCTCAGTGGTGCTGATAGACATACACTTGCTGGTTTCCTTCAAGCAGGAAAGCCTGTCCTCCTGGGCTTTGCAGGGCTGTATGCTTTGGAATATCAGAGGCAGTCAAAGTAGAATCCAAACCTCTTGATACCATGCAAGCAGCTCCACTCTCCTGTGGGTAGGAGTGTCATCAAAATTTAAATTGCACTCCAATTAAGTCTCCTCCTCTCTAAGTACTCAGGGGATCATTCTCAGGCTTGGACCATGTGCTTGTGAGAGCTAATACCATTATCAGATGCCCATTCCTCTCACATAAATAGTCCCATTAGCACCTTGTCTGTCTGGCCTTACACTTTCCTGCCACTGCTTAGAGCTCCCCAGACAAACACATTTCTAATCAGGCATGCAGAGGAAAATGTCATTAGTGGCAATAATATTCACTGTATGGTTTCCTTTCCCATTATTTTATAGCTCTTTAACCTATTTAATAATAGGTAACATCTACGATATACTTGCTGTGTGCTAGGTACTATGCTGTTTTTACATGAATTGTCTCATTTCATATTGACAATAAGCCTAGGAGCTAGCTAGGTACTATTTAATCCCCACTTTAAGATGAGGAACTGAAATTTATAGGGGTGAAGTATGGCGCTGTAAGGCAATAGAATTATTATTAAGTAGTGGATCCAAGATTTGAACCCAGACAGCCTGGCTCCAGAGCCCACAGCACTTAAGCCATGATGGCTCCTCCTGTTCTGGATGCCCTGTATTCACAAAATAGTGAACTTTAACCATCTTCCTCCACTTCAGAGGTGAAACTTTAGTATATATAGGGAAGAGGAGTATGGTGCCGACCGTTAGTGATCACCAAATATCAATGTATTCATGTAAAGTTTCCATCTCTATTGCGGTTGAGTTAGAGACATGTGACTAAGTCTGGCCCATTAGACGTAGGCAGGATTGATATATACGATTTTAAGCCTGGCAATAAACCCCCTGCGCTATCAGCCACTCTCTCTGTCCTGTCTATGGTTCTAGAAGTTAAGAACTCTGAGATGACTAAATTGCCATTTGTAAGGAACTTGTTACTGCGTGGAGAGGGCAATGCAGAACAGTTGCCTGACCTGCATTGGATAGTGACATAAGTGAGAAATAAACCTTTGTTGGGTTAGACCGCTTAGAGTTTTGGGTTTCTTTATTACCACAGTACAGCTTATTGTACTCTAATATAAATTTCTTACTCATAGAGATATTGGTACCTCTAAGTAGGGTACTGCTCTAACAGCTTAATGGTCTGGTGGTATGCTGAAGGGAAAACTAATGTTGGAGACTGGAAATATCTCACTGCTTTATTTATTTATTTTTAATATCTGTCTATCTAGCTATCTGTCTATCTAGCTATCTATCTATCCATCTGGCTGCACCAGGTCTTAGTTGTGGCAGGCGGGATTTTTGTTGCCATGTACAGGACCTTCGTTGCGGCATGTGAGATCTTTAGTTGGGCATGTGGGATCTTTTTTGTGGTTGCAGCATGTGGGATCTTTAGTTGCAGCATGTGGGATCTTTAGTTGAGGCATGTGAACTCTTAGGTGCGGCATGTGGGATCTAGTTCCCTGACCAGGGATCGAACCCTGGCCCCCTGCATTGGGAGCGCGGAGTCTTAGCCACTGGACAGCCAGGGAAGTCCCTCTCACTGCTTTAATGCTGAAACATCAATAATTGATCTAGGGATTTCCCTGACGGACCAGTGGTTAAGACTCTGCCTTCCAATGAGGGAGGTGCAGGTTCGATCCCTGGTCAAGGAGCTAAGATCCTACGTGCCGTGGGGTGTGGCCAAAAATTAAAATAAATAAATAAATAAAAATAATTGAAGGAAATCTTTTAAAAAAATCGATCTAACTTGGGAGGCAGAATCCATGTTTATTTATATGACATTTCTAGGAGAAGAGATTGAAAAACAGAACATTAGTAATGTATGTTGACTACTGTTGGCTGCAGTTGTCAAGGTATTACAAGAAAAAAGATGAGCTCAGAATAGAATTGGCCAGAGACTGGCAGAATGAATAAAAATCAAACAAACAGACAAACTAACAAACATCCATGACCCAACTATATGCTGTCTACAAGAGACACATGTTAGATTCAAAGACAGAAATAGATTGAAAGTAAAAGGATGGAAAAAGATATACCATGTAAATAGTAACCAAAAGAAAGCTGGAATGGCTATATTAATATCAGACAAAGTACTCTTTAAGACAAAAATTATTACTAGAAACAAAGAAGAACATTTTAATTCTTTTATTGTTATAAAAGAATCAAGCCAACAAGCAGATATAAAATGATAAATCTATGCATCTAACAAAAGAGCCCCAAAATACATGAAGTGAAAAATGAGAATTGAAGAGAGAAATAGAGTTTTACAATAATAGTTGGAGACTTCAGTACCCTACTTTCAATAATGGATAGAACAGACAGATAATAAAGGATAGACAGATAATCAACAAGGAATTAAGAGACTTGAACAACAATATAAACAGACTAGACCTAACAGAGAAATAGAGCTCTGCACTCGACAACAGCAGAATATACATTCTTCTCAAGTACACATGGAACATTCTCTAGGATGGACCATATGTCAAGCCATAAAACAAATCTCAATAAATTTTAAAAGTTTGTAATAATGTATGTTCCCCAACCACAGCAGAATGACATTTGAAAGCCATAACAGAAGGAAATTCACAAACATGTTGAAATTAAACATATTTCTTCTGAATAATCAATGGATCAAAGAAGAAATCCCAAGGGAAATTAGAAAATACTCTGAGATGAATGAAAATGAAAAAAATGGGGACTTCCCTGGTGGTCCAGTGGTTAAGACTCTGCGCTTCCACTGCAGGGGCAAGGGTTCGATCCCTGGTTGGGGAACTAAGATCTCATATGTCGCCCCACATGGCCAAAAAAAAAAAAAAAAGAAAAAGAAAAAACTGGGCAAAGAATCTGATCGACATTTCTCCACATAAGATATACAAATGTCCAATAAACACATGAAAAGATGTTCAACATCATTAGTCATTAGGGAAGTGCAAAGTAAACTATGAGATACAACTGCCCACCCACTAAGCTGGCTATAGTCAAATAGAGACACTGACAAGTGATGGTGAGAATATGGAGAAATTGAAACCCTCATACATTGCTGGTGAGAATGTCATATGGGATGGCCTTTCTGGAAAAGAGTTTGACAGTTCCTCAAAATCTTAAACATAGAGTTCCTATATGACCCACAAATTCCACCCCTAGATATCTATCTGAGAGAAATGAAAATATACATCCACACAAATACTTGTACACAAATGTTCTTGGCAGCGTTAGTCATAATAGCTCCAAAGTAGAAACAGTCCACATGTTCATAAACAGATGAATAAACAAAATACAGTAAGTCCCCTACATATGAACAAGTTCCATTCTGAGAGCACGTTCGTAAGTCCAAGTTGTTCGTAAGTCCAACAAAGTTAGCCTAGGAACCCAACTAACACAATCAACTATATAGTACTGTAATGTAGTAGTTTTATAATACTTTTTACACAAATAATACATAAAAAACAAACAAACACAAAACATAAAGAAAACATTTTTAATCTTACAGTACAGTACCTTGAAAAGTACAGTAGTACAGTACAACAGCTGGCATACAGGGACTGGCATCGAGTGAACAAGCAAGAAGAGTTACTGACTGGAGGAGGGAGATGGTAGACCTGAAGGATCATCAGCAATAGGAGACGGGGGTGGGGGGAGGCAAGCTGCAACTTCACTCGTGCCTGACGTTGATGACACAGGTTCTGGTTCCTTGCTGGAACCAAATGCGTGTTCATATCTTTGAAAGTTCACATGTAGGGGGCTTATTGTATAGTGTATCTACACAATGGCATATTATTCCACCATAAAAAGAAATGAAGTACTGATTCATATTACAGTGTAGATGAACCTTGAAAACATTATGCTAAGTGAAAGAAACCAGACACAAAAGACCACATATTCCATTTATCTGAAATACCTAGAATAAGCAGATCTATAGAGTCAGAAAACAGATGAATCTAGGGGATAGAGGGAATGGGAAATGGGGAGTGACTGCTAATGGTTACGAGGTTTCTTTTTGGGTGATGAAAATATTCTGAAATTAGACAGTGGTAATGGTTGCACAGCTTTGTGAGTATAGCAAAAAACACTGGATTGTACATCTTAAAAGGGTGAGTATTATGGTCACAATTATATCTCAACTTAAAATAAAAAAGCATAGGATTGGCTGTTTTGCCAATTAAATTAAATGGAATAGACAAAGTCCAGAATATTGAGGCCTGCAGAGTTAGAAAAGCTGACTGCATCTAGTTCCCAGATAGAAAGAGATGGGAATTTAAAAGACTTTGCGTGACAAGGGCCCAAGGAAATATCTCAACTGGTTAAAGTGAATCATGGAAAATACCTGATTAAAGGTGTGTTCCGGGCTTCCCTGGTTGTGGGCTTCCCTGGTGGCGCTAGTGGATGAGAGTCCGCCTGCCGATGCAGGGGACACAGGTTCATGCCCCGGTCCGGGAAGATCCCACATGCCGTGGAGCGGCTGGGCCCGTGAGCCATGGCTGCTGAGCCTGCGCGTCCGGAGCCTGCGCTCCGCAACAAGAGAGGCCACAACAGTGAGAGTCCTGCGTACCGCAAAAAAAAAAAAAAAAAGCCTTAAAACTGTGCAGGAAGTTGCACAGCCCCTAAGAAAACATTCTCTCCAGTGCCCTCTTTAGATGTGGCCAAAGAGAGTAAGGTCCAAGAGGAAGCCTCTCAGATGGTGGTGCCTAGGATCACAAAGAACAGTGAAGGGGAGAATTCCTGCCCCTGGCTAGGCAGCCATTCTAACGTCTGCCCGTTGGTACTTCAGCATTGCAATACCAGTGTATTCAGCAGAGTCATACCAGTGTAGCTGTGGAACAGTGACCCCTGTGGGTCTCTCAGTCTTCCCCTTTCTGAATGGGAGTGTTAAGTGAAGTTATTCTCTTCCTGTTCCATCACTGCACATTGGTATGTTGGCATGGGTATGAGACAGACAACTTGCCCTTTTAGTTCACAGTCTAAAAGAAGTCACATTTGTTCCTGACAGAGAGGACTGAGAAATGCAATGACACATTGGAGTTTGGATTGTTTTCCATGAAGAGCAGTTGAAGGTGTTCTATTTGTGGGAAGAAGGGAACAAAGGGATATTTAATGACCAGAAGAGGACACTGTGGTGGAGACTGTTATTTGTTTACCACATAGGCTTGCCATGTGCTCCTCTAAATTTTTCAGCCTACAACGCTGGGCAGTAATCTTTCTTCCTTGTAATGTCTCTCTGATATCAAGGTATCAAGGTTTTGCAAGACTTACCAAATGAGTTTGGATATTTTTTCTCTTCTATTCTCTGGATGCATCTGTTTACATCAGTATTATTTATACCTTAAATTTTTGTGACTCCATTTGGGCTTGCAGTGTGGAAGAGTTTTAATGCCAGATTCAATTTCTTTGATAGCTATAAGACTATTGGTATTTTCTATTTCTTCTTGTGGCAATTTTGGTAAATTGTATTTTTTTTAATATAGTTATTTATTTTATTTATTTATTTTTGGCTGCATTGGGTCTTCATTGCTGCACACGGGCTTTCTCTAGTTGCAGTGAGCGTGGGCTACTCTTTGTTGTGGTTTACAGACTTCTCACTGTGGTGGCTTCTCTTGCTGCAAAGCACAGGCTCTAGGCACACAGGCTTCAGTAGTGGTAGCTCATGGGCTCTAGAGCGCACGCAGGCTCAGTAGTTGTGGAGCATGGATTTAGTTGCTCTGTGGCATGTGGGATCTTCCCGGACCAGGGCTTGAACTCATGTCCCCTGCATTGGCAGGCAGATTCTTAACCACTGCACCACCAGGGAGGCCCAGTAAATTGTATTTTAACAAACTTGAATATTTCACCTAAAATTTCCAATTTATTGGCATAAATATGCACATATAGAATGCCAATTTATTGGCATCAAGTTGCTTATAATAGCCTCTCATTGTCCTTTAAATGTATTTAAGGTCTGTAGTGATATCCCATTTTTTATACCTGATTTTGGTATTTGTATTCTCTCTCTCTCTCTCATTTTTTTGTCTCTATAGATCTGCCTTGCCAGGCATTTATTAATTGTATTAGTCTATTCAAAGAATACACTTTTGACTGCTGATTTTCTCTATTGCATGTCTTTTTCTCTATTTCATTGATTTTTGCTCTTATCTTTATTTTTCCCTTCTATTTGTTGGGGGGGGTGTTTAATTTGCTGTGTTTTTTTCTAAAAGTTTTTGATTTGGACACTTAGATCACTGGTGTTCAACTTTTCTTTTGTTTTAATATATACATTTTTAAAAATTAATTAATTAATTTTATTTATTTTTGGCTGTGTGGGGTCTTCGTTGCTGCACGTGGGCTTTCTCTAGTTGCGACAAGCGGGGGTTACTCTTTGTTGCGGTGCATGGGCTTCTCACTGCAGTGGCTTCTTTTGTTGTGGAGCACAGGCTCTAGGTGCACAGCCTTCGGTAGCTGTGGCACGCAGGCTTCAGTAGTTGTGGCACGTGGGCTCAGTAGTTGTGGCTTGCGGGCTCTAGAGCACAGGCTCAGTAGTTGTGACACACGGGCCTAGTTGCTCTGCGGCATGTGGGATCTTCCCAGATGAGGGCTCAAACCTGTGTCCCCTGCATTGGCAGGCGGATACTTAACCACTGCGCCACCAGGGAAGTCCCTTAATATATACATTTAATGGTATAGGTTTCTTCTAGCTAGAGCTTCAGTAGTGTTATTGACCACACTACCTCCCTTCTCCCACTGATCAAGTAGTGAAAGACTCTTAGATGGTGAAAGTGCAGGATGGAAACTGTGTGAATTTCTGAGTCACTGTTTGGAGGAAAGCCATGCAGGAAAGCTGCCTGACCTGCATTGGCTTGTGATATGAGCAAGAGACATAACTTTCATGTGTTGAACTACTGAGCTTTGTTTGTTTGTTTTGAATAGGTTGCCATAGCCTAACTTATCGTGGCTAATGTAAGAGGGCCTGTCTTACATCAGCTCCTGTATTGGTCCATATTGCAGAAGACCTCTTCTCCTTTATTTACTCAAATATCAATATTATGAGATTGTTGTTATAAGAGGTTTTTACTGAATATGTGGGGGTAATGGAGGGGTATTACAGCACAGCACACAATAGGAAATAACTTTACATTGAATACGCCTTCCTCTTCATCCCATAGGAAATTTTTCTTTGTTTCTCTTTTTGGTTTGGCCCTGCCCCATAGCCAGGTTTTTGCGTTCTCTTCTCTATTTAAGCTTTTCCCTCACAGTTCGTATTCTCTTCTCTTCCCATCCCTCCTATTCTAAGGCACCTCAAAACTCTCCAGTTTTTACATATAGCTTTTCCTTACCTAGGATAAAATCAAATTCCTAGTCATGGTGTCTTCTCTACTGACCAAAGCACACCCAGAGGTCTGGGGCAGAAATGGGGTTGTGGGCAGCCTGTTGGAGAATCAGGGTGGGCCTTCCAAGCTAAGAGGTTTTTTCCCAGAACCTAGAGTTGTATTTAAAAAAAGTTTCCTGTCACTTTTTTTTTTCTATGCTTGGGTTTTTATTTATTTTATTTCACTTCTTTTATTTTTCACATAGTTGAAATCATGCTTTGTGTTGTACTTTTATAACTTAGTGTTCTATCATAAGCATTTACTACATTACTCTATGATTTTGGTAAGCATCTTTTTACATTTGCATTTTTTTCCTATTTAAAAACACAATTATCAATCCCAGGGTGTAAAGAAGGACATTAATTGAAGTTAACTTGTCCCCCCGAAATCCCATCCACTGGACAGAGAGCATTTTACACAGTGGGCTGCATGACTTCAGCTTCTGACAGTTGAACAGAAAGAAGAATATTTGGAAAGTCTGTGAGTGACTGCTTGGACAGAGCTGACCCTCATCAAAGTGTAACCGAGCCATGGTCCTGGTGGGACAGCCTGGTGTGCTGGGAATCAGGACTGCCAGGTTAGATGCATCTAGGTGTGTCTGGAGCAGTTGTGGGGAGGGGGTAAGGCAGCAGTCTGCTCTCAGAAGGATCTAGGAACCTGTTGGGAGAGGGTCAAGCCTGTGCACATTGCTCGTGTTGCCCTGACCATCCTCAGAGGGAGGGGCTATAATGGAAAGTGAATAAAAACAGGGCTGCTTCACTGATTTCTGTGGGAGTTTTGGGCCACCTTGCTTTGTGTCCTCTGTAATAGTGACCCATGGAGGACAGGGAGGGGATGGTGGGAGGGATCCTTCCTTCTCATGGTAGATAATCCTGGAAACGGATTGGATACAGCTGCCTGAGCCATGAGTGGACCGAACTATGTTGGTCTGGAAAAGGAGAGTTGCAAGACCCCCACATCAGGCTGCCACAAAAATTGGCCATGACTTCAATGTTCAGCCTGATTGGGTACCAGTCACCAGCTAACATAGAGGCCAGAGGTCAGAGGGCCAAGGTGGTGACTCTTAGCACTGTTCTCAGATCCTCAACTGAGGAAGAGAGAGAAGCTACAGGGACAGGTGGACTCAGCCAGGTGCCTGCAGCCACTGGGTTCATAGGAAGGCCTGTGGGCCAGGTTAGAGACAGGAAAACCCTATGCTGAAGAGTAACCTCTGCATGGGGCTTAGGGAGGGGTCTGGAGATGGAGGCTAGAGCTGTGAGGAAAAAGGCCTACCAGGACCAAAGGGCCAGGTAATACGAGACAAGTAAGATGACTTGGAATCTGGCTTTATTGGAAGCCTGCCATGGAATCAGTGCAGATGCTCTTTCGCCTTCCCCCTTCAGGCCCAGGGAGGGTGACGCCCTGATACTACTAGCCCTTGAGTATCATACAAATCTTCATGGTTCCCTACACCCTTGCCACGTCTTTGTAAATAGTCCCTCTATGAAATTACCTATTAAGTCAATTTTCCTAATATGAAGGTAGCATCTGTTTGCTTCTGGGACCCTACTGATATAGAAGCCATTCTGTCGATGGCCCTGGGGAGGCCCTCTGGACCAGCTCTGGAGATGGAGTATGGGGACAGGGCTTTAAATAGTAGATGCCTGCAGGAGGGGAAAGGACAAAAGATAAGGACAGAGAGTGTAACTTCATTGACATACTCCAGGGATCCCTGGTAGGAATGGAATTTGGCAATGCATTTATGCCTAACTCATTGGGATGGGTAGAGATCAGACAGATCTGATTTGAAGCAGTGGGTGGGGTGGTGGTATTAAGAAGCAGGACCATTAATATCACCCAGATCTTATTCCACTTTCTCTCTGGAGAAGGGCTGAGCAGAAGTCCAGACCCTGGGGGGGAATGAGTGATTAAAGCTAGAGCCCACTGAAGCAGGAGTAGGGTGGGAGGGGTGAGACCTGGCCCTGGAGTGCCGGCACAGAGTCGGGCCCCTCTACAGCTTTGGCAGAAGGAACAAAGATGCTCACAAAACAGTATGGGAGGACATTCTTCCCCACTGACTTTCAGGATATACTCACATGGAAGGAATGTTTGAGAGAGACAGAACTGGAAACATCCAGAAAACATGAGGGGTTGGGGAGGGTGGGCATGAGGAATTTAAAAACAGGTTTATTATAAATTTAATAAATGCTGGAAAAGTGACAGGATTTGGAAAAGTTAATTTGAAAACATCACCACCCTGGAGCACTAAATCTGGTTTTATTTACCCAGGCCATGTGATACTTCCTTTAGTAAAATAAGAGATTTATACACATTGGAAATGGAGCTTTTATTGTGTAATCTTTACAGAATTTCCAATGATGAATATGTGACAGAAATAAAATGGGGGAAAATGACTCAGGTATTGTTCCCCTAAATTCTCCGTGGGCCTTTGCACATGCTGTTTCCAAGGTGTGGAACCTGGAAGGACGTCAGTTTTTCTTGTTGTGCTCTGTTAGAGCTCTTGTACTTTTCTTTCCAGCACTATCACTCTTGAAGTTATGTGTTCAGGCGGTCATTTGATTAATGTCCTGTCTTGCTAAATAGCTGTAACCTCCATGAAGGCAAGAAGTGTTCTGCTGACCATTGTTGCTCTAGGACCTAGAGCCTGACACCTGCTAGGTACTCAATAGATATTTCATGGATGACTGCCCAAAGGACTTTTAGAACATGTCAAGACTGGCTTCCCAAGTAAGAGCAGGTGAACCAATAAAGACGCAGACGTAGAGAATGGACTCGAGGACATGGGGGGGGGGGAGGGGTAAGCTGGGACGAAGTGAGAGAGTGGCATGGACATATATACACTACCAAATGTAAAATAGATAGCTAGTGGGAAGCCACTGCATAACACAGGGAGATCAGCTCGGTGCTTTGTGACCACCTAGAGGGGTGGGATAGGGAGGGTGGGAGGGAGACGCAAGAGGGAGGAGATATGGGGATATATGCATATGTATAGTTGATTCACTTTGTTATACAGCAGAAACTAACACACCATTGTAAAGCAATTATACTCCAATAAAGATGTTAAAAAAAAAAAAAGAGCAGGTGAACCACAGTATATAGTTCTGCTAATCTTGGGCCTATATTCCCTGCATTGCTCTGTGAAAAGACCTTTTTCTGACACCACACTAGCAGGGTGGGAGCATGTAATGCCAGATACCAGCATGGTAACTGCTGACATTAGGACTTCATGAGGAAGGGTAGTCAGATAGAATCTTTCAGTCAGATAGAGTCCTGCCCTCACAGCATGAAAGACAACTCCTTTGATTTCCCTGAAATTGCCAAAATGTTTATCCTTAACTTAGATCCTTGGATCTCAGAGTGGTTGCTATGATTATGCAAATATCATGGTGCACTGACACCAACTTGGAGAAGTTCTAAGGTGGCGAGGATATCTAAACTGCATAGTGTTGTATTTTTCCCTGCTTTCTCTGATGTGAGATTTTAGGCCTGGTGTAATCAAGTTAATCACAAAATCTATGGGAGTTATATTTGGATGTTACAGAACTTCTCAGTGTGGCCAATGCGAGATAAGTGGAAATATGATATGGTGGCTTCATTAAAAGACATTTGGGACCTATTGTATAGCACAGGGCACTATATTCAATATCTTGTAATAAGCTATAATGGAAAAGAATCATATAAGTGGAATTGATACAGTAATTGTCTTTCAGTGACTGGCATATTTCACTTAGCATCATGTCTTAAGATTCGTCCGTGTTGTCACATATTGCAGGATTTCTTTCTTTCTTAAGTCTGAATATTCTTTATTGTATGGACATACCACATTCTCTTTGTCCATTCATCCATCGATGGACATTTAGGTTGCATCTTCATCTTGGCTATTGTGAATAGTGCTGCAGTGAATGTGGAATGCTAATATCTCTTTGAGATCCTGATTTCAATTCTTTTGGATAACTATGCAGAAGTGGGGTTGCTGGATCATATGGTAATACAACTCAATAGCAAAAAAACTAATAACCCAATTTAAAAATGGGCCAAACACTTGAATCAACATTTCTTTGAAGAAGACAGACAGATGGCCAACAGGTAAATGAAAATATGCTCAACATCATTAACCATCAGGGAAATGCAAATAAAAACCACAATGAGATATTACTTCCTACCTGTTAGGATAGCTATTATCAAGAAAACAGAAGACAATGGGTGTTGTAAGGATGTGGAGAAATTAGAACCCTTGTATACACCGTTGGTGGTATTGCAAAATGGTGCATTTGCTGTAAAAATAGTATGGAGGTTCCTCACAAGATGAAAAATAGAACCCCTATATGGTCCTTCTTCCCTCTTGCTTCATGAAACATGGAAGTAATGGCTGAAGATCTATCTGTAGGCTTTTCTTAGCAAAGGAAGGGGGACTGCTAAGTCCCACAAGGATGAGACTGCACTTGAGGGCAGGTAGGGTGGTGGCTGGAAAGAGTCAGAGGATTTGTGAAGTGCCCGTAATTCCCAACTCTGGACTATTTACAGAAAGAAAGAGAAAAAAATATTTTTCTTATTTATCTCCTTGTTATTTTAGGTCTCTGTTATCCTCAGCTGAATCTAATTCCAAATAATACATTTGAGAATACTCAATTATTGATAAACCACAAGCTTTTGCAATGTTTATTTAGAAAGGATCTGAACTTTGCCATATGTCACTGGAAATTGACCTGGCTCAAGTGGGGATTGTCTGGAATGTGATTGTAGACAGGAACTATGCAGATGGGCCAAGGACTGGGGCTTACCTTTTGGGAACAGTTGACAGGTGATAGATATCAGTGACTTCCAACTGCTTTGTTTCTCTTTCTCAGAGACTTACCCTTTAGACAAATCATAAGCCAGAGGGACTTTTGCCCACCCTGAACTGTTTGGGGTTCGTCCAGTGTTCTCTCCAAGATTTCTGAGGATTTCTGGGTGGAGCTTCTGCTTCATAGTGACCTTTGGGTTCTCATTTCTTGTTATGTGCGGATCCCCTCTCCTCTGACAGCCACTCTCCTTTCTTTCCTGGGTCTTTCCAGCATGGAACATGACTCTTCCTTCTTTGTTCCCTCAGGGCACCTCTGAAACCACTTTGCCTGAAGGTTTGGGGGTAGTCGGATAGTTGATAAAGAGCCATTTGCCCTGGGTCTTTTCACAGTTAATGGTGCAAAGAAACAGTGGAATTGTGAAATAACAGTTTTTTTTTTAATTCATTATTTTTGGTTCTTTTAACCATTTTTTATTGTAGTAAAACATATAGAACATAACATTTTCTATTGTAACATGAACAATTCTACGTGTACAATTCAGTGGCATCAATTACATTCACAATGTTGTGCAATCATCACAATTTTCTGATTTTTGATTTCCCAAATCAAAATCTTATGCAGAGTCCTCCTCCCTCACCCAGAGGTGTCATTATCCTCAGTGAGATCATAGTTAGGCTCATTCTTAAATAATAGAAATTCAGGAACTGGAAAAATGCCTGTGCTTCTCTTGGATACAATTTAAGCTGCTCCCATTCCTCCAGATGTCCCTGGTAGAATCCACAGAGCTGAGGATGGATTGGGTGTTGATGGTACTGTCACACTGATGGTGGTCAGCCTTCTGGAGTCTGACACTCAACTGGGAAGCAGACACTGTGGGAAAGGACAGCTACAGGCTCTTGCTTTTGGTTCAGGCTTTGACCTTATTGTTCATTAAATGGTTGGGTGGGCAGTTCTGAATCAGGGATTCAGGGATTGGGAAGAGGATGGCCTGGGACTGGGAGTGCTAGAAGCTGCAGCCAGAAGGGATCTTGGGAATGAGTATGGCCTAAGGGGAATGTGTGTGTGCCTGTGTGTGTGCGTGTGTGTGTGTGTAGGCGGCAATGGGGGAAGACTGCATCTCCAGGAGACAGAGGTCACTGCCTCATGTGAGGCTCTACTCTACCCACCTCCTTCTCCTCCTTCCCAAGTAGTTCTGGAGGGCTATAGTCATGCTAGAAATTGACACCTGAATTTCAAAGTATAGAGGGAGAGATGAAGGGAGTTGGGGGCAGATGATTTGGGGCTTTCAGACAATGAGTTAAATGTGCAAGGTGTTTGAGGCTGTGATTCCCATCTATAGGAGTCCAACCGCAGTCTCACCAGATGGTATAATGGTTAGGCTGATGGTAGAGTTCAGAGAGTATGAAAACCACAAAAATTCAAGTTCTGGGAATGAGCTGGGGGTGAGCTGGAGCTACAGCCAAGCATTATCTTGTGCAGAGTCCTGAAGGGAAGTCAGAGACAACAGGCCATTCTTAGATGGGGAAGGGGGTTGCTAATTCCCAGACTTCAGTTTAAATACAGAGACCGTGTGCCCACAAGCAGACAGGTGTGTCCTGGGGAACATCCCCCTGCCTACTGAGAGGGTGTTCTGTGGTCATGTGTTGTGGGCCCCAAGCCTCAAATCTCCACTCATTTACCCTCTTCACTCCAGTCCAGAGAGGAGTGACTGGGGAACTCTAAGCCCAAGGTCCCCAGGCACCCCAAGACTCCACACCAGCCCCACTGCGGGCCGGGCATGGGGACATCTCCCCACTTCCTGTCACAACAGCTCCATTTCCAATCCTGAGTGCACGTGCTCTGGGTCTAGGGGCTAGCTCACACTCATGCTAATTTTCAAAGTGCTCGGGTTTGTCTCTCTCCTTTCTAGAAACCCATTTCAGAAAGAAGGAACCGGCTGTTAACTGTAAGGGGACCTACTGTCAGACTCCAGCTTGCTTAGGGATGATTGACCACACAGGAGTTAAAAATTGTAGGGGGGAGGAGGGAGTTCCCTTGTTGCCTAGTGGTTAGGATTCCAGGCTTTCACTGCCACGACTCGGCTTCAATCTCTGGTCAGGGAACTGACATCCGGCGTGCGTTGCACCAAAAAAAAAAAAAAAAAAAAAAATTCCGGGGTGGGTTGGAATTGAACCTCCAGCTGGAGTGGGGAGGCAGGTGGGGCGAAGGCTGTACGCTACAGTATCAGTGGGGGCCACAGTGCCCTTCCATGCCCGGAGCACTCATTTTCCAGCCACTACATACTCCTGATGGACCTATTTCTGCCCCGTTTCCAGACCATATGCTATGATTTCAGTTCATTCAATTAGTAGAAGGCCCGGGGGCACTTTGGTTTGAAAATTGAATGTTATTTGTTGAGACTCTGCTAAAGCACTCTCAGAAGCAGAACCCCCTTCTTATTGTCTCCTGGGTGAGATTTTTGGCTTCTGTAGTTCAGGAGACAATAAAAGGAGACAGATGAATTGGTTATTTGGAGGCTGCCATACCCATCTTGGATGTGCGTGTGTGCATTGTGGAACAATTACCCAGAGGACAGTGTTAGTAGGGGTTGGGGGGATGAAGCGCAGACCCCTGGGCTTCCAAAAATGCTCAGATAATCCCCATCCGCCAGTGTCAGAGCACCCTTGGAGGTAATCCACAGCTCGGGGCCCAGTGCTCTCCAAAGCGTTCAGGTCTGAATGATTGGAGGGAAGGGCTGATTGGAAGAGAGGAGGAGAAGGGACTCAGGATGTCTGCCCCTGGTGGCAGAAGCATGGAGAAGAGGCTGGTGGTGCTGCTGGGGGATGGAGGTGGGGCGGGCAGACGGGTGTGTTGGCTGCTACTAGTTGGTGTTCTCACTGACCTGCTCCATGCAAGGTTGCCGCAAACCTTCAACTTGTCAGAAACACAATATTTGCTAAGTGCAATGAAGCGAAGCACAATAAAATGAGGTATGTTTGTATTTATGTTTTAGTGTAAAAATAAATTTACCAATATTTACTGTATGGATTCAGTCACCCTTACTTGACATTTTTGTCAGGTGTCCATGTCATGTGTCATAGAAGAAGTGTCCTCAGGGAAGAGAGGGGATTCTACTACCTAGGGGAGGGGTGACAGTGGCACCTTCACTGTTCCAGTTACTTTCAAGTGGATCGCAAGGTATTACGAATTACTTGTAGCCCAGGTGGTAGGTAGATTATATCATCTAACTAGCATTTAACTAATTCTCACAAAGGGGACAAGTAGCTTGAAACGATTTCTGCGAAGAAATCCATAGATTGAAAATACAGTTGGCCCTCTGTATCCATGGGTTCTGCATCTGCAGATGCAACCAACTGAGGATGGAAAATATATATATTTTTAAATTCCAGAATGTTCCAAAAAGCAGAACTTGAATTTGCAGTGTGCCTGGCAACTATTTACATAGTATTTATTTATATATTGTACTAGGTATTATAAGTAATCTAGAGATGATTTAAAGTATACGGGAGGATGTACATAGGTTATATGCAGATACTATGCCATTTTATATAAGGGACTTGAGTATCCATGGATTTTAGTATCTGCGGGGGTCTTGGAAGGGACACTGTAATATGGATAGTGCAAGCAAAAGCAAACTCAGAAAAATAGCAGAGCTAACAATTCCCTGCTATTCATATGAGATCCATTATGATGATATCTCTGATACGGAAGTCTATCAGAAAAAAGTTCAAATGTATAAAAAAAGACCACTCAAAATACGGATTTACATCACTATAGTTAACAACCAGCCTAGGGGGATATTGCACTTTGAGGTATTAGCTAATAATTATATAAATATGCCATCATGATCAGCAAGATACGTACATTCTATACACCCAGAGCATGAAGACAAATCTCTATGATTTTTTCCAAGTCATGCAATACTTAGTTGTGTAGTTTTGTGAACTATTATTAAATGTAATAAACATGTTTAGAAACCTCTTTTGAGTAAAATCTCTTTTATTTAATAGTAAAAGGCAAAATGTCAGTCAATACGTTGGAAAAAACCCACTGTTCTATTTGCCATGATTAAAGTGACTGAATTGGTACAGAGAGAAGATGGCAACACATAAAAATGCATTCTGTTGAAAGACACACAGAAAACATCGTCAAAGATTTGGAAAAATGGTTTAGAACATATTATGTGTTGTGGAATTTGGATTATGGTTGGATGCCAGTTGCTAATATGTTTTACTTAAAGTCTTTTCAGTGATGGCATTCATAAAGAAATACTTCTTGTGATCTACTAAAGAAAAGATGTGTTTATAATGTGAATGATATATCTAGTATAACATGCTGTGGTTTTTATGTGTAAGAGTAAACACCAATGCAGTGGCTGCCCAGACTGGAATACAAAACTGGGGTTGGGGGCAGGGAGGGACTCCATATGAGTCACACAAGGTATCCCTTCAGGTATAGGTGATATTTTAGCAATGACTGTAACTGTGCTTTAAAATAATCATGTTATGGGGAAAGCACTTTGAAAATTGATGCTGTAACTGTTTCCATTATCATGTGATTTTAATGCCAAAATGAAGTGTGTCAGTTTCAACTATATAGACTGTCATAGCCACTGTCTTCAAAATTAAGAAGTACACTTTTTAAACCTATATTACATTCTTCCAAATAAAGAGTTTCTGGAATTAAAAAAAATCCCATTGTTAAAAATATCTGCAGGAACAACTGATGAAAATGAAACAGCTCATAAAACACTGAGCAGCTTAAACTGTTTTTGCCTCCTTAAATAGGTTGTTGAAACAGCCCCAGCTTAAACTGGTTTTGCCTCTCTAAATAGGTTGATTAATCAAACCTTGAGTTATTTTACAGAAACAGCAGTGCAAGATGGGAAGCCATCTCTTCAGGATGACCCCCAACGGAGAATCTTCAGTCTACAGAATCTACAGTCTACAGTCAAAGAATCAAAAGGTTGCCACTGGAACTCTTAACAAAGCAAAGGGAGAAGTCCTTCAATAAGGAAAATCTGGCTTCCAGTAGCACGAGTAGTTTATATGTTCTGACTCAAGACTAGCTAATCAGCTTCCAAGTTTGAAATTCCCATACCTCTTAAATTTCACCCCAACCCTGGATCAAGGAGATAGATTTGAGAGCTTTGCCTCCTGTCTCCTTGCTGGTCAACCTCGCAATAAAGCTTCTTCTCCCTCAAAACCAGTGCCATATTATTGGCTCCTATGCACATCAGGCAGTGAACCTTTGCTCGATAACAAAAACATCATTCGGAATGTGGGCTTCATGGACAAAGAAGAGTCTTCTGGGGGAATTTCACATTTGCAAAATTGGTAGATGGGATTTAAGCAGTGAGAATTGTGATTTAATAAGTGTAGTGAAAGAATTTTTTTTTTGATGCGGATCATTTTTAAAGTCTTTATTGCATTTGTTACAATATTGCTTCTGTTTTATGTTGTGGTTTTTTGGCCTGGAGGCATGTGGGACCTTAGCTCCCACACCTGGGATGGAACCCACCCCCCACCCCTGCATTGGAAGGAGAAGTCTTCACCACTGGGCTGCCAGGGAGACCCAGAACTTTTTTATTTGGGTGTATTTGTCTTTGTGAGGTTTTTGGTTTTGCTTTGCAATTAACAGCCATTAGGACTAAGTATTGACATTAACTGAACTTAAAAGCATACTTTCTAGTCTCATACAATATTAAACTAAGATTGATTGAAATCATTTTTAATCATGTTGCTCTCAGATTTTTGCTAATAACTTTAAAGTGAAGGGAAAAAGGTATAATGTACCATTCATTAAAATTGAAACAATTTAAGATTATTGTTTCATCTTTACCAAACCCTGTAATGACTTTTAGCATGCCTTATAATACATAATGTATTTATATAGTTACATGTGCATATAACTTACAAATAAATTGTAAATATCAGGCTAGGACATAGAAGGAATAAAACTTGGTGCACGAATGAGACAATGTGAAAGCAGTTGCCACCATCAGGACACTAATGAATAGTTTCACTTCCTCCTTCCTCCTTGGTGACTAACTGGTGTGAGATATGGAAGGGAGAAGGGGTGGAGGATAGCTCTCGCGTGTGGCTTGGGGGAGTGGGCGGTGGTGCTGTCACGCAGAAGGCTGGAAATGTTACCTAATGAAATCTGGGTCCACTTGACGAACTACTGACCCTGGGTTGTGGTGAAGGAAAGTGCAGCATTTGTTGCAAGGCCAAGCAAGGAGTGCTGGCGGCTAAAGCTCAAAAGACCGGAACTCCTCGATGGATTTCAGGGAAGGGTTTTTAAAGACAGGGAGAGGGTAACAGGGTGGGTGATCAGATCCTGGACATTCTTCTGATGGGTGGTGAGATAATTAGGAGTCAACATCATCAGCCTTCTGGTTCTAATTGTCTGGGGTCTATGTGCTTGTTGATCAGCATGCAGTTAATGCCTTCCACCTGGTGGAGGTTTCAGTATCTGCAAAACAGCTCAAGCATATGGCTCAGAATATTATCTATATAGCCCTTGAAGAGGAACTAAAGGTCCTTGACTTTGTTTTATAGCTAAACTATTATTATTTTTGTCTTACTTGACTGTTTTCCTTTGCTTCTGCATTTTCTCACTTCTCTGATTAAATTTGGAACTCAGGAAAGGCCTAGGATGCTAAAGTTTTTCTATAAACAAGAGGCAGGTGGAGGACAGGGAGGGTGGGAGGAGTCTGTTCCTAGAAGGCCTTATAGGGTCCTGCTTGGTTACGGAAACACAGGAATGGGGGTAGGTTCTGGCACGTTCCTGGAAGGAAATTAGGAGTTTGAGTTTGGACACATTTCCTCCAGCCTAGGAACCTCTAGTGGAGATGTGTCCAGTTGGTTGGATATGCCATCTGCAGCTCTGGAGCATTCTGGGCTGGAGAGGAGTTTCCAGGGTCATTAGCAGGCAGGAGGTTTTAACATGGGAGTGGGTGAGATCCCCAGAAGGGGCAGGCAGCCCAGCAGTGGAACCCCAGAGAACACCACCACAATGAAAAGCCAGGCCCTGGAGGCTGAGAAGCTGCAGTCATTAAGGTGTGTAGAAAATCTGGAGAGAGAAAGGGGAGGTGGTTGCAGGCTCTGACTCTGGAAACTGTACTCCAAGAGTTGCAGGAAGGAAGGTGTGCTCAGCAGGTTCAAAGGCTGGGGAGAAGCGACTAGGGGAGGCTACAAAGCACCCACTGGCTTCGGCAACTAAGAGGTCAGTCCGGACTTAGAGGGGCGGGTGTGTAAGCCAGAGCACAGGGTTGGAGAACAGAGACTGTCAGTTCAGCTCCAGGGAGTAAGTCACCTGGTTGGGGGCGCTGACCCCAGAGTTTCTCCTTGGGACAAGTCCCGGCACGGGAGGAGGTTTGGGAAGATCCGAACATCGTGAGAAAAGCTTTGGGGCCCGGGGATGACCGCGGAGGCGAGGTGCGGGATGCCGGGCTGGACCTGACCCCCCGGCTGCGGCGGGCGCGCTTCCGGCTGAGGGACAGGGCGGCGGCCGCCGCGTCCCGGGCGCTCTCAAGTTTCCTTTCCTGTTGGCCGTGCGGCCCTGCGCTTCAGGTAGCGGCGGCCTGGCCGGGTGGGCGGGCGGCGGACAGGGCAGACTTCCGCGGCGGCGGCTCGGCCCGCGCCCCTCTGCCGCTGGCTCCTCTCCTGTCCTCTGCTCCGCGCCCAGGTAGGTCACCGGCTGGGGCGGCGCGAGACCCCCGGGATTCTCCCCTGCGGAAGCGGCCCTTTTCCTCCCGCCCGGCGGCCCGGGAGCTCTGGGCTGGCGCGGCGCAGCACCGCGCCCCGGGACCGCCGGCCCCTGTCCCTGCCGCGGGGCGCACCGCCGGCTCCCGCCCAGCGCCCGCTGTGGGGCGAGGCCTGGCCCGGGCTCCGCGGGTCGGCGGCAGGGTGGGGCAGCCCTTCTGCGGCGCTTGCTGTGCGCCCTGCCCCGCGCCGCCACCTGCGCTCCAGACTGCGGGCCGCCCTCTTCGGCCCACTGCATGGCCCTGTCCCCTGAAGCCCGTGAGTGCGCGCGACGCTGCCCTGCTGACCTTGGGCCCACGGCTCGCGGCCCCCGGCGGCCCACAGTGGGAGTCGGAGCGCCCCCAGGTCGGAATCTTGGCCCTGGGCTTCCCCGCCCGCTAAGGCGGCGGCTCCGATCCCGGGCTCATCCCCTGCCTGGGCCCTGGGCTGTGCTCCTGTCCCAGTCCCTGTGGTGGCCTGGGCTCCAGAGGCCTCAGGTGAGCCCGCCACATCTCGGCTCCCTGGCGACCAACATTGGATTCGAAAGGTTTAGAGAAATTATGGGACTCGGGACTTGCCGCCACTTAAGCGCCCGGACCACTTTCTAGTGCCTGAGGACTGGCCAGATACCAAGGGCTGAGGATTTCCACCTGGAGGCAGGGGGATGCACAGGATGGCTGAGTGATGGGGTCATTGGAGGCCTTCATCCTTACCTCTTTGGCTCTTTCCTGGCAAGGGAGGTAGGTGTACTGCATCTGGCAGTCTGCTTTCTGCCCTTGAACTTCCTGGTAGCTGCTTTGCCAGTGGAACTGCTTGACTTGGCTGGCAGAGGCCTCTGGGGTGAGTCTTGAGAGGCCCTGGAGTAGGAGAGGCTTGCTAACTAGAGTGTCACTTACACTAACTGTTGGGTCCTTGTATGTGGCTGGAAGCTTAGTGATGACAAATTAGCAAAGGAGCTGAGTGAAGAAAGCTGGAAGCACTAGTAGGAATTTCAGCATGGTCCTGAGCCCTTGCTGGCTATCCCCTTGGATGTGGTGACCAACATTTGGCCATCTTTAGGGGGGAATTGGCTGCAGCTGGAACCCTCATGGGAGAAATTCCTCCTCTGGCTGTGAAGCATCAGTGTTGAGTGGTAGTCAAGCCATAGGGCCAGGCAGACAGAGCCCCTGTCAGCACTCACCTTCTGGAGTGTTAGCAGGTTTGGAGTAGTTAGCCTGACCTGGCTGCAACTCTGAGGGGCCGGCTTACTCTGAAGATGCCGGTTCGGGGCTGCACTAAGAATCATGGGACTTATGTGGGTGGTTTGCTGGAAGACTCTGGGACCTCTGAGCCCCACCCTCAGCCCAACCTTGGCTCTTTGGAGATCCTCAGTAAGGAGTGAGTGGCTCTCAGCAAGGTCAGGAAGCTCTTGGACAGGTGAGACCTGTTTTCCTTGTCCTCACACTAGGTGACTCACTCTTCAAATGGCTTTGAAATCAATCCCTGGTTTTGAAAATATGGGCAGATAAAATGTAGCCTTAGGGTTAAGCAGGGAGAAGATCTTCACTCCCCAAAAGCTACTCATTGGCCTCCCTGGTTCTTCCCCCCAAATATTAATCCTTTATTTCTTCTGTGTGCTGCTGCATATCTAGGACAGGAGATCATGGCTTTGGGCTCTGATCTAGGAGGGGCTAGGGCCCAAGAGGATGGGCTCAAGGCTGGGGTGCTGGCCATGCAAAGTCAGCAAGAGGTATCACTCATAGAGGAGAAGGCTCTTTTTCCTGATCCGGTTTCACATTTGAACATGGTTGCCTTCTCCTTGCACCCAAATAGGAGTTGAGAGAGTACTTGTCACATAATAGTGTTCAGTAAATAATGTTGAGTGAAAGGATTTGGTGTCTACATGAAAGGTCATGTTCATTTTCCCAGCTGGACTTTCTCGCACCTGGTATCAGGGTGATAATGAGTCAAGAGATAATACTTATAAAGCACACATTATATGCCAGGTACTATTCTATGCACTTTACACGTGCCAACTAATTTGTCATGGCAACCTATGAGGTTGGCACTGTTATTATCCCCATTTTAGAGGGAATAAAACTGAGCCAGAGAAATTAGTAACTTGCCCAAGGTCATGCAACTTAGTGGTGGGGCAGGAGTCCAACCTGGGTAGTCTGGCTTGAATCCATATTCTTAACCACACACCGAACTGACTCTTGACACTGGCATAGATAGATTCACCACTTAGCTCACTGACTCATTCATTATGTTATGCGTTCATTCATTCAACAAGTATTTCTTGATACCTGCTATATTCCAGGCATGGGGATACAATAGTGAATGAGGTGGGCAAGGTCTGTCATGGAGGTGATATATAGTGGGCAAAGCCCCTTTGCCCAATGCCTCTTTGAGTCATGCACACCTCAGAAATGAGAAGGAAAGTGGGCCCCTATAGGCCACCCTACAGCACCCTTTTGGGGAGGGGAGAGTCGTATCTTTTTGGATGAGTCATAATTTGATTCCAGCCTTTCCTGTTTGTTGGGGTTTTGTAAGGGACACTTAAGTGATAACAGTGAATGCAATCTGATTTGGCACAATAACTTTATGTCCTTGAACCTAATAAATATTGTAGGTCTTTATCTCATGGCAATGAAAAAAAAAAAAAGTGAATGCAGTCTGGTCTCCTGGGTGGGAGGTGCAGGCCTGGGTCTGGTTATCATAGATTGTCTTTTTTTTTAAAGTCTATTTTTAAAAGTTGAGATATAGTTGAGGTATAATATTATATAAGTTACAGGTATGCAATATAGTGATTCATAATTTTTAAAGGTTATACTCCATTTATAGTTATTATAAGTTATTGGCTGTATTCCCTGTGTTGTACCATATGTCCTTGTAGCTTATTTATTTTATACATAATAGTTTGTACCTCTAAATCCCCTACCCCTATCTTGCCCCTCCCACTTCCCTCTCCCTACTGGTATCCACTATTTTGTCCTATATATCTGTGAGTCTTGTTTCCTTTTTGTTATATTCATTCGTATTTTTTAGATTCCACATATAAATAATATTATACAGTATTAGTCTTTTTCTAACTTATTTCACTTAGCGTAATACCCTCCAAGTCCATCCATGTTGTTGCAAATGGCAAAATTTCATTTTTTCTTATGGCTGGGTAGTATTCCATTGTATATATGTGCCACATCTTCTCTATCCATTCATCTGTTGATGGACACTGGGTTGCTTCCATATCTTGGCAATTGTAAATAACGCTGCTGTGAACGTTGGGGTGCATGTATCTTTTTGAATTAGTGTTTTCATTTTTTCAGATATATACTCAGGAGTGGAATTGCTTGGTCATATGGTAGTTCTGTGTTTAGCTTTTTGAGAAACTGCCATACCGTTTTCCACAGTGGCTGCACAAATTTACATTCCCACCAACAGTGTACAAGGGTTCCCTTTTCTCCACATCCTCGCCAGCATTTGTTATTTGTGGTGGACTTTTTGATGACAACCTTTCTGACAGGTGTGAGGTGATATCTCATTGTGATTTTAATTTGCATTTCTCTGATTAATGATATTGAGCATCTTTTCATGTGCCTGTTGGCCATCTGTATGTCGTCTTTGTAAAAATGTCTATTCAGGTCTTCTGCCCATTTTTTAATCAGGTTGTTTGTGTTTTTTTTTTTTTTTTTCCTTTTTTCGGTACGCACTGTTGTGGCCTCTCCCGTTGCGGAGCACAGGCTCCGGACGCGCAGGCTCAGCGGCCATGACTCACGGGCCCAGCTGCTCTGCGGCATGTGGGATCTTCCCAGACCGGGGCACAAACCTGTGTCTCCTGCATCGGCAGGCGGACTCTCAACCACTGCGCCACCAGGGAAGCCCTGTTTGTGTTTTTGATGTTGAGTTTATGAGCTGTTTATATTGATATTTTGGATATTAGCCCCTTATCGGTTATATCATTAGCAATATTTTCTTCCATTCAGTAGTATCGTAGATTGTCTTAATGTTCCTTCATAAAGGAAAAGGCTTTGCGTTTGGGACCAGTGCTCTTCCATCCAGGGGGACTTCTGGGCCACGAGGAGCAGAGACAGGTTAGGCTCAAGGTGGAATTGTTAGGTCCTGAGCAAGGGTTGCCCTCCCAAAACAGAGCCACAGTTTCCTCCTAAGCTGTTCTGGAGGGTCTTGTATCCCTACAGCGGGACCCTTGGCCATTGTCCCAACCTGTGTCATCTTAGTGGGTCTGCTGCCTGTCTCTGGACATGATGGAGTAGATCTCACACTGGTCACTGGGGCCCAGGAAGGCAGCTTTCTCCAGGTTGGAAAATGAAGGCTCAAAGTGGAAGGCATTTTCCAAAGCCTATGCCCAGGATATTAATGGGTATTTTTTACCTATGGTGGCAGTGGTGGGAGGGTCAAATAAGTGTGTTGGGTTAAACAAAGTTAAGCAGCTTTCTTGACTGGAGGACTTCTCAGATGTTTAGAACCTGGTAGTAGGAATTGTGTGTGAATCCCCATAAAGGACTGTGGTATGCAGTACTGTCCAAGCCTTCTGACATTTTTATGTTGTACAGACTACACTTTGGAAAATGCTTGTTTAGACCAAGGGTATCCACGGTCTGGTTAAAGGTGCAGAATAAGATTCCTTGGATGTGCTGGGTCTAAGTCGGTTCTCAGATGCATGGGCTAGGATGCTCCCATGGCAACCCCATCCTACGTGCCCCCAACCCCGCCCCCCAAGCACACTAGCAGAAGGAATCATTTGCCTCTCCTCCCTCTGGCAGGATAGTACTAAGGGCTCCGGTTTTTTTTTTTTCCATTTTAAGGTCATTTAATTATTTAATGAATACACATTACCCTCCCTCTAGGTTGCTTGTAGCCTGCTGGTTGCACTGTTTATGAAACAGCTGTGAGGACAGGGGGGTCATAATCTCTGGGTAGCTAAAGCCCAGCAGCGGCCTGAGGATCGTGTGTCAACCCTGTAATCCTGCTCTGTACCCACAGGAATTATTATGTGGGCTCAGGAAGGCACAACCTCATGATTGGACGTGAGGAGGTGACTCAGGCCCAGGTCAGGGCTGGAGCCAGCCTCCCGGTAAACAACTGGCCCCATCCTATCTGGGCGCTTCTCCCCAGGATTTCGACAGCACCACAGAAATAGCCCTTTTGCTCATGGTTATTTCCCAGACCCATGCTGTTGGTCTGAGTCCCGGGGAAGCTGTGTGTCTGTTGTGAGCTTCCCCACAGAGGACCATCCTCCTAAACGGCAGATGAAGAGTGGAGCTTTGCGACCTGTGATGCTGCTGTGATCCACCCTGACTGCTCTGCGGGTCACTTGAGGCAGGGAGAGCGGCAGCTGTGGTGGCTGGGTGGCCGCGTCCAGCCGGCGCTCAGGAGGCTCCTCCGAGCTGGAGGCCCACGTGGGAGCCGGGAGCAGCAGTAAGAAGGGGAGGCTGGGGTAGGTGGGCTTGGGTGGGTCAGGCGGGAGGCACTTCTTCCCTGGGTGTGGATGGGTGGGCAGGCACGTGTGCTCTGGCAGAGCTGGTCAGGCCGCCCTGTCACCTGTGATGTGCAGCTCTCTTCAGGGAAGAAGGGAAGGAATGAGACAGGGCATGCCCGTCTCTTCAGCCTTGCCTGCTCCTGCGCTGAGATGTCCCCTCCCCCTGAGTCCCTGTCCTTTCCAGTTCCTGGCCCTTCCCTCTTTTAGAGGGGGTGGGGAGAGGCTCTTATTGGCAACTGGCCCAGAGCTCCCCCCGCCAGTCCTGGGGTGCCCTCAGGACTGTTTGGGGGCCCTTTGGGGGACCCTCTGAGGGGACCAGGGCAGGCCCTGTGTGTATAGACTACTTCCCTTGGTAAGATGAACCGGGTCACCAGGCCAAGCCCGAGGTGGGGTTCAAAACGGAAGCAGCACGGGTGATGGTATTGCAGTTTAGTGCTCAGCTTTCAGGAGGGGTCTGGACGTTCGAGGGAGGCTGTGGCTTATCGTCTGTGGTTTGTCAGGAAGGCTGAATGCACGATTGCATTGGGCAGCAGTTGCTTTAGTTTCCTGCTCTGAAGAGGGCTGTGAACGGGGCCAGGACGCTGCATTCTGGACACAGCAGCCATGATAACTAGCATTACCTGGGCCCTGGAGGACTCTTGGAAACTTTCCACTTCCATTTCATATTCATGGAAGAATTTGCAGCCCAGGCTCTTCCTGCTTTTGCTGAGGGCTGTTCACAGATATGCAAAGCAGAGACCTCCCACCCCAGCAGCAGACAGAACCCGACTAGCTGCACTTACACTGACTCAGCTCAGCCTCCCTGGCAGCACACAGCCCTTGGCCCAAGTGCGTCACCTGGGTGGCATCCTCAGAATCAGCCATGGAGACTCCAGTGCCAGGCTCAGGTCTGTGTCATGGGTTCTAACTGTGGGAGTCTGGCAAGAGCAAGAAACAGCATCATTTGTATGAGGAGGGGATTTAAGAGGCACTGTGCTCCCTTTCTGGAGGGGCCATGATGCTATGAAAACGTTCCTGTTTGTTGAAATTGGTGGTGTTTTATAGCTTTCTGACTTCGGGACACTTTGCCTCCAAGCTCATTGGAGGGTATTGTATTATATGTAAC
Organism: Mesoplodon mirus; assembly: GCF_964341445.2. NCBI lineage: Eukaryota > Metazoa > Chordata > Mammalia > Artiodactyla > Ziphiidae > Mesoplodon > Mesoplodon mirus. The sequence continues at coordinate 63,328,717 of NC_138983.1, forward strand.
AACGACATAAGCTGTATCACTAGCCAATGCGGGTGAACTCACAGTTGAGCCTCCTAAGCCTGCTGGCTTCAGCTGACAAGTGGTTGAAAGCCAGGCTTGAACTGGCAGCTGGAGCTGAAGCTCTGCTGGGCGTGTGTATGGTGGGCTTTCTTCCGCATGCCTGGCCTGGCAGGGGTCTCTGGGTCTGAGAAGAGAGGCAAGCTCTGGAGGGAGGGGTTGGCAGGTGGGAGCTGTCTGCCAAGGATGTGCAAGAGACAGCAAATGTCCAGAAGGCTCCTAAGGCCCACTGACTTAGCCTAGCACCCCAGCTGGGTTACTTGGTCAATACTAAAGCATGGAATGGAGACTTCACCAATTATTTAAGACATTGGTAGTAGTTCTGTAGGAGATCCATAGGGATTCTGACAAAAAGGGGTCTATGGGGAGATGGTACTCTGTGATCCTTAAGTCTTTGGTGTGCCCTGTGTATCTGGGGTGAAGAGGCTGTGGAATGCAGCGTCTGCCTAATAACTGACCACAGGACCTGTTTCATAGCAACAGGTATTGACTTCTAGTGGGACCAAGTTTGGAGAAGACTGATGAAAGCTATTTGAGCTAAAGAAAAAGGAAGATCTTTTGTAGAAAGATGCATCCTGAAGAGTGTGTTTAGTTGACTTGAGCAAACTAAAAATGCTTCATGGAAAAACATGGCAGGATCTGGCGTAAGAGCCCTCAGACACAAAGGACCCCCCCACAGTGCCCATTTCTGAGGGTACCTAGTGGGGTGTGGCTGGGTGAGGCCTGTGTGTGTTTGTGTGGGGTGTAGGAAGGTGATGGTGGGCAGCTTCCATCCAAGGCAAGAACTAATGCAGAGATGGATCTCAGTGATGGAATTCCCTTTGGACCAGCCTCTCTCTGGTGTGGGTTAGGTGGGAGAGGACCCTGATTGCCAAAACCTGGGATGTAAAGGTTTGATTAGTTTTCATATTTTTCTCTTTTTATAATTTTTAAGTCTATTCATTTTCTTTCTTTTTTTTTTAAGAAGATGTTGGGGGTAGGAGTTTATTTATTTATTTATTTATTTTTGCTGTGTTGGGTCTTCGTTTCTGTGCAAGGGCTTTCTCTAGTTGTAGCAGGTGGGGGCCACTCACTGTCGCGGCCTCTCTTGTTGCGGAGCACAGGCTCCAGACGCGCAGGCTCAGTAGTTGTGGCTCACGGGCCCAGCCGCTCTGCGGCATGTGGGATCCTCTCAGACCAGGGCTCGAACCCGTGTCCCCTGCACTAGCAGGCAGATTCTCAACCACTGCGCCACCAGGGAAGCCCTATCTTGTTTGTTCTGTGCAAATGGCATTACAATAGCATTAATGATCAAAATCAGATATTGCCTGTCACACAGGTGATCCTGCCATCTGGTCATTTGAGTGTGTGTCTCTTGCAGCCCTCGCCCATGAGGGGATGCATTTTCCTATCATTGTAATCAAAGCACAGGTACAGTTTCATGTATTAATTTTTTCATTTGCTGTTATCTCCCACGGTAATTTTTTTTAAAATAAATTTATTTATTTATTTTTGGCTGCATTGGGTCTTCGTTGCTGTGCGCGGGCTTTCTCTAGTTGCAGCAAACAGGGGCTACTCTTCATTGTGGTGTGCGGGCTTCTCATTGCGGTGGCTTCTCTTGCTGTGGAGCATAGGCTCTAGGCATGTGGGCTTCAGTAGTTGTGGCTCGGGGGCTCTAGAGCGCAGGCTCAGTAGTTGTGGTGCAGGGGCTTAGTTGCTCCACGGCATGTGGGATCTTCCCGGACCATGGCTCGAACCCGTGTCACCTGCATTGGCAGGCGGATTCTTAACCACTGCGCCACCAGGGAAGTTCTCACAAGGTATTTTTTATGTGATTGCACTGTCCTCATAGTTATAATTTTGGTTGCTTAATGTTTTTTTTCAAGTGAGTATGCTCTCATTTGGACATTTTAAAGCTATTTATATGAAGAGTGCAGGTAAACATGTTTGTGCTTTTTCCTTCCTTCAGATTCTTTTCTTAGAAGCAATTTCTAGAAGTGGGTTTACTCTGTCAGATGCTTGAATGGTTTATGGCATTTGCTGCCTCTCGCTTGGGGCCCTTTGGAGGTCTACTTCTGAGATGCGATGTGAGGTTTTGGAATGTTGCACTTGCCCAGGGCCTTAGAGTTGAGGGCTGGGGGCCCAGCTTTGTTCTCCCGTAACAGCTCCTCCTGGGTCTAGCTGTTTGTCTTTCTCTCCATTTCTTTCTTCTGTCACCTTTTTCTCTGGCCTCTGCTCTGATAGTTTCCAGCTTCCCCTTCTCTCTGCTATCAGGATGTGGAAATCTCCACAGTCAGCTGTTCCTCTTCATCTTTGCAGGATAGGCCTTTGCAGTCTTGGTCTCTGCTGCCGCAGACCAGCAGTTGCATGCTGGGCTGCCTCTCTCCTCCCAGCTCCCTCCCACTCAAGCCCCTGAGGGTGAAGGAGGCCCAAGAAAGGCCTGGCCCTGGGGGCGGGGTTGGGGGGAAGGAGGAAATTGGTTTCACAGTCTAAGGGCCCACAGGGGTACTTTGCCGCCCGTTACCAGCCTGCTTGCTTCATTCCTGTCTGTGTCATGAATTAGACCCACGTGCCGCAGAGGAGACCAGAGCAGCAAGGCTCCCCAGGCACCAGAAGCCCCCCTGGTACCTAGAACTGAGAGGGCCTTGGAGATCACTTAGTCTAATCCCCTTATCTCACAGGTGAGAACGCTGTGAGGCCGAGGGAATGACTGCCCCGAGGTTGTTCAGTGAGTCCCTCCTCCTTGGTAATTGCTTCCTCTCCCTGCCAGGCAGCAACTGGGCCCTGTCTCACCTTCATCCTCCTCTGGTGGCTGACAAAGCCACCTCTCTCTTTAAACCCTCCTTAAAGAAACTGGATGGACAGGAAACGCCTCTTCCAGAGCCGCTCCTGGTGAAGGTGGCTTGTGGAGAGGATGCAGTATTGGTCTGTTCCATAAGCGTGAGGGACAGTGAGGACACTTGCCCTGACCCCCAAATAGGCAGAGAGAAGCAGCACAGAGTAGTGGTTTAGAGGACAGATGCAGGAACCAGGTGCCTGCATTCAAATCCCTCAGCAGAGGCTTAGAGAGGAAAGGGCCAGGGGAGCCAGAGACTGAGAACAGCTCAGGTCTCTGCCCACTTATTAGAGGTGTGACCCTGGGCAAGTTAGCTCTCTCTGCCTTCCTTCTCTCATCTGTAAAGTGGAAATTAACTGAGCTAGTAAATTTACAGGGCTTGGCGGAGTGTACTTACTATGGGCTATGTAAGTGTTGAAAGACAGACAGGCAGAAAGACAGGAAAGAAAGGAGCCAACCAGGTGATTGAGACCAGCTACTGACAGTGAGGAACGCAGTGTGCAGAGGGGAGGAGAAGGGCAAGCTTCTTTGAGGAAGTGAGTTTTCAGTCGCGTTGTGAAAGGTAAAGAGTCTCCCTGTCCCCAAACCTTTATTTTATTTGCTGTCTTGTTAGAAGTTCCAGAGGGTCTGGGAGATGGTGGAATTATGATTTCATTTCAGCAAAAGGCCTCATTTTATGTGGTGAGGCATGTAGCTGCGGATCTCCTGGGACCTTATGCTAATCATTAACCCCTTTGGTCTTCCGTCTTCCCCTCTGTGCAGTGGGGAGCAAGTCTGGACGTTGTAGTATGTGGCACAGCCTCCTCGTAGCCTGCAGGACGGGGCTTCTGAATGCTCATCTTCCTGATCTGTCATGGAAACCAAGGCGGGAAGGGCGGGGCTGCCCACACGCTAAGGATCCCCCGGGTTCAGGAAAACAGAAGTAGACTTGGTTGGACCGTTCATTCTTTCGCTTCTGAACGTTTGCTTTCTCGTGAGATGTAACTGGACCTACACCCTTCACATCCAGTCACTTAGGGAGCTAGTTTTAAAAACTGGCCTGCGGGGTTTGGTCTGGGGAGTTCCTAAGTAGACAGCTGACCACAGGGACTAGGGCACCTGGCCCTTTTTTCGGTATCTTCCCCTGCCACGCAGCAGTGACTCAGGTGGTCCAGTAATTCTTGAAGGCTCACGCTGGTTCTTTTTCTGCCAGTCGAGATGCCGCGCCAGTTCCCCAAGCTGAACATCTCCGAGGTGGACGAGCAGGTCCGGCTCCTGGCTGAGAAGGTGTTCGCTAAAGTGCTCCGAGAAGAGGACAGCAAAGATGCCCTGTCCCTCTTCACCGTCCCCGAGGACTGCCCCATCGGGCAGAAGGAGGCCAAGGAGAGGGAGCTGCAGAAGGAGCTGGCGGAGCAGAAGTCTGTGGAGACTGCGAAAAGGTTTGTCCCCCTGACTTGTGTGGGGCTGTTCAGACCCAGGCGGGCTGTGGGTGTGTGTCCCGGATGAGACGCTTCGTGTGAACGTGGCTGTCTTGGGTACTGAGTTTATTTCTTAACCAAGACTACTGAACTCACCACTTATTCACTGAAGTGTGTCTTGGTGCCTTTGTTTGGTTGAAAAGATCAAAAACCACTTTCTCTACTGATGTTTTAATAACAAATCATGTGCACAAATACACACCGTTTCCAAATGACCTTTCTGTTTTCTTTCTGAAAACTTGGATTTCTTGGGAAACATCAGTTTTACTTCTTTTCATCACTTTGCATTGTTAATTAACAATGTATATGTACTTTGCATTGTTAATTAACTCAGCTCACTATTTGCCAGGTGCTGTGCTGGGCACTGGGGATGCATTAGTGAACAAGTTAGATATAGTCCCTGCTCTGTAGAGCTTACAGCCGGTCTAGACAGTAATTAAGTGACTGGATCACTTAATTGAAAAATGACAAGTTATGATAAGTGCTGTGTTGGTCAGGGTCTAACCAGAAAGACAGGAACTACTTGAGTAATGGAAATAGGATTTTCATGCAGGGAATTGGTTACAGGGTGTAGAGAACTGAGGAGGTAAGCAGTGGGGAGAGAGGCAGCCTGGAGATTAGACACAGTAGGAAGCAGCCACCACCCCAGGCAGAGAGACAGTGGAGAGAGGTGGTGTCGCTGGAGCCTGGGGTAGAGAAGTTGGAAATGCGGTGGCCTTGTCAGTGGAAAATGTAGCCTAGGGGGAGAGGCAACAGCTGCAGAGATGCCTCCCAAGGCAGAGATGGAGGCAGAGATACCTGGCTTTAATCCTTCTGGCATGTTCCAGTTTCCCCCACTGGTTGCCACTGGCCAAACCTAGCCAGCTGCCAGCTGACGCATGGAGAGGGAGAGTCCTTTTTCCGACTGGGTACTTAGGGAAGGTCTTTCCTAGGAAGTGACATTGTAGCTGATGCAAGGGTGTAAAGGAGCTAGCTCTGGGTAGAGCTGGGTGAGAGTCTTACAGGTGGAGCAGCCAGGACAAAGGCCCTCAGGGATCTTCAAGGAGGCCCATGTTGGGTAGAGGTGTGGTTAAGGGGGAAGCGCTATGACCTCCGGCTGGAGGGGTAGGCAGGGCCCAGATCAGATTGGTCTGTGCTCCCTGATAAGCATTGGGTTGGTTAAAAAGTTTGTTCAGGTTTTTCTGCGAGATGTTACGGAAAAACCCAAATAAACTTTTTACCCAACCCAATAGTTTGGATCTTTGTCCAAGTGCATTGGGAAGCCCTCACCCTTTTAGCTTATCTCACCTGGGAGAGCAGAATTAAAGAATAAAAAGCTTTGAGAACGTGTCTGGCAGGGCTGTAGCTGGGTGCCTGGCTGGCTGGCATACTGCAGACCCCAACAGCTAACGTAGTAGAACTTGGGCTTTCTCTGCAACCTAGTCCATCATCAGGTCCTTCCTAAGGTACCGCCTTATTTTAAAAGGCAAGTCCTTTCCTTTCTTGGTAGGACAGAATTTCAGTATTTCCTTAACTTTTTTTGGAAAGTAGTAAAAAAGTCAAGTACTTGTATGAAGGCAAGAACAGAGGTTCATTATCCAAAAAATAAGTGTTTTCCTTCCTCTGAGGGGCTGTGAAGTGAAGGGGTCATTGGTGCCATCGGCCAGCTCTGAGTGCCGGCCTTGTGCTGAGTGAGGTGGGGACAGGTCATCCCTGGAGGGTAAAGAAGAGCCTGATGGGGGAGACCCTGGTCCACACTGCACTGACTGAACAGAGGGCTGACGTTATGAACTGAATGGTCTGCAGGGCGTTCTGTGTCTTAAGAATTGAGCATTTTGGACCCTTTATAATGAGAAGGAGACCTGGCATTTCGTATTACTAGAAATAGGTTTCTGAGGCCAGTTTCCATTACAGAGCGACACTGGGCCTGACGTCTGCAAAAGAGAGTCTTCTCTTCTTTTTTTTTTTTTTTTTTTTTTTTTTTTTGCTGTACGCGGGCCTCTCACTGTTGTGGCCTCTCCCGTTGCGGAGCACAGGCTCCGGACGCACAGGCTCAGCGGCCATGGCTCACGGGCCCAGCCGCTCCGCGGCATATGGGATCCTCCCAGACCGGGGCACGAACCCGCATCCCCTGCATCGGCAGGCGGACTCTCAACCACTGCGCCACCAGGGAGGCCCGAGTCTTCTCTTCTTATCAATGCCCAAGCTAATGGCAAAATAGAAGCCTTCTTACTCTAAGTCCAAACGATGCTCCGTGGTTTCCAGAAATTCCTCTGTAAGCTCATCTCCAGAAATTTTTCTCCTTCTCTACTTGTTAGGTTGTGATGGTCTTGGTTTGCATCTGTCTGCCCCTTTTATTTATTTATTTTTTTTTGCGGTACGCGGGCCTCTCACTGTTGTGGCCTCTCCCGCCGCGGAGCACAGGCTCCGGACGCGCAGGCCCAGTGGCCATGGCTCATGGGCCGAGCCGTTCCGCGGCATGTGGGATCCTCCCGGACCGGGGCACGAACCCGTGTCCCCTGAATCGGCAGGTGGACTCTCAACCACTGCGCCACCAGGGAAGCCCCTGTCTGCCCCTTTTGACTGGAAGCTCCTTGAGCACATTATCTGGCTCCCACCGGATCCTCAGGATCCAGCCCAGGACTTGGCCTGTGTCGGTGAGCAGTGTATGTGCGGCAAAAGAAAGACATCCTGTTTCTCCACTGCCACCACAGATACTACCTCAGGGTGGCCACGGCTCTCTGGGCCACTGTGTTCTACCACTCCCTGGTACACTCTGTGACCTTGGGCCCATTAGGAAACCTTTCTGTGCCCCAGTTTTTCATCATCTGTAAAGTAGATATGGTAAAGAGCTACTTTCTTGGGGTGTTGTGAGGAATGAGGGAATTAACATACGCAAAAGGCTTGGGGCAGCGCCTGGATCACAGTAAGCCCCATGGAGATGTTAACTATTTGTCCAGCTTCCTGCGGCAGAGATGGGCGGCAACAGCAGCTACTACTTACTGTGGGCTAAGTGCTGGCCTGTGCCGTTTACTTTCATTCTTTAAGCCCCACATGAAGCTTATCAAGTGGATATTCTTATCTCGATTTTGCTGATTAGGACACATAGCCAGTAAGTGACAGGGCAGAGACTAAAATCCACGTCTTTGGAAGGTAGAACCCCACATTTTAACCACGAGGCTGTCCCACCTCCAGTCAGGGCTGGGGTCTTTGCTTCCACGAGAAGACACTGGAATGACACTGGGGGCTGCTCCCCAGGGTATAATTGCCGGCTTCTGAATGAAATGGAGGGAAAAGCTGGACCATAGCTCCCTGCTGCCCACTGGCTTCTTTTCTGCCAGAGGACAGCTTGGTCCCTAGACTGCCTGTCAGATGTCCCAGTATCCTCTGGAGCTGTGCGCCCCCAGCTTTATCTTTCAGCCTCGCTGTTCAGTAGAGACCGTTATGCAAATATTCAGATGTGAATCGTTCGGAAGAGGAACCCTCTCCTCCGCAGCTTCCTCTTTGTCTTTGGCTGCTCCCTGAAATTCTGGAATATAAGTGGTAATATGGAGCCTTCCTGCCAGAGCCAGGCGCTGTGCCGGGCTTTGAAGATGGAGGGCGCTACATACAAGAATCAGAGGGCGACCCCTGCCCAATAGCCAGTGAGGAACCTGGGCCTCAGTCTAGGCCCACATGGAGATGAATTCTGCCAACCACCTGCATGAGCTTGGAAGTGGATTCTTTCCCAGGGTCTCCAGCTAAGAGCCCAGTGTGGCCAGCCTGGGTTTGGCCTTTCAGTACCCCGGACATAGAGTCCAGCTGAGCCCACGCCGACGTTTCACCTACAGAGCTGCGAGCCAGCAAGTGGGGACTGCTTGAAGCCACCAGGCTTGTGGCAATTTGTAGTGCAGCCATAGAAGATGAACACAGGGCCCTCTCCTTGGGCTCCGTTTAGCTTTTCTGCTTTTCTTAGAGATGAGCTTTAGTGGTTAGCTCTGGTTATTCCAAGCCCTTGCCCATGGCGTGTGGGCCCTAAGGAGTTGCCCCATCTGTTGTTAAACCTGTCCCTTATCCCTGCAAAGTCCAAGCTCCCAGCCCATGTTCATATGTGACAGTCTGGGGCTCACCTGAAGACCAAGGCTGGAGCCATAATGGATGGGTTCTGGCTTCCTCACCGGGACAGAGGAATGTGGACATTCCTTGGACAAGTCGGGTGGCTTTGGCTCAGGCAGCCTTCCAGCTTTCTGATTGTGGTGGTTTTTTTTTGTTGTTGTTGTTTTTAACTTTTTTACCTGTTTCTCACCTTAGATGTCACCTTGCTTTTCCTTAGCAGGACTGGTCATCAGGCGGCATTGGCTGAGGCTTGCAGGGGTATAGTTGGCATAGAGATAAAAACAGTGACCTGGCAGATGTGTGGGTGACACTGAAGCCAGAGTCTCACAGGGTCTGGCTGACCCTGTCAGAATATGAGAGGGAGCCGAAAGTAACGGCTCTTCCTCTCGGTGTGAACATCCAAAAGATGCCAAAGTGGGAACCTCATTGCTCAAGGTGAGTCTGCCTCTGAGGAATGATTGACAGGCATGAGTTGGTATCTTCCTTGGAATAGGATACTTGACTCAGCTCCGTGTGATGGATGGATGGTGGGCTGGGGAAAGCCTAGGCTGGAGGTTCCTGGAGTCCAGCCTGGGTTTCCTGAACAACTCAGTGCATCTGTTAGGTAGGGTCGGGGTCAGGGCAAAGACAGACTTCTGAAAAAGGGCCGCCTCCACTTTCCAGGTCTAAACAGTCTTGTCCTCAAAGAGGTGATAACACATGTGGGCAGATAAGGACCAGAGAGCCATGGCAAGCAGTGGTGTATAGACAGGGCAGGGAGAAATTGGTGGTTCCTGAAAAATCAGCCGTGAATCTGTGAGAAGAGACCTGTCCAAGTGCCAGGAAGAAGACAGCTGCTTCTGGGTGAGTCATAAGGTCCGTTTGGAGATCAGCTGATTTCTCCACACCCTGTAGGTGTCGCCGGTGCCTGGAGAAAAGGAGGGGTTCTAGGGGCTCTGGTGGGTCACGGTTGTCACTGAGTCCTTCGCTGGTGTCTGTAAGCCCTGGTTGTGCTGGGATAGTACCCAGGAGGCTGCTGGGCCCTGTGACACAGGAGGGCAAGTAGTCAGCTGGCATTGGACATCACTGGGTGGCAGTGCTGGGGAGAGACGTGGGAGAGGGGAGTGCTGATGGCCTCACCTCCCTGCTGCTTAACTCTATGTCTGGAGATCCTAGGACTTGGGGTGGTGTCATTTGAAACATTACTAATTAGTTAATGAGGAAGGTGAGGGTTCACAAATCAGTATTGCAGATAAGCACGAGCTCGTGGCATTTTAAACCTACCTTGTGCTTACTTCCCCAAGAGTTTGTGAAATCATCTTTTGGTGCCAAGGTGACAGGTCCAGAGAGACCTGAAATTGACACTGATCAGTCCCTTTCCCATAACAAAGCTACAGATCTGTGCCTGCCCCAGCAGCGGCCAGGAGGACACATGCCAGGCTAGAGGAAGGAGCAGCCGGGGTGACAGGGTACTAGGGAGGTGGGAAGCTAAGGGCTAGCTGCACCTTGCCGTGACTTTGTATAAGCCATTTCCCATCTCTGGTCCCCTGACTCTTCCTTTGTGAAAACAGGAGGTGGGACTGGTTGATTGTCACAATCTCTTCTGGCTCCAATGCCCCCAATTAGTAACATTGTGAAGTGCACTGTGATTGAGACTGTTCATATGCTGGGACTCAGAGTTTGTCTTATCTGAAGATAGCATGGTGGTTGATTCGACATCGTGCTCACCTCACCTGCCCTTGATGTTAGACTCCTGCAGGGTGGTCTGCCCTCTGTCTCCTGAGACATTTGCCTACTTGAATGTTCCACGTGCCCTGCAAACGCAGGCCACAGCAGTTCTTAGTGGCTGCAAGGAGGGGTGTCTGGGATATTGCATGCAGAGAGACGCGTGTGAGGGGAAGGCACAAATGATTAGAAACTTCTTAACGGTAGGACCAGCACCGTTGATTCATCAGAGACAAATTCTCCTGCCATGTCCAGAACAGAGACTCTTCATCACTCGCCCCAATTCGCTGCTGCTTTCTTTCACTTTTCCTTGTCCTCGACTTTTAGAAAGAAAAGTTTTAAGATGATTCGGTCCCAGTCCCTGTCTCTGCAAATGCCGACGCAGCAAGATTGGAAGGGCCTCCCGACAGCCTGCCCAGCCACGTCTGCCGCAGCTCCTGTGCTCCCCGGAGCCCCTCCGCAGCCCGCATCCATGCCCTATGCCATGCCCGAGTTCCAGCGGGTCACCATCAGTGGAGACTACTGTGCTGGGGTAAGGCGTCTCTGCGGGGGCTGTGTGAGTGTTGTATGTGCCTTGTGCCAAAGCTGGGGTCCCGTGGGGTCCCGCCCAGCCCTGAAGCCTGGCCTGGTCTGTGGGTGTCTGGGAGGTGGCAGACAGGAGGCACAGGAGTCTGGAGAGAAGGAGGGTTCTAGGTGAGGTGTGTGTCTAGGGTGCTGCTCTCCCTGTGAGGAGGGCCTAGGGGCTGCATGTTGGTACACCGTGTGGCCCGTAGGTTCCATATGTTCTCTGGGCCCAGAAACACTGCTCTCTGTCCCTGTAGCCCACTGGGGACGGTTCCAGCTTGGGTTCTTTAGTGTTCCCAGATGTTGAATGGATTAAGTCCTGGGGTTGATTGGTTTGTGCGCAATCAGTTATTGCTGATTCAGCTCCTCCTCTGTGCTTGGACTCATGTCCTTAAATACAGGCTAGACCAGCCAAGCAGGGCGAGCAGGTCTTGACAAAAAAATGAACAAGCTTGGTTTGCACCAAGTCGGTTAACTTAGTCACTGAAAATGTGCTACTTTCACCTGGTTGGATGTTGCATTTTTATTGCTTGTTTCTTGAAGAGAAATATCACTTAGTGCCAGGTTTGGTTCCATCTCCCTGGCCCTCAACCTACTACCCGTGCCTCAGTTGGCCTTGTTATTCTCTCGTCTTTTTTAACAGTAGTTTTAGAATATATAGTGTATCTGAGAAAGCAAAGTGACTTATTACTCTTCTATACATTTTCTTCTAGCTTAAAAAAATTTATTTTTTGAGCAATAGAAAATCCTTGCATATGGCTTAAAATTTAAAAGGTACAAAAATTATAGCAGTCCTCTAGCCACCCGATTCCCCTCCTCAGAGGCAATCCTTGGTTTTGGTTGCTGGTGTGTTCTCACATAGATGGCCTGTGTACCTACAGTTTACTATGCCCATGTAGTTGATTTATTTATTTTTACACAAATGGTAGTTACTATACATTATACTGAGCCTAGGTTTTTCATGTAACAGTACATCTTGGGGATAATGCCATATCAATACATCAAGAACGTCCTTGTTATTTCTTTTTCACAAGTGCATAGTATTCCACTGTGTGGATGAACCATACTTTATTTAAATTCCTTTCTATGGATGGGAATTTTGGTTGGATTGGAAACAGCACAGGCCTTGTCTGGAGATACAGCATCCTGACCAGGAGTCCGTGGTGTCCACCCAGCCTCTGGCACGTGGGCAGAACAGTGGAAGGGGAGACTAGAGGGGGGCTGACAGCCAGCGGAAGGTGGGGAGGACGTTGGCCTGGTGCATTAACTAGCTTCTTTCAATCCGTCTCCTGCTTGGCACATTGTAGGGCATAGAGCCCCTGAACTGGCGAGTGGTCCCCAGAGAGCCATCAGTCCACGAGAGGCAGGCTGACCTTGCAGGTCGCCTTGGCCCCCAGTGGGTCAGCTGCCAGGCATGAGGCCTGAAGTGCTTACAGGTTGGCTGGTCCGCTGGGACTCTGAGCACGTCTCTGATACCTCCAGCTGTGGCCTGAGCCCCTTGCCCTGCTGAGTCCCTCGGTCCTGCAGACAGAGTATTTGGCTTTATTGTTGGCAGGGACATGTTTGTGTCTACGGTGTTGTCCGCTCACCTATTCCTGCTGCTCTCCTAAGCCATCAGAAAGTGTAAAATGGAATTAACACCCCCTCATGGGGACACCTGGAGTCAGGAAAGGAGAAGCTCCTTCCTTAACAAGAAGCAAGGAAAGAAAAAAAAAAAAAGTAAAAGTATAAAAATGTTCATGGGAAAGATAGATACCAACTTCCTTCCTCTGAGGATGGAGTGGGTGGAGGAGGGCAGAGTTTTAGCTTTTATCTGAGATGATTTATTTATGTAAGCATATAAGACATCTGAAACAACAATAAAAATATTAAAATTGTTAGCTCTGGAAGGTATACATGGGCGTCTGTCATATTATCTCCAGTGCTTGTCTGTATGTTTACAACATTTCAAAACTAAAAATGATTTTTTTTTTACTAAAGCCAGAGGGGTCACGGTCCAGGCCCCAGCCTTCCGGCTCTGTGCTCCTTCTTGTATCTCCCTCTGCTGCATCTCATATCCATCCCCTCTTATGAATGACTGTCTCCCCCAGCACGTTCAGATTTCTTCCACACCTGTCCTTCCCAACAGACAAAGATTAACGAGCCCACTGGAAGGTGGGAATTTATCTCATTTATCTCTGAGTGTGAGGCAGCTCTGGGAAAGCAGAGCATACTTGGGCTTTGGGACTCAATCAGATCAGGGTCTGAAGTTTGACTTCGTGACTTCCTGTGATTTATCCTCTCTGGGTCTCTGTTTCCCCAGTTGTAAAATGGGTTGCAGTGAGGACCAAAATGAAATCTACAAAAAGGGTCTGTCCCATAACACACAAGTGCTTGTTGACAGGGTGAACTGGGGTGATTACCAGATGAGTCAGAAGCCTGGGGTTGGCAAAGCAGCAGACTGAGCACCCAGAAGTTTTTAGCTTTACCTCCGAAGAAACCATGTATTTTCTCAACTGAAAATGATGATGCTAACCCTGATCAGGGGTATGGTCCAGGCTGTGCCTCTTCTTGGGCCGGGGGCAGCAGCAGCTGGCTTGTGGTTTAATCAGCCGCACTAAGGCTGGCCTGCGGTGTGCAGGCTGGGGTACCTGCCTCTCTCCCAACAGCCCCAAGTCTCCTCCTGTGTTGGGGGACCCCAAGACCCCTGCCGGGTTCAGTGATTTGCCAGAAGGACTCCTGGGACTCGGCGCAGAGCTGTACTCAGGACTAGGATTTATTACAGGGAAAGGCTGCAGAGCAAAGTCAGCAAAGGGAAGAGGTACATGGGGCAGAGTCTGGAAGAGGCCAGCAGCAAGCTTCCTAGCAACCGCGCCCAGTGGAGTCACCAGAACGCACTTAATCCATTCAGCGTTGAATTGTGACAGCATGTGTGAAGTGTCCTCTACCGTGGAAGCTCATTAGAGACTCAGCAGCCAAGGTTTTCACTGGGGCTGGCCACACGTCTGCAGAGCACATCCCTCAATTCCAGGCTCCCAGAAGGAACTTGGGTGTCCGGCATTAACCATGGTATTTGTACAAACCGTTCAAGCACAGGGAGCCCCTGGGCCCACAGTGGTGGGAATGCTCCCCAAACCCAAGTTCCCTGCTGCCAGTCAAGGGCCAACCTTGTGGCAAGTCTTGCTAGGTCAGTGGTCTCAGGCCTGCTGTGTGAACCCTTTTCTGCAGATCACCGTGGAGGACTATGAGCAGGCTGCCAAGAGCCTGGCCAAGGCCCTGCTGATCCGGGAGAAGTATGCCCGGCTCGCCTACCACCGCTTCCCACGCACCACAGCCCAGTACCTGGGTCACTGGCAGGCAGACGCTCCACCTCTGGAAGAGGGCCTCCCAGGTATGGCGCTGTGGCTGCAGGTGGGCTTCCAAGCAGGGCATGGCCTGAGGGTTGGCCAGGAGGTTTTACTGGTTGGATGTATTTCCCCCAGATGGTGTTTTAAGGGCAGAGCCCTGGTATTGGCTTCTCCTGCACTGATTTTTTTTGCTGGTTTCCCCAAGGATTGATTCCATGTGCACTGTGTGCCTTGCCCTTGGTTGGGCTGTATAAGTTGAGAGAGACAAGGTAGGGGAGGGGGGGAAAGACAGTCCCTGATCTTGGGAGTCCTCTAGGGAGACAGGCAGTCTCATGCTGGATATTTAAACACAATCAGACAGTAAATGCCAGATTGGTGGTGAGGTGGGTGGCGTGTGGGTAAGTAGAGAGGGTGTGTTCCCAGGGCAGGGAAGTTGGCTCTGGAGTCCAACACACCTGCATTCCGATCTAAGCTCCACCACTTTCTTGGGCAAGGAAGGTATTTCTCCAAACCTCAGTTTCTCAGTCTGTAAAATGGGAGTACTAATAATATCTATCTCTTGGGCCAGTTGTGAGGATGAAACGAGAGAATGCACATGACGTGGTTAGTGCAGTTCTGGCATCTGGGGAGTGACTGGTAAATAGGAGTTACATTGATGCTGTGGAGTTTGGGGAAGGAGGGGTCAGAGAAGGCAGGATGGTTTCTGGTGGAGTCTGTTTGGCCTGTGAAAGACCCAGGAGCAGTAGAGGCTGTAAGTTAGCTAATATGAATGAAGACAACAGGAAACCTCGATCTTGAAAGTTGGTGGTGGGGGATCGGATGAGGGCCTGGTAGTCTGTGCCAGCACCCTGGACCCTGGCTACGCCCCTGGGGGGAGTTGGTGCCAAGATGTCTCCTGTCTCTTGCTTTCCTTGAAGCTCTGAGACCTCGACTTTGGGCATCTGTTACTACCTGGGGCCCTGGGTAAGTCTCAGCCCTCCCAAACCCGTTTCCCTATCTGTCTGAGGGAAGTTGATCCTACCCGCTCCAGTGTTGGCAAGGGCAGGCAGGAATGACTGTCGAAGGTGTACTTTATACAGAACAGAGTCCCCGGGGGCCCGGGTGTGAGTGTGGTGACGTGGAGGCAGTGGTCCCCCCAGGCCTTTGGACTGCGTGTGTCTCACAGGCACTGGCACACATCAGGGACTCCTGAGCTGGCCTGTGGCTGTGCCTGGTGTGTGTGTGGGGGGGCATCAGTTCCCCGCCCCCGTGCTGCTGAAGCCCCTGTGATGCCTCACATCTGCTCTAGGGCAGTCTGTTCCGAGCACGGATGGGGGACGCCCAGGCAGCTACTCCGCCTTCCTTGCTTCCATTGATGAAGATTCCAGGGTTTCCTCCTGCCTGGGGTGGCAGCCAGGCAGCTGGACCCTGTGCGGGGTTGGCTGATGTGCAGGGCTGAAGCCCCCAGTTCTACTGCTGCTCAGCATAACCTGTTGCTTGGCCAGAACAGAGCTTATCGAGAGCCAGGAAAACCCACTATGAGAGTAGTGAGAATAATGCCCTACGGTGTGTTACTGTTTACAAAGCATTTTCCTCTACCTGCTAGTGCAGCCCTCACAACAGCCCATTAAGGCAGGGTGTCATCCTCAGGTGAGCAGACAGGTTCAGGAGGTAAAGTTGTTTGCTCCAAGTCGTAGCTGGGAAATAGCGGAGAGGCATTTTCTGGCTCCTGGGGGCTAACAGCCCACAGCCTAGGGACAGACAGCTCTGTCTCTGGGGGAGACCTTCTCTATTCTGTGCTTATTTGTGGAGGGGATGGCTTCTTCATCTAGCCCCTGAGCCTCCCTGGGCTCAGGAAGATGTGGAAGGGCAGGGACAGTTATTCCCACCGGGCAGTGCCAGGTTCTCTCTGTTCTCTTATTAGGAGAAGACACAGCTGCCCTTTTTCATAAGCCTCGTGTCCCTGAAGTACCCAGGAGGCTGAAGCTCATTTCAGTTAAAACAGTAAAGGGCCAGCCGTGTGCCGGGGCCCGTTCTAGGGAATGGGGATACAGCAGTGAACAAAATGAACATATACTACCCAAGGTAAAGAAGAGAAATTATTTTACATAGTGGCAAGTGCTGAGGAGACAGAATAAAGCAGGGAAGGGGATATGAGATATCGGGGGCAGTGGGAGTGGTTAGGTTTTAGATCAGACAACCGGGGCAGGCCTCGGTGGGGACGTGACTTTTGAGCCCCTATGAGCTCCTGAGGTGAGGGGCACTTGGCCTTTACTCAATCCTGTTTTGCAGACTTCCACCCTCCCCCACTGCCCCAGGAAGACCCTTACTGCCTGGATGATGCTCCCCGAAACCTGGGCTTCCTGGTCCGCATGCAGGGGGGCATCCTCTACGTGTACGACAACACAGAGATGCTGGAGCGCCAGGAGCCCCACAGCCTGCCCTACCCGGACCTGGAGACCTACACGGTGGACATGAGCCACATCCTGGCTCTCATCACCCATGGCCCCACGTAAGCCCCCCGAGTCTGCCTCTCTTTGCAGGGGTGCTGTCCTATAGGAAGGGACCGGGAGAGGCCTCTTGCTCTGGGCTTCCCCTCAGCTAAACCACCCCAGAAAGAGAGTGGTTTCCCCTTTCCCCAGTGCTTTGTGGGTTTCTGTCACAATCTTCCTTCACAGGCTGGCATATTCTTAAAGTTGCTACTACCTGTCCCTTCTGCACGCGCAGGTGTGGGGCACCTGCTTGCCGGTGGCCACCTGTGCACCTTACAAGGGTGGTCACTCCCCACCCCCCAGGCAGGACGGCAGCCTTGCGGAGAGTTACCAGCCTAGGGCCTTACTGTAGGTGGGGGAGTGATGAAGACTGTTGCTTCCTCTGTTGGTTTTTCTGTGTTTCTGGAGGGGAGAGTACAGGGAGCCTGGGAACTTAGCCACAACCCCCGTGTTGCTTGTAGGCTTGGCTCGAGCTGACCTGGCAGGGAGCTGTCTTCCTGGGCCCTTGCTTCTTGGTGAGCACTTCAGCCAATCAGCAGCGGAGGCTCAGCCTGCCCGGGCCCTGAGCCCCTCTGAGAGCGGCTGTGCTGTGAATACCCAGCCAGGACTGGGGGTCTGGGGGAGGGTGAGGAAGCTGGTCACGGCTGAGGGACTTATCTCTTTCCCTGCCTTTTGGGGTTTGCTGGGAATGGGGTGATGCCAGTGTCCAAGGCGGGAGGGTGGGCCCCGAAGGGATGGACAGAGTGGGTCTTGGTCCTCGGTGATCTCAGGGCAGACGTAAGAGCTGGGAGGGGAAAGGGTAGCTCCTGGGAGCTTGCCTCAGCCAATGAGAGCAGGAGCTTTGAGGGGAAGCCTTGGGGATGGGACAGCTCCCCACGTGTGTGAGCAGTGGCTGTCCTGCCCGGAAAGCTGTCATGGTGGGTCCCACTGGGGAAGGGACTGGGTGATATGGCCTTGGGAATTGGCTCTGGGGCTCATCCAGCTGACAGATGATGGTGCTGGTGCAGGGCTGGCAGTTGCTTTTTAGGAAGAGTCTCAGTGACTGGGTGCTAAAGGAGCTGTGTGTGTTTGGGGCCCACAGGGAAGCAGAGTGGCCTGGCTTGTGGTTGAAGGTTCCACATGGCTGTGGACACAGGCACCTGGCAGTTGGCTGAGAATAGTGAGTGCTTCCACCCGCAGTGGCCTTTGCCAGCCGGTGGGGACATCAATCCTTGCAGAGATTTCTGTCCTGGTAACAACACCCCTACATTTCTAGTCTGCCCATGATGCAGAATATCCTCCCCTCATCCTGAAGCCTCAGAACTGAGAAATCTTCAGGTCTCAGGGTTTGGGGGATGTCATTTGGTCACAGGGTGGTTCTCTGCAGCCAAGGTGGGCAGGTCACGCCTTAGGGTTTGACTGTATTATCAATCTTTTGGGCAGAGGTGAAACTCTTTTCAAGGAATGAAAGGTGGCTGAGGATAGATGGGAGGAAAGAAAGACGGAAGGGCTGAAGGAGGGAGATCTTCCTTGAGTGTCCACTCTGCTGAGTCGGGCCCTTCACACACACAAGGCCGTTTAACGCTCGCTTCAAGTCTTGGGCATTGCTGGCTCCATATCTGTTCACGAGAGACAGCAGCTTGGGATGAATCAACGAAGCCAGTGAGGCTAGAAGTCAAGGAACCCGTGTGAGGTTACAGTCAGCTCTCTACTGCCCCCATCGACTCACATGGCTGTGGTTCCACACTGCAGCTGGGTCTGCAGGAAGCGGGCCCCTCCATGTCCCTCCCTGCTCCGTCCTGACCTTCTGCCCAGGGGTCGGTCCCCGCAGACACTGGAGGTCTCCAAACTGGAGAGCTTGCTGTGCCTTCTCCTCAACTGTGGTTTCTCCCCCTTCCCAATCTGCAGGAAGACGTATTGTCACCGGCGACTGAACTTTCTGGAATCCAAGTTCAGCCTTCACGAGATGCTCAATGAAATGGCCGAGTTCAAGGAGTTGAAGAGCAACCCTCACCGAGACTTCTATAACGTGAGGAAGGTGCGTGAGCCGGCCGGTGTCCAGAGCCGGGGCCCTGGCCCGTCCGGGCTCGGCCCCCCGCGTAGCCTTCCTATGTACAGAGGGAAGACCGGCCAGTTGCCTTCCGTGCAGCAGGCCACGCCTCAGGTGGTACTTGGTATGACACGGTGGAAACCTTTGTCCGTGTTGTGTATCTGTTGGAACGTGCCCTCCTTCTTGAGAAACAGGGCATGGCCTATTAATTGGTTATGAGTGGAGAATGTATTAAATGTATCATGGATCGAGAAAGGCTATTAAGACCCCTTTGGACTTGGGAGTTTGTGGCCCTGCTTCCTTCTGGATGGGGCGTATTTAAGGAAGAGCATCCGATGTGCTCCCCTCTCTGGACTTCCCCTAGAGTGGAGAGCTCAGGGCCCGCAGCCTGCAGGGGCCGCAGTCGGGGCCGACGTGCAGGTTAAATGATCACGGCCTTCCGCTTTGCCATTTTATTCCGTGTGACAAATATACAGCGAGCATGGGATCAGTGCCAAGCGTGGGGCCTTTGATGCCTAATGAGAGTCACTTCCTGTCCACCAGCAGTTCCCAGCCTGTTACTGTTAGTGTGATAGGTGTGTGACTGGGGTGTCTTTCAGGGAGAGGCCAGGACTGAGCTGACTTTGAGTAGGAGTTTGCCGGGCAGAGGGCAGGGCGGGGAGTGGAAGTGATGACCCAGCAGGTAGAGGAGCTGTGGCTACAAGCAGCGGCAGGGGGAGAGCGGCCCTGAGACGGGAGGGAGCGCGAGGGTGCTGGCACAGCGGCAAGGGGTGCAGTGTGGCTGGAGCTCAGGGGTGGGGGCAGAGGCTCGTGGCGGGCTGTGGGGAGTGAACCTGCAGGTGTGGGTGAGGTTCTGGATCACTCAAGGGCCCGCGGGTTTGTCAGAGGCGGCAGAGAGGCGGGCGGGGGTGTGGCGCTGCTCTGGGACAGAAGCCCCGGGAGAAGGGTGGGGTGAGGCTATGCCTGGAGGAGGGGTGGCCACATCTGAACTGAGTCACAGCAGGGTTGTCGTGGCCACAGGGGCCTCTGTCCCAGTGCCACCCCCTCCCTGGGGTCAGCTTTGACAAGGGAGGGTAGGCCAGAGGAGGTTGTCTCCTCTGGGGAGCCCAGCTCAGGCCTCCCTGACCCCCTGCCTGGGAGCTCTCAGCAGTACTACATGGACGGCCTTCTCCAGCGAGGCCCCGAGATCACCTCTGCTAAGCCGCATCCCACTTGGATGGGATCAAGAGCCTTCAGAGTGCAAGTTAGGCTTCTGCTCCTGGGCTCTGAGGCTCATGGAAGAGTCTCGGGGATTTCCAGGCAGAGGTGAAAGGATGTGTGTTAGACACCACCTCCGTGGCATATTCACCTTCAAGCACCATCTGTTTCTTCTCTGTGATCCTCAGGTGCTCAGACAGCTGGGTGCCTCCGTCATTAGGTCAGCTCCTCTCTGCCCTGCCCGAAGGAACCCTACAACGCCCAGATGGGTGTCCAAGAAAACTCCTTGCCCAGCCCTGCGCAGCCCTGCCCTCTGCCCACGTGCACGCTCTGGGCCTGACTGCTTCCTGCTGCCTGAACCTGACCGCACTGGCTCCGACACTGTCTGCTTCTAAGGCGGGGCCCCAGTGGGTGTTTGCGCTCTCTGGCCACTATGAGGGTGAGAGTCCTAGGGGCCAGAGGGCGAAGGGGCTGTGGTTACATACCAGAGCCCATTCTCGCGTTCCCTGTCAGTCTGGGGGTTCATGTGCTCTCTGGACAGAGATGGCCTTGAGCCCCGTGCTCTGACACAGTGGGCTGTTCTCTGGCACCACAGCTATCCATAAACGCAGGTCCAGGTCAGGCTGTGCCTGCCCCTCCCTGCCTCCTGAGTGCTGGCTGTTTCATCTTACCCTGGAAGCCTGTGCTAGGGGAGGAGAGCTGACTTTCTGAAGTTCAGGATGGGCTGGGAGGTGGCCTCCATACTTCCAAGTGGCTGTCAGTGTCATGGGGGCAGGCCAGGGTCCTGCTCTGAGGCAGGAGCTGTGCCTGGCTGTGGGTCAGTGTGGGCGGTACTTGTGAAATTACCTGCAACATCACATCAGGTCATGGGTTATGGCCCCATGAGGCCAAACCAGCAGGACTGTGTAACTGAGATGACTGTTTTCTGCTCAGAGCTGATAATGAGGGGCTGAATGTGTTCGCTGCTTGGGAGCTGGGTAAGATTAGGCCTTACCCACTTCGGTTTAAGTGTCATATCAGGGATAGCAGATAGGTTTCACCTTCTGTGCCAAACTTGACCAACTGGGAGTGGCTACCTGAGGCTACTCCCGAAGCTTAGTGAAGAGTGCTGTAATTGGTTACTTATGTTTGCCATGGGTTTGGAAATAGTCAGCTTAGGGGCCAGGTATTGGCCAGCCCTGTTTAGAAACTCTACTGTTTGTTTAGACCCAGATCTTAGATGAAAGTAAGGAATGCTCTTGGATCTTCTGGTGAATTGAAAATGCTGACCTCCAATGACAGGCTCTTTTACTTGTTCCTAAAATAATCACCTTGGTAATTCTGAAGTTTGGATCAGATGCTTCCTGGATTATCCAGTTGTTTTCCTCCCTCATCTAGTGATTCCTGGGGATGAGGACAGGCTGCACCCACTGCAGTGTGTCATTCGTATGCTAGAGGACAGCAAGAAAGCCCAGAATGTGCTAAGTCATGCTGAGGTAGTTGAGCCCAGCTGTGTCCAGATGAGATAACTCCGGCTGACCTCCGCTTGTGTGTCCCATATGAGCCCAGCCCACCCGTGTTGTGCCTGAGCCCGTGTACTGCGCTGTGGATGACATTTTCACTTTTGGTGCTTCCTTTCTCTGATGCCTAGTGGTCTGTCTTTCTGGTAGGAGTGGCAGGATTAAGGGCAGGAGGGGCCCTGGTGAGTGAGTGATGTTGGTCAGTGATATGGGCTGGCTGATTAAAAAGCTCACAGAGGTTCAATGGATCAGATGTCTGGTTTGGCATGACTTGGAGATGCCTGGCCAGCTGTGGACAGCATTCTTTGGCCTGAGGTCAGCCGCCTCCTCACCCCAGCCCTGGCAGAGTGCCCAGTCGGCTGCAGCAGGGACTGCAGAGTGTGGGCTGGCAGCTGGCAGCACGCTGGTCAGTGAGGCTGCTGCTACCCTCCTGGGGGAACCTCCCTCAGGCCCCTTGGGCTCATGGAAGGGGGTCAGGATGTTCACTGTGACTTCAGGCCATCCCTCAGCTTAGCCAGGGCTCCGTTGCTTTAGGGCTAGTGGCTGAGGGGAATGCTCTGAGGGTTCCAGAGAGGTCAATGGCAAGTGTGGGATTTTGTGGGGCATTAGGTGGGTCCTCAGGTTTCTGTGAGGTTGCGGATACCATCGAAACTATTGGAACCTCCCACACCTGTTCATTGGTCCATTCATCCATCCATTCAACATCATACCAGGCTCTGGGGTAGGCGCTGGAGGCTTAGATGCATCAGACATGGTCCCTGTCCTTGAGGACTGAGCTCCCAGCCTAGTGATGAAGTAGACAGAAAATTATTAGATCAGATTGGAGGACATAAACAGTGACAGGAATGTCTGTGCTAGAGTCCCAGGTTGGGCAAGGGAAAAAATTATCCGTTGTGCTTGGGGGATCAGGACAGGCTGCCACGTGGAGGAAATCGTGGGGAATTTCCTGGTGGATGGATTGGTGGGGAGGAGGGAAGGCATGCCAGGCTGAGGACACACGGTGTGGAATAGCATGGCACCTCGGGCACCTGTAAGTGGGGTGTCCTGGCTGGAGCAGAGAGCAGGGCAGTGGCAAGGTGAGACTTAAGGCTTGAAGTAAGCCTTGAATCTCAGGCTAAGGAGCTTAGGCTTTATCTTGAACACTTGGGGGGCACTGATGATTTGCTAACAGGGATAGTGGCTGGGTCTGACCTACATTTAAAAAAGATCTCTTGATGCTGCAAGGAGGGGGATTGGGTAGCAAGGCTAGACAGAGGAAGACCAGTTCCAAAGTCTACAGAAGAAATGGGGCGGGGGATCTGGCGTCAGTGCAGGTGCTGAGGCTCTGCGCTCCACACCGAAGCCTGGGTGTCCTGGCTCTTGTTGCCGGGGGAGGTGGCCCAGCTCACGTGCTGGGGGCCACTGTGTTGCAGGTGGACACGCACATCCACGCGGCTGCCTGCATGAACCAGAAGCACCTGCTGCGCTTCATCAAGCATACGTACCAGACAGAGCCCGACAGGACAGTTGCCGAGAAGAGGGGCCGGAAGATCACCCTGCGGCAGGTGTTTGACAGCCTGCACATGGACGCGTACGACCTCACTGTGGACTCGCTGGATGTCCATGCGGTGAGTGGGCTCGGCCGCAGGGCCTCGTGCAGTCCTGGCGGGGGGCTCAGCCCTCTGGAAAGGAGCCAGGATTGGGCTTGGAGAGAGGCTGGCCGTGTAGGCATCTCTTTCTCTTCTAGCTGTGGGTGATACGGAACAGGGTTCTTGGCCTTTCCGATCAATAGAAATTGACTGGAGGCTAGACAAGAAATTTAGGCAAGGCTTTATTGGGGACCCTGCTGCAGCAGGGGGGAGCGAGAACAAACAGGTTCCGTTGCGTGCTCGCTCCCTGAGCGGGGGATGAGCTAGTACCTTATATGGGCTAAGGGTAGGGATGTGTCCCGGGGTCGGGCGGGAGTGGTGGCTTAGATGGTTTGCCCACCCCTCTGGTGGTGTTGAGTGCAGGGGGCATGCTCAGTACCTTGCTTTTGCTTCCAACACCCTGTTTTTGCTCCAGGCTCTTCAGAAGTGGCAGTTGGGTTTTTTGGTCTCTTTGTATCTTTTGTCCATAATTTGCCCCAACTGTGCATGCACACGGTTATTTTTAGTCCCATATAGTTTCTTTGCATTTTGCTGCTTGAGGAGACGTTTGTCCAGGTGCAAGTACTGAAGCACTGCAGCAAGGAGTCCCAGGTCCCAGCCTGTCTCATGGGGACTGTGAGAGGTAGTTTGTCCTCAGAGAGTAACAGGGCTGGGAGCAGCCCTGGGACAGGGGAAGAGAGTGTGTGACTTGGTCAGATAGGTCCCTGTTCTAATTCCACTTAGGAGTTGTGTGCCCTTAAGCAACTCACTTAAGCTTTTATTTCCTTGCTTATAAAATGGTGACTGCCACGTGCCTTACTGACATTACAAAGTTATTAAAATACTAACTGATGTTGCAGCTGCTATAGAAAACAGTATGGCAGTTCCTCAGAAAGTTAAATATAGAATTACCATATATTCCAGCCATTCCACTCCTAGGTATGTACCCAAAAGAATTGAAAGCAGGGACTAAAACTGTTACTTGCATGTTAATGCTTATATAGCAGCATTATTCACAGTGGCCAAAAAGTGGAAGCAAACCAAGTGTCCATCAACAGATGAATGGATAAATAAAATGCACACACACACTGGAATATTATTCAGTCCTAAAAAGGAATAAAGTACTGATATCTGCTACATCCATGGATGAACCTTGAAAACATTATGATAAGTCAAAGAAGCCAGACACAAAAGGACAAATACTGTATGATTCCACTTGTATGAGGCATCTAGAATAGGCAAACGCATAGAGACAGAAAGGAGAATGGTGGTTACCAGGGTCTGGGGGAGCTATTGTTTAGTGGGTACAGAGTTTCAGTTTTACAAGATGAAAAGAGTTATGGGGATGGATGGTGGTGATAGTTGCATGGCAACGTGAATGTATTTTATACCACTGAACTGTATACTTAAAAATGGTTAAGAAGGTAAATTTTGTGTTATGTACATTTCACCACAATAAAAAAATCTTAAACCAGACACTGAATGGGGCAATGTGGAGAAAATGCCTTATGAAGCCTAAACAGTAATAGGACACACGTTATTACTGATGGTTCAGTATTTTCGGCTCACTCAGCCAGTCCTGCTCCTGGAGGCATGAGGCCCTTGATCCTCCTTTACAGAGGGCCTCACAAAAGGACTCCAGTGCTGGCTGAGTAAGGATGCATGATCCTGGCCCTGGGACTTTGCAAGTTTTCATTCAAGAACTGACACAGAAGGTATCTTTCAGTGTGGCTCACAGAGGCCACCTTGTAAAGGCCTGGAGGGGTTATGTGTGTGGTGGCTGCAGAACAGCATGGTGATCTGGCTGATGTCTCTTCTCTCCAGGGCCGGCAGACGTTCCACCGCTTTGACAAGTTCAACTCCAAATACAACCCTGTGGGGGCCAGTGAGCTCCGAGACCTGTATTTGAAAACTGAAAACTACCTGGGAGGAGAGTACTTTGCTCGGATGGTCAAGGTGGGTGAGCCCTGGACCTCTCCAAGCCCTCCTTGGATTCATGACAGCATCTGCCTTCATGGGGTGGGGGCCCCGCAGGGCCTCCTATCCTCTTCCCCTTCGTGAATCCCCATCCATCCACCATCCAGCTTAGGCGAGGTGCAGGTGCCTGGGTGCCAAGTGCTGTGGCCCTGGCCACTGACTCCCGAGTGTGCAGGCTGTGCTGTGTGTGGACTGTGCTGACTGCAGGCAAGAGGAGGGGGAGGGTGTCCACCGCTGGCCCAACTCTCAGCATCCAGGCGTGCTGCTCTGTGTGTTTGCAGCCTGCACTGGGTATAGGTTAGCCCCATTTGGAGATGCTTCTGCTGTCTGGCCTGGTCATGTGTGTGACTGTGCAGGTCCAAGGCCTGCTGTCCAAGGCCTTCTTCCCTAGGAAGGTGGAGTTAGTGCTGACGTGGCAGCAAGGGGATTTACATCAGGCCTTCTGAGCCCAGGAGCAGGTGGCTGAGGGAGCTGCAGGATCTAGCAGCTGGGGTGCTCTGGGCTGACCTGAGCTCTTCTTGGTGCCAGGAGGTGGCCCAGGAGTTGGAGGAGAGCAAGTACCAGTACTCAGAGCCACGGCTCTCCATCTACGGCTGCAGTCCTGAGGAGTGGCACAACCTGGCCCGCTGGTTCATCCAGCACAAGGTCTACTCACCCAACATGCGCTGGATCATCCAGGTGCCCCGGATCTAGTAAGTGAGGCAGCTGCTGTCTACCTGTGTCCTCTGGGGTCACCAACCTGTCCCACAGGAGCTGCTGAGTCTGTGTTACTGAGGGATAGGGGCTGTTCCAGTGCCAGCCTAGGCCTCTCTGCCCCAGGGATTTTCCTACAGGGCGGGGTGGTTGGCAAAGACCTCCTTGTGACACTTCAACTCTGTTCTTTGAAGAACATACATGTGCAGAGGCCTGGTGGGAACTAGCTACTGCCCATCTTCTTGTCACTGCGGTTTGAGGATGGGCTATCCTTTTGGGTGAGGCCCAGGGTCTGAATGACCTGATGGGGGCCTACACTGCTGGCCCTCTCCCTGGATATGACTCAGACCACCACTGTCCTCTCCAATCTGGCCAATGTGGCCCCTTAATGGGCCTGGGACACGTAGTTTAGGGGAACTGAGCTGAGGGGAGTGAGTTGGATCAGCCTGAATCCCAGCGCCCCGCTCCCAGCTTGGCCTCTAGCTGGAGAAAGCTCTCTGATGGGTATGGGTAGGTGTTGAGTGTGCCACCAATGCCTAGTGTTGCAGAACTTGGCGAGGAGGGGAGGATCTGTATTGGAGCCCTACCTCTGACTCTACCCTGGGTGTTTAAATGGGGATCTGTGCTGCCTGAGGGAAGGGACCGGGGGGGCTTGTCTCTGATGGGCCAAGGGGGCTGTTGGGTCCACCTTAATCAGCAAGTCTCCGCTTTCCCCCAGTGACATATTTAGGTCAAAGAAGCTGCTGCCAAGCTTTGGGAAGATGCTGGAGAACATCTTCCTGCCCCTTTTTGAAGCCACCATTAATCCTCAAGATCACCGAGAGCTTCACCTCTTCCTCAGATATGTAAGTGTGGGTGGCACCCAGGCAATGTGCCCAGTGAGGGAGGGACAAGAGGATTCTGGGGGAGTTGGGTCAGCCTTCCCTTCTAAGATCCTGTCACTGGTGTGCCCCAGGCATGAGGTGGCCAGCCCAAGAAGCTGAATTTCTAGAATAATGAGCTTGCTCCTCTGGGGCAGCCCTGCGGGCATGGGTGGGGTGCTGGGAAGGCAGCCATGAGGCAGAAAGACTGAGGAGTTAGTTCCTGACCAGGTGGGGCTGGAAGGACTGGCCTCTGTCCCAGCTGTAGCCTCAGGTTGTTACAAATGCAGACATTTCAGGCTCCTGCTTTTGCTTAGAAACCAATGGTCCTCCCACCTTGTTTGGTTAAGTACACAAGCCCCACAAAATATATTTATCTGGTTAGTTGTGGGAGAGGGTGAGAAGGGTGGAAGAGAGACTTAACCAGAAAGGGCATCAGGGGGACAGGAGCTGGTCCCGCCCCCTGGGTGCCCAGAATAGAGTTGGCTGCAGGTGGTGAGAAGCAAGTTCAGTGCCTGGTAGAGTTTATGGGGATGGTTTCCGACAGTGAGGGAGGTGGGGAAGATACCAGAGGGCTGGGGGTGGGGGAGGGAGGGGTGACTGAGTGAGTGTGTGTGTGTGTGAGTGTGTGTGTAGTAGGGGTTGGGGGAGTTGGGGGGTTGCCAGGGAGGAGTGAAGGGGCTGAGGGACGGCACTGAATTTATGTCTTAGACAAACACCCTGCAGGCTGTTGTGTGAAAAAAGGTCTGGAACAGAAGGAGCTGGGGGTAGGGGGCAAGGTGAGAGTCAGGGGCCTGCTCCAGCAATGGAGACTGCGGGGGGCTTGAACCAGCAGTCGCAGCTCACACTGATTATTCGCTCCCTGCTCCGGTGATGCACGCCATGACGTGATCTTGCTTCAGCCTCACGACTGCCCCCCTTGACATCATTTTGTAGGTGTTAATAGTAAGCAGCATGATTATGTGTTGCTGTGTGTTAGACACTGTGGATTATCTCACTTTATCCTTACAACCGTCCTGTGAAGCTACTAGCTCTGATTTACACGTGAGGAAATGAAAACTGAGAGATCACAGAGCTAAAAAGGGGCAGAAGTGGAATTCGTACCCAGGGCCCTGGCCCAGGTGTTGTCATCCCCACATTAAAGAAAGTGAGGCGTATACAGACGGTGGGCAGGGCCCCTGGGCGGCGCGGTGGGCACGGGTGGAGAATGGATGGGGCCTGGGCACACCCTGAAGGTGAGCAAGGGGAAAGAGTCACGGGGAGCCTCCCGGCGCCTGGCTTTGTTGGGGAGCAGATGGTGTGCCTTTCAGGGTACACTGCCAACTATGGGGGGACAGCAGGCTTGGGGAGGAGGAGTTGGGGTTTGGACATGTTTTGTGCTTGAGGCTATGGGAGGCCCAGTTTGGGGCCCTGCATTAGCAGAGCCCAGGAGAGGGGCTGACATTGCCCCCGTGCTGGGCCCCCAGAGTTCAGGTGCAGCATGGAGCTAGTGAGCGCAGAGGAGAGCGGAACTCAAGGTCCGCCCCGGCACCCAGACCTGTCCAGGCTGTGCTGAGAGCTGCAGTGGGACCCTGTCATTTCCTTTGACACATAATGACCGTGACAGGGAAGATTCTGCCAAGACCCTGGTGGTCGCTTGCTCCTCTGGGCCCCTACTGCCATTTCGGAACAGGCGACTCAGCCGGTCCTTCAGGGGCCCCTTCCCAAAGCAGAGCTGTGGCTGAGTGACAGGAGCAAAACTGCCCTGCATGCAGGCTGAGAGCTGGGTCTTCGCAGGTACATCCTCCGTCAGGGCCAGACCTCTGGGAGCAGGTGACGGGAAGCCTGTGACTTGGGTGGGGCCCTGGAGGCGTAGTGTGGGCCCCAGCTGAGGTGTAAGTGCAGTGGGAGGATGGGCATCTCCTGAGCTGCTCTGACCCTGCCTGGGGGGCCGTCCCCAAGAGCCATGGCTCAGCCTGCCAAGGGGCCCTCTTGGATGGCGCACACCTTGGCCTGTTTTGAGAGGCATCCCAGCTGGCCACACCTGGGACATCATGGCCACTCTAGGGCATCCTCCACCTACAGCCCCAAACAGTGCAGACCCTGAGCCCATTTAGGCTCAGAGCTGGTTGTCTCACATGGGGAAGCTCCTTAACTGGCCCTGCTTTGCTGTCAGCCAAGCCCTCCCTCACAGGGTCACTTGAGTATTAAGTTAGCTGATGTGTGGTAGGTGCTTCAAGCAGGGCCTGACATACAGTAGGTGCAGGGGAAATGCCTGTCCCCTTCCCCCTCACAGCTGTTGTCACCGCTGCTGATGGCACAGCCGAAGGATGGGAGGTGAGTGTAGCTGCCTCACCATTCACCTGGCCTGGCCTGAGTTTCCCTTCACTGTTGCCACCACACAGGGGCTTGGCGCTCTCCAGACTGACTTCCGGGGTACCTCTGGAAGCCCCGGAGGGACAGACTGAGGCGCTGTGCCCACTCCCTATCCCTGGGAAGAATGTGGCTTAGGCAGGCCATGGGGTCCCCAGCTGAGGTTTCACACCTGAGAGGCCTGGGCTCCAACGCCTTTAGCAGGCTCACTTCAGCTGCACATATACTAAGGCCTTTGGCAGCTCGTCTGCCCTGGCTTGACGCAGGACCCCTCCTCCTGTCCAGGTGACGGGGTTTGACAGCGTGGATGATGAGTCCAAGCACAGCGATCACATGTTCTCAGACAAGAGCCCCAGCCCAGACGTCTGGACCAGCGAGCAGAACCCGCCCTACAGCTACTACCTGTACTACATGTATGCCAACATCATGGTGCTCAACAACCTCCGCAGGTGGGTGAGCTGGCCCCTGTGCACACCTCAAACCAGGGGGTGCTCCTGAGCCCACCCCACAGGGCACGTACCCACAGGGCGACACACACATGCAGGCGTGCCTGCTGCAACAGATACGATCACACATACAAGGCAGCCAGACCCCATGCCTGGACACACGTCCATACACACACTCACCAACACCTACACGTGTGCACATCTGTCCCTGATATGATAGAGACACAGGACCTGTTGACACACGTTCACTAACCTCCACACCAATGGTGTTCACACGTGCGTCTATCCATTCAGCGAATCACAGCACCTGCCATGTGAAGGCACCGTCCTGGGCACGGGACACATAATAGGGAACAGAACAGATTGCATCCACACGCTCACAGAGCTTCCATCCAGTGGTCTCACGCCCAGGCTCCCCCCAGCACACACACGGAGGCGAGGCCCACGAGGCAGGATGCTGAGCCAGTCCCTCCCTACACGTCTAGCATCCTCCCACCCCTGCTGGGCCATGGGGCCTCAGAGCTCAGCCTCAGCCAGCGCTAGTTTGTGGGTGTGGAAGTTTTGAGTGGGACCATGATTGAAAGGAGACGGCCAGGGTTGGAGTCCTGGGCTGAGCTCTCTGAGGCAGGGGCTCTAGTTCTAGCTCTGCTGTTGCCCTGCTCAGTGGCTTCTGACATCTGGGTTTACCCCCTTTTTATAACAAAGAGGCTGGACTCCACAGTTTCTTGTGGGCTTTCCTGCTCTGAAGGTCTATGAATCTGGGCTACCAGGCCCTGGGGAAGGGGAGGAGAGGATGGAGGACGAGGCCCTCTCTGTTCCCAGAGATGACGTCTCTTGGTTCTGAGGAGCTCTGGGCCTGGGCCTCAGCACCTGGGGAGAGGTGGTTTCCAGGGTGCCCTGCCTCAGCTGTGCGGACCCTGCCATGGGGGACTGTCTCCCCTGGAGTGGGCCCTGAGCTAGCAGTGCAGGCCCATGGGCCCCGGGGCAGGTGGACCAGGGGTTCTTTCTCACCACAAGCCTCATGTCTGCAGGGAACGGGGCCTGAGCACGTTCCTGTTCCGGCCTCACTGCGGGGAGTCTGGCTCCATCACTCACTTGGTATCTGCTTTCCTGACTGCCGACAACATTTCCCACGGGCTGCTCCTCAAGAAGGTAACCGGGCCCCTGACAGATGGCTGCCCTGCAGTGACAGTCCTGCCCGGGGCTGCCCTGGGGAGGAGTGGGACCACCTGGGCTCCTGCCTGCGCCCTGGGAGGCTCTGGCCAGTGAGGCAGGAAGGCCAGGCCTTTTTCTGGGCTGTGCCGTCTGTAGTCTCTTGGCTTCATATTTAATTATGAAAAAATATAGCCAAATACATCACAATTTAGATTTTCCAAAAAAATGGAGAAATGGAAAAAAGTCCTTATTGTTATTACTTTAATAGAAACAGCACTATTAGCTTTTTAGTATTTCCAATTCCCATCTTTTTCCAGAACATATTTCTAATATGCTTATTATCATAAAGAACACAGATTTTTGGTTCCTTCTTCGTCCCTTAACTTATCATCACAAGCGTTTTTCTGCGCTGCTCATTCTAAAGGCTGCTGAAAGGACGGCCGCCACTGGGTTGGGCTGTGACTGATTTAGCCAGGCTCCAGCTGTTGCACAGAATCCACCCAACTTTTTGCTCATGTAAATCATGCTACCATGAACTCTATGCATTGTCTTCTCCGTATTTTGACTCACTTCCATAGGAAGGATATTTGTTCAAACTCCTCTCCTTCCCTGGTCCTGGGGAGGGCGAACCGTGTTTCACGTTTCTGTGTGGGGTGGGTGCTACGTCAGAGAACCACTCTAGCCCGGTCAGGTCTGCCCCTTCCCACCTCCGAGGAGCTGCAGTGTTTACAGTCTCAACCTGAATGTTTGTGGTCAGAGCGCAAAGCAACAAAAGTGGGGCATCTCCAGGACTGACCTATTGTGGTCAGCTCCTGGGGAAGGGCAGCTGAGGACGTAGGCTGGGGTCAGCCCGGGGCCTTGCAGGTGCCCTTCCCTTCCTGCCCTGAGCTGTGCCTCTAGTCTGGAGCCAGGAGGGAGCGCTTAGTGGGCAGGAGAGCAGTCCCAGGGAGGGATGGGCCCTGATGCAGCAGTGAGGTAAATGTGGAGGGTGGGCCTGGGGGTCCTGGCGTTTTGGAGCTCGGGGTGACTGGGGGCTCCTGCAGACACTGCCCGGACCCCTGGTTTCCCCTGGTGAATGCTTCCCCCATCCCTCCCTCCCCTCGCTGGCTCTTGTTTCCTGAGTTTGGTGGTTCTTTTGCAGAGTCCGGTGTTGCAGTATCTCTACTACCTTGCTCAGATCCCCATTGCCATGTCTCCTCTTAGCAACAACAGTCTGTTCCTCGAATATTCCAAAAACCCTCTGAGGGAATTCCTGCATAAGGGACTGCATGTTTCTCTCTCCACCGATGACCCCATGCAGTTCCACTACACGAAGGTGAGGACTTTAGGGGGAAGACAAGGACTGTAGGTCCTCCCACTGCCAGCACCTGAGCACACGGCTCAGCTCTGCCTTCGGGGTGGCACTGGTGGCCCACTGAAGACAAGAGGTTACTTTCTGGTGAGGGAAGCGCTCCTTCCAGGAGCCCTCGGGGTTCTTGAATCTTTGAGGATTTTTCTTTGCCTTTCATTTTCCGTCTTTGATATTCACTAGCTCTGTGATGTTGGTAGAGCTACTTACTTGACCTCTCTGTATTTTATCCTTCTTCATGTGTAAAATAGGGATAAAATTGTCCCTATGTCCACCTCTACCTTATTGTAAGGATTCATTAAGATAGTGAATCAGTGTCTAATGTAGTGTCTGCGTACAGCATGTATTAAAGATGTTTAGGTACCATTTTTATTACCACTATTATTACTAGCACACTGTGGATCTCTGGGAAACTGAAGAGGAAGGGAAAGGCGATGCCATGCATAGGGACCAGTCACTTAGTGTACGAGCACGTTTGGGTGGTACTGATAAGACCAGCCATGGATTAGTAAAAATAGAGGTGCCTGGGTCTTCTAGGACAGGCTCCAAGCTCCAAGCTTCTGGTCTCAGGACCCCTTTATATTCTGAAGAACTGAGGCCCTCAGAGAGCTGTGGTTGACATGCCTTGTATCTAGTGATACTTAACCGTGTGAAATTGAAAAATGTTAACTCATGTAAAATAACGCTAATAAATCATTAAATGTTAACAAACTTAGCAATTTTTATGAGAATAACCATATTTCTGCAAACTACAATAACAAAATACTGAGAATGGCATTTTGAAAATCTCTTTAATGTCTAGTTTAATAGAGGACAGCTGGATTCTCATCTCTGCTCTGCAGTCAATCTGCTGTGATAAATTACTTTTATCAAAGTGTATGAAGAAAATCTTGCCTCACAAAATGCATAGTTGGAAAAGGGAGGACCTTCCAGAGGCCCTGGGGACTCTCATGAATGCTGGGACCATGTTTTCAGAACCACTGCTCTACAATACAGAGGCAATGGTGTGGCAAAGAGGTGATGGAAGGGCTTGTGATAAATGTCAGACATTTCACATCCCAGAGGACAAAGCGTAAGCACAGCTCAAACCCAAATGCTTCTGGGCTAACACTATCTCACTACTGATCCTTGATCACTTCTCGTTCCTATTTAACGTTCCATCTCTGTTCTTTACCCAGATTAACTTTTATTTTGGATGATCTTAAGAAAATGTGTTAAATACAAAGCAAGACTATAGAGTGGGTACTAAAAGTGTGCACGACAGGGAGACAGGCACAGGAGAGAAGGCTGGCATCCCCAGTCATGGGCGCAGGGCTTGGAACATGTGTTGGTCAACAGATAAATCTGTAGGTGTTCTTTGATATATCTGTCTTTGGCAACCTGAGCTTTCACACAAAAAAGATCTCTGGAATTTGTAATTTAAGGGCGGGGGATGTTGTTTGATTATTCAGGTGCCAGTCCTTAAAGAAAAATGAAATCTGCAATGTCAGTCTGATGTTTCTAGCTTGGGAAATATATGAAGCATTGAAATGGATAGTCTCCCATCTAACACATTTACTTTGGGGGAATCTAGGAAGCACTTATGGAAGAATATGCAATTGCGGCTCAAGTGTGGAAGCTGAGCACGTGTGACCTGTGTGAGATCGCCAGGAACAGCGTGCTGCAGAGCGGCCTCTCGCATCAGGTACGCCATGTGATGGCACCACCCCGTCCCTCCTGTCCTTTCAACACACGTGTACATCGAATGCCTACTGTGTGCCAGGCACTTTCTTGGCCCTGGGACTGGGGATGAACAGAACAAGCAGGGTCTCTGTCATACTGAAAATTCATATTCTAGGGGAGAACGCTGTGGAGACTCCTGAATTTTCATGGATGCTCTGTCACCTTTTTCAGACCTCTGCTCAAATGTCACCTCCTCAGAGAGGCCTTCCCTGATCACCCATTCTACAATAGCCACACACTTGCCCTCATTCTCCATCATAACATTTATTATTATATGACATTGCCATATGTAGTCATGTGTTTTTCTGTCTTGCCTTCTAGAATGTAAGTTCAGCATTATATCCCTGGGGCCTAGAATAGACCCTGGCACATAGTGGGCACTCAATACTTCTTGAATAGATGAATAGTACCTAGATTGAATAGAAAACTCTAGGGATGGGACCCAGACATCAGTAATTAAAAAAATTTTTTTATAGCTCCCTAGGTGATTCTGACATGGAGCCAGGGTTGAGAACCATTGCTCCAGATGGTGTCTTAGGTCCCTGGGTACCTCCACTGGGTGGTGTCACTGGTACAGGGAGAGGGCTGCATCTTGCTGCTCTTGTTGGATGCTGATGCAGACAAGAGTTAAGGCTCAAGATTCATTTTGTGGGGACTTGATTCCTTGGACTGGCTGTCCCCAGACACACCTGTGTGCTCTTGTCAGCTCCCGGGAGAGCCTTGCTAGAGTCTTCACGCCTTCACCTTGCCTTCTTCATTGCCAGCAGCTCTTGTAGTTCTTGCCTTTCTGATCAAGGAAAGCACAGTTAGAAATGAAGGGAATGAATGTGGTTGTTAGGGTGACAACCTCGAGGAGAGGGAGGCCAGGAGGAATTTTGTAAGAGCTCTGTGGGGAAAGATGTCTTGACAGAGGACCTGCTTTGGAGGACTAGCCTGATTTGGTGTGGTTAATGTCAGAGCTTCCATGTGGATACAGAAAGTGATTCTAAGGTATATTGTTTCATTCGTATATCTCTTGGTCCACAGGAAAAGCAAAAATTTCTGGGACAAAATTATTATAAAGAGGGACCTGAAGGAAATGATATTCGAAAGACAAATGTTGCTCAGATCCGGATGGCGTTCCGATATGAGACCTTATGCAATGAGCTCAGCTTCCTGTCTGACGCCATGAAATCAGAAGAGATCACAGCCCTGACCAAGTAGTCGAGTACTGGACATGCATTTTAACATTCTGGTTTAATTTCAAATCTGCTGTGATTAACAGTGTTCAAGATACCAAACTATCCTCCACAGAGAGGATGCCTGTGAAGAACTTTCAAACTAGTGATTTTTGGTTGCACTGTTCACTTTAAGGTCTAACATGCCCACTTCTGTTAATATTTTGAGTAATAGATGGTGAATCCTCCTTGGGGATCTGGGAGCTGGACACTTGTCTGTACTCATTCCTAATTTTCCAAATGTTTCTCTTGAAAGTGCTAATGCTTGCATTGTTGGGGCCAGGATCTTACGTGGTCCAGTGCCCACTGACATATGAGGGCTGTGTGGTTTTCTGCCACGGTCCTCTTTATAGGCCCTGCAGACTAGTTGGTATTTGTTCATTTCAGCCTCTGATGGGCTGGCTGCCTTAAAATCTGTTTCAAAGCTCCCTTTCATAAAGGAGCTACTTCGAAAGAATTAGAAAACTTCCTTTGTTGCGTTTTTTTTTTTAATGAGTTTTTAAAACTTTTCTTTAGCCTTCCTCCCTTTCTATTTAGGAAACCAAATATTCACATCACAACCATCACTCCTATTTTGGGTCTTGGTTTCCTCATCTGAAAGGTGAGAGTTTGCACTAGATGAGTGGTTTTCAGGTGGTGTTCTGTGAGTTCCCCTCCTGGACCACTTCAAGGCAGGGGTGGGCAGGGGGCAGTGAGGTTCTGGGGTGCTGCTTTTACTTCTTCAAGGTGACTCTGCTTTCATCAGTTTTACGTTGGGGCTTCTGTGTATTTACATTTGAACTAAGGACTTTGAAAAGCACAGGACTAGATGACCTCTATTCCTTTTGGCTTTAATATTCTATGATTGTAGCCCAATTATCATTTTACTTATGAAGAGTTAGGGCTACAGAAGTAAAGTTTGCTTAAGGTCACATAGGTCTAATAAGTAATAGGACTAGAACTAGGTTTCTCTAATCCTAATCCAGTTCTTTTTCCATCAGACCTCACAAATTTAGATTTTTTTTGTCACTGTAACCTGGTGCATTTTTTTTCCCCCAAGGTGAAATCTCACCTTTACCTAATATGCAGACTTCTTCAGAAGATATAAGTGGTCCCTGGGGCCAGGTAGAAAGCATTTTTAAAGACTAGTCTGAACTTAAGCTTTACCAATGTATTCTTCATCTGTGTTACTAGTGCCTGGTACATAGTAGGTGCTCAATAAATGTATATTAAATAAATGAATGAATTTCCTCTTTTGGCAACTTTTTAAGGATGTGTGCTTCTGGTACTCACCAAGCTGCTCAAGGACCTTCCTGTCTATCTCTGTGGGCAAATGCAGACTACAGGAGGCCCTTCTGAATTATTACAGAGTTAGAAGAACCCTATTTTTGCCTGTGAAAATGCTTATCTGACTTTAGATTGTCTTGTCCTGTTACTTTATAATGCTTATCACCTCTACTGGTCAACTTAGTACGGAACAATAAATGTAGTCTTTTTACTAGGCAGACGTGCTATCTTACAGCTAATCATGAAATTGAATGAAAACCAAGTATTTGTGTTAGGCATTCACTATTTTTTGAAAAGCCATTTGTATACTTTTGCCCTAACATAGCAAGTATTGTACAGTTTTTCATTGTCATTTTATCTGTATCAAGTCTTTGTTTTTATTATTAAAGTCTGTTAGGACTGTGGCTAACAGACTAGTAGTTTTAAACTATTTAAGGCATATCTTTAAGTTTTTAAGAAAGATGGGCATCATGAAAAGCTATCAATAATAACTACTAATTTATCTTTTTACTAAGGTTCAGATATGGATGACATTCACTAGGAAAACTCAGAAATTTTGAACTGAAGTTTGCAAAGTAAGCTTTACAA
Source organism: Mesoplodon mirus (assembly GCF_964341445.2). Taxonomy (NCBI): domain Eukaryota; kingdom Metazoa; phylum Chordata; class Mammalia; order Artiodactyla; family Ziphiidae; genus Mesoplodon; species Mesoplodon mirus. The sequence continues at coordinate 63,365,141 of NC_138983.1, forward strand.
AGCAAAACCCAGAAGGTAAAACTTTGCTTTTTTTCTCTAACGTTTGCTGTAACAGTTCATGACCAAAGCCTCACATGGTCATTTCCTTTTCCTTGGATATAACTTCAGTCTGTTCAGCCAACGCCTGTTGGATTTTACCTGTCCTGCAAGCTTTTCAGATACCTTTTTCTATAGCATTGTGCACTGTTATTACATCATTGTACCTAATTGGCCTTTTTGGGTGGATCTCTACTTTCTTTTGTGATCCCAGTTGGACTCAAAACCAATTGTATACTAGCCCACATTTCTAAAAGAATGGTTTTTGAGGCATGTTATCCCTTGCTTACTCTAAAAGGCTCAAGTTCACATTATATGTTACTTCAAACTGCATTGTTGAAATGATCAATATCATTGTTCTTTGCCTCATAAAAGCCAATCAAGCTCCTGGGTTGGTATTTACTAAGGCCTGTCCTGGGCCTTTACTTTCTCTTACCTTGGATAAAGCTGAGTTGAAAGCACATCCCTATGGTTTTCTCTTTACTTGTTTGAGTGCTGTGTTGGTGAAACAATATTGACCTTTCTCTGGGTTTGCAGATACAACTGAAGGTGGTATGTTGGTAATATACCTAGGTATTCTCTACCTGAACTACGACTGTTATAAAGAACAAGTATAGAGGGGGCAGAGTCAAGATGGTGGCAGGGGAGGACACAGAGTTCACGTCTCCCCACAACTAGGGTGCCTGCCAGACACTGGTGGGGGACCTCGATGCCTAAGGAGACGGGAAGAACCCCCGAGCAACCAGGTAGGATAAGGGGGCAGTGACGGGGGAGGAGAAGTGGAGGCTGGACAGGACCAATGCACCTGAGGGGTAGTTGGGAGAGGGGAGGGGTTTCCACTCCTGGAGGGACACTCTGGGCTTGGAGGATCAAGGGGGAGCACGCCTAGTGTCTCCCCTGACCAACTGGGACCCAGGAAGCCTGCTGGACTCCCAGGCCAGGTCCCCCGCCCTCCAAGGCCCCCTCCGGGCTGCATGGGTCCTAGGGGCATAGGAGGGAGGCGGGGACATGAGGAGAGGTGGGCAGGAGGGGCCCTCTGGGACGGGAGGATCAGGGGAGGTGTGGCAGGCGTTTCTCCCTCACCCACTTGGGGCCTGAGAAGCCTGCTGGGCTCCTGGGCCTGGTACTCCATTCTCCAAGGCCCCCTCCAGCCTCGTGGGCCCTGGGGCATAGGAGGGAAGGGGGGGAGAAGAAGAGAGGACAATGGGGAGGGGCCCTGTGGGATCAGAGGATTGGGGGGATGTGCCTAGTGTTTCTCCCACCCACTCAGGCCCAGCGAGCCTGCTGGGGTCCTGGACCTGTTCCTCCGCCCCAGGGCTGAGGCCCTTCCTGTTGCATTGAGCCTAAGCCCCCCTCCATTCCCCCACCCCCAGGGCCTTTTCCTGCCCTGTGGGTCCTAAGCATAGGCCCTGCCTACCACCTAAACACCATCCCTGCCTAAGCCCCGCCGCCCCATAACCAAGGCCTTTTCAAGCTTTTTTTTTCCTCCTCTTTTTTTTACTATCATGGTTTTGTTTTACCATCCGGGTGTTGTTTCATCTATATTTTAATTTTTTTATTCTTTCTAACATGTCTATCAGTTTTCTAATCTAATTTTATTTTTTACACTTCATTATTGTTCTCCTTTTTTTTTTTGCTGCCCCATGCAGCTTGTGGGATCTTGGTTCACAAGCCAGGGGCTGGGCCAGAGCTCCTGTGGTGGGAGCTCCAAGTCCAAACCACTGGACTGACAGAGAATATTCCCAGACCCCAGGGAATATTCATCAGAGTGAGGTCCTCATTTCAGCACCAAGACCCAGCTCTACCCAACAGCCTACAAACTCCAGTGCTGGAAGCCTCAGATGAAACAACCAGCAAAACAGGAACACAATCCCAGCCATCCAAAAAAAAAAAGAAAATGAGACGACAAAAAAATATGTTACAGATGAAGGAGCAAGGTAAAAACCTACAAGACCAAATAAATTAAGAGGAAATAGGCAATCTACCTGAAAAAGAATTCAGCGATATGATAATAAAGATGATCCAGAATCTCAGAAACAGAATGGAGGCATGGATTGAGAAAATATAAGAAATGTTTAACAAAGATCTAGAAGAACTAGAGAACAAATGGAGATGAACAACAAAATAACTGAAATGAAAAATAGACTAGAAGGAATCAATAACAGAATAACTGAGGGAGAAGAATGAATAAGTGAGCTGGAAGACAGAATGGTGGAAATAACTGCCAAGGAGCAGAACAAAGAAAAAATGAAAAGAAGACAATCTCAGAGACTTCTGGGACAACACTAAATGCACAAACATTTGAAGTATAGGGGTCCCAGAAGAAGAAGAGAAAAAGAAAGGGTCTCAGAAAATATCTGAAGAGATTATAGTGGAAAACTTCCCTAACATGGGAAAGGAAATAGTCGGGTACCCAAGTCCAGGAAGCACAGAGAGTCTCATACAGAATAAACCCTAGGAGAAACACACCAAGACACATATTAATCAAACTAACAAAATATAATTCATGAAAAAATATTAAGAGCAGTAAGGGAAAAACAAAAAATAACATACAAAGGAATCCCCATAAGGTTATCAGCTGATTTTTCAGCAGAAGCTCTGCAGGCCAGAAGGGAGTGGAAGGATATACTTAAAGTAATGAAAGAGAAACACCTACAACCAAGACTAATCTACCCAGTAAGGATCTGATTCAGATTAGATGGAGAAATCAAAAGCTTTTTCAGACAAGCAAAAGCTAAGAGAATTCAGCACCACCAAACCAGCTTTACAACAAATGCTAAAGGAACTTCTCCTGGCAGGAAACACAAGAAAAAGATCCACAAAAACAAACCCAAAACAATTAAAATGGTAATAGGAATATACATCTTAATAATAACCTTGAATGCAAATGGATTAAATGCCCCAACCAAAAGACACAGACTGGCTGAATGGATACAAAAACAAGACCCATATATATATGCTGTCTACAAGTGACCCCCTTCAGACCTAGGGATACATACAGACTGAAAGTGAAGGGATGGAAAAAGATATTCCATGCAAATGGAAATCAAAGCTGGAGTAGTAATACTCGTATCAGATAAAATAGACTTTAAAATAAAGACTGTTACAAGAGATAAGGACACTACATAATGATCAAGGGATCAATTCAAGAAAAAAATATAACAATTATAAATATTTATGCACCCAACACAGGAATACCTCAATACATAAGGCAAATGCTAAAACAACCATAAAAGGGGAAATCAACAGTAACACAATAACAGTAGGGGACTTTTAACACCCCACTTACACCAATGGACAGATCATCCAAACAAATAAACACAAGCTTTAAATGACACAATAGACCAGATAGATTTAATTGATATTTATAGGACATTCCACCTGCAAGTGGCAGAATACACTTTCTTAAGTGCACATGGAACATTCTCCAGGGTAGATCACACCTTGGGCCACAAATCAAGCCTCGGAAAATTTAAGAAAATTGAAATCGTATCCAGCATCTTTTCTGACCAAAATGCGATGAGATTGGAAGGAAATCAATTACAGGAAAAAAAAAACTGTAAAAAACACAAATATATGGATGCTAAACAGTGCACTACTACATAACCAAGAGATCACTGAAGAAATCAAAGAAGAAATTAAAAAATACATAGAAACAGATGACAATGAAAACACTATGACCCAAAACCTATGGGATGCAGCAAAAGCAGTTCTAAGAGGGAAGTTTGAAATGAGTTTTAAAACACAGCACAAAAACATTACAATCCCCTAGAGCACAATACAAAATAGTCCTCTAAGGAATATAAACACAGTATATAAGAATGTGAAACTACATGATAAGAAAAAAAAAATCTCTTCAATTAGCTAAAATTTACTTGCTAAAGATTATTTATTGCACAATATGTCAGTTTGCCCTAAGAATAAAACAGATACTATTATTTTCAACTTCTAAATTCAGTACATAGTCAAATCCACTTTCTCAAACTAAAGTTCTACAGTATTATGAGTAAACCCTTTGTTATTGGGTTAAGATAGGGAAACTTTATAACTTATAAAACAAATTTCTTAAGAGTTCATGAAACCACTTCATAAATCCTAGAAGGCACACATATTTCCTATCATAGTAAGTGCGTTTAAGTACTTCATATTTAAAAAAGACAAGCTGTACAGAATACAAAAAGTATACATTTCATCCATTAAACAAATTTATAACTTCTACGATTAGCTATTACAGTAGAACCTACCTAACATTCACATCTAAAGAATTATCACCCAGTTTAATGGAGTGAGCAAAAAACTGTGCTCCTTTATTTGATAAGGCTAGTAAAAACATTTAATTTCACAGTAGATCAGTTAGTGTCTTGGAGCTCATATTGGAAAATAAAAGGTTTGGGCAATATCAAGTCACTGGGCTCACTGTTAAATAATTCCTTGAAAGGTGAAGGATTCTGGGGGATAAAATCATTGGCTATACCTGGAAAGATCCAAAAATCAGTAAAGCCACTTTGTTCATTTTCAGAAACATTCTTAAATTGGGCAAGCTGAATGAGACTCAGAAAATCTAATCCATAAAGACAATTTAAAATCTTAGAGCTGGAAAACACCTCAGAGGATTCTCTGTCTCAAGGTTTTCAAAATAGGTCCCATGGAGTGCTAAGAATCCATGGAGGAGATTCAGAGTTCTGGATTTTGACTTATTTCTTTTGGAAAAAAAATTTTAAAAACAAGTCCCATCATACAACTGTATTACTCATCAAATTCCAATATACTGGTAATCACCAGTGCATTAATACATGTTTTCATTGGTTGACTTCATAAATATTTAGTTATTATGGTATATAAAGTTTATATAAGGAAATTTATAATGATAAAATGACATTTAGTGGGGTAGGGTGTGTGTGTGTTCATGCATGTGCAGCACGTGTGTGTAAGGGTTCTGAGTAAGATTTTTACTTGAAAAAAAAAGTTCTATTGCTGAAATAAAGTGTGAAAACCACAGATAAAGTCTGTTTCTAAAGTAAGAACCTACAAACCAGAGGAAGGGGCTTTCTCTAGGTCACACAGCCATCAAGTGCACTGCCAGGTTGATAGGCTACAGTCCCCAGTACTCTACTTGCATAAGCATCCATAGCAAGTGTTTAGCTATTTGGTAGTGAGCTGCCCCCAGCATGAATGTCAACCAATTAGTTATCAGTATTTTGGGGGTAAAATCAAGCTACCTTTTGCCAGACATTTTTCCTAAAAATGAATTACTTAGTTTGCATGCCTATTAAAGTCCCTAGTATCCAAAAATTCTGTCAATAAGCAGCAACTTAAATTGTATACTTTGGTACTTTAGAAAATAGTAACATTTGCAATTTACCAATAGTAAATCAGAAAAGTTACGTGGAATGTTAAAATACTTTTTAAAGACATCAGGCCCTAGTTTATTATATGCTGAAATGTTAGTGTTTGCATAAAATAAAAATTTTACTTTATAAGCAAAATTTTTAAAAAATTGTTCAAATGCCACTGAACATAATTATACTCTTTCAGGGTATTTCAAATAAAATGCAGTGAAACAGTAAGAAAGTCAATCTCCTAACTTTCAGAGGTGTTTTATGTACATATGGTTAAAAGGCTACACCCCATTTTCTTCTCTCTTAATCTAAGAAATTTGAAGACTTTGGGACCTCAGAAAGGTGCTTTCAAATTAAGAAAATAAAAGCACCATAAACCAATATTGAATGATTTATCATAATTTGGACATAAAATTTAGGGTTTGTGATGAAGAAAAATTTCCATCTGAAACGGTAAGATGCATACGTATTATCAAAAGCTATTTAGAACAGTTTCCCAGCTGTGGGAAGCATTTCCAGAATAGCCAAGAAGATTCTCCAGCAGAAATCCATTTACAAGGCAAAGTCCTGCCCAAGTTTATAGTCCTAATCCAAATTATACAGCATGGGGGAGGGGGGAGAAGACTTTTAAGTGAAAAACATGTAGTTCCAAAACACTTAAAGCTATGAAATAATTGTGGTTTATTTCAAGTAAAAACTATAAAAGGAGCAATAGCTAACCACAAGGGGGCATACATACTCCTTAGATTCCAGCAGTAAGACTAATTTAAGTAGTAACATGCACTTTGATGTATTCTACATTTTCAGTCATTTAAGATTTTCTCTCAGATGGCTACAGCTTTTTAACATTCAAGGTTTATTTTAAACCTAACTAAATAGATTCCAGAATACTCTTGCCCTGAAAAATAATAGTATTTCTGAAGCCCCTGGAAATGTTGCTGTTACCTCAGCAAAGGATTCAAGAGCAATTAGTCCTAATATATATTAGAACAGATAAACAATAGGAAAATATGGTCTAAAACAGTAGCAAGTTTTAGTTTACCATAAATGGAAGACATGGAAAGTTTATCAAAGGAAATGGACAAATTGTCAGAATAGCGAAAATAAGAGGGTGGGGAAAATTGACTTCTCTGTGTCTGTCCTACAACATACCTGCATTCTTCCGCCATGACCAAAGTGTTTGTAGCCCACATTAGCAACAGAACACTTCACCCCAAGGTCATGGCCTATGGGGCTGGCCTGCCTCATCAGCCATGTTAAGAATATAGTTAGCCATATCATCTTCAGTGGGTGCATCTGACACCACCCAAGATTCATTTGCTCCAGTCATCTGTAGGCGGCAAATCGGGCAATTCCTGTGTCGATCACTCCTATTAGAGAAGTCAAATAAAGAACAGTTGTTTTATTTTTCTGTTTAAAAAATGGATCTGAAACAATACATGTACATGTTGTTTTTTAAAAGTAAACAGCATAAAAGTATATAGTGAAAAATATATCTCTTCCTCCTATCCCAGTCTTTAATTATTATCCCCAGAGGCAACCACTGTTACCAGTTTCTTATACATTCTTTTAGAGATAGACCAGGCATGACCAAGCTTGTGTGTATCTATACATCACTGCTCTTTTTACAAGTATCAGCACATGTTAGAGCTGTCTATTCAAAATAAACATACACTGTTTGGATAGGCCATACTTCATTTAACTTGTCTCCCATAGAAGGACATTTAGGTTTTTTCCTATCTTTTGCTGCTATAAACAATGGAATGGAAGCATTCAAGGTTTAAAATAATAAATGAACTTTACATGCAGAGTAATTTTGGGGGGAGAAAAGAGCTTATATATAATCACTTAAATAAGATTATGTTTTCCAAAGGGATTTTTTGTCTCGTCAAACATTATTTTGGAAATTTCAAAAATAACATATTTGAGCCAGAAACATGTCATAGAGGGAAAATATTTTTCTCTTCATCTCTCAGTGAAGTCTGAGACCAAAGTAATTAAATTATATCAATTGCTCCTTGGCTTTTGTGCAAAAATTTAGAAATCTGTTCCAAAAACTCAATGTGAAAGTAGAGCTGGCATATATAATTCAGATTCATTTCTGGTTCCTCAGAGATATTTTTCAAGATAATTGTGTGCTTTTCTGTGCACAAAAGTCACAATTTTAAAACAGTCAATTTCTGTTTCTGGCCAATAGGGAACAGATTTATCTTCCCACTTGAAACAACTAAAACACTGGACAAAATACGTGAAATAATGGTTTTCAACACTAAGCATAAGATGACAAAAGATTATAACCCTGGAGAGACAGGAAGCAAAAGAAGGTGAGCCCTATAATTGCCCAGCTTACTGTCCTTGAGAGTTTCCAGGCTACAGAGCAAGCAGGGGAGACTGAGATGGAGCCCGGTAGACTCCCTGAGTTGACAAGTCAGAGCTGAGGACCTCGGGAAGCCAAAGCAGCTAGCGTTCATAGGGTGGAGTACTGCAAAGGAGAAAGCTACACAAAGGGAGAATCCCAGAGTCTACTGAAGGTCCCCGTAGATATATTCAGTAGAGTAATGATCAGTGTGTGCATGTGAGGATACTACTTGAGGCTGAGGAATCACCCAAAAGGATTTGAGGGAACAGTAACCAAAGCTCACACAGGGTCTGGGACATTGCCTGTTCCCAACAGCCAGAGTGGAAAACCTCATAATTCATAGAGCACTGGGTAGAGTACTCTGAAGTCTTGCCTCATTAGTGGGGCATAATTAGCTTCTAAACTAAACATCATTCTGGTCCTGCCTAACAAACCATAAAAGCAAGACTCAAAAGGATCAAACTGTTTCCAAGTAACTATATTCCAGAACAAAGCTCAAGAATATTTATACGTATACAAAAAAATCCAGTACCCCAAAAGGTAAAAAAATCACAATGTCTGGCACCCAGTTAAGAACTACCAGTCATACAAAGAAGTATAAAAATACAACCCAAAATGAAGAGGAAAATCCATCAAAAGTAATCCAGAACTCACACAGATATTAGAATTAGCAGCAAGAAAATGAAAGGTTATGATAACTATATTCCATATATTAAAAAAGTAGAGGAAAGACAAACATTAAGCAGAGATTGGAAGATATTAATAACTTAAACTTCTGGATGAAAACTAAGATATCTGAAGAAAAAAATACACTGGGTGGGATTAATGGCAAGTTAGACATTGCAGGAAAAAAAGATTAATGAATTTGAAAAGATATAGCAATATTAACTATCCAAAATGAAATACAGAGAAAATGACTCAAAAAAGAAGGAAAATAGCATCAGTGAACTGTGGGACAACCTAAAGTGGTCTAATACATGAGTAACTGGAGTCTCAGAAGGAGAGGGGACAAAAGAAAACAGAAAAAAATATTTCAGAAAATACTGGCTGAAAAATTTCCAAAACTGATGATACTATACACCTACAAATCCAAGGAGCTCAATGAACCCTAAGTGCAAGGAACATGAAGAAAACTAACGCACATCAATCAAATTGCTCAAAATCAGTGATAAAGGGAAAAAACCTTAAAAGCAGCCAGAGAAAAAAAGGCACATTGCCTACAGAGGAAAAATGATGAGGATGAGAGCAGATTTCCCAAAGGAAATGATATAAGCAAGAAGCGGGGGGGGGGGAGCAACGTCATTAAAGTACTGAGAGAAAAAATATTTTCAGTCTAGAATTCTATATCCAGAAAAAATATCTTTCAAAAGTGTTTTTCACACACTTGATAAAATCCTATGGAATCTACAATAAAGCTATCAGAGCTAATAAATAAATCAGTAAGGTTGCAGGATAGATACACAAAATCTGTTTATTGCTAGTACACAGAAATATAATAATCAGAAACTGAAATTTTAAAATACCATTTAAAGTAGCATAAAAATTATAAAATACTTAGGGATCAATCTGTCAAGGATATGCAACACTGGAAACTACAAATATTGATGACAGAAATTAAAGAAGACCTAAATAAATGAAGAAATATACTGTGATGTGGGTTGGAAGACTCAGTATTGTTAAGAAGTTAACAATCTCAAAATTATTTAATGCAATCCCAATCAAAATTCTTATAGCTTTTTTGTAGAAATTGACAAGTTGATTATAAAGTTCACATTGAAATGCAGATCTAGAAAAGCCAAAACAATTTTGAAAAAGAACAGAGTTGGAGGATTAACACTCCCTGATTTTAAGACTTACAAAGCTACACTAACCTATGTAGTGTGGTATTGGTGTGAAATAGACAATAGGTCAATGGAACAGAATAGAGTCCAGAAATAGTCTCACCTGTGCTTTAACAACTGATTTTAACAAAGGTGAAGAGGCAATTTAGTGAAGAAAAGATAGTCTTTTTAACAAATTGTGCTGGAGCAACTGGAAAGCTATGTAAGCGTAAAATAAAAATTTTTTGATCCACACGTCACAGCATATACAAAAATTAACTCAAAATAGATCATAGACCAAAATGTAAAACCTAAAAACTATAAATCTTTTGGAAGAAAAAATGGAAGAAAACCTTTGTGACCTTGGGTTACACAAAGATTTCTTAGATATGACAGTAAAAAATCATTATCCATTAATCACAAACTGAGAAATTGGACTTCATCAAAATTAAAAATGTCTACTCTTTGAAAGACATTCTTAAGAGAATGAAAAGATAAATCACAGAGTGGGAGAAAATATTTGCAAATCATATATCTGATAAAGGACATGTATCCATAATACATAAAGAACACTCAAAACTTAATACAAAACAACCCAATAAAGAAATGGGCAAAAGATCTGAATGAATACTTTACCAAAGATGAAATACAGATGGCAAATTAGCATAAGAAAAGGTGCGCAGCATCATCAGTCAGGAGGGAAAGGCAAATTAAAACCACAGTGAGATACCACTACACATCTATTAGAATGGCTACAATTAAAAGGACTGGCAAATACCAAGCACTGGCAAGGTTGTGTGGCAAGTGGAGCTCTCATACACTGCTGGTGGGAGTGTAAAATGGCACAGCCACTTCGGAAAACAGTGGGCAGTTTCTTAAAAAGTTAAACATATACCTACCGTATGATCTAGCCACTCCACTTCTAGTTATTTATCCAAGAAAAAACAAAATGTATGTCCATAAAAGCAGTTGTCCACAAATGTACATTTAAAGTATATATAAAGGCAGCTTTATTTGTAATAGCCAAAAATTGAAAACAACCTGATGTCCATCAACAGGTGAATGGATAATAAATAAGCTGTGGTATATCCATACAATGAATACTACTCAGTAATAAAAAGGAAGGAGCTACTGATACATACTACAACATAAGTAAATCTTGAAATAATTATAATGAATGAAAAAAGCCAGACAAAAAAAGAGTACATACTGTATGATTCCATTTATAAAAATTATAGAGAATCCAAATTATTTTATAGTGATTGAAAGCATATTAGTGGTTGTCTGGGGACTAGAAGAAGGGGTGGGGGAAGGAGACCTTACAGTGGGCATGAGGTAACTTTTGGGAGTGAGAGATTTGTTCATTACCTAGATTGTGATGATGATTTTTATGGGCATATACATATATCAAAATATATCAAATTGTACTTTAAATATATGTAGTTATAATTGACATATTGTATGTCAATTATAAATTCTCCTGAACGCTTGATTCTTATTTTGTAAAATAATGAGCTTGACTAGCTGTTCTCTAAAGTTCTCTCCAGGTCCAATATTCAATATTCAAGGATTCATATTATTCTTTCTAATCATACATGGAGGAAAAAAGTAGAAATGAGGAGGAAAATAGAAGAAAAGGGGGAATGTTTGATTCTAGACTCTAGACAGGCACAAATCTCCTTACAGCAAAAGTAAATTGTCAAAACTAAGATACATCCCCACATTTTATAAACTTTAGGTATAAAAATATTTTAACCAGTAGGAGGCATGTCATAAAATCCAAAGTACTAAAGAACAAAATCTCTTATACTTAACTATAATATTTTTGCATTTTTTGAAGTTTATTCATATACACTCTCCCTCTTGATCTTGGCCTAACCCATGAAGGCAGCAGATTACTTACCACTTGTCAATGCACTTCTGACAAAAGCTGTGAGCACAAGGCAGGATGAGGTCAGCTCGACCATCCATACAGATACAGCACTCCTCCTCGTCAGTCAGCTGCTTTACCCTGCAATGTGAAAACTGAGCTGGAGCAATGATATTCTCTGTTGTCACTGTGCAGTAAACTTTGTTTCCATTGCCTTAAAAAGCATTATCAAGCATCTATGTGCCCTCAACATAAAGCACAATATGACTCATGCAATATCAGAGTAAATTAACTTATCTTTTAGGGATAGCAAATATATTAGGGATGAAGTACTAGAGGGGCAAATTCCATAAAGAAACAACTGGATAAAAGATAAATCCTGAGATGGTTAAAAGGAAAATATGGACCAAAACTGGAAAATAACTTAGCCCATTTTAATCATATTGAATTTTTATAAATGAATTCAACCAATATATGATTTATTCACCATGCAGGATACAAAGCTTTCTAAAATAGGGATCCTGCCATCAGGGTCTTGTTATGCTACTGCTGATAATGGGCATATAAGTGAAAGAATAGCTTAGTCTTAAGGATCAGGTGCTTGCTGTATAAAATACAAAAGAGTTAGAAAGCAAAGTTATTTGTCCTCAAAGAGCTCTTTCATCTTGGGAAGAAAAGAGATATTGAACCTTCTACTCCAGCCACAATTCAGAATGCCCCTGAATGAGCCAAGGACCTTTGTATGTGGTGTTTTCCTTTCCTGGCATACCCTTGTGAGTTTGGTAAACTCCAACCTCAGTTACTCAGCTCAAGATACCATCTTCTCTATGCTCTCAAAACCAACATTTTCCTCAGTTAAAGGACTTAAATACTATATTTTATTTTATTTTTAAAATTTTTTAATTTTTTTGTGGTACGCGGGCCTCTCACTGTTGTGGCCTCTCCCGTTGCGGAGTACAGGTTCCAGAGGCGCAGGCCCAGCGGCCATCACGGGCCCAGCTGCTCCATGGCATGTGGGATTTTCCCGGACCGGGGCACAAATCCGTGTCACCTGCATCGGCAGGCAGACTCTCAACCACTGCGCTACCAGGGAAGCCCAAATACTGTATTTTAATTGGCTATTTATTGGTTGGTCTGTTGGTTGGTCTATCCATAAACTGTAAGTTCTTTGAATACAATGAGTTTGTCTGAGGTTCTCAATACATGTTTCTTGAAGTGATTTTAATTTGCTTTTAATCTTTGTGCTATTCTGTAATTTTTAGGTTTACTTCATCAAGTATGTACTACTTTTATAATTATACAAAAATTAAATGTTTCAAAGTATAGCCACTGGACTATAAGCTTCTTGAGGGTAGGAACTATCTCTAACATGTTTTTATTCCCTGCTGTGCTTTACCACTGTATATAAGACATTATATAGTATTTTAAAATCTGTCAATTTGTATATAGAAGATAAGCAAATGTCAAATGTGCATTACATGTAGTAAGTGCTAAGTAAAGAAGGAAGAAATCAGTATATTTCAAACTTGTCAGAAAGATGAGGTAGAAAAAATGATAGGATTTTGACAGACAGAGGACATTCTATGTGAATAAACAAAGCTATAGAGGTAGGAAAAAAAAAAACCCAAAACTCTGTATATGTGTGTAACAAGGAGGCTAACATCATGCTCCGGGGAGAAAAATAAGAGAAAAGATTGCTTAAGTATAGCAGAGATAATCTGATCCTTGTATGTCAAAATAATAAGTTTAAACTTGTTCTGACAGAGTTTAATCAAGGGGAAAGTGAACCCCCATTGGAAATAATGCTGTAGGCGATTAATTGGGAGAGCAGTATGAAGGACAGTCTAGAGGGAGGAACACCAATCAGATCCTTATTTCAGCAATTCACCTGGGAGATAATCAGGGCCTGGTCTAAGTGGCATTACAAAAGACAAATCATCAGGATGTGGTAATAGATTAAATGCTATGCTTTAGCAATGTATAAAAGAGGGCAGCCCCTGAATTGAAATGGGGAAACTGAATGAAACCCTAGATGGATGTGGATCTAATGTATTTGAATTTTTCTATCTCTATTCATTTAAATGTTTAAATGCCTTTTAGGTGCCACGTATTGTGCCAGATCCAGAAGAACTAGGGTCTCTGCTCTTGAAGAGTTTACAATTTATGTCTAAGAATATGGACTTGGGTGTCAGTAGCAGAGAATATAATTGAATCCATAAAGAGTGACAGAGTCCTGAAGGTTAGAGTTTAAAACTGAGGAGTAGAGGGTTACAAAGAACAGCATTCTGGATGGAGGTAAAAGAAAGAACAGGAGACACAGAAGCAGCCAGTGGAAGCTGTACTATGTTCACTTTTCTTGCTACCTTCCTAGCAATACAGTGACCAGAAGAAGGAAGGAGGAAGAGTCTTGCTCTGTTTGTCCTTATTAGACCACTTGTAAAGTGGAGAATTCAGTTCTCTGCCCCCTACCCTGAAAGACAAATTGACAAATAAAAGATCATCCAGGAAAGCCTCTGGGATATAGAAGAGACCTATACAAACAAAGGCCGAAGGAACCGGGGAGGCTTATCCTGGAGAACAGAGGCTCAGTGAGAATCTGATTTCTGTTTTCAAGTATTTGAAGGGCTGAAAGAGAGAACAGACTTGTTTGGTGGATTTCCAGAGGGTACTGTCACTGAAATAAGTAGAATACAATAATAATTTAAGAATAATGATAGTTAACTTTTACAGACTTTTTTTTTTTATGGGCCAGGCACTGTTCCAAGCAGTTTATTTATTTAATTTATTTATTTTTGGCTGCGTTGGGTCTTCGTTGCTGTGTGCAGGCTTTCTCTAGTTGCGGCGAGTGGGGGCTACTCTTAGTTGTGGTGCGCGGGCTTCTCATTGCGGTGGCTTCTCTTATTGTGGAGCATGGGCTCTCGGCACGCAGGCTTCAGTTGTGGCTCACGGGCTCTAGAGCGCAGGCTCAGTAGTTGTGGCACATGGGCTTAGCTGCCCCGTGGCACGTGGGATCTTCCCGGACCAGGGCTCCAACCCGTGTCCCCTGCATTGGCAGGTGGATTCTTAACCACTGCACCACCAGGGAAGCCCCCAAGCATTTTACATATATCAACTCACTTAACTCTTCCAAGAGTCCTATGAAGTAGATCTTATCATTGTCATCCTCGTTTAAAAGATGAGGAAACTGAGGAAAGAGAGTTTAGTAACTTGTCCAGAGTGACACAGTAAGGAGTAGAGCCAGGATTTGAACACAGGCAATTTGGTTCTAGAATCTGTGCTGTGCTGTCCCAAGAGAGCCAGATTTTGGCTCTGAGGAAAATAATGCAAAAGGAAAAATTACATAGTGATTAAAGCTATTTGTGAATCAAAAGGCTTGCCTGTCTGAGGCAGTGAGGCCCTTACAGCTGCAGGTGTTCATGTACAAGCTGGACTACCACTTGGCTAAATGTGGTTAAGTCTCACTATGCAAAGTGCTATCCATGGATAAGCAGTAGTGACAACACCTGGGAACCTGACAGAATCTCAAGCTCCTTCTCAAAACCAGTGAATATTAAAGTTTAAGAAGCACTCTAGTATAGGATCTTCCTGCACCAGAGAGTACTAATGCAGAGACTGCGAGCATGGCTGTATTGCCAGACAGGCCAGAATGTGAATCTCAGCTAGGCCAATTTCTAGCCGTGTCATTTATTTGTCTAAACCTGTTTCTACATCTGTAATGAACCAATAATTGTATTCCTATGGGGTTGTTGTGATTTAATGAGTTTATACGTGTAAAGAACTCATCACAATGCCTAATACCCTACAAGTACTTAATAAATATAAACCACTAATAGAAATAGGCACCAGATGAAAGGCTGAACCAAATAAATACCTCTTAAGATCCCTCTCAACTTGAAAAGTCTATTTTTCTATGAACTAAGTATATCAGGGTGTAACAAAAAAACCAAAAAAACATACAAAGGCAAGAAGCATCCCTAACCTACCAATCAGGCATTGAGTTTCCCAGTCGCAAGGGCACATGAAAAGGAATAACACTCTTACCTCCTTCATTACAATGACTGCAATAAGAAAAAAGTATTACTTTCAATTAATTTGCTACCATCGAGCTTAGTAAGTACTATTTACTAGTAAATACTATTGTCAACTTTCAAAATACTCAAAAAAAAGTCACGATTCTGAAGAGGGAGAGGAAAAAAAGCAGAAAATCAGACGCCTGTCTTTGAAAGATTAACTTTACAAAATACAGAAAAGATAAGCCAAAATCCTGCCTATAATACTCTAAAACTCATTTGGCATTTCATCAGCAACACTTGTACAGCCCAAACGTAGAAAACCAAACAATCCTATTAAAGATAAACAGGAAATGATAAGTTAAAATACAATCTTACTACAACAGAGTATTTGGAAACCAGGTGGTTAAGAATGGATAGGAAAATGCAACTGTAAATGGAGCAATAAAAAAGAAGTTCTTGTTAACCATATTCTTAACTTCAAGTTAAAAGACACTGTCAATTCAGATTTGTGCTGTCTACCCTGTATGACAATAAGACAGGATGTCAACATGTCTGGACCCACATAAGCCTTTTTCCAATGATGCATTTATAAAGTTAAATTATGGTCATGGTTGTCAAATGGCAACAGGTGGGAGCTTTCACATGCCAAAAGTATTATAGAGAAGGAAAAGAAAGTTTAGATAGAACAATAATATATTAGGCCTGAGTAAACAAGCACCATCACAGAAAACGCTGTCTGACTTCATTTCCTTCTGGTAACTCAGTACATGCGATATGTGCACCAACTACTTGTTCATTCCTGAATGGACTGCCAAGTCCTGGAGATGGTATTTACAATGTTAATGCTCCAATTAGTCAGATATCTTTAAGAAAAACTGGAATGGTTTTGCCAGATTCTTGGACCTAATTCCCTGAAGAGCTTTGGTTGTCTAAGAACCTAAATGCCTATTATAAGAGGGGTATTAACTAACTATATCCTTTGTCATTAAATGCAAGCAAGTAGAGCGCAGAGTGGATTCATGGAAACTAGATTGACAGAAACATTACCTGGTGTGAGCCACCTTAGTTTTTCTTTAATTTGGCACTCTAACAATGTCCTGAAACACAGAATAATCCAAAAGCATATCTGGGATATAATATCAACTGAGACAAAAAGTAATGTGATTTAAGATGTCACGGAGAACACCAGCAAAAATATTAATGCGATTTCAGTACTTTGCATGTTGGAAAATAAGAGAAACATGTTATTTATGAACTGTATACCTTCCCATCCAAAGACTAGCCTGACAAGATGTTACAGATGATGAGTTTTCATCAGGGTCTTCAGAGGCGGAGCTCTGTGCCAATACTCCTGCTGCTTGATTTGTGATGTCTTTATAAAGCTGAATAAACTGGTACAAATTCATGATCCGTGATGCTTCCACAATGCCACTGCTTTTGTTAATCTAAAAATACAAAGAAAATGAAAAAATTTTTTGATAATTTTTCTGATCGATTTTTCCCAAAAAAGGGGAACAAATATTTAGTCAAACATCCTAGGAAACAGAAGTTTTCAAAGTTTGCAAATTACCTAACAAGAGAGCAAAAAGTCTGAGCAAATGAATAATATCATGTCCCCTACATTTGTGGGGTTCAAAATATACAATATTATCTCATGTGATACTCAAAATAACCTGTAGGGTTGATTAGCCATCATCCTGTTTAGTTGTTGAGGTCAGGCAACTTTCCCAGAATTAAGAAATTAATTTTAGAGATCAGTATTGACAATCCTTTTCATTTTAATTTATTTAAAAAATTTCTTTTTTTAAAAAATTAAGGTTCAGTTTTTTAAAATATTTATTTATTTATTCATTTATCATTTATTTTGGCTGTGCTGGGTCTTAGTTGCGGTATGCAGGATCTTTGTTGTGGCATGTGGGATCTTTAGTTGCAGCACGCGTGTGGGATCTAGTTCCCCGACCAGGGATCGAACCCGGGCCCTCTGCATTGGGAGTGCAGAGTCTTACCCACTGGACCACCAGGGAAGCCCCTACAGAATTTTTTAATTAAAGATTTATTTGAATCCAACAACCACATGCCATTCTACTATAACTGAAACAACAGATTTCCTTCTTGAATATCTTAAGTTCTATTATATAACAAACTTACAATCTGGAGACATGAGAAAGTGAAGTACAATAGTTAGGTTATATTAAAAAGACATGATTATAGCAACAGTTCAATATTTTGAATAAAATAATAATATTTGTAACTAGCATTTATTAATTATTACTTGAGAAGGCAGTAAGAGAAAAAACAGAATCAAGTATGAATCAGATTCCATACTGTGAAAATGGTAGAACCATCTCTAATAATCAGAAAATTCATTAAATTTGGGGAAGGTAAGGTCTCTATAGAGATGCAAATATGTAAGATCCTTTGTAATAAAAGACTATACATGGGGTAGAGAACAAATAAATAGCATTAAAGGTGATAGGAATTTATACAGGCTTACAAAATAAGACTTTCAGGGTTGAGGAAACTGGGCCAGTCTTCCTTTGGAACTGCACAGTTTAGAAATTAGGGAATAATTCATATAAACTTAGTATTTAATAGCAAAGCTCATCAAACTGCAATTTTTTAAATTGAAGTATAGTTGATGTACAATATAAGTTACAGGTATACAATATAGTGATTCACAGTTTTTAAAGGTTATACTCCATTTATAGTTATTATATTAGCTATATTCCGTACTGTACAATATATTCTTGTAGCTTATTTTATACCTCATAGTTTGTACCTCTTAATCCCCTCCCCTTATATTGCCCCTACCTACCCACCCCTGCCACTGGTAACCACTAGTTTGTTCTCTATATCCGTGAGTCTTCCTACAAACTGTAATTATTATAATCATACGATTCTCACAACAAATATTTATCGAGTACCCATTACGTGGGTGTTACAGGTACTATGGACACTGCTCTAGGCACTGGTGACATAGTGTGTAAAAACCAGACAAAAATCCCTGTCTTCATGGAGGTTACACTCTAGGTAGGAGAGACAGACAAATAAAATACAGATTAGATAAGATGGAAATAAGTGCTATGGAGAATATTAAACAGAGGAGAGAAAATGCTGAAAGGCTACAGGGAAGGCCTTACAGAGTAGGTGACATTTAGGAACTAAAGAGGTGCACGAATCAGTCATATGGATATCTGGGGGAAAGAGCATTCCAGGATGACAGTCAAGTGCAAAGGCAGAAGTGAACCTGGCAAGGAGCCAAGGGTGGCTGGAACAGAATGAGAGAGAGAGGAGTGGTTGAAGATAGGGTTAGAGAGTGAGGTGGGGACAGAATGTATAGAACTTTGCTGTTCATAGTAATGACTTTGGTTTTTACTCCAAGGGCATGGCAAGTCACTGGAGGGTTTTGAGCCAAGGAGTAATAAGATCTAATTTCATTTCAGATTATAGGTGGAATAGACTGGCTATTGTGCTGAGACTAGACATAATGGGGACAAGGGCAGAAGCAGGGAGACGAGTTAGAAGGCTATTGGAATAATCCCAGTGAGAGATGATAGTTGCTAGGAATAAGGTGATAGTAGTGACAATGGTAAGAGTTGGTCACATTCTGAATATATTTTGAAGAGAAACCTGACAGGATTCACTCATACACTGACTGTGGGGTGGGTATAAGAGAGAAAGAAAGAAAGTCAAGGATGACTCCAAGGTGTTGGTCTAAGTAAAAAGACGGATGAAAATAATATAATTCATGAAGCTTCTTAACAGCCACCTTAGTCCATAATTTTAATTAACCCATTAATTTTTCTAATATTATTCCCACAAAATATTCCATTTAAACATTATTTAGATTATTTTTTATAATGTTTGAGTATAACTGTCACAGCAGATAGCAGATACTCAGGATTAAGGTCTTACTGTAAGTTGGCTTTTAGTTGCTTAAGATTAAGAAATATAAAATTTCAGTCTACCATCAGCTTTTTATACTGGACTTTAACTCTTTTTTTCTAACATTAACAATGACTTCTCATAGAGTCTTTCAAGAAGAAATTAAGAAATGCAAATAAAACATTTCTTTAGATCTAAAATCAAGAAAAATTATACAAATGAAAGGTCTGATTGCCTATGTTTTTAATACTTTTGTTTTTGTAACTTAGAATCTTATTTTAAGGATGATGTTTAATCACCATAAAGATATAATGGTTAGAGATACTGAGGCAAAAAAAATTCTTTTGACTAATAGTAAAATCAAACATTAATGCTGTGTTTGCCAAAGAAGAGCAACAGAAAACTAAGGGATCAGAAATCTGCTACATTCATATTCCTACAGTTTTCTACAGTTTCTACTGGGCCCTTCGATGTGAGCTGAGTAATTTATAAAACAAAGATGGAGAATGTAGTTTAGGTACTATACTATATCAATACACAAGGAAAGCTTCAACCTATCCCAGTCATTTAAAATGAGAATATTTCTTCAACAGATTTTTGTTCACTCAACATATATTGAGTTCTTACCAGGTACTAAGCATTACAGGCTGTAAGAGATACAAGGATGAATCTAGACAGAGTTCCTGCTCTCACGAGCTTACTATCTACTAGGGAAACTAAGAACCTAAATAAATAATTTTAGTCATAACGTAAAATTTAATCATGAAGTATAAATAAAGTGTTTTTGGAGTTTAGAAGAGCCAGAAGAATGTCTTTAGGTTAACTTTATGGATGAGATGGTATTTGAGGTGGACCTTTAAGGAGACCTCAAATTTAGACATGCAAATAAAAGATGTGGCAGAAACTACTGGCTGATTATCCAAATGCCATTCCCACGTTTTACTGTGCCCGTAGTGCTCTAATTTTGTTTTGGTGACTACCACTCCCTGAAATGACTCAGGAGTCAATCCTGGTCAGTCTCATCTAAACCAATCACAGTAATCACATCCCCTCTGCCAGTGTAGGTGTAAGAAGGGGAATGTGAACTAACATTGACCCAATGAGTTTGAAAGAGGGATCTGCTAGGTCTTTGAATTAACCAGTCCAGGAGCTAATTTACATTAGGGTTTCTTGATAAGTGAGAAAATAAATACTGTTTCTGTTTAAACTGGTGGAATAGGGTTTTTTGTGACTTGTATCTGATGGCAATTTAAACGACAGAGGAATGGACATTCTAGATGAGGGAACTCAGTAAGCAGAGGCATCGAGATAGGAAAGTAACAGCTATACAGCCTTAAATTAGTTAAGCCTGGTCAGACTGTAGATTGCAAAAGGGGATAGTGGTAAAACAGAAAACATAGCTTGGAGCCATATTGTAGCGGGCCTCAAATGCCAGGTCAAAGAGTTGGGACTATTTTGAAGCCAAGGAAGAATTGTTGAGGAATTTTAAACAGAAAAGTGATCTGATGAGAGCTGTGATTTAGAAAGGTTATTCTCACAGCATCATAAATTAGAACTGAGGTGGAGTCAAGATGGCGGTGTGGGAAGACGTGGGGTTAGCGTCTCCCCACAACTAAGGTGACTGCCAGCCACTGGTGGGAGACTCTGACACCCAAGGAGATGGGAGGAACCCCAAAGTGAACTGGTAGGACATATGGGGGACTGAGGCGGGAGGACAAGGGGAGGCCAGACAGGATCGGTGCCCTGAGGCCAGGGAGATCAGGAGAGGCAGGCGGGAGGGACTCTCTGGGAAGAGTGGGAGAGGAGTGGAGGGCAATTGCCCTGCCCATTCGGGCCCGGGGAGCCTGATGAGCTCCCAGGCCGATCCCCTGCCCTCAAAATCCCCTCCAGGCCACGTGGGTCCTTGGAGGTACAGGAGGGAAGCCGAGGAGATGAGGAGAGGTAGGTGGGAGGGGCCCTCCCAGACCAGAGGAGAGGAGGGCGTTTGCCCCACCCATTTGAGCCCAGGAAGCCTGATGGACTCCCAGGTGAGGTCCACTGCCCTCTGAGACCAGGGGTGGGGGGACACACCTGGGCCTCTTCTGTTCCTTGAGCCTAAGCTCCACCCCCCACAGCCCACAGGGCCTTTTCCAGCCCTGTGGGTCCTGAGCATTGTCCCCGCCCACCACCCAAACCTCACCAATGCTTAGGCCCCACCCTCCACAGCCAAGGCCTCCCCCCAACCCTTTTTTTTTCTTTTCCTTCCTCCTCGTTTTTACTATTGTGGTACTGATGTACCTTCTGGTTGTTGATTCATCTATATTTTCATTTTTATATTCTTCCTAACATATCTGTTAGTTTCCCAGTCTAATTTTATTTTTTACTTTGTTATTGTTCTTTTTTTATTTTGCCACCTTAGGCAGCTTGTGGGATCTTGGTTCATGAGCCTGGGGTCAGGCTGAAGCTCCTGTGGTGGGAACTCCGAGTCCAAACCACTGGCTAACAGGGAACCTCAGACCCCAGGGAATATTCATCGGAGCGAGGTCTCATGGAGTTCCTCATCTCGGCACCAAGGCCCAGCTCTACCCAATAGCCTACAAACCCCAGTGTTGGAAGACTCAGGCCAAACAACCAGTAAGACAGGAACACAATCCCACTCATTAAAAAAAAAAGAAAAAATGAGATGGCAAAAAAACAAGTCACAGTGCTCACTTCAGCAGTACATATACTAAAATTGCAATGATACAGAGAACATTAGCGTGCCCCTGCGCAAGGATGACACGCAAATTCATAAAGCGTTCCATATTTTATATATGTATATGTATAGCTGATTCACTTTGTTATAAAGCAGAAACTAACACACCATTGTAAAGCAATGATACTCCAATAAAGATGTTAAAAAAAATATGTCACAGATGAAGGAGCAAAGTAAAAAGCTACAAGACCAAATAAATGAACAGGAAATAGGTAATTTACCTGAAAAAGAATTCAGAGTAATGACAGTAAAGATGATCCAGGATCTCAGAAATAGAATGGAGGCACGGATTGAGAAAATACAAGAAATGTTTAACAAAGATCTAGAAGAATTAAAGAACAAACAAACACAGATGAACAACACAATAACTGAAATGAAAAATACACTAGAAGGAATCAATAACAGAATAACTGAGGGGGAAGAACGAATAAGTAAGCTAGAAGACAAAATGGTGGAAATAACTGCCAAGGAGCAGAATAAAGAAAAAAGAATGAAGAGAATTGAAGGCAATCTCAGAGACCTCTGGGACAACACTAAATGCACCAACATTAGAATTACAGGGGTCCCAGAAGAAGACGAGAATAAGAAAGGGTCTGAGGAAATATTTGAAGAGATTATAGTCAAAAACTTCCCTAACATGGGAAAGGAAATAGTCATCCAAGTCCAGGAAGCACAGAGAGTCCCATACAGGATAAACCCTAGGAAAAACACACCAAGACACATATTAATCAAACTAACAAAAATTAAATTCAAAGAAAAAAATATTAAAAGCACCAAGGGAAAAACAAAAAATAACATACAAAGGAGTCCCCATAAGGTTATCAGCTGATTTTTCAGCAGAAACTCTGCAGGCCAGAAGGGAGTGGAAGGATATACTTAAAGTGATGAAAGAGAAACACCTACAACTAAGATTACTCTACCCAGAAGGATCTGATTCAGATTAGATGGAGAAATCAAAAGCTTTTTCAGACAAGCAAAAGCTAAAGAGAATTCAGCATCACCAAACCACCTTTACAACAAATGCTAAAGAAACTTCTCTAAGTGGGAAACACAAGAGAAGAAAAAGACTCACAAAAACAAACCCAAAACAATTAAGAAAATGGTAATAGGAACATGCATATCGATAATAACCTTTAATGTAAATGGATTAAATGCCCTAACCAAACGACACAAACTGGCTGAATGGATACAAAAACAAGACCCATATATATGCTGTCTACAAGAGACCCCCTTCAGACCTAGGGATACATACAGACTGAAAGTGAAGGGATGGAAAAAGATATTCCATGGAAATGGAAATCAAAAGAAAGCTGGAGTAGCAATCTCGTATCAGATAAAATAGACTTTAAAATAAAGACTGTTACAAGAGATAAGGACACTACATAATGATCAAGGGATCAATCCAAGAAAAAAATATAACAATTATAAATATTTATGCACCCAACACAGGAGTACCTCAATACATAAGGCAAATGCTAAAACAACCATAAAAGGGGACATTGACAGTAACACAATAACAGTAGGGGACTTTAACACCCCACTTACACCAATGGACAGATCATCCAAACAAAATAAATAAACACAAGCTTTAAATGACACAATAGACCAGATAGATTTAATTGATATTTATAGGACATTCCACCTGCAAGTGGCAGAATACACTTTCTTCTCAAGGGCACATGGAACATTCTCCAGGACAGATCACATCCTGAGCCACAAATCAAGCCTCAGAAAATTTAAGAAAATTGAAATCATATCAAGCATCTTTTCTGACCACAACACTATGAGGCTGGAAATCAATTACAGGAAAAAAACTGTAAAAAACACAAACACGGGCTTCCCTGGTGGCGCAGTGGTTGAGAGTCCGCCTGCCGATGCAGGGGACACGGGTTCGTGCCCCGGTCTGGGAAGATCCCACATGCCGTGCAGCGGCTGGGCCTGTGAGCCATGGCCGCTGAGCCTGTGCTCCACAACGGGAGAGGTCACAACAGTGAGAAGCCCGCGTAACGCAAAAAAAAACAAAAAACAAAAAACACAAATACATGGAGGCTAAACAGTGAGATACTAAATAACCAAGAGATCACTGAAGAAATCCAAGAAGAAATTAAAAAATACATAGAAACAAATGACAATGAAAACACGACGCCCCAAAATCTATGGGATGAAG
Source organism: Mesoplodon mirus (assembly GCF_964341445.2). Lineage (NCBI taxonomy): Eukaryota > Metazoa > Chordata > Mammalia > Artiodactyla > Ziphiidae > Mesoplodon > Mesoplodon mirus. The sequence goes on from NC_138983.1 coordinate 63,389,364, forward strand.
CAAAAGCAGTTCTAAGAAATTGCTAAGTTTATAGCAATTCAATCTCACCTCAAGAAACAAGAAAAATCTCAAATAAACATTCTAACCCTACACTTAAAACAACTAGAGAAAGAAGAACAAAGAAAACCCAAAGTCAGTAGAAGGAAAGAAATAATAAATATCAGAGCAGAAATAAATGAAATTAAAATGAAGAAAACAATAGCAAAGATCAATAAAAGTAAAAGCTGGTTCTTTGAGAAGATAAACAAAACTGATAAGCCCTTAGCCAGACTCATCAAGAAGAAAAGGGAGAGGACACAAATCAATAAAATTAGAAATGAAAAAGGAGAAATTACAACTGACACTGCAGAAATACAAAGGACTATAAGAGACTACTACGAACGACTATGTGCCAATAAAATGGACAACCATGAAGAAATGGACAAATTCTTGGAAAGGTACAATTTTCCAAGACTGAAGCAGGAAGAAATAGAAAATATAAACAGACCAATCACAAGCACTGAAATTGAAACTGTGATTAAAAATCTTCCAATAAGGGGCCTCCCTGGTGGCGCAGTGGTTGAGAATCCGCCTGCCGATGCAGGGGATACGGGTTCGTGCCCCGGTCTGGGAGGATCCCATATGCCGCGGAGCGGCTGGGCCCGTGAGCCATGGCCGCTGGGCCTGCGCGTCCGGAGCCTGTGCTCCGCAACGGGAGAGGCCACGACAGTGAGAGGCCCGCGTACCGCAAAAAAAAAAAAAAAAATCTTCCAATAGGGCTTCCCTGGTGGCACAGTGGTTGAGAGTCTGCCTGCCGATGCAGGGGACAGGGGTTCGTGCCCCGGTCCGGGTAGATCCCACATGCCACGGAGCGGCTGGGCCCGTGAGCCATGGCCACTGAGCCTTTGTGTCCGGAGCCTGTGCTCCGCAACAGGAGAGGCCACGGCAGTGAGAGGCCCACATACTGCAAAAAAAAAAAAAAAAAAAAAAATCTTCCAATAAACAAAAGCCCAGGACCAGAGGGATTCACAGGTGAATTCTATCAGACACTTAGGGAAGAGCTAACACCTATCCTTCTCAAACTCTTCCAAAATATAGCAGAGGGAGGAACACTCCCAAACTCATTCTACGAGGCCACCATCACCCTAATACCAAAACTAGACAAAGATGTCACAAAAAGAGAAAACTACAGGCCAATATCACTGATGAACATAGATGCAAAAATCCTCAACAAAATACTAGCAAACAGAATCCAACAACACATTAAAAGGATCCTACACCAAGATCAAGTGGGATTTATCCCAGGGATGCAAGGATTCTTCAATATATGCAAATCAATCAATGTAATACACCACATTAACAAATTAAGTAATAAAAACCATATGATAATCTCAATAGATGCAGGAAAAGCTTTCAACAAAATTCAACACAGATTTATGATAAAAACTCTCCAGAAAATGCACATAGAGGGAACTTACCTCAACATAATAAAGGCCATATATGACAAACCCGCAGCCAACATCGTTCCCAATAGTGAAAAACTGAAACCATTTCCTCTAAGATCAGGAACAAGACAAGGTTGCCCAGTCTCACTGGTACTATTCAACATTGTTTTGGAAGTCCTAGCCACAGCAATCAGAGAAGAAAAAGAAATAAAAGGAATACAAATTGGCAAAGAAGAAGTAAAATTGTCACTGTTTGCAGATGACATGACACTATACATAGAAAATCCTAAAGATGCCACCAGAAAACTACTAGAATTAATCAATGAATTTGCTAAGGTTGCAGGATACAAAATTAATGCATAGAAATCTCTGGCATTCTTATACACCGACAATGAAAAATCAGGAAGAGAAATTAAGGAAACACTCCCATTTACCATTGCAACAAAAATAAAATACCTAGGAACAAAGCTGCCTAAGGAGGTGAAAGACTTGTACTCAGAAAACTATAAAACACTGATGAAAGAAATCAAAGATGACATAAACAGATGGAGGAATACACCATGTTCTTGGATTGGAAGAATCAATATTGTGAAAATGGCTATACTACCCAAAGCAATCTACAGATTCAATGCAATCCCTAACAAACTACCAATGGCATTCTTCACAGAATTAGAACAAAAATTTTTACAATTTGAATGGAAACACAAAAGACCCCAAATAGCCAAAGCAATCCTGAGAAAGAAAAACGGAGTTGGAGGAATCAGGCTTCCAGATTTCAAACTATACCACAAAGCTACAGTAATCAAGACAGTATGGTAGTGGCACAAAAACAGAAATATAGATCAATGGTACAAGATAGAATGCCCAGAGATAAACCCATGCACATATGGGCACCTAATTTACGACAAGGAGGCATGAACATACAGTGGAGAAAAGACAGCCTCTTCAGTAAGTGGTGCTGGGAAAACTGGACAGCTACATGTAAAAGAATGAAATTAGAACACTACCTAACACCATACACAAAAATAAACTCCAAATGGATTAAAGACTTAAATTTAAGACCAGACACTATAAACCTCTTAGAGGAAAACATAGGAAAAACATTCTTTGACATAAGCCACAGCAAGATCTTTTTTGACCCACCTCCTAGAGTAATGGAAATAAAAACAAAAATAAACAAATGGGACTTAATTAACCTTAAAGCTTTTACACAGCAAAGGAAACCATAAACAAGACAAAAAGACAACACTCAGAATGTGAGAAAATATTTGCCAATGAAACAACAGACAAAGGATTAATCTCCAAAATATACAAACAGCTCATGGAGCTCAATATCAAAAAAACAAACAATCCAGTTAAAAAATGGGCGGAAGGCCTAAATAGACATTTCACCAAGGCAGACATACAGATAGCCAAGAGGCACATGAAAGGATGCTCAACATCACTGATTATTAGAGAAATGCAAATCAAAACTACAATGATGTATCACCTCACGCTGGTCAGAACGGCCATTATCAAAAAATCTAGAAACAATAAATGCTGAAAAGGGTGTGGTGAAAAGGGAACCTTCCTGCACTGTTGGTGGGAATGTAAATTGATACAACCACTATGGAAAACAGTATGGAGGTTCCTTAAAAAACTAAAAATAGAACTACCATGTGACCCAGCAATCCCACTACTGAGCATATACCCTGAGAAAACCGTAATTCAAAAAGAGACATGGGGCTTCCCTGGTGGCGCAGTGGTTGAGAGTCCACCTGCCGACGCAGGGGACGCAGGTTCGTGCCCCGGTCCGGGAAGATCCCACATGCTGCGGAGTGGCTGGGCCCGTGAGCCATGGCTGCTGAGCCTGCACATCCGGAGCCTGTGCTCCACAACGGGAGAGGCCACAACAGTGAGAGGCCCGCGTACCGCAAAAAAAAAAAAAAAAAAAAGACATGTACCATAATGTTCATTGCAGCTCTATTTACAATAGACAGGACATGGAATCAACCTAAATGTCCATTGATAGATGAATGGATAAAGAAGATGTGGCACATATATACAATGGAATATTATTCAGCCATAAAAAGAAACAAAATTGAGTTATTTGTAGTGAGGTGGATGGACCTAGAGTCTGTCATACAGAATGAAGTAAGTCAGAAAGAGAAAAACAAATACCATATGCTATGCATATATATGGAATCTAAAAAAAAAAGGTACTGATGAACCTAGTTGCAGGGCAGGAATAAAGAGACAGACACAGAAAATGGACTTGAGGAAATGGGATGGGAGGGCGAAGGTGGGGAGAAGAGAGAGTAGCATCAACATATATACACTACTGAATGTAAAATAGTTGGCTGGTGGGAAGCAGCAGCATAGCACAGGGAGATCGGCTTGGTGCTTTGTGATGACCTACAGGGGTGGGATAGGGAGGATGGGAGGGAGGCTCAAGAGGAAGGGGATACGGGGACATGTGTATGCATATGGCTGATTCGCTTTGTTGTGCAACAGAAACTAAGAGTATTGTGAAGCAATTATACTCCAATAAAGATCTATTAAAAAATAATAATAAATAAATAAATTGGAATTAGGAGAAGAGTCTGAAGGCGTGGAGATTAATCACAGAATCTAAAGTAATCTGGATGAGAAGAAAGAGGGGCCTGAGCATTAGTTACAGTCTCCTTGAGAGTGTGAACTTTGTGTCACAAATAAACTCAAGTGAAACTTAGTAGAGGTAAAACTGAAAAGATCAGCTGGATGGTTACTGTGGAAGAGAGAGCAAGAAAAGGAGAAAGAATGCACAGTTCTCAGAAATGACCTTTGTCACTACAGTTCTTATAAATTCACCCATGTGTCCTCTGAAGTTGACTTTCAAATAGTCCTGAAAGATTATGTGCAGTGTAAACTCGAAGATGATGGGAGTACCGTATGGGATTTACTTAGTCTATTTGAATGGTTTTACATGTTTTAAGCACAGTTCTTCATTTCTTCTTACCTTATTCCTTTGCAAATTCAAAAGTTGCAGATTCCCAAAGTTCTTTTGGGAGTATGCATATTTATAACACTGTAAAAAACCGCTAATGAACTTAATATAAATATAATATAAACCCCAAAACAAACAGAAAATGGAAAAATATGTGTTTGGTATACAGTTTTTTTTTTTTTTTGCGGTATGCGGGCCTCTCACTGCTGCGGCCTCTCCCGTTGCGGAGCACAGGCTCCGGACGTGCAGGCTCAGCAGCCATGGCTCACGGGCCCAGCCGCTCCGTGGCACGCGGGATCCCCCCGGACCAGGGCACGAACCCACGTCCCCCACATTGGCAGCCGGACCCCCAACCACTGCGCCACCAGGGAAGCCCTGGTATACCGTTTAAAAAAAAATAAATTTATTTATTTATTTGTTTTTTATTTTTGGCTGTGTTGGGTCTTCGTTGCTGCGTGCGGGCTTTCTCTAGTTGTGGTGAGCAGGGGCTACTCTTCGTTGTGGTGCGTGGGCTTCTCCTTGTGGTGGCTTCTCTTATTGTGGAGCAGGGGCTCTAGGCGTGTGGGCTTCAGTAGTTGTGGTGTATGGGCTGTAGAGCACAGGCTCAGTAGTTGTGGTGCACGGGCTTACTTGCTCAGCGGCATGTGGGATCTTCCCGGACCAGGGCTCGAACCCATGTCCCTTGCACTGGCAGGTGGGTTCTTAACCACTGTGCCACTAGGGAAGCCCTGGTATACAGTTTTTGAGCCCAGTAATCTAAGTATAAATAACAAAATGTGATCTTGGATCAAGCTGTATTTCAGTGTGTATTCTGTTACTATGATTTGTGACATATTATACACTATATAAAGTTACACTGCTACCCACACCACACTAGTATCACATTAACTACCTCTGTGATGAATAATGCAAAAAATTTTTGAATGATGGTTCTCTGGCAGCTATTAAGTGCTTTTTAACATTTGGACTTAAAAAAAATCAATAAGCAAATGTTCAGTGTTGATAGACCCAGCTGAGTGGTATTAAACTATACTATGTATTTTCTCTAAATCAACTGTAAACTTTAACAGGCGCCATTCAACTTCAGGCACTTAGCCAAGTCTGGAATTAAGATCTCTCTGTCTTTGTTCCTCTAATCCTTTTTAAAGTTCTTTTATTACTTAAATAATTAGACCTTCAAATTCGATCAACTAAACACAATCAATCCTACTCCACTTATAGCATAGTAGTGGCAATCAACCCACTGGGGAAATGTGGCATATTATTTGGGTAACATCCAGGGTCCATGATACAAAAGAAAAAAATCTCCTTACCCAGGAGTTCTTCATGGATTGATCAGGAGTTGAAATAAAGGCATTCATGAATGCTCAACTTATTGTTTATATGCACGTGGATGATTTTATTGTGTTTTAGAGCAGGGGTTGGGATAGGAGGAAGCTTAATAAAATTCATGCCTTCAATTTCACCAAAAGTTCTATGGCCTCAAAAAGGTTAAGAACCACATATTCTAATCTACCCATTAGTGGATGAGGCTTCCTAATACTCTATGACAGCTGCCATCATATTTTTTAGCACAGTTGATATACTCTATTATCTAAAATTTAAAGATGAACTAAGAGACACTCAATTTTTAAGAAGTCATCTTAGAGCTAAGTAGGGTGTTACTTTAGGATTCCACAGTCAGTTAAAATCCAAAAAGAGAGGTACAAGATAAGGATGAGCGTTTACTGCCACTTTCCTTGATTATCAAAAACCTCTGCTGGGGCTTCCCTGGTGGCGCAATGGTTAAGAATCCGCCTGCCAATGCAGGGGACACGGGTTCAATACCTGGTCTGGGAAGATCCCACATGCCGTGAAGTAACTAAGCCTGTGTGACACAACTACTGAGCCCACATGCTGCAACTGCTGAAGCCCGAGCACCTAGAGCCGGTGCTCCACAACAGGAGAGGCCACCGCAGTTAGCAGCCCTTGCACTGCAACAGAGTGGCCCCTGCTTGCCGCAACTAGAGAAAGCCTGCATGCAGCAACGAAGACCCAACACAGCCAAAAATAAATAAATTAAATCAAAAAATAAATCTCTGCTATATGGCAATTATACAACCAATGAAATTCAAACAGTTAACCTGGAAGGCAAAAATAGTATCAAAACTGTTTTATATGGTTTTACAAATAAATGTTGATAACAACCAAATTATAAACATTTATTTCCACTATATTATATTATACTATTAAATGTGGTTCTAACCACCAAAATAGTTTAAGCTCAGAGTTGGAAATCTCTATCACTCTCACCTTGGTACAGACTACTCGTACAACCACTTTCCAAAAGGCAGAGGAATCAGACCCAGGTTGTACCTCAAAGAGAAGATGTTTTTCCTGGCCAGAAGCCACTTTAGCAGTTCTGAAAAGAGGTAAACACATTCGTTAATTTTATGAAAAGTCATGTAAAATAATGGAGCTACGAAACCAGATTCAAGAAAGTTTAAGACAGAGGAGGAAATGTGAAGAAAACACAGAAAGACAAATAACAATAATGGTGATTGTAATAATTAGATTTTTAAAATATAGGGATAGAGAATGTTTTGACTATAAACATACAATTTAATTTTCAAGGTGGAAAGCATAGTGGAATGATATTTATAAATCTATTTTTTTCATATCTATATCTCAATGGTCTTTAAATTTCTAACAAAGACAGCTAGGAAAAACATGTGCAAGGAATCAGGTACTTAAAAGAAAAACTTTAGCTGGTTTCATTTATCCATATTTTGACTAGTGCCTCAGATGTATATAAAGTGTGAAAAAATCTTGATCTTGGTTGAGTCCTTCCTTAAGCAACAACACTTATATACCTCTTTGAAGACAATTTTTACAGATAATTTGAAACTGGATGAAGCAAATGATTTTGAGACGCTTATGTAACTTTACTGTCCTCCCCTAGCAGAGTAATTCTGATTTAGAAAGCAACAGGATACTAACATAAAAATATAACACTTTTTAGGATAACTCAATATCATGCATCAATGCCAATTTAAATCAGTTCAAAGACATAAGTATTGCAGCTCCCTTTTATCATTACTCACATTTCTCTCTGAGCACCAGTGGGGATATCACACTCAGAACTAAGAAACTTACAGCTAAATAAATTGAGGCCATTGAAAATTAAGTAACTAGCCCTAGGTAACAAAGTCTGCCAGTGAAAGTAGTACTGCCAGTTCCCAGTTCTGTTTTCTAGCTATCAAGCCATGCGTCTTTTGTGTAGGTTTAACTTTATAGTTCTCAGACAGCACTGAACTTGTGAAATCCCAACTCTGACCCAGGGGAATTGGTTTTAAGAAGCAAATCCAGTCAGAAACATTCTGAGCTAATAAATAAAAGGGAGATACTCTTTTACCATCACCTCTATATTACACACTAAGCTTAGCTTGAGGATGTTTTCATAGGACACATTTTATCCAGTATCTTTAGGCCAAAAAACAAAATTTCATATAATAGACTAGGTTTTTTTGTATATAAGTTCTAAGACTCTAAAGGGATGGCAAATGTCATTGATTACTCTTCAAAAAAATTGACACAATAAACATAAAAATTCCACTCTTATGATACTATTAAATTCTCAATCGAATTTTATTCCTTAAGAATATAGTCTCAGAAGTAATGCCTCAAGTGTTACCATTTGGATGATCTTTTAAAAAAAAAAGAACAAAGTAAAATGCTAGAGTTTTAAAAACCCATGAGTACATTTTTATTATAAAAGATCAGACAATACACAAATATACACAGTAAAATGTAAAATCTCCCTTCTCTGCTCCCCTTTTCCATCACCTCCCCAGAGAGCTGTGTATATCCTTCCAGTTCATTTTCTATGCATTTATATATATATACATCTACACAGGATCCATCCATATATCCATACAGGGCTTTTTTTTTGGTTTGTCTGTTTTTAATGAGTGAAATCCAGTGTTCTTAAAAGAAATGATCTTCTAAGATAACTTTTAAGAGTTAAGAATGCTTTATTCTTCATGACTGGCTAATAATAGGACCCTCCAGCCATGTCCATAAAAAGACTGCATTTCCTTCTCTTTATCTAATGTGTTCTAAATGGCCAAGTATAATATGTCTCTTATACAATATAGTTATTGTAAAGCTTAAGGAGTACATTCATGTATTTTACCCTAAACTATTAATAGTGACTATAATATAAATGTATATATACTAAGTGGTTCCAAACTGCTTGGTGATTTTGTTTAGCCTTTTTGGGGTTTAAGGAGAGGTAATATGGGATAGTGGAAAGATCTTCAGACTCGGGGAAAGCTGGATCTGCCATTGATACTTGGGTAATCACTTCAGGCCTCAGTTAAAATGTCTGACTGTCAGCAGAGTGCCTTACACATATTATGTGCTCAGTGAACGTTAGCTAAGTTGAATAGACTAAAGAAAGAACCTTTAAGATCTCATTTAAAAGGCAATAACAATAAGTTATAACTATACCCCCAGGGAGACAGAAGACACATATACAAAGAGAGCGGAGATGGGTGCTGCTAGAGGAAGACTTAATAGAAAGAAGCGACATCTGCTCTCCTGTCACTAAGGGAGAACACACAAACAAAAATGGAATATTTTAAAAGTATAACAATCTGGGGTCATTCAGGGACAGAGCTCGGTATATTTTAATAGCTTCTATACAGATCAGTATAAAAATTGATTTAATAAAGAATAATTCACAAAGAGAAGGCTGTTCTATTGGATGTGCTAAGGAGGCAGAGAAGTTTATACTCCATCTTAGAAATCTATTCAAGAGTTAAGTAGAGGTGTAAACATGATAGCTAATTAGAAAATATTTATAAACAAAATACCTTATTCTTCAGTGATGACAAATGAATTCTTACCATATATATATTTCTCTGGCAAAATAATGGTTCAATGAACAAACACAGAAGATTTATTTATTAACTAGATGAATTGGTTGATATTCAGAAACCTGAAGTGCCCTCTGACTATCCTAGGCACCTTTCTCTAGATGACTAACTGGTATATTCTCTTCTGTTATGCACCTCCTTTAGTGCTTTCAAACAAGGGTCAATTTACATGCCTGTGTTCAAAATTCAGTTTTAAGTTCCTTCTGTTCTTTTAGTCCTATAACATATTTTTAGATAGATACATAGAAAGTCTTACAGTACTCAAATTGTTGCTTTGTGACCGCCTGGAGGGGTGGGATAGGGAGGGAGGGAGGGAGGGAGACGCAAGAGGGAAGGGATATGGGAACAGATGTATATGTATAACTGATTCACTTTTTTATAAAGTAGAAACTAACACACCGTTGTGAAGCAATTATACTCCAATAAAGTTGTAAAAAAAAAAAGTACTCAATAAATATTTGCTAACTGCCGCTGAAAACATTCTCTTACCAACCAATACATGTGGTTATCTCTCAGACAGTCACAACACTGGGACAATATGTCAGGGGGAGAAAATAAAATGAAAAAGAGCAAGTCTTACACATCATTAAGTTCTGCTACTCTTCCAAGAAATTCTTCATAAGTTAAGGAGCCACTTTCTCGAACCAATGTGACATGTTTTGCTACTTTTTCTGGTAACTTGTTAAGAACCAGCTGTGTCTGATCCGAAATTTGCTGTCCCATGATGAAATGATGTCTTATGAAATCCAAAAAGAGTGTTGCTTCACATCGTTTCTGTCAAATATACATAAAAGTTACTTTTACATGTAATATAAAAATGGCAACATACCCATCCCTTCAAGAAAATAAAGAAAAACAGGAATACTTTTAAGTGAGATCTCAACAGACTTACATGAGCCTAAGGTGGAATTTATTTAAACAACTATATTTTAAAGTAAAGATTTACAGTTCTATTTTTTAAAGATCATACAGGTAAATGAGAATACAGGATTCATTTATCTTATTGGGAGGGTGAATTCCTATAATTTTGCCAAGTTAAAAACCATTACACACACACACAGAGGCATTTAAGTGATTGTATTTAACAGGAAGTTTGTTTACCTCATATAATTTTCCTAAGAACATTTCCTGACTGCTTACCATGTCAGGCTCCAAACTAAGGGCTTTCATATATTATCTCATTTATTTCTTCCAATAACCCTAAGAGGTAGGCATTATTATATTCCTAGTTGACAGATAAGGAAATGGAGTTGAGTGACTTATCTAAAGTTAAACAGCTGGGGACTTCCCTGGTGGTGCAGTGGTTAAGAATCTGCCTGCCAATGCAGGGGACACAGGTTCGATCCCTGGTCCAGGAAGATCCCACATGCCAAGGAGCAACTAAGCCTGTACGCCACAACTATTGAGCCTGCACGCCACAACTACTGAGTCCATGCACTGCAACTACTGAAGCTTACGCACTCTAGGGGCCAGGGGCTGCAACTACTGAAGTCTGCACGCCTAGAGCCCATACTGTGCAACAAAAGAAGCCACTGGATGAGAAGCCCGCGCACCACAACGAAGAGTAACCTCTGCTCGCCACAACTAGAGAAAGCCCATGAGCAGCAACAAAGACCCAACGCAGCACCCCCCCCAAAAAGTTAAACAGTTGGTAGCACTTCCCTGGTGGCGCAGTGGTTAAGAATCCGCTTGCCAATGCAGGGAGCCCTGGTCTGGGAAGATCCCACATGCCGCGGAGCAACTAAGCCTGTGTGCCACAACTACTGAGCCTGTGCTCTAGAGCCTGCGAGCCACAACTACTGAGACCTGCGTGCCACAACTACTGAAGTCCATGCACCTAGAACCTGTGCTCCGCAACAAGAGAAGCCACCGCAATGAGAAGACTGTGCACCGCAACAAAGAGTAGCCCCCTCTTGCTGCAACTAGAAGGAAAGCCCGCGCACAGCAATGAAGACCCAACACAGCCAAAAATAAATAATAAATTTATATGAAAAAGTTGGTAAATGGTTGAAGTGAAATTTGAACTCATGTTTTTTAGATTCTAGTGCTTATATTCTTTAACGCTATGATATACTGTGATGTATAATCGTGATATAAATAGATCAGCTAAAAAATTTATTGTAGAATTACTTTATTTATAAATGTACAACTTTTTAATTGTAAAATATATGTAAATTAAACAGACTTCTTAGCTAATTCAACTGTGTTACATTTTCTGCTTAGAAAAAAAGTGCTTTTGCTTTTTAACTCCTCTAGGTATTTATTTTTTAATTATTTATTTATTTATTTATTTATTTATTTTTCGCTGCATTGGGTCTTTGTTGCAGCATGAGGGCTTTCTCTAGTTGTGGCGAGCGGGGGCTACTCTTCGTTGCAGTGCATGGGTTTCTCATTGCGGTGGCTTCTCTCGTTGAGGAGCACAGGCTCTAGGCACGCGGGCTTCAGCAGTTGTGGCACACAGGTCAGTAGTTGTGGCTCATGGGCTCTAAAGCACAGGTTCAAGAGCTGTGGCACATGGGCTTAGGTGCTCCAGGGCATGTGGGATCTTCCCGGGCGAGGGCTTGAACCCATGTCCCCCGAACTGGCAGGTGGATTCTTAACCACCGCGCCACCAGGGAAGTCCCTCCTTTAGGTTTTTTTTTTTTTTTTTTTTTTAAACCGTATGCGGGCCTCTCACTGTTGTGGCCTCTCCCGTTGTGGAGCACAGGCTCCGGACGCGCATGCTCAGCGACCACGGCGCAGGCTCAGCAGCCGTGGCTCACGGGCCCAGCCGCTCCGCGGCATATGGGATCTTCCCGGGCCGGGGCACAAACCCATGTCCCCTGCATCGGCAGGCGGACTCTCAATCACTGCGCCACCAGGGAAGCCCCTCTAGGTATTTTTAATTTAGAATTTATATAACTTGTTTTCTAAATATGAAGGTGATATTTTAGTTAAAAGGCTGGATCACTACTTTAATAATCTACTATCAATGTAGATCAATAAATTACTGAATTGACTTAAAATTTAATCACAAGACATTTATTTAATAATCACTCTAAAGTCTTGAAGGATATAATTCTATGTATTGTGGCTAGAGAAGAGTTGGATGTGTTTATTCTAGAGTTTTTTCTCCTTTGGTAAATAATGATTTATCAAAATATTAAGCACTGAGATATGGTTAAAATAGAAAATAAGATAAATTTATGTATCCTGATATATTCTACAGCTGAATAAGGAAATCCCAATTCAATACGAATACCACTACTAGTAATAGTAAAATCAACTAATATTCGTTCACCACTTCTACTGTGTAACACAATCTTCTAAGTACTTTATATGTATTCATGAATTTAGTCATTTAAATCCTCATGATAACCATTTCACAGATGAAGAAACAAGATAACTAAGGAAATAAGCAGAGAGGTTAAATTAACAAAGCCACAAAGCTAATATTAGAGTTTTTTTAAAAAATAAAGTTAGAAAAAGAAAAAAGCATTAAAATTAAAAAGAATCTGATCCTCCCCCCTCCTACAAGAAATTCCATTTTATTTACAAGTCAAAGACTATCACTTTACCTCACCTGAATTAACACTCATATCATATAAAGCAGGTGAAATAGTAACAATTTATAGTAAAAATTTTGTCAGGAAACCTGCTTTATCATTTAATCAAAAAAATGAAAAGTTATAACTCTAAACTATAAAATATATAACTTTAAAATATAAAATCATTTACAATAAGAATTCTCAGTAACCATAAATATGAAATTTTTGCTTTGTATTCAAATTTAATGTGTTATATTTGAGGTTTATTCTTTTAGTCACATTAAATATAGGAAAAGTACAACTGTTCTAAAGAGAAAACCCAACAATTACTGTTTTGAATCTGAGCCTACTTGGCAATGATGAATATGTATTACAGAGATAATTGAAAGGAAGTTGTTGAGGAAGATCCAGGCCGCTAAAAAAACATCTCTGAAGGCAAAATTATATACTTTAAATATAGCCAAGTGGATTCATAGCAATCGTATTCAAAGAGAAACAAAGATTTTAGCTTAGAGGAGGTCTCTAGAGTACTCAACATTAGTAATTTCTGGATTTCATAGTCTAGTAAAGTCTCAAAGCACCATGGTGTTGCACATTTATTTCTATTCTAAGTAAGGATAGTTTCCAAAAATAAATGAAAAAATCCCTAAAACTTAACAAAAATTTAAAAAATAACTTATAACCTAGGAAATAGAAGGATATAATACTCGAATAAAAGTCCTTCCCAAGAAGGCAGTAATTTCACACTGACGTATACTACATACAGTAACACTATGGTCCTTATTTTTCTTGTTCTAATCCAGATGTGTGAAAACATCATCAGGAGCCAAAGGCTGTAGACTGGTGTTAGGGAGCCACTGTTACATGGCCTTTTAAAAAATTAAATTCAACAAGCACCATATGCCTGGCACTGTGCTGTGTTCTGGGGATACAATAGTGAGTATAAGAAACAGGGTTCTTGCCACCATGGAGCATCTGATTCAGTGGGGAAGAGACAACAATCACACCAATAAATACATAATTTCAAAATAATAAGTGCTAAGCCAAACAAGTATAGGGTGCTGAAAGCCTATAAAAGGGGGACTTGACCTAGTCTTGTGACAGGGAAGAAGTCCTTGGGCAAACATCTGATTTGCTATCGGTCAGAGTTAGCCAGAGAAGAGAGGGATAGAGGAATGGCAAGGGGAGGACATTCCAGGCAGAGATTATAGAAAGTGCCTAACATAGGAAGGAGTATGGTGACTTAGAGGTTGGAAAAAAAAACAAAAAAAGCCAGAGCGACTAAAGCCTAGGCAGAAGGAGAGGGAGATTGGCACCAAGAGGTGGGATGTTTACCATTTTTGTTTATGACACAAAGACAAGACTGCATGCCTGTCCAATCTGTGGATGACTGAAACTGGAATGAATGAATAATGTCCACAGAATACCAGAATCAAGACTGAAAATGGATACTGATGTTCTGAAATCGAATACATTTTTATGTCAAATATGACTAAAAGTTAAATCCTGAATGTTTTGAAAGGCACATAAAGCACATAGGTAAGTTATGTTTAAAAGCAAATAAAATATAAAAAGTCTGAGGGTTCCAGTCAAAATAAGTAAACAGTAAATAGCGGTAAGAAAGATGCTAAAATAATCCTAAACTCTTGCTAGAAGCAGATGTCCAGAGCAAGAGCCTAGTTCCACTGTTCTCTGTAATGGTTCCAACACACCAGAGTTCTCTAATCAGCTCTAAGCAGTGACACTTTTAAAGGGCACTAATCATTTGAATATATTTGGGAAAGCACACAAGATGTTACAGATCTAGAAGAGGAAACAAAGCAATTTATTCTAGATAATCATAGTTCAGTAACAACATGGAGCATGGTGACAGGTTTGTTCAAACACCTGAAGAGCTTTCATGTGGAAGGGGAAGTAATATTTACTTTATATAATTACAGAGACCAGAATGGCCAGTATAAATTAGGCTGATTTCAGGTCAATATAAGAATTTCCTATAATCCATAATTATCCAGAAGGGTTAAGGGCTGTCTTGCAAAGCATGTGAGCTTGCATTCACTGAAAAGGTGGAGGTGTTTAAGCAAAAATAAGAAGTTCATCTAATTAGTGTTTTAGAGAAATTTTTTGCTTTAATGAGAAGTGAAATAACCTAATATTTCACTCCCAAAGTGAAACTTAAATTCCCTCTAGCATTCCTGTACTGATTTAATAAAAATGCAATACAATATTCTAATCAACCAGACTGAAAACTTTAAATTATACCTACAATTCTTAACAAAGAAAAAATTAAACTTTTGAAATATATGGTCTTAAGATTTCATGTAAAATATTAATGATAGTTTAATCAATATGCCCACCAAACAGATATTAAAGAGATTTAGTTGTTTGTTTACTGAGTTACAAAATGGTTTTAAGAGGTAAAATTTTAATTATATGTAGATGACATGATAATATATATAGAAAACCCTAAAGACTCCACACAAAAAATACTAGTACTGGTAGATAAATTCAGCAAGGTATCAGGATACAAGATTAACATACAGAAATCTGTTGCATTTCTTTACACTAACAATGAAATACCAGAAAGGGAAAGTAAAAAAAAAAAAAATCCCTTTTAAAATTGCACACACACCCCCCCGAAAAAATACTTAGGAATAAACCCAACCAAGGAGGTGAAAAACTTATATGCTGAGAACTATAAAGCATTGATAAAGGAAACTGATTCAAAGAAATGTAAAAATATTCTATGCTCTTAGATTGGAAGAATTAATATTGTTAAAATGACCATACTACCCAAAGCAATCTACAGATTTAATGCAATCCCTATCAAATTACCCATGACATATTGCACAGAACTAGAACAAATAATCCTAAAATTTATATGGAACCATAAAAGACCCAGAATTGCCAAAGCAATTCTGAGGAGAAAGAACAAAGATGGAGGCATAACCCTCCCAGACTCAGACAATACTACAAAGCTACAGTAATCAAAACAGTGTGGTATTGGCACAAAAACAGACATATGGATCAATGGAACAGAACAGAAAGCCTAGAAATAAATCCACACACCTACAGTAAATTAACCTTTGAAAAAAGAGGAAACAACATACAATGGAGAAAAGATAGTCTCTTCAGCAAGTGGTGGTGGGAAAGCAGGACAGCCACATGTAAATCAATGAAGTTAGAACACTCCCTCACATCATATACAAAAATAAACTCAAGATGGCTTAAAGACTTAAATATAAGACATGACACCATAAAACTCCTAGAAGAGACCATAGGCAAAACATTCTCTGACATAAACTGTAGTAATGTTTTCTTAGGTCAGTCTCCCAAGGCAATAGAAATAAAAGTAAAAATAAACAAATGGGACCTAATCAAAATTATAAGCTTTTGCAAGGCAAAGGAAACCATAAACAAAACAAAAAGACAACCTACGGACTGGGAGAAAATATTTGCAAATGATGCAACTGACAAGGGCTTAATTTCCAAAATATACAAACAACTCATACAACTCAATAATAATAATAAAAAAACCCCAATCAAAACATGGTCAGAAGACCTAAATAGACACTTCTCCAAAGAAGACATACAAATGGCCAATAGGCACATGAAAAAACGCTTAGCATCACTAATTATTAGAGAAACGCAAATCAAAACTACATGAGGGAGAGGAATCAAGATGGCAGATGAGTAAGACATGGAGCTCACCTCTTCCTACAAATACATCAAAAACACATCTACAGGCCTTCCCTGGTGGCACAGTGGTTGAGAGTCCGCCTGCCGATGCAGGGGACACGGGTTCGTGCCCCGGTCCAGGAAGATCCCACATGCCGCGGAGCGGCTGGGCCCGTGAGCCGTGGCCGCTGAGCCTGCACGTCCGTAGCCTGTGCTCTGCAATGGGAGAGGCCACACAGTGAGAGGCCCGCGTACCGCAAAAAAAAAGAAAAAAAACCCACATCTACAAGTGGAACGATTTGCACAAAACATCTACCGAACACCGGCTGAAGACCTCAGACTTCCTAAAGGGCAAGAAAACCTCCATGTAACCAGGAAGGACAAAAGAAAAAGAAAAAAAGAAAAGAGAAGGAGAAAAGAATTGGGATGCGACCTACACCCTAGAGAGGGAGCTGTGAAGGAGGTAAGGTTCCCGCACCCTGGGAAGTCCCCTCACTGGCGGGGAGATCAGCCTGGATGGAAGGGGAGTTTGGAGCCTTGAGCAGAGTGCAGAAACGGGATTGTGGAAGGCAAAATGGAGAGTGACCTGAACAGATGTTGGTACCATCACCTTGTACTCCCCAGGCTGAGACACTTGTCCACCGGTGTGGGCAGAGGCTGGGTGCTGAAGCTCAGGTTTCGGAGGTCAGACCCAGGGAGAGGACCGGGGTTGGCTGTGTGGAGACAGCCTGAAGAGGCTAGAGTGTGGCAACTGAGGGTGTGCTCAGAAGAAGCCTGGGCCAACCAAGAGGCAAGGTGCCACTGCTGGGGGGTGTGCAAGGAGAGGGGTGGGACCACTATAGGAGCTTCTTTCCCTGCACGCATGGTCTCAGGCAACAGAACACCACCTACACAAGCTCTGGGGGCAGGTGTGAGCTGCCACTGCCACTGTGGGCTCCAGAGACAGGCACAGGCCACCGCCACTGTCATGATGGGCTCCAGAGGTGGGCACAGGTAGCCGCCACCACTAAGAGACCTGCGAGCAGGATCCAGTTGCTGCCCCTGCTGTCCTGGGAGTGCGAGGGCCGCCACTGCAAGACCCGTGAATGGGTGCCAAGTGTTGCCCCCACTGTCCCGGGGTGGGGCGTGGGCCACCGCTACTGTTGGGAAACCTGCGAGCAGGCGGCAATTGCTGCCCCCACCATCTGGGGAGTGTGCACAGGCAGCGAGCAGGTGTCAAGCACTGCCCCTGCTGTCCAGGGATTGTGTGGACTATGGTTGCCACTGGGATACACGGGAGGAAGAGCCAATTGCTGTCCCTACTGTATCAGGTGTGTGCATGGCCTGCTGCACCTACACACCTCATATCAAAAGAATAACAGCCAACACACACTGAGGAAAGAGGCAGCAAGTATCCAAACCAAAAGTAACCTCTCGATTCCCGACAAGATGGCAGAGTAGAAGGACTTGAGCTCACCTCCTCACATGAAAACACCCAAATCACAACTAACTGCTGAACAACCATGGACAAAAAAGACTGGAACCTACAAAAAAAGATATTTTACATCCAAAGACAAAGAAAAGCCACAACTAGATGGTAGGAGGGGCACTTCTGCAATATAATCAAATCCCATACCAGTCGGATGGGCGACCCACAAACTGGAAAATAATTGTATTACAGAGATTCTCCCACAGGAGTGAGAGTTCTGGGACCCATGTCAGGCTCCCCAGCCTGAGGGCCTAGAATTGGAGCCCCCAGAGCATTTGGCTTAGAAGGCCAGTGGGCCTTGAGTGCAGGAGCTCCACAGGACTGAGGGAAACAGAGACTCCACTCTTGAGGGCGCCCACAAGATTTCATGTGTACTGGGACCCAGCACAAAGAAGTGACTGCATAGGAGCCTGGGCTAGACCTGCCTGTGGGTTTGGAGGGTCTCCTGTGGAGGCAGGGGTTGTCTGTGGCTCACTGTGGGGGTAAGGTCACTGGTGGCAGAGGCCCCAGGGAATACTGATAATCGTGAGCTCTCCTGGAGGTCCCCATTTTGGCACAAAGACCTGGCCCTACGCAACAGCCTACAGGCTCCAGTGCTGGACGCCTCAGGCTAAACAACCAGCAAGACAGGAACACAGCCCCACCCATCAGCAGACAGGCTGCCTAAAGCTGTACTGAGGTCACAGCCACCCCTAAACACACCCCTTGACACGGCCCTGCCCACCAGAGGGACAAGACCCAGCTCCACCCACCAGTGGGCAGGCACCAGTCTCTCCCACCAGGAAGCCTGAACAAGTCTCAGGACCAACCTCACACACCAGGGGCCAGACACCAGAAGCAACAGG
This sequence comes from Mesoplodon mirus, assembly GCF_964341445.2. Classification (NCBI taxonomy): domain Eukaryota; kingdom Metazoa; phylum Chordata; class Mammalia; order Artiodactyla; family Ziphiidae; genus Mesoplodon; species Mesoplodon mirus. The sequence goes on from NC_138983.1 coordinate 63,408,190, forward strand.
AGCTATGATCCTGCAGCCTGTGGAAAGGAGTCCATCCACACAGAAAGTTTCACAAAATGAGACAACAGAGAAATATGCTCCAGACGAAGGAACAAGATGAAAACCCAAAAGAATAACTAAGTGAAGTGGAGATAGGCAATCTACCTGAAAAATAATTTAGAGTAATGATAGTAAAGATGATCCAAGATCTGAGAAAAAGAATGGAGGCACTGATCGAGAAGATACAAGAAATGTTTAACAAAGAGCTAGAAGATTTAAAGAACAAACAAACAGAGATGAACAATACAATAACTGAAATGAAAAACACACTAGAAGGAATCAACAGCAGAATAAATGAGGCAGAAGAACAAATAAGTAAGCTGGAAGACAGAGTGGTGGAAATCACTGCTGCAGAACAGAATAAAGAAAAAACAATGAAAAGAAATGAGGACAGTCTCAGAGACCTCTGGGACAACATTAAACGCACCAACATTCGCATTATAGAGGTCCCAGAAGGAGAAGAGAGACAGAAAGAGCCTGAGAAAATATTTGAAGAGATTATAGCCGGAAACTTCCCTAACATGAGAAGGAAAACACTCACTCAAGTCCAGGAAGTGCAGAAAGTCCCATATAAGATAAACCCAAGGAGGAACACACCAAGACATATATTAATCAAACTGACAAAAATTAAAGACAAAGAAGAAATATTAAAAGCAACAAGGGAAAAGCAACAAATAACATACAAGGGAATCCCCATAAGGTTATCAGCTGATTTTTCAGCAGAAACTCTGCAGGTCAGAAGGGAGTGGCATTATATATTTAAAACGATGAAAAGGAAAAACCTATAACCAAAAATACTCTACCCAGCAAGCGTCTCATTCAGATTTGATGGAGAAATCAAAAGCTTTACAGACAAGCAAAACCTAAGCAAATTCAGCACCACCAAACCAGCTTTACAACAATCCTAAAGGAGTTTCTCTAAGCAGAAAAGAAAAGGCCACAACCAGAAACAAGAAAATTACAAATGGGAAAGCTCACTGGTAAAGACAAATATAAAGTAAAGGTAGGAAATCATCCACACACAAATATGATATCAAAGCCAGCAACTGTGAGAAGAGAGTACAAATGCAGGATATTGGAAATGCATTAGAAATTAAGAGACCAGAAACTTAAACAATCATATATATATAGATTGCTATATCAAAACCTCACGGGAATTGCAAACCAATAATCTACAGTAGATACATACACAAAAAAGAGAAAGCTATCCAGACACAACACTAAAGATAGTTACCAAATCACAAGACAAGAGAACAAAAGAGAAGGAAGAAAAAGACCTATAAAAACAAATCCAAAACAATTAACAAAATGGCATTAAGAACATACATATCAATAATTACCTTAATTGTAAATGGATTAAACACATCAACCAAAAGACATAGACTGGCTGCATGGATACTAAAACAAGACCCGTATGTATGCTGTCTATAAGAGACCCACTTCAGATCTAGGGACGCAAACAGACTGAAAGTGAGGGAAATGGAAAAAGGTATCCTATGCAAATGGAAATCAAAAGAAAGCTGGAGTAGCAATACTCATATCAGACAAAATAGACTTTAAAATAAAGACTGTTACAAGGGACAAAGAAGGACATTACATAATGATCAAGGGATCAATCCAAGAAGAAGATATAACAATCGTAAATATATATGCACCCAACATAGGAGCACCTCAATATATAAGGCAAATGCTAAGAACCATAAAAGGAGAAACTGACAGTAACACAATAATAGTGGGGGACTTTAACAACCCACTTTCATCAATGGACAGGTGATCCAGACAGAAAATCAATAAGGAAACACAGGCCTTAAATGATGCATTAGATCAGATGGACTTAATTTATATTTATATAATATATATAAATATATATTTACATCCAAAAGCAGCATAAATATATATAAATATATACTTCCATCCGAAAGCAGCAGAATACAGTTTCTTCTCAAGTGCACATGAAACATTCTCCAGGATAGATCACCTCTTGGGCCACACATCAAGCCTCAGCAAATTTAAGAAAACTGAAATCATATCAAGCATTTTTTCTGACCACGTTATGAGACTAGAAGTCAATTACAGGAAAAAACTGTAAAAAACACAAATATGTGGAGGCTAAACAACATGTTCCTAAACGACCAATAGATCACTGAAGAAATCAAAGAGGAAATCAAAAAAATACCTAGAGACAATTGCAACGGAAGACAAAGATCCAAAACCCATGGGACACAGCAAAAGCAGTTCTAAGAGGGAAGTTTATAGCAATATAATCTTACCTCAGGAAACAAGAAAAGTCTCAAATAAACAACATAACCTTACACCTAAAGCAACCAGAGAAAGAAGAACAAACAAAACCCAAAGTTAGTAGAAGGAAAGAAATCATAAAGATCAGAGCAGAAATAAATGAAATAGATGAAGAAAACAGAAAAAAATCAATGAGCCTAAAAGCTGGTTCTTTGAAAGGATAAACAAAATTGATAAACCTTTAGCCAGACTCATCAAGAAAAAAAGGGAGAGGGTTCAAAACAATAAAATTAGAAATGAAATAGAAGTTACAACTGACACCATAGAAATACAAAGGATCATAAGAGACTATTACAACTACATGCCAATAAAATGGACAACCTAGAAGAAATGGACAAATTCTTAGAAAGGTACAACCTTCCAAGACTGAACCAGAAAGAAACAGAAAATATGAACAAACCAATCACAAGTACTGAAAATGAAACAGTAATTTTAAAACTTCCAACAAAGAAAAGTCCAGGACCAGATGGCTTCACAGGCAAATTCTACTAAACATTTAGAGAAGAGTTAACACCTATCCTTCTGAGACTCTTCCTAAAAATTGCAGAGGAAGGAACACTCCCAAGCTCATTCTATGAGGCCACAATCATCCTGATACCAAAATCAGACAAAGATATCACAAAAAAAGAAAATTACAGGCCAATATCATTGATGAACATAGACACAAAAATCCTCAACAAAATACTAGCAATTCGAATACAATACATTAAAAGGATAATACACCATGATCAAGTGGGATTTATCCCAGGGATGCAAGGATTCTTCAATATCCACAAATCAGTCAGTGATACACCACACTAACAAACTGAAGAATAAAACCCATATGATCATCTCAATAGATGCAGAAAAAACTTTTGACAAAATTCAACACCCATTTATGATAAAAACTCTGCAGAAAGTGGGCATAGAGGAAACTTACCTCAATATAATAAAGGTCATATATGACAAACCCACAGCTAACATCTTTCTCAATGGTGAAAGGCTGAAAGCATTCCCTCTAAGATCAGGAACAAGACAAGGATGTCCACTGTCACCACTTTCATTCAAGGTAGTTTTGGAAGTCCTAGCCATGGCAATCAGAGAAGAAAAAGAAATAAAAGGAATCCAAATTGGAAAAGAAGAAGTAAAACTGTCACTGTTTGAAGATGACAAGGTACTATACATAGAAAATCCTACAGATGCTACTAGAAAACTACTAGAGCTCATCAATGAATTTGGTAAAGTTTCAGGATACAAAATTAATACACAGAAATCTCTTGCATTCCTATACACTAACAACAAAAGATCAGAAAGAGAAATTAAGGGAACAATTCCATTTACCATTGCAGCAAAAAGAATAAAATACGTAGGAATAAACCTACCTAAGGAGGCAAAAGACCTGTACTCTGAAAACTAAAAGATGCTGATGAAAGGAACCAAAGATCACACAGATGGAAAGATATACCATGTTCTTGGATTGGAAGAATCAATATTGTCAAAATGACTATACTACCAAAGGCAATCTATAGAGTCAATGCAATTCCTATCAAATTACCAATGGCATTTTTCACAAAACTAGAACAAAAAATTTTTTTAAATTTGTATGGAAACACAAAGACCCCGAATAGTAAAAACAATCTTCAGAAAGAAAAACGGAGTTGGAGGAATCAGGCTCCCTGACTTCAGACTAAACTACAAAGCTACAGTAATCAACACAGTATGGCACTGGTGCAAAAACAGAAATATAGATCAATGGAACAGGATAGAAAACCCAGAGATAAACCCATGCACCTATGGTCAATTAATCTACGACAAAGGAGGCAAGAATATACAATGGAGAAAAGACAGTCTCTTCAATAAATGGTGCTGGGAAAACTGGACAGCTACATGTAAAAGAATGAAATTAGAACATTTTCTAACACCATGCACAAAAATAAACTGAAAATGGATTAAAGACCTAAATGTAAGGCCAGACACTATAAAACTCGTAGAGGAAAACATAGGCAAAACACTCTTTGATGTAAATCGCAGCAAGATCTTTTTTGATCCACCTTCTAGAGTAATGAAAAGAAAAACAAAAATAAACAAACAGGACCTAATTAAACTTAAAAGGTTTTGCACAGCAAAGGAAACCATAAACGCGAAAAGACAACCCACAGAATGGGAGAAAATATTTGCAAAGGAAGCAACTGACAAGGGATTAATCTCCAAAATATACAAACAGTTCATGTAGCTCTATTTCAAAAAACAAACAACCCAATCAAAAAATGTGCAGACCTAAACAGACATTTCTCCAAAGAAGACATACAGATGGCCAAACAAGCACAAGAAAAGATGCTCAACATCACTAATTATTAGAGAAATGAAATCAAACCTACACGTCACACCAGTCAGAATGGCTATCATCAAAAAATCTACAAACAATAAATGCAGGAGAGGGTGTGGAGAAAAGGGAACCCTCCTACACTCTTGGTGGGAATGTAAATTGGTACAGCTACTATGGAGAACAAAATGAAGGTTCCTTAAAAAACTAAAAATAGAGCTACCATATGATCCAACAATCCCACTCCTGGGCATATATGCAGAGAAAACTATAATTTGAAAACATACATGCACCCCAATATCCACTGCAGTGCTATTTACAATAGCCAGGACATGGAAGCAACCTAAATCTCCATCAGTGGATGAATGGATAAAGAATATGTGGTACATATATACAATGGAATATTACTCAGTCATAAAAAAGAACGAAATATAATGCCATTTGCAGCAACATGGATGGATCTAGAGTCTGTCATACTGACTGATTTAAGTCATACAGAGAAAGACAAATATCATATGATATCACTTATATGTGAAATCTAAAAAAATGGTACAAATGAACTTATTTACAAAATAGAAATAGAGTCACAGATGTAGGAAACAAACTTACGGTTACCAAGGGGAAAGGGGGAGAGGGATAAATTGGGAGATTGGGATTGACATATACACACTACATGGGCTTCCCTGGTGGCGCAGTGGTTGAGAATCTGCCTGCTAATGCAGGGGACACGGGTTCGAGCCCTGGTCTGGGAGGATCCCACATGCCGCGGAGCAACTAGGCCTGCGAGCCACAACTACTGAGCCTGCGCGTCTGGAGCCTGTGCTCCACAACAAGAGAGCCCACGATAGTGAGAGGCCCGCTCACTGCAATGAAGAGTGGCCCCCACTTGCCACAACTAGAGAAAGCCCTCGCACAGAAACGAAGACCCAACACAGCAAAAATAAATAAATAAATAAATAAACTCCTACCCCCAACATCTTCTTAAAAAAGAAAAAGACATATACACACTACTATATATAAAATAGTTAACTAATATTGGCCTACTGTATAGCACAGGGAACACTACTCAGTACACTGTAATGGCCTATATGGGAAAAGAATCTAAAAAAGAGTGGATATATGTATATGTATAACTGATTCACTTTGCTGTACACCTGAAACTGAAGTCAGACAGAGAAAAACAAACACCATATGCATCACTAATATATGGAATCTAAAAAAATAAACTAGTGAATATAACAAAAAAGAAACAGACTCACAGATATAACAGAACAAACTGGTGGTTACCAGTGGGGAGGGGGAAAAGGGGAGGGGCAAGATAGGGATAGGGGATTAAGACATACAAACTATTGTGTATAAAATGGGTAAGCTACGAGGATATATTGTACAAAAAAGGGAATATAGCCAATATTTTATAATAACTATAAATGGAGTATAACCTTTAAAAATTATAAATCACTATGTTGTACACCTGAAACTTATATCATATTGACATCAATTATACCTCAGTAAACAGTACCCCCCCACACCCGAAAAAAAGAAAATAGTCCCTTTTGTTTCTGCATTGTTTTGAACTGGAGTCCTAACTTTGAGTAAAATTTATAATTTGAGGTAGCATATTAACTTGTTATCTTATAATTCCACTTGGTATCAGGTATTTGGGAAACCTGATTATTAACTCCTCAGATTAAAAGGGAACACTATCTAGAGACTACTGAAAGAACACGGAAAATTGGTTCTCAACCTGGTTCAGTGGAGAGGGCCCAGGATTTACAGTTCATTTTGAATACCATAAAATGATAAATGTCAATGTCCATCATGGGCATAAAAATATGACTCTGTGATCTAGATGCAATAAAACCACAATCAAGGGTGCATGCACGTTCATGAAACAATCTGCTGAGGCCACCCTCTAGTCACCCGCCACAGGTTTTTCAATGTTTGTCTTTGGTGACTAGACACATTCTTCTATCACAGCACATATCATCAGTTAGGTCACTTGACCATCCCCCTCTGTGAGCTCCTTGAGGGTAGTAGCTGTGTTCTCTCTTCTGGCAGATACATAAGCACACAATAAATGTTTATGAATGGATACAGTAACTATTGCTGACAGTTTCTGGTTTTTTATTAACTTGGTATTCTTTTGGGTTTTGTTAACTTGTTCAGTCATCTACTAGTTGCAGAGAAGCTGAAGTTAAAAAAATACATGGAAGAAAAAATATAAAATTGTAAAAATGTATCATTAATGTTTATGTAAATTGAGAAATTTTCATTATTTGGTATAAGCAAAATACTTCCCTCTAGATCATGAAACAGCAGTATTGAATAGGAACTTAATTTGCAAACCACTGGCATAGAATTCAGCAAAAGATAAATCTCTGGTCAAGACTTCTCAAAGAACTGGCAGCTCTCATACTATTGTGCCCCTATAATTTAGTCCTTTCAAGCAGGACAACAATGTGCTTTCAAAAAAACATTTGAAGGATTTTCTAAATAAAGAATAATTGTTATTTTGAAACTCATAAGAATATCAAGGATTCTAAAAATGCCACATTCCCTAGTGGGTGGTAACATACACTTGATCAGTGCTTTTTCTAACAAAATGAATTGCTGTAGTTCAAATATTCTTTGTAAAGCACATCATGGGTAACTGGAAAAAAAAAAACCTTGATGAAAATTTAAACCATATCCATTCATAAAAGGATTAAAGCAAAGATGAAAAGCCTGGAAGTACAAGATGACTAGCTCACAAATACTGTAGGATTTAGAAAACCTCTCTGAGACCTCCATGAAATTTTGTATCAACTTCTTTACTTACAGGAGAGATATTTATAGTTGAAATAATCATCAACTATTTTCACTGTTAAATCCGTTTTAGCATCAGTGAAAAAAACTAAGTACTAAAAACTAGGTCCCTATTTTATTACTCATTGTTTACTCAAACTCTAGATCTGTAAACTGATTATCAGCTGTCCTGCAAGACAAGAAAATAACAGCAGTTATTACAGACCATGGTGAAACTATCAGACTAGTCAGAGCCACTGTAGAGTCTAGAATGCCTGTTCTGGGGTCAAAGACCCTAATCAGACAAAAATTTTATGCAAAGAAAAACTACAAAAGGATAGTACTTGGAGACTGAAAACATGGGTTTCTGATATCACCAGGGTGTTTACTAAATACATTTAATATGTGGAAAAATGCACTAACTAGACTTGTAAGAATTCTCTCTGGACATTCTCTGCTTTTTGGGGAAGAGAAAGGGAAAGGAAGTGTGTCAAGTGCTTAAATGCGAACTTAGAAGGATCAGACAACACACACCAAATATAAAACTCACTTTTATCAAATGACAAAGAACACATTTTGGAAACACACAACCATATCCTGGAGGGAAATATTTAGAAACTGCAGCCAGGCAGCATCAGAGGAAAGGAGAAATATTCATACTATTTTTGAGTTCTGAATTCAGAAAGCATCACTTCTCAGAAGGCTTTCCAATATAGAGGCGACTAATTTAGGATCGTTAGTCCGGGGCACCTCATGTTTCAGATGAAATTCAGAACGTTTGGAGCTCATTTTACAGCAGGAAGAATGGGCGCGCAGGGAGGAGGGGAGGTGGAAAAGAATCACTTCATGCATAAGATCTAAGAAGCCATAGGAAGTGTCACGGCCGCTTTAGAAATACGCCAGAGATGAGAACTGCATCACCTGGCACGGTGAAATAGGACAGGGTCAGAACACGGACGTACACTGCAATTTTAAAGGGGCTGGGGATAAATTTGAACAATAATAGTAAACTCACATTCTGTAACACGATAAAAATAACAAAGAAATCATTTCAAAAGCGACACAGAAAGTTTCCTTTCCAAGAATGAATACTACAATTAGTAGCCAGAAAACTTCTGGTCTCTGCCGGGTCTCACGGTGGCTGGTTCGACAAGGCCAGGTCTTTGGCAAGGGGAGCAGCCTAAGCTAATTTAGAACGGGAGGACGGGTTAAGTAGACGGACTTGGCCATTTCTGAGCCATCACCCAGGCAAGGGTTTCTAACTGGGGTGTCCAGGGTGGGGGGCGCGCACAGGTTTCTAGCCTCACTCGCGCGTTAACTCAACACACCCACCACCCCGCCTCAAGCGCACCTGCACTCGCACCTGCACCAACAGCTACGTCCGAGGGCCGACTGACTGCGCCGGCGGCAACATTCAAAAGCGGATCCGCGCTCGAGGAGGAAAAGCTGTCTCCTGATCCCCCAGAACCACTCCCCCCCAAAACGGGACAAGCCACTTCCACGCTCTGTCACTGGAAACCACTGGCTTAGAGACAGTGCGACCACGGAAGGGCCTCCCAAGCCAGCTCCACACCCTAAGCCGAGGCCTAGAGACGGCGGCGGCGGGTCGGGGCTTGTCTCCCCACGGAAGCCCGGCGCGGCATTCGAGGCCTGGCCGGCGTTTCTCCTCCCTGTCCAAGGGCTGTGGAGCAGCGCAGGGGAAGCGGCGACAGACCAGCGCTACGGAGCTCACCCCAGGTTCAAGGCATCGCGCTTCCGGCAGCAGCGGCGCCGCCTCAGCCAGCCTCTCAGACCCGCAGGCGGTGGCGGCGGCTCCGGCCGCTACCCGGTCGCACATCGGTGACGTACAAGGCGTGCACCTCCCCCCCCCCGCCCCAGCGCGTTGCTTAGAGACGGTGCCCAACCTTCCTCCCCAGAATTTCTGCTAGCTGGCTCAGCTTCTCCTGAGGACCTGCGAGGCCCCGGTCCCGAAGGCCATCCGATAGGGAAGTGTGGCGGCGGAGGCCAAGGAGGGGGCCGTGCCCTAGGGGCGGCGGAAGAGGCCTCGCCTGACAGGCTCCTCGAGGCTAAGGCTCCGTGGGGCCTCAGTGGGTGCGGCCTGGCGGGTGCCGGCTCTCCTGGCCCCATCCCCTGAGCGAGAGCCCAGCGAGTGGCAAAGGCACTGCGAGCCCCGGTTTGGTCAAGGCTTGGATTCCAAGCCACTACTTATTAGGCCTCCAACCTCCCACTGGTTATAGCTACACAAAGATCATTTCGTTTCTTTATCATGAAAGGGGCCCATTATGCTCACCTAGCTAGATTAAGAAGCATAAAAGAGAATATATAGGGGCTTTCCTGGTGGTGCAGTGGTTGAGAGTCCGCCTGCCGATGCAGGGGACACGGGTTCGTGCCCCGGTCCGGGAAGATCCCACATGCCGCGGAGCGGCTAGGCCCGTGAGCCATGGACGCTGAGCCTGCGCGTCCGGAGCCTGTGCTCCACAACACGAGAGGCCACAACAGTGAGAGGCCCGCGTACCACAAAAAAAAAAAAAAAAAAAAGAGAGAATATATAGGAAGTAACCAGCAGAGAGTCCAAAATGGTAAGCCCTAGTAAATGGCAACTATTATTATTATGAACACATGTTGGCGAGATCATGGCTTTTCAGAACGTCCGTAGTGGATAATTGCTGTATATTAAGCATCTGTTGTGTGCCAAATACTCTACTAGGCACTTTACAGGCATTGCTCTTGTTTAAATAGTTCGCTTAAAGTTGCACAGCCAATAAACAGCAGAGCAAGGGTTTAGACCCAGGTATGACTCTCACTATCGCCTTTATGCTTAGCAGCTAAATTAAACTACTTCTTATGCTTGTGCATGTTGCCACACATCCTTCCCCAGTCATTTGTAGATTTACCTTGCAAGAACTAATCTTGCCCTCTAATAATAGATATATTTGTTGACAATTTACTATGTGCCAAGCCCTGTTCTAGGTACTTTAAAGGTATTAATTCATTTAATCCACACAGCAGTCCTATGAGGTAGGTATTAATACTCTCATTTTACAGTTGAAGAAACAAGCTTAAGAAAGTCAAGTTTTCCAAGGTCAACCAATCAGTAAGGAGCAGAGGCAGATTCAAACGCAAGCTGACTGAACCCTGAGCCTGTGCTTTTTAAAAAGTATATATTTTTAAATTTATTTATTTAATTAATTTATTTTTGGCTGCATTGGGTCTTCGTTGCTGCGCATAGGCTTTTTCTAGTTGCAGTCATCGGGGGCTACTCTTTGTTGCAGTGCGTGGGCTTCTCACTGCCGTGGCTTCTCTTGTTGTGGCTTGCGGGCTCTAGAGCGCAGGCTCAGTAGTTGTGGCACACAGGTTTAGTTGCTCTGCGGCATTTGGGGTCTTCCCAGACCAAGGCTCGAAACCGTGTCCGCTGAATTGGCAGGGGGATTCTTAACCACTGCGCCACCAGGGAAACCCTGAGCCTGTGTTTTTTAACTCTTGTTCTAAACTGCCTCAGTGAGGTGGTGAGACTTCATTAGGGCCAGATCCATGTGTCTGTGTATCCCTTTAAGAACTTTTTTTATTGAAGTATAGTTGATTTACAGTGTTGTGTTATGTGTACTCCTTTTATATACCTTATGGAGAGTGTACTGAGGATTGTCTCCCTGACAACCAGCACAAAGCCTGGCATGCAGTAATTTTTCAACATTTGAACATTTGATGAATATATGAATGTGGTAAAAACTAACAGCCTAATGATGAACCATACATAATGATTTTTAAAAATCTAATTAAATTCAACAAGGTCCTATAGTTGAACCTAATCTGGGCCAGGAGTCAGGACTATTTCTCTGAAAAAAATTGCTTTCAGTTAAATGTAGTGTTGGAGGTTCTAGTCAGTGCAACAAAACCAGACAAAGAAATTTTTAAAAGGCATTACATTGGAAAGAAAGAAAGAACACTGTATTTGCAGACAAAAATACTTTAGAATACTACAAAAAAATCTACTAGAACTAGAAGTGAGTTTCGAAGGATACCAAGTCAGTGTATAAAAATCAGTTTATTTCTCTATACTAACAATGAAAAATTAGACTTTGAAATGTTTTAAATACCATTTAGCAGCAAAAAACCCCCAAAACAAACACACACATACACAAACTTAGGGATACATTTGACCAAAATGTGAAAGACATATAAATTGAAAACTCTGAAATATTGTGAGAGAAATTAATGATCTAAATACAGAGATATATCATGTTCATGGATCAGAAGATTCAATCGTTTTAAAATGTCATTTTTCTCTAAATTGATCTATAGACTTAGGGCAAGTCCAATAAAAATCATAGCAGGTTCATTTTGTGGGAATTACCAAGCTGATTCTAAAATTTCTATGAAAATGCTACCTAGAGTAGCCCAAACTTTGATCAAGAAAAACAAAGTTGAGGGCTTCCCTGGTGGCGCAGTGGTTGAGAGTCCGCCTGCCGATGCACGGGACACGGGTTCGTGCCCCGGTCCGGGAAGATCCCACATGCCGCGGAGAGGCTGGGCCTGTGAGCCATGGCCGCTGGGCCTGCGTGTCCGGAGCCTGTGCTCCGCAACGGGAGAGGCCACAGCAGTGAGGGGCCCGTGTACCGCAAAAAAAAAAAAAAAAAAAAAGGAAAATCAAAGTTGAGGGACTTAGACTACCAGACTTCAAGACTTTATAAGAGACACAGCAATCAACACAGTGTGGTACCGGTGTAAAGACAGGCAAATAGAGCAATGTAACAGAATAGAGTGCAGAGACAGACCCACACAAATATGGTCAATTGATTTTCAAGAAATATGCCAAAGCAGTTCAATGGGGGAAGGATAATCTTTTCAACAAATGATGCTGGAACAACTGGATAACATATGCTAAAAATAAAAATAAAGAAAAGAATCTTGATCCTGTCCTTATATCATATGCAAAAATTAACTAAAAATGGATCATAAATCTAAATTTAAGTGCTAAAATTATAAACCTTATAGAAGAGAACATAGGAGAAAAATCTTAGTGACCTTGGATTTGGCAAAGATTAAGAAAACGGCACAAAAAGCACAATCCATAAAAGGAAAAAAATTACATGTAATAAGTTTCACTTCCTCAAAATTAAAACTTCTGCTTTTCAAAACATACTTAAGAAAATGAAAAGGTGAGCCTCAGACTGGGAGAAAGTATTTGCAAAACGTATATTTGACAAAGGACTTCTAAGTAGAATATATAAAGAAATGTTACAATTCAATAAGAAGATAACCAATTTTTTTAAGTGGACAAAAAATTTAAATAGGCACTTCACCAAAGAGAATATATGGATGACAAAATAAGCACACAAAAAGATGCTCAACATCATTATCATTAGGGAAATGCAAATTAGAAGTACAATGAGATATCACTGCACACCCTAGTTATTAGAATGGCTAAAATTAAAAAGACTGATCATATAAAGTGTTGGCAAGGATGTGGAACAACTGGAATTCTCATATACTGCATGTTGGGAATGTAAAATGATACAACTTTTTTGGGAAAAAGTTTGGCTATTTTTAAAAGACCTATATACACCTACCATATGATCCAGCCATTCCACTCCTAGGTATTTACCCACAAAGACTTACACATGAATTCATAGCAGCATTATTTGTAATAGGCCCAAACTGGAAACAACCCAAATGTCCATCAACAGGTGAATGGAAAACAAACTATGGTTTATCCACACAATGGCATACTCCTCAGGAATAACAAGCAATGAGCAACTGATATACTCAACAACATGGATGAATCTCAAAGTAATTATTCTGAGTGAAAGAAACCAGACTAAAAAACAATTCATTCTGTGTGATTCCATTGATATAAAATTCTAGAGAATCCAAACTATAGTGACACAAAGGTCAGTGGTTACTTGGGCTGGGGGATGAAAATGTGCCAGGGTAGAGATGAGTGGGAGGGTGGTATTACTTAGGGGCAGGAGGACACTTTTTGGGGTGATAGATATGTTCATTTTCTTAATTATAGTGATGGTTTCATAGGTATATACATGTGTCAAAACTTCTCAAATTGTACACTTCTATCATGTGCAGTTTATTATATGCCAATTATACCTTAATGATATTGGGGAAAAAAGACATATCTATTAACATTTTAAGAGGCTTTATATTTCAGCCTGATCTGAGCCTGGGAATCAGGAAAATCACTCTGCAAATTGCCTTCAATTTTATAAACTGGGGGGGCTTCCCTTGGTGGTGCAGTGGTTAATAATCCACCTCCCAATGCAGGGGACATGGGTTCAATCCCTGGTCAGGGAACTAGATCCCACACTCATGCCACAACTAAGTAGCCCCTGAGCTGCAATTAAGGAGCCCATCAGCCTCAACTAAGGAGCACATGTGCCACAACTAAGGAGCCCACGAGCCACAACTAAGGAGCCTGCCTGCTGCAACTAAGACCTGGTGCAACTGAAAAGAAAAAAAATTTTTTAATTTAATTTTATTACAAAATTTTTTTTCTTTTTGGCTGCGTTGGGTCTTCATTGCTGCATGTGCGCTTTCTCTATTTGCGGCAAGTGGGGGCTACTCTTCATTGTGGTGCACAGGCTTCTCATTGCAGTGGCTTCTCTTGTTGTGGAGCATGGGCTCTAGGAGCATGGCCTTCAGTAGTTGCAGCACATGGGCTCAGTAGTTGCGGCACGTGGACCCTAGAATGCGTGGGCTTCAGTTGTTGTGGCGCATGAGCTCAGTAGTTGAGGCACATGGACTCTAGGACACACGGGCTTCAGTAGTTGTGGTGTGTGGGCTCAGTAGTTGTGGCTTGCAGGCTCTAGGCTGCAGGCTCAGTAGTTGTGGCACAAGGGGTTAGTTGCTTTGCAGCATGTGGGATCTTCCCAGACTAGGGATCAAACCAGGATCAGGGATCGTCCCTTCACTGACAGGTGGATTCTTAACCACTGCGCCACCAGGGAAGTCCAAAAAAAAAATTTTTGTAAAACAGGGCCAATACTCTTCTATACCTCATGGAGAGTATAGTGAGGATTAGACTATAGGCAAGACTACAAGACTAAAACATTTAAAAATTAGTATTAATTTAGTGTTATTATTGACATCTCTAGATAGTTCTTTTTCATCACTACAGCTTTTTTCTTAACTTTGCACAAGCATAATGAATTAGCTAGAATGTAAAACAATAGGACAGTAATAAGGATTATCTTAAAAACCATAATAGAAGAGGTTAGGATTCTCTCTGGAATAGGTCTTATGAAGTTGTTTTGTAGCAAGATAAGGAAGCCTTTATTTTTCTTTCGTATATAGAAAAAGTGTAGGAAGAATGTTTGTAGGAAACCATAAATATAAATATTAATAGTTATGGGGGGAGGGAGAAATTAGGAGTTTGGGATTAACAGATACACACTACTAAATATAAAATAGATAAACAACAAGGTCCAACTGTATTCAATATCTTGTAATAACCTATAGTGGAAAAGAATCTGAATATATATATCACTGAATCACTATGCTGTACACCTGAAACTAACACAACCTTGTAAATCAACTATAATTTTTTTTTTTTTTTTTTTTTTGCGGTACGCGGGCCTCTCACTGTTGTGGCCTCTCCCGTTGCGGAGCACAGGCTCCGGACGCGCAGGCTCAGCGGCCATGGCTCACGGGCCTAGCTGCTCTGCGACATGTGGGATCTTCCCGGACCGGTGCACAAACCCGTGTCCCCTGCATCGGCAGGTGGACTCTCAACCACTGCGCCACCAGGGAAGCCCCAACTATAATTTCAAGAAAAACTTTGAAGAAGAGTTATGGGAGAAGAAACCTCTAAGGCAATCCTTTTATAAGAAGGATCCTTTTATAATGAATCTTGCAATTTGTAATGTGTATTCAGGTTGTCATAGTTTATATAGGTATTTTCCAGTTAAAGCACAGAGGCTTCAATAAAATTGTAGTAAACACCGTCCTGTTGTGAAGACCAGGAAAATTTGAGAGACTTGAAATACTTTTCTAGGAAAGTATGTCCAATGTCTCCTGCTTTTCGTAAGGTTACTAAACATCTGTGACAGGACTGTGGGAATATATGAGGAAGGTTTTCAGTGGCTATGGATTGTAAACATTTTTAACTTCCTGTATGTAATTCATAAAATCATAAAGTCGAAAGAACTGTCTAATAAATCATCTGGTCTAACATTTTTCTTTTATAGATGAGGAAACTGAGATCCAAAGGTGGGAAATGATTCAACTAAGGACTACAGAGCAAATTAACTAAGCTGGGTTAGAATCCAGATTTTCTGGCCACTAGTCTAGTGCTTTCCCCTCACAATGTACTGCTTTCACTCTAATTACTGCTTTTAATTAGATCAGTGTAGAATACAGAGGAACAACGAGTCACCTACAGTTGAGATGAAAGCATCATCTTCCAGGATGCTGCACTTTGAGGTTTTTACATCTGATTGATCCCTCCTCTCAGGCTGCTGCTTCTCAAGCTCTGGCCTCAGCCCTCTGCTTTTATTTGTTAAACATTTGGAGAGCTCATGCACTCCTAGCTTCAATTATCACCTGTATACAGATGATTCCCAAATCAACATTGCCAATTGTTAACTTTCATTGGTGCATCAATCCTGTACTTCCCTAATTACATAGGGTATCTCCCATAGGAATGAATACCACAGTAATGGCACCTGAACTCAACAATTTCTATATCAAAGTGGCCTCAATATTCCTTCTGGTCTCCCAGGCTCAATCATATGAAGAGATTTCTTTCTGTCTCCTAAAGTATTCTGTCATGGTATCCTGTACATTCTTTAAAATTTCTTCTCATTTTTTTAATCCTTTTTTTTTTTGCGTTCTTAGTGTTCTCTATATATTATCTCCTGTAAGCCTCACAATGGTCCTAAAAGACAGATTTTAAAGCTACTAAGATCATCTCAATTTTACAGAAGAGAAAAGAGTCCTAGAGAGGTGAAATAACTTGCCCAAGTTCATATAGTGCATACATGGCAGAGCAGGGATTCAAACCCACTGTCTGATTTCAGAACCTCACGTTTTAGCTACTGTATTTTACTATTGGGTTTAACCCATTCTTGTTTATTCCTATCATCTCAGTCTAAGTTCCATGTTAGATCCACCTCCACAGATAGATTAGTATACCTTAGCCGATCAACCTATCCTGAAACATATTTTTTCAGTCTATCTTGTATCTTGCTGCCAGACCAAGCAACTTAAAATATTATCTTTTAAGTCTACATCATTAAGGTGCTGGTACTCAATATTAAGCCAGAGCAGGTCAACAAAATGGGCCTTAGTGTTTGGGAACTGTTTTAAATGGATGAATTTACCACCCCATTGCCCCAAAGATCTATCTGGATCTTGGGGAGAGTCAGCTCTGTATACTATCTATCCCCAGCATTATCCGGTCAATCCAAGCCACCTCCGAGCACCCTCCCCAACAATCCTTCATCACGATGTTCTGTGATCACTGATCTTAACACAACTCTTCATGGCCCACTTACCTTTGTCATAACTCATCCCTTACCTTAAGCAAGCTTCTTCTCTGCCTCAGCCATCTCAGTTTGACCCTAGGAATTCCCGTTTTCCTGCCAACAACTCCTCTGCCATTTTCTGCTTTTTCTTTGAACACTTTCTACCTTACTGAAACCAGAGGAATCCACTTCCCTGACAACCTTTTTTGGCTAAGAGACAAGTTAACATTCTCTTCCCTCGCTGTCAGATCCTTTCACAACAATGTTTTACTTCCAGCAATTAGCCGTCTCTGTTCCTTTAAGCTCTTCCCTCTAGAAGTCTGTTTTTTCCTAAACCAGCTGGGCCTAATAATACTACAGATGAAAGAAGTCATGTTTCTCCTTGTGCAAATGTGAGCCTCAAACCTTACCATTATCACGTATAGTCTAAGGAAGGATCAATCCAATGCCTACGGACCGGGCTGGGGGAAATGAAGGGAGAAAGTTCAAGAACAACGTAGAGATTACTTGCTCCAATCCTGGAAGCTCTTCACCTTGGTTTTTTTGGGTCCTTGTTGTCAGAGAGACAGATGAACGGGAAATGATAAAGTCTATCCCAGGAGAGCAAAACCCAGGTCAGTTTAGCACTCTGCTACATGGAAAACAAGGACTAGAAGCAGCTGGTCCATAATTACATTTCCCAGATTATGTAAAAAAAAAAAAGTCTTTTTACAGATAGTAAATTTGTACTAATTTGTTTTGGATTAGGATCCAAACAATCCTTCCTCACTATGTCCTGTGATCACTGATCTCAGCGTAGCCCTTTATGGCCTCTCATTGCATTTGATCATTAAATTTTAAGGTTTTTAAAATTTAGAACAGTCTGTCTCTCCTGCTTTTTTCATACTATCAACTTGTTACAAAAACTGGGTGTGTTAGGGTTCAACCAGAGAAACAGAGCAAGTAGGAAGTATAAACTAAGAAGTTTATTGCAAGGAATTGATTTAGTGGTCGGGGCTATTGGGCTTAGCTGGAAATCCATAGAGCAAGCTGTCAGGAAGGGCAGGCTGGAGCTCTTGGGCCTGAGTGGAAACCACCACACTCAGAATTTCTTCTGGGAAGCCTCAGCTTTGCTCTTAAATTCTTTCAGCTGATTGAATCAGACCTACCCAGATTATGTAGGATAATCTCCCTTACCTAAAGTCAACTGATTACAGACTTTAATTACATTTACAAAATACCTTCACAGCAACACTTAGGTGAGTGTTTGATTGAATAACGAGGGAGCAAGGTTTAGCTACCTAAACGCATAAGGACTATCACTCTGGGTCAGTGGTTGTATAGACTCTCCCTACATTCTGGATTTATCTGTTTTCCTCCATTTACCTTGTTCCCTTTTCTTGCCATATTTCCCATATATGCAGTTTGGCTTTAGAGGCTTGATTTGTTTCATGTTCAACTGTTTTGGCATGAATACTTCATAGGTTGTGCCGTGTGCTTCATGCTGCATCACATCAGGAGGCCCGTGACATCTGCTTTATTAAGACTGGTCACTGGGGTTCCCATCAATATTTCATCTAATGCCTTTATCCATTATGGTGGTAGTCTGAATCCATTTTATTAGGGATTACAAAACTAGCATGATTTTCTAATTATCAGAACTCAGTAACATCACTTCTGTAAAAAACTTTTCCTTATGAACCAAGGCTATTTGGTTACACTGAAATACTTCCATACAGGAAAGACAGGGGAAATACCAAATTCTTTCCTCTTAAGGAGTTGGTACCTAGTTACTTGCAATTGTGTCCAATGTGTGGAATTTTAACGTTTTTAGTATAATTATGAATTCATGGGTTTTATATATTTGATCAATTGCATTTATTATTACTTTTGATATTTATATTGTCCCATATTTAGCCAATGGTAGTCACAGTATATGGTCTTTTTGACAAGAATTTTATAGCTTGCTTACATTCTGGTCCCTGGCTTATCTTCTATATTTCCTGCTCCAGATCTGGAACTACCATTCCTCCAAGGAATTCTGGATCCTTTTATTGGGGAATGGTATGTAGAGATCCAATCTGGTCGCTAGATAGATCCATAGCTATTGGATTGTCATTACTTCTAGTCTTTTTCAGTAGACAGAACTAGGGAAACTGAAAAGAAAATAACAATCTAGAGTTCATACTGATATTCCTAATTTAAATTTAATATTACAAGATTTTAAATCTTGATCAGTCTTTTCATGTACTAGTACTGCATTGTTTTAATTATAGGGGCTTTATAATATGTTTTAATATCTGGTTGGGATAACCTCCTCCTCTGTTGCTCTTTTTTTCCTCTATGGAGAGAACTCATCTGAAGGGAAAAGGAAGCCAGGCCATTATGAATGATTGCCTAATAAAGCCTTTGTCATGGGATGGAGAGTAGGCTGGAATGAGGTGATTTTAAGTAGATTTTATCCATGAACCAATTCCCATGGAATCAAGTCCATGTCATAGATTTATAGAGGGATGTTAATAAAAATTGCAACAGCTGTCTGCACTAAAAAGTCAGAATATTAGGTTATGGTAAGTACTGGTTTGGTCCATTTCAAATGGATTTAATCACAAATGGAGAGAGAAGCACTAATCATCCACTTGTTTCACACTAGGGTTACTAGATAAAATACAGGATGCCCAGTTAAATTTGAATTTCAGGTATACAACAGATTTTTTGTGTGTGTAACTATGTCCCAAATGTTACTTCACACAAATAACTGGGACTAAAATATTATTTATTGTTTACCAGAAATTCAAATTTAACTGGGCATCCTGGTGTTTGTTTTGCTAAATCCAACAAGCCTATCCAGCACATTCCTTAGCTTTGGTACATCAGGGATTCCAGTGCATCAGCACTGGTGTCAGGCAACTGCAATAATAGCTGGTAGAGATGGCAGTGCCTGCAGAATTTTGTGGTGACTAGAGGAAAAAGCAGCAGTCTCTAGTAGACAAGGTGTCATCAATAGAAGCAGCATTGCTGGTAGATGCCACAGAGGATATTATCAGGGAAGCAGCAGCAGAGTCTGGCAAAGTCAGCGGTGTCTTGTTGGTGTGGCAGTTCCCCGAGGAAATAGAAACAGTACTCAGTAGAGACTGTGGTGCCTGGTAGATTTCTTGATACCTAGAGGAAACAGTCATGGTGCTTGGTGGGAAAAGGAAGAAACAAGCAGAAGTGGCCAGAGTGCCTAATGGAAGATATGATAGCACTTACTGGAGTGGAATTAGACCAAGAGCAGTGGGAAAAAACTTAGTGCCAGGTGGAAGGTGACCATACTTGCTCGTGAACACATCTGAGTTGCCTGCTTCTGGATAAACACGGAGGGTTACTTTTTTTTTTTTCAAGGAGTAGGATTCTGGTTCAACAGAGCCAGATAAATGCAGATTACATTGGTGCTTCCCAAGCCATCATTCTAGAAAAGGAGAATAAAGGAAGTATAGATAGTGTAAAAAGGATAATGATCTCTGCCTCTACCCACACTTTATTTATATCAGCCAATAAACCCCAATGCAGGGCTCTCTGTGGAAGCTGCTTTGGGCATAGGGCTTAAGGCTGGAAGCCTAACTACTGTCCAAAAAAGGATGCAACGGGAGCCACAAGTCCACTTATCTAACCACATATATAGTGTGGAAGTGATGGATGAGGATGGCTACAGTGCCTCTAGGGACCAGGCCATGCCAGGATCTGAGGCAGAAAGCTGACAGTTGAGTGCCATGAATAAGTCCCAAGCTTAAATGCAGAGTAACTCCACTCACCAGTAAAATAAGGCCTACTAGAGGTCCTGGTCTTTATCAATCAGGTTAGCAATGACTCTTCTCATGAGGGGGTATTAAAAAGTGGACATACAGAGGTGGGAGCAAGGATGGGAATATTCTCTTGCTTCCGGTAAAGTTTGAAGTGTTCCCCAGCTCTGGTTGGCACCACATGACATTTCTCCCCATGCAGATGCAGGCTACCCAGCTTACTCACTGAAGTATCATTGTGTCATTTTCACTGAGCATCTTAGTGCTTTGATCTACCTGCACTTGGATTTCAGACATAGGTCAAGATGTCCCACAGACAAAGCCATGTTTCTGTCCACACTGGCATCAGGTTTGCCTCTTGCCTCTGCCTAGACACTAGTCAATACCCATGGTGAGTTCACATCATCTCTGATGTCTAACAGTGGCATATGCCTCATCCCACCCCCCTTTCCAGATTTATAACCCAAGCATAGTTTCCATGCTGGATCTTCAGATTTAGACATCTCCTCCCCATACCTCTACTACATAGAAGTTCCACTTGATAGTACACCTTTAATAGAATCTTTTAAGAAATCCACTAGTGGAGAAAACATGATGTGATTTTAAGATATTTTGCTATGATACTGCAGCTTTATGCAGTTTTGTAACATCCAAGTCTTTGTTATTACTACTATTTACAATTTTAGCTTTTGATGAAATGATAATCTTCATAGGTAAAAGAATATGCACAACATAGTATTCTATTAGGTCTTTTGATATTCATAGAGATTTTACTTTTAACTGATTTTGTCTTTTTTTTTTTTTTTTTGATCACAGAAGAATGTCTTCAACTTACCTGAAGACAAAAACCCAAACAAAATAACAACAATGATTGGAGTAGTTAAAAAAAAAAGTCTGGAAATGCCCCCAAATGGTCCTAATTTCTAGACAATCTTAGAATTTAGTATGCAGAATTTCAGGCTGCCAAGAAAGCACCCTAGACTTCAAAGACTAAAGTAAAAGTCTAGAGACCGAGGAGCCAAATTTTGCCTATATTTATTGGTTTTGTGGTTGCTGAGGGAGCTCAACTTTCTTTAACTTGACCACAGTCCAAAACACTGCAGTTTCCTTGCTAAAATAAATATTAATATGAGATTACTCATAGAGGTGAGTCAATGGTCAGCTCAGAGTAAAGTTCAAATACAATAGCCTTTATGTATTCTTCTGGCTTGTTCACAAATGCATTCTAAACCAAGAAAAAAGTCACCAGGAAGAACAATATTTGGGTGGTCAGGAACCACTGGCCCTGTACTGAATGATCTTAACACTCAATACAGAGAGCTGGATAAAGGTATTGACTTGGAGCTCATGAAATCCGAACAAGTGTATGCATTCATTCATTCAGCATTTACTGAGAGCCAGCTATGTGTGTGCTAATACATACATATAGTACCCTCAGGTCCAGGCACAGAATGCCTAAAACCCTTGTAATTTCCTAAGTGATAAAAGCACATCTTTTGTTCTAATATTTTGTTTTTGACCGTGGTTCCTGACAGAGTTCCTAAATCCCTTGGAATTTTCTCCTGGGTGATAGCCGTGCCTTTTGTTCTAATGAGGTGACTCTTGGTAGGCTTCTAGATGGTGGCTGGTCATCAGAAAGACTAAGTCACGATCAGAAGCTTGGAACTTTCAGCCACACCCCCATTCTCCAGAGAGGGACTGGAAATGGACTTAATGAGTGATCATGCCTATGTGATGAAGCCTCTATAAAAATCCCCAAAGTGCAGAGTTCCGAGAGCTTCTAGGTTGGTGACACCTGTAGGTGCTGGTAGCGTGGTGCATCTGGGGATGGCATAGAAGCTGTGTACCCCTTCCCACATACCTTGTCCTGTGCATCCTTCCATCTGGATGTGCATCTGTATCATTTATCACATCCTTTTAGATAAACTGGTAAACAGCAAACTGTTTTCCTGAGTTCCGTGAGCCATCCTAGTAAATTGATCACCTGAGCAAGGGGTCGTGGGAACCTCTGCTTTATAGCCAGTGGTTTAGAAGCATGGGTAACAACCTGGAATTTGATTGGTGTCTGAAGGAGGGAGGGGCAGGCTCATAGAACTGAACCCTTAACCTGTGGCCTCTGACACTATCTCCAGGTGGACTGCGTCAGAATTGTGTTAACTTGTAGGATACCCAGCTGGTGTCCCAGAGAAATGCTTGTTGTGGAGAAAACCCCACACATATCTGATGTCAGAAGTGCTGTGAGTGTGGCAATAGTGTGAGAGTAAAGGAAAGACACACAGGAAGAAGACTGAGTTTTTCTAACATAAGTAACAATAATACCATGTGGCATATGCTAACATAGATATACAAGTTGCAAAGAGAAGGAATGAGAAGAATCATTAATGTCATGGGGGGCAGCCTTCTAAAATGACTCTCAGTGATCCCCCACCTCCTGGTATTTATTCATGCCCTTGTATAATCCCCTCCTCTTAAGTATGAGGTGGGCATAGTAGTTTGCTTATAATGAATAGAATATGGCAAAAGTAATAAGATATCACTTCCAAGATTAGGTGTAAAAGATGATTTCCATCTTACTAGCACACTCTCTGACTCTTCAGCCTTGCTGGCTCTGATGAAGCAAGTTGCCATTCTGTGAGCTGCCCCAATAATTCCACATGGGAAAGTACCGAGGGCAGCCTTTGGCCAATAGCAAACAAGGAACTAAATCCTGCCAACAACCATGTGAATGAACTTGAAAGTGATTCCTCCCGTAGAAGAGCCTTGAGAAGAATACAGCCCTGGCTGACACTTTGACTGCAGCTCTGTGAGAGCCCTGAAGCAGAAGGCCTGGTTGGCCATACTCAGATTCCTGACCCACAACAACTCCAGATAATAAGTGTTATTATAAGCCATTAAGGTTAGGGGTAATTTGTTATGCAGCAACAGATAACGAAACAATAAGGAAGAAAAGCAAAGGTCATTGAAACAGAAGGAAGAGCACTTGCAAAGATGAGAGGGCATAACACCGATTACATTCTGGAATGGCAAATATTCTTGTGTAGTTGCATCATGAAGTATCTTTGCAGGAATGACTGGAGATAAGATTTGAGATAAGGATTCTCAAATCTGAGATAAGGAGGCCAAATTGTAAAATGTGTTCAAGAATCATTTGTTTTTGTCAGTGTTCCCTTGCAGCAAACAGAAACCTCTCCAACTATTTTAAACAGAAAAACCTTAACAAGGGAAATTAGGTATTTACAATATTGTTGGAAGGGCTTAGAAACTAAGTCTGAAAGCTACTACGACTGTAGTTGCCTCCCACCACCCATGAAGCTAGGCCAGCTTCTGGAACTTTGCCACAGAAAAGCCCAGTATCTCCACGATCATGCTTGCCTGTGGCAATAGCTGAAGTAGTGTAAAGCTGGTCTCTCCTTCCTTCTGCCTTCTAACTCCTGGATCATTGTATAGTACCAGAAAGTAAGGAAGTGCCCAATAAAAACACAATGATAGGGGTAGGTCAAAAGGACACAGGAGCAAATGGAAAGAGTTCCCAATGGCCAAAGCTGGAGCAATTTGAGCAAAAAAAAAAAAGAAAAAATTACATAATGTTAGATTATACTAAAGTAGAAAATAAATATTCATGAGTCCATACTGATAGAAATAAGTGATTGAATATATTAATGGAGATTAATAAATCAATATCATGTGCAAGAGAATGCCAAATAACTTATGTAGACATTCCACTTTCAAGGAGGCAGAACATAACTCCCCTACTTAAGCATGGGCTATACGTTGTGACTTCTTTCCAAAGAGTACAGTGTGGAAATAGGGAAAAAAAGAGTGCTCCCAGCTGACTTCAGTATTATTAAAATGCTCTGAGCTCAAACCTGACCTTGCATGTAGACTATTATAGGGTAAACAACTAAATTTTATTTACATTTAACTAGGAGATTGAACTGACAAATAATTGCTTTTCTTCCTGTTTGGAGACAAACATTTTCTTTTTTAGTGTGTGAGTGACCCTCTTGTTCCTTAGGAAGAATTTATTTACTTGCATATTATTATTAGCTTTAGAAACCCATTCTTCCCCAGAGCAACTGATTTTGCTCTGGGCACTAGCTAAAGGTCTAGAGAAGGGCAATAAAATGTAAAATTCTTTGGCTTTAAAGTCAATATGCTTCAATTCTGTTCAAGCCAATGGACATTTAGAAATTCCCACTATATGCAAGCATGTGCTGGGTCTCAAGCCATCTGCTTTAATCCTGCTTTCTGCCCTTGGAAATCAGCTCGTCTTTACTGGGCCCGTATTGGCATGCTAATATCTGACAGTTGGCCTGGACTTTATAAAAAGCATGCAATTTTACAGGGGACTCCTTCCCAACACAGAGTACCTTTGTCCAAAGGAGTGGATCTGTAATGTTTGAGCCAGAGACACAGGCATAGAGAAGAGTCATTTCTGGTCAGGGAAATCCTTTGCACCACCTGCAAATACAATCACATGGCTGTCTACCTGCCTCGTTTGAAGACTGTCTTTGGTAGGCTGCATTGTAGGTCTGACCTGGGATGGCCCCTCATATTCCAATTTCTCTTTGCTCAATGGAGAGTAAAGGGAATCTGACTAGGAAGAAGGAAACTTCTAGAATAGGTTCTACTTCTAGCTGTCCGTGACACTGGGCTCCATTTTTTTAGCTAAGAAAAGAGAGTTTAGAGGAGCTTATCTTGGGTCCTTCTGAGCCTTACATTTTCTGATCATATGAGCTGGATCAGGTAAGTCTTTGCTGAGGTTGGTGTCTGCCTCAGGGAAGGAGCAGTTCTCAAAGTTTTTTAGTGGTTCTCTTTTTCCCTTGTTATTGCAATGGCTTTGAAGAAAAATTCCCTGAAGTTGGGAAAAGAGTCCTGAGTTGTCTTTCTTATTTTGCCTCTGTAGTTTTTGCCAAGTGACTGATTTCAAGCTTGCATATTGGAATGGTTTACATCCCTACATTGTCATTTGCAAGGAAAGCCTGGTATTGTAGGGAAAGGAGTGTGGGCTCTGTGGTCATTCTGACCTGGGATTGAATCTTACCTTTATCACTTAACTAGACGTGACCTCAGAAAACTGACTTAACTCTTCTAAAAATCCAACTTTCTAATTAATAAAAAATGACAGTAATAATCCTTCTCAAGGAAGATGTGGCAGTTAAACAGAACAACATGTGAAAATGACTGTCACTTAGTAGGTGCTCAATAAGTGATAGTTTCCTCCCTCCCTCCCCCCCCCCCCTTCCTTCCTTCCTTTTTTCCATAATGATGGAAGTTTTACATTTTCGTCAGTATTTTTGCAATTGACATTTGGTCTATCTAGTGATTATATGTGGCTAGGTAGGGTTTTTCTCTTTCCTCCTTTCTCCTCCTGAGTAGGGCATATTCTTGTCTAAATTAACAGAAGATGATAGTATCCTAATATATGGTAGATGCTCACGGATGGGAGACCTAGTGTGGAAGATCTGATTGTTTTCCAGTTAGCAAACACAGAAGACCACCATTTAGGCTCTTTCCCTTTCTTCTTCACTCCCTGAGAACTGGTTGAGGCTGATAAAGCTTAAGGACTGACAAATCAGAGTTTTAAACTCATAGAGCTCAGGGCCAGGTAGGTTGTAAATGAGTGAAATGGGCTGGGTGTGGACAAAAAAGGCAATAGTACTATAAAATCCATAGGAAATGGCACCTTTACTTTGGTGTGAGGTTGCAATAGAGTGGTGAGGACTGTGGTGAGGTGGAGAAAGCATCTCCCATTTAAAGGGGGCAGCCACTGCTCAGTATTAGTAACTATGGCTATGAGGGAATATGGGTTCTTTAGTTCCAGATCTTGCCGGTTTTCAAGGGAACGGAAATACAAATCTATGAAATCTCCTGATGTTTAATTCTTGGCAATTAAACCAAATTTTAATATTTGTGGGACAACCATAAAAGACTATGCCAACAGGTATGGCCTCTGAGTTGAAAGGATCATGGAATTGTGGGGTTACTGGTGAGGGAAAGAAGATATTAGCAGTCTCAGAGAGAAAGGCTAGAGAGAGGGGGAGAGAAAGTTAGAGAAACAGGACAAAGGAGATATCTGAATCTCCAGCTTCCTGTGAACTCTGGAACAGATTGGAATGTAGGACCTGAATCCAAAGTAAAGGACTAATTTATGTGTGTATACTTGACCTACTTAAAATAAGACCATCTGAAGCAAGAAGAGCCTCACATAGTGATATATATACTATTGGGTTTTCAAATGTATTTCAGCTACCAAAATTGTCTCTCTTACGTTTGCAAACAACAGATCACTTCAGTTTTGCATGAAAGGTATAAAGCATCTATGTAAATAAGAGAGCAAAGGAATTTTCTAAATGCTTTTATTTTTTAGCACAAATATTTCTGCACCTCTCAGACTCCTTTTGCTGGAAAAAGAAGAGCTAGTGATACATTTGGTTAATGACATCTAAAAAATGTACTTTGGTGTATAGAGGTAATGATGTACTTTTTAGGTATGTTAATAATAAATTAAGGCTACAATTGTTGCCATATTCACGAGAAAATAATGAGTAGATTAGTCTCAGCAAAAAAAAAAATTGGTTTTGGAAGTGGAAAGCTGGGGATATCAACACTGAAAAAAATAAGCTTCATACATTCTACTATATGCAATTTTTTATTAATAATATTCAATTATAGAATGTAATAACTTGCACAGTACCTGACATATAGTAGGCATTCAGCAAATGTTTATTAAATTTTACTGCTTTTTAACACAGTAATTTTATTCAGTAATAATTTCTATAATGATAAAAATAGAAATTTTTAAGAGATTTTTTTTGGGGGGAGAAAAGAATATACTTTCTTTTCCCTAGAAAGTATGTTCTTCTAGAGAAAATAGCAGCAGCAGGAGAGAGAGAGAAAAGTAAGTGTGTATAAGTTCTAAAAAGTGATTCCAACTAGAATTATTCAGAGATGAACACTTTGACCCTGTCTGTATTTACAGTCCCTGACAAATGCTGTCAATATCCTCAGCCTTATTCTTTTTCTCTATTTATTTTGGTTTTACAGAGATTAGGTCTCAAGTCACGGGAATCTCCATGTCCTTCAGTTGCTAAACTTTTCCTTCCTTCTTTTTCTCTTGCCTGGCTCAGAAGGACATGCCAGATGGTATAAGTGTTTCCTTTCCAGAGCTGAAGAAAGGATCTGGGCTGTAGAGTCAATCAATAGACAAAGCCTTGATCTCAATGGTTTCTTGGCTCTCAGCTCACCTATTCTCAGGCAGCCTAAAGGCCTCTTGACAAACATGTTCTGATTAGCTGTTTGAGGTCTAGGTGCTTTGCACAAGCTCCTTTCTCTCACTGGGATATTATTAACACATAACCAGGCTAGAAAGTTTATGGGAAGCTTTGGAGGTAGGAGGGTAGGATCCAGAAAGGATTGCAATAAGGAAAAGGGAATTCCCTTTGGTGAACTCCAGAGTCCAAAGGTAGCCCTGAGCTGACTCTAGTTAGGAACCAAGGGTAGACTTGCTTGTTTGGTTCTTTGGCCCTTTTATAGGCTCCCCATCTGGGACCAGGATGTGTATCAGGAAGGAAAACAACCTCAGGTGTGTCCTCTTATTTCTTTCAGCTTCCATCTAAACTTCAGCTTCCAGGCATCGCACTGTGGTTTTGGGTTGACTCTTGGGCTCCTCGGGTTTTTTATCCATTTTCTTTGATGCCTCATTAGGGTTGCTATCATCGGCCTTCTCCTCCTTCACTACTTTAGTTTCTATCATTTCCTTCTGCTGGTTCTTGTTTGTAAAAGGGAAGGCCTTCACATACCTGTAGGCATAAACACAAAATTAAAGTGAGAGACTTCTATGTAACACATCAAACAACAGATAATGTTTTGTGATGGCCCATATTGGCATAGTACACTGGGTATTTTTATTTCAGAGAGATGCTAACACATGCACCCTCAAATACTTTAACCCATCCCCACCTGGATGGATGCAATTAGATAGGACAGTAAGTTTACAGGCAAAACTTTAGGCTGGCCTTAACACCCTCTCATCAAAAACAAAGAATTGAAAATCAAATAAAGCATATCCATTTTTCCCTAGATGTCAAGCTTTTCTTTTTATTTCTTGATATTCAAAGGGACAGCCATTGACGTATATCTAAAGGCCGGATAACATACAAGTGCTGAAATAATAGGAAAGGTTGGGTGGTAGAGAGGACAGGTGAGGTGAGGGAGAACATTTATGGTATAAGAGTATTGCCATCTCCATTTGGACAAAGGAAATGTCAATAACAACCCTGGATAAACACAAGATATGGATGTGACAAAGATGACGAGACTGACCATGTGCCAACAATCCCACCTTTTAACGTAGCAAACCGCGAGGCCAGCTGCAGCAGCAAAGAAGAGGAGCGCAAGCACCAGCAGGGTCGTGGGAACACCTGGGGGAGACAGAGACCGTGCCTTGTTCCTCCATGTAGACATTACTGTGCACTGCTCTTCTAATGACTCATCCTTACACGTGATGGAGACCACAGACAGAGCGGAAGAGCCTTCTCTGTGACCACACAGGGGCCACTTGGGGAGTTGGGCCCACATGAGCTTCTTTGCTTCCTACCTATAGAATCCTTGGCCTTGCCTCATGCTCTCCCTACTCTAAAAGTTGCAATATGACAGAGTCCATTTCCTCCCTGTGGCCTTGAGGTGACAAGTTTGGAGCAAATCAAGTGTAAGACCCTTTAAATAGGAACACTAACTTGCTAATCATAGGCATTTAAGGTGTGTATATATACTTTAAAAACTTCTGCATATGAATAGATAGTAATTTATTCTGAAAAGTCTTTGCGTTTTAAAAGTGAAGCTATTTTAGACCCATGATTTTTAGTTTAATCATTAAGGCTCTTTAGAGACCTCAAGTTCTAGAACTTTATGAAATTTGAATTTGCATTAAGCTTTTATTTGTATTTGTCAGGTCCTGAGTGCTCAATCTGGATACAGGCTAGTTTCTATGTATTGTCTGCTATACACACACACACACACACTCAAACACATACACATAATGCAGACAGAAAGTTTTTACCTCCAAACCCAACAGATTCATTCTTGAATGCCGCTTTATTTTCAATATATGATTCAGTTTCTGTAGATATGGTGCTCGTTTCCATAAAAGCTTCTGTTATGCAAATTAATTTTCTTTTCCGTGGAATAGAAGTGGAAGCCAGAGCAGGAGCCACAGTGGGTGTAATAGAGTCAGGTCCATCAGTAGACAACGTTGAGTGTGTACTCTCACTGACAATCATTTCTGTTGTGTATGTTGCAGTTTCCGTGTTGAATATGGGATCATCGGTGGTGATAATTTCTGGAAAGCATGAGTTAACCCAGGTATCTGTCCGGGGAGGGAAAAGTGAAATAAGAAAGAAGTATTGCAATAGCCTCCTAATGGGTCTGCCTGTCTCTAGTCTTACTCTCCTCCAGTCCCTTTATACTGCAGCTGGAATGGTCTTAGAAAAATGTAAATATAATCATATCACTTCCTCCTTTAGAATCCTTCCCTGACTGCCTGTACTGCACAGCCTATAAGGCCTTCCATGATCTGGCCCCTGCTGACATGGCCAGCCTCACCTGATCGGTCTTTCTCTCGTTCCCCCTGCCATGCTAGAATTCCTTCAGTTCTTTGATATGCTTCCTCTAACATCCAAACCTTTGACCTGGATGCTTTCTTCACTTGTAAGACTCTTTGCCCCTCTTTATTAACTCTTCCTTGTCCCTCAGGTCTCCGACTGAATATCTCTTTCTTAGGCAGACTTGAAGACCAGATTGGATCCCTAGACATACATTCTTGTACCTCCTTGTACTTCCCTTGTCATGATTCTCACTACACTGCTC
Organism: Mesoplodon mirus; assembly: GCF_964341445.2. Taxonomy (NCBI): domain Eukaryota; kingdom Metazoa; phylum Chordata; class Mammalia; order Artiodactyla; family Ziphiidae; genus Mesoplodon; species Mesoplodon mirus. The sequence continues at coordinate 63,438,714 of NC_138983.1, forward strand.
CCCACTGGACTGTGAGCTCCCTGGAAGCAGGATTCCTGTCTGTCTTGGTCATCATGGTATGTGCAATGTGGCTGGCACATAGTACATGCTCAATACTTGATGTCTAAAGGAAGGAAGGAAAAGTGAAATGAAGAAAGGAGCAGATGGGGAGACCAAATATACACACATGACACCAATTGAGGACAGAGATCTACTAAAACCAGATTTCTCTGTGCTCATCAAAAAAAAAAATTTTTTTTAAGGAGATGGGAGACAAGGGAGGGATGTAGGTTTGCTCTCCAATCTGTTGAATGTGGTAGAGAGGAAACTAATATTTGTTGAACATCTTGCTCTGAGTCAACCATGGCAGTTCATTAAACAATTTTATAAAACCCTCATTTATACAGGAAGAAACTGAAATTCAGAGAAATTGAATAATTTGCCTAAAATCACATAGCCAGGAAATGGCAGAGCCAGGCAATATATTACAATATGCATTTGCATCTCTTTTAAATCTCTAGTTATTTGTGACAGTGGGTAGCATCAGCTGGAATGTTAGTCATGAAGAAGAAGTTATTCTATTATTTTTGAAAATTAAGTAAAAGTTACCAACCAAGGCCATGGTAAACATGATAAAACATTTTGACCCCACATGCATTCAGTCAATATTTTATACTATTCATTTCATTTTGAAAAGACCTCTATTCAAATAGGCATCATCCTTGACCTCTGACCTGGACTTTGGAAGGCAGCTATGCTCACCACTATACCACCAATGCCGCCCTGGATTTTTAGCTACATTTCCCGTTCTCAAGCAGGTGCCATATACTTCCTTCAAAAAAATGAACAGTTTTTAATATCAGGGGAAAAGTATACTGAACACGATATACTGCACTGGGAACTGAGAATACAGAGACAAATAAGGGATGATTCCTGTTTCCAAGAGGACAGAAGTATTTTGATGAGGCTAGGAGGCGATAACTGGGAGTTCACAGAGGAGGCGGCATGAGCAGGATGTGGACAGTTAATGCGCTCATTCAACAAATATTTATTGAGCTCCAACTCTGTGCCAGGTGCTGTGCTAGATGCTAGGGATGTGGTGCAAATACGACCAAGTCCTTGCTCATAAGGGCTTATGTGTTATTGGAAAGAAGGATACGGATAATAAAATAAAATAAAAAATAAGCCAGAAATTTCAGAGGATGATAAATGTTGAGAAGATAATTAAACAGGATAAGGATCAAACTGGAAGGGGCAGGAATGGGGACAGATACTTTGGATAAGGTGATAAGAGTAAGTCTCGTTGGGAAGGTGATACTTAAGCTGAAACCTTAAGCTGAATGATGAAAAGTAGCAAGTCATTGAAGATCTAGGGCAAAAGCATTCCAAGTAAAGAGAACAGGAAATTCAAGAGCCTGAATTTGAATAATCTCAGCATGTTTGATGACTAGAAGGCTGGTATGGCTGGAATAGAGCTCCAGGTCATGTAGTATGGAAGAGGGAATAGGATATCCCAGTCAATAAGAACAGCGTAACCCAAGAATCCAGAAGTTTGAAAGTGTAGGTATGTCAGAAAATGACAAGGAGCACAGTGTGGCTGGCGTGTAGGGTGTGTGTATGACGGGGAGCATGAAAAACTGCAAGTAGGAGATGAGACTGGGAAGATAGGTTGGAGCCAGTATATCAAGAGTCATAATTGCCATGGTAAAGAATTTGGAATTTATTCTGTGGGAGAAGGAATTTTCAACTGGGGGCAGCAAACCTTCCAACTGATATACAGAAGTTCTCATATGTGCCCAGTTTTATGTGCAGAAGTCTTCATAGTTCACATCAGAGTCTCTGATAGGAAGCCACCCAAGGCTGTGGAGAGGAGGAGGGATGTAATCATCAGAAGAGGTGTGTGGAGGATGAAATAGAGATGGGAGAAAGGGCAACCAGGAGCCAAGAAGGAGATGATTGCAATTGCACAGAAATAGGAGAACGCGGAAGTATCTGGAATTCTAAAACTTATATCTTAGAGATCTTCTAGAGGAAAGTGGTTCTCAACTCTGGCTGCAGGTTAGAATCATCTGGGGAACTTTTAAAAAATACTCATGTGAAGGACCCACCCTGGGCCTGGTATATTACGGACGTGTGGTCATCACCAGGGAAGGTGACGTGGAAGTGGCAGGGCTCAAGGTTTAAATCCTGGCTCTGTCCCTTATTGACTGTTGCCACAGCAAATCACACTCTAAGCATCAGCTACTTCTCTTGGAAAGTAGAAGTGGTACATTTGTATCATTTCACTGAGGATTAATGAAACAGTAAATGTGTAGGGCCTAGCAGAATCTATGGCATAATCTGTAATATCTGTAAGAATTAGTTTCCTTTGCCTCTCTGTTCATTAAGTGTAGCCAGGAAGGCCGCCGTGTGAGGGAGCAACGGCAATCTGATCCCGTGGTCCCTTACTGGTTGGGGGCACAATGTGTCTCACCTGGAAGTGTTAGGACCTGGCTCTCCTTCCCTCCAAACTACAAATATAATTTCTCTAGAATGTGCCAAATGCTTTGATAGATATTAGACACGGTGTGGTTGGTGTCCAAGAGGAAAGATAGGAGTCAGGGGTATAGAAAGGCTGCCTGAAGAAGACGGTACTTGAGACTTGAATAAAGAATACAAGTTAGCCAGGTGATGAAGAGGACGGGCGTTGTGGCAGAGGGAACAGCATGAAACAGGTGGTGCACGCCGAGCACTAGAAGCACTTTGGTCTGATTCCCAAAGCTCACAAAGATAGCAGTAAGAAAGACAATTAGGATAAGGTTTGGGGTCAGGTTTAGGGTTACTGTGATCCTCAGAGCTCACAAGATAGCAATAAAAAAGAAAGTTACAAAAACAAAGAAGCATAGGGTAAGTCTAGGTTAGTGAGAAGATGAGGGCTAGGATAACTCTGTTCCTCACAAAGACAGCAAACAGAAGCAGGTGAACCTGATTTATTTCAAAATGATAACATAAGCACACAGGGTAGCAAATTTTCTCAAGTCACTTTTGTACACAATTCTCTGAGAGTACATCCTTAGAGGGATGTCTTCTGAGGACTAAAAGAAACGTGAAGGAATTGCAAATTCCATTCAGTAGGTTTATTATTCCTAATAATGCTGTTTTTATAATTTTGAAATTATTGTAGGATAAGAAAATATATTATTTATTGGGAACAAGAATTTTCCATATAAGAGAAAAAACATGCAAGTATAGAACAAAGTAAACAAAGAAAAAACTTGAATTGTTAAACTTGAGTTGGAAATATCAATGCAAATGCAATATATATATGTATATTTTTTCCTAGCTGCCCACTAAAAAGGACCGAGAAGCCATGAAAATGAGAGTAGTAATGAGAACAACTTGCATGCAGATCTTGGTTTTGAATCAACATTCTCTACTAAAAAGAACCAAGGCCCCTTGGAGAAATAAATGGCTGACTCCATGTGTGGGATAAAGAAAGTACAAAGTGAGCCTGGGACATGTTATCATGCCAGAAAGCAATGACTTGCTCAAATACTAATGGGATGAAAACAAAAGTCAACTAGAAGGGGCTCCCACTCGCCAAATTTGGGACAATTTGAGCATCAAAAAGAATAATAATTGTAAAATTGATTATAACATATTGAACACAGAGTAAGTAAAATGCTACATGTCCATGGTTGTATAAAGGGGAGGGAGGACCTGTGTGTGTGTGTGTGTGTGTGAGAGAGAGAGAGAGAGAGAGAGAGAGAGAGAGACAGAGACAGAGGCAGAGACAGAGAGAAAGAGAGACAGAGAGAGAGAGAGACAGAGAGAGAGAGATATTCTTCTTTATCAAAGAATGCCAGCTAGAAGGAAGAATAGATTTAGAATGTAGAAGGAAGAATAGATTTAGAAGGAAGAATAGATTTAGAAAATTATCATTTTGCAGTCCTGCATATAATAATTGATTCCAGCTAGGATCATCAATGTCTGCTTGAACTATCAGGTAAAAGATGATTGGGGGGGCTTCCCTGGTGGCACAGTGGTTGAGAGTCCGCCTGCCGATGCAGGGGACACGAGTTCGTGCCCTGGTCCGGGAAGGTCCCACATGCCGCGGAGCGGCTAGGCCCGTGAGCCATGGCCGCTGAGCCTGCACGTCCGGAGCCTGTGCTCCACAACAGGAAAGGCCACAACAGTGAGAGGCCCGTGTACCTCAAAAAGAAAAAAAAAAAAAAAAAAAAGATGATTGGGGGGCCAGACTATTTGCATGGTGCCAAAATATCACACTATAGGTTACCTCCTCATTGCAAAGGGGAAAACATATCTGAGTTCATTAGAGAGGTCTGGCAGTCACCGTCTTATTCAAATGATCAAAGTTAGCATGTAACAGTGGGACATACCTACATTAAGGGCCTTCTGTTGGGATATGATCTAAAGGACACAACATCATCTATCAAGTATTTTTGCCAAACCTAGTAAACATGAATCTAATCAAGCCTCTACACCTAACTTTAAGTATATAGGAAGCACAGGGAATGGAAATACCAGTTAAATGAAACCACGAGGAAACATGTAAATCCAAGTCATCTCCCCTGACTCCTTTTCATTTAGTCCATAGGGCCGGGTGTCCTATCATTGCACTGACAGCTGGCAGGAAGGCCGGGAAGTTAAAAGCCCAGGCCATTTACCCGGCATGGACTGGCCGTCAGATGAGCAAGCATGCAAACCACCAGTTCCGCAGCCAAAAGTGATAGACAGGCGGCAGAGGCGAGGGGAGGAGGGTGGTGAAAAAATATGGGAAGAAGCTTATGTTCCAGTCTTGACTCGGCCTCTAGCTGACTGTAAGACTTTGAATAAGGTAAACCTCCATTCTGAGCTACAGTCGTTTCATCCATGAAGTGAGTGAAGTGGACAAAGTCTCTTTCACGGCCCTTCCTGGGCCAAGGCTCCCTGGTTCACAGAACCGCTCGGACCTTATGCTGCCTTTGGGCAACAGAACACTGCTGGTGCACTTTTATCTCTTGGATCTTAGAGAATGACCACTGAGCCATCTGACCTTTAGAAGGTCAGATTTATGAGTATGTGTGAAGAGTAATAAATCAGACAGAGGTTCTTATGATAAAGTGAGAACAAGTGTTTAGTCAAAGAAAAACTTTCTGAGAAGTTACTTAGGTAAAGCACTTGGGCTAAAGGCCTCCAAGGTCTCCCAACAAGGTTAAAGGGATGACTGTGAGCAAATCAGTTCTATTTTCTAGCTTTAATTCCTTCCTTCATTAAATGAAAATTGGGTCTTGTTCTTAAAAACATCTAATATAGCATCTGAATTTCCACTCCTGTAAAGGAATGTGGGATAAAGGAAAGAGTTAGATCTATGTGTGAGTCTTCATAGTAAGGAGACCTTAGACGAATGTACTTATGTCCTCTGCAAAATAGGGATGATAAAGCACACCTCCTACGGAGATTGTCAAGGTTCAGCGAGATAACTTAGTACCTTGCTTTGTCCATAGTGGATGTTTCCTTCCCTTCATCCTGTTTATCTCGTAGGATGAAGGCGGGGTGGGTAATGGAGCCTCCAGGGACGCCTTCTCCCTATGTTGTCAATCTGTCATATTTTCTCTAACTTTTTGCTCTGAGAGGGACACCTCTACCCTGGTCAAAGAGGCAGTCTTGGGAGGATTCAGTGGCCATCACCATGATTGCTTCTGCTACTGCTCAGGGTTACTCTTCTCAGAATGGTTATAGAACTATTGAAATCCAGACAAAACATGCTATGTGGAGAGGCTGCAGATCTGACTCACCAGATGAGTTGTGACAATAGGCCCTGTGCCGCTGGTTGAGTGAACTTCTCCAAATGAGGACACCCACCCCATTCTTCCCACACTTGGGGTTCTGGATAATCCGAGGGATGACCACGAACTGATTTTTAACCCATCCATAGCTGTAACAGAATACATATGAACTGAGTGGATGCATCGATCTCTGTTGCTGAACAAGAACACAGAGCCAAAAGAGCTCCCACAGTGTTTGTGAATCCAGCTGTTTCTCACCTGCAAGTCTCAAAGCCAAATTTCCATGCTGCTTCAACCTGTTCTTTGCTGGCCAGAGTTAGTCCTACGAGCCTACAGGCCTCCTGGGCTTCTGTGAAATTCAGCTGCGGGTGTGTCTTTTTGTTCACAAGAGTGACCCCCATGATTCTGCATGGTCCTGAGGTGGAAAGCTCTGCAAAGGAATCACATAGGCCCTCAGTGTGCTGCTGTCCTTGCCCCTAGCCCTCAGGCTCTCCTTCCTAGTAGAGCATCATTGCCTCAACGCAGCAGCTGGGATTGAAGTTTAGAAATAATAGGACACAGACCAGACATTTTCCACAAGGACATCCTGCTGGGTTAGGTAGGTGCTTGCCCGGATCCATGCTGTACCTCTCACCAGGTCCGAGTCCATCGTCCCTCACTGCACTCAGGTTCCTTGTTCACTACATGGAGGCTTTGGCTACCAGTTCCTGGGGTGCGGTCTAGGGGATGCAGCTTCTGCAAACCTTTTTGGAGTCTATAAAATGAAGGGTCTGAGACTTTGAGAAAGATAGAATCCAGGACTCTGGTTAACAGAATAGTGAACAATACTCCAATGTCTGTTGGGGACAGCACTATTTCTGAGATGGGCTGAAAAATGTTGCACTTGGTATAATAGAAAGTGAACCTTCTCTGACCATTGGGGGGCAGGCTTACTCAGAAGTTCCTAGAGGAGTCAGATCGTAAAGCTTGCATGGCAGAGAAACTAAATAAAGGAAGTAGACTTTTAAAGTCAGACCTGGATTTGAATCTAGCCTGTGTCGCTTGCTGGCTCTGTGAATTTAGGCTGGTTAACTTCATCTCTTCGAGCCTCAGTTTCCATATTTAGAAAATTGAAAGAATAACAGTATCTATTGTATAGGGTGGTGAAAGGGAAATGAGTTAATTCAAATAAAAATGCTTAGCATAGTGCCTGCCACATAGTAGGCACTCAATAAATCATAACATAGTATCATTATGTTACCTTCAAAGCACTTTGGTTTTAGTCTGCTAATGACTGACCTCCCTAGGGAAGCTGAGGCAGTTGAACAGGTGTGAATAATATCTTACTCAAAATCTAACAAATCTGAGAGTTCCTTTGATCCCTTCTCTCTGGGTTCTGGGATTTATAGACCTGTATGAAATTGCAAAGTTGCATTGCATTTTGGTCCTTTGTTCCAATTGGGCTTCATCCACAAAAGTCCGTAAAAGGGCATTTCAATCTCCCAAGTAATTGCTTGAACACAGATCTGTGCACTGGATTCCTAGTCAAATGCTTTGACCACTGTCTAAGGTGGTATTTAAATTTAAAGCAAGTTTCTTCTTGCAAACATGGAAGGAGCATTTCTAAGTCCCCCATGTGACCTTGGTGTGGAGCAGAGGGTTGGGGGAAGGGAAATGAACATGATGTATGGTATTTGTGGATAGCCTTGTTTGCTTCCAGACGCTGCTCTCACCAAAAGAGAGACCAGAGAGCCAACACCCAATATGAGTGTTTGTGACAGAACAGCCTCTTATGACGGTGTGCGCTAACACTAATACCTACACCAACACTGATATTAATACTATATTAATATTAATATTAATACCAATGTCAATGTTAATTCCAACTTCTATCACCTGTAGATGCCACTCTGTGCCAAACCCTGTCTGTTTTGACAGAAAATTGAGGTTCAGGGAGATTAAGTAACTTTCCTGAGCCCAAGGATATACAGCAACTAGGTGGCAGTTTGGGGGCACAAACCCAATTATGATTGATACTAAAACCTCAGTTCTTAACTAGGACACTGTTCTGCTTCCCACTGTGCGATGGGGGGGAAGATGAACACACACACAAACACACATACACACACACACACCACTAGAGCTGAACTCTTGGAACACACCATTTGTCCTGGAATTTGGCCCATTTCACTCATAAGCTTGCTTATGGCTGCTTCTTTGGGAATACCGGTAGAGAAGGTATATTAATTACACTGTCATGTGGTCTTGATACTCTCATCATACATCATTTTTACTCTAAATATTATTGTTATGAGTAATGATAGACCTATTCTTGGCAATAGACCTAGCTTTGAATATTTCTTCTATTGTTAATTGGCTGTGGGACCTTGGGCAAGTTAGCATTCTCAGCTGTAAAAGGGGGATGGTTATATCTTCTTTACAGAATTTTTGCCAGAATTTTAAAATTATATAACTTGTACCTAGTGGAGGCTGGGTCCACAGTAGACAGTCAACAAATATTCATAGATTTTATGCTTTCCTATTTAAGGACAAAAACAGGGAGCTGGAATCCAAGTGATATTCGAGTAACCCCTTCCTCAAGCTTTCTTAGGAAACAAAAAGCATAGTAGAAACAGTATATACCTAGGAATCAGAGCTGAATTCAAACCCAAGCTTTATTATTTACTGCCTTCATGACATTAGGCAAGTTGCTTGGCCTCACTGAGCCTGTTCCTTCATCTATAAAGTGTCTTCTTAAGAAATATATATATATATATTTCTTATATATATTTTATATACTATATATAGTACATAAAAATAGGCCCTCAAAAATACTAGCGCCCATCCTCATCCACTCACCTTCATCAACCACCTTTTTCCTAATCATGGCTCTGTATAACTTTCAGTTGTTTCCAAAATTTCAATTCCCTTAGGAAAATTTTGCCATTATTGAGGATGGTCCAAAGACTGTGCTGAGTCAATGTCAAAGAACAATTTCCATAATAGTTTGAGGATTAATGGCAGTATTTGGGGGAAAAGTGAATAGTCTCCCCAGGGAGATGTCAAAGAGGGCCAAACTTATTTGAAAGTAACAGTTCTGGTATTTGAAAAAAAATCAACCATATTAACTCTAACCTCCCTCATAAAATGGAGTATGACAATATCGGAATCAACTCTGGATGCCTGTTCCTGACATATTTTATACCTCAGGGCATCTTCCAACAGAGGAACACATAATTTTCCTTTTAAAGTGCTCATATTTTCATTTGCCCAGAGCTGCAATGAGTGATCTGTGGTTACAATTTTGTTTTGCCTACAGTGCAGAATGAGGTTACCATTTAGGCAGCTCAAAAGCCCAGGAATCATTTCAAGTCATTCCTTTGGTAGGGAGCTGATGACTAATTTTCAAACCTACATTTTCACAGATTTTTTTCAGTTAATTTGCCATTTACTGCGTATTAAAAACGTAAGCATTCCATGATAGTATAGTAAAACTAAAAATAATGATACTGACACTTCCAAAAATATAAAACAGGCCAATATTCTGTGAAAGTTAACCATTTTCCCCAGGCTTGGTGATTGCTTAAAAATTTTCACAATCATGCTTTGCTTCTTCAATGAAACACTTTTTAAAACAAGTGATTTCTCCTCAATGTTTTGTTTCAAAATATCCTCATTAAAAATATCCCATAACCAAAAATAAAAGTCAAGATAACATAAAGGTAAATGAGAATCATTTTGGTGAAGTTGACAACATGGTGAAAACATTTCTGGCAGAGCAATACTACCAATGAGATCTTCTGTTGACACTGAGCGCCATCCCACCCCAGAAATTCAGTCAAGAACTTAGTAGTCTTAGGACAATTTGCAAGATCTTGCCTTGCCTCATGTTGGCAATCTGGTAAGAAACCTACCTTCTGTGAGGAGAGAGCCTTGGACCAGGAGCCTTGTGGTCCAGATGGAGGCAAGAAACAACACCAGGCTGAAGTACTTGGCCATTGTGCCAGCCCCTTCAGAGCCAGAGGAGCACCTCAGATGGGCACCAGCAGTATCAGAGGCAGACGATCACCAGTCTGGATGGAGACTTCTGGAAGTAAGTGGGGGCCCACACGGCTCCACTTCATAACTGAGACATCCGGATTTCCCTGCTTTCAAGCTTCTGACTTGTCAAGGTCACTAGGGGAAATGAGTGACGTCCCTTGAATGCCCAGGCTGTACTTTGTGGATGGCTTTCTGGAAAATTTAGCTAATGCTGACTCAGAAAACACACAAACGAGGAAGGCAGATAGCACAGGGTGAACTGCTGAAGGTTTCCCCAATTCCCATATTCCCTGCCACCACCTACCTCCCCCGCCAGCTCGGTTCTTACGCAGTTCGTTGTTGACTGTGGAGTCCACTCAGTTATATACTCTTAGGAATGCCTCTGTCTCTAAAGGAGACTGAGCATGGATTGTGCTGCTTTTCCTCCCACTATCAGTGGGTTTTTTTTTTTTCTTTTTCCGACTGCATATCCTTGTGATCTGTGGGGGAATGAGGCTGAGGCTCATGAAAATGAATGATTATTTAAATACCAAGGACAGAGTCCTCATGCTTCCCTTCAGGATTTCTTTATATGTTTGAAATTTCTACCCTGCTACAGGTGATTCCTGCTTCAAAGAAACCAGACACATTAAAATTCATGCAAAACATGACTAGGGGGGCAATTTACAAAATCAGTCATTTAATACTTCACAATAGTGGTCACCACAGGGGTCCTTTATATAGTAACTCTCTCTTTGATAAACTTCTCATATTCTGGTAGGTGAAAATTCAATTTAGACTTCCTCTTTTTTGTTTGATGAATGTGAGATTTATCTGCACTGTGCACAAGCAGTCTGCACTCTCTGTTTCCCCTGCTAGAGTTTCAGTGGTTTATCTTCCATGGCAATTACGGAATTCTGGCTTGAGAGTAATGCCTTGGGAAAAGGGTTATTAGTTTTCTCCAAAAGGAATGTCATTTATAGGAACGGTGTATGGATAACTAGTTCTTTCCCGTACAAAAGTTATTGGTCATAAAGTTAGATATTGGTGTGGAAGATACCAATAATGAAAGGAGAATCTTCTCTGCACAAACATAGAGAGCTTCTAAAGGACCAGGGGAATATCCCTTAAATAGCTGTAGTTTAGACCTCATTACTTGGGTGAGCACAAGACCTAGGTTACAGGGACCTCAGAAATATACATGACCCCTCTATCACCATGGAGCCAGAGAGACAGGAAAGCAGAAATTGTGTTCTCTTCGTCATTATCCTTAAAGCTAGCATCACACCTGAAAGACAGTTAGCCTTCAAGCATTTGCTAAAGTATTACAAAAAGGAAGAAGGAAGGAAGACAGGAAGGGAAAAAAAGAACCAGAAAGGGTCTCCCTACTGAAAGTCAACCACACCATGTAACATAACAAGAGTGATGTCTCATGTTCAAAAGTTCCAGGGATTGGGGTAGGGGGTACATCTTGAGGGGAGGCATTTTAGAAATTTTGCCAACCAGAGTTACCTACCTTTGATTAGACCCCGATTCTGCTTTCTAGGAGAAACTCTCACGTCCCATGTCCACCTTCATTGGATAGAATCTTCCTTGGCCACATTTGTAGTGGGAATTAGGGAGTACGGGCTCCTTGGGGGTAGCACAGCTTGTACAATCTGATTTCTGCTGATATAAGCTTAGGATCCCAAAAGTTGTTTTCTAACTTAACAATCAAAGGAGTTTTTAGTCCTGGCTTGTATCTCTGTTCAATAAATACAATTCCCTCACAAACTTAGGTTTCTGATCTATTTGCTTCCATTTGATTCCATGTGCAATAATCACACCCCCAATCCTTTCCCAGTCACAATTCTCAAGATGTATTTATTTTTCTCAGCCCTATGCTCCCCCCTCTCTAATTTAGTGGTGGCTACCCTGAGTTCATTAGAAACCACAGATGAAAGGGCCATATTCTTAATCTGGCCTTTACCATAGGGCTGCTCTGATCTTAATTCAGCTGAAAAGTTTTATTGCTTCTTTTTCACTCAAGCTCTTTTCAGTCTGATTGGGGTTTAGAAGGAGTCAGGTTTTCTAAGCCTCAATCTAAGAACTCTATATCCTCTTTCCTTTCTGTTTCCAAATAGCCATTTCTTTCCCAAGTACTTCTTTTTCTTGCAATGCCTCTCAAAAGGCAGCCAATAAAGGTTCACACACTCCAACACTCTGATTCTTTCCAGTCACTTCTCCTAGAGCTATAGGCTGCCCATGGACTGTCTTTCAAGTTACCATGGGTACAATTTTACCAAGTATTTTTGTTTTCTTCACAACATAGGTCACCATATTTCTAGTCCTTGATATCAGTGTTCTGGTTTCCTGCCACTTGACTGCTAAGCCAGGGTTTCATACTTTGAAAATTTGTTGTTGAAGTACCCTGTTTCTGGTTCTGTATGCATTAGTTGGGGTAGGCTAATGGCTATAACAAACATTCCTGAATTTCAGTGGCTTAATATACTAAAATTTTATTTCTTGCTCATGTCACAGTTGAATTCTGTGAGCGCCCATTCAAAGACTTAGCTTCCACCTGGTGGTCCCACCAACTTCTCGGGCCTCAGGTCCTCAACTGAATGCTCTGAATTCGACAGGCAGAAGGGGGAATATAGAGGATAGAGAGTACTGGGCAGGAGAGTCTATGTAGGAAATTGGATCTGGAAGGTCCACATTCCCTTGCCCCTAGCTGCAAGAAAAGACTAAAAAATATAACTAGGGACTTCCCTGGTGGCCCAGTGGTTAAGACTTCACCTTCCAATGCAGGGGTTGCAGGTTTGATCCCTGGTCGGGGAGCTAGGATCCCACGTGCCTCGTAGCCAAAAAACCAAATAATGAAACATAAATTGTAACAAATTCAACAAAAGACTTTAAAAATGGTCCACACTGAAAAAAATCTTAAAAAAAAAATAAAATCTAGATGTGGAAATCAGACTGGTGAAAACTTAACAGTCTCTATCACAGCAAAATGTCTGAATTAAAACAAAAAACAAGAAACAAACAAACAAAAAAAAACATAGGCCAGGAAGATACAGGAAACTAGGATCAGGAATGAGGATGAGAAGGAGAGGAACTGATCCAGCCCCTGGGAGGGAGCCCATAGTGACCCGAGGGCTGGGGACTTCTGGGAGGCACTGTTATCCGAAAGTAGATTCTAATTCAGGGCTGGGCAAGGTTGTGGCCCAGCTCCACAAAATGAGGAGGCATTCAGCTGCTACCAAAGGTTTGGAAATGTGCTTTTATTTTCAAACTCAGGTATGTGACACTCTATATTTCAAGGCTAGCACACCTGTGTGAGGTTTAGTGATACACAAATCCAGCATCTCCCTCTCCACTTAGGCTGCCAGGCTGTACACAGGGAGTAACTACAGAGAGTCCTAGAGCCAAGCAGAAATGTCAGACCTCAGAGGCATTTTGAAGGGAACTTTTATTTCAGATCAATATCACTGTTGGAAATACAGGGCCTGTTTCTGTCCATTTCACTGCTGCTTTGGCAACAGTTCCAATTGCCTCAGGTCATCTTTGCTTTTCCTGAAGAATTACCCCAAGTCCTGTTTCAGGAATGCCCTTAGAAACATGGTTACTCTTTTGTTCCTTCTCATCCTCAACCTCCCTTTACTCACAGAGTCGTTTGGCTGAGGGCCTGGTCTGGAAGCATTCTTGCAGGCCTTTCTGTGGAGCAGCTGGAGGGTCAAGAGCTCACTGCAGCTCCTCTCCTGGCCTTTGTCTCAACAGGAAGCAGAGGTGGGAACCCTGTGACCAAGTGGGCGATGGGCCAGCTCAGCCTGGTCCTTCTTCACGGGAGGCTGAGACTGGATGTTGCCAGCCCACAGCCAGCCTCTCTGGAGCTCCATTTGTATCCTGTCTTTGGCTTTGAGGGCCTAAACGTCCTCCAGTGTATCCAGTCCCCCTGGAAGAGGCAGGGCAAACCATCCATGCATGCAGCCAAAGTCCGTCTGCCATGATCTGCACCTCTTTACCTTAATGGCACATCCTTGGTCAACCCTGGCTTGGGCTTCTCTCACAGTGGTTTTCTAGCCACTGGAAAGGATGCTCCCCTTAGAACAGCAGGTTGTTTTTACAGTGGGGCCTAACCTAGGTGGGTCTTTCTGAAAGGAGTGGTTGCATCAAGCCTAGCCCTTGAGCTTGGAAACGTTGTTGCTAATCAGGTCACAGAGTAGACTGAAAAATATTGGAACAAGTCGAGGCTAATAAAGATGTTATTTTTTTCATTGAGTTGTTGGTGGTGATGATGCTGGTGTTGGGAAGTATGCAAAACGTCAGCTGTTCCCAGACTGCTCTCCACCCCCTTGAATGCTCACTTGTTCTTTTGACCAACATTTAATGATACCCTCCCAAGTATCGGCCACCATGCTAGGCACTTACCCAGAGAATGGGTAAGACATGGTTCTTGTCTTTGAGGAAAAATGCTAGGAAAGGCAGACACATAAATAAGTTATTCTGATACACTATAGTAATGGTCATTAGTAGTAGTAATGAAAATGTTTAGAAAGTGCCAGAAAGCACAGAGAAGGGTGTGACCTATTATGTGGGGTATGGTGGGGAGTTGGAGGGGGGCCATTAAAGGTGTATGGCGGGGATGATTTTTGCACTTGGTCCTGAGGAGTGACCAGAAGAAAAGAGGAGAGCGGCAGAAGAAAAACTAGTGAGAGAAAACAGTTTAGTCTGGGAACCAGAAATGGCTTGGAGTGGCTGAAGGGCCACTCAGGGGAGTGGGACTGGAATGTAAGATGTCCAGTTAGGAGACCTTTGGAAGAAGCAACTTAGTGCAGGGGTGGAGAGCACAGCCCCTGGGGCCGGCCTGGCTGGGTTTGACTTCCAGCCCCATGATTTACTAACTGGGTATCCTTGGCAAGTTACTTTGCATGTTTTGTGCTTCAGTTTCCTTATCTGAAAATGGGAAGAGTCACAGTGTTTTCTTTTTCTTGAGGACTCAATGAATGAATCCCTATAGAATACCTAATACAGTGTTTGGCTCATAGGAAGTTCTATATGAGTGTCAGAAACAAAAACACATGTCAACAGCAAAACAAAAACGACAGCAAAGCCACCACCATAAAACCCACACAGAAACCAGCACCCCCCAGAACTGACGAGGCAAGAAGGCAGGCGGCAGCTCTCAAGGTGGAGCGAGAAGTCCAGCTGGAGGTGGGATGCACTCTCAGTTTTCTGCTAAACAATGGGAACTCTCTGAGACCTACACTTTGGTTGGAAATGCCATTAAAACTGGAACACTGCAGTGGAGATGCACACTCGCATGTGGGCACAGCGAAGCTGAAAGTGCATCATGTCTCCTCTTTCCCCCTGAGAGGCGGGTTAACTGCTCTCAACCAGAGAGAACAAAGAGGGGATAGACTGTGCTCTACAGCAGCTCAGAATTAGCCCTGGAAATGGAGACCAGCAAGTTCGCCATGGAAGCCATGAGTTTTCAGTGCTTCTCAAACATCTTAAGTCCACGTAGAAAGCTCACTGAACAGGTGCCTGGTGGCTGCCCCACACCTAGTGAAAATCTGTGGGTTGGCTTTAACACTAACACATACCCAGAGCACACGTTTGGAGGGTAGTTGGCTTCATGCATGCGTGTTCTGTGTGCGAGTGTGCTCTGTGTATGTGTACAGAGGAATATATGTTCATTTACATCTTCCCATTTCATTTCAAGCACTGAGCTAAAAATCAGCCTAAACGTTTTTCTGAGAAACCTTTCTGACTTCCCTAAAGAGAAACTCTGATTGCAAAGGGGAGAAGGGAAGGCTGAAGGAGAGCCAGTAAGAATGAGATGGGAAATGGGAAGATACTCATGTGAGACTCCAAATTCCAGGTCTGATCCTTGGGGGCAGAGTTAGCCTTTAGACACAATCCTTCCTGATTTCGGATCAATGGCAGAGAGGAAAATGGGGAGGGGGAGGGGGCTTCGCACTGTAGCCTATAAGGAAAGTGTTTTGTTTCTCCCCAGCCATGTGAGCTGACGCAGGCAACTATCCCTTCCGTTGGAGTTCCCTGGTGAAGGCCACTTCCTTGTCCACTGATGCTTTTTGTTGATCCTCCAAGAACATCAGTTACTGTGTGTGAGTAGCTCCCATAGGGGTGCCGAGTGTGAAAGAACCCCTGCTTGTTCCCCTGACGGCAGCAGTGGTGTGCCCACGCCCAGGCCTGACACATCATGCTTGGGGAAAGGGCAGCAGGCTGTGTGCTGGAGCAGGGCACTGGCTGGCTGTCGGGTTTCCTACTGCTCTGTAGGCTGCTCATGCTGGAGTCCTGAGCTCCACCATGAGTCCCTTTGGGCTGCCGAGCAAGTGGATTTCCCAAGGGGCCCGTCGGCCTGCTCCACACAAGAGTTATAGGAACCGTAGAGCCCCAGCACAACAGTCAAGACCAGCATTGCTGCGGCCATCATCCAGATGACTTGCCAGTGCCGACAGAGTTTGGGATACGTGACTTGTAGGAAATGAACCAATTCTTCAAGTTTGCTGTCAAATGAAAAACATAGGTGGAGGGTTTAGTATATTGGGCACATATACGATGCCCAGAACTTCCATCTGGAATACTCTCCATGTTGTCTTGAGCCGTGGTTCTCAAACTCAGCTGTGCATAGAGTTGTTTGGCAGCAATTATTCAAAATACCCCAGGTCTACTGAATAAGAATCTCCAAAGGTATGGTCTAAGAAACTATAGTTTAAATTTTTTCCCCAGGTGATTTTGATGCCACCAGTCTATAGCCTGTATATTGGGAGAGTCTAGGCTAGAACACTCTACTTATTTGTGTGATCATTCATCCATTCGCACATGGCCTCATCTACTCATGAGATGGTCATTGATATCTGAACTCTCCCAAGCCCCAAGATAACAGGTTGGCTGACCCATTCTCCCATGCATCCAGACAGGACCAACAGCTTTTCTGCACTTAGTGGTATCAGCGATCAGTTCCGAGTTCTAACCTGTCCCCCGCCTCCATGTTCAGATGCATAATTTGTTGTCCTCAGTTCCACACCTGACTGTATCTAGAGTGGAAGGACTGTGATAAACTCCTAGAAGACTCTCAATGTCGAGTAATAAATTACTCGACAAGTAATTCAAGGAACCAGATCAACCTCAAGAGCTCACTTCAAACTGTCCCAGGGCCCTCCAGAGGACCCGTAGCCTCCAGCAACCTCTGGGTGACTTATTCCAGATGTTTTCTCAGCCCTATTCATCTTCATTCCCAAATAACCCCTCCTCCACTTTCTCTGCTCTCTCCACACTTTTCTCTTCCCTCTCAACTCTCTTTTCTCTCTTCCCTCCTTCCCTTTCATCCCTCCCCCTCTGTTGTTTGCCTGCTTCACTCCACTTTTCTCTCTTCCTCTTTTCCCAACTGCCTTTCAATTTTTCCACTCATTTTTGTGGCCCCTTGAAAAGACATTTGGTCAGATGGTCTGCTTTGAAGAGTCCATTCTTAGAGCTCTCTGGAGAAGCCTTGGACACATTCATTAAGCTAGAATTTCTTCCTGTTTCTAATCCCGGATCTATTTTTAAAAATAACAATGAGAATACTGAGGATCACCAAATGGAAGAGGTGAGAAAAGGGACATGAGGTCTTTCTGAAGATCCTGAGGCTCACACAGACACTGAAATATGCAGACCATTTGCTGAGAAGCAGAGAGCTCTAATTCAGAGAGTTAATAGCAGATTAGCTATTGTCTCTAATAGCAGAGAGCTAGGTGCCTGACAGTGGTAGAGACTCAACACATACTCTCCGTAGAAAGGGATCAGATGCTCAGAGTGCCTGCCTTGGATGCTAAAGCACTGGTTGGTTTCTCTTCCATGTGGGACCCGCTGATGATTGTTTCAGGAACAATTAAGCAAAGCAAAACAGTGAGTACATGAGCTGAGGTGAAAATCATTGGTTACTTTCACAACTGTTGGGGAGAGAGAATTTGGAAATGGAAGCTTAGTTTCTTTCAGCCCCATTTAGTTTCTTTAATTTCTATTCAGATACAACTGGATGCTAAGACACAGTCTTTCTTTTGGGCTGTATTTCTGTGCTCCAAAACAAGCTGCTGGAGCAGGGAGAATCCCACTCTCACCCCATCCTGAAGTGGGCTGGCAAAGGAGGAGGGCAAGATCTGGCTTCGTGACCCTTAGCTGGTTACCCACTTCCAGCCTACAAAAGCTGTTAGAAATGGAACTAGATTAGAAATAGAATTCCTTTGGAAATCAATTTTTGGTTGTTCTGAGGTCTACCTACTCCTCCATTGGGAAGGGTGAGGTTGCTGCCCCTTCACCTGGGCCTGGAGAGAGGGGCTTCGGAGATGCTGCTTGGTGAGCTTGATATGTTGCAATCTGGGGACACATTGAGTAGACTGTGTGTAACTCCCACCTGAGAGATGTGAAGAGTGAGAATCTTGCTGAACTGCTTGGTGGCATCAGAGCAGGGGGCCACGATACGGAAAACCATCCTCCCACCACTAGTGAATCAAAAGTGTATATTTCACCTTAACTGGATGTAGTCAGGAGAAGGAAGGCTGGCATGGGATGTCATAGACCCTGCCCGGAAATGCTACCTAGAAGCCGAGCGTGGAAGGTGTACTTCCAGCTGCCTAAGAACTGAGAGAAGGACTTTAAGTAGCTGGCCAGAAGAGCTGCATTCGACCTCACAAGGGGACCTGCAGTTGAGAGATCCTCAGAAATGGTATGAACATGTGTGAGCTGGGGGATAGGAGGGGTGCTTTTCTCTGAAGGTCCCATAAAACACCACACTGAACAAAATCAGAAGGTCAACCTTAAATGCCTGCTAAGGCCTGGAACCCGCTCACAAGAAGACCAGTCAGGTAATACCTTTCCTACCCTTAATCTCCATCCCCTTTCCCAACGTTAGCTCTGGAGAGGTCAGGCGCTGCATTAGCAAAGCTGGGGTGGAGGGCAGGAGTGACAGAGAGCAAGAAGTCAGCTCCGTCTCCACTATAGGCTTCCTTCCTGAAGCAGAGTGGAGCTGGAGGCCAGGAGGTATGGGGAGAAGTTCAGGCTTTTGACTATTTCAGGGAACTGGCCATTTTCATTACTGAAATGAGGTTATTCTTGGGACTTAAACTTGACCAGAGGACTTCTATTTTCTGAGAGTTATTGGAAGAGTAAAGGAGTCTGCCTAGTATCATCTTAACCCCAAAAAGCCAGTGTGAACAGACAGTGGGAGAAAAGACAACAGTTCCCTGTTGCATCTTATGAGTCTCACTTGTTCCATGCATTACCTAAATGTCAGAAGACTGTGTTCTGTGTCTTAATATGGTTAAGATATTGGGTTGATTCACCCAAAGTTCACTTAAGCTGATCCTCCAGAAAGTAATATTGACAACAGATTATATTATTACATATTATTATAATAGAGGAGAGATTCAGATAAAAAGACTCTAGTGTTTGATGTTGAATCTCTTAAATAAGGGGTCAGCCGCTGGGGTTAGCCCAGTGGTTTTAAAATGCACTAAGTAGGACATGGAACTTTTAATAACCTTAGACCTTGCTTGTTAATGAGATGCCAAAATTTCATGGGGGGAATTATGCTTGAGTACAGGTGCCTATAGGCAACTGTGTATGTAAGGGATTTGAGAATGAATGGATTGCCTGACACTGAACACAACAGCTCTCAGGGCTAGTCTGGTTTTGGTGACAGGTGAGGAAGGGACCCTGTAACTGTGGGTGGGCAGTATCTAGGATAGCAGTGTCTATCGTTATAGAGAATATGATGCCACACTGCTGGGCCTGAACAGGTGAAGCTACACCACGTGCTGAAGGTCGAGGACCCACCTCAGGGCTGTGCTGATGCCTGGTATCCACCACCTGAGGTACAGGCATGTTCATAAGACCAAGAAGTGAATCTGAGAGGGATCAGAAGTTGGGAAAGAAAGAGAACGAGGCCTTTCAGGATCAGCAGGACCAAGAGGATACTCTTGGACGATGGATGCAAAGGGCGGCCATTGCCATGTGCTACTGACCAGGAGCTGGACAGAGGGGAAGCCAGGCACAGGCTCACTTCCTCTGGGATTTCATGAAATGGGAGGGACAACCTCCCAAGATCAAATTAGTTAGATAAGGATTCCAGCCCTGTGCTTTGTAAACCAGACTGTTTATATTCCATGTACTCTACTCTCTCTGTTTAGTTCTCTTTTGTTCTTTCTCAGTGTTTGGAAGGGTTAGAAGTCCCAGCCTGTGTTTCTGTTTTGAAGGGAGACAAAGAAAGGGCTTGAAGTCCAGGCCTGGGCTTGACGGCATTAAAGGAGCGATGACAGTCTGGTGGCCTGGAAAACAAGAGCAGAGGACACCCAGGAGGGACAGAAGACCAAGAAGGATAGGAACCAGCCACTTGGAGTAGGGACTGTGCTTTCACTGTGAAAACTGGGCTTCTCTCCTTAGGGGAGGTGGTGTGCCCTTGCACAGGTTTGTTTCCAACAGTGAAGCCCTTTCTCCAGCTCTCCCCTTGAACACTGGGGTTGACTCATGCAGGCTGACACCTCTCACTCTGGTTGAATCTTCCACCAACTAGGCTCTCCTGGTCATTCCTATGTGTTTTGAAGCATGTCCATCTCACTTCTAATCCGCATTTTATTACCTTATTCATTGGGTGCATGTGATTTCCAGAGTCTGCCAGCAATGAGCCACAGACACATACCCTGTCCCAAAGGAAGCAGCTGATTTGATTAATTGATCATTGTTGGCTGAAGCCATCCTGGACCCCAAGGTAACCTGGGAGTCTAAAAACAATGATTTTGGTGAAGTGTTCCAAGTTTGCGGTAACTACATTTTAAAAAATCAAAATTCAAGACTTCTGGTTTGAATGTACTAACAGAGATAATAGGGCCAGATATAAGAAATTGGGGCCTTCTGTTAAAATCCAGGACGTCGATATGTCGCTAAATCCATAGGGCACAGGTAGGGCAAGATGCAGGATCTACATTACCTTTATCTACTGTTACATATATCTTTCATGATTTAGTGGAAAATGCACTTGAAATATAAAGTATATTAAAAAGGAAAAATCCAAGTATTTCCAAACCAAAGTGGAGACAATGTCCAGGCGACCAAACTTGTTTGATCACCATGGAAGGAACCTGTTGTACATTTCCTTTGCCACAAAGTTGAGTTCATCCCCTACCTCCCTGTGTTCTCTCTGTCCCAGCTCCCCTCTAGGGCTTCAGGCCAACTTCCTTGAACTTGGCTCTTTCATGGGAATGGTTGGGCAATGAGCTAACTGTGGTCCCTTGCATTTTCTCAGCTCCTGAGAACTGCTGGTTGCTGCCGGCCCAGCCCTTGACAACCTCTGACCCCTCAGCTCTTGCAAACGTCCTCTTATTAACTATTTGAGCTCTTTGGGATTTCCTTTGCCTCCTCCTCCAACATGAGTGCCCTCTTGGTTTCTGTTGGCTGCTCACTTGGGCCCTAGACCCACAACTGCCCTGGACTGGCACCTCCAGGGATGTTGTGCAATGAAATGAATTGGGACCCATTTCAGCAATGGCGAGGGCTCCAACCTGCTTCTCTGCTCCTTTTCCTCTTCCTCGGCTTCTTCTGCCTCTTCAGCTTCCTCAGGGCTCTCGGTCTTCTGCTCTTCTTCCTCCTTCAGGTCTTGAAGCTCCTTGGTCTTCTTTAGACCTTCCTGGTATCTGGGAGGCAACAACAAACAATTGAGTCTGGAAAGGCCAGGGGCGGAGCATCCTTTCCTGAGTTGCTAGAGGAGGCACTGAGCATCTCTGATGATTACACACTCACTTCCTGTGGTTCCACACAATAGGAAAAAGCTGGGAAGCTCCACCGCATCCTATGGTGGCTCCTGTCAGGATGATTTCCCCTCACCCCTTGGCCATTCTTCCTGTTTATGTGAAAGTGTGACAAAAGAGACAGGGAAAAAATATGGGTGCAGAGTCTCCTGGCTGGATTCTTCTACAAACCATTTGGGAGGGCTAAGGACTGCATGCTAAGGACTGTGTGGCCTTGGAGCCTCAGCTCCTCCCCTGTAAAAAGGAGAGGCTGGCACTCATTGCACGGATGTTGGAACATTTTGAGGAAGTGCCAGGCATACGGCTTGACCTAGGGAAGGTGACACCTGTCACACAGGCTTGTTGGGAAGCTTTGTGAAAGTGAAAGGCACACAGGTTCACAGTAAATGTTCACAAAGCTGATGGAAGCATTCTAAGTACAGAGGACAGGTGTGGGTGAAAAGACAGGCTTGCCAAGGGAAACCCTCTGACTTCCTTCTCCCAGGTTTAATATCACCCTGAACATACTTTTTGCTTGTCCTACAGCTGAGTGTTTAAGGCTAGCACAGTTGGGTTGGGGCAACCCCACCACGGTGCAGGTGGCCACCACACCAAAGCCCACAGGTCCCACATCAGAGGGAAGCTGTATCTCCCTCAGGAGCTACTGGGAAAGCAGCTCAGGATGTGGTACCTGGTCAGAGGTACTTCTCTACCTGGCTCAGCTGGGGCCTTGCTCAGTGTTCTGCCTCATCAGTGACTGACAACGAGCCAAAAGTGCTATTGAAGCTCAATTAGAGAAGGGGGCGGCTGGAAGTTGAGAGGGCTCCTTTGACAGGAAGAAGGGATGGCTGAGGCAGGTCCAGGAAGTGGGGCTGCAGCTGCTCCTGGGCACTGCTGGCAGTGGCGTGACTGCTCTGGGCATGTGTCAGGAAGCCTCAGGCACCACCAAGAGGAACCCACCCAGGGCCCCTGATTTCCAGATCATTCTGGTGGCTTTCTGCCTAAAAAAGAGGGCAGCCTAGTTATTATTTACCACACCCTCTTGCCTCGTTTCCTCCTGTCTTTCCTGTGGAACAGTACTGCTCTTTCCTATGTAGTTCCTTACTCAGGCAAGGAGGTCCCAGGGCCACGGGTTGCTTCCCTAAATCCTCTCAGAGACAGGAAAGGCCCGTGGGAAGGTATCTTTTGAGCAATGCCAGGTGACCTCAGGGCTGCTGAAGGCTGACTCACCCCTTCTTGTATGCTTCTTCCTCCATCCTGGCCTTGGTCTCCTGGCTAAACCCCTCCAGGCAGCTTGGAGTTGGCACGGAAGCAGAGGCCTCACAATCCAGGTCCCCGTTTGTCTTCCCACTAGCAAGAAGAAGGAAGTACAGGGTGTCCTTTCAGGGACAGATGGAACTTCTGAAAACCAAACCATGTCTTTGGTCTGTTCCTGGCCGGAAGTGAGGAAACTCATTCTGGATTGAATTTATTTCAATCTTTCTACCTTAAGATTTTATAAAGGCCTTAGTCCATGAATCCTCCTTAGGCCCCCAGACATCAAGTACTGCACCAGCTTGCCTTTTTCCTCCTGCTCTCAAATCCACTTTTATTCTTATTGCAGGAGATGCTCTGAGTGGACAGACAGATATTGGGAGCTCCAGGGCACTAAGAGGAGGAAGATGGAGGTGGACCAAATGTTCAGAGTCATCCCATCCCTGTAGTCCATCTTCTGCTTCATTCATGCAAATATCTACCCAGTGCTAAGTCACAGGCACCTTGTAATATGCTGGGGATACATTAGAAAACAAAAGAAAGGTCTTTGCCAACACGGAGCACAGCAGGAGACAATGCCCCAAAAAGGAAAGAAAAAATATGAAATTAATTACAAACTGTGATAACTTTTATGAGAGAAATAAACTCTGTGCAATGACAGAAAATAATGAGGAGAGAATCTGCTTAGATTGAGTGGCCAGAAAAGGCCTCTCAGAGATGGAGTAACTGAAGCACAGACCTGAAAGATGAGAAGTCAGCCACATCTATAGCAGAGGGAAGATCCTCCCAGGTAGAGGATGCAGGATGTGTGAACACCTCGGGATACAAAAGATGTGGAGATGTTTGAGGAACTGAAGAGGAGCAATGAGGTAAGGGTTAACTTCTGCACAAGATTTTTGATGCCTGTGAGGTATCCAGGTGGAGATGTCAAGTTGATAGTTGGATATACCAAAGTGAGTGAGAGAAGAGCTCTAGGCTGGAGATATTCAGAATATAGATGGTATTTAAAGCCAGGGGAATGGATAAGACTGTCTGGGGACATAGTATGAAGAAAGATGAGAAGAGGACCCAGGACCAAGCCACAGGCATCTCTGTCCTTAGCTCAGGTGGAGAAGGAGGAGCCTGTGGAGGAGCTGAGAAGTAGCAGCCACAGAGGTAAGAGGAGAACCCGGAGAGCATGGAGTCCTGGGAGCTGAGAGACTGTAAGCAGCTCTTTGCAGGAAACCGCCCTCAGCAGGAAGCCCATTTTCTTGTCACTTTAGCAAAGCTATATTGTAACTAACTTTTTTTTCCTGTGACGATTTTTTTTTTGGAATAACATTTTTTACAATGTTGTGTTCATTTCCGCTGTAGAGCAAAGTGAATCAGCTATATGTATACATATATCCCCTCCTTTTTGGATTTCCTTCCCATTTAGGTCACCACAGAGCACTGAGTAGAGTTCCTTGTGCTATACAGTAGGTTCTCATTAGTTATCTATTTTATACATAGTAGTGTATATATGTCAATCCCAATCTCCCAGTTCATCCCACCACCCCACCTTCCCCCCTTGGTGTCCATACGTTTGTTCTCTCAAATAGGTTCATCCGTACCATTTTTCTAGATTCCACATATGTGCATTAATATATGATATTTGTTTTTCTCTTTCAGACTTACTTCACTCTGTATGACAGTCTCTAGGTCCATCCATGTCTCTGCATATGGCACAGTTTCATTCCTTCTTATGGCTGAGTAATGTTCCATCGTATATATGTACCACATCTTCTTTATCCATTCCTCTGTTGATGGACATTTAGGTTGCTTCCATATCCTGTCTATTGCAAATAGTGCTGCAATGAACACTGGGGTGCATGTATCTCTTGGAATTACGGTTTTCTCTGAGTATATGCCCAGGAGTGGGATTGCTGGGTCATATGGTAGTTCTATTTTTAGTTTTTTAAGGAACCTCCATACTGTTCTCCATAGTGGCTGTATCAATTTACATTCTCACCTAGGATGTAAGAGGGTTCCCTTTTCTTCACATCCTCTCCAGCATTTACTGTTTGTAGACTTTTTGATGATGGCCATCCTGACTGGTGTGAGGTGATACCTCATTGTAGTTTTGATTTGCATTTCTCTAATAATTAGTGATGTCGAGCATCTTCTCATGTGCCTCTTGGCCATCTGTGTGTCTTCTTTGGAGAAATGCCTATTTAGGTCTTCTGCCCATTTTTGGATTGGGTTGTTTGTTTTTTGATATTGAGCTGCGTGAGCTGCTGGTATATTTTGGAGATTAATCCTTTGCCAGTTGCTTCCTTTGCAAATATTTTCTCCCATTCTGAGGATTGTCTTTTCGTCTTGTTTGTGGTTTCCTTTGCTGTGCAAAAGATTTTAAGTTTCATTAGGTCCCATTTGTTTATTTTTATTTTCATTACTCTAGGAGGTGGGTCAAAAAAGATCTTGCTGCGATTTATGTCAAAGAGTGTTTTGCCTATGTTTTCCTCTAAGAGTTTTATAGTGTCCAGCCTTACATTTAGGTCTTTAATCCATTTTGAGTTTATTTTTGTGTATGCTGTTAGGGAGTGTTCTAATTTCATTCTTTTACATGTAGCTGTCCAGTTTTCCCAGTGCCACTTATTGAAGGGACTGTCTTTTCTCCATTGTTTATTCTTGCCTCCTTTGTCATTGATTAGGTGACCATAGGTGCATGGGTTTATCTCTGGACTTTCTATCCTGTTCCATTGATCTATATTTCTGTTTTTGTGCCAGTACCATACTGTCTTGATTACTGTAGCTTTGGAGTATAGTCTGAAGTCAGGGAACCTGATTCCTCCAGCTTCATTTTTCTTTCTCAAGATTGTTTTCACTATTCAGGGTCTTTTGTGTTTCCATACAAAAGGTAAAATTTTTTGTTCTAATTCTGTGAAAAATATCCTTGGTAATTTGATAGGGATTGCATTGAATCTGTAGATTGCTTTGGGTAGTATAGTTATTTTCACAATATTGATTCTTCCGATCCAAGAACATGGTATATCTCTCCATCTGTTTGTGTCATCTTTGATTTCTTTCATCAGTAACTTATAGTTTTCTGAGTACAGGTCTCTTACCCCTTTTAAGTCAGGCACCCCCATGCTCTACTCATCTCCAGCTCACACACACCTTTCAAATCTTTTGATTACACGATACCTTGACTAACTTGTTGGTTCTTTCCGTAGATCAAAGAGGTAGAAGTGAAGAATAAGTAATTAACAGATGACCAGATCTCTTCCCTAGCTTCCCCTTCAGTAATCTCCCAAACAAACAGTGTGGTCAAACTGTGTGAACAAGATAACATCTAGAGTGAATGAGCCTGCATGCAGTGGGGGGATGGTGACCACTCTGATCCCCATCCCAATGACTAACTGAGATTACTTCCCTCCTTCCCTTTAAAAGTTTCATGGCTGAGCAGAATCTTTGGAGGTGGTTTTTGGGGACACTGAGTCCACCATCTCCCCAGATTGCCAGCATTCTGATTAAAGGCACCTTTCCTTTCTACTATTTGTGAGTAGTGATTTTATAAGCAGCGCGCAGTGGGACCCCCATTTGATAACAAAAGGAGAGCGTGTCAAGGAGGGAGCATTAAGTGTGTCACGCACACACTTTTGAGAGCCCAAGTCAGATGAGTACAGAAGAGGCAACTATTGGATTGGATAACATGGAGGTCAAGAGGAGCTTTGGTTACATGGTAGAAGCAAAGACAGATTGGAACGGGCTGAGGGAAGAATGGGAGGTGAGAAAGGGGAAGACGTAGACAGAAATTTGACAAGGACAGGGAATAGAAGACTGTGTCAGGGGAACACGTAGCTGAAAAAGTGGGTCAAGGGATGAAAGCACATTTGAATGTGGATAGAAATGATCCAGTAGAGGGGATGAGAGAAAGGGGAGGACCAAAGGAATAAATTCTTTGAAAAAAGAAAGTAGGGACAGACCTTAGAAAGGTGGAGAAACTTCTCCTTGGTCATAACAAAGGCAGGAAGGAAATGAAGATGGTGAGCTCGGAGTTTGGCAAAGGAAGATGAGAGGGATCCTCCTATCTGATAGCTTAAATTTTCTCTATAAAATGGAAGACAAGGTCATCTGCTAAAAGTGAGAGGTAGGGAGGTCTAGGAAGGCTTGAAGAGGGAAGAGCAGGTGTAAGAATCATGGGGTGGAGGTGGGGGGACAAACGTGCTAGAAGATCATAGTTGGATGGCTGACGGTGCTGGGAGCCTATTTGAGGTAGGAAATCATGAGTTTAAAGGAAGTATCCTAATGGCCATGCCTTCTCTATAAATCCTGCAGCTTACCTAGGTGTCTGGAATCCCAATGGGAGTCTTGTCATGGAGGAGCCCTCGAACAAGGCAGAACAGCGAGCAGAGCTTTTCAGCCAGGACTCTGAAAGATCACAGCTGTCACCCTCCCTGACCTCTCAGACAGGCTTTATGAGTGAGTCTCCTCATTCTTGGCATCAGTTACCCATGTCTTAGTTTCCCTCAGACCTTGTAAAATTTACATTTCATCAGGCTGGAAACCAAAACCCATTGTGAACAAGAAAGATAACGCTCTAAAAATATCAGCTATTCATAACATTTCTCCTTTTTAAAATTACATTATCCACTCCCTTCCATGCGATCTTTGCCTAATGTGCAGTTTCCTATTTGACCTAATGACTAGAACAAGAGCAGAAAAATACAGCTACAGCCAAGGGTAGGGAAAGCAATTATTTTATGAAATATGGTAGGGTGTAAAATGTTTACTGTTATTTCCTGACCCTTAGACTGAGTTTATAGTTTCTTAAATATCTTCTCGAACTATCTGGAATTTTCTCCCTATGCATTTTAAAGACTCTGTTCAAATACCTTTTCCTTTGTGGAACTGTTGTTAATGTTTTCCTCTGTCTCACACCCTCTGGTTAAAGTTGATCTCTCTCTCCCTTTATACCCTCATTGCACCTCTTTTATAGCATAACTTGGAGCTAGGGAGCTTTTATGTTTTATACACATGTCCATCCCTCCATATGACTGTGATTGCAGGGAGACAGACTGTGTTTCAGTTTGAATGGTGCTTGGTACATAGTAAGTGCCTTTAATTGTTTGCTGAGTTGTATTGACTTCACCGTGGCTCATCTCATCCCTGCCCATTAATCTTACAAAATGGGCAGGTCCTCTATGTAAATGACTATTTCCTGAGAACTCAGTGCTTGGGCTGAGCTGAAGGAATCCCTATGCATGCCTATAAACGTGGAGCTGAGCACAGCTTGTGCCCACCTAAGGACTTCTGGGCCAGACACTCATGGATCTTGGCATCTATTCCTAGCCCATAATCTTGTATGCTTTCTTTTGGGGATGATTAATTAGAATGAGGCTCATTGTTCTCTCATGTCCACTGGGTCAAAAACATTTGTCACTGTGCTCAGCTCTCAGTAACCTGAGGGGCTGTTTAATCAAAATGTGTTGTGTGACCTGCAGATATAGTAGAGTCTATTTTTTCCACAGAGTCTATTTTTTCAATATTTGAAAGTGTCTCCAATCCTTTCCAATGGACAGATCTTACCTTCTCGGGCTCACCTAGGTCTCTAAGCCACCCCCACTGCCAAGGCTCCCTCAGACAAGCCCAGCCCGGGGGACCTGAGCTACAATAGCTTCCTTAATCTCTGTTACTCAATCCCGGGTTTCTGGGGTCCACTACTAGTTGATTGAGGGCTAATCCATTCCAGAATACTATCAGCAGAAGGGAGTTGTTTACTGTATATATTTAATGTCATATAATGTCAAGATAAATTTAAGCAATTTATCTTGAGGGCTCCAAAAGTGTACCAAATGGTTATTTTACAAATTATAGTGAAAATTTGCTCTGTGATATAGCAGTATAATGGCCCCCTTATGAAACCAGCCCTGTGCACCATCCACATCTATGATGGTGCTGATCCCTCACTGAATGGCTCTGTGTACACCCTCTGCTCCCATCCACTCTGCCCTCCACTCCACACCCAGGCAGTCACCAGGTTCTTTCACAATAGCTCACAGGAGCTTTTTCAAAACTTGCTCTTAAATCCACTCTCTTCTCACCAGTCACACTGAACTTCTTTCTGTTCTTCCAGTTGAGGGTCTATTAAGAGGTTAAGCACATGAATTCTGCTATCTACTAGCTGTGTAACTTCAGGCAAGTGATGATTTCACTGAGTTTCAGATTCCTCATCTATAAAATAAAGATATTAATAGTATACCTGCCTCATGGTATTATTTTAAGGATTAAATGAGATCATTAATGTAAAGCAATTAGAACAGCATTTGGCAAAAAGTAAGCATGTAATAAATAATAAGTATTGTAAGCATGTGATAAATCATCAGTAGTGTTCCTTGACTACTCCATACTTTCTTGCCTTAGAGCATGGAATGTTGTTAACTTCCTATTCACCTGGTTAACTATATAACCTTCATGTTTCACTTTTAAAGTAAATTCCTCGAGGAAACATTTTCTAAGCCTCCGTCCCCCCACCTCCATACCAAAACTGGGTTGAGTGATCATTTTCTTGTGTCTTATTCCCTTGGTAACCTGTACTTCCTTCTGATATCACCCATCACATTGTATTACAATAGGCTGTTTCCCATCTGTCTTTCCCATTATACTGTGAGCTCCTTGGGTGCATTCTAGGTGCCTGGCTCTTGGTTATTAATTGTTGAAGGAATGAAAAATGAAAGACTATGAATAAATAGCTTTTTCTACTTATGAAACTGTTCTTGAGCCTTGTTCTATTTTAATCTTTAATACTAATTTTAAATATCACTCTCTATATTTTTCTCTGAATCTACAGGTTCCTAGACCCTTGTTGAGGTGAAGAACAGGTTACTATGAAGTGACCTGCAAGAACAAGGTTCAGAATTCTCTCAAGTCATATTGGGAGTGCAGTCTGCGGTTAGGTATTTGCTTGTGAAGTATCCACAGGCAGTATGATCTTCTCATCATCTTTCATGTGTTTAGCCAATTCCCTACCTGCTTAGTCACTGTATGCTTAGGGAAATGTGAGATCATTTAAATACAGCAATCTAGAAAGCAATGCATATTAACACATAATGCATTATTTCTCTTTAACAGTGTGGAAAAGGTGGCTAGAATCAACTGTATTTCTGTTAGAATGAAGATACGAATTCATTTTCACTCACAGATTGTCTCATTGTCAGCCCCTTGGCAATCAATATTTCCAGTTCTATAAATTTAGATGAAAATTACTTAGCATCTTTTAGAAATCCAGAGGGGGAAGCTGTTGTTAGTCTGAATCCCTCCTCCTTTGAACATCCCCTCCCCTTTTTGCAGCCGTCTTTATAGGCTGGGTATATTCCCAACAGGCAAGTCAACTACAGCATGGGTAATGTATCATGGTGGTCTCTCTGAATAGCCCATAAGAATGAGCAGCAGACAGCTTCTTGCTTGATTTGCCTGAATCCTCACTCTGTCCCTCTCTCTCCTGGTTCTAAAGCCCTGGAATGGTGCTGCCACCATTGATCCTCATTCATTGCCACTCCTGATTCAGGGCTGCTGCCTGCTGTCCCCAATTTTGCACCTCACTTGCTCCTACCAAGGATAGTTCAGGTACTTGATGACCTCCACTGCCTCAGATGGAAGCTCTCAGCAGGCCTGAGCATTCGTTCTACAGAGTCCAGGTCCTGCCCCATCATGAGAGTCTGTTGGGGAGAGAGGGGACATAGATTTTCTGCCTTGACCTGCTCTGCAGGTCGACAGTTAGGAATGGAGCCTTGTTGGGAAAAAGGGGTTGGTGTGTCCAAAGGCAGGACTGGAAGGGAGAATTTCAGTGTGCTTCTCACGCAGGGCATCAGATGGCCATTTCTGGAGAAATTCAGAGACCATGGACTAGACACTATGACTTTAGGGACTTGGTAAAATTCTGTAGCCTCGGTTACTTCCACGTGGTTGTTAGTTTGTCACCCCTGTACAATGTCCCTGTAGTGATCGAGAAAACAAGGAAACAAAGAAACAAACAAAAGCACCCTACACAACATGAAGAACTTGTTAGCTTTCTTGGGGTGAGGTGGCAAAGTGAGGAATTGCCTCGCAAACGTCAAGATTAATGGGGGGAGAGTCACTGAACGATAGGTTGGTGGTTGCATGTTCTGAGAGCTGAGGAAAACAGGCTGAGTCTGGGGGTGGGGAGCTGGGAGTTTGTCTGTACTAAAAAAGGGGCCCAACACAGACATTCCTTGCCAGGTCAAGCAAAACTATTCTAACATCAATGAAAAATGAAGGACTAAAGCTGTCTCAAGGCAAGGAAGAAGGAAGAATAGAGGTGTATGTTTTACCAAATGAGGAAAGACACATGGGGAAAGTTCTGAGAGGTGGCAGCTGTGATCCAGATGTTTTCCAGCAAGCAAATGAAAGAACTGGAAAAGCAAGTTATAAACTCTTCTGAGTATGTAGAAATAGCCTGTCTTGCTTTGGCTGAGGATAAAAAGACCTGCAAATTGCATAGGTGCCTAGAAAAGTCAGGGTAGCAGACACTGTTTGTTGCGAATTCAATACTCACTCTCCCTCCTACTTCCTAAAAGCAACGTGATTTTGCTCATGAATTTACTCTTCTTCATGAAGCCATTTTGGTCAATGGGAAGCTGACATGCTCTTCCCATCTCTAGGGCATAGTTTAAGCCCATGATGACAATCTCATTCCTAAAGCCTGTGATTGGTTCAGAAAGGGAGCGTGTTCCAAATTTGCTAACAAGATAAGAAGGAAGACTGAAAAAAGATTCCTGAGTTCATTCCTAAGAAAGAAACATGGAAAGAGATAGTCCCTTTCTTCCTCTAGATGTTGTCACATCTGGATGAAATACCTGGAAGTAGTAGCCATTTGCCATAAACCTGCTGATGAAGTCAACATACAAAGTGGGCAGAGAAAAGGAAATTGTAGAGGTTGAGCTGGGGCCTTGCTGTACCACATCTGGAAAAGCCTCATCTGTGGACCTACTATTTAAACCCCTTTGAGTTGGGGCTTTCTTGTATCTGTAGCCCAAAGGATCCCATTGAATAAAGAAGGCTTCTGTCCCCTCTGGGCTCTTCTGGGACTGAGGCACACTTGGACTCAGCTGCAGCATCTTCCTGGTCCAGGAATTTCGCAAACTCGGTCTGAAATCTTTGTGGGTCTCAGAGTCCCATTCATTTCCCCTAGAACTTAATTCGCTTTCCATCGCATTTTGGGGTGAGGTTGGGAGGAAAGGTGAGTTGGGGAAATTTTCCTCAGAGATCCCCAAAGTTAAGAGGAAAAGGGACATACTTACTTTTCCAAAAGTGCAGGCAGTGCTGAGGTGACAGGTGGGTTGCCTTTCCCATTGGGTGATTCTGACTGAATGGAAAACAGGAGACAGAGAATTGAGGATCAGCTAGGAAGGAAGAAGCCAGGGCCGACAGGTCTCCGATGATGCTGGGGAGGGGTTGCTGCTGCCCCTCTTTCCCCTTCCCCCTCCCCAAGCTTTCTAATCTGTATCTGAGCCCAGGCACTGGCCCTTCCTCAGGCCTCCTCTGCCCTCCTTTCCTGGGTGTTCTTTCCCTCTGGAGCACAGGCAATGTGCACATTTTCCTTCTCTCTTCCAAGTTTCCTTGAATAAGGGAAAGAGTTTACATCTTGAGGCTCCATTCTGGAAGGGAGCCATCGGTTTCTCTCTATTCCCTGTTTACTGACTTGGACTAAATACCAGGGAAGCTCCTACCAAATGCAGGTCCCAAGGCCCCTGGGATGGATTCACACAAGCCCATCACTGCCCTCGAGATGCAGTTCCAAGCACAACGCTCAGGAGATACCTGCCATTACTAAAAGCTCAAGGCATCAGAAATTTCTTTATAATAAATTCCCCAGGAATACCACGTTGTTTTGCTGCAATGGATTTGGTTTAAGCAATGGCTTTCAACTCTGCCTGTATGTTAGAATCGCCTGGGGGATATTTTCTTAAAGTACTGATCCAATCCACAATCTTAGGTTGGGGCCTAGGCATTGAATGTTTTAGAAGTACCCTATGTGATTTTAATGGATAGCCCTGATTGCTAACCCCTAGTCTAAAGGAATATATATATATTTGGAAGCCACATTATACATTTAGTATAGAATGGGAAATAGTCCCTGTTAAAACCACTAACTAGTTCTCCTAAGAGTTTTAGGTAAGATTAACCAGATTCACAAAGTTCTGGAATCTAGAAAATATTTTGTTTATAGGAATAGCCTTTGTTTTTAAAAAAAATTGAAGTGGATTTTTTTTTCTGATTATAAGTAATACATTCTTACTCTAGAAGTATAAAGAGGCATCAAGAAAATTAAAATCACCTGTGATTTTACCATTGCCCAGAGATAACCATTATTAGTAGTTTTACTTACATTCTTCCAGAATTTTCTGCTTACACACAGAAAAACACTCTTAAACTACAAAACAGAGTTATGCTGTATATACTGGGGTTTTGCTTTTTGTTAATAATAAATTATGGACTTTTTTCATGTCGATAAATAAAATTTTATATTTTAATCATATATTTAGCAGCTGCATAGAAACCCCTTATTGAGCTTTTCATAATTTATTAAACCAATCTCTTACTAATGGGAATTCTGGCTATTTCCAATTTTTCAATGTTGTAAACAACGCTGTAATGAATCAAAGCAGGGTAACATTGAGTTTAAGAACTCAGGCTCTGGAATCAGAGGGCCTAGGGTTCAAAGCTCAGCTTACCAAGTACTCCATAATGCAATCTTCAGCTGCTTAAACCCACTGCAGAGTGGAGGGTTCTGGTTTAAGCATGAAAAGACACACGCTTTGCAAGGAACACTCTCTGAGCTGCCAGCACCTTGCTCAAGGACACTGAGTCTTCTCAGGGCAGTACAAGACCTGGGGCCTGGTCTATACTGAGGCTTCTGAACCCATAGCCCAGAATCTGTGCTGGGAATTTCCTCACTTTGTTGACCCTACCCCATCCAGGTCACCCCCATAGTTGTGAGCCTGAGGCCCAGGAGGCAAGCATTATCATACTCACCAGGGCTGGTAAGGAGGGGATGGGAGATGAGCTGGGTGACTGGCCAGGCAGGTTCAGGATATTAAACTTGGGCACCACGGCAACGCTGACCCTCCGGCGGGGCATGTTCTGTGGGAAGAGAAGGGATCAGGCCTACTGTCATGGAGGGGGCAGCACCCAAAGTTCAGAAAGGCCTGGGAAATGCCTACTAATTCCAAATGCTGTGTTCAATGGATATCCTGGTTTTAGGGTAGTGATGGTGCTGGGGGTTGGTGTAGAGAGAGTGGCCAAAATTAACAAATTTTTTTATTAGTGATGAGTGATTTCTCAACATGTTCTGATTTTAATTTCTCAGATCCTGAAGAGATGGAACAGAAATGACGCCCAGTCATTGGACAGTGTATGAAACCCTGGATAGTGTATGAAAATGATCTATGGCAATACCAAAGTTTGTGCATCATTTCATGTTCATTAAAGAGATGGTGCAGTCCTGGAAGCCACGAGCAAGGGAAGGTTGGAGGATGAGCTAGCAAGGTTCGGAAGCTGAGTGAGAACCTGTGGATCCAAGAATGACTGATTTCCTGGCTGACTGTGGAAACTTCTGTCTTTCTTTCCCCAGTATTCCTTGAACATGCATACCTTTCCCAGCGAGAGGGACATGGACCGCGCTGTGCGAGGGACCCCATCTTCTGCAGCAGGAGGGAACAGAGAAGAACCCAGGTTAGTTTTCAGAGTAGGCTCCAGCAGGAAGCAGATAGCAGAAACTAAGCCAAGGTATCTATGGGCCAGAACTGACCCTCAAGGGATGTCCCAAGGGCCTAGGTGCAGAGGTCACTGAATTTGACACTTGACCTTTTGAGACAATCATCTGCAGAGTGGGTTTTTTTGGGGGACACAGCCTTCATCCTAACTCCTCTGGGCACTATGAGAATCCCTAGTCTTGCACCTCTGGTCTCCACCTCACACCACCACACGGTCTCTGGGTTATGCCGTGGAGAGTATGTGAAGATTCCTCGTAGCAATCCAGGGCTTATTGGGTCATTTCTTGCTCATTCAAGGAATGTACAGTCACAGAAATTATGGGCAAGGAAGGTGTGGTGTCAATAAAAAATGGAAACTTGTTGACAACAGTAATTTCAATATGTCATCTACAAAATAATTCAGAACAAAAGAAACTAGCACCCCTGGATTTTCTTCTCCTTAGTACATATATTAAGTGATATGTAAAATATGTAAAATTCATGTAAAATATTTAGCACCACACCTGGATAATACTACCACTAGAAAACACCAGTATGTGTAGAGAAAGGTTTTTGACAGCTCAATTCAGTTTGATTCAGTTTGACCAACACCATCTAGTCTGTATAGCTGTCTATTCCTCATATTCATGTATTTTAGGTGTTTCTCTTGAAAAGCACATAACTAACACTTTTTCTTAATCTAATCTGAGGTTTTCTATTAACCAACAAGTCTAAGTTGTTTATATTTCTTGTGATTGATATATTTCTACCATCTCATTTTGTAGTTTATATTTGCTTCATTAATTGAATTTTTTCTAACCTTCTCTCCCCCCAAATTGGTTTGGAATTTATATATTTTAGTTGTAATCTTTAGTGTGCCCCCTTAAACTTTTAACATGTTACATGACATTAGATTTTAAATGAATCAAGATCTCTATCCTTTTCTTGAATCAACCTTAAAAAAATGATCATGCCTTTGAACTTAAATTATATTGTTTTTCAGTATTTTTAAAATTAATTAATTAATTAAAATTTATTTTTGGCTGCCTTGGGTCTTCGTTGCTGCGCACGGGCTTTCTCTAGTAGAGGCGAGTGGGGGGCTATTCTTCATTGCAGTGAGCGGGCTTCTCATTGCGGTGGCTTCTCTTGTTGTGGAGCATGGGCTCTAGGTGCACGGGCTTCAGTAGCTGTGGCACGCGGGCTCAGTAGTTGTGGCACATGGGCTCAGTAGTTTTGGCTCATGGGCTCTAGAGCACAGGCTCAGTAGTTGTGGCGCACAGGCTTAGTTGCTCCACAGCATGTGGGATCTTCCCCGACCAGGGCTCAAACCCATGTCCCCTGCATTGGCAGGCGGATTCTTAACCACTGTGCCACAAGGGAAGTCCCTGTTTTTCAGTATTTTTATTTCACTTTGTTTTTGAAATCCCAAATTATGATGATTGTTGTTTTACACAGTGAATGCTTATTTAGATTTACCCACATGTTTACAAATGTCTTTGATCACCATCCCTTCTTGCTTCTGACTTTCTTTTGATCTCAATTTTATTTTTCCCCAAGTACATCCTTTAGTTGTTCTCTTAGCAAGGATCTGTGAGAGGTAACCTTTCTCAGTTGTTGCCATAAAATGTTTTTACAAAGCCCGCAAGCTTGCATGATAGTTTACTTGGTAGTATTATCTCCAGGTTGACAGTTATTTTCTCTCAGCTCTTTGGACACTACTTCATTGTCTCCTGGTACTATTATTGGTCTTGGAAATTGCCATTCCTTTGTGAATAATCCGTCTTCTCTCTCTGGTTATTTTTAAGAACTGCACTCTGTCCTTGGGGTTCTAAAGTTTCTCTCTGATGTGTTTTTGTTTCTTTTGCTTGGGAGTCTCTGTACTTCCTAAATGCAAGGATTCATGTCTTTCTTTAGTTTTGGAAAATTCTCAGATCCTGGGAAATTCCTTTGAATATTTTCCCTCCCTTATTCTCTCATTATGGATCTCCTAATAAAAGTATTTTGAAGTTTCTCATTCTATATCTCGTATCACATTTCTTTCATATTTAAATTAATTTATCCCTCTGAACTGAATTTTGGGTGACTTCTTCAAATCTGTTTTCTGGTTGACAAATTTTTTCCTCAACTGTTCCTAATCTGCTGTAAATGTTGTTCCAATCAGGATAAGCTAGGCTATGCTACAATAATAAACAACCCCAAAGCCTTAGTGGGTTATAACAACTAAGATTTATTTCTTGCTTTTGCTACATGTCCATTTGCTTATGAGTTGGCAGCAGGCTCTGCCCTGCATCCCCTCACTCAAGACTCAGGCTGATGGAGCTTCTACTATTTTGGAGCAGTGATGGTTGTCATGTCTGGACAAAGAAACATAGGGCAAATGGCACACTAGTTCTTACGGACCTCAGCTCAAGTGCGACACATGTCCCTCCACTGACATTTAATGCCAAATCACATGGCCTCACCTAATTTCAAGGGGATGGAGAAGAAGTGTGCCCATCTGAATGGGCACATTCAGGAAGAGGAGATTTGAATATTGAGGAATAGCTTCAATTCTAATAACTACCACTCCTAAACAACTGAGTTTTTAATTTCCACGCCTCTATTCCTCATTTCTAGGATTCTATTTTATTCTTTTTTTGATGGTTGTATTCTTCTATTCTCATATTTCTGATTTGTTCTTTTATGCCTTTAATAATTTTACACATATCGTTAAAAAATGTATCAGATTGTTTTATTATCTGCTATCTTTATCATATAATCCTGTGGTTTGGGTGTCTGATGATTCCTGCTTGTGGTACATTGTTTTCCTAGTTTATAATTCTATATTGTAAACTCATCTTCTGTGAAGCTTTACTTAGAGGATCCTGTGTCTCCTGGGCACAGGGTGTGTCTCTCCAGAGTGATTTATGTTTGTTTCCAGCAGTGTTCCTAGCAGCACCATTGTGATGTTCTTTTCAGAATCTCTGCATATTGCATCATCACTTTTGTTATGGCATGTACTTTGTGGGCATGCACTTTTCCTATGAGGAAGGAGAAAGTGTTTTTTTCTTACTAGAGCCCAGGGTGAAACAGATAAACTTCCTTGATTTGTTCCATTGTGAGTTGGTGAGTGTTCCACAGATGCAGTCCTCGGAAAGTCTTAACTTTCTATGGGAGGCTCAGAGTCAACTCTCTGCCTTGGGTGTCCGAGGCCTCATCTCAGATTGCGTGTGAGTGCAAAAGCCCAGAGCCCAGATAGCTGAGGCTGACTCTATCCTCAAGGAAAGCTGCAGGGTCAGCTTGGTTTCAGTTCTCTTTTCTTTTCTTGTATCTGAGTATTTCAATTTCTTTTCCTGTGGATTCAGCTATTCTTTTTTTTTTTTTTTTTTTTTTTTGCGGTATGTGGGCCTCTCACTGTTGTGGCCTCTCCCGGTGCGGAGCACAGGCTCCGGACGCGCAGGCTCAGCAGCCATGGCTCATAGGCCCAGCCGCTCCGCGGCATGTGGGATCTTCCCAGACCGAGGCACGAACCCGTGTCCCCTGCATCGGCAGGCGGACTCTCAACCACTGCGCCACCAGGGAAGCCCCAGCTATTCTTTTAGACTAATGTTTGCTTCACTTTATCCAGCAGAAATTTCTAAGTATTTGTAGTCAAAGGATTTTCAAGTTTTCCAGTCAGCCAAAACAGCAGAACCAGAAAATATTCTTTGTGTATGAAGAGTTCATACAGTTAATAAAATACCAATCTCACAAGTGGGCAAAGAATTAGAGAATTTACACAAGTAGAAATACAAATGCCCAATAAATATTTGAAAAGGTCAAGAAATACAAATTAAAACTATGGGAAGAGATACGATATTGGCCCATCAAAATCAAAAATATTTTCAAAAAGAAAAGCCAAGAATGTCCGTGGCACAATGAATTGAACATCACCGTTACCCATTAAATGGAAATATCAATGGGTTATTTGGAAATAATTTGCTTTAAGAGCCTTATATGACATATATACACTAATATGTATAAAATAGATAACTAATAAGAACCTGCTGTATAAAGAAAAAAAAAGATTAGTGACATAAACTCTGAATCTGTCTGTCATCAGAATTCCCTGTTAAAATGCAAATCCACCTGACAGAGGGAATGACTGTTCTTTATTAATCACAGAAAACTGAGCATATATTAGTTTGTCACCATTAAATATAGAGAGCAAATATACAAGGAATTGAACACAAAACTGGGGCATTTTTTACAGTAGAATGGACAAAGGTAAGATTTCAGGGATATATTTGAGTCAAGGGACAACATGAAGGTCTCTAAGTGGGAAAAGATGCCTTGAGAACAAACCTCACTTGTTTCCCATTTTTTAAAGGTAAACCTGGAGTACTATGACTAGAGAGAATCTATGAGATATTTATATTGACTCTTGATTAATTTCGTCTAAAAGCTAGGCATTGCAATGACACTACTTTATTGATGATTCTGGTCACAACTCCTGTCATTTGAAGTTTGTGTTTTTTTCCCTCTCTGGATATTTGGTAAAAGTGACTTTTCCCCTGAAGCTCCCTAGTGACTATTCAATTCTCTGTTTCAGTTTGTTTAATAAAGATCTTATTTATATGGAAAAAAAAGAGCCTTCGAAATATTCCTTTCCCCTGAGCTAGTATTTACACTTCTGGAAATCTACCTTAAGGAAATAATCCAAAATGCAGGCAATCAGCATGTTTCATATTCAGAAAAAAAAAACAGATGTTTTTTTTTCTTCTGAATGTGTATCACCTTTCTTGAAATCAGAGATATTTTTCTTTCACTGTAGTCTTCAGGCACAGACAAAGATTGCATATATGACAAAGAAGTCATATAAAAGCTTAAATAACAACCACCATCAGGGAATGGTCACAGAGTATCTGATGGGCACATCCGACCCCTCTGCACCAGCCCAAGCTGAGGTGTAGCTTGGAAAAACAGTGGAGTGCGAACAGATGTGTGAAAACTACCCATTCACCGTTCAACACTCAACTACCGGCTCCCGTCTGACTGTAAGCACTTTCTCAGGCCCCCAGACTGAATGTGGGACTCTGCCATGTGCGCCCATAAAATCTGCTTACATCTGTCACAGCACTGCTTACACTGCCCCGCCCTCACCACAGGTTGGGAACTTCTTTGGGTCAGGGGCTGGGTACACTTCACCTCTGTATTCCAGTATCACGTGGGCACACCAGAGATGCTCAATAAATGTCTGTAGAATGAATGGATGAGACTCACGGGCAACTGTGCTCATTCCATAAATCGTGGGTAAGGTGGTTCACAGGAGACCCTGCACCTTGCAGGACAATACTGTAAGAGTACACATGTTAGGATTTCTTTGGTGGTAGCTTCTCCAACTTCCAACACTGACAGAGAGAGGTTTCTTAGAGGCCCAGATGCATGTGGGTCAGGAGCCTTGCTGCCAAGACCGAAGTAGACGGTTTGGAGCATGTGTACGCTGCCTTTGGACCCTGGGAAGCGTCACTGATATTCCCCAGGAAACTTGTGAAACCTCCTGTTTATAAAGGTTTCTCCATCTGTTATACTTTGTGTACTTTCCCTCCTTCTGCTTTTGGTAACACGGATGTTTGCATTCCAACAGGGATTCCTGTTGCTAAAAGGTCTGTTTTCTCCTGCTAACACCACACCTCATCAGCCAGAGCCCAAACCCTGGCAAGCTCCCAAGGAAAGATACAGGTCCACAGCACCATCCTCCTTCTCCTGGACTGCGGCAAAGCCTCCTAACTCGTCTCTCCATCCCTCAATGTCCACACTCTCCTAATGCATCGTCCACTCTGAAGTCAGCAATCTTCTAAAAATAAAATCTGACTATGTCGGCTGGTGTAAACCCACCGGTGTCTCCTCACTGCCTGGAGGACAAAGACCCAGATTGTTCACAGGGCCTGGCATGTGGCCCTGGTCTAACAAGTCTTACCTTCAACATGTCACTGTCACACTCCAACACCCCAAACCACAGCAGACTGTTTGTTTCGTAGTCTTCTCAGCCCAACCTCCACGCCTTTGCACGTGCTGTTTCCTCCACTCGGGGTGTATTTCTCCCTTTAGCCTGGAGAACTCCTACTTTTACTTTAAAACACTGCAACTCTCCTACTGTATAGCACAGGGAACTATATTCAATAGTCTGTGATACAATGTTCACTGCAGCACTATTTACAATAGCCAGGACATGGAAGCAACCTAAGTGTCCATCGACAGATGAATAGATGAAGAAGATGTGGCACATATATACAATGGAATATTACTCGGCCATAAAAAGGAATGAAATTGAGTTATTTGTAGTGAGGTGGATGGACCTAGAGTCTGTCATACTGAGTGAGGTAAGTCAGAAAGAGAAAAACAAATACCGTATGCTAACACATATATATGGAATCTAAAAAAAAAAAAGGTCAAGAAGAACCTAGGGGCAGGACAGGAATAAAGACACAGACATAGGGAATGGACTTGAGGACACGGGTAAGGGGAAGGGTAAGCTGGGAAGAAGTGAGAGAGTGGCATGGACATATATACACTACCAAATGTAAAACTGATAGCTAGTGGGAAGCAGCCACATAGCACAGGGAGATCAGCTTGGTGCTTTGTGACCACCTAGAGGGGTGGGATAGGGAAGGTGGGAGGGAGACGCAAGAGGGAAGGGATATGGGGATATATGTATACGTATAGCTGATTCACTTTGTTATACAGCAGAAACTAACATACCATTGTAAAGCAATTATACTCCAATAAAGATGTTAAAATAAATAAATAAATAACAATGATATTCTCCTGAAAAAAAAAAGTCTGTGATAGACCATAACAGAAAAGAATATGAAAAGGAATGTATATATATGTATAACTGAGTCACTTTGCTGTACAGCAGTAATTAACACAACATTGTAAATCAACTATACTTCAATAAAAAAATAAAAAACAAAACAAAACAAAACAAAAACCACAGCAACTCAATATCAAGTGGAATCAGATGGCCCTTCCTCTGTGCTTCTATAGCAATCTGTATAGAACTTCTTTAAAAAAGAGTATTTCTTTAAAGCATTTGTCTTGCCCACGAGTCTAACAGTTATCTCAGCAGTATCTC
Source organism: Mesoplodon mirus (assembly GCF_964341445.2). NCBI lineage: Eukaryota > Metazoa > Chordata > Mammalia > Artiodactyla > Ziphiidae > Mesoplodon > Mesoplodon mirus. The sequence goes on from NC_138983.1 coordinate 63,480,310, forward strand.
CTTTGCCCAGGCTCTCACTCCACCCCTCTGCCCAGACTCCATCTCTCACCTGCATTACTGTAATAGTCGCTTTGTGGGTTTCCTTGTCTCTGGCTTTACCCCAGTAATGTAATTGCCACATCATTGCCGGAGGGAATCTTCTAAACTATATATGATCATGTCATTTCCCTGATTAAAATCTTTGGTTGGATCCCTAATGCTTTCCAGGATAAAGTGCAATTTCCTTAGCATGTGCTGCCCAAAGTGGGGACCCCAAAGCACAAAGGTTGTAAGGTTTGGGGTGTGCCACTCTCACAAAGGAGGTTTTGAATTCTTGCAGCCTATGGGCTTTGCATCAGTGATCAGCTTCTCTGGTTACTTTTATCAGGAGTTGCTTGGGGGCCATTCATGCTTTCTGGTTCCAGGCCCCCAAGCTCACAGGAACAGTGACTGTGAGGCCCCTGTGGGCAGCATTGGGCCAGGCAGCAAGCTTTGCTCACCCTAACACAGGCCCCGGGGCTGTCCCATAGGTATGATCCTAGGCTGGGTCCATCAGGGACCCAATATCACAGGGCCAAGGTCGGGGGTGGGCAGGAACCCAGTTCCTTACCAGAGGGGCCACAGCTGCGGCTTGAATTCTGATTTGCAAGTTTTTTAAACTCCATGAGCTCTGCATGGTCCTTCTCATACGTCCTCTTCAGGTTCTCCACATACTGCATCATCACTTCTGTTGCTTTCGACATGCGCTTTTCCTGCAGGGAAGAAGAGTGTGAACACACAGGGCATTTGGATGAAAAGCTCATCAGCACTGTTTGCTCTGAGCCACGCTCTGGGCTGGGGGACTCGAAAGGATACAAGGACCAATCAGACGTGACTCTGCCCTCTAAGAGTTTGCTGTCTGGGATGTGAGTTGAGACGGGGCTCAGGCACCTGCACTCAGGGATAACAAGGATGAGCGCAGCCACAAAGCCTCAGGAGATGAGAGGGAGCAGAGTCATCTCTGCTTGCAGAGAATAGGTCAGGGGAGGCTTCTTGAGACGGAGTGAAGTGCTGTAGGGCCTGGGCACATAGCTATGGGCAGGAGAGACAAAGAGCATTAGCCAGGGCACTCCGAGAACCAAGGTCCAGAGGCAGGACATCACAAGGCTTCTATCGAGGTGAGGATTTCCCCTCCAGACAGGATCCTTTGGAGAGTGAAAGGGACTGCCATCAAGAATTATGCTGGGACAATAAGCATATACCAGAATTGTCTGGAAAGCCAGAAAAGCACAGGTCATCCTACTCATGTAGGAAACAGCAAATGGTTGAGTTTGTTCGCAAGAAGAAAAGGTGAGTTAGGGCTGGGTTGTGAAGGACCTTGAATGCTAGACTAAGGAATTTGGACTTATTCTGAAGGAAGAGGGGAGCCATCGACTGTCTTAAAGTAAGGGAGTATCATAATCAGGTCGCCAGTGGAGACTGGACTGAAGGGTGTGAGACTGGTGGCAGCAAGAGAAACAAGAGGAGAGAGGATGAGTGCCTGAACCAGTCCAGTGGAACCAGAGAAGACAGTGAGGACAGAGACACGGAAGCCACTTGGAGAAGGGCGAAGGCTGGAGTGAGCCGTGCGTGGGCTGAGAAACACTTTCACGAGGGCTGTGCAAAATGAGGAGGAGTCTTCTCTACTGACACCCCGCGGATCCCTCAGAGATCCTTGCCTGCGGCCTGCCTGTCCACAGAGGGACACGCTCAGTGACTGTCCCCTGGACAAAGTCCCCACAGCCCTGAGCTGAGACCAGCCACTTCCCTAAAGCCCTCCCTTTGTTGCTGCTCCCAGCTGGAGTGGCTTCCTGGGTGCTGCTGCTGAGTTGGGTGCCCTTTCCCCAGAAGCACACGGGTGGGACAACCCCGTGGCTTGTCCTTCCTTCATTCTATGAGAACTGCCCAGGGCTGGGCCCCAGGAACACCCCTGTCATGCAAACCATGCAGCAGGACACGGGTCCACAGTAACAGCAACAGTGATAATGACATCCAGGTGCTTTACAAGTGTCACAGTGCCCTATATGGCAGATACTGTCAGCATCCGCATTATATGGTTGGAGAAGCTGGAGCACAGAGGCCCGAGGCCACACAGTGAATCCTTGTGGAGCCAGGATGAGAACTCAGGCAGTCTGACCCCACAACACCATGCTGGATCAGGGTGGCACCCTGAGTGCCTCACGACTTCAAAGTGGCTGCGAGGGAGCCAGACTTGGGCCTGCACCCCAGCTTTGCCCCACGCTAGTGCTATTACCTTTCTGAGACTTCACGTCTTCATCAGGGGATAAGATTATTTACTTTACAGAGTTGCTGGGAGGATTAATGAAACAAAGCAGTTTTTCCTAAAGCACATTTTGCCAAATACTAGTTCCCTGGGAGTTGAATAGGTATTTTGTGGGAACAAGAAGGGGGAAGTGATTCTTTACTCAAATACATTTGAGAAATACGTTGGTAATGTTAAGCAGACTTTTTCATTACAGGACTTCTCAAAGCCTTGCTTATGACAACATGCATTAGAAATCTCCAAGAAAGGAAGGTAGTATGCAGTAGTTCTCAAATGTAGGTATCCATAGAAAGCTTTTTCTGGGGAGCACCTCAAGAATTTAGTGGTCCATCAAAAATACACTGAGACGACCACAATTATGGACGTAGGACGTCTGGCACAGAGGAAGCCATCAATAAGCAGTATCTGTAGTTGCCACTGCTTACATCACTGCTCCAGTTACTGTGGACAGAGCAGAGCTCACCTGGCGGACGGCCCCCACCATCTCGGCTCGGCTGGAGAGGCGGGCAGCCAGGCGGTGCAGGACAGCGATGTCCTCCAGCAGTTTCTGGTAGGTCTCCCGGTGCTCACAGTGGTGCCAGAGTGAAGCTGAGGACTGAGGAGGGAGAAGGAACATCACATGGGGTCCTCACAGACCAAGACTTGACCAGGGCTGTCACAAGACGAGCCCTGGCCCCATCCTGGCCGAGAGGAGGGGCCTCGGCAGGGCCCAGGTGATGGCTACTTCTGGGATTGGAGAAGCCCAATGTGGACACTCTATAGCTGGCTGGCCTGAAGGAAGGGAATCACATCTGGGTCTCTGGTCTCCAGGGTGCTCCCTTTGCCATCCCAGGTCATCCAGCCCCCTCCTGAGAAGCTGCCAAGGGCTCAGAGGCCTTAACTATAGCCCTGAGGTAACCAAGCCTTCGGGATCTCTGCCTCAGCTCCTCCCAGCTCTGAGGAAGACTGCCTGGCTCAGGGCCTTGGCCCCATTTCTCACCTCAGGAGACTCTACTTGGTGACTGAGAAAAGCAGGAGACCCCGCACAGCCCTTGGGGACAGTGTCTCCTGCAAGGATTCCCCAATCAGGCTCCACAATTACCGTAATGGAAGCTTTGAAGTGTTCCAGTTCCTTCTCTGTGTTCTCCTCTGTCAGGTTGCGTTCCCTTTCCGCCTGGTTAATTCTAGATTCTAGGGTGTAGCTGTCATTTCTAAAGGCCAAGGACAGTTGTACAAACACGTTCTGTTGGGAACAAGAGTGTTGGAGAGGTGCTAGGAGGAGTTACTGCAGGGAGCAAGGCTGCTGGTGGATTTTTTGCTCAAGGATTTTAAATCAGCTCCTGGAACCAGCCCCCAAAGCAGTCAAGAACAAGTGAAACTCTCCCTTAATGAAGTAAACTGCACAAAAGATGGTGAAATAGTAACCTGAGGTCCATGCTAGGTCCTTCCCAGGACCAGAAGACCAAACACATTTTACTGAAAAAGAATAGAGAATAACACTTTGCTTTTTCCTGAATGTCAAGAAAATAACATCCTGTATATGGGTTTAGATAAACTCAGGCCAACACAGCTGATTGTGTAAGCAGTTTGGATTCATGCTAGGATTTATGGCATGTGGGTTTTAGAGATTTCACATGCAACCACTGTATTTAAAGAAATCCCACTTGAGATGTAAGCCTGTTGACTCAAAGCAAACTTCAACCAGCATCTTATCTGAATATTCCAAACCCTACGCTGAAAGCAGCTTTCACAAGCTGCCAGGAGATTAAACAAAGCCAAGTATGATTCTGTTAGGAGAAGCTTTCTGGAACAAATATTCCATGCCAAAAATGCAGCCTGCATGAATGAACTTTGAAAGGTGGTGTTGATCAGACATGGAATTCCTGGTCTAATAGGAAACTACTGGGGAGGAGAAATAGACAGATGGACTCTACACAGGAAGGAAGCAATGGCCTTCATTTTCACAGCCTTCATTTACGTTGCCTGTGTCAAGTGGTAGAAGATTTACACCCTTAGGGTGAGTAGATTCTGCCTGAGCATCTGAAGTTTATGTAACATGGCCCACGGTGGGCAGACATCTCCAGACGGAGAACTGAAGACCCTGAACTGCTCGATGATGACGATGATGAGGGCCACATTGAAGGCTACTCCCTATTGAGTATCTGCTATACGCCAGCACTGGCAGGAGTTTTACACACCTTAGCTTGTTTAATCCCTCAACAATCCTCTGCCATAGGAACTGTTATGTCCACTTTATGGGGTAAAGAGACCGAGAGCAGAGAGGTCATTAACTTGTTCAAGGTGTCCCAAGGGAGTAGCAGAGCCAGAATTCAGCCTCAGACTATCTTATTCCAAAGGCTGCGCTCCTCTCACCATGCTGAGCACAGATTGTGTCAGCACACACCTGAGGACAGGAGCACACCCTTAACCAAAGTGCCCACAGCCATCACCACCAGCGTCAGTGGATGGGGATTCTCTGTCTTGTGTAAGCCTCAGTCAAGTTTATCAATAATGCTCAATGTTTAGTTCTCTATAACCGGGTTATCCCCTTAATGGCAGTGTGATATAAAGAGCCCTGAAGTCAGTCAGAACACTTGGCTCCAAATGCTGATTCTGCTAAGCACTGGGTCTGGGATCTCAGATAACTTATTTAGTCCCTCAGTTTCCTCCTTTGTTCTGCTTCCCGCTCTACCTGTTTCTCAGAGCTGATGGTGGTGGGGGTCAGCTGAAAGGATGGATATGTGTGTGCCATAGACTGTAAGTTCTATGTCTGTGTGCCAGGTAATTTTTACTATCTGTGCCAGATATTTTACACAGTCCATCTCCCTTTGCTTATGTGGTCTCCTGGGTCTCAGCAAGTGTATGTTCGTTTTCTTGTTATCAAGGGTAAACCATGTTTTGTTTTTTTTTTGTTTTTTTTTGTTTTTTTGCGGTACGCGGGCCTCTCACTGCTGTGGCCTCTCCCGTTGCAGAGCACAGGCTCCGGACGCGCAGGCTCAGAGGCCATGGCCCACGGGCCCAGGCGCTCCACGGAATGTGGGATCGTCCCAGACTGGGGCACGAACCTGTGTCCCCTGCATTGGCAGGCGGACTCTCAACCACTGCGCCACCAGGGAAGCCCTAAACCATGTTTAAGACTGTAAAATCTTCCATCCTCCCAACCTGGAGTGAAGTATTCTGGAATCATCCATGTTCTTGCTCCCTTCCTTCTGTCAATTCCAATGTAATTGTCATGGAAACAAACTACTGCTGGTGTCGGAGGTCCTCACTGTCTCACCTCCGATGCATTCTCTGTGACCATCTACCCCTTTGCCAGAATGAAATGCAAATTCCTCTCAGCTCACTCACCAGCCCCACTGGGACAGCTTCTCTACAGAGACAAGGAGGCCCCGAGGAGAAGCATGGGAGAATCAGGGAAGGTGGGAGAGCTGACAGCATAGCCACCACCTTGGCTGAGCTGGCTTCCTTACGTCTGAAACCCTCGGAAGGAAAGCACCTTCTTCCTCCAGACCAAAGTCTGAAATGTGAAATCTGACCATCTTTTAACAATTTTGAAATAAATTTGATTCAGTTCTGCAGCCTCCCAGCTGCTTTGTGTATCTAAGTCATGTTTTTAAAGAAAACAAACAACCGTTGAAGAAATGTGGAACTTCCAGCTACCTTCTCATCCCTGACGAAATTTGTCAAAATCTTCCATTAACTGGAGTGGTGGTCGGGGGCTTGGTGGCTCAGTAGGGCTGATCACGATGCCCATATTCCCCCCATGGCCACTCATTCTCATGTTTGTATAAAAATGTCAGGAGCAGAGGCTGGAGAAGGAAATGTTTTGAATGAACCCACTTAAGCTCAAATACTCAATTTCATAAAATACTGGAGTTACTTACCTCAACTTCCTTTTCAGTGAGTGGAGGGGCACTGTGAAAAAGAAAAGACATGCAAATGAACTTTATCCAACCTTTGAAATAAACCAAAAGGTGCCTTTGAACAGCAATCAGACCAGGTGTTTCCAGGAATTAGAGTAAGCAGGGCTGGAGAGATGGAAAAGATGCAGGGTACCCTTTGTGCGAGTTCTGTAACCCGTGAGATATTCGCCAAGATAGTGACTCCTGCAGAGGAAGGATGGTGGAAACTGTTAGATCCTGGGGTCAGTGCTCCACCAGTACCTCTACTAAGTGTGACTTTGGATGAGTTATTTAATCTAAGTTTGCTCATCTGTAAATTGGGAATAATATCTACCTTGCAGGAGTCTTATAAGGAATACATATATGTATGTATAAATGTGTTTATATATGCGTCTATATTCACCTATATATGACGTCCACACATGTATGTATGTGTATATATATGTACATATGTGTATATTCATATGACATCCACACTCAGCAGGCACTCAGGAGATGTTTATTATTATGACTAACTCACAGGCATGCTGTGAGGACTTAATAAAAGACTATACAAGCTATATACTTCACAAGTTGTATACATCCGAACAGCCATTATAAATTTTCTGGGGCTGCCCACGTCTGCAAAGCCTGACCCTCCTCCTGCCTTCGAGGGGTGTGACAAGGGTGCATGTGAGCCAGAGAACAGACAGTAGGAAAGAGTGGCCAGAGCTCTTCTCCACAGCAAGAGCCTCTTCTGATGGCTGGAATCAGAGACTGGGCAAGAGAGCCCCAGCTGGTGCAGAGGGTGCGGTTCCCACAGCAAGCATCCTTCACTCTGCACCCTTGCTCGGCTGCTGCTCTGGCTGGTGACTAAAACTAGCCGTGCTCTGAAACCCGGACGACGTAAATAATGCACGGGCCCTTTCCTGTGCTGGGGTGGGAGAACGGGGAGGAGTCCTACTGGCGTCACAGGACTTGGCAACACAGCAGGCCATCGATAAGGTTCTCAGGAAACACAGCTTCCTCCCTTTGACGGGTGTGGAGGGACCCCGAGAGCAAAGGTAGGGGTCAGCAATCTCTGCAAGGGGTTGGTTCTCACCCCTGACAAGGGACTATGAGAACCTTCCTGTCAGGATGAGGCAACAAGACCCCATGGCCATCAAGTCAGCAGAGTACAGAGCACGAGATAAACAAGTGCAAAGCTGTTTGAGGCTTGCAGTTCTGGCCACAGGCCCACCTGTCAGGCCCTTTCCTCTGGGGGCCGGCCAACACAATCTCAGCTGTCATATAGGACATGCACATCTTGCTTAAATGGGTTATCAAACTCACTGAGCTTGAGTTTGATTCCTGGCTTTGTTTGGATATTATGTGAAAATTAACATTTTCATCAATTATTAACCAAACTTACTTTTCTACCTTGATTACTCACGTTCTGCTTTTTTGCTATAGAACATATTTTTGAAAAATGTACAAGGCCCTGAGGACCCAGGGAGGTGTGGTTTAGGTAAAGAAGCCACATGACAAGGTCAGCTCCTGAAGCAGAGAGCTATGCCTCATGAACTGGCAGAGGCAGGGAGGGGCAGAACCATTACCCTCCAAAAAGGTGGAGGCCTAGCAGGTGACGTACAAGGAGACCACCCTGGATGTGCCCCAGAATTCAAACTGCCTTAACAGGCCTTAGAATAAAATCAAAGGCCTCTGTGAACTGGCCCCTACTGGACTCTTCCCACTCTTCAGCCACATTCGCCATTCTGCTCTTCAAACACACTTACGTCGTTGTGGCCCCAGGGCCTTTGCATTTACTGTTCTTTCCTTTTTTTCATGCTCTTACATTTGCAATTCAGTAGTTTTTAGTATACTCATAGAATTGTACAACCATCATTACAGTCAATCTTAGAACTTTTTAATCCTCCCAAAAAGGAACCCTATACCAATTAGTGGTCACTCCCCCAATCCCCAGCCCTATACAATGACTAATCTACTTTGTCTCTGTGGATTTCTCTATTCTGGGTATTTCATATAAATGGAATCATACAACACATGACTGATTTCTTTCACTTAGCATAATGTTTTTGAAGTTCATCCATCTGGTAGCATATATAAGCATTTCATTTTTATGGCTGAATAGTATTCCATTCTATGGATATATCATATTTTATTTATTTATTAGCTGATGGACATTTGGTTTGTCTCCAGTTTTAGCTATTATGAAAAATGCTTGTTATTGAACATTCATATACAAGTTTTTGTGTGGACATATATTTTCATTTCTCTTTGTTATATACCTAGGAGTGGAATTGCTGGGCCATACAGTAACTGTATGTTTAACTTTTTGATGAACTGTTATTCCAAAGTGGCTGCACCATTTTACTGAGAATTTCAATTCCTCCACATCCTCACCAACATTTGTTATTGCCCATCTTTTTTATTAAAACCATTCTAGGGATATAAAACTATATCTCATTTTAATCATTTATGATAAATGATAAATCATTCATTTAATGAATTTATCATTTATTATTCATGATAAACCATTTGAATTTGCATTTCCCTAATTACTACTGATGCTGAGCATCCTTTCATGTGTTCATTGACCCCCATATATATTCTTTGAGGAAATGTCTATTTAAATCTTTTGCCCACTTAAAAAAATTAGTTGTCAATACTACTCAGCCATAAAAAAGAATTGAAATTTTGCCATTTGCAGCAACATGGATGGACGTGGAGGGTATTATGCTAAGTGAAATAAGTCAGACAGAGAAAGAAAAATACTGTATGATACCACTTATGTGGAATCTAAAAAAATACAACAAACTAGTGAATATAACAAAAGAAGAAGCCGACTCACAGATATAGAGAAGAAACTAGTGGTTACCAGTTGTGGGGGAGGTAGGGAGGGGCAAGATAGGAGTAGGGGATTAAGAGGTACAAACTATTATGTATAAAATAATCTATAAGGATATATGGTACAACACAGGGAATATAGCCAATATTTTATGATAACTATAAATGGGGTATAATCTTTAAAAATTGTGAATCACTCTGTTATATACCTGTAACATATAATACTGTACGTCAACTACACTTCAATTAAAAAATTTAAAAATTAGTTGTTTTTTTATTGAGTTATAAGAGTTCTTCGTAGATATATTATAGAAACAAGTCCCTTATCATATACATGCTTTGCAAATATTTCCTCCCATTCTGGGGGTTGTCTTTTCACCTTCTTGGTGGCATTGTTCACCTATGAACCCCACCTGCTCCTCTTTGAGTTTGAACCACCTCACCTGGCCCTTTATTATTCTTTTTGTTTTGGGTGCATTAGTCCTGTCTGAACTATTGGACTTTGACCCTTCTGGGGTCAAAAATCAAGTCTGGTGCTCCTGTGTCCTATCTACAATTGAATACAGGGGCCACCCAACGTGGGGTCTTGTGCAACCCATGCCCCAATTTTACCTTCCAGGGAGAGACTTGTGGACCCGCAGTTTGCGAAGCAGCACATCAGAAATATTGGGCATGACATCCAGGCCACTCTTTGACTCTTCTTCCTCAATAGCTGGGGAGAGTTCAGAAGGGGGCCCTGAAAAAAAAAGTGTTTAATTTATAAAATGTAATACTCTTGGCAATTTGCTTCAGGAGGCAAGGAATAGCTTTAACATTTATTGGAACCTGGTTATATGCCAGGGGCTTTATAATTGTTATTTTATCCTCACAATGACCCAATGAGCTAGACCTTAATCATCCCATTTTTTAGGTGGGTAAACTAAGACTCAGCAAGATTAATAACTTGCTTAAGGTCACAGAACTGGTAAATGGCATAGGCTTCAAATAATTCTATCTGCTCTAAGTTCTATGTTCTTCCCATTGTTCTCCATAGTACCAAGCAGGCTCTTGTGTCTGGGGTCTGAGGTTGGTTTCTGGCAACTGGAAAATTGTTGGCTCTTTGGCTATAAAGTTTGGAAAAGTCCCCTCTCTTTGGCAGGCTTCTCAAGAGGCCTGCTGCCCAACTATTCTTCCTCAGATGAATTCAGTTCTATCATCTGTGTCTTACTTAGAAGTCAGCATCTGGTTCCATATCCCCATAGATAGGAGTAGAAACAGGGTTTTTCCAGAGTAAAGCTAAGGTCATTAGATCTTTTACAGATCTCAGAAATAGATGCCTCCTCATCAAGAGAACCAATAAATAGCCTTTTTTAAAAAATCTCCTAAACCTGTCCTGGGTTTGTGCTCTGAAGGCAGAAAGAACAAACCAAGTATTCTCTTTCCCACAAATTTTTCTCCTGCTTGAAGACAGCTCTTATACATCTCGAAAGCTTCCCTTCTCCAGGTTTTAGCCTGATTTTCCCAACTGTTCACTGTGGCCTCTAGATACCATCCCCTGACTGCACACATTCTGGTTGTTGCTGTCCCAGAAGCCCAGATGTGCTCTAACAAGCTCTTAGCTCAGGAGCACAGTGGCAAATGGTCTTGGCATTGACATTAGTTATTCATTTAGCACAGACTTGCTCTGCCCTACACTATGGGCTCATAGCACATTTAGGATTAAAAGCCTTGAATCTCTTTTACTTAAACCAAATCAGGTATCTTCGTCCCATACAATGGTTATTTTCCATTTGCACGCAGGACTTTTAGTTATCCATGTTTTGCCGTCTTTCATGGGTTTGACCCAACAGATTTCCAGAACTGCAGTCCAGACCAGAGATCAGGACTATGGGCAAAGTTGTGGTAGCCATATAAATGGAGCTAAGATTGGGAGTCATGTGAATTAGAAGCCTCACCAAGGGAGACCATGCAGAGAAAAGAGGAGGTATAGTTTGGCTCCAGGTAAACAATGTTTAAATACTTTGAGCTTCCCGATAACTGAACAGTGTTCATGAGTTTCCTGGTACTCAAGGAATCCAGAAAAGTCCGGAGGACCATCTGTCAGAGTCAGGGCAGTCAGCGATTCTTCTTTGGATATGAGATTCGACTCATATCAGGTAGCTAGTTCTCTTAGTTACCTGTCACCTCTTGGGTTCTGTCCTGGCACTTACTGCTGTCTGACGTTTCCATGTGACAGATGGCAAACCTTGTGGTGCCTCTGGTCACACTCTACCTTTATGTATTCCCCACTGCACCCAGCAGAGAGATAATGAAGCAGTGGGCTCCTGAGAAATCTATGATTGTGACAGAACTGTATGAGGTCTAATAATCACAGGGAAGTCATACGAGGGGCTTTTGCCTAGAAAAGTCACCTAGGTAGAACCCCACTCCCCAAAAAGGGATGGGTTTCTAGCCCTGTTAAAATGGCTGTCTTAAGAGTGATCCCAGGATTTCCCTGGTGGTGCAGTGGTTAAGAATCTGCCTGCCAATGCAGGCGACATTGGTTCAATCCCTGGTCTGGGAAGATCCCACATGCCACAGAGCAACTAAGCCCATGTGCCACAACTACTGAGCCTGCCCTCTAGAGCCAGTGAGCCACAACTACTGAGCCCTCATGCCACAACTACTGAAGCCCATGCACCTACAGCCCATGCTCTGCAACAAGAGAAGCCACTGCAATGAGAAGCCCGCGCACCGCAACGAAGAGTAGCCCCTGCTCGCCGCAACTAGAGGAAGCCCGCGCACAGCAACGAAGGCCCAACGCAGCCAAAAATAAATAAGTAAATAAAAAGTATAAATAAATAAATAAATAAATACATAGAGTGATCCCAGAACCTGCCACCCTCCTGATCTCAACCAAATTAACAATAACAACAACAAAAAATTTAAAGTCAACTAAAAATAGATCAGCAACTCTCAAGTACAGGAAAAGGCAATAATCTTTAAAAATAATGGCCAGAGAAAAACAGAACTTACTAGAAATAAATGTAGGGCTCCCACCCTTGATAACCCTTTCTTCCTCCCTCAAAGAATCAGTACTGAGAGGAAGATGTGAGAGGAAAAGTTGTGACAAACTTTTGTAGTCACTTTTGTGACTACAGAGCTGGAAGAGAAGTGGACCGAGGGATGGGCAGGCAAGCTGCAGAGGCGATTCAGAAAGTTTCTCTAGAGTAGAAGGATATCCATCCCATCATAAGAACACTCCAACAAGACAAAAACTGCTTGTGCTGCTATTTGCTTTTCATACTGAGGAGGAGGGGAGAGGAAAAGCAGAATGACAGCATAGTATTCTACCAGAGCTGATGATCTCAAACAACACAGAGGGACTTACCAGAAAGGAAAGTAAGAGAAAATAAATAAAACAATCCCTTCTGATAGAGTGAGTGACAGGAGACACATAGAAAGCCCCAACTGAAGCTGTCACAACCCCTACCCCCATCCTGCACTTCTGAGAAATAGCAGAGTGGCCAAACTCTTTGGATTTTGTCTATCTTTTCCTTCCTTTATCTGGCAGGGGAGTGAGAGTGGCTGCTGGGAATAGTTGGGTTAAGTGTGGAAAATAAACACGTGGGCAGATTGTCCCTATAATTCTACCCTGAACTGGTGAAATAATCCATGCCCACTACTGCCCACCCAAGGGAACAAGATATGCCCCCACTTCAATGGAATAAATTCAAGTGTTAGACTATTAACAAAGTTATAGAAAAAGAGCAGAAACCAACCCACAACCACCACTACCCACAGCGCCAGTTGAACTTCCTCTTTTCCCCACCACCCAAGCAGTGACAAAGCAGACACAAAATACCCAGTCCTCAACTAAGAGCTGCCAGGAGGACAGAGATCTCAGAAAAGGTAGGAAAAAATCAGTGAAAATTGACCTACACAATATATCTAGGTCAAGAGAACATCCAGGAGAAATGTCCATATCAAAAAAAAATTAAATGAAAACAAATGGCATGGCAACTACACAAAAATAGTATCGTCAAAAGAGGAAGGAAAGAGGAGGGGAAGGTATAAAGGAAAGAAGAAAAGAAACATGCTGGAGACAGATGTCAGAATAGAAACATAGATGCAAGAAACGCATAAAATGCATTTCTGTGCAAAATGTATACCACAAATGTTTTGACTCAAGGAGAAATTAGAACCTGAAAAAATGAAAATAGGAATCAGAGGTGAGATGACAGGATCACACAAAATGGAAGAAGATTACAATTTAAGGAAACAAACTGAAGACCAAAATAACAAAATGAAGCAAAAAATTCTAAAAATATAGAACTAACCAATATGTTGGAAATATGAAGGAATAAAACAGATAGAGGGCCTCCCTGGTGGCGCAGTGGTTGAGAGTCCGCCTGCCGATGCAGGGGATGCGGGTTCGTGCCCCGGTCTGGGAGGATCCCATATGCCGCGGAGCGGCTGGGCCCGTGAGCCATGGCCACTGGGCCTACGCGTCCGGAGCCTGTGCTCCGCAACGGGAGAGGCCACAACAGTGAGAGGCCCGCATACCGCAAAAAGAAAAAATAAATAAATAAATAAATAAAAATTTAAAAAAAAAAACAGATAGAGCCTCAAGCTGAATTAGTGGGGGAGACTGAGATGAGCACAAGGAAGTAAAGAAGGAAAGAAAGATTAAAGTATTGAGAGGTAGAGTAATGGACCTACAGTGGAGACACTGATGAGAAATTTACAGATTATGGTGGCTCTGAAGTAGTGAAAAAACAAAAGGAACAAAGAACACATTCAAAGACATAAGAGAAGAAAAAATTTCCTCCACTGAGAGAAAAGCTGAACTTGCAGACTGAAAAAGCACACCAAGAAAAAAAATATTATATATATATATACATATATATAAAACCTTACTCTTTTCTATGCATGTATATATATCTTATATAGATCCATAGCTATATATGAACATAAAAATGCTTCTCCAACTACCCTCATAGAAAGAGTAAGTAACCTACAGGGAAAGGTGAGGGTTGAGAGGTGCTGGAAATAAGCTGGTCTCAGACTTCTCTACAACACTGAATACAGCATAGCATCTACAAAGCTCTGGGGAAAAAAGTGATCCAGAATTTATAACCATCTAAGCTGTCCTTCAAGAATAAGAACAACGTTTTCAAACATGCTAGAATTCAAGGAACCTCTAAGCCCTTCTAGGAAAACTATTAGATGATGAAATCCAGCTAAACAAGACATAAATCAAAATCATAAGCTTGGGAATTGTGAGCCACAGTAAAGGGACTGGTGGTGAACATTAAATTCATTTACATGTAAGCTTAAAGCTAAACAACTATGGAAATTATGGTTACAGAATGGAATGTAAATGTTACAACCTTGAGAGTATAAAAAGAATAACTTATCATTTGTATAGGTGGAGATGGAAAGGTTAGGAAGAAATATGAAAGTGGGAAGAAATACTGCCGTTCTCATCTTTCCCTGCAATAATCCAAACTTGAAATATGTAATATAAAAACAAACCTCAATGACTCCAAACCCTTAATGCATTTCATAATATCTATTTTAAAACTTTTAAAACTAACCTGTTTTTTTTTTGGAGGAAGCAATTACCAAAATTCAGCAAGCCCTACAGTTTCACTTCACTTTAATTCAAGTTCAATTAAATTTTCATACTTTTTATTAAAAAAAGTATATGGAGCAATCTATAATCTCCCTCACTCCTTCTGTATTTGTGGGAAAGGGGATGTTTGATGTAAGCGATTTTTACTTTCTTCTTTGTGTTTTTCACTATTAGTTGAATTTTTTGATAATCGATGAGCTATTTTTAATAAAAACAGTAAAATTATTTTTAAAATATCTGCCTATACCACCTCATTCCAATGAAAGCTTTTGTTTCTGGCAATCTCCAGGACTTGGAAAAGTAACTTTGGGGGCTTCTGGTTAAATATGTGCTAAGGTCCAGGATGATCCCCCAAAAGGTCAAAGATATTTGACCTGGGGATCAACTCTCTTCTGATCTGTTTTCTCAGGTAGGCCTTCTCCTTGCCTGAGACCTGAGGGCCCTGAGCCCAGACTGGGGTGTCTGGAAGGACTGGCTCAGCCCACACCTCTCCCAACGTCCAGGTCCAGATATCCAGCCACCTCCTAGACATTACCCGCTGGATCAGGATAACAAAAACCACTTCAACAGCCACCATTGATCAAACATAAGCTTGCATTAGATGCACTTTCTCATTTACTCCTTAGAATAGCCTTGCAGAGCAAATATTGCTAAGCTCATTTTCTGGGGACGCTGCGAACTAGGAAACTGAAGCTCAGCAAAGTTAAGTAGATTCCCCAGGATCCCACCTAGATACTGGTAGTGCCAGGATGCAAAGCCAGTTCTGTCAGACTGTGGCATCCAGGCTTCTTCCCACAGGCATTCAGGTGTCCAAACCCAAATGTGTTGTCTTTCTCCTTAAGGGAGCTCCTTCTCCTGTGCTCCCACCCTGATTAATAGCACCATTACCCCCTTGGCTGTGCAGACACACACCTGTTGGTCTTTCTGGTCTCTCCCTCCACCCCATCCCCTCATCAAGTCCTGCCAAGCTGATCTCCAAATGGCTCTCAAACCTATCCTCCCCACGTTCCCTCCTGTCCATCTCAGTCTACAGTCCCATCACCTCTCACCAGGCTGCTTCCATACCCTCTTACCTAGTCTCCCCACCTCTAGCCTCAGCTTTCATAAACTGTCCAGAAGAATTATTCTCAGACTCAGCTTTGATCCTCATGCTTCCTTACCTACAGGCTTCTCTGGCTTTGCAAGGGGTGCTAAAGGAAGTTCAAACTCATTAATTAGACCTCAAAGAACTTTACCTTCTCTGATTCCCACCTCCACTCCACCCTTGCTGCCCAT
Source organism: Mesoplodon mirus (assembly GCF_964341445.2). Taxonomy (NCBI): domain Eukaryota; kingdom Metazoa; phylum Chordata; class Mammalia; order Artiodactyla; family Ziphiidae; genus Mesoplodon; species Mesoplodon mirus. Next base: position 63,496,169 of record NC_138983.1, read on the forward strand.
CTCTTTGGGACACATGGCTCACACTTGGTTCACCTGGGACTCCTTGTTCCTGGAACATGCCAAGTGTTAGAAGATGCCTGGGTGCCTTTGCTCCCACTATTCCCTCTGCCTGGGATGCCCTTCTCTTCCTCAGCTCCAAGGTGCTCCTCCAAGGATCCTGCCCTGACTCATTCACCCCTACTGAGCTGGCTGCTTCTTCCTCTGTGTTCCTAGGTACTTTATGGTCTTAAAGTCTTAACACAATGTATTGTAATGACATTGTCTACCCTTGTGTTTCCTCTCCTACAAGGTGAGGGTGAGCTCATTAATTTATTCAATATTTATTTAGTGCTTACTACGCTCCAGGCAATGAGCATGGAGCTACGCATATAATGCTGAGCAAAACAGATGTGTCACTGTCCTCTGGGAGCTTGTTACCTGGCAGGACAGATTAATTAGAGAAATACCCAAATGTTACTTTTCATGCTATGATAGATTTTATAAGGGAGAAGCATCTGGAGCATGCTGGAAAAGTCTTCCCTAGGAAGGTGACATTTGAGCAGATATCTAGAGACTGAATGGGAGTTCATTAGGCAAAGAGGAAGAGAGGAGGAACATTGCCGGTAGAGGGAACAGCATGTGCCAAGCCTAAGAAGGAGGAGGAACGAGTTGCTGAAGCAAGGCCAAGACGTTGAGAGGGAGGAGGAGAGTGGTCCTAGAAGATGCTGGGGAGGTGAGCAGGGTTAATCGCACAGGGCCTCTTAAGCTCTACTAAGGATTATAGTGCTCATTTTGAGAGCAGAATGAAGCCTCTGAAGAGGCTGAACCAGATTTGCATTTCAGAGATTCCTCTCGCTGCCTGTGGATGGTGGATTGAACTGGATGAGGAGGTCAGGAGTGCAAGCAAAGGGATGGGATAGGAGGTTGTTGAGGGAGCCAAGGGACTGGTAATGACGGCAGGGCCTGAGCCTCCTTCACCTCTGCACCCCCAACATGCAGCCCAGGAACGGGTCCACAGTCAGCCTCATGTCTTTGGCTTGAAATGACCTGCAGATGATCAAGACCCAAACATCCTTCAAAGGGTCCCTGTGAAGAGAACTGGTTGGCTTGTTGGAAAGACCAGATGCAACAGGGAAGAGAGGCTCCAAGTCCTCAGAAACCAAAGGAGAGCCAAAGTTCTTAAGACTCCAGAATGTTCTAGATTTTCCCCATCTCCCAAAGGAACAGCCAACAATCATCAGGAGATTTGAGTTTTTCCCAATGAGCTCATAGGCACTGTTGTATTTAGAAACTGTTAAGGGGGCCAGACTCTCCAGCTCCCAGGGGGGGTTTACAATACCTTTGGTCCCAGGTACAGGCGGGGATGAGGCTCTTTGATGGAGCTTTCAGAATGTAGGAAAAGGAAGTCACAACTCTGCTGATCAAGCACATGTGGTTGCCCGCCACATCTCCAGACTGCCCTATATACTGTGGAGCACGGAGTACAATGTCCCACTTAGCTGGCAAGAAAGAATTCTACAAACTTGATGACAGGAATTAAAATGTATGACAGGTTCCTGCTGGAATAAAGACCAGTATCACAGAAAAACATTACATCAGCTCAGTGAAGTAGGTACTATTCTTACCCCCATTTTATAGATGAGCAAACAAGGCATCTAGAGCATAAGAAACCTGCCTGAGGCTATGCAGCTGGTAAGTGGGGAAGCTTGAGCTTTTAACCACTCAGATTCTAGAAATGAGAGAAAAGTGGGAGGGAGGGTACCTTCACTGAACACCTTCCATGGTTAATTTTTTACAATTTAGTGTTTATAGGAATCAAACTCATTTACCTGGTAATTTTATTTCTAAGATCTATCTTGTCCCCTGTTGGTATTAAATAGTGAGGTGTTGTTGTAGTAGTGGATGTCTACATTGTTATAATTTTTTGTAAGTTAACTTGGCAGTATGCATATATATTTAAATATAAATACCTTTTGATCAAGCAATTCTACTTCTAAGATACTATCCCATGGAAAAACTCATGCATTTCTATGAAGTTACATCATGGAGAATGTTCATTATAACATTGTTTATAGTAGAGAAAGAATACAAACAACCTAAATAGTAATCAATAAGACAAAGGTCAAACAATTTATATAGTTCCTCATACCACAGAATGCTACAAAGCAGTATTAAATTTTATTAAAAAACTAAAAGCTCCATATGCACTAAATGAGAAACTTTCTAATATTGTTACGTAAAAAAGACAATGTGACAGAGACAACTGGTCATCCACCAAAATCAGCCCTCCTCTGCTTCCATGTGAAAGGAGTTTAATATGGACATATGGCCAGCAGCCCAGCTAGTGACAACATTCCCCAGTATCTCTTGCTGCTAGGTATTGCCATGCCACATCATCACCAATGAACTGGGAGCTAAAAAGAGATATGCAACTCCCAGTTTACTTAAAAAAAAAAAAAAGCCTGCTCTGAACTTCCATTGTTTCCCCTTCCTACAAACTGGAACACAGATTTACCCATGATCCAGCTTCAACCATGTAGACAAGTGTAATACCTCAGGGGATGGCAAAATGACAACAGAGAAGAAACCAGGGTCTCCGAATGATCACATGGAGCAGAGCCACCTGTAACCCGACAGCTCACCTTAGAATTGTTACTTGAGCATGAAACAATCTTCTCTCTCCTATAGGTTAGCATACTTTGGGGCCTCATGTCAAAGCAACTTAGATTTTATCTTAATTAAAGCAGGAAGGTTGCAGAATACTTTAAAAGAGTTACTTACATAGAAAATTTGGTAGTAAATATAAAAGAAAGTACACCATGGCCACATGCATTTTATTGCAGGACCGTAAGGGTTTATTTCTATATATGGAAAATTATTAGTTAATATATTAAATGATATAATTTATATGATTCTTTCAATAGATATGCAAAACAAATTGACAAAATTCAACATGAATCTTAAAACTCGGAAGAGAAGAATATATTTCCTTAAAATAATGAAAAATAAAAATATAAAATAATACATGAAATAATATATTCTTATATATTTTATCTTTCTACATATTATATGTTCTCCTATTTAGTGATAATATAAATATGAAATAATAATAAAAAGTTAAAATAGTGCATCTATTTAATAATTAGGTACAACATGGTCCTTGAAAGAAAAACACACAAAAAATTCAATTAAAAACAGAAAAAAGGCAAGAGTTCTCCTTATCAGCATTGTCATATTAGAGAATGTTGCCAAAATAATAAAATATATACAGATATACAAGAGAAAGACACATGCACATGCACAAGCACACAACTAAGACAAATAGTGAATTTGATAAAATAAAATAACAGGTTGTGAATGTGAAAAAATGCGGTATTTTGCAAAGTGGTCAAGAGCCTTTGGATTTAGACACATCTGGGTTCCAATCCTGGCTTTAGCAGTTAATTACCATGTGAACTTTATCTCCCTGAATCAATTTCCTTATCTGCAAAATGGGTATAATAAGACCCACCCCTCAGGGTTGCTGTAAGCATTAAGTGAAATATTGTCAAATGCTTAGCATGGGTCCTGGTACATAGTAATCACCCTAGTTATAATAATCATGCTAGTTAACCACTATTATAACCACTCTACCATTTGTTAACAGTAATATTTATTATACAAGAAACGTGTATAATACCAAGCAGCGTTCATCTATGACACTAATTATCAGTTAGGAAAATCTAATGAAAAAAGTCTTCTTCATAAATAAGCAAAATTATAAATCATGTAGAATTTGTCTCAATAAGAGATATGGAAGACCTTTACAAAGATCCTTAAATCTAGTACAGGAAAAAGAAAGGAATACTTAAATTAATAGAGGGACAAACCACGTGCCTGAATGAGAACTAAATGTTTGCAAACTAAATAACTGAAAAATCTATGAACTGTAAAACAAACAAAACTAGGACAGTTCTGAATCCAGTGTGTAGCCTTAAAGCAATCACAATTAAAATGTTGTATATGATGACATAAATTTCACTTAGAGAATAGGTAGGTGAGAGGCAAAACTGGAAAAGACCCAGAATCCATAAATCTTAGGTTAGAGTTAAGAGCTTTCTGAAGCGTCCTAGTCCAATAGGGAACAGAGGCCCACAGAGGCCGAGGAACATAACACCAGACACCGTTAAGTGGTGTCTGGCCATGAACTCCAATCTCCTGAATTCTTGTCCAGTTGCTCTATTAATTTGCACTGAATCTTTGTATCTAGAATATAATGAATACTCTGAAAAAGAAGAGCAATGGGGGAGAAGTAACCCACTGTACACTGGAACATATTATAAGGCAGCGGTAATTAAAATGGTACAATACTGATCAGAATAAAACAGAATCAAGGGCCCAGAACCAGTCTTTGCTATACATTAAAAAAAGATGCAGTGTATGATTATCTAAGCCACAATGTAATAAGAAATATAAACACTATTAAAATATTATTGAGGTAACAGAATCTTAAGTCTTCAAATACCTATATCTTAAAACAAATTTCAGAGGTATTAGCAAAATAAATATAAATAAATCAAACTGTAGATAAACTACCAGAAAATAGATTTGCTATCCCAATTAAGGAGAAGTAATATTTTTATAATGATTTAAATAATAGAAGACTTTCAAAGGAAAAGATAAGCTAAAATTACTGTATAAAAACTTTATGATCTCTCTAAAATAATACAAATTTTGTTCAAAGGCAAAAAAAAAAATGAAAAATGAAAAAGTATTGACAAAAAATACAGCCAAAGAACGGTTACTATCTATAACATCTCCATGTATGACCAACAAAAAACCCAAGACCCAAATCAACACATGAGTAAAGAAATAAATAGTTAATTCACCCATTAAGAAAAAAATATTTTAAAATTTTAAGTTTAAGCAGATTAACTGAAGTAATAATGGAATGGTATTTCGCAGTACTACTACTAATAGTAGTAATTGCTATTTTGGATCATCTTGTTCTCATTACATTCTGGCCAATGAGGAGCAAGAGCAAAGCAAAGTCTAGAGCAGGTAGTGTTTAGTGAGAAGACCCCTCACTCAGTCTATAGGGAGCATCACCCATTGGAGGTAATATGGTAAATGCAAATATTCCTACAAATATTCCTACACTTTGACACCGTGACTCTCAAGCCTGAGAATGTATCCCAAGAGAGTAACTTAAAGGAAGAAAGAAAAAAACCCTACAAGTACAAAGTTGTTTACAGTAGTGTTGTTAATCATAGTTAAAAGAACTGTAAACATCTGAAATACCCGACAATAGATACATCAATACAAAAGGAAACTACGCACCCATTAAATGATAACTATGAGGACAAGTCAAACTATAATGGAATTAGTCGCGAAATAAGTATTTTAAAAGTAGAAACAGGGGACTTCCCTGGTGGCACAGTGGATAAGAATCCGCCTGCCAATGGAAGGGACACAGGTTCGATCCTTGGACTGGGAAGACCCCACACGTCGCAGAGCAACTAAGCCTGTGTGCCACAACTACTGAGCCTGCGAGCCACAACTACTGAAGCCCGCGCGCCCAGAGCCTGTGCTCCGCAGCCACCGTGGTGAGAAGCCCGTGCACCGCAACAAAGAGTAGCCCCCGCTCGCCACAACTAGAAAAAGCCCACGCACAGCAAACGAAAACCCAACGTAGCCAAAAATAAATAAAATTAAATCTTAAAAAAAAAAAAAGGTAGAAACAGGGAGTTACATCTACACCACCAAATCAACTGTGAAAAAATTATAAATAAGGGTAAATACTGGAAAGAATAAAAACGGTTGCTTTTTCAGAATTTATGGGGTTGCGGGTGAAATTTTAAGATAAATCTTTTCCTAGGGTTTTAAATCTGCTTTAATAAACAAGTTCGAAATTCAAAGTAGAGAAGTATATCATATTTTTCCAAAGATTTCATCTAAAGATGATTAATTTTTTTAAATTAGTACTTTAAAAAATTGTTGGAGAGTCAGGCATGTAAGCCAGCCGGAGCGGCAGCGCCGGTAGCAGCGACCCGGAGGGAGCGCGAGGCAACGCTGGCTGCGGGGACTCGGATGACAGTGCGAGAAGTACTAGATTTTACAAGTTTGCACCATGCGTGAGTATAAGCTAGTTGTTCTTGGCTCAGGAGGAGCTGGAAAATCTGCTCTGACTGTACAATTTGTTCAAGGAATTTTTGTTGAAAAATATGATCCTATGATAGAAGATTCTTATAGAAAGCAAGTTGAAGTAATGCACAACAGTGTATGCTTGACATCTTGGATACTGCAGGAACGGAACAATTTACAGCAATGAGGGATTTGTACGTGAAAAACGGACAAGGCTTTGCGTTAGTTTATTCCATCACAGCACAGTCCGTATTTAACGATTTACAAGATCTGAGAGAACAGATTCTTAGAGTTAAAGACACTGATGATGCTCCAATGATTCTGGTTGGTAATAAGTATGACTTGGAAGAAGAAAGAGTTGTAGGAAAGGAACAAGGTCAAAATTTAGCAAGACAATGGAACAACTGTGCATTCTTAGAATCCTCTGCAAAATCAAAAATAAATGTTAATGAGATCTTTCATGACCTAGTGTGGCAAATTAACAGAAAAACTCCAGTGCCTGGGAAGGCCCGCAAAAAGTTGTCATGTCAGCTGCTTTAAGATACTAAATGCATTGTAGCTCTGAGCCAGGTCTGAAGAACTGCTGCCCAATTCAACAGTGCCAGCATTCCAACTTTGTTAAACCTACCAACATCTTAAACGGACTTTCTGTGGTGGTACCCTTTAAGAGGCGGATGAAAGCTACTACATCAGTTTGCACATTCTAATCACTTTCCAGTATCACAAGAGAGATTTTTACTTATATAATAGCCCTAGAGTATGCAGCTGGTAAAACCAGAGGCTACAATCCAGTATTACTGTTAAGAGACATTTTTCATCCACCAATGTTGTACATGTGTGAAAATGGTGTACTGTATACTTTAACACGCCCCATATTTTGTATTGGAGAGTACAATAATGTAAATCCTAAAAGCACCACTATTTTAGCATAATAGAAGAAAGTCCAAAGAGCTCCTATATAGACTACTCCAGATAACTTCACTTCTTTGATACTTGTAACTTATTGTAATTTTAAAAAAACAAATTCGGGCCTCCCTGGTGGCGCAGTGGTTGAGAGTCCGCCTGCCGATGCAGGGGATACGGGTTCGTGCCCCGGTCTGGGAGGATCCCATATGCCGCGGAGCGGCTGGGCCCGTGAGCCATGGCCGCTGAGCCTGTGCGTCCGGAGCCTGTGCTCCGCAACGGGAGAGGCCACAACAGTGAGAGGCCCGCGTACAGCAAAAAAAAAAAAAAAAACAAAAACAAATTCAAGGTCATTATCATTGTATTGTACAAATAAGTGCTTTAACACAGCTATATAGTTTTTTAATTTTTAAAAACCTGTGGAGACAGTGATCTTGTCTTTAAGATATGATAGTCCTTTCAGTATGATGTCTTAAAGACGTTGCCTTTAATATCTGTTGGGAAGGAAATATCCAGACTTTTCAAATCTTTTATTATGTTTCCTGTTTTGTTTACATAGGGAACAATGTTTATAGTTGTGTGTTCAGTGGGGGTCTACAACAAGAAGTGTATATTTTCAAACAATCTTTTAATGATTTAACAATTTTTGTAAATCATTTTCAGTCTTCTGCAGCTGTAGATTCTCACTGTGAATCCCCTGCTTGCTCGTGCATAAGTGTATTTGCAATACCAAATATACAGGTTTAGTATTTTTGCCTGTTAGTGATTGTTTCAAATGTGTAACGTTTTGGTTGAGATGTTAAATGGTGGATGAGTACCGTGGATGTGAATGTGGGAAGTAATTTTAATTATGTGTAATTGGTCACAAGGCCTAAGTTGCATAACTATTGCTGTTTTATTTAACAATGCCTTGTTGCTTTGTATGCATTAACGTTTGGGTGTAAAGATTGTGTGTCTATCCAACAGGGAGCCACAGTATTTAAATTGAACAACCTAATGTTACAACTCCTTTTGAGATGGCCAAACATAAACTAAAAGCCTTAATTAAAGTGGTGAAATTTTACATAACTTAGCATCAGTAGTTCAATAAATTTGGATTGCCAAAAAAAAAAATTGTTGGACGTTTTACTTCTGGGAATCTTCTTGTCAATGTTGAATAGGTAGGTGTTAGTTACTATATTTCAGACTAGGGGCTTCCAACATGGTTGGTGGCACCCTGGACACAGCCACAGAACAATCCTTAAGCAGAAGGTTTCTATGCTGAGAATGACCACAAGTAGCGTGAGCCATCGGGAGAAGTGAGTCAGGAGATGGGAGCTGGGGTGGAGGTGAGGCAAGAGACCCCAAGTTTTACTTTCTGAAGGCGAGTCTGGCAAGTGGGTGGGTGGGGCCTTGCAGCCACCAGGAGGGAAGGGCTGGGGTCTGGACTTTGTAGTAACAGCAGATTAGAAAGCAAGAGATGACTCTGATGTCTCAGAAAGAGGAACTGTTCTATCTGGGTGGCTTCCTGGGTGTGAGAGGAAAAGGAAAAGGAAATGGAAGCATCAGAAGTTCAGGCCTGGGTCACCCTTCCAGACCCACTAGGTGCTAACAAGGCTCAGGGAGGGCTGGAGGGGTCCAGAAGGGGGGCTGGTTGGAAGAGACAAGTTTAGAGGTTTTCTGAGTGGGCAGGAAACGCCATCTGATTCACTTATTTGCAAATATTTACTGAGGGCCTGCTCTGTCTGTTCCACACTCGCCACTGGGATGGACAAAGGCCCTGACAGGATGTGCAGTGTTTACACGTTCACCTTCTTTGATCTGGAGAAAATGAAGCTAGCCCCAGCCTGAGGAGAGCATCTCCCCAATCCCACCTACCTTTTTCCTGCTCAGCCGCTTCACTAAGGTCTGGAAGCTTGAGCCCCACTAAGTTCTGATTTCTTAGCAGGATGTGCTCCTTTTTAGGAAAAGAAAGACAACGTTTCAGACGGTGACCTCAGGGTAGACTCTTCCCTTGGTTCTATGGCTCTGTGACCCCTCAGTCTCACGGGGCAGCACTCGGGGCGGGGACAGTCACGACATCTGAGGGGCACCAGGAAGACTGCTCCTCTCCCAGCCTGTAAAGGTGCTGGAAACTCCACCATCAGTGCCCCATTCCTTGGGTCAGGAATGGTCCTTCACATGGCTGGCTTTTTAAATAAGCCTGTGAGCCTCAGGGCAAGGGAGCTGCCAGCCACATGGTGGCTGAAGGCTGGAGGACAAACAGAAGCAGAACCCAGGGCTCTGGGGATTGGAGGGTCCCCTGGGTGTGTATGGAGCCGCCAAAGATGGAAACAATGTTTGATCTCATGGCTGTGCTCTGAGCTGCCTGGAGCTTCCTGCCTTGTTATTCTGGGCAGTGAGTGCCCACTTTCAGGACTTGTGACCTCCCCTGCCCCCAGTTCCTCAGTGGCCTGTGATGGCACCTCTTGAGTTGTTAAACTCTCCAGACAAATGAGGCCTGCAGATTGCGGTCCCAAGGCAGCAGGCCAATAGCCACTGCTGCCTGGGGGCTTCGGCCAGCAGAGCCGAGAAGAGATGGGGATGCTGACGGCAGGTATGTGGCACAGGTAGGCTCACACCTGTTCCAAGTCCAAGACCGGCGCTCCCAAGTGGAAATGCCACACAGAGCTCCTTGGGCCTGCGACTTGTGCTTCTAAGGGTATTTTCAGTGTCCCGGTAGCAAAGGCCACTTGGACAGTTTTCCTCCTGGGTGAAGGAGAGGAAGGGGCCAGCAGAGGGAGCTCTGGCCCAGATGGAAGTCATGGGCCAGGGCCCTTGACCTGTTTCCTTAACCAGAGGCCCACAACCAAGCGGCTCTCAGCACCCTGGCTTGGGCTGGAGGTGCGGTCAGACGCAGGGCAGTGGTTAGTGGGATGGGGCCTCCAGGTTCTCTGTGGTTTTCTTTGCTGCATAGAGGAACTGGCAGGGGTCTGGGGGTGGCCTGTCACCTGGGCCTAGACTCTGCTGCCCAGAGGCATGTGAAGGCAAATGCCTGTCTGACCTCCTTGGCGTCACCTTCCCCAGGGGTCTGGTGCTGCGGCCCACCAGAGGAGGTCCTTGCACGCCTGTGCTGACCCGCTAGTTAGTGAGGTCTTCCTGGCTGGGTGGGCTTTTCTGTGTATAATGTTTTTAACCTCAGCAGCCAGGCCCCAGCTCCCCCGGAGCCTCCAACGCAGAAGGCTTCTGTGCAGGATAGTGGCCATGGTTGGAACGCATTCCTGCTAGTGCAGACCCCCAACCCCACACTTGCTCTTGACAGCTGTCAAGTGCCTCTTTTCCTTCCCTGTCCCATGGCCCCTCTGTAGGGGAGCCAGGAGGGCCTCATCCAACTCCAGCTGTGCGGGTGCCAGGCCCCACCCCAGGGAGTCCCGGCTGCCTTGACGTGTGGCCTCGGTTGGCCCTCTGGGGAAGTGGGGCTTGGGTAAGGATTTCTTTGTCCTGTTAAACTCTTCTCTTCCTCACACCCTGAGCTCTCTCCCCCTGCATCTCTGGATGCCCCCCAGTCATTCCATGAATAGGGCAGTAGCCCCATGAGAGACAGCTGTGCCTGGTTTGATGGCCAGTGACAGTTAGGGACATCAGGGGTGTTAGAAGAAATTCACCACAGGGGGAGCAGCCCCTCACGGCCATGTTTGGATGGATTTGAGGCCCTTTGTTAACAGGTATCAGGAAGGAAAGCTTGGGGGGCAAGACAGAGGGAAAAGCCATTCCATCCTTGCCCCATCCTAGGCGTGACAAGGTGCTCCATCAAAGGCTTCTTGTTCATGAACTACCAGCTCCAGTTAGAGAGGAAAACACAGCCCAGGACTCAGGGCCCATGTGTCCTTCCATATACCCACCTTCCCCTTGAAATGTGGCTTTGTGTGGCAGCTCTACACCAGCTGACCTCACCCGAGTGAGCAGGGTAAAGGCACGAAAGGTGATATTTGTGAAGGACATGCTGCCCAGTGGGCTGGTTTTCGGGGTGGGGAAGTTCAGGGTTCCACAAGGCCCACGTCTGGGCCACAGCTGCCCTGCCCCAGGCCCAGGTGAGCCCGGCCCAGAGGCCCTCAGCCCAGGTTGGGGACCTGGACGCACACCCTGCCCAGCAGGCCCCCGGGAACCCACCTCACGGAGTTTGGTCAGTTTCTGCATCCGCACTGGCTGCACTTGTATCTGAAAGTCTTTAAGTCCAGGAGCCTTGGCCAGCTTGCTGCTAGCTTTGCCTGAAAGACGCTTCTCTTCCTCTGCCAGCGGCACCTTGGCAAGCACTTTCTGCAGCCGGGGGCCGGGTTCTTCGGGACTGCTGTCCCAGGAGACACCCCGCAGCAGAGGCGGCCGGGATGCAGGAGGCCACAGCTCAGCTTTGGAGCCAACCTTGGACCCTGTGGGCTCTCCGACTGTACTTTTCCCCTGGGGGGACTGGGGAGCCACCCCTCCAGAGCCCTGGGTTGGGCTTCTGGGCAGAGGGTTGCCCTCCTTGGCTGTCTTCAGAAGCGGCTTCCCTAGCTCGCTCTCAACAGGGCCAGGCTGGGGGCTGTTCAGGGCCATTTTCCCACCACTGCCTGTGCCAGAAGCTGGGCCCTTGGGTATGGCCTCTGGGCGATGGAGGGGATCAAAGTTTTCCTTTTGTTCTATTGCAATTTCTTTGGACTTCTCAACTGTGGGAGAGCGAGGAGTCAGCCTGCCCTGAGACACTTTCCTCTGGTCATTCTGCTTGTGGTCAGCTAGCCCTTTGAGGACATTCTGAAAAAGACAAGGTAGAGCTGGGACCCCGGGGGCAGGTTGGAGGGGAGAAGGGTGAATTCACCTCTGCTGTGGGGTCTCTATCCCCATGGACCCTGCTAAGGGACCTGCACGTGTGTGTGTACGCGCGTGCGCACATGTGTATGTGTATGTGTGTGTGTAGGGGTGGGGAGGTGTTGGAGAGGTATGGGCTAGGTAGAAAGGGAGGACCTCTCAATCACATCTGAGCCGGTAAAGGGGACCTACAAACAAGCCTGAGGTTTGTAAAACAGACAGGATAAGGGGACCTGCCATTCAAAACCTGCCAAGAACTTCCCAAGGGCTAGGCGCTGCAGAGGACAGTGGAATGGAGGGCAGCCACAAGTTTTGGCTTTGACTCTGTTGCCCCAGATTCTAGTCCTGGCTCTGCCTGGCAAGGCCCTTAACTCTTAGGGATTCAGATTTCCCATCAGGTTTGTGAACTCCCTGAAATTATATACAAGTGTATATGTGTGTTTGTGTGTTGTATGTATTTTTCTGGGAAGAGAGTCCACAGCTTTCAGCAATCTCTCAGCGTTCTATGATCCAAAAGAGGTTATAGATCACTGAATAAGGGGGTTCTTGCGAAGCTGATAGCTTGCTGTTCAGAAGTTCCAAGATTCTGTACTCTTCTTTCATTTCCCAAGGGAAACCTGCTTTGTGAGGTGCAGGTTCGTGGGTCTGTCTGGGTATTTGTGTGTGCTGCCTTGTGTGTGTGCTGAAACTCTACCAGAGGACTCTATCCCAGACCTAGTTCTAGATGAGATTATATTCTATGCTGCCCTTGACACCACCTTGAGCAGGTGGTTCTAAGCAGGTGTGGGGCTCTTCGTTTGCTCATCAGCAAAGATGAGGTTTTTCAGGCTGCCCCCAGGAAGAGTCCCAGCTAGGGGCTGGAGCTTTCCTGCAATTTTCACCAGAGCTGACGGGGGCAGCAGTCTTGCCTGGCTGTTGCTGGGTCCAGTGGTCCCCCTGGCCTCTGGCAGCAGCCTGACTGGGAATGTAGGACTATGGGCAGGACCACCATGGAGGTCATCCCCACTGAATCCCACAGCCTCACCCCCTCCACCTCAGACTTCCAGTCACCGTAGGGCAGAGGAACCTTCTAGCTTCCTCAGCCTTGACCTTCCACTCACGCACACCCACTGGCAGGCTGCCCAGGGCCAGCCTAGGCTTCTGGGACACCGTGTCTCCCACACTCAAATCATCCAAACTGGGCAGACCTCAAACTCACAGGCTCGCCAAGGGGAGGTGAAGAGACTTCGGCCTCATCCCCCTTCTGCTGGAGAAAGTAAACACGAGTCAGTCAGCAACGTGAAGAGACCGAATCTCCTCTTGAAAGGCCCTCAAGCAGACCCCTACAGTGGTGTCGATGTCTCCCCCACCCAGCACCCTCGCCTTCAGCGGGTCATGGAGGGGCCTCTCAGGTGTTAAGGGGTTAGAGGAGAGACTAGTTGACATAGAAACCCCAAACGGTGCCCCGTTACCTGTGGTGGTGCTCCGGGCAGAGGGGACCCTGGGCCACTGCACGCATCCAAACCTAAAATGGTCCAGACACTGGCGAGTGATGTCCAGCACCCCAGACCCTCAGCTGTCCCTTTAGCAAAAACGCATCTACCTCCCCAGAGTGTCCTCCCTTGGGTCCCTCGGGCCCAGGAGCCAGTAATGCCGGTGCTTGCTGAGTACCTCTCACAATGCCAGGCTCTGTGGGGAGCCCCCATCTAATCATCAAAGAAACCACATGAGGAGGCCGGGGCAGAGGGAAATCAAGGCCACACAGCCGGAGTGTCAGCGCTGGGATCCGAACCCGGGCTGCCTGGCCCGCGCCTGAGCTTGCCCCGCAGCTCTGACAAGGGTAGGCTGCTCTCCCTGGCACCCCACCCCTACCCTGGCTGAGCTGAGGGTGTGGCCCTGAACGCAGCCTAATGAAAGGGAAGCAGTCAAAACACAGAGAGTGGCCCAAATAGAGGCCTTTGCAAATAAGCTCTGAGGTGACCTCTCTCCAGGTCCTCTCTGGGCAGAGGGCTCCAGCCATAGCCCCCTTCCCTCCATCCTCATCCGGGGCTAGGCCTACCTCCCCACGCTAGCTTGAAACCCCAAAGAAAGCACATCTTCCTCCTCTGAGGCAGCCCAGCCAGGCCCCTCGGGAGGGGGCCAAACGGGGGTCCTGACTGGGAAGGCTGCAGGACAGGAGTCCTGGGGCCCAGGGGAGGGACTGAGCCGCCACCCAAGGCGGGGAGCCAGAGTGGGCAATGCCGTGGGGTTTGGGGGGGAGGTAGACCTCACCAGGCCGCTTGGGGACGGTGAGGCAGTTGCTCTGAGAGGACCCAGGAGAAGCTCCGGGGCTGAGGTTTGGGGAAACAGCTGTGGAGACAGACACAAATTGGCCAGCATTCGTGAAGGTTCAGGACTTCAGCCTAACAAAGACATCCTTTCAGGTATTTCTCGCCTCTGGGGACTGGGTCTGGCTTGTCAGATTCAGGGGCTGATTCTGGACTCCATATAAGGCTCCTACCACAGCCCAATGCCTCCCTGCTGCCAGCCCAACAGGGGGGGCGCTGGGGTCACTTGGGGGAGAGGGAGGGTGATTGGGGTCACACTCCTCAGTCTACCTGGCCTCACCCCAAAGCACCTTCTAGAAACAGAGGACCTGGCGTTGCTTGGCAGGTACAGCTCCAAAGGCTATACCTCCTACACTTGCCAGGATGGCTCTGATTTCAAATGTGCCCCTTCCCTCCTAAGTACAGACTTGTTTAACTGCCCCAAATGTTTGCTCAAGAAAAAGAGTGACTTTAGCCAAAGGCATAGCAGGAGAATTTCAGAAAACCTTTCTTTTAATCCAGAAATTCCAGAGAGACACCAAAGACCACACTTCCCTTCCCTAGGATCCTTCCCGGGGCACAGCTGGAGGTCAGGGAGAGGAAGCCAGGGCCGGCGTCTCCTGACCTTTGCAGAGGAGGTGCCCACAGAGCAGGGCCTCCTGGAGATGGTGGGAGACCACACAGACTCCAACCCTGCAGGGTGGCCTGGGTGTCTGTGCACTCAGGCATCACACAGAGGGTTTCTCTCCAGGCAGGGTTCAGGGACTGGGGAGCCTAGGTCAAGTTCACGGGTGTCATATGGGCTAGCACTTCTTGGCAAAGCAGGAAAACACAATGGTCACACATAGACCCCCAAAAATGGAAAGCAGAGTTTTCTGGGCTAGAGTTGGGTCGGTATTTCAGAGCTTCTGATACGGGGCGAGATGCCCTCTCCTCACAGGATCCTCTCCAGGAGGCTCAGTCCTCCTGGGCCCAAGAGGCCTGGAGGCAGGCGCGTCAAGGGCCGCCCCTGGGAAGCAGGGCTCCTGTTGCAGCTGGGGCTGGGCCCTCCCCAACGCCCGCCCCCATCGGAGGGGCTCAGGGTGGCCACCTGTCGTCCTACCTGACGGGCAGTCGCCGGGGCTGCTCCTGGACTTCCTCCCGCGGCGGGTCAGGAACCGCTCACTCACTGACTTGGCTTCCTCTAGCAGCGCCAGGTTTTTCTTCTTGTCCTCCTCTGAGATGCTGATGTCTGGCAGCTGGCCGTTTACCAGGTCAATGATGTGCCCCGCAGGGTCTGCAGAGGGAGGGTGAGCACGGCATGAGAGCCACGGAATCCTTGGTCCCCAACCTCAGCCCTGTCCCCAGCCCCTACCCCTCAGCCCAGGGACACTGCCCAGAGGGGACTTGGCCAGCCAAACCTTGGCCCGATGCGGGGTCCTGAAGAGGGCTGCGTGGGGACAGACAGGGCTCCCCCAGCAGGCCTGACTCCTCCAGCTTGTAGCTGGTGGATGTGGCAGGTCCTCTATCACAAATGGCCATGAAGCCACCTAGGTTCCCAGTACTGTCCTCAACTCTGCCATAAGGGAAGGCCATCAGGAGCCCCACCTGTTCTATCTGCTCCCCTAGTGTTCTTCCTTCGGTCTCTGTTTCTTTAACAAGATAGTGAGCTTAACATTGGTGGATAAAGGAAGCACTCCAAAGATCATGGGCCAAAGACACAATCCCATGGCCACCTTCCCTCCTTTCTCCCTCTACTCACGTTGTTTACCCCCATCCTTCTCCATAAGTGCCCCTTCTCCAGGACGCATTCCCTGGGTGAGTGACACCACCTCTCACCCAGCTGCTCAGAAACATAGGAGTCACTCCACACTCTTCCCTCTTCCTCAGCTGCCCCCAGGTCCAACCAACTCAGCATCAAGTAAGTATCTCTGGAATCTGTGCCTCATTGCCACTCTTGCTCATCAGCTGTAACTTACCTGCACAATTATATCAGCCACCTCACAGGTCCTCCACCTCCAGGCTATCTGCTCCATCCCATCCTCCATTGCCTATCACAGTGACCTTCCTAAGGGCCATATCTGACCATGCAATTCTCCTGCCTCAGCTCATCAGGATTCCTCCTGGTCCCCAGTGTGACGTCCAGATGCCAAACTGCGCCCAGCCACTTTTCCTGATCTCACATACTCCTCTCCTCCAGCCCCTTGCTAGTGAATGGCTCCCGTTGTGCCTCTCCAGCCTCCATTCCTCTTCCTTCTGGTCATAGCTCCCCGGTTTGCACCAGGTGAAACTCGTCTGAGTCTCAGTCATGTTAGGAAGGAGCTAAACAATACTGCCCATCTCAACCCAAGTGCCATCCTCAGCCAGCCAATGAATTCAGTCCCCCTGGGTGACTGGTTCAGGGATGGCCATGGAGGCCAATGAGAGGCAGCTCTGAGAATGGTGGTGGGTATATGGGGAAGAGGAGCTCTCTTTTCACTGAAGGGATGTAAGTTACTCGTAGCCATTTGCCCAGAAGGAAGCCAGCACACAAGAGAGGAAACTTGGGAGATGGGATGGGATGATTGCTAATGACCCAACATGAGCATCTGGGCTCAGCACTCCCTGAAAACACAGACCCTGGCTTTTATTTATTTTTAATGTGTTTTGGCATAAGCTAGTTTAAATTGAGTTTC
The DNA here is from genome assembly GCF_964341445.2 of Mesoplodon mirus. NCBI lineage: Eukaryota > Metazoa > Chordata > Mammalia > Artiodactyla > Ziphiidae > Mesoplodon > Mesoplodon mirus. The sequence goes on from NC_138983.1 coordinate 63,512,913, forward strand.
TGTCATTTGCAAGAGTCCTGACCCACAGCCAAGCAGGCAATTGCTCTGTTATGGCTCCTGCTCAGCAGCACAATTGCTTCCTCCGCCGAAATGACCTTTCCTCCCTCTTGTCTATCTGTCCGACTCTCTAAATCACAACTCAGATACTCTCCCCTCTGGACTACTAATCTGAGAAGCAGAAGAGGGGAAGGGGCTAAGCCCGGCCAAGCTGCCAGACCTCAGTCTTCCTACTCAAACACACCTTCAGTTGGACCCCTATCTCCGGTGGCAGAAATAAGACAAATCGGCCTAGCCCTTACCCACAGAAGTCAGGGGAGCAGTGGAAACCTTCAGGTGTCGGTGAGAAAGCCTCCTGTGGGGACTGTGAGCTCTGAAAGACCAAACAGAGTCATCTTGTTAGGAAAATGTGTCCACAGCTGGTAAATAGGTAACCAGATGCTTGCATATTCTTTCAAAGTCATCCTAGAGCATCATCTTACAAGCTTGTTATTTTTTCAAGGGCGAAAAAATATGAGAGTGTGTTAGAAATGCAAATTCTCAGGCTTCACCGACCGACAGGATCAGAAGCTCTGGGGATGGGGCCCAACTATCTGTGACTGAACAAGCCCCGGCCCCAACCCCAGGTGATCCTGATGCTCTCTAAAGTTTTCGAACCACTGCCCTTTGTAACTTTGACGATTTAGTATTTATTAGGGCTCAGACTCTGAGTGAATATATAACTTGCAGAAAACTCATAAACTGTGAATAATTGCCTGGTAGAGATGCAGATGATTTCTGTTGGGGAGAAAAGATAAAAAATAAGGTTTCATTGCCCCATGAAACATTAACCTATCTTGTATCTAACTTAGCAATCTTTTTTTTTCTCTTTTTAAAGATGTATTTATTTATTTATTTTGGGGGGCTGCGTTGGGTCTTCATTGCTGTGCACAGGCTTTCTCTAGTTACAGCGAGCGGGGGCTACTCTTTGTTGACTTGCACGGGCTTCTCATTGCGGTGGCTTCTCTTGTTGCAGAGCATGGGCTTTAGGTGCGTGGGCTTCAGTAGTTGTGGCACGAGGGCTCAGTAGTTGGGGCTCGCGGGCTCTAGAGCGCAAGCTCAGTAGTTGTGGCACACAGGCTCAGTTGCTCCACGGCATGTGGGATCTTCCCAGACCAGGGATTGAACCCATGTCCCCTGCATTGGCAGGTGGATTCTTAACCACTGAACCACCAGGGAAGTCTCTAACTTAGCAATCTTATTCCAGCTTTCTTTTCATCCTCACTGATTATACTACGTATATCCATTTCTCATATCCTCCTTTGAACTGGCTTTGTTATCCTGATGGTCCCCTCGTTAATGAGTTAAGTAAATCTTTGACACATGCTCACTATATATCTGTATTAGAATTATCTTTGTAACTTTTTGGAAATTAAACTTAGAAAATCTCATTCCAGCTAGACCAATGCATGGGCTAGTGCTGTGTAAAACCGAAGCAGGGACATCCCTGTGCATGTGAGCCAGTGTCCCTTCCAGGAGATCATCTTCCACACAGGACCCACTTTGGCCAGAAGCAGGATTCTAGTAAAAAATTCTCATCTTTTAGGTCTGTTTGAAAATATCTGGGCAGTTATTATGGAAAACTCCCCTGCTATGAGCTGTGCTTTTCTTAAAGGTTAACAAAGTGCAAAGAGCCAAATCTACGAGAGAAGAAATAATTTGTGGGGAAAAGATAATGCAAAAATCTCAAGGTCTCTCTCCCATTTTGAAAAACTGCTTGATTGTATTTCATCAATAAAATGATCAAGAACGAAGAAAAGATCTGTAAAAAATAGAGCTGTCTAATCCGCACATGCTAGGAAATATTGCTCTTTACAGCACAGATTAGGCAAATAGGAGGTTACCTGTTGACCAGGTTTTTGTCAGTTTCTTCTTCCGGTGAACTGGCATCCCCAGTCAGGATGATGGTGGGTGGACTGCAAGATATTCCTGCGGTGGGAGGGCCCTGGTTGTTTAGAACAAAAACACAGATGGAGTTAAGCTCCCAGGAGCTGGAGCCCTTATTCACGTATCATGACACTTAGAGACTTCTTGACAAGGGTCAAATGCTGTTGATTTGGATTATTCAGGGGGGGAAAAAAAGGCAGTTTCTCCTTCATTTACCGAGCTTAACTTGGTCTATTTTCATGCACTAAGATTAGGGAACTTCTAAGCCATCCCAGGTTAATTCTCACTAACAATGTAGAAAAAGAATGGTGCAGGGTCCTCAGGCTGCAACCAGCCTGGTTGGGGAAGGATGGAGACCAGCAGAAAAGGCAGTGACACCACACATTCCCAATACTCAGTGACGCCCTACATTTGGCTAATTGTGACCTTTCAATAAAGGTGATTTGTTCCATGGATAATGGAACACGCTTTAACTTTTGTAACTTTGTAAAAATGTTTATCTACATAAATACACATTTCTGAAATAACAAAAGTTGGGAACCAATCCTTAGATTTTTGAGATAGTTTGCAACCACTAAACAAAATAGAACAAAACTACTAACCATCAAAACGAAAGAGTTATTACATCCTAGGTTGGAGAAGTTGTAGTGAAATTGGTATACTGTTATGTTGCTAGTGGCTGTGTGAGTTGTAAAACCCTATCTGGAGTAGAAAAAATACTTGTTGAGTGAGTAAATGAATGAATGAAATAAAAACAATACTGTATAGGATATACAATAAGATCCATGAAGATGCATATCAACCTGTGTTTTCCTACACCTAAGTGTACTGGGGGTAAAAATAGGACCAGTTAACAGTAACACACAGTATCTCTCTGGTTCTTCTGCCACGTGCTATGGCGGTATTTCCAACTCAGAATTGTTCCCAGCTATGTCTGGGAGACTCTCCAGAGGTCCTGTCATATGACCCTTTATCATTTGCCTTCTCCTCTGCCCTGCCCCCTTACTGGTGGGTACAGCCCGGGCCCTCTGTGAATGCCCTACTCTCCCTGCCAAAGTCCTGTCTCCCTGGGCTCCCGAGCATGTCACACCACCTGTACTATTGGTGTGGCCTCCTGAATCTTCAGAGCAGCAGGTGCCCATGGCCACTGTCTCTGGAGGTCGTGTCCTTCTGGAGTCCCTGCGCATTAACTGCTCTTACCCCTACCTGCCCCACTGAAGCCATGGCCCGGGGGCTGCTCTCGCAGAGCCAGGCTGAGCTGTGTTCTTGAGCCCTTGGTATGCAGGTGTTGGCTCCTTGCAAGGTGAGGAGGAGGCTCTCTCTCCTTTTCACATTATTCTTTGTTGTCAAGTGGGTACTGTACAGTACCATCTGGACTTCTCAAACCCCACAACTTTTAGTGAAACCAGCTTTTCCCATTTTTATTTGCATCTCTTCCCTCCCTTGGCCTCAAACATGAGGCTGGGTGAGCTGGAGAAGAGTCTCTGTGTCTAGCCAGGGAACGCTGGACCCCTGTGTTCCAGGACCTTTCAGCAGGAGGGAGCTGCAGTGATGGGAGGAGGGGGAAGCCCTCAGAATCCTCGAGCACATGGAAGGGAAGTTTGGGCAGGGACTTTGGCTGGGTAGGAGGAGCAGGAAGCAGCACTGCCTTTTGGAAGAATCACACTGCACTCAAATTTCTGCTCATTATCTGCTAGCTGTGTGTCCTTGGGCAAGTTATCTAACCACTCTGTGCCCCATGATCATAAAATCTAACTCACAGGGTTGATGTGAGGATTAAAAATAATGTTGACACAGCACCTAGCACATGACTGATGTTTTCAATAAATGGTAATGTTACTGTCAGATTACTTTTCTCTCTCATTCGACAAACACAGTTTAGTTATCCATCATGTGCCAGGGGCAGTTTGAGATACAAAGACCCTCAAGAGCTCACAGCCAAGCAAGGGATACAGAGAAGTACTTAACACTTATAATAAGTATAAGGTGATAAGGGATGAAGCCCATTCTGTGAAAGCTCAAAGAAAAGGAAAGAAAACTCTCTCAGGAGGGGAGCTGGAGAAGACTCTCAAGAGGAGGGGACATTTGAGCTAGGTCTTGAGGGATGAATAGGAGTTTGCAAGACAAAGATATTAGGGGAGAGGTTTTGGGGCAAAGGGAACAGCATAAGTGAAAGGCATAACTGGGCATTAGGGATTCACAATGTAGCTAGAGCATAGACTATAGAGTATGTGAAATAGGAGGGCCCAGGGATGGGGGCTGCCATATTGTGATTTATAAGAAATGTATATATTTGGTCATTCAGATGACAAAAATATATTCTTCATATATATTTGGTCTTCATCCACAGTTCCTGGCTCACCGCTCCCCAAACACTTGGAACTTTCTGAGTGATAAAAGCTTGGGGAAACATCTTTTGTTATAATATTTGGTCTCTTGTCCTCAGTTCCTGAAAATGCTTTAGAGGATTGCTTGACATGTTATAATGAGGTCCAAGAACCTAATGTTGGGGCAAAATATGAAACCAGAATAAGAGGTTGAGCCAGCTTCTGAAGGACCTTGGGTGCTACTCCAGTGAGTTTGGTCTTTGTGGTTTTGGAGATGGAGAACACTGAGGATTAGGCCCGGGAAGGACTTGACGGCCCAAAGAGAAAACAGAAATGTTGACAGCAGATCCATCCATGGATCCCCGTGATTCCCACTGGTTGAGTTGCTGGAAGAGGCCCTGTTACTGAAGCAGCCTTCTGCCCCATAGGAATTTTGAGGAGCTCTCTAGTAAATTGGAGCCGTGTCACTCTCCAGTTGGATATGCACGGTTGGCCAAGGTAGCGTGACAGGGAGTCAGCATGATGCTTGTGGCTGAAGCCAGGACTGGCCAACCTGTCCTCATGACCCCAGAGCTCCAGTCCCTCCAAGAACGCAGATATACATCCTTCTTGTCAAAGACTCCTCCTGGAAGAGACACTCAGGAAGGTTCCCCAAAAGCAACAACTCCTTCTGTGGATAGTTTCACCCTAATGGGCTGGTGATGAGCTAGTCACCTGCTTCGTCCTCTTGTTGCACTGTCCCTCAGTTCCCATAACTATAAAGTAGTCAATGGCCTGCGGTCTCAGAAGATGTTTGTGTGAATAAAATGAAGTGATGAATGTGTATGCCCTTTTATAACTGTCATCTGATCTACAAATACCCATTAATCATGGTTATCACTCAGATGAACAGCAGCTCCACTCAGTTCTCCCCAACTTTTGTCCACCAGGCTTCACTGGTGGGAGACCAGCAAGCAGCAGAGGGGCTGGCTCCTTCCAAGGGGCCAGGAGGGAAGCAGAGGATCTTGGGTCATGGTGTGGGGCCTGAGGACACACAGTGGAACAGCACCCACGGGAGCTGCTGAGGTCAGGAAGGGGAAGCAGAGTGTCAAAATGGCAGGTGATGATGGAGCTGGGGCAGGCAGTGCCCAGGCAGTGCCAAGCTAAATGGGAGAGCCAGTGAAGTGGAAGGAATGTGGGGCAGGGGTCAGGTGTTTCTCCTGGGTAGATTCTCAGGAGCAGAAAGGGCTGAAGTTTTCCCAGAGGCTTCTGTTCACATCACTAAAAGGGTTTCTTGCTAACATGGCCTCTTGGATCTGTTAGAGAATTAGCATCCTCTGAATCCTATCTTCTGAGCTCAGAGGTGAAAATTGGAGACCTGGGAGCCTGTTTGTTGTGAGTAGCATTTACAAGTTTTTATATTAGTTACCAACATTTCATAATTAGAAGAATCCCCATAAAGGTCTGGATTTCCTACTTTTCCTAAAAAAACAGGAGATCAAGCCATCTTGGTTCCACAGTTCTGCCGAGTAACCCTTGGTTGGAGTCAGCTCACGCTGGCTTGTTTCGGTCATTCACACTCCCTGCTTGGCCCCAAAAGCATCTGAGTTACTGCTCCTGTGACCCATGATTCTTAGCCTGTCTTGGTTTTCTGGAGCGCAGGAGGTTTGTGCTTAAAGCCTTCTCCACCCACATCACCTTTTATTATTCAATCCACTTTATTAAGGTGTGATTGACATATGAAAAGCTATACATATTTCATGTATACAACTTGATGAGTTTAGAGATAAGTATATACTGTGAAACCCTCACCACAATCCCTATCCATCACTTCCAAAATTTCCTCCTGCCTTCTTTTTTTATAATGATGATGATGAGGATAAGAACACTTATAAGATCTACCCTTTTAGCAAATTTTTGGGTACACAATACAGTAGCGTTAATTCTGGGCACTCTGCTGTACAATAGATCTCTAGAAGTTATTCGTGGCCGTGTAACTTCCACAACATCCTGATGGAGCTTCTTTCCGTATGGCCTCATGGGTGACTGTTACCATGGCAATGCCAATCAAAACACTGTCTATGCCTATAGTATGTGTGAGGTTCCTTCCCTCGGTGGAATTTATTTCTACAGTGAAAATTTGGCCTCTGAAAATCACCTTTTCCATGTTTATCACATTTAGAGAATTTCTTTCTTGTATGAATCCTCTGGTAAACAAGAAGAAATGCATTTTGGCTAAAATATCATTTTCACGTTTGTTATATCATATGGTTTCTGACATCCCTTGGAGGGGCTTTTACAAATTCCCAGCATGCACTGGTGATGAAGGGCTAGGTCTACATAAGGGGGCAGAAGGGGCCAATTTCTGCATGTTGTATTCCAGAAATAAAATTGTGGTGGTGGTGCTCGGGTTATACTATACACCCATTTCCAAGAGTCTCATATATTCCAGCTGCTAAGTAAGTAGAATGCAGTTTTATTTATTTAATTTTGTTGACACACTACCTATTTCCCAAAGCAATCTGAAGTCACCAACAATAAACTATAAGACATAAAAAGACGAAACTATAAAAAGGAGGGAACAATTTGATAAATACAGACATCCCTAGCAGATAAAGAGAAATATATGCTTCTTTTAGCATCCATGGTTTGACCCGGAAGTTAAACTATTTGATCTGAAAGCCAATGAAGCTGTGATCCAGGTGGGCGAGTCTCTGAGAGAGTCTGCCTTAGAGAATCGTTCAGCAGATAAAAAGCAAATGTTTTCTGGGATAAATTGGGAGATTGGGATTGACATATATACACTACTAAATATAAAAGTTAACGAATAAGGACCTACTGTATAGCACAGGGAACTCTACTCAGTACTCTGTAATGGCGTATATGGGAAAAGAATCTAAAAAAGAGTGGATATATGTATATGTACAACTGATGCACTTTGCTGTACACCAGAAACTAACACAACATTGTAAGTCAACTATACTCCAATAAAAATTATTTTAAAAAAAAGAGAGAGAGAAGTCCACTCTTCATTCTCACCTCAAAGAACAAACCTTAACTCCCACCCTCACCTCACCTCTCCCCTTTGACTCTTCACTTGCTTACCCCCCGCCCCAGTCTCCTCTCTCTCTCTCTTCCTCCCTCTCTCCCTCTCTCCTTCCCTCCCCCCCTCCCCCCCAAAGCTTATTCCTCCAGCTCCATTAAATTCTTTCCACAGAGGTTTTCAAAAGTCTTAGAGTCTAAGGGAGGGGGCCAGCCTGTAAACATTTGCACATTATTATGCTTTGTTCTGTCCATTCATACAGCGAACGTTTCTTGAATGCTTAGCGCTTGCTGTGGTCTATGCTAGGGCCTGGAGGCAAAGGTGAACTAGGCAGCCTCTGAAATGCATCCCAGTTAGCACAGTGGGATGGGGAGTGGGGTGGAAGTACCCTCCTCCTCACCCCTACCCCATCCCAGGTGGCGCCCAGGCCGGATGCCCTTAATGCTGACACTGTGAGGTAATGGTCTGCAAGGCACTGGAGGAGCTGCTTTCTGGTAGGAGTTTTCTCTGCCTCCTGGTGAAAGGCCACTTGCAGCAAAGCTCTCCTGAGGTGACTGTCACGCATGGGGCTGCAGGCACCCTCACTCAGAGGAAGGTCAGGAGCAGAGGTCCCCACACAGAAGGGCAGACACAAGCCATGGTGGCAAGCACCAAGCATGTAACCATGGACGCACCCAGTCTGAAGCTGTTTAAAAATCAGGAGACACAAAACAATCAGGGAGAAATCCTCTAATACACTGATGGAATGTCCTGGAATATCCTCACTCTCTCCTTCCAATGTGTGCAAACTACATGGTAATAAAATCAAATTGTTCCCTCCCTAATCAGCTCACAGAAAGCTCTGGGCAACTTCTAATTTTCTGCAAAACTGATTTTGTGGGGACCATTCAGTCTTGTGCTGGCTGGCTTTCACTTTAGCAGGTACTAGAGAGACAGTAATCAGCAGAGTGTGGGAAGATTCCAGCGGTCCTCTGGGTGAACTCTGCCAGGTTTTAATGCAGTGTAAATACCCATCCCTGCTCCCACTCTGAATGGCCGAAACAGAAGGCGGGGCCTCAAGCAAGCTTGTGGGTCAGCGGGTTCAAACAGAGTTCACCAGGCAAGTTCCTGGCTTCCGGACTTCAAGGGCCTCAGGCTCCGGAGCCACACTAATTCATCATACAGCTTTTCGCATTAGCTGTGTGACCTTGGGCAAGTGACCTCGCCTCTCTGTGCCTCAGTTACCTCATCTGTAAAATAACTATCTCACAGGGTAGTTACAAGAATTCCACAGATTGGTGTGGAAATAGGATTGCCAGACAAAATACAGGATATCCAGTTATATCTGAGCTTCAAATAAACAACAAATCATTTTTTTAGTGTAAGTATATCCCAAATAGTGCATGGACATAACTGTATTTTCATTTGCTAAATCTGGCAGCTCCAGATGGAAAGCTCGCGGAAGGGTACCTGGCAGCTAGTAAATGCTCAATGAGTGTCAGATGTTATATTCTGTTATTGGTAACTTTGGGGCTAAATTAATGACTTTGGAATTTGGTTTTGAGGAGATTGTCGTTCTTCGTTTTGTGTCTGAACAACCTTTTGGAGTTAAATTAGGAGGGCCTCACCCTTCTGGTCACAGAGCCACAGAGCATCTTCCCTAGGGCATCTGGCCACACAAGCCCAAGTAATCAATGACCCAGGGAAGCCCACCTCCAAGGCCACCTTCACCTGGCTCCACTCCCTCTCTCACCATCTGCATCTCAGACAAAGTAGAGATGCCTTTTACATAGAGCAGAGGCAAAGACACAAACGTGGATCGAGGGAAGTGACATTTACTCAGACCTACTGCATGTGGGGCTCTGGCCCAGACACTTTCCGTGTGTTTTCTCATAATCCTCCTAGCAACTCTGCGAATGAACCTCAGGACACCCATGAACCACTTGGGGTGATAATACCTCCTGACCTCACAGAATTGTGCAGAGGAAATGAGAAGATGAAAGCAAAAGCCCTGAGCATGGAATTAGGGAATTAATTCATTTCTTTTCTCTCCCCTCTTTTCCCACTTCAATCCCCACTTTACCAACAACAAAAAAAACAGACATGTTATGTCCAGGGCCGCACAGCTGGTAAATAGGGGAAGAGACCAACACCAGGCCTGTTGGCCTTCCCGGTACACACACTGCCCTTACAAGTCGTCTCCAGATCTTGGGTCTCACTTCCCCTGGTTCCCGGTGCTCTGCAGGCCTCTGACATGCCTCTCTTATTCTTCCCAGCTGCACCCTCCCTCACGAGCCCCTTCCTCCAGGAAGCCCTCCAGGCTGAACACACAACTAGAGGAAAGACAGCAGGGGTACCTCTCTCACCTTCCAGGGGCCCAGCCTTCCCAGGGATCCATTCCCCTTCCCTGGAGTCAGCCGAGCACTGCGGGAGCTGGGCCATCTCCCGGAAAGCTCACCCTTTAATAAGCCAGCAGGTCACATTTTGTTCTCCTTAAATAAACCTTATAGAAACATTTAAATGTTTATTTCGCTCATAAATTCCCAGGAATGCACAACAGTTTCCTAACTGCCTGGGTGCAGGGATAAATATAGGCCAGTGGTACAGACGGGAATATGAGCTTCCTTTCCCCAATGTCACGTGACTAGGCCTGGCTCGGAAGCTCTGGGCAACAGACCAGCCCCAGTCCAGGCAGGAGTGGGGAGTTTAGCTCCTGCGCTTGGATGCTGGCAGACAGCCTGGAAGAGGACTGTGCAGGAAGGCAGTGTGGGGTGGTGAAGTCGGGAGGTCTACACCGGAATCTCACCTGGGTGACCTCAGGCAAGTCACTTAACTTCTCTGAGTTTCAAATTCTCAAACATTATGTGGAGCTAATAATCCCCCTTTTCCAGGCTTGTTTTAAGGGTGACAGTGACAGTGAGGATGGTGATAGAGGGTAGGCACTGTTACAGCTGTATCCCCAGGTCCCTCTCTCACAGCCTGGAGGGCAAACAGGGACTGCCTCTGGATAGGGGGCCCTGGCCGCAAAGAGGACTTAGCACTCTCGTGACAGGATAAAAGGACCCTCTGTGGACTTGCGGAAAAAATGATTATTCCAGCAGCGAGTGCTAAGAGCATGGGAGAGAGCAGAAGTGCCTCTGCTGAGCTCGGCTGGACCTGGGGCTCCTCCCTGCCAAGCGCTGAGGACCAGATCCCGGTTTCCTGAAGGCTCCCAACGCCCACTGTGTGGATCTCCCCATGCACCCATGGCCTGCCCTGCCTCCGTGGACCCTCTTTCTTGCCATTGTCCAGTCTATTCCTAGCAGTCAGGGGTCAACACCCCCCAGATTATCCTGCCTTCTTCATCACTGTTTTTACTCTCATGTCACAGACTTCAGGAGTGTAACAGTGCACACAGTGTCTATTATAGCCTTACTCTGTGGGGTAGGGGGATATCACTCAGCCAGCCAGCCATTCATCTGTCATCTTCTATCCTCCCTCCTGTCCATCTCCTCCTCCTTTAAGTCTAGGCATTTAATCATCCATACAGCCAGTTATCCACACAACCATCCATCCATCCATCTCTCCCTCCCTCGCTAAGCTCCTACCACACGCTAGAGCTTATGCTGAGGGTTGGAGACACACACATAGCCCCTGACCCTAAGTAGCTGGCATGCAATCTGACAGGGGACTCAGAGAGACAAAAAATGACAAGCTACTCCATTGCTCACCATAGGAACCAAGGACAAATAATTGTAATGTACATTCCTGACCATCTGTAATAACAACCAACATTTCTAAAGCACTTTCTGCTCTGTCCTAGGCACGTCTACAGCTACAATCTCATAGCTCTTACTCTCTGACCAGAACCACCAAAAGCCATCCTGGTGGAACAGTCCTCTTGACCCTTTCCAAGCTTCTTTTCCATAGAGGATGGGGCATCAATCACCTGCCTCCCATACCTGGGGCTTCTGGTGTCCAGGACACTGGTTTTACTGCTGGTTGGAGCCAGGGAAGGAGACAAAGGCAGCGGGAACAGCTCAGCAGAAATGGGTTTGGATCTCCACTCAACCACGACACAACCATATGACCTTCGACAATCACACAACCTCCCAAAGACTCAGTTTCTTCTATAAAATAGAGATAATAATAATATCTACCTTGGGAGATGAGACCACATAGCAGGTGCCCAGTAGATGTCTCCAATATCTTGTACATCAGACTCTAATGCTTTACTGATAATTTACTTGAAGATATTTCATTGAAGATCTGAATGGAGGCTGTTTTTGCAAAGGGTGGGATGAGATAAGTATGAATTCAAAATCCTCAAGTGGAGTATTCAAGGTACTGCCCAGTTTCTAAGGATTAGAGTGTACTTCCCTGCCTTGGTTTTCTCACCTGGAAAATGGGATAACAATCATACCAACCTCTTAGTGTTGTTGTATGTAAAGTGCTGAGAGCAGTGCCCGTCACATAGGAAGCACGGTATGAGGGCTCTCACTGGGTTAGTCGGGAGGGTGCAGGCTATTACTGTAACACAGGGGTGTGAAGCCCAGGCCATTTCCACTCTGCCACATAGCTTATATCTCATGTTCCTATGGAACGGAAGCATTTGCTGCACCTTCCATAACTCCCTGGTTGCTTGGGGAACACTGCTTGGAACCCTTCTTAAAGGACAGCTGTGCGGGATGATGGTGGTAAGCCTGAATGGGTCTCTTACTACGCTAAGCAGGAAGAGAGTTCCAGGTTTGTTATGGTGGCAGCTACCATGCTCTCCAGTTCTGGGCCATAACAAGGGGAGACCCCGCAGCTTCATGGTCAGAGCTTCTAAGAGCTCCACAAACAGATCCCTTCCTGTTAGGGCTGGATGCAGAGGGCTGCTTCTCCAAAAAAACACTCCAACCTCATTTTTAGTTAACTAACATTTAGGGATAGGGGTTGGGTTGAGAGTAGGGATGCCACTGGTTAGTTGAGCGCTGCAGTGATCTTGTCAACCAGACGCTGCTGTATATGAGGGTTAAGCATCAATTTCTGTCTAGAGGATCTGAAAGTCCAGTACCAAGTTAAGTGCTCAGGGAGGCCTGGGGTGAGAGTAACGGGTATATGTGGCCTGAAGCAGGAACAGCACAGTGGCCTGGGTTTCTAGGGGTCAGTACCCATCCAACTGGGCTGTTTCATCATCCGACTGAAGGAGAGTGAGGAAGGGGGTTGCACAGGATGGGGCAGGGGCAGCTGGGGTTTTGGGCAAGATGTGTGACATGGAGCTTCGTCCCCTGGCTGCACGGGCTCACACAACTGAGAGGATGGCAGGCAGAAGGCATTTGGTGAGACCCAGTGCCACAAGCTGCGGTGCTTCGGGGTTTATGTGGTGGTGAGTTCTGCAGGGCCCAGGTCGGCCCTCTCAGACAAGTGGTTTTAGGAGCAGAGGACGGTATTCCCTTGGTCCAGGCACCTCTCACAGAGGCCCCAGAGCAGGGCAGAGACTAAGAGTGTGGGCTCTGGGGCCAGGCTTCCCGGGTTCAAATCCTGGGCCTGTCACTTACGAGCTGTGTGACATTGGAGAAAGGTATTAACTTCTCTGTGCGTCAGTCTCCTCAGCTATGAAATGGGGCTGATGATATCTACCTCATAAGGTGGCTTGGAAGTTAAATGAGTTAATAGTGTAGTACCTGTTGGCAAGAGGTTAGCTGTTATTAGTGGTTTTGCGGATAATGGAGAACAGAGTGAGGGGATGGTCAGGGAGTGGTGGTCAGAGGGATGCTGGAGCAGATGATGTGAAAGATGTGAGGTCAGCTTATGAGCTAGCACTGACCTGTCCCTGGGGGCTTCCTGAAACCCTTGGAGGAGGATGGGGGGTTTACCAGGTGGAAAATTGGGTTCTTATAGCTAATATGAACTTCCCCACACCTTCAGGTTTGTAAGGCCCCTCTGAGGAGGCCATCTGGTCCCAGTGAGTGGAGTTTCTGATATGGCTGCTGGCCACAGGCCTGGAAAGAGCTGGTGTCCTGGTCACACTGCCTCTGGGGCCTGGAGCCAAGTTTGGTGCCCCACGGTGAGGCAGATGCAGGCTGGTATGTGTGCAGGGGAGGGGTGGGAGGACGCTCTGAAGGCTGTCATGACAGCAAAGTCTGGAAGAACCAGAGGCAGAGAGGCTCTGGGAAGATGCAAAAACTGCTGTCCTGCATCTGTGGGTCTTCACCCCACGACAGGCCATTGTGAGGGCAGAACTGAGGGAGAGTCAGGCTCCAGCTTGACCAGGAAACAGAGCTGCCAACAACGGCACAGACCCACCCCAGGGGACTCTGGTTCAGCCGGTCTAGGTCGGCAGAGGAATCTGGGGTTAACAAGCTCCCAGGTGACTTACACTATGCAGAATTTTGCCTGCCTTTGGAGGAAGGGACTTCCTGTGACCTGAGATCCCTTCTAGCTCTGATGGCCTGTCATTCTGGGGTCCCCTAAGGTCCTAGGCTTCTGTCCTGACAGCTTCTATTCCTGCAAGAACCTCTTGGCTACAAGCTCATCCCGTTAAGCTCCTCCCTGTTCAAGGGCCAACCCAGGAAACACTGCTCAGGATGCAGTCTCACACAGTGCTTTGTCAGGAGGCTTTATTTCTTTGTGGGTTTTGATTACAGCTTCTGATTAGGGTCCTAAAGGGTCTGCCTTTCTGTCTGCGTCTGTCTGTGTGAGTCTGTGTGTGAGTGAAAGTGTGTTTAGCATCCGTGTGTGTGAGTGTGTGTATACATGTGTACGTGCAGAAAGAAAAACAGGATCTAGGCCTACGGCTTTTGTGTTTTTGTGTGAGAAGGCCTCAGCTAGTGCTCATGTCAGTGATGGGAAATGAGGGCTGGGGCCTGAGGAACCAGAAGTAGGGCTGGACCCCGGGGAGCTGTAAAGTCAGAAGGATGCTCTGTTCTTTGCCTGCTTCACAGAGTGGGAATTCACACAGTACTGGGAGTTCCAGCCCAGCCCTCCTGGCCAACCCTGCTTCCATGGCCTCTGCTGCTCCCAGGGACTCAGGCTTTGGCCCCTGGAGGCTCTGGCCCAACTCACAAGGCCTGACCCTCCCCTGAGGCTGTGGCTGCCTGAGAAACCCAATGTGGGTCATCTGATAGGTGCAGTAGAGCGAGATCCTCTTCACTGATGATGCCTGTGGGCTTCTAGAGAACTCAGGGAGGCCCAATGCCTGTCAGTCGGGGCAGAGAATAAAATAATACTGAATCTGATGTGGCCTTCAGTCTGGGGTCTAACCTGTCCCAGTTCCATGGTCCCTCAGGCCAAAGAAGGTCCTCAAGAGTTGGGCTGAGCAGACAAGAGTCCAGAAGGCAGCCACTAACACCTGCCCAGGGAAGAGATGAGGAACCAGAGGCACAGTAAAGTTAACAGACTCAGCATCACGTCTCTTGACCAGGATGTGGAGGAGTTGTGACTTGAGCCCAGCTTGGTCTCACTCCAGAGTCCACGTTCTTAAATCCTGTGCTGATGGTCCTCCCTCATAGGATCTGGGCATCCTGGCTCCAGCTCAACTGAGTTCCTCGTGGGTCCTTCTCCCACTGGATGCTGGCAATGCAGAGGCTATTGGGACCTGCAAACAGTCTCTTTATTGTCTTGTCTTCCTTGAGCATCTGAAGGACCTTCAGAGACCACGAGGGCCCATGGTCTATAGTATAGAAGTCTGGTCCTGCTTCAAGGTCACAGGGAAAGTGAGCTTGTGGGGGGCCAGAATCTGGAGTTTCTGCTGCTCAGCTAGGTGGTCTCTAACCCTCAGCTGTGTGGTGAGCTCATGGGGCCCTCTCCCTGCTTGGTCGGCCCTAGAAACTCACCCTCACCTCTGACCCAGTGAAGCTACACCTACGTGTGGTTTGAAGCCATGATGGTCAGAAAGGCCAGCGGGCTTTCGTGCTGTCTGGTTTTGTGTCTCTTGAGGAGAAGGTTTGAAGTGTCTTTTAATTAGAGAGGTTTAGAACCAAGAGGAACTGAACTCACTGTAAAAGGATCTCTTCACTGAGGGTGGAGCTGCATCTCTGCCCATCTTTCATTTATTTATTTTTTAGGAACACTTCTATTCTTGGGGAGCAGGGCATGGCAGCTGTTTGGGGGAGTTGCCCAGGATTCGGGAGCTAGATTTTGCATCAGAGTCTGGCTTAAGGGCACTATCATCGTGAGTAAAGTGGAAGGGGTCAGGGATGACCACAGCAAGAAGTGGTCCAGGGCCAGGAGGTGGGGATGCTAAGGGGACAGAACCTGGGAAAGTTGTGACCTGAGGATAGGGAGCCATGACATTTGAATCCGGATGTATTTTACCCTGTGTTGTCCTTCCCTTCTTTAAACTCCAAGCTTTCAGTAGACTAGGAAATTTTTTGTTGGTTAAACCTTACAGTCCACTGTTGGCAAGTCTCTGGGGGACTTGTCCACACGTGGTAAGGAACAGCAGCTGCAGGAAGGGGGTAATAGCAGAGCACACAGTTTGGGGAAGACTACATGTCACCCGTGGAGGAGCAGAGGAAGAACTCAGAGCCACTGAAAGCCACCGGTGAGCAGCACCTACCGTAGCCCAGGACATTTCTGGGAGCGGGGCTCAATAAAGACCTGAGCTGGTGCCTGCAGCCAAAGGCATGGGGGCCTGGCTCACTGTCGTTTAGAAATTCAAGGGCTCTCCAAGGCTGCCAAGTTCTGCAACATCTCAATCCCATGAGCTTGGGATGTGGGGATACAAGAGGCCATTCTTTTCTAAGTGTTTATTATCTTAGTTCCCACAGTTATGATATGTAAAGAAAACAAATGTCATCATAACATGAGACTGTTCACTAAGAATCTGCCCACTTGTCACATTAATGCTCACTCGTACAAGCTTCCCTCACTTAACAAGTGTCTATCCCTCTGGCACAGGGCAGTTTGGAGAAGTGTCAGATACAACAGGATGATATAAGTTTCAGTGCAAACCAACTGCAAAGTTCACGAAGTTCACAAAACCATGTCTGAGAACTTCACGTACAAGGTCTTAGACCAATGGGCAGCAGACGGAGCCGGACCAGTTAACAAATGGAGTCAGAATTATGAGGATGATGGCAAGATAGGTTCTTCATGAGGGAACGATTTGAATATTGAGGGATTGAAAGAGGTCCTTAGGAAAATGCATGAACCCCTTAAATATTAAACAAACAGAATCTCTTAATGAAGGTGCTATAAAGTAAAATGTGAAGGTTGTGATAACACATGAAAAGCTCATTTTGTTGGCATAAAAAATATACCAATACCAAAGTCAATGCACTTGATTAAGATTCGGTGTTCATTTTAAAAATTAGCGTATAAGCTATATTTTGGAATATCTACAGCTAAAAATAACTTGTCTTCACCATTTCATTTGTACAATACAATCTCAATGAGCCCCTTTAATTCACTTTCATCATTTCCTTTTTTATAATAAAATCTCACTGAAACCCTTTTTCACTATTTACTGAGCAATTTTGACCTTCATTTCAAGTGGATTCACTTTAAGTGACCTTGCGCTCGTGCCCACGACCCTGATATACGAGGCCTTCCGTGCTGACGGTCCTCCTCCGAGCCTCTCTCCATCCTAGGAGGGTGGTGTGACTTCCCAGGGGGCCTCAGTCAGACACAGCCTACAAGGTAGCACTCTCAGGATGTGTGGGGACCCTGGTCAATTCAAACGACCTTTAGGTATTTATTCCTCAGCGTGGAAGCTGCACACCTTCCCCAGGCCCACTGCAGCCTTCACAGGCTGTCAGCAAACCATGTGGCCTCAGCCCAGGGTGCTTGGCGTGGCCCGGGCCGGGCGGGCTGCAGGTAGGGGGGGAGGCACTTACTTGGCCGGCCGGGCTCTGGGCTGCCTGCGGCTCTCCGGGGGGCTCCTCATCCTCGGGAATGTGGGGCATGGCAGCCTCCTGGTGGGAGTGGCTGCGCGCGCCCGGAACCTCCGCTGCGTCAGCCCCAAAGATGCTCCAAGAGGCCTGGGCTCCACAGGCTGAGGAGACGCCAAAAGGACAAGTCAAATCCACTCCCATCCCTGACCCATGCTGGGTCCCGTTTCCAGGTGCCACAAGCCGCGGAGAGAGCCTGCTTGAGTTTGCATCAACAAGGGCTAAAATAGGCGAGCAGAGGGCATTTGGAATTGCATTTCCTCCTGCTCCCTGGCTCTGTTTACAAAGTCAGAGGTGACCCAGAGATTTTGCATCTAATTTGGGCCATACAGTAAACACAGCCATCCCAGGAGGGAGAAGAGTGCTTCGAACTCCTCAAACCCATAGCCGATGGAGGACACTCCATTGGGAGCCAGACTTGTATTTGTCACACATGTGTTGAGCAGCTACTGGGCGCCAGGCACTATCCTAGGAGCATTACCGACATCACCTGAATTAATCCTCACGATGACCTCTGATGCAGGCATTACTATTCACATTTTATAGATGAGAGAACTGCTTCAGAGAGAAGTCACTTGCCCAAATCATACAAAGAACAAGGCATCTGAATCCAGATCTTCCTGATTTGGAGGCCACTACACCACACAGCCTTGCTTGGCCAGGTGGGGGAGGAGGAAAGGATGGTGTCTCCCCACTTCCTGCCCCATGGCTCACCTCATGCCCTTCAGCAGCTCTTCTAACCCTCAGTACGGGGCTCTCTCACTTGAGGACAGCTCTCATTGGACCTGTCAGGCCTGCTAAAGTCATGAGTCTGGAGGCTCAGCCAGGGTGGATCTCCTGTGCCTTGTGCAGGGCTTGCCCTCAGCAACCTTGGGTTGCTTCCCCAAAGCTACACTTAACCCTCCCCATGGGGTAAGGCCTGGCTGGGGTTGACTCCAGTCAGCATAATCTCATCCATCTTGCCACAGTGATTGGCTCAGGGATAGACAATGGATCCAGCCTAAGCCAATGAGCATGTGGCAATGCTCTGGGACCCAGATGCTTTCTCTTGCTCCGGGTGGTGGAGTGTGCAGATGTGAGACCTGGTGCTGCAGACACCATTTTGCTTCCATGAGGAAGGTCAGACTGAGGAGAAATCTGACACACCCAGAGGAGAGCAGACCCCGGAGATCTGCAGAAAAACGGAGCTGGAGCCCTGATCAAAGCTCACCTGCAGCTGAAACTCTTTCTGAACTAGCCAGTTACAGAAACAATTAAGTCTCTTAGTGTTTAAGTCAGTTTGAACTGGGTTTACTTGTAACTACTAACCTGTAACTCCTTGTACTAACTTGTAACTACTAACGACTGTTACTTGTAAGTACTAACTGCGCTTTCACACTTTCATGTTTCTTGCCAGTCAAGAGGTGTGGGACCAAAATCTCTCCAATAAACCTGAGCCAATGGGTCTGGCTCCTCCGCTTCCTCTAAGAAAAGGGGACCAGTCATGTCAGGTCTCCATCTGGAGAGGCAGGAGAGCAGAAAGAGTAGACAGAACACAGGCTTTGGAACCAGGTACCTAGATCTGAGTCTTCACTCTGCCACTCACTGGCTGTGTAGCCTTGAACCTTTGCTTCACCTCTGAGCCTCGGTTTCCTCATCAGGGGAACAGAGATAAGAATGCCTCCCATGTGGGACTGTCCCTAGGATGAAAAGAGAGCACCCAGCATGGAGTAGGTGCTCACAGAGGCTACCTGCATGCTGTTCTGCAGCCCAGAAGGTCCAGAGGGCTCCGCCTGGGTTCTTCCCACCCCTAAACTCCTTTAGGTGCCCTGCCCTAGGGGGATGGATGACACCTCCAGGGACCCGAAAAACCAACAACCAGCCTGGTTCTGCAACTTCCGAGGTTCCTTGAAGGAGCTGCTCTGGGAGACAGCAGATGAAAGGCACCAGAGGCAGATGTCGCCCTCAGACCCTGCCCTTGTCTGCAGTCAGGGGGCTGCTGGGACACACACAGGGCAAATGGAGGACATTGCCATTTACTGAGTATCCACTATACCCTGGGTCCTATGCAAGATGCTGTCTGCTGGAGGCTGCAGGAGGAGAAGCCAGGAAGCCCTGCCTTCGCCCAGGACACCAGGTGTTCTTCCTGTACCACAGAAATGGCTTGCGAAGGCCCTAGAGCCAGAGTGCTCTGGTGCAGCTCAGATGTGGCATCAGTCACAGCTCTGACAGACACCCCCAGCTAACACACACCTCTTGACTGAGCTCCCTGAGGCAGGCAAGGGGTCTGATTGATCACGGATACCCAGGAGGTTCATCCAGAAATGCTTGTTGACTTGTATTTAAAGAACTGGAGAACTTTAGCCCTGGAGTTTTAGTCATTGTGACCACCATCTTGGCTTTTGTCACTCTCTGCGGTGGACAGGGAGCCCTATTCGGCTCTGAAACAGTTGGGGTGACCCCTGCTGGTCGGCTCAAGAAATCTCATCTCAAGAAGATGATCCGTGAGCAGTCATTCATTCCTTCACCACCAACACTCACACCTACTCTACCATAAGGATCATGAAAATGTGGTCTTGGCCCTCAAGGAACATGGAGTCCAATGGTGGGAGGAGGTTGGAAAACAAGATAAGGAGGTAAACACTTTGGAAGTGAGAAGCTGCAGGATCCCAGAAAAGGGTCCCTAACTCCAGAAATTGGGACGAGTGGAATACAGTTTTAGGGAAGAGTCCACGCTAGAATGGTGTTTAGACTGAATCATGAACACTGAAATGCTGACTGAATTTCTCTGAACAGAATAGCTGGAGGTCTAGTGGAGGAGGTGAGACAGGAAGGTGGGTCATGGCCAAGAGGACAGATTTAACCTGGCTCTTGGGAATGAGAGCTCTGGGGCCAGGGCGTGCTGTGCCTCCCAGCTCAGGTTGTTTCTGTGTGAGTAAACTCAGCATCAGGTTTGCCCAAAGGTAAGCTCTGTGACTGATTACCATCACCTTGACTTGGATTTCAGCCGCAGTGACAATAGTGGTGCTGGGCAAAGCATATGGTAACAGAGTTTGAGGGTAGCAAAAGAATACCCACAAACCCCAATTCTACCAGAAAAGTGCACTACACATCCCAAGAAAACTCTTAAAATGATGTGTAATGTGTGTGCAGGTCTCCAGGCTGTCTTTTTTTTTTTAAATACCGTTTTAATTTATTTATTTTATTTATTTACTTTTGGCTGCATTGGGTTTTTGTTGCTGCACGTGGGCTTTCTCCAGTTGCGGCAAACGGGGACTACTCTTCAGTGCAGTGTGTGTGCTTCTTATTGTGGTGGCTTCTCTTGTTGCAGAGCATGGGCTTTAGGTGTGCAGGCTTCAGTAGTTGTGGCACGAGGGCTCAGTAGTTGTGGCTCGCGGGCTCTAGAGCGCAGGCTCAGTAGTTGTGGCACACGGGCTTAGTTGCTCCACGGCATGTGGGATCTTCCCAGACCAGGGCTCAAACCTGTGTCCCCTGCATTGGCAGGTGGATTCTTAACCTCTGCACCATCAGGGAAGTCCATCCAGGCTGTCTTAATAGGAGCATGGTTTCCAAAACAGGGAAGCTGGCAGTTCTGCTTTTCTTTTATGTCTTAATCTACATGAAGTATATTGTGCTCTGCATGCTATGAGGGATTCAGACGCTCTGGGGCATGTTCTAAAAAGGGGAAGCAGGACAAGAATCTGTGTTTAAAGAACTAAAGACCTTTAGCCTGGAAAAGAGAAGGTACAGGAAGAAATAAAATCTCTTTGCAGATATTTGAAAGCCATTCATGTAATTCTATTGTCCCCGAAGGGTAGATGCATGGCCAATGACTGAAAGGTGAGATCAAGGCAAGGGAAAACTTTCTAGTGGTTGGAACCATCGGGAAATGAAATGGGCTGCTCTTTAAGGTAATGAGCTCCCCATTCCTGGGAGAGTTTCATCAAAGGCTGGGGCAAGGGTCATAGGATTCCTAACCCACTTCAGGGGCCTGTTCCAGCCCTGGGAGTCCCTGAAATCCTGATCTCCTCCTAATCACAACAAACCACAGATCTGAGGGCCCCATCCCATAGGATTCTAGGACCGTGGAATTCCAAAGTCGCATCAGAAATACCTCTACTTCCTTTCCTTCACCTCCTGCTCCTCAAGAAACACCTTAAGTCAGTCCCTGGGTCAGAAAGCAAAGTACAACAGAAGCGAATTAAGTCAGACAAGCACTAAGAGGTGTCAGCTGCTGTAGGATAAAGCAGAGTGGAGGCTGGCTGAGGTCCCACCCTTGACAGGATGGAACCCCGAGCTCCTCAGGGGGAGCCCCAGCAGCCCCACCCTCCCAAGCCATTCCCACGCTGTTCCTGCCCCATCGCTTTCTCTCCCATCCATTATTGTAAACTCGCTGCTTAAAATAACAAGGTAAAAGCAGAGTCCCTCCCCCAGGGTGACATCTGGCCTCCTCTGGAGCTCGTGGGCACATGGACCTTGCATCCATCACAGCAAAGTTTAGAATATAGTCTCCAGGAAGTGGTGATCTAGAGCAACGACCCAAAAAAGGAGAAAATATTTAGTGATGTTTGGTCTCTGAGCCGCTCCTTCTTTAACCCATTTTCAGGGCCCTTCTTGTTGCCTCTCCAGCTTCATCAGCAAAGGGTTCGGTGGGTCATTGCCAAGAGCCATCAGCCCTTTGGACTCTACTCTTTCTGCCCCCAGCCAGTGCTTAACTATACAGCTCGGCCTATTTTACAGGAAGGAAAACTGAGGTGCAGAGAAGTGAAGCAACTTGACTGCTCCAGCTACCTTTGTTCCTGGCACAAATTATCTAAGCCTCTGCTGGAATAACTATCCAATGATTTGTGTCACCGAAAAAGCCAAAAGCCTCTAAACCACATTTAAATATTTTTATCTGCCCCTGGTTATTCATTAAAGAAAGCAAACTAATATACTTTTATTCCTTTTTATTCATCAGATATTTCTAGGTTGCCTACTGAACATTGGACACTATGCGAGGTGCATTTCAGATGCTATCTTGTTTATTATTCCCATTTTATATATTAAGGAACTAAGGATCAGAGAGCTGCAACAACTTGCTCAAGATCACACAGCTAATAAGTGGCAGGCCAAGGATTATAACCCAGGCTAGTTTGATTCAAGGCCCCTTGTCTCTCCCCTCTTCTACTCTGGCCCCTCCACCAGGAGTTTGGCTAGTGTGTAGCAGCTGAACGCCACATGGGTTCTCGCTGTTCTGCAGGGGAGAGTGGGAGTGTGCATTCCCAGAGGGGATAAGATAGTGGTGGGGCAGGGGAGAGGAAGCAGCAGGTTGTGAGGCTAGGGGATTTACAGGGACAAAAGAGCGGGCCCAGGGCTTCCCTGGTGGCGCAGTGGTTGAGAGTCCGCCTGCCGATGCAGGGGACACGGGTTCGTGCCCCGGTCCAGGAAGATCCCACGTGCCGTGGAGCGGCTGGGTCCGTGATTCATGGCCGCTGAGCCTGCGCGTCCGGAGCCTGTGCTCCGCAACGGGAGAGGCCACAACGGTGAGAGACCCACGTACCGCAAAAAAAAAAAAAAAAAAAAAGAGCAGGCCCACTGTCAGAGGCTGCATGATCCCCACTATGTAGGGTGGCAAGCTCACCCACTCATCCCTCCATCAGTTTGTGGGTCTATGTGTTCAACCACTCAACTTCTTAATCTTCTATTTATACAACTGTCCATTAGTTTGTCCATCCAACCTTTCACCCCAGAAAGGCCCACACTTGTTAGGTGAGTAGCAGAGACTCTGCCCCTGGGAATAGCTGCTGTAGGACCCTGTGGGCCGTGGGGAGAGGGCAGGAGGGGGCTGTTCTGACAGAGCAGCCGTAAAGCACAGGCATGCCCATCCACAACTGGCAGAACACCTCCATCCTGCGCATCTCAGTCACGGGAGTGGGGTGGCTTCCTGTGGGGCTGCCTATGTGCCAGCAGGCACAGGGGCCAACATTAAGAGTCATGATTTCTCAAGGGCCTTTACATCCCCTTTGGTGCTCTCAGCAACCCTTGAGGTGGATAGTGTAAGTACTATTATTATTAACATTATGATTAGTCTCATTTTACGGATGAGGAAACAGAGGCTCAAAGACTTGCCCTAAGTCGCATCACCCATGAGTGGCAGTGCTGGAAGTCAACCACAGGTCGGTCTGACTCCCCAGCTCCCTGCAGGGCCAAGTCCACTAGCTCATGGGTGGCATTCTTGGTAAGCAGTGGCCTCTTACAATGGCCCCTGGGATGCCTCTCCCAGAGCCTTGTGACCAGTCCAGAAGAGACCAAACCCCGCTCTGAAACCACGGTGTCCCAGGAGCACAGCCTGCAAACTGAGTGGCTCTCATATTCCCTCTGTTAAGCTTTGGGTGTCGGAAGAGCCAGAGGCGCTTCTGGGAAATAATGAGTTAACCTAGACTCCACTGACCTTTCTGGAGTGACTCAGAATTCTCAGAAGGGAGGTTTTTTTTTGTTCTCCCAGCTTTGAATTTTTGCTTTCATTTTAGCAGCACAAAGAATTTGAAAGAGATTAAGTTGCTATTAATACCACTGGTCTATCTCTAGATGAAGAATTCGATGGAGGGAATTGTTTGGGGTGGCTGCACACACATCCCTCTCAGTCCCTCTGCAAACTCAGAGGATGACAAGGAGGCCACTGGAGAAGGGCCAGTCCTACCCCTGCTCCCATCCGACAAGCCCAGACAGGGGCAGGGACTTGACCAAAGCCACACCTGTGAGTGAGGAGCAGCCAGAGAAGGTCCCAGAACCCTACCCCCCAGCCCCACTACACATGTCAGCCTTCTGGCCTCTTATCTTGAAAGGTTTACTTTTAGTAAATAATAAGCTGATGTGTCCATGCTGTGAAAGCAGGCATCCCTTGGCAGTGCCTCTGATCTTGGGTGGGTGAAGATGTTCCCAACTCCCTGTGTTTCCCCGAGGCAGCACTGGATACACTTGGAAAATCTCCCTGGGCATCAGAGATCAGCTCAAAGTGCTAAGAGGTGCCTCTGTGGGTTCCTAGACATGGCCAACTGCGAAGCTGAGTCCTGTACCCCACAAGTGAGTCCAAGTTGGGGTCTCCCTCACAACAGCCCTATCTTGCTTCCTAACCTTGAGATGCTGTGAGAGGGCTCTGGACCTTGGCAGACTGGGTTCTAATTCTCCCTCTGCCTCTTTCTTGCTGGATTAGTCTCCTCTTGGCCTCAGTTTCCTCATCTGTAAAATGGAGGCAACAGTACATACATTTTAAAGTTGTTGTAAGGATTAAATTAGGAAATACACACAGGGTGCCGCACAGACTATACCCTCAATGAGTTCCTTTCCCATTCTCTGAATTGGGCAGCGGAGCCCTCTGAGCCACGGCATCACCAAAGCCCAACCAAGGCCCAGAGAGTTTGGTGTTCATCCTGGGTGGCAGAGTTCTTGGCTTTGTTTCTGGTAAGTTAAGGAGACAGAGGGCTTCTCCTCTGTACTGACAATCAGATAAAAGACCATCAGACATAATTGGAATTAAACCCACCAGGGGCCATTCACTCTGCTATGGGGCAACCAGTGTCTGCAGTGGTGGGTTTACAGAAACAGCACGCAGTACTGTGGTCAGCCCAGGTCTGCACTGTGGTCATCCAAGCTCTGTGCTGTGGTCAGTCCTGAGTCTATCTGGTTCCAAAGACCCTGACCTTTCTGCCACCCCTGTGTTGACTCCCAAAGCACAGAGGCTGTTATTCTGCAAGGGAGAGATGAAACCTAGCTTGAGATCTGGTGCAAGTGCTCAGGCTGCACAGGATAAATGGGAGAATGGATGACTGAAGGGGGCACAGTCCTCGGCATGTCAGTGGGAGCCCCAAGTTTCCATCCTGAAAGCAGATTTGGATTGAAAGGAGGAGTGGAGAGCAAGGGTGGGGTGTAGAAGGGTAGAAGGAAGGGGCCTCGGGGGCAACAGAGAGGGGAGGATGAGGGACCGGAAGGGACCCTCTCAATGACCTCTCCCCGTCAGCACAATCCTTATGGTCCAGGGGCTGGGAGTACAGGGGCTGCGGCACAGCGGTGCTTTGGCAAGGAGTCCCTGAGCACTCCCGACACTCTGGCCTGGAGTCTGCACACTCTGGCCATGCTCTCCAGTCCCAAGGGTCTCTCATGGGCTCTTTTGGCTGGGGGTGCCTTCCTCCCCTGATTCAGAACCCACTCTAGCCCTGAGGGTGAGCCAGCATCTGCTGAGACCTGTGCCAGGGCCATATCCAAGAGGGGAGGCCGGGTCAGCCCCCAGAGGAAGAGTACATGAGTGTGCACGATGCTCGGCTGGTGGGGGGCGTGCAGGGGCTACTCAAGATAGGTGGCATGTCTGGAATCCTAACAGACTCCTTGCTTCCCCTCACATCTCCTTTCCCCCACTGCCCTTCCCCTCGGGCAAACAGGGAGGCCATTCTGTGCTCACTGCCTCGGAGGGGGGCTGGGGGCAGTTGTAGCAGCAGGAGATAGAGGAAAGGGAGTCTATCTCTGCCTTATATATCACAAAGAGCTAGCCCTTAGGGAAACGGGAAGGGCTCAGTGCACAGAAAAAAGGATTTGGGCAAAAACATCCTACGTAATGGTAAATCTCCCCCCAACCCAAGACTAGTAAAGATTATGGGACAAAGGAAAGACAGGAAAAGTGGAGTGGAAGCAGTGAGAGGGTAGACTCTGGTGAGTCCCTGAGAACGGGGCCTGTGCCCTGCTTCCCTGGGGAAGTGGGAAAAGATCCCCAAATCTGAGAGCAGAGAGGTCTTGGGCCCCATTTCCCAGACAGAACCCAGAGGAGAAGACCCCAGAGAGAGGAAATGGCTATTTGATATGACTTGATAGATGAGGCCTTTAGACATCCTCACAGCGGGTAGGGTGGGGGACACGGGGCGGAGAACACAATCATTTCTGTGCACCTAGGAGCAGACAGTTGCTAGACCTGAAGGTGCCTTGAAAAGGCAGGTTCAGAAGTTACCTACTAAGCAAGGACTGACAGAAACAGGAGGATCACCTTGTCAAATGATGGACGCCCTCCTCACCCCGACTCTCTGGCACTCAGGAAGCCCCTTGGACCTTAGATGCCACTCTAGAAGCAGGGAAGGGTTGGAGAAACCCTGAAATGCCTGGGATCCATGTTCTACACCCCCTGAAAAGTGGTCAAGTCACAGCGAGACCTCTATCTACCCCCAGCCCCGGCCTCAGCCAGGACAGGAAGTAAGCCAGAACATCTCCCCAGCTTTCCTCTCCAGCTTGTTCACTTTAGCAATTCTTTTTTTAAAAACTAAGTCCACTTGAAAAAAATTTTCTTTCTTCTTGGAAATATGTGCAATTGCTTAATCGGAGGCAGTTCAAAGGCACAGGGAACAGCAGAAAAGTATCTGAGCCCCCCTTTGAGCTTCCAGGAGAAATAAATCCCTCCCATTTCTCTTTGTTCCAGGCCACCCAGCAGCCTCTTCCCTGAGTCACTCACTCCAGAGTGACATGAGTCATTGTCCTGGGGTCAAGGACCACACGGTATTCCCGGGTCTGCAAAACTGACCAGGGCACCAAGGGGCCATCAGCAGGGCTTGAGGCTGCCTCTAATCAGTGGAGGACCAGAAGCTGCCTCCTAGATTCTGGGCCTGGTTCTACCTTCCCCAGGTGTGTGGCCTCAGTGAGTCACTGAGCCTGTCTTGGGAAGGAGGTGGATTTTTAGGCCCTTCCTTCTTGTACTTTGTGGGAACTTCTCCAGTGGTATGCTGGTGCCTGACCGTGTACCTCTTCCCAACTCCACATTTAGTGATGTTGAGTTAGTAACTTAAAATTGGTCATGATGGGAGTATTTATATCGCAGGAGTCAGCAAATGCTATATATCAACGTCTTTTTTTTCCCATAGAGCCAGCTGTTGACCATTTACCAGCACACTACTGAGCCCCTCAGGCAACTCTTCCCATGTGCACTATGGTCCCCTCACACTCACCATGTCCCAAACAGAACCCATCATTTCTTCCTGCCCCCAGCCCTGCTCTCCCACAAGCCCACTCCTGTGTGCTAGTGAACGCACTCAAGCTAAAAACCCAGCAGTCATCACTCCCCACATTCAGCTCGATTCTAAGTCTTGTCAATCCTAGTTCAGGTGTCTTTGATCACTTCCCTTTTTCTCGTAGTCACCATCCCAGCCATGGCTCTGTGTGACCTGGGTCACTGCAACAGTCTCATTGGTCTCCTTACCTCTGGTCTGGTCCCTTCCAGCCACCATCCATAAGATGCCAGAGCAGTCTCTCTAAAACATAAATTGGATCACCCTTCCCTTTATTATAATCTTTGAGATTATAAGAAATCCTGACTTAGAACTGGTCTCTTTTCCCATGTAACCAGTTCTAAGTCAAGATTCCAGCCCCTCTCCCTGGCCTCATCTATTATTTCAGCCATCATACACCTATGGTCCAGCCACGATGAACCAATAGCCAACCTTCAAACATGCCCTGCTTTTTTATACCTTTTGCATAATCCTCTTCCTTATGCCTGGGTTGCCTTCCATTCCCTTTCTATACCTGATGAACTCCTATTCATCTAATTCAAATATTCTTTCCTTCATTCACCCCAGAAAAAACTTCTCCCTTCCTGTATTAGTTTCCTATAGCTGCTGTGACAAATTACCACAAACTTGGTCTCTGAAAACAACACAGATTTATTATCTTACTGTTCTGGGGGTCAGAAGTTCAAAATCAGTCTCAGTGAGCTAAAATCAGTATCAGTAGGCTGTGTTCCTTCTGCAGGGTCTAGGGGAGAATCCATCTCCTTGCTTTTCCAGTTTCTAGAGGCTGCCTACATTCCTTGGCTGGTGGCCCTTTCTCCATCTTCAAAGCCAGAAGTGTAGCATCTTTTCTCTTCTCTGACCTCTGCTTCCATCCTCACATTTCCTTTTTGTCTGACTTTGTCATGCCTCCTTCTTATAAGGACCCTTGGAATTACACTGGGCCCACACAGCTAATGCAGGATGATCTCCAAATCTAAGGAACCTTAATCTAATCATATCTGCAAAGGTCCTTTTTCCATTTAAGGTAACATATTCACAGGTTCCAGGGATTAGGACACAGACATCTTGGCGGGGAGCAGGGGAGGATTATTCAGTTTACCACACTTCTCTGTTCTCCCAGAGCAATTTGCACAGATCTCATCTCAGCTAGAATTTGAGCACCTCAACAGCAGGGACTATACCTTATTCACATTTTTATGACTGTTTGAATAAATATTCATATATTTATGACCCACATCCAGTACAGGGTAAAACACATAATGGCCACTCACTAGATGTTGGTTGAATTAATTAATGAATGAAACCATATCACTAATAAACAGATTAAGAAGGCTTTGCTTTAATTGGCAACTAGCTTCTGTAAAACTAGGATTCGTGTAAAGGCGAGAAATTCAGATCCTTCAGGGGCCAGGCAGGTGAGATGAATGACAGCCATTATGGGGTGTGGCTGACCACAGAGCACAGGTGCCATCTAACCGGGACAGTTACTATTCAACTGGGGGGGGGGGTCATGAAAAAAATACCCATCTTTGTTGGCTAGATCTCCCAATTTTTCAAGAAAAGCCCAAATCCCAGATGTTTAAATATGAAATCTCCCAATTTATAAATGCTAAATGTAATTCAAAAAGTTAGAGAAACACCAGGCGGGCCAGACAAACACATCCCTGGTCAAGATTTGGTCTGCAGCCACCAATTGCCCCCTCTGATTTATACCATGAGAAAATGTTCTCCTGGGCTTTTCCTGCTAATTAATCTAATTCAAATCAAGGCCAATAAGCAGTGCCAACTGTGAGCACTATCTGAGAAGGCCAGTCAGCTAAGCAGAGATTGGCCTTCTCTACAGACTGATGAGGCCCCCTCCCATGGGCTCTCTGGGTGATGTGTGATTCTACAGGCCTCTCCTTGCTGTCCAGGCCCTGGAGCTGCTGCCTGAGGAGACGGATCTTTGCCTGGCCTCAGACCTTCGTGGGAGCCAAGCCCTGCTCCATGCAGAAGCATATCCACAGTCCAGTGGCCCTGCCCCTGGCAATGATATCAAACCAAACCCAGCCCAGAATTGGCAGCAAGCATGAGACGTGGTACAAGGAGAAAAGCAGGGATTTGGGAGTGAAACAGACCAGGTCCCATCACAGCTCTGGCACTTACAGCTCAGTGGCCCTTGACAAAGCAATGAACTTCTATGGGACCAGTCTGCTGTTTGTAAGACAGGGGTTAAGCTACTTCTCTCAAAGTGTTGTTGTGAGATTTAAATAAAATAGGCATGGAAAGTATCCAGAACATAATAAATACTTAAGAAGTGTTCCTTTACTCACATCTGAGAAAGAAAATACTGATAACACAAATCACCTGTGCCTGATGCAACAGAGGACTTGACTTAAAACCTAGATAATGCTCCTCTCTGGGCTTGGTTTTCTGGTTTTCCAGCCCACAGCAGATTAAAAACAGTGAGAAAACACAACTGACCACAAGGAAGGAAGCAGCCACACTCTGAAGAGCAGACACAAGCACTCTGTGTGGCCCAGACCCTGGGGCCATTGGGTCCGGGCCAATCTTAGACAGCCTCCCAGGCCCTGCATTCATCCCTGCCGTACAGACAGCATGTCTACGGTGAGCATGAATGAAGCAGAGTTCCCATGCTGGCTCCTTGGGAAAGACTGGAGAGCGAGTTCCATTTTAGAACATCTCCATCCAAAATGCTTCAAAGGCGTAAAGGTTTGATGCTTTAGACATAGTCATTTTTGTTCGCAATATATTGGTTGAGGGGGAAGAAAAACAGCTGGCATGATTCTACTTTCATTTAAAAATCATCTATATATATATATATATATATATATATCTTATGTGAAATATATGTAGATTGATATATGGCTCTATCTATTCATGAGGGTGGGGGAAAGAAGTTAAGATAACCATCTTGAAACCCAAATGTTAAAAATGGTTATCTTCAAATGGAATTATGAATAAATTCAATCTAATATCTTTTGAATATTTATGTCTCTATTTTCCCATTTTTTTCTACAATGAGCCTGACTTACTTGCATAGTAAATAATGGCATTGTTAAAAGAAAAAAAAAAGATAGTCTCTTTGGTGTCCTGAGAAATTAAAGGGAGCCACCAGGAGCGGCCAATCTGAAAAAAGCCAGGAACAGCGCCCTACCACCTTGGGAACTTTGTTCCAAACCAAAAGAAAATTTCTTGGGAATTCCCTGGCGGTCCAGTGGTTAGAACTCTGCGCTTTCACTACCGAGGGCCCAGGTTCGATCCCTGGTGGCGGAACTAAGATTCCACAAGCCACATAGCACAGCCAAAAAAATGGTAAAAAAAAAAAAAAAAAAAAGGTAAAATAAAATAAAATTTCTTCCTTGATTCGGCAACACCCCATCCCCAAACAAACAAACAAAAATAACAAATGAATGTCCAATTCCCAGCATGCCTTTCTTTGCCATTCTTCCCTCCATGACCCCTCCTTCTCCCTCTCCCTTCCCAGCTTTGCTCTGGGGAGTAACCATCAGGGTCTACATGCAGGAACTGGTTTGGGAAAGTCAGAAGGAAAAGATGGTCTGCACAGTGCCTGCCTAAATCATTCATTCATTCAAGAAACACATGTGAGTGGCTCTCAGTGTCAGTGTCGTGCTGGGCACTGGGGCTCCAAGAGTGTCCTTCAAGGCTGCCTCCCCAGGAAGCCTTCCCTGACCTCTCCGGGATGCTGTGTGCTCTCTGGTCCATGATAGCACCTTACAGCTGCCCCCATCTGCCACGCAGTGGTTTCCTGTACAAAACCACATCTGCCAAGCCTGAAGGCAGAGAGCTTTCATCACGTTTCCCAGCTGTGGAAACGTAGTGCGGGTCCAGAGCTCAGTACCTGGTGGATCCTTCTTTTGAAAGAAAGGACTCTAGGAATCAAACCACACCTTTCATCTGGCCTACTCCACACACAGCACAGTATGTATGATATTATTTATTAGCTTTTGAACCCTCTCAGCTCTGTGAGGGAGGTATTATATTTCCATTCCACGGATGAGGAAATCGAGTCTCAGAGGGGTAAAGTGACTTGTGCTGGGTCACACAGTCAGGTGACAGAGTCAGGACTAAGATCTGGGTCTTCTGTGCCTAAAATGGGATCTTTGTTCTTTCTCAAGAGCAGAGTCACTCCTGTTCCTATCTAACCTCCGAAGAGACAGAACAAGAGTTATTGGCAGAGGTTTCCGAACAGGGGGTCTGGATTGTTCCACATCACAGCCCTACCTCAGGGCCAGCAAGGGCAACCCTAGCTGAGGCACAGAACTGAAAGTCCTTCTCACAGCATCCCCCGGGGCAGATAGGAAGCAGCTGCTCCATCTAAGGCAAACAGAGTAGATAGTTCTTCCCTGCTGGGATGGAGCACCCAGCTCAAGTCCCACCCCCTACTTATCTCCACGCTGGGAATCCTAGTTCTCGGAAGCTGTGGAAATAAGCCCGATAACCTGGGCTGGGCTGCAGGGCAGAGTCACGCCCAATATGTGCTTCAGGAGGCCAAAGGAAGGATTATAACGGGTTGGTGACAGGAGCCTTCTGGGGGAGTGAAGAGCAGACTGTGACATCAGCGGCCTGTGTGGGGATGAGTTCCTTCACCACTCTGCCCTCAGTCTCCCCATCTCAGTACAGGGTTGGCTAAGTTGCCAGACTGTGCC
Source organism: Mesoplodon mirus (assembly GCF_964341445.2). Classification (NCBI taxonomy): domain Eukaryota; kingdom Metazoa; phylum Chordata; class Mammalia; order Artiodactyla; family Ziphiidae; genus Mesoplodon; species Mesoplodon mirus. The sequence continues at coordinate 63,544,692 of NC_138983.1, forward strand.
CCACTTCCTGCCCCATGAGTTTGAGGTCCATGGAGCCTATTGAGAGCAGTCATACAATCAGTGGCGAGGAGTCTAACTGGCAACACCCGTGCTGGAGGCAGTTTGAGGCCATCTTTGTATCACTTTCCCCATTACAGTGATTGGTTCAAGGGTGAGCATGTGACCAGCCAGAGCCAATGAGATACAGTAAGACTTTGCTGGGCATCCTGGGAATGAGATTCTTCTTCTTTTTTAAAATATTTATTTATTTATTTGGCTGCACTGGGTCTTTAGTTGTGGCATGCGGGATCTAGTTTCCTGACCAGGGATCAAACCCAGGCCCCCTGCATTGGGACCACCAGGGAAATCCCTGGGAATGAGATTCTTACTCCTAACTGCAGACCTTGAATCTAAGAAGGTGAAAACAGAATCCTTGTTGTGATGATAAAGAATTTGTCTAAGAATGTAATCAGTGTGAAAGAGAACACAGCAAAGAGCCAAAAGAAACTAGGTTCTGAGGCTATCATCTAAGGCCCTGATCAAGCCATGCCTGATATCCCTGGCCTTTTATGTTTCAAGAACCAATGAATACCCCTTTCTGCTTAAACTGGCTTATGTTGGCTTTTTTGGCTCTTGCAATAAAGATTTCCAACTGGGACAAACAGCTTATTCTTTGAAAACTGGCTTTACAGGGTCTTTCTCAACACCAAAGGCTTCGCTTCCCTCATCACTCTGCTGCCTACATGAGAGTTTGATCTGAAAAACTCAGATCTGGAGCAAATGCTCTTGCCCTAAGTTATCCCCTGACTAAACTTATCACCATGTCCCTGTCCTCAGAACCTGCTCCTCATTCTGCATCCCTTGCACCTGTTGATGGGCTCAGCATCCTCCCAGAAGCCCCACCCAAACCCACCCCCACAACGATGCCTGCCTCTCACCCTTCCCCCTACTACACACACACACTCTTTTTTTTTTTTTGCCGTACGCGGGCCTCTCACTGATGTGGCCTCTCCCGTTGCGGAGCACAGGCTCCGGACGCGCAGGCTCAACGGTCATGGCTCACGGGCCCAGCCACTCCGCAGCATGTGGGATCTTCCCGGACCGGGGCACAAACCCGTGTCCCCTGCATCGGCAGGCGGACTCTCAACCACTGCGCCACCAGGGAAGCCCCCACACACACTCTTTTAAACTCAGCCTCCAGAGGCGGAACTAGGTTTGAGCAGCCTGCATGTTCCTGCCTAAAAGATAGCACAGTGAACACAAAGACGTGTTTGTTGAGTCAAATTTCAACCTTTAAATGATTTTCAAATGTCGTTGCCTCCTGAAGATGACCACCAGGAACTCATGCCATCTACCCCTCGGCTCAGAGTCAGATGGCACCTGTTAACCCTCCCCAGGAGAGCAGACCCTGAGACCCCAGCAACGGGAGGCTGTGTGAACATGATTGCCGCCCTCTGCCCTGGACCCCAGCCCCACAGTTTGGGGTGAGGACCTCAGTTTGCAGGACAAGGAGGAAGCTCACACCTCACCCAGCGAGGCCTGTGGAGGGGACAGGAGCAGCTGTGGGTCTCAGCTGGGGTCTTTTCTTCACCAAGAGAATCTGAATTGAACTGCATTTGCAGTTTGGTCAATTCAAAAGATGCTCCTTGAATGGAGGCTGTGGCCGCAAGAAACCACGTGCTTAAGTAAAATGGAGCAATTCCCTTGGTGTCCAGATTTATGCAAATAGATGCAGGATTTGAGTCTTTAAGCACAGCTTGAGAGCAGGCTATGGTAAACAGTGATGTGCAATGGCCTGGGAGGCTGGGGGCGGGGAGGTAAAGGCAGGAGCCTGGGAATGACTGTCCCAACAGCAAATTTTGGTGGCCTGAGGCACATGAATTTCAGTATGCTGCTACTTGAACAGGCATGAGCAACTGCGGCTGCTTAATGATCTGAGACAGGAAGGAACCACAGAGGATTTCTCTCCAGGAGAGTTGTCATCTTCCCACAATGAAGACGGTGAGTGCATGGAAACAATTCCGAGGCATCAGCAGAAGAAAAGCCAGACTTATTGCACTAGGTGCTCTACCTGGCTCTTTACATCCTTTTATCATATTCAGTCCTTACAACAGCCCTGCATGATATTATTATTCCCATTTTACAGATGAGAGGCTCAGAAAGGCTAAGTAATTTGCTCCAGGCATTACAGTTACCAAGCACTGTAAACAGGGTTTGAGCTCAGGGTAGTCTGTCTCCAAGCCCAGGGTTCGGTTCAGCACACCATGATGAGGGCAATACGGAACCCGGCAGCAGGGGTGGCACAAAAAAAACACCAGCACAGGACCAGAAGAGGTTTTTCTGGCTAAGGATTCACCAAGTCATCATAGAGAAGTTATTATCCTTAACATCAGATTCCCGTATATTCTGTCTGTTAAATTGCAGTTTGTTATATGTATAGTACCTGTCCTTATGTTAACTGTTTGGTAAACAGCAGAGTTTAATCCAAGGTTTAAGCTGAGTCATTCTTAAGAAGCTTCTGGAAATGCTGAAGCTTCTGGAAATTTCTCACTTGCACTTCCAGGTGAGCGAGGCTGATAACAAACCAGAAAATGGACGCTTGGGAGGGTTGGTTCCCATATTATGATGACATTCCTGAGACAAAGGGTTCAGCAAATTATTTGGCCTCTGAGCCAAATACGACCCACTGACTCTATTTGTAAATAAAATTTTATTGAAACACAGCCACAACCATTCATTTATGCGTTGTTTATGGCTGTTTTTACACTCCGAGGGCAGAGGTAGAGTAGGTGAGGCATACACTATCTGACTTACAAAGCCTAAAATATTTACTATTTGGCTTTTTACAAATAAAGTTGGCCAAACCTGCTCTAACACAATTCCTATTATTTGTTTTCAGGTTGGTCTTCCCCACTTGGCTGACAGCAACTCACTGGGCTTCAAGGCAGACTCCTATTCATCCTTCAAAACCCAGTCTTTTCATCTTTGTATCCCCAGCACCAGATACATAATTAGGGTTTGGCAAATGTTGAACTGAATCAAATAATTCTTTAACCCAGATTACATGCATATGTCTTCTGAAAACACCTAAGGGGAGAGGGGACAAGACTTCCTGGAGGGTCAGAGATGTTCAACTTGAGGAAACCAGGGCTACTTGGGGAGTAAAATCAGGCATTCTGAGTGTTACCTTGCAGTCCTACTTGTGAGCCTGATTCTCCCTCCTGGGGCAGGGGAGACCCTGCTCTCAGGGCACCACAGAGGATCTCACTGACTCCCACCAACTCCAGCACCTTGGGCCTTGCAGTTAGAATATTCTCCGTGGGGTGGGATAGGAAGGGTGGGAGGGAGACGCAAGAGGGAGGGGATATGGGGATATATGTATACGTATAGCTGATTCACTTCGTTATACAGCAGAAACACAACATTGTAAAGCAATTATACTCCAGTAAAGATGTTTTCAAAAAAAAAAAAGAAAAAAAAGAATATTCTCCTTGACGGAGAGGAGAGGAAAACCCCCTTCTAGGAAATTCTCTTTTCAAAGATTAGTATGCTCCCCTTACCCAAGAGGGCATAAATGGTTGGTCCAAACTGTTAGATGCCCCTTACAGTAGGCAATTTGATGTACTCCTCTTTAATAAATGAACTAGCTGATTGATGTTTTTTCTCTGGAGGCTTACTTTTTTAAAATTCTGACTACCCATGAATTTGCACTTCCTGAGAAAAGTTCCTTTTGGGAAGAAAACTAGGATTTCAAAGCAGTGAGGCCATTTCTTTGTGACCTCATTATGAAACCACTCTGTGACCTTGGGCCAGTCATGCCTTTCTCTGGGCCTAGCTTTCACCTTCTGTACAATAAAGTTCTGACATTTGACCCCTGGAGGGGACGGAAAGCAGTGGCCTGACAACAGACAGCTTGACAGAGCTTCTTTCCTCTTCCACGCCTCTGTGCTACAGTAACTTACTCTGCCATCTTCTCCCTCCCCAACAAATCCAGCAGTTCATTCCTGTTGCCCCTTCTAGAGGCTTAAAGAAGATACTTTAACTCTGAAGCAGATTCTTAGAAGATAAGAAAATGCCACTGATGTGGTTGGAAAAATCTGAGCTGGATGAAATGGCAACACAGAGCTTTCCCTGGAGGCCAGATGAGAAAAGCATGGACATAGGCCAAAGTCCATCCCTTCCTTGAGCTTCTGGGAGCTGGCTGCCCACCTCCTGTTTCAGAACACAATGCCCCCCTTACCCTTCACCCTCCTTGCAGATCCCCCCATGGGCATAACTTCTGAGGCTGCAGGATCCTGGTTATCTGGGAGCAAATCAGTTATTAACTATGAATTGAACTGGTTTTTATTGATTTCCCTATGGGTGATTTACAACGCCTGCTAAAAGGGTTTGTGGCCAGATGTCAATAAAAACACTCAGAAGGAAAAAAAGAAAAAGAAAAAAAAAAACACTCAGAAGGCAAGAGAGTTAAAAATAAAAGACTGAAAAAGGGAGCAGAGACTGTGCAGAGGAAAGAGGGAGATAATTTCACCAGCTGAAGTGAGATGTATCCTCAGCTCAGAATACCTGGAGAGAAAGCTTGATTTCTGGTTTCTATAGACGTAACTAATTTTGCTTTTGGCTATTGTAAGAATTAAAGAGCAAAGAATAGTTAGCATCTTGAACTTCCACAGCTGACTCTTTGCTCAAAAAAGAACAAAATTAGAGTGAGCTTTTGCATTTCAGAACTTTAAAGTTCATTTCACGGGAATCTTTCCATTTAAGAACTTCACGTTTCACTTCACAGAAGGACTCCTCACGCAAGTATGTCACCATACTGTTTACCCAGCAGAATCTGGAATTACTTTCTTTCAAGCAGGCAGTATAAATAGAGGTTCTAGGTGTTATATGCATGTCTGAGTCTGATGGCTGGACCCTCTTTGATGTGCCTCTAGGGCAGGTTGACAAAAGTGAGCTCAAGGAACATGCAAGATCACAAGTGAGGATCCTTTAGCTCAGGACTAGAGGCAGTGCCTTTTAATTCTGGCTGCAGGTCACTGTCATTTGGTAGTCTTGTGAATGGGTTATTTAAATAAATTCCGGCTTCACTAGTTGCAACTAACCAGAAATCCGATCTCTCAGAGGAAAACCAGTGAGGCTATTGCTATGGGCTGAACTGTGTTCTCCAAGAATTCACATATTGAAGCCCTAGCCCCCAGCACCTCAGAATGCGACTGTATCTGGAGATGGGGTCTTAAAAGAGGTGATTACACTGAAATGAAGCCATTAGGCCTTAATTCAGTCTGACACATGTCCTTATAAGAAGAGGAAATTTGAACACACAGAAAGACACCAGGGATGTGTGTGCACAGGGAAAGACCATGTAAGGACACAGCAAGAAAGTGGCCATCTGCAAGCCAAGGAGAGAGACCACAGGAGAAAACAAACTTACTGATACTTTGATCTTGGACTTTCCCAGACATGTGAGAAAATAAATTTCTGTTATTTAAGCCACCCAGTCTGTGGTATTTTGTTATGGGAACCCTAGCAAACGAATACAGCTACTGACAGAATTTCTTAGCCATATCGGGTTTAAATTCAATTCTTTTTCAAACAGCTAATCTTTGGAATTGGTATCAATGAATTTGGGGGAATAACTGCTTTAGTATTTCTCTAGGCCAGCCACAAAGCTCCTTTCAGGACCCTCTAATGAAATAAAAATGCTCTGGAGTAGGCCCCAAGAATTCTGGTTTTGAAGAAGTAAAACTATCACTATTTGCAGATGACATAATCGTATACAGAGAAAATCCTGAGGAATCCACCAAAAATCTATTAGAACTAATACACAAGCTCAGCAAGGTTGCAGGATACAAGACTGATATACAAAAATCAACTATATTTCTATACACTATCAGTGAAAAATCCAAAAATGAAATTAAGAAAACAGTTCCAGGGACTTCCCTTGTGGTCCAGTGGGTAAGACTCCGCACTCCCAATGCAGGGGGCCCGGATTCGATACCTGGTCGGGGAACTAGACCCCGCATGCATGCTGCAACTAAAAGTTCGCATGTCACAACTAAGAGTCTGCATGCTGCAACTAAGAAGTCTGCATGCTACAACTAAAGATCCCGCATGCTGCAACGAAGATCCCGTGTGACGCAACTAAGACCTGGCACAGCCTAAATCAATAAATAAATATTAAAAAAATAAAAGAAAACAGTTCCATTAATAATAGCATCAAAAAGCATAAAATAATTAGGAATACACTTAATAAGAGAAATGAAAAACTTACACTCTCAAAATAACAAAACATTGTTGAAGGAAATTAAAGACCTAAATAGATAGAATGCCATCCCATGTTCATAGATCAGAAAACTTAATATTAAGATGATATATTCCCCAAATTGATCTATATATCCAACACAATCCCTACCAAAATTCTAGTAGCCATTTTTCAAAAACTGACAAGCAGATCCTAAATTTTATACGGAAATGCAATGGACCAAGAATAACCAAAACAAACCTTAAGAAAGAAGGGGAAAAAAGGGTAATTCACAACTCTCGATTTCAAAACTTAATAGATAAAACGACAGTAAGATAACATGATGCTGGGTAGTATGTGAAGATAGACATATAGATCAATGGAACAGAACTGAGAGTCCATAAATAAACCCTTACATTTATAGTCAGTTGATTTCAACAAGGGTGCCAAGATAATTCAATGTAGGAAAGAATAGTCTTTTCAACAAATAGTTCTGAAACAACTGGATACCTACATTCAAAAGAATAAAGTAGGACCCCTTCCTTATACCATATACAAAAATTAACTCCAAATAGATCAAATACCTAAATGGAAGAGCTAAAACTATAAAACTCTTAGATGAAAACACTGGAGTAAACCTTTGTGTCCTTGGGTTAGGCAGTACCTTCTTAGATACAATACCAAAAGCACAGGCAACAAAAGAAATTTAAATAAGTAAATTGGACATCATCAAAATTAAAAACTTTTGAACTGCAAATGGTACAATTGAGAAAGTGAAAACACAACCAATAGGAGAGGAAAACATATTTGCAAATAATATATCTAATAAGGCACTTGTATCCAGAATGTATAAAAACTCTAACAAATCAGTAATAAAAAGACAAAAAACAATTTTAAAATGGACAAAAGATTTGAAAAGACCTTTCTCCAAAGAAGATATACAAATGGCCAATAAACATGTGAAAAGATGGTCAACATCATTAGCCATCAGAAAGTACAAATCAAAATGAGACACCACTTCACACCCATTAGGATGGCTAAAAGAAAAATGACAGATAAGAACAAGAATTGGCAAGGATATGGAGAAATTGGAACCCTTATACATTGCTGGTGGAAATGTAAAATGATACAGCCACTTTGGAAAACACATTAGTAGTTCCTCAGAAGGTTAAACACAGATTTGCCATATGATCTGCCAATTCCACTCCTAGGTATATACCCAAGAGAAATGAAAACATGTGTCCACACAAACACATGTACACAATGTTCATAGCAGCATTATTAATAATAGCCAAAAAGTGGACACAAGCCATATGTCCAACTAATTAATAGATTAATAAAATATGGTATATCCATACAATGGAATATTATTCAGCTATAAAGAGGAATGAAGTGCTGACACATGCTGAAATATGGTTGAACCCTGAAAACTCTATGCTCAGTGAAAGAAGCCAGTCACAAATGACCATGTATTGTATAACTGCACTCATACAAAATGTCAAGAATAGAGAGATCTATAGAGACAGAAAGTAGATTAGTGGTTGCTTAGGGCTAGAGGAATGTGGGGGAATGGGGAGTAACTGTTAATAGATACAGGTTTCTTTTTGGGTGATGAAAATGTTCTGGAATTAAATAGTGGTGATGGCTGCACAATTCTCTGTACTAAAAACCATTGAATTGTATATTTTTAAATTGTATATTTTAATTGGGTGAATTATATGGTATATGGATCATATCTTAACAAAGCTGTTAAAAATGAAACTTTTGCCCCCCAAAAAGAGAAAAGAAAAACAAGAAAACAACAAGAAATTTAGGGAGACAGGTTGCGGAAAAGAGATGGAGTATATGTGTGTGTATGGGGTTATGAGAGGAGAAATGAAGGAGAAAGAGACAACAGAAAGACGAAAAGAAATAGGAAGAGATGAAGGGACCAGGGACATGAGCTCAGAGAGACAGACACATAGAGACGTGGAGACAAGACTACGCCCAAAAGAAAGAGAAACTTGCCAAGATGCACGTGCAGATCGCTCGTCTGTTCTTCCATTTAGCAGATATCTACTGATCACCTTCAAAGCCAAGCTCTGTGTACAGCAGTAAACCAGGTAGAGCAAGCCACTGAGCTCCACAGTAAGAGACAGAGCTCTCATCAGGCACTCAAGGCACGGATGGTGAGAGCTGGGATGCAGCACGTGTGCCCACGTATGCACACTGCACATCCACATCCACACACTCACTCCAGACCACACTCAACACATGTAACATTCCCAAAAGTCAAATCATCTTTGCAGGGTACATCATTTCTCACCTGAGGCATTTAGAATTCTGCTAGCAAAGACCTTCAAATATATATTGTTTTTCCAGGTATGGGCACAAACGGGAATGACGTCTTGAGGTCTCTATGAAACGAGGCTCAAGGACAGGATTCATCGCAGTCTGGAGATCCCCTGCACTCTTCCCCTTCATCAGTAAGGACTAGCTTTGGAAACAGAAAGGAATGTGACCTGTGACAAGCACACCAGCACTGCTCCTCTGGGCTTTCAGCTGGAAAGTTCCCAGAGCACATTCTTATATATTCCTTTCGTCCATCCAGAGCTAGCCCAATAAAGGCATCCTGTGTTGCCTGTTCCCCTGTCTTGTGGCCCCTCTACTGCTGACAAGCACGTGAGAGGAAATCTCAGCTCAACAGGAAAAGTGACTCTGTTCCCTGCACAGAATCTGCTCCCTGCCTGATTCAGCCAACTCTGAGAAGGGAAAGCCAGGGAAGTTTCTGGATGTCTCTGGCTCTGATCCCTTTTCTCCTAAGTTAGCCAGAGTCCAAGCTGCACAGTATCCCTGACATAGTCTTGAGTCATATCCTAAGATGGTGGTTGATCCCTTTGTATTAGTGTGTGATGAATTCTCTTTGCAGGAGTTAGTATTGGGTGCTTTGGGTGCTGTCTACCAGCATATAACTAGGAAGTGCACAAAACCCAGAGCATGCGGGGAGTGGGCACTGGCCTGCACTCTGGGCAGGCTGAATCAGAGCTGTGCTGGGAAACAGTGCTCGGGTTCCCTGAAGGCCTCCATGGCTGCCCACCATTTGGAGCAGTAGTGAATCCAAAAATAGTAGTCGAGCATCTAAAATTGCCTTCCACCCTGGGCCAGGCCAGTCCCCTGAGGATGTCAGTATTTCTAGAACATCTCCATTCACCCAGAGTGCCTTGTGTCAGACCCCAGTGGGGATCTGGGCAACCGTTAAGCTCTGCTGGTTGTGTTCACTCCTGCCCAGGCCCTCTTGACACTGCATCACTTGCCCTGTTGCCCAAACAGGAAATGCTCTAGATTTATGCTGCTTGCTGTTACCAAGTCAAAGGCCTTTAACCTGGCACATGGCTTGGAAGGGCAGAGAGTGACCTGGGTGACTCTCTGTCATTAGTTGTAAATTAATTCCTAAAAATGAAGACTAGGGAAGCAGAATCACCTGGGGAAGCCTGAGCTTCTAGCTTGGTGCTGATGCCACAGGAAGCCATTTCCATGGCAGCCTGTCTCTCCCTGATAGAATTATTCTGGGTTCCCAGGGAATTTTATCATCATGAAGACTTGTCACGCCAAGCATGCCTCAGTGCCTTTGTACATCCTGTGCTCTATGCGTGAATGCCCTTTACTCCCTCTTCCCTGACAAATGCCCCATCACCCTCTTCTGCGATGTCTTGCTAAGGGCAGGGAAGCTATGGTGTTTGTGAAGTTGTCTGCAGTGAATGCTTTTGCATCACCACTGAGTTGTACTCCATGTCTAGAGATGCACACACCCCCACTCTCCCACCTCCTGATCAACAGTGATTCCCAGCTGCCTGGCTCACGGGACAGAAGTGAGGCAGAGAAGGAGCATCTCCAACAACTGGACTGACCTCCGATCTTCCAACAGCTAAGTGGTCAGGATCTCCAACCCCTGCATGAGCTGTCTGACTGAATGCAGTCTGAGTGTCTCTCAGCTTAAAGATCATGCGCTTTAGTTCTCATTTCCTTAGCTGTCACCCTCCTTAGTGGCTGTACTTGGCGTCCCTAAGAGATGCTATGCAGCACAGAACAGAGAAAGTGCTGGGGCTGGGGTAGGGAGGGAGGACAAGTTAGCTTACAAGTCAGTTTCCTCCTCTGTAAAAGGGAGGTAACCGATTCCACCTCAGGATGGCTGAGAGGATGAAATGAGATGTGTAAATGGCTTGGCACAGGGTTGATGCTTTATGGAGACAGCTACAATTTATGCCCCTTTAGCAGAAAGTCCCCCCTCTTCTGGTAACAGCAGCATCTCCTCATCTCTGTGCTTGGGGTGGGTGGGGTCAGCCCTGGCCAATCAGAACACCACTGGCCCTGGTGATTCACAAGGGATGAACACGAGACTAAGAATGGGCCAATAAATTCAATTTGGCAACTTTCGTTGGAATGACTGGGGGAATTCTTGCTGCTGGGGGTTCTGAGAGGAGGCTGTAAGCCAGGACCTGTGTGTGCCACAGTGCCGCTGAGAGGCAAAGTCTGCCTAAGGAGAGATCTGAACCCAAGGACAGTTGAGAGAAAGAGGGAACAAGCCCCATGGATCCAGCTATTTCTGGAACTGCCCTAGACCTCTCAGTTATGAGACCCAGAAAATTCTGGTTCTTGCCTAATCTAATTTGAATGAGTTTCTGTTCCATGCAAACAAGAATCTTGGCTAATGCAAAGCTCACCAGTTTGGTTTACCCTTCCCGCTGTCATTTCTTGGGGCGGGGATGTTGAGGGGAGGAAGGGGGCCTCCTTGAGCCCTGCAGAGATGAGGCCACAGCCCACCTTCCCGTCCTCAGCCTCCTTGTCTTCAGGCCATCTTCCTCCACACTGATCATTCTCGAACACGGGCTTAGTCATGTTACTCCTTACTTAGAGGACTCCTTGGCTCCCCCCGGCCTGGAGTGCAAGTCCCCACTTCCCCAGCTCCACCTTCAAGGCCCTCCACAAGCTGACCTAATTGCCTTTGGAGCGCATCTCTCTCGGGACCCTCTCCCCCATCCCCCGACTCCGCAGATACCGCGCCTGATTCACAGCACCGCGTTCCCCACTCAGAAACATCCCCCCACCCCGTACCCACCACGTGCCTTTCCCTGGAAGCCCTTCCCCTCCTCACCAACCTGCCAAGCCTCCACCTCCTCAACTATCTGCTCTTCCGAGAAGCCTGCACAGATGACCAGGGCAGAATGAATGGCCCACTGCCCTGCACTTAATCCCTTGTCAGCTATAGTACTTGTCAGTCCGTCCTTAGTGAGAATAATGTATATACATTTTGAGAGCAGGAAGCATGTCGTCCTCGATTCTGGAGCCCCCTGGGGCCCTCACACAAGGATTGCCTGCCACAGGCCCTTGGTAAATTTGCTGACACGAGACCTCAGCTTCCAGCCGACAAGCTCTGAAGCCCCTCCCCCTCCCCTCAGCTGAACTCTAGGAGTGGGGAATCTAGCCTTGGGATCACATTTCCTCTTCACCAGGAACTTTTTTAAAATTGTGGTAAAATACACATAGCATAAATTGTACAGTTTAAACCATTTTAAAGTGTACAGTTCAGTGGCATTAAGTGCCTTCACAATGCTGTGCGCCTATCGTCACGACCTAGTTCCAGAACTTTTTCACCACCCCAAATGGAAACATACCCGTTAGGCACTCACTTCCCATTCCTTCCCTCCTCCCAGGCCCTGTCAAGCACTAATCTGCTTTCTGTCTGTATGGATTTGCCTATTCTGGGTATCTTATATAAATGGAGTCATACAGTATGTGGTCTTTGTGTCTGGCTTCTTTCACTTAGCCTCATGTCTTCAAGATTCATCCAGGTTGTAGCGTGTATTAGTACTTCATTCTTTCTAATGACTGAATAATACTCCATTGCATGGATATATCACATTTTGTTTATCTATGCATCAGTTGATGGATATTAGGTTGTTTCCACCTTTTGGCTATTGTGAACAGTACTGCTATAAACATCATTACACACGTTTTTGTTTGAACACCTGTTTTCAAGTCTCTTAGGTATATACCTAGGAGTGAAACTGCTGGGTCAGATAGTAATTCTGCATCTACTGGGAAGCCTCTTACACTTGTGGTCTTTAATCTTCACCAACATCCTAGGTCCGCTTGGCTGACTTCACCTTGGGAGAGTCCATCAGCTTTTTAGAAGGAAGCTATTTCATCTTGATGGTTGTCTCCTGATGGCAATCCTTAAAGGGTGTTCCTAGTTTTTAATATTAACCTCTTGCTCTTTAGAGCTTTCTATTGTCTAAGCTACTTAAGATCCACTGTTTAATTTGTCCCTCACAGAAATACTACAGGGTAGATACTATTATGTCTGTTTTTCAGATGAAGAGGCTGAGTTCCCGTGGGGTGGTGTGACTTGACAAGGTCGCAGCCATCAGGGGCCCAGCTGAGGTTGACTCCCAGCCCAGCGCCCTTTCCACACAACCACAGTGGCCCTCTCTGTCCAAGGCCTTTTTAAAAATAATCGCCTTCTGAAATGTATTCTCAGGTCCCTCATTGTCTAGAAATGCACCTTGCTAGGTGACTTGTCAGTGCTGGCGCAGACTTCACACGCTCTGCCAGTTGGCACCTCATTCAGAATCAGAACATTTTTCCTGGGGCGGATTCTGCCTGTAGCAGGGAGATCAACTTTTGCCTTTTCTGGATCTTCTGGGACCTGCTGGAGTCCTGGGTTAATGCTCCCTTTTGATGTTGATCTGGAGCTAAATCTGAGTGTGTCCCACAGCTCCACCTCAGCTCTTGACATTTCCTCCTTATTCTTTCATCCAACCCGAGAGCATCCCCTTCCCCTTCTCAGGAGGAAACTCTCTCTTGGACTGGGGAGTCTCCTGACCTGCTTTGGAGCAGAAAAGAGGCACAACAACCTCCAGCCTGACAGGGTGGAATTGGCCCAGCCTGCTCCTTGGAAGCTTCCAACCCTTATATCCTAGTTCCATGTGGAACCACCTAGAAGACTGTAAAGAATAAGGCAAGCAAAATAGACAACAGAATGACAACATTCACCATTCATCAGAGCATACCACTGTCCCTGACGCTTTAGGAACATCTGCTCACTCAATCCCCCGACTGCACTAGAAGGAAGATGTTATTTTGCAGATGAGGAGACTGAGACTCAGTGCCCTGTGGCGACTCCTCCAGAGCAACAGAGCTGAGGGTGACCAGGCAGGACTGGAAACCAGTAGAGCCCGTGCTGTCCCCACTCTGGCCACCATCTGCCTCCCAGCTTTTGGAACTGACCTGGCCCCCTTAGAGCCTGCCTTGGCAGTCCTGCAAGGGGTGAGGGCTTTCTAGATGCCGCATCCACTCAAGCACACATGTCCCTAGCCAGCTTCTCCCAAAGTATGTCCTCTGCAACCCTCATTCTGGGTGCTGCTATGAGCTCTGAAAATAAGGTTCCACATTTTGATACACTTGCGGATGACAGCATGAGGCAGGTTTCTGTCCTGTAGGCTTTCTCAGCCCTTAAGAAGCAAAGATGCAGGATAAATCTCCGAGAGGGAGAGAAAGTATAGAGAGTTTCCCAGACTTATTTGACTACGGAATGTCAAATGGAATGACTATGGAATGACTCCTTTTTCAAGGAGTAGCTCAATGTGTCCTCCTCATAGTACTGGTCAGAGATGCCCCCAAGCCCTCTAATTAGTGGGTATCCAGAGCTCAGGGAGCATGGTGGTTGTGACGTGGGCTCTGGAGCCAAGCTGCCTGGGATCACATCTCAGCCCTGCTGCATAGTAGCTGCGTGACCACGGGCAAGTTATTTTCTCTATCTGTGCCTCAGTTTCCTCATTTGTAAAACATGGATGATGATAACGATGTAAATTATATTCTACACGTAAGCTTCTTAGAACAATGTTCAGCACATAGTCAGTGTTCACTAGATGTTAGCTGGCATTTTCAATCCTTCTCGAGCCTCGCCCCCAGGCCAACAGTGGCCTCTGATATTATAAAACCTCTTTTTTTTTTTTTTTGCGGTTCGCGGGCCTCTCACTGTTGTGGCCTCTCCCATTGCGGAGCACAGGCTCCAGACGCGCAGGCTCAGCAGCCATGGCTCACGGGCCCAGCCGCTCCGCGGCATGCGGGATCTTCCCAGACCGGGACACGAACCCGTGTCCCCTGCATCGTCAGGCGGACTCTCAACCATTGCGCCACCAGGGAAGCCCTATAAAACCTCTTAATGAAGATGGTGCAAAGCCAATTAAAAGACAGCTGTGGCTCCCTAGGAATAACCCTTCCTATCCTTGATGCCTGTGAAAACCTCCTTTTATTTCTTTTTTTTTTTTTTTTTTTTTTTTAAAGCAGAGGCATGCCGAGGTATACATTACATACTGAGTCTGCCGCAGCATGACCCCCCATGCTCTTTCTGCTGGGAGTATTTTATTTTATTTTATTTTATTTTAAAATTATTTATTTATTTATTTATTTATTCATGGCTGTGTTGGCTCTTCGTTTCTGTGTGAGGGCTTTCTCTAGTTGCGGCAAGTGGGGGCCACTCCTCATCGCGGTGCGCAGGCCTGTCACTATCGCGGCCTCTCGTTGCGGAGCACAGGCTCCAGACGCGCAGGCTCAGCATTTGTGGCTCACGGGGCCAGTCGCTCCGCGGCACGTGGGATCTTCCCAGACCAGGGCTCAAACCCGTGTCCCCTGCACCGGCAGGCAGACTCTCAACCACTGCGCCACCAGGGAAGCCCCCTCCTTTTATTTCTACTTCATTTTTTTCTCCCTCACAGACAGGCACATAGTAGTCAGAAGACCAAGATTCTGCACTCTCCTTACTTATTTTCCAGTGGGATCTCAAGTTTCCTTCCCTATAACATAGAACGTAGTAAGCCTCTAATCCAGGGGCAAGGCACAGAGCAGGTGGGGTTAGAGCACTAAGCAGGCAGAGGCTGGATGGTCAAGCCACAAGGAGAGCACAGCATGAGTGACAGGTTGTCACTTTCCTTCTGGGGAAGTGGGAGAGGGGTCTATGACAAGGGTGCTTGGGTAGTGAATTAGGGTAATTTACAGTAGCTGCTGCAACCGACCTAAAATCTTAGCGGCTTTAAGTGTGCATCTTGGGGACTAAGTCTCCATCTTGTAGCAACAAGTCCTAGGAGAGACCATCCTATATGGAATATATAGCCAGCAGTAAGTGGGTATATGGATGCCAAGAACTCCTGGATGACCTTGGCTGCCAAAACCATTCTCTGTTGCCCAGTTGATTCTTCCCTCCCCCTTACTGGAAGAGTAAGACCTTGGGGGAGGGCAGGCATTTGTCTCTGAGTTAACTCTCTCAGCTCTTAAAAGACTTCTCTGCAAGCTCTGAGTCTCTAGTTGTTCACATCCCAGTTTCTTAATGTCTTGCCTCTGGGAGGCCTCAGGCCCTGCAGTAGCTGTTACTTGTCTCACTGATTCTCCACTTGGGGCAGAGATGGTTAGTGCTCCCTGAATACTCCTGTGTTCCCCTGCATTTCCCAGCCTCCCTTGCAGTTGGCTGGGGCCATATAACTAGCTCTGCCCAAGAGACTGGTGTCACCTCCGAGTAGAGGAACTTAGGGCTGTGCCTCCTGCATCTGCCTCTGTCTCTGTTGAGATGGCTCTGGAGGCCAGGTGCTTCACAGAAAAACTGGAAGGACCAACTCAGAAGCAAAAGAGGTCAGACCCCTCCGCCTGGGACTGACTTCTCCACTGAGTGTGTGTGGGGGGCGGGGGAGGGGTAGAGGAGGGAGAACATCAGTTGGGTAACAGAGGAGCACACCTTTGGCACACAGGGCCGTCCAGGAATTCTTGGCATTTACACAGCCATTTAACGCTAGATGTTATCTTCCACATAGGATTTTCTGTTACGGAACTTCTTGCTGTAATTTGGGGTAACAGTGTGACCTATGATCCAGATATCCCCAGCGGTACCATGGGACAGTGTGGTAGACAGCATGTCTCAGGCTATAATACACACACAAATTACCTGCGGGTCTTGTCAAGCTGCAGATTCTGGTTCAGTAGTTCTGAGGCGGCACTTGAGAGTCTGCATTTCTAACAAGCTCCCGGCTGACGCTGATGCTGCTCGTCCCTAGACCACGCTCTGAACAGTAAGGTGAGGGGGCAGGGCTGACTCATCCATTATATCCGGTAGGAACAGCGCCTAGTGTCCATTAAAATGTTTTAATCGCGTTTAAGAGTCAGAAGGAAAAAAAATGAACTTTTAGGTAAAAAAATGTTTGAATATAACATTAATATATTTATCTTTATACCAACAGAGTTATAAATTTCATAAGCAAGAAGGGGCTCATGAAGGCAAAAATGCCTAGGGGCCAGGGACTTCCCTGGCAGTCCAGCGGTTGAGACTCCGCGCTTCCACTGCAGGGGGTGTGGGTTCGATCCCTAGTCAGGGAACTACGATCCCGCATGTCGTGTGGCACAGCCAAAAAGTAAAAAAAAAAAAAAAAAGCCTAGAGCCCACCAAAATCCTACTGTGGCCCTGGGGGCAGGGGTGGGGGCAATGGAAGGAGCTATGCTATCTATAGTGCATAAGACTGTGAAATCTGAAGAATTCATGAAAAGTGACACAGATCACATGGCTCCATGGTCCTCTGGGAGGATCACATGAGATACAGAATGAGAATGTACTACTGGACAACAGAGAATGGTTTTGGCAGCCAAGACCATCCAGGAGCTCTTGGCATTCATATACTCACTTAGTGCTGGCTATATATTCCATATAGGATGGTCTCTTCTAGAATTTCTGGCTATAGGATGGAAATGGGCATTTCAACTTGCATTAGACTTAGTCCCCAAGATGTAGTTAGCTGCTTATACCATCTTTCTGAGTCTCCTCAGTTCTCCAGATCTCCACGTAGGGAGCTCTGAGGGGTACCCAATGCCTCTTGGAGGCCCCCAAATTCTGGTGCCCCAAATCCCTTCCAAGGGACTTCCAGTCTTTTTGTCCCCGATCCCCACCCCATAGGACACACTCATGTGCTCCTAGAGCTGGAGGGCTGGGAGCAGCTGGCCCCATAGTGTAAGGGAAGAGGGACCAAGCTCCAGAGGCTGCTTTTATTAGCGACAATGATCGGAGCAGCAACTGTCCAAAGCATGAGTCAAATGCCTTGTTAACAAAAAGAGAATGAATAAGCAGTCCCTTCAGCAGCAAATGTTTTCTTAAAAACACAGCCATCCATTTACTTTGGACCTGATACCAGTTCTGACTGTCCCCAAAAGCACTGCATGGGCTTTTAGAGAACGGACAATAACAGCTGACCCTTCTAACATATCTGCTATCCTCCTTTGTCACAGACTCAGCGTCTGACACAAGTATTGCTCTGGGTTGGCCTCAATCATGCAATCACTGGGGTGAACCATTGGGCCTTGGAGGATGAACTGTTCACAGATGAGGAAACCAAGGTCTCAGAAGGGAGCAGTGATCTGCTCAAGGGCACAAAATGAGTTGGAAGCAGAGCCAAGCCTAGGACCTGGGACCACTGCTTATATGCTGTCTTCATTTCAGCACCAGGGGTGGATATTGGAAAGCTTTTACTGTTTTCAGACCTGGGAGGGTTCATTCTTTTATTCACTCACTATCTATCAAGAACCACCTTAAACCTGCCATGGTTCTAGCTTCCCTTAATACTTCTCAATAAACCCATAATGATCTAACCTTTTGAAAAACCTTACTGGCCCAGCGTCTATCTCCTCCTGGCCTGATAGTTCCAAGTGTGAGATTCTATCTGTTGATGGGCTGTGTGTGTTTTGCATCAAGGGCAACCTAGCCTTGACCTTGCCACTTTCCACTGTGTAAACCCGAGTGAACCTCAGAAAGCCTCGATTTCTCATCAGTAAAATATAGATATTATTATTACTGATCTTACAAGGCGTTGCAGAAATATGCGATAATGTATGTAAAGCATTTAACACACTATGTAGCCGGTGCTCAATCAATGATAGCTGTGATAGAAATAAGTACATTATTATTACTCTTGTTATTGTCAAGTGAAACAAGCTCCTGGGGATTTCAGCAAGTTGAACCTCCCCGTCCAGGACTCTGAAGTCAGGCTTTCTTTGTTCCCGTGCCTATGCAACTTCTGTGGTTTACAGTCTGTAGGAGTCATGATAGAGGGACAACTTGCAAGTGTTTTTGGATCTAAATGTGCCAGATCCTTGATGTAATCACCACACCCATCTTTCTCTGCTGAACCCAGCTAACCAGAGAAATAGTCTGCCCCAACCAGTGTAAGGTCCTGTGAACCCCAGAATTGTTGGGAATGTTGGCTCTACATGGAGATAACAGCAGGAAAACAAAGCTGCCATCTGATGTACAGCCATGTGAAAAACCACATGCAAGGGATATGATTAGTCATCTATGGAAGTAACCCAAGAAATTGTCTGTAAATTGTCTGTAATTGTCTGTAAATTGTCTGTAAATGCTGAAGAGATGGGAGGCTTGACCAGGATCTCCAGAAGGCAGGACAGGAAGACAATTATAAGTATGTGACAAGATCTTTTGGAGAGACTTTTGCTTTCAGCAATTTCCCCTTCTCTAAAAGGAACCCCTATATACAAGGGATGGCTCCCCATGGCCACATCGATACCCCATGTTCCTGTCACCTGACCATGGCTGATTGGTACAGACCCAACCAAGCTGGGCCCATCGGGGTCTCTCCCCCAAGACCTTGGACAGAGACTAGGAACCACTGGAACCTGGTCAAGATAGGAGCTGAGTGCTAGTGCAGTCGTCTTCAGGGTGGGGTATGCATGCCCAGGGACTATGTAAGATGATCCAGTGGAATATGGGAAGACAGTTGGAAACTGTTATTTATTCTTACTTCCTTAGTATTAAATAAGCAGACTGGCAATGGTGCCTTCATTCAATGTTGAAAGGTCACTATCACAACCAGTTTGCGAAATGTCCTGAGGAAACGGGAAATTCTCCAATGCTAAGGGACTGACATCGCACTCATGCAGTCATTTGCTTTCAGCAAAGTATGATACATCTTGAATGTGCCCAAGTGGATTCATGAAATATATTTATCTAGTTTTAACCAAGCCAACCACCATAAAATGGGCAAGTCCCTTACAAGCCTCCTGCAAACAATGTGGAGTGAAGATATTACTACCGCTAACACCACAAGCAACTCTCAAAAAGGTTTTTACAAACTGGTGGATCAAACTGAAAAGTTCACTTGGAATTCCGTAGGGAAGGATACCTTCTTCCACATCAGCTATCTGAGCTGGCTATCCTCTGCCTGCCCTCCCTCTCCCTGCCCTGCCCCAGGATCCATTCTCTGCTCCCAGATGACAACTATGGGATGCATCACTTGGGCTTCCATGGTTGCTGGCTGAGTTTGGCCAATGGGCCAGCAGGAGGTGGGGGGAGAGACAGGTTGGGCATTTCCTTCCCTGCCCCCTCCTTTCTTCTATGCTACATCTGTGGCAGTGGTCGTATCCCTCCCTAATTACAGCTCATCCTGGATGGTCCCTCTTCCCCAGCTCTTCACTGGCTTCCAATCACATTATTTTCTTCTCTCACCACTCCTGGCTAGGGCTGGTAACGGCTCCCTGATGCTGCTAGTTTTGGGGTGTACCTGGGCCTCATCCCTTGTGGTTTCCAAACCTCTATAAATAGTCCTTTTGCTAAAGTCTCTTGAGCCAATTGAGTTGGATTTGGTTCCTTACTGGGAGACTGATTGGTACAGTGGCTGGTTTAACCATGACAGTCATTAAAGCCAGGGGTTCTCCAAAGTGCTGAGATCTTAAAATATAATGAGGCATAATTAATCACATTTCTCTTACTAAAGAATACTCTTTTAGGGCTTCTCTGGTGGCGCAGTGGTTGAGAGTCCGCCTGCCGATGCAGGGGACACGGGTTTGTGCCCCGGTCTGGGAAGATCCCACATGCCGCGGAGCAGCTGGGCCCGTGAGCCAGCCGCTGAGCCTGCGCGTCCAGAGCCTGTGCTCTATAACCGGAGAGGCCACAACAGTGAGAGGCCCGCGTACAGCAAAAAAAAAAAAGAATACTCATTTAAGGAAAGCAAAAAAAAAAAAAAAAAAAAGCTGCTGGCACTGTTAAAAACATAAAGCAAGATTTTCAAATAGTATTTTCTCTTTCTCAGCCTTTAAAATTTCTAATTTTACATGTTTTATAAAATAACTCACATTAATACAGTAGCTCATGAATCTAATTTAAAATAAATACACATAAATTAGAGATAAATTAAATTACACATAAATGCATACTAAAAATTTTTTTTAATTGATGAGATGAACCGTCAAAAACCCTTTGCCTTAGAGAACCCCTCTGCTCTAGAGAAAACACTGGCAAGTTCCTAGCACTGCCCTGGGGGCTGTCTTCCTGGAGCCTAACGGTCTACTCCTTCCTTTGATTCTCTGAACTACCTTCCAACAAATCCCATCTTTCTACAGAAGACAAAGCGAACTCCAAAGAGAAATGCTTATCTAAAGTTCCCAGGGGAGAGACCTCTCCTGTGCTCTGGGGGAGTCTCTCTGTTGTAGGCAGAGATGGCTATCAGGCCACTTTATGGCCTACATGAAATAGCCCTCAGAACTTTCCACCTTCTGAGCAAAATCTCCACCTCCCAGGCACTGTGGTCACTGGAAAGGGTAATTCCTCCCCATACATTAGCACACAGACATTCAGAATTACATACTTCAGTCTCTTGTGAGTTTGATTATCATGAGTCAGTCTCCATGTACATAATCAACTCCAGACCAAAGACCAGGCTTAGAGATAGGTCCAGGACCCTGAATATCCCCAAGATCATGATCCTTAAGGAGTCCTTTTGGCATCCACCATCTAGATTCCTCCTAACAATACTCAGCCTCATCAGCATCACCTTCCATCAGGGACCAGTTTCCTGTTTCAGCTGGGCAACAGGAAATATGTCTGAGCTAAGAAGTCCAGAAGGACATTACAGTCTTTTTACCAGGGAACTAATCCCCAAACAAATTGAAAATATCATGGCAAGATAGCCCTTAGGGAAACCTGACCATTTGGAGACACAAAATAGAGGAGTTACCTGTGCTTGATGTTAATCGGAGCTTAAATAACGGTTATTATTTATTGAGTACTTATACACATACAAGTACTGTAGATACATCAATCCATTCATCTTCACAACAACTCTTTGATCAAGTTATATCATTATCACCATCAGCCTCATTTTACGGTTAAGAAAAGTAAGACAGAAGTTAGATCATTTCCCCCAACGTCACACGGTAAGTTGCAGAGCTGGGACTTGAATTCAGGTCATTTGATTTGAGAACCTGAGGTCCCAACCTACTCCATGCTGCCTCTGTGGCAGATTGGGTGACCATGGCCTATCTATGAACTTTTCCAACACAAGCCTTGGTGAGTCAGAGAGAGTGACTCAAGACTCACAATGTAGGACATGGCATTTCCTGCCAATAAAAAGCTCATGGTTCTAGACTTGTATTTTCCAACTAAACAGAAGAAGGGCCTTGTTCATGGACAAGGTTATGAGACCTGATAAAGACAGTCACGGGCTAAAAGGAGACAAAAGAGAGATGCAAAGTAGAGCTGGCCTAGTGGAACAGCTGCCCCAGACTCCTGCTCCCAAAGCTCAGGGCCTCTGCTCTGAGCAGCAGTGCGGGGGCCTCCTGGGCTCAAACTATAGGAGCAGGGACAAGGGCTGGACATTCTCACTCTGCACTGTGGCCTGGTGTATAAGCCACAGAGTGATGGGAATTGCTACAGATTGGGGGTCTGATAGTTTTGGATTTGACATCCCATTCTTCACTTACTGGTTACTAGTTAACAGTCTTAGATAAGTGGCCTAACCTCCTTGAATCAGTTGCTCATAAATATCTCCCTTATATGGCCACAGTACAGACTTAATGAGCTATTATACACAAGATGCCTGGCATGTACAGCATGTCCAAACAAAGGTAGTTTCCTTCCCTCTCTTCTCTTGTCTATATGAAGTATCCCAGAGGAGAGAATGGTCATTTGCTCCCTCGCTGGAGCTGCCTAAATGGAACTTCCATGCAAAAAAAGAAAAAGATCACACCAGATACTTCTAGTTGGATGCTTATCTTGTCCAGGGAAGCACTTGTCCTCAAACAGGTGCCTCCCAGGCATCTCAGGAGGAGAAAGGGTGACATTCCATCAGGCAGAAAGCAGGGTCCCTGGAGGGTGCCTGCCCTCCTGGGACCACATGGCAGCCCTGCAGCTTAGCAACATGACTTGGGCCAGACCATCACTGCAGTTCTGTTAGAAGCATAATGCTTCTTCTCCACACGTGACTGTTCTTTCCGTGTGGAAGGAGCCTCAAAAATGTAAGACTCCTGGCTCTGCCCCAGGGGAATGGCTGTCTGATGGTGAGTTCAAGAAGTGGTAACATGAAGAGTCGGACCTTTCCTCTTCCCTTCCTCTTGGGACACACGTCCTGCTCTGCCCTTCCAGGCTCTAAGATTTAAAGGGGCCTGCCTCCCCTGGAGGGCACTACATAGGGCTGGCAGGTCAGTCTGCTCAATTCAATATTAGAAAGCCTGCTTGCCTTTGGAATGGAATGGAAACCACATTCTCCTATTAACTTTATCAGTCATAAGAGTGATATTAGGCTGACTTCTCGATGAGCATTAGAACTTAAGTGGAGGAAGAAGGTGTTTTTACTGAGCCTCCTTAAAGACCCCACCAGGTACCAATGGCCAGTCATCTAGAGCGTAAGTCTGCTACTGCCCTTGGCGTATTAATGGAGGTGAGACTGGGACCCAGAATTATGGTCAGTCAGAGCCTCACAACCAGTCCAGAAGTGTCCTTGATGGAATCCCTGGGGTGGGGGGACGGACAGAGGCTAGAAATAATAATACCTAATGTTTACTGGGTGCTAAGAGCAGACACCAGGCTGAGGGATTTAACCCTACAAAGTGGGCACCATCATTATCTCTGTTTTACAGGAGAGGAAACTGAGGCTTGGAGAGGTTAGATGTGGCTCAAGGTATATAGCTGGTCAGTGGTGGAGTCGCATGGTCACTCCAGGGCCTGCGCTCTCCAGCAGGGCAAGATGCTGCCTCAAGCTCCAGGCACCAGCTCCCACTGTGATCACAAGGGAAGAGTTGGTCAAGGCCAAGCCCTCCTCCCAACTTGGAGGCAGTGCTCTTTTGACCACACCTGTATGAGTAAAGGCAAGGGTATCTTCAAACTTTCTTCTGATGAACTGGGAACCTTGGGCTCTCTGGAAACACCCTCCAGGTTAGCCTGTCAGTGGCAGAATGTCCTGTAGCCTCTGTGTGTCCCTTCGTGGGGTGACCACCATGCCCTCTGCACCACGTCCCAGCCATGCAGCCCTGCTGTGATCATTGGATGGCCCCATCCCTTTCAGCCTCTCCCACAGGCCCACAGGTTTCTAACTTTCCCTTGGTTTTGCTGGGGTGGCTCAGTTTCCCCCCACCCCATCCTGTACCCACTGATACCCCTGCTCACAGAACCCCAGTTTCCTCCAAGCCAATGTTTCCTAAACTTGAGTCATCTGCACACCACCCTCACATTTTCTCCCATGTCTGTTTGCCACCTATATAGTTATTGGTTTAATCTTCTTTCATTTGACTGGCAATGAGCCAGAAAGCCAGGGTTGCAGTCCTGCCTGGGTCATTTACCAGCTCTCTGTTGTTGGCCAAGTTCTTTACATTCTCTGTGCCTCAGTTTCCTCATCTGTACAATAGGGATAACAGTAGTAACTACTTCAGAGGCTGCTGGGAGGATGAAATGAGGAACTGCAAGGAAAGCATTAGAAACAGCACCTAGCACACAATAAGCGCTCAGCAAGTGTTAGCTTCCCCTGTCATCACATTTATTTTAAAAGGAAACTTTATACCCCTACCATCTGTGGAAAAGTCAGTACCACTTATACCACAAACAGAGAGGGGTTAGTTGTAAAGATACATTTAGTGAAAATGGTTATTAAATTCTAGCTATTCCTGACGAAGCCTCCAAGCCCACGACTTGCTCTCATTTTCTCAAGAAGAGAGAAAAACAAGCATGTGAAAGATGTTGAAGGCACACTAGGTTCAAACCCAGGACAACAACTTGCCCTGATTTGCCTGGTTTTGCCCGACGTCTGGTTTCAGTACTGAAAGTCCTGCAGCACCCGCACTGCTGGGCTAACTCAGATGGACAGAAAAGAACTTAAAAGGCAATTCCGATGTGAGTCCATGTGTTTTGAGTTGAGTCAGTATCTCACTTAATATCGTCTTGCAGAACAAGCCCACACCCTAGGGCGTACTGCATAAGCCCACCTGGGAGCGCAGAGTTTCCAAACTCCACAAAAGGGACAGAAAAGCCATCATGTGTGTGCCACTGAGACAGGCCCCAAAGAAAAACCACATTTGTAAATGCCCAACGAGAGGAATGATGATTAAATTTTGCACAGCTAAAATTATTTGGTAGGATACAACCCCTTAAAAATCATGTTTTGAAGTATCTTTGATGACATGAGGAAATAATCATGATAGAATGTTCAGTTTAAAAAAAGCAGACTAGGGCTTCCCTGGTGGCGCAGTGGTTGAGAGTCTGCCTGCCGATGCAGGGGACACGGGTTCATGCCCCGGTCCGGGAAGATCCCACGTGCCGCAGAGGGGCTGGGCCCATGAGCCATGGCTGCTGGGCCTGCGCGTCCGGAGCCTGTGTTCCGCAACGGGAGAGGCCACAACAGTGAGCGGCCCGCGTACCGCAAAAAAAAAAAAAAAAAAAAAAAAGCAGACTACTACTCAGCCATAAAAAAGAAAAAAATTTTGCCATTTGCAGCAACATGGATGGACTTGGAGAGCATTATGCTAAGTGAAATAAGTCAGACAGAGAAAGACAAATACTGCATGATATCACATATATGTGAAATCTAAAAAATAAAACGAACTAGTGAATATAACAAAAAAGAAACAGACTCACAGATATAGGAAACAAACTAGTGGTTACCAGTGGAGAGAGGGAAGGGGGAGGAGCAAGATAAGAGTAGGAGATTAAGAGGTACAAACTATTATGTATAAAATAAATACGCTACGAGGATATAATGTACAACATAGGGAATATAGCAATATTTTATAACTACACATGGAGTACAACCTTGAAAAATTGTGAATCACTATGTTGTATACCTGTAACTTACATAATATTGCACATCAACTATACTTCGGTGTTTAAAAAATTGAAAAAAAAGACTAACTAAGATGTCCTTCAGTGGGTGAATGGATAAATAAACTGTGGTGCATCTAGATAATGGAATATTATTCAGCACTAAAAAGAAATGAGCTATCAACCCATGAAAAGACATGGAAGAATCTTAAATGCATATTACTAAGTGAAAGAAGCCAGTCTGAAAAGGCTACATAGTGTTTGTCTGCAACTGTATGACATTCTGGAAAAGGCAAAACTACGGAGACAGTAAAAAGATCTGTGATTGTTAGGGGTTGGTGGGGAAGGATGAATAGATGGAGCACAGAAGATTTTTTAGGGAAGTGAAAATACTCTGTATGATACTATAATGGTGGATACATGTCATTATACAATTTGTCCAAACCCATGGAATGTACAACACCAAGAGTGAACCCTAAGGTAAACCACGGACTTTGGGTGATTATGATGTGTCAGTGTAGGCTCATCAGCTGCAGTTGTAACAAATGTGCCACCCCAGTCGGGCTGTTATGTTGGGGGAGGCTCTGCGTGTGTGGGAGCCAGGGGGATCTGGGAAATCTCTATGCGGACCTTCCTCTCAACTTTGCTGTGACTTAAAACTGCTCTAAAAAAATAAAGTCTTTAAAAAGAAATTTTTTTTTTTTTTTGGCTGCACCTCACGGTTTGCAGGATCTTAGTTCCCCTACCAGGGATTGAACCCAGGCCACCACAGTGAGAGTGCCGAGTCCTAACCACTGGACTGCCAGGGAATTCCCTTAAAAAAATTTTTTTAATCAGACTACCAAACCACACATGGTAAGGCCCTAGTTTTATAAAATATAGAGAAATATAAAGAAAGAAACACACCATAATATTAACAATATTTATCTCTGAGTGATAGGATTCCAGAGGGAACTTTTATTTCTTTATGTTTATTTCTGAATTTCTTACTTATACTTATTTCTATATTTTCCAAGAAAGTTTAGCAAAGAATACACATTACTTTTATTACCAGGGAAAAACTCTGAATAAGAATTATAAATTTAAAAGTACTGGGAAGAAAGTAATGAGAGGTGATTAAGCCCAGCTTTCTCTAACTCCTTTTTTACATCTGTAGCCGATTAGCAGAGAGGTTTTCTGTCTGTCTGGCTGACCTGTTTTCCTTCTCCCATGGGGAAGGCCCTCGCAGAGAAGGCAGGGTGTGTCCAAGGTCACGGAGTCGTGTTGCCTCTGCATCTCAACCAGTGAGGCTGCCCTGGGCTGTCACCTGAATTCAGGGTCTGGCCTCCAAGGTTCATGGGGCAAATGCAATCCCCTTGATTTTCCCATCATTTGGACTGTGATGCTCAATAACTGCCTGAGACCCTGGTTACTAACTAGAGGCAGGGTAGCATCTAACACTGGAAGTGCCCACTTTGGACCAAGCTGGCCTGAGCTGGAATCCCTGCTCATCACCTACAGACTGTGTTCCCTTCAGCATATTGCTTTACCTCTTTCAACCACAATGTCCTCATCTCTACCACAGGGATTAAATTAAATAACAGTTCTAGCACAGACCCTGGCACAAAGTCAATTCATATCCATTTTCTCTCCTGCTTCCTTTTGCTTTTACTACAAGAGAACTGAGTTCTCTATCTCCATCCGCCTGCCTCAAAGAGCTCAGAGCAGAGTCTGGGGGCTCCTAAATCTCTCCTCCCCACCCATCAGGGCCTCTGTTCCTCCTCATCAAACAGTCCCTCTGCTGACTGCCAAGCCACAGGGAGGACGGCTGAGGGGCAGTCCAGAGTCCACCTGTCTCACCAGCGCGTCACTGCCCCCTGGTGGGGACAACAGAACCCTTGGCAGGTCTGGCTCCCTAGTGCTCCCAGCCTAACAGCCCTGGGAAGCTGCTTCCCTTTTCCTGTAGGAGACCCATGGGCTGCGTTACTTCCCCCGAGACCCTCAAAGAGCAGCCTGAAGAGTGAGTGTTAAAAAAGCAGCAGCTGCCAAGCTCTGGGAGGTGGGAGCGCCAGCCAGGGGTCCCAGATCCCGCACTGTATTTACTCAATCTAGAGAGCATCTCCAGGCTTTTACAGCCGTTTACTGGGCAGGAGGGAGCAGACAGCTGGGCCCCTCTCTGGCCTCTGGCTTCCACTGGCCTTTCCTTTGGAGAAAGACAGCCCGAGTGCCGCTCACTCTAGGAATAGCTCTGACTCCGAGCT
The DNA here is from genome assembly GCF_964341445.2 of Mesoplodon mirus. NCBI lineage: Eukaryota > Metazoa > Chordata > Mammalia > Artiodactyla > Ziphiidae > Mesoplodon > Mesoplodon mirus. The sequence goes on from NC_138983.1 coordinate 63,572,260, forward strand.
CCTGGAGGTATGCAGGCTAGGAGCACAGACAAGGCACAGGCAACCCCTTGAGGGTGCAGGGAAGGAGCACGGGGGCAAAGCTGGAGACAGGAGAGATGGGGACAGGGATATAAAACAGGGGCTGTGACCAGAACACAGGATGGGAAGTGCAGGGACAGAAGCAGGGGCAGGTGAGGGAGGGAGACAGGGCTGGGCCAGCACCAGGTCCAAGGGGGACAGGGGGCGGGTGGCACAGGGTGGGAGTGGGGGGCAGAGAGAGGCATAAGTAAGCACAGAGCAGGGCTGGGCAAGGGGTAGCAGGCGGTGTGGGGAAAGCCCTGACCAGCTGGCTTATGTAATCTGGGGACCCTCTATTGCTCCAAAGGGGCCCACAGGAAATCTGGGGTTGTGGATCCCCAGCCAGAACCCACATTTTCACCCTAACCTGTGCATGCTTTCTAACAGCAAGCAAAAGCAGCACAATTTAGTTAAGTTAGGACGGGCAAGATTCACTGCTTATTTGAAAATTATGACAGCAACAATAAAAATACTCGGCTGAAATGCCATCCAACCAAGCCAACTCCCCTGGAAAGTTAAAGTCAGGCGCCCCCATCCCAGCACCCTGTACCTTTAAGGAGGAGAAGTGTTCCCTTGCTCCCAGCTGAAGAGGCAGGTTATTCTTGGAGATAGCAACGACTTACCTAAAACTGAGTTATTCCCCTTTCCTCCTCCGGCCAGCCTCTCTTCACTCTGGGGAGCTTTTACCATTTAAGGTCAATGTTACATCTGGCTCCAGAGCTCAGAGCTGAGAAGCCTCTGGCTGCCGAGCCCCGCTGCCCGCCTCCTCAGAGAGGGGCTGGGACTTAGAGCCCAGAGCTCCTCAGGGACCCCTCTGGCCTGGCTCAGGGGGCTAACGGCAGGGAAGCTGGCCAGGCCACCCCGGGGCTCAGCGCAGGCTGGGCCTGAGAGGCAGCAGCTGGCCCTGGGCCCCTCCCACGGGCACCGGCACAGCGGAGGGCAGTGCCCATGGGCAGCTCATGCCGCTGGGCATGTCCCGGCCAGACGGGGAGCAGGGGAACTCGGCAGATCTGTCTCCCAGCCTGGAGTCTCCAGCAAGCATGTGAGCCTGGACAAGACCCTGGCCCAGTGCCAGGGAAACTGGGAACATTTCCTGTCCCAGGGATTCAGAGGTGGAGGCTGCTCCCCACCTTAAGCCCTTGGGATTAACAGAGAGAAGGGCCTGGAAGATGAGCTAATCCCAGACCTGGCACCAGCCCCGGGGCTTCAATTCCTTCTCTTCCACTTGACAGTCCTGTGCTCTTAACCTCAGGGAGACCCAGCAGTCTCCTCATCTCTAAAGTGGGAATCATAGTGATCACATGTGCCTAACTCCTAGGGTTGCAGGAGGATTCAATGAGATAATATTGAAGGGCTGAGCAGAGTGCCAGCACCTCAAACTTGCTGATCAACAGAAATTAGTTTCCTGCCTGGACACAGGTGAGGAAGGGCTGCCTCTCTCCTGGAAGTCCACACCCTGCCCTGACTCACTCCTCATCACCTTGGGTGCAGCACACCCTGCGGGCCCTGAACCAGTCACATATGGGCTCCAGCCCTCTTCTGCAGTTAGAGGCAGCTCAGAGAAGCCCTGAGTAGGGCTGTCAGATAAAATACAGGACACTCACTTAAATCCGAATTTCAGATAAACAACACTTATCTTTTACTATAAGTATGTCCCAAATATTGCACAAGACATACTTATTTTTATTTATTTATTTATTTTTGGCTCCGTTGGGTCTTCATTGCTGCGCATGGGCTTTCTCTAGTCATGGCAAGCAGGGGCTACTCTTCATTGCAGGGCGTGGGCTTCTCATTCCGGTGGCTTCTCTTGTTGCGGAGCACGGGCTCTAGGCGTGCAGGCTTCAGTAGTTGTGGCTCGCGGGCTCTAGAGCGCAGGCGCAGTAGTTGTGGTACACGGGCTCAATTGCTCTGTGGCATGTGGGATCTTCCCGGACCAGGGCTTGAACCCGTATCCCCTGCATTGGAAGGCGGATTCCCAACCACTGCGCCGCCAGGGAAGTCCACGAGACATACTTATATTAAAAAATATGTTTTTTATTTTTATTATTTTTTTAACATCTTTATTGGAGTATAATTACTTTACAATGGTGTGTTAGTTTCTGCTTTATAACAAAGTGTATCAGCTATACATATACATATATCCCCATATCTCCTCCCTCTTGCGTCTCCCTCCCACCCTCCCTATCCCACCCCTCTAGGTGGTCACAAAGCACCGAACTGATCTCCCTGTGCTGTGCGGCTGCTTCCCACTAGCTATCTATTTTACATTTGGTAGTGTATATATGTCCATGCCACTCTCTAATTTTGTCCCAGCTTACCCTTCCCTCTCCCCGTGTCCTCAAGTCCATTCTCTACGTCTGCATCTTTATTCCTGTCCTGACCTAGTTTCTTCAGAACCCTTTTTTTTTTTTAGATTCCATATATATGTGTTAGCCTACGGTATTTGTTTTTCTCTTTCTGACTTACTTCACTCTGTATGACAGTCTCTAGGTCCATCCACCTCACTACAAAATACTCAATTTCATTTCTTTTTATGGCTGAGTAATATGCCATTGTATATATGTGCCACATCTTCTTTATCCATTCATCTGTCGTTGGACACTTAGGTTGCTTCCAGGTCCTGGCTATTGTAAATAGAGCTGCAATGAACATTGTGGTACATGACTCTTTTTGAATTACGGTTTTCTCAGGGTATATGCCCAGTAGTGGGATTGCTGGGTCATATGGTAGTTCTATTTTTAGTTTTTTAAGGAACCTCCATACTGTTCTCCACAGTGGCTGTAGCAACTTACATTCCCACCAACAGTGCAAGAGGGTTCCCTTATCTCCACACCCACTCCAGCATTTATTGTTTGTAGATTTTTTGATGATGGCCATTCTGACCGGTGTGAGGTGATACCTCATTGTAGTTTTGATTTGCCTTTCTCTAAGATTAGTGATGTGGAACATCCTTTCATGTGTTTGTTGGCAATCTGTATATCTAAAAGAAAATATGTTTTTTAATCTGAAATTCTAATTTAACTGCTCATCCTGTATTTTTATTTGCTAAATCTGGCAATTCTAGCCGTGGGCCATCACTTGCCACTTCAGAAAGCATTCACCTGTCATGCTGAGAGCTCTAGGGGTTGGTGCTTCAAGGCTTGTAGCCTCAAGGCCTCCTGGTGACAGCTGCCTGGCTGTACACAGTCCTTATCCCCAGCTCCTGGCCATGGGTCAGTCACCCCAGCCATGGAAGGCTTTCTCCGCCAAACCTGGCCCACTGGGCTTCCATTCCAGCCCCTTCCATGGGCATCCAGTCCTGGACTATCTCTCCTCCCTGCTTGTTATGAGAGATTCCTGATGAGACTGCAGTGCATGCCGTCTGTCACACCCATAAATAACTGTATTTTTGCAGATGGAACCAGAGGCGACTCTCCTGGTTACTAGTCATGCTTTCTCTCAGGTGTCCACCCCTATACACCTGCTGGGAACAGGCCCCCCTGGTAAAGCCACATGGTGGTAACTACTAGAATTGCAGGTATAGGGAACAGAAGGAATTTACCAAACTCTTTAGTGCTGTGTCTCCAACTTCATTGTGCAATAGAACCCCCAAGTGTGAAGTTCTCTGGACACCTCTTCCAGAAATTCTAATCCTGTGAATCTAAAGTGGGACCCAGGAATCTATATTTTAATTAAGGCCCTCAGGTGATTCTTATGTAGTTAGTCCAAAGACCTCACTTTAGGGAATGATGCTCCAAAAGTTGATTTTGTGAATCTAGCAGCAAATACTACAAAGACAACTAGAAACAGGTTGAAATGGAACTGAAGGGACTTTGCTGGTGGCACAGTGGTTAAGAATCTGCCTGACAATGCAGGGGACACAGGTTCGATCCCTGGCCTGGGAAGATCCCACATGCCGCAGAGCAACTAAGCCCGTGCACCACAACTACTGAAGCCCATGTGCCTTGACCCCATGCTCCACAACTAGAGAAGCCACTGCAATGAGAAGCCCGCACACCGCAAGGAAGAGTAGCCCCTGCTCGCCGCAACTGGAGAAAGCCCGTGCACAGCAACGAAGACCCAACACAGTCAAAAAAACCCAAAAAAAACCAAAGAAATGGAACTGAAGTCTTCGTGTGCACGTGAGGGAGGGCGTGTGTCTGTGTCTGTGTCTGTGTGTGTGTTTCTATGTGTCTGTATATGTGTATACAGACTGTATGTTGAGCACCTACTATATTCCAACCACTATATTAGATGCTCTACATAAAAGCATGTACCCTCATAAATGCCCTATGAAATAGAATTATTACACCATTCTTTTGGAAAGGAAACTGAGACTTGAAGAGGCGAAAAGACTTCTCTGTTGTTCCACAGCCAGTAAGTGGTAGAGCTAAGAGGTGAACTTACGTGGTTTGGCCCTAAAGCTCTCCCCTCTGTACCATACTTCCTCCTCTTCAGCCAGGGCTTCTTAAATTGGAGTTTATAGATAGCCTTCAGGGGTTTCTGAGCCAACTGAAATTGTATGCAAAATACTGTGTGGGGACTTCCCTGGTGGCACAGTGGTTAAGAATCCGCCTGCCAATGCAGGGGACACGAGTTCGATCCCTGGTCCAGGAAGATCCCACATGCCGCGGAGCAACGAAGTCCGTGCGCCACAACTACTGAGCCTGCGCTCTAGAGCCCGCGAGCCACAACTACGGGAGCACGTGCGCCTAGAGCCCGTGCTCCACAGCAAGAAAAGCCACCACAATGAAAAGCCCGTGCACAGCAATGAAGAGTAGCCTCTGCTCGCCTCAACCAGAGAAAGCCCGCGCACAGCAACAAAGATCCAACGCAGCCAAACATTTTTTAAAAACAAAAAAAAAACACACACTGTGTGATTTCTGTTTTTCTTGGGTACAGGCCCATAGCTTTCACAAAGGGGTCACCAAATAACTTTTAAAATCTTTGCAGTAACACAAGCATTTCATAAAACACATTACTGATGGGCGTGTGAAATGGAGCACGCTCTATAGAAGACAATTTAGCATGATCAAAATTATAAGGCTCGTATCCTTTGACCCAATTCCACATCTAGGAATTTATTGTACAAACACACTCCCACACTTGGGAAATGACAAATGAACACGATTATTCATTGCAGCTTTGTCTATAAAAGCAAAAGGATTGGAAACAACATAAATGTCCACCAATTGGGGGTCATAAAAGGTGATGGGTACAGCCACAACAAAGGATGAGAAAGCTCTTTGTGTAGTGACATGAAAAGCCCCCAAGATCACATGGTTAAGTGGAAAAAGTAAGATAACGGGACAGTATAGATATATATACGTGCACACAAATATGCTCATATTCACACATACTCACAAGTACATATGTGTGTGTGTGCACACAATCTTGCTAAAATTAGCACAAGAAACAAATAACATTAACATTAGTTGCCTATGGGGAGGGAGTCTAAGTGGCTGGGGCAAAGAGTATCCACTGTATATCTTTCTTATACATTTAAAGTTTTGAATCATATGAATAAGTCATGTGTTTGCATTCAAAAATAGTAATGAAAAACAAGCATTGCTGGAAACAGGGATTTAATCAATTCATCTTCCAGCACTGCTTCCCCCAAATGTCAGAGTATTGGCATGAGCCTGATGAAAGGTTATTTTTGTTTTTTTACTTTTTATTTTGGAATACTTACAGACACACAGGAAGTTGCAAGAATAGTACAAAGAGTCTCATGTACCTTCCCCCAGCTTCCCCCAGTGGTGAGATTGTATATGGCTGTTGTTTGATACGAAAACCAGGAAGTGGGCATTGGTACGTTATTGTTAACTGGACTACAGATCTTATTCTAAAGCTTATTTTAAAAATATAGCCTTCTCATAGCTCGTATATTCATTTAAAATGTTTATTGAGTGTGCCACACTAGAGTTGGCTGGTGAGCTGTGGTAGGGACATTTCAGAGCCATCCCTGCCCTCATGGGGTGTAGACCAGTGGAGGTGACCCCTTACTTAAATGGAAACAGCGTCTGGAGGCCTGGGACCCAGCAGTGCACAAGGAGTGCCGACCACAGCTCTAAAAAAGGCACTGAGTCCCTTGCTGTCCTGGTCATGGAGCTTCACAGCTCGCCTGAAAGCTGACTTTTACTCCTTAAAAGAGCATGAGCAATTACTCGGGCTATATTTATCCTCGTTCCTGGAGCCACACAGGGATTTGGCCTCACTCTACCAAAATCTCCAGCTCATCACTCAGTCCCATCAGAGACAATCATGTGTCCTCAGCATCAAAGAGGTGCGCCAGCTGAGGCGAACTGGCGCACAGCTGGGGGAAGCTCTCCCCACAGGCCCTCTGACTCAAGGCCAGGGAAAAAGTTTAAAAATCCCAGACCAAAAGCACGTCCTGGGGCTGAGGGAGACCAAGCCAGGAACAGCAGCAGCTTGCCAAGAGCGCTGCCAGCTCAGGGACTGGCTGCTGGGATAACCGTACTGGCAGTGCTGGCCTCCCACCCCTTTTATACTTAGGGACTCTGCGCAATACCCAGCACTTAGGAGGCCCCAGATGAGTAAGCGAACAGAGGAGTGGCCAACTCGGCAGGAATGGCATCCAGGTGTCAGTGAAGGTGACAATGACAGGGGTTATTTACTGAACATGATGCCAGGCACTATGTTGGCTACTTTACACATAAGGTCTAGTCAGTCCTCACCAAACCCACGTGATGCAGGGCTTCTCATCCCCAAGTCCTAGATGAGGAATCTAGGACATGGAGAGGTCAAGTAGCCTGCTGGTGCCTCACAATCTGTGAACCCAGATCTTTGTGACTCTAGAGTCCCTGGATGTCAAGTTCAAGAGTGCAGACTGGGAACATAAGGTGTCTCCTCTCCCTCCCAGGATCCCATTAAAATCATAGCAAAGGAAGCCTTAAAAAGGAACAAATCCTTAGCCATAAAGGGGATGGGGTGGGGCATGAGTGCACACACTTCTGGAACAGGCAAGAGGATGGAGGAGGGCTGCCTAATGAAGCTGGGACCCAGGACAACCCCCAGAGAAGGGGGCTCAGCCACTGTGGTGCCCCTGAGAGGCTCTGGACTTCAAAAGCCAGGTGTGACAAGGACAGAAATGAGATGTAGAGTCAAAGGGGTGATTAAAATCTGTGGGCAGAAAGGGCTGGCAAGGAACTACCTCAAGTAACTTTTGTACACAGCATTTGGACTAAATGCCTTCTTCCGGCTAAAGGGAAAGAAGAGCTGTAAACAAATACTGAGTAGACTTCTTTTTCATAGACATACGGATTAGCAATTCTCAAAATGCTTTCTGTGCCTTCTAGGATTAACTAAATTAGTAAATACATTGTAAATAAGGAGAGTCAAGTTTCTCACTGTCACAGGAGGGAATGACAAATATGGAAAGGAGAGAAAATAGAATAAACCATGCAGTGCTGTGTTGGAATTATAGTATTGGAATAAACTGGATGGATGGATGGATGGATGGATGGATGGGTAGATATGTATATGGGCATGTACATGTAAACATATTTATTTACATTTATATACATATATACAGATGTGTGTGTTCACGACATATATCTACTTCCTAGCTCTGTCCACTGAACTGTCCACTGGAAATAACGATGCTCCAGTAGCAATGAACACACTTTGCACACAAATTTTGGTTTATAAATACCATTCGCCAGTAAAAGGATCCAGGGCTCCCTGGAGAAGTGGGTAATTCTAGGGCTGGGATGGGAAAGTTCAAGTTGAGCCTGGAACATCTTACTGTGCCCAAAAGTAAGGAACTGCTTCAAGAATGATGGTGACATGTCCAAAGTACAGAGGACCACTTGAAGGGGCTCTCACTGGCGAAATCGGAGGCAACATGAGCATCAAAGTAACTAATGATAATAAAGGATTATAACCCATGAATAAAGTAAGAATTCACAAGTGGTCCCAGGGTGCCCTGGGGAGAGAAAAGATCTTGGCATCCTAACTGCATTAGGCCAGCCCCGGAGGGAACAACCACTGGAAAACTTGTGCTCCACTTTCTCCACTCTGCCTCCAGACCACGACTTACCCATTTGCTTCAAGGACATGCACTGTGCACATACCCTGGGCCTGGGCCTCTGCTAGGCAGTGAGGTTGCAGAGGCGAGCAAAACGTGACTCCTGACCTCCAGGAGCTTATGGTATATGAGTCAAGAAAGTAAGTAACATCTATGACTATAGGGTGTGTAAAAGTGGCTTGCAAACTGTCTGTCGGTATGCTTACAGAAGGCGTTAGAGTAAAACTCTTCTATAAGGAAGAACGTGGTGAGTACCGTGGATGGGCTGGACTGGGCTCATTGAACTTGAACTAAGGGCTGCAGGCATTCCAAGGAAGAAGATGTGGGGGCATTAAGGAAGGTTCGATTCTAGAGGAGTGGGCATTTGAGGCAGTCATGCACCCACACAGGTCAAGGTTCCAAGATGTGGAGAGTGGGTCTGGGATGAGGTCCCTAGAGAAGTAAGTGGTGTGGGCCTAAGTGTGGCAGCGGGAAAGTGCTCAGGGCTGCCGTGGCAGGGGTTCTGTCATGGGTCTGGGCTGAGATGGTCAGACTACAAGGGAACCTTGAACCCTAGGCTTGAGTTTGGACTTAACTCCATGTGGGTTGGGAGCCCCAGGAGGTTTCTAAGCAGGACCAGTGCGTGATGAGAGCAAGGCTTTGGGAAGATTCTTCTAGGACAGGGGGACCAGTCAGGAGATTAGTGATAAATGTCCTTTGGAGCCATATGGATTCCAAGGAACTGTGGGGAGATAAATTAATCTCTCCAGTGTCGTTTCCTCTTCTTCAAAATGGGTAACACTGGGGATTATCTTCAAAAGACCTGTTATGGCCCACAGGCTGGCCAATTAAAATAGGTACCAATGGCTGTCTTGCTGGCGTTGCTGGGTCCTAGAGGTCCCCTGCAGTTCCAGGCATGAACTTTTCTCTTGCTAGATCATGGGGAGATCCAGGGAATTCTGGGGGGGAGTCCAGGGAAACTGGGGTGGTTGAGGAGCAGTCAGGGGTCTCGGGGCAGGAGCTGTTTACCAACTGACAGGGAAGTACCTCAATATTTGAACAACACATGGCTATGGTGGGGTGGCTGGGGTAAACATTAATTAGCCTGGGTGCTCCTAAAACACCCCATAAAGAAGTGGCTCTCAAGAGAGAAGAAGATGTCTAGGATGACCAGGTTGAGCAAATGGATATATAATAGAGTCATTTATAGAGATGGGAAAGTGAACTGGGGGACAGGAGTAATAGACTCAAGAGTCCCATTTTGGACATGTTAAGTTTTAGATGACTATGAAACATCCCAGTGGAGATGACACACGGACAGCTGGACATATGAAGCTCTGCACAGAAGTGGTAACAGCAGTGATGAGGGTGGGCAGAAAGACATAGACTCAATAAATTTGTGACCTAACTGCATGTGGGGGGTTGAAAGAAGAGGTCGGGTGACTCCAGAGTTTTGCCCCTGGACAGGTAGAGAAAGGCTAATGCCAAAGGGCAGGCAGGAGCAGGCGCTCACTGGTTAAGAAAGATGAGTTCAGTGTGAGGTGCTGGTGGGATGCCTGGATGCAGACAATCAAATGGAGATGCCCAAGTGGAGATGCCCAGAAGATGGTTAGAAATACAGGATTGCAAGTACTGTTGCTTGAGAGAGGTCCAGACGGGTGGCATAGATTTTAGAAATATGGATCTCTAGGAGACCTTTAAGTCAAAGGTGAAGATCGTGAACAAGCTACTGGACACTTGGGAGGGCCATGTCAATAAGTGGAATGAGAAGTCAATTTGCAGGGGTTAATTATGGGGTTTGATGAGGTCTTGGATGTGATGGCAATGAGGCTCATTTCATCATGCGCTCAGCAACTATGTGCTGACATGGGTGGGTGGAAAAGGGAAGGAGGATGTGGATAAGAATGGACTACGATACCAGAGTGATCTTAGATATCCCAAAAGTGGGTAGAGGACTGGGGAGGATTTCAGAGAAGACGGTACTGCTCTTTGGAGGAGTCTGGATGAGTCTGTCTCCTCCTCTGGGCTGCCCTGGACCCTGTGCTCACACACATCCATCAGAGCAGAGCTTTCATGGCTTACATACCTGTACTCGGGTGTAAATGGACAAAGCTGTTCATGGCTGCCGGTGGTCATTTGGGGATTATGGTGGCCCCAGACCTCACCAACACACTCAAAGAGCTGAGAGGAATCAGCATCTCAGCCTTACTCTTTCCCATTCATAGCCCACGGGAATGCTGGAGCACACCGAAGAGAAACTCGATATTAGACATCTGTCACTTGTCGTTGGAGCTTTTCTGCCTCCCCTACCTAATTTTGAGGTCCTCAAAGACAGGGGCCCTAGTGTAGGACTCTCTAAGTGGCAAAGAACAGAAAGCCACGCTGGCTGGCTCAAGTGTAAAGGGGGTTGTGCCAGTGATAACTGAATCCCCCCCAAACCTAAGAAAGCATACCCAGACCTCAAGGGAGCAGAAAGCTGTCGGGACCTGAGGCCCCTACTCTGTCTGTCTGTCTTAATGTCTCTATCCTTCTGTCTTCCTCAGGCCATGTAACCCTCTCTCTCTGCCTGTCTCTCTCTCCCTCTCACGCCCCTCTCTCCTTCTCTCTCCTTCTCTCTGTGCATCTGCTCCCTCCTCCTTCTCCTCTCTCTAGTCTTGCTTTTTCTGGACTTTTCCCTTGCTGTGGCTCACATGGTCTCTCAGCTCCAGCTGTTTCCTTCCCCCAACCACCTGACAAGTGTCTTGTTTCAGATTTTCAAGAACATCTGACTGGCTTAGCTTGTCTGTTTAAGCCAAGTCTCTTAAGTCATTAGCTACCTTTGGAGGAGGTATCTCTCTCTGGTCTAAGAGTCAGAGCTGGGGCCATGCGTTAAATACAGTGGCCCTTTTTAGAGCCAGATACTGGCGTCAACCAACCAGCAGCCTCTTTATTCAGGGGATTCTCATTTCCTATGGCCAGGACCTCTTTGAATTCAACCTACAATTGTGTTGGCTCTTGTAACAACCAAGTCATTCTTGGCTCATCGAAAACCCATTGTCCACTAAGGCACCCAGATCTTTATCACAAAAATTGAGCTATCCCTACCTTGCCCTCCCCTAAACTATCCTGAGTAACTCTGCAGTCTCAGCGTGTTCTTCAAACACAGGATTTCTGTGCTGGTGCCATGATACAAAAGATTGTTTATCTCACCAAAGGAAAAGCCAAACTTTCTCAGATTGTCCTTTCTGGCTTCACATAGGTATGGGTTTTGGTTTTTTTTTATGAAAAAGGGAAAGAGATGTGAAGCATAAAAGGATTTTTGAGGTTTGCAAGTTGACATTGCACCATTAAATTAATTCTAACAAAAGCTCGATTTCACTAATCCTGAGAGGAACTTGATCTCCAGATGTACTAACTTACTGGTTGGGTGCCTGCACCACGAGGCCTCTTCCACAGCCCAGAGTTGGGTGTTTTTCCTTTTTAAAAGACTTTGAAGTTGCGAGGAGCATATATCACTTTTTAAGAGCAAACCCAAAAGAACTCTTGCAAGTAGTTTTGTTCAAGTGAAGGCTAACTGAATTAAATAGAACAGTCCCCTTTCATAACAACAAAAGAAGAAGAAAGAGGAAGAGGAGAAGGGGGGTGAGGTTCTTTTGTTCTTCCTCATCTCCCTGATAGGGAACGCTGGGCGGCTCCAGGGCTTGGTTCTCAGACCTAGATTCTTTTCTAACTGCACTCACTCCCAAGAGGATCTTATTCGAGCTCGTGATTTTAAATACCACCTATTTAAACTCTCTGAAGACTCTCAAATGCTCGTGTCCAGTCTGGACATCGCCCCCAACTCCAAAGTCATATATCCAACTGCCCACTCAACACTCCTCTTGGGTGTCTCATAGTCAGCTCCAACTTAACCCATGCAACCTGCAGGACCTGCTTTGCCCTCAGCTTTCTCCATCTCAGTAAAATGCAAGTCCATCCTTCGAGCTGCTCAAACACAAAACATGACTCATTCATGATTTCCCTTCTTGCTCCCCACACACCCTACAGGGACTCGATCAGAAAATCCTGTTGGCTCTATCTTCAAAATAGGTCCAGAATCTGACCATTTCTTGCTACTTCTACCGCTGCTACTCTCGTCTAGGCCTCCATGATTTCTTGCCATGTCATCAATGCAATTGCCTCCTAATTGTTCTTTTGCCCCCACAAAGCAGGCAGAGTGTTTCTTCTCCATCATGAGTTATATCATGACTTACAAGACTTACTTTGTACCAGGTACTATACACGGCAATTTATATTCATCGCTTATTCTCAAAATGTATTGCCCAAAAATGTTCAGTCTGCATTTTCCAGTTAAGGGAGTGAAATGAAATACCTTATCCAGAACCACACAGCCATTCTTTGAAAGAGCTGGACCTGAACACCTCAAGGCCCTGGCTCTTTCCTTCAATCCAGTTGCTGACAATGAATTTGATTTTCATCCCCAGGAAATCTCTTTCTCAAAGCTGCCTGAAGAAGTCAGTGCAATCTAAAGTCAAGTTCATAAAAAGAGATTTTAACAAAATCAGGTAGGTAAAAATGGAAGAAAAGCAGGAAGAACATTTCTGTAGGTCAGTCCTCTTGATGGCAGTTTACCTGCCCAATTTATTCCATTCAATCAGTAAATCTACCCAACTTATGGTGTGATATATCAGAAAGAGGTTTTTCAACCAGGTACCCTGGGGCCATATGAAGATAATACCAACCAGGGCCATATTTGCTCTCCTTCTCCTCCTTGGGATTCTGGGCCCTGTAGCATCATTTATTTATTTGTCACATCATTCTGGGTGCAATGTTCCTCAGGCTCAGTACCTCTTTTATTTCAACAATGACAAAAATTGCACAAATATCTGAGCACATCCTCCAAACATGGAGAAATGTCTATGCTTCAGAATTCACAAATGCCCAATCCAATCCATTTGTTTTTGTAAGCTTGAACTTTCACATTTAAAATAAACCATGTACTAGACAAAAGAATTCACTTTGGATCTGAGCCTTCCTTTGTGATCATCCTTCCTTCTTCTAGATTAAAAGCAAAAGACATCTGCATGTTTTGGATTCTTCAAAAGCTAGTTTTGAGGGGTGCTAGGGACTGCCCTCATTTTTCTTGGATGAGGATGCTGCTCAGTTTTTGTTTTTGTTTTTTTTCCTGAATGTTGAAAGCATTCTGGGAATGGAAAACTGTACGGCAGGACCCTGAGGGCAGGGCACCTGGGTGATGGGCTCCCTAAGAGCAATAAGGGACTGAGTGGAGAAGTTACCCCCTGGAAGATGCATAGCTTTGGGCAGCAACCTTGGCTCTGCATGGAGACTGTCACCCATGACCCACAGGAATCTGCTTGTGCTTCAAATGTGGATATAGGGGGTGGGGTGGGGATTCTGATGGGCTAAAAATATCATGTGAACCAGAAAGGCTCTGAAAAAAGGTATTGTCTGCTATTAAGCAAGACACATCTCAGAACTACGAGAGATGAAGAAGGGGAGTGTGCCAAAGCACAGAACCAGACTTAATACCAGTTGGTGATCAAGCTCCAGAAACGCCAATTTGCTCAAAGAAAAACAGGATAGAATCTCAGGGACTACAGCCAAAGGGACCTGCCAGGAAGGGAGAGAGTGGGGATCCGTAGGGTCAGTGGAAGAGAGCAGTAGGGAAGGGTTTTACTCTTCCAGAAGTCTGAAGACCCACCACAGTCCTTAGGGAACATGACACACACTGCAGAGAATGTCCTTTGGCTAGCGTAGGGACTCAAGCCATAGCTTAAAATCCACATCTCAGTATTCATTTATTCATTCAATAAACTTGTTTCTTTTCTACTTCCTACTAATGAGTCTCCTTGTCTTTACTCTTGCCTTTGTCTAATCCAGTCCAGTCCCCCCAGAGCAGCCAGAGACACACTTCTAAAATGCTATTTGGTTGCTTACACCCTCTGGCAGAGGGAGAACAGACACCAGTGACTGAAAGGACTCCACTCCCTGTATCAAGAGCTCCTCTCCCTGAGTCCGGCTAAGTCTGCCCTCCTCCTTCCTGCTTCAAAGATCCACTGCTGACCTTGGACCCTTCACATACCTTCACTAGCTGTGTTAATATGAAGACCTGAGTGATCTCTCCTTTCATCTTGCATTAGAGTAATTCTTTGAACTCTCAGAGTTTAATCTTATTTTTTGGAGTTTTTAGAAGGAGAAAAAGGAGAATGGGGTAGGACAAATGATGGTGCCTCATTGTGACTCATTTACGTCTTCCCTCTGCCCCCAGGTCCTCTCAATAAGACCTCCATATAACATCTACATATAACAGAGGGACTGCTCATGTAAATGTCAAAAAACCCTATAGTGTTTGCTATGGTTAGAAGTGGGAATAGCAAACTACACTGGGGTAGATTGTATCTACTGCGGGGAAAAAAATCAGCTGAGTGACCTCCCCTAACAAATATAAGGCAAATAAATACTCGTGCACAGGAAAGAGATGTAACAAACTCTTGTAGCCTGACAAAGACTACCTCTCCCAAACATCTGTGATATATCTACTGCGGTAAATCTGTATAGGAGACAAGGGCATTGAGCCCCTGACCCTTTCCTTTTGCAGGAACATTATTACAATATCACTGACATATTGGGAGGGCACCAATTGGAATCTGTGAGCAGAAAGGGATACCAAGGGCCCCAGAGGGGAACACATCATGAGGGTGATCTAGCTAGTGACAAGAGCCTAAGTGGTCACGGAGGAGGGAGGTGGGGGGTTTGGTGGAGCAGGTAGCTGGGGCTGCAGGTCCCTCTCAACCAAGCCATCCTGACATGGTGGTGCGCTTTGGGTGTAATGCCTGAGTCAAATGTATGAACTAAAAGAGCTGTAACTTTAGAACCTAAATAAGAGACACTCCTGTGACCCAAGAGGTTCTATCAGTCAGCTAGAGAAGGTTACACTACAGTAACAAAACTCTCCAAAGTCTCAGTGGCTTACAGCCGTAAAGGTTTATGTCTTAGTCATATTACATGCTGGCCATGGTTTGGCTGTAGGTCTGCCCCATAAACTCTTCACTCCAGGACTCAAAG
Organism: Mesoplodon mirus; assembly: GCF_964341445.2. Lineage (NCBI taxonomy): Eukaryota > Metazoa > Chordata > Mammalia > Artiodactyla > Ziphiidae > Mesoplodon > Mesoplodon mirus. The sequence continues at coordinate 63,587,390 of NC_138983.1, forward strand.
TGAAGGAGCAACCCCACAGAGCCATTTTTGTGGCAGAAGAAAAACAGAGAGAGTGATGGCTCTTGAAGTTTCTGATTAGAAGCAGTACATGTTACTTCCATCTCACTGGCCAAAGCAAGTCATAGGGCCAAGCTGGACAGCAGTGGAGTGAGAAATATAATCCTTTCACAAGGAGGGTAGAGACAATTTACCACAGAGAATTCTAGACTAGTGAGGGCATTGTTATGGCAACAATCCACAACTACTTGAGACATGTTTTCAACTATGACACCATACGATGGCAACAAAAACAGGGGCAGTAAAATCATCATTGGACCAATGAGACTCTAGGGTCTTCTCTCTGCCTAGTGTTTGGAGGCAGGACTGTCCCTTTGGACTGAGTAAGCCTCTGAGGTTATTAGAAAATTCAAGGGAAAAAAAAATACCTCCAGTGGAAGATACTGGACTTCCTGCTAAAAGACAGGCATGTGGGTGCTTAAAATTTTTAAGGAAGATGATTTTAGTTGTACTCCAAGCTGGGAAGGCAGTTCATAACAATTATATGCAAAATCAAGAAGGTGGCTTATGGTTGTAACAGTTAGCAATCAATAGTAACCATATGCCAGATAAGCTCTGTTAAGCACTTCATATGAATTACTTTAATCCACAAAAGAATTTATAAGTAGGTAGTATTATTACCCCTATTTTACAGAAATTAAGATTTATAAAGGTGAAGTATCCTTTCCAAGTGTACAGAGTTAGCAGGTGTAGAGTTCTGATTCAAACCCAAACCTCTCTAACTCCAGAATTTTCTCCCTAAACCACATTTGATTACCTCCCTCTGATACTCACCTCTTCAGTCCCTTTTCCTCCTCTAATTTGACCCCATTTCTTTTTTTCTGTCTCTGCCTGTTTTTCTCTTGGACACTCCCTCTGCTACTGTAGCGCCAGGAGCCTCTCCAAAGAAAGATTCCCATTCTCTGTCTCCACATCCTGAAAGTCAAAATTTAACCTCCTCAGGTCCAGCCCTAAAGGTCACGGTTGCTCTGCAGTGTCCTGGATTCCATACCCCTCCCTCATCTGCCAAGAATGGTCACCTCCCCTCCTCGAGTCCATTTCTGGCTGCAACTCTCTGCCACCATTCCCACAGTGGGAGCGTCCAGCTCTGCTAGAAAAGAGGCAAGAGGGGCAGAGCCCCAAAGCACACCCTGCAGGAAATGTACAGCAAGCAGAAGGCTAACTTGTCCTAATTCACAAGGAGAGGTTCCCATTTCTAGAAACAAACCTAACCAGCGAAGAACAACTCAGGAATTTTAAAACACTGAAAATACTCCAAGTGCCAGAGTCTTTCTGTGGGAGGCCCAGACCGTTCAAGGCCTTAAGCAGTCCCACACTTGGCATTTGGAGAGTCAGCAATTACCATTTCACCCGAACAAATGGCATGCTAAAGTTTACCCTTAGAAGGGTGACCGTATGCTTTGAACCAAAACTAGGAAAACACTCAGTGAGAGATTTCTTTTCTGATTTGTGAATGTATTTAAAAGAAAAGTCTCCTGATAACCTAAAAATCCTATTGCATTTGGTTTTGCATTCAACGAAATCCCCTGTATAAATAAAAATACAATTCTATGAAATTGGAATTGTATATCCTCCCCTAGTTACTCTGTCAAGGCAGGCTTACATCTGGAAGTCTTCTCCTAAAGTAGTGTTTCTCAACATGTGATCACCTTCTGTGCATGCTTTAAATTGATGTTCCTGGATTCTACCCCAGATTGGAGGTGGTAGTGCAGGGAAATCTGTCATTTCTAACAAGGTTTCTAAGAAATTCCCACTGAAATTTGAGAACCACTGCCTTAAATAATGAAAGCCCCCCCTCCCAAAAAAAGACTAATGAGTTCATGTGAAACAGAAGTTTTGGAATCCCCCAAATGCCTATAACTTCTCTCAAAAACCAGTCCCTGCCATTACTTGCAAAAGATGGCTGGTATGTGGCCAAGATGGTGGAGTAGGAAGAACCTGAGCCCACCTCCTCCCAAAGGCACACCACAATCACAACTACTTACAGAAGGGAACTCACACAACTCAACATCAAACAGACAAATAACCCAATTAAAAAATGGGCAGAAGAGAGAGATTGGTTCAAGATGGAGGAGTAGAAGGACATGCACTCACTCCCTCTTGCGAGAGCACTGGAATCACAACTAACTGCTGAACAATCATCGACAGGAAGACACTGGAACTCACCAAAAAAGAGACCCCACATCCAAAGAAAAAGGAGAAGCTGCAGTGAGTTGGTAAGAGGAGCACAATCACAATAAAATCAAATCCCATAACCACTGGGTGGGTGACTCACAAACTGGAGAACAATTATACCTCAGAAGTCCACCAACTGGAGTGAAGATTCTGAGCCCCATGTCAGGCTTCCCAACCTGGGGGTCTGGCAATGGGAGGAGGAATTCCCAAAGAATCAGACTTCAAAGGCTAGTGGGATTTGATTTCAGGACTTCAACAGGACTGGGGGAAACAGAGTCTCCATGCTTGGAGGGTACACACAAAGTAGTGTGCACATCAGCACCTGGAGGGAAGGAGCAGTGACCCATAAGAGACCGAACCAGACCTACCTGCTATTGTTGGAGGGTCTTTTGCAGAGGTAGGAGGTGGCTGTGGCTCACTGCGGGGACAAGGAACCTGGCAGCAGAAGTTCTGGGAAGTACTCCTTGGCATGAGCCCTCCTGGAGTCCACTATTAGCCCCACCAAAGAGCCTGTAGCCTCCAGTGCTGGGTCGCCTCAGGCCAAACAACCAACAGGGAGGAAACTAAGCCCCATTACCAGCAGACAGGCGAATTAAAGTTTTACTGAGCTATGCCCACCAGAGCAACAGCCAGCTCTACCCACCACCAGGCCCTCCCATCAGGAAGCTTGCACAAGCCTCTTAGACAGCCTCATCCACCAGAGGGCAGACAGCAGAAGCAAGAAGAACTATAATCCTGCAGCCTGTGGAACGAAAACCACATTCACAGAAAGATAGACAAAATGAAAAGGCAGAGGACTATATACCAGATGAAGGAACAAGATAAAACCCCCAAAAAACAACTAAAGGAAGTAGAGATAGGCAACCTTCCAGAAAAGAATTCAGAATAATGATAATGAAGATGATCTAGGACCTTGGAAAAAGAATGGAGGCAAGATCGAGAAGATGCAAGAAATGTTTAACAAAGACCTGGAAGAATTAAAGAACAAACACCTAGAAGAATTAAAGAACAGAGATGAACAATACAATAACTGAAATGAAAAATACACTAGAAGGAATCAATAGCAGAATAACTGAGGCGGAAAAACGGATAAGTGACCTGAAGACAGAATGGTGGAATTCACTACCACAGAACAGAATAAAGAAAAAAGAATGAAAAGAAATGAAGACAGCTTAAGAGACCTCTGGGACAACATTAAATGCACCAACATTTGCATTATAGGTGTACCAGAAGGACAAGAGAGAGAGAAAGGACTCTATAAAATATTTGAAGAGATTATAGTCAAAAACTTCCCTAACATGGGAAAGGAAATAGCCACCCAAGTCCAGGAAGTGCAGAGAGTCCCAGGCAGGATAAACCCAAGGAGAAACATGCTGAGACACATAGTAATCAAACTAACAAAAATTAAAGACAAAAAAAAATTATTAAAAGCAACAAGGGAAAACGACAAATAACATACAGGGGAACTCCCATAAGGTTAACAGCTGATTTCTCAGAAGAAACTCTATAAGCCAGAAGGGAGTGGCATGATATATTTAAAGTGATGAAAGGGAAGAAACTACAACCAAGATTACTCTACCTAGCAAAGATCTCATTCAGATTTGACAGAGAAATCCAAAGTTTTACAGAGAAGCAAAAGGTAAGAGAATTCAGCACCAACAAACCAGCTCTACAACAAATGCCAAAGGAACTTCTCCAGGTGGGAAGCACAAGAGGAGAAAATGACCTACAAAAACAAACATATAACAATTAAGAAAATGGTAATAGGAACATACATATTGATAATTACCTTAAATGTGAATGGATTAAATGTTCTAACCAAAAGACACAGCCTCGCTGAATGGATAAAAAAAAACAAGACTCATATATATGCTGTCTACAAGAGACCCACTTCAGACCTAGGGACACATACAGACTGAAAGTGAGGGGATGGAAAAAGATATTCCATGCAAATGGAAATCAAAAGAAAGCTGGAGTAGCGATACTCATATCAGATAAAATAGACTTTAAAATAAAGAATGTTACAAGAGACAAGGAAGGACACTACATAATGATCAAGGGATCAATCCAAGAAGAAGATATAACTATGGTAAATATTTATGCACCCAACATAGGAGGACCTCAATACATAAGGCTAAATGCTAACAGCTATAAAAGAGGAAATCAACAGTAACACAATAATAGTGGGGGACTTTAACACCTCAGTTACACCAATGGACAGATCATCCAGAGAGAAAATTAATAAGGAAACACAAGCTTTAAAAGACACAATAGACCAGATAGATTTAATTGATATTTATAGAACATTCCATCCAAAAACAGCAGATTACACTTTCTTCTCAAGTGCACATGGAACATTCTACAGGATAGATCACATCTTGGGTCACAAATCAAGCCTCAGTAAATTTAGGAAAATTGAAATCATATGCAGTATCTTTTCTGACCAAAACACTATGAGATTAGAAATCAATACAGGGAAAAAACCGTAAAAAACACAAACACATGGAGGCTAAACAATATACTACTAAATAACCAAGAGATCACTGAAGAAATCAAAGAGGAAATAAAAAATTACCTACAGCAAATGACAATGAAACCACGATGATCCAAAACCTATGGGACGCAGCAAAAGCAGTTCTAACAGGGAAGTATATAGCAATAAAATCCTAGCTCAAGAAACAAGAAAAATCTCAAATAAATAGTCTAACCTTACACCTAAAGGAACTGGAGAAAGAAGAACAAACAAAACCCCAAAGTTAGTAGAAGGAAAGAAATCATAAAGATCAGAGCAGAAATTAATGAAACAGAAACAAAGAAAACAATAGCAAAGATCAATGAAACTAAAAGCTGGTTCTTTGAGAAGATAAACAAAATTGATAAAGCTTAGCCAGACTCATCAAGAAAAAGAGGGAGAGGACTCAAATCAATAAAATTAGAAATGAAAAAGGAGAAGTTACAACAGACACCGCTGACATACAAAGCATCCTAAGAGACTACTACAAGTAACTCTATGCCAATAAAATGGACAAGCTGGAAGAAATGGACAAATTCTTAGAAAGGTATAACCCTGAAAGACTGAACCAGGAAGAAACAGAAAATATGGACAGACCAATCACAAGTAAGGAAATTGAAACTGTGATTTAAAATCTTCTAACAAACAAGAGTCCAGGACCAGATGGCTTCACAGGTGAATTCTATCAAACATTTAGAGAAGCAGTAACACCCATTCTTCTCAAACTCCTCAAAAAAATTGCAGAGGGAGGAACACTCCCAAACTCATTCTACGAGGCCGCCATCACCCTTATACCAAAACCAGACAAAGATACAACAAAAAAAGAAAATTACAGACTAATATTACTCATGAATATAGATGCAAAAATCCCCAACAAAATACTAGCAAACAGAATCCAACAACACATTAAAAGGATCACACGTCATGATCAAGTGAGATTTATCCCAGGGATGCAAGGATTCTTCAGTATATGCAAATCAATCAATGTGATACACCATATTAACAAATTGAAGAATAAAAACCATATGATCATCTCAATGGATACAGAAAAAGCTCTTGACAAAATTCAACACCCATTTATGATAAAAACCCTCCAGAAAGTGGGCATAGAGGGAACTTACCTGAACATAATAAAGGCCATATATGACAAATCCACAGCCAACATCATTCTCAATGGTGAAAAACTGAAACCGTTTCCTCTAAGATCAGGAACAAGACAAGGTTGTCCACCCTCACCACTATTATTCAACATAGTGTTGGAAGTCCTAGCCACGGTAATCAGAGAAGGAAAAGAAATAAAAGGAATACAAATTGGGAAAACAAGAAGTAAATCTGTCACTGTTTGCAGATGACATGATACTATACATAGAGAATCCAAAAGATGCCACCAGAAAACTACTAGAGCTAACCAATGAATTTGGTAAAGTTGCAGGATACAAAATTAATGCACAGAAATCTCTTGCATTCCCACACACTAACAATGAACGATAAGAAAGATAAATTAAGGAAACAATCCCATTCACCTTTGCCACAAAAGAAAATAAAATACCTAGGAATAAACTTACTTAAGGAGGTAAAAGACCTGTACTCAGAAAACTATAAGACACTGAGGAAAGAAATCAAAGTTGACACAAACAGATGGAGAGATATACCATGTTCTTAGATTGGAAGAATCAGTATTGTGAAAATGACTGTACTACCCAAAGCAATCCACAGATTCAATGCAATCCCTATCAAATTACCAAAGGCATTTTTTACAGAGCTAAAACAAAAAATCTTTAAATTTGTATGGAGACACAAAAGGCCCTGAATAGCCGAAGCAATCTTGAGGGAAGAAACGGAGTTGGAGGAATCAGACTCCCTGACTTCAGACTATACTACAAAGCTACACTAATCAAGACAATATGGTACTGGCACAAAAACAGAAATAGAGATCAATGGAACAGGATAAAAAGCCCAGACATAAACCTATGCACCTATGGTCAACTAATCTATGACAAAGGATGCAAGGATATACAATGGAGAAAAGCCAGTCTATTCAATAAGTGGTGCTGGGAAAACTGGACAGCTACATGTAAAAGAATGAAATTAGAACACTCCCTAACACCATACACAAAAATAAACTCAAAATGGATTAAAAACCTAAATGTAAGACCAGACACTATAAAACTCTTAGAGGAAAACATAGGCAGAACACACTTTGACAAAAATCACAGCAAGATCTTTTTTGACTCACCTCCTAGAGTAATGGAAATAAAAAATAATAATAAACAAATGGGACCCAATGAATCTTAAATGCCTTTTCATAGTGAAGGAAACTATAAACAAGACAAAAAGACAACCCTCAGAATGGGAGAAAGTATTTGCCAACGAATCAACAGACAAAGGCTTAATCTCCAAAATATATAAACAGCTCACGCAGCTCAATATTAAAAAAACAAACAACTCAATAAAAAAATGGGCAGAAGACATAAATAGACATTTCTCCAAAGAAGACATACAGATGGCCAAGAGGCACATGAAATGCTCCTCAACATCACTAATTATTAGAGAAATGCAAATCAAAACTACAATGAGGGGACTTCCCTGGTGGCGCAGTGGTTAAGAGTCTGCCTGCCAATACAGGGGACATGGGTACGAGCCCTGGTCCGGGAAGACCCCACATGCAGCAGAGCAACTAAGCCCGTGTGCCACAACTACTGAGCCTGCGCTCTAGAGCCTGCGAGCCACAACTACTGAAGCCAGTGCGCCTATAGCCCATGCTCTGCAACAAGAGAAGCAACCACAATGAGAAGCCCACGCACCGCAACGAAGAGTAGCCCCAGCTCGCCACAACTAGAAAAAGCCCGCACGCAGCAACGAAGACCCCACGTAGCCAAAAATAAATAAATAAATTAATTAATTAATTAAATTAAAAAAAAAAACTACAATGAGGTATCACCTCACACTGGTTAGAATGGGCATCATCAGAAAATCTACAAACAACAGATGCTGGAGAGGGTGTGGAGAAAAGGGAACCCTCCCGCACTGTCAGTGGGAATGTAAATTAATACAGCCACTATGGAGAACAGTATGGAGGTTCCTTAAAAAATAAAAATAGAACTACCATACGACCCAGCAATCCCACTACTGGGCATATACCCTGAGGAAACCATAATTCAAAAAGAGTCATGTACCACAATGTTCACTGCAGCTCTATTTACAATAGCCAGGACATGGAAACAACCTAAGTGTCCATCAACAGATGAATGGATAGAGAAGATGTGGTACTTATATACAATGGAATTACTCAGCCATACAGAGGACTGAAATTGGGTCATTTGTAGAGATGTGGATGGACCTAGAGTCTGTCATACAGAGTGAAGTAAGTCAGAAATAGAAAAACAAATATCGTATATTAACCCATGTATATGGAATCTAGAAAAATGGTACAGATGAACCGGTTTGCAAGGCAGAAATAGAGACACAGATGTAGAGAACAAACGTATGGACACCAAGGGGGGAAAGCAGTGTGTGTGGGGGGGATGAACTGGGAGATTGGGATTGGGATATATGCACTAATATGCATAAAATAGATAACTAATAAGAATCTGCTCTATTAAAAAATTATATTAAATTTAAAGAAAAAGAAAGGAAAAAACATATCAAGGAAAGGATACATGAAGAATCCAGTTTGAAGGAAAATATGCCCCAAGAAACAAAAAAGTTTCTCACAAGTGCTTCATGCTTTGGAATAAATGAGTGAGAGCCAAAGTCTATAAACTGAGCATTCAAATAGTACACATTGATGGGGTTCAGGACACACTACCCCAAAATATGGCATCTTGGTGTACTGTATATTTTAAGAAGAAATTTGAGAAAATGACAGAAGCAAGAAGGTCACTCTGACCTTCCTCTGCCCTTCTCCCTTGAAAGAAGCATTAAAACCCTCAAGTGAGAGGAACATCCTTGTCTCCAAAGACAAAGTGACACCTGGAAGAATCTGAACAAGCAGGCCTTGTTAGATTTCCCCAAGTTTACTATAATTACCTCTTACTCCTTGACCTATCATATTCCTCCATGACTGTGTACTCTTGATGAAACCTAGCATAAAAAGACTCAGGTCTAACTGTCAAAAAAAACCCAACAACCATGTTTCAAAAAGACACATGCGCCCCAATGTTTATTGCAGCACTATTTACAGTAGCCAGGACATGGAAGCAACGTAAACGCCCATCGACAGATGAATGGATAAAGAAGATGTGGTACATATACACAATGGAATATTACTCAGCCATAAAAAGGAACGAAACTGGGTTGTTTGTAGAGATGTGAAGGGACCTAGAGACTGTCATACAGAGTGAAGTAAGTCAGAAAGAGAAAAACAAATATCGTACATTGACGCATATATGTGGAATCTAGAAAAATGGTGCAGATAAACTGGTTTGCAAGGCAGAAATAGAGATGCAGATGTAGAGAACAAATGTATGGACACCAAGCGGGGAAAGCAGGGAGGGGCGAGTGGTGGTGGGATGAATTGGGAGATTGGGATTGACATATATATACTAATATGTATAAAATAGATAACTAATAAGAACCTGCTGTATAAAAAAATAAAATAAAATAAAATTTTTAAAAATGGGCAGAAGATTTGAATAGATATTTTTCCAAAGAAGACATACAAATGGCCAACAGACACATGAAAAGATGCCCAAAGGGCACAGGACCAGCTGGTATTTTTATATATTTTTTACAACTGAAGCTTGGGTTTTGGAAAACCTGGGAGACTTTGGGGAAGAAGCTCAGGTTACAGGGATCAGGCCCGAGGATGGAATTCATGACTCTTGGACTCTGGCACCTGAATAAGGACAAACCTGAAAGACAAGCTAGCCCAGACACTTGCTGATCTGACCAAGGGGCCTGAGTATGGAAGAGAATGAAGAAAGTGCCCAGTCAAAATGCACAACTAAGCAGGATCCATAACAGAACTCCTGGCTCCAGGCTACTTATCTGGAATTCCAGCTGTTGCTGACTTGGGCTTCCCTGTCCTCAGGTTCACCGTCAGAGATGCATCACCAACTTACTTTAGATCCATGTTGTTGAGGGACAGTGAAACAATTGCTGCTTACCCCTTGGTCACCACACATGCCAATCAGAATCCACAGTGTGCACCTGCCATTGGGTCACTTCCCCTAGCACCTGCCCAGCTGGGGGCTTTGGGGAAGAAAACAGGTAATCCTGGCCTCCAGCCCTCCTGCTTATACTGCTGTAAGTAATCATTCATCCACTCTGACTCCTGACGCACCCAGACATCTGAGGCCCCACCTCACCTCTCTACTAGACTATTGCAGCAGGCTGCAGTTTGCCCTCCCTACCCCAACTCCTACCACACAAATCCACTGCACAGAAAGCTACCCCATCAGTTTTCTTAAGGCGCAGTCAGGATCAGGTGCTCGAGCTGGTCTGAACCTCTTCAGTGTCATCCTCACTGCTTAGAGAATAAGTCTAAATCCCTCAATGGGACATCAAGAGGCACAACTTTCCCTTCTCATTTCATTTCCCATTCTAGTCTCACACGGATCCCCACCCTGTGCTTGAGCCATATTTAAATTCTTGTTCTCCTATAACGCTCTGCATGTTCCAACCGTCCTATCTTTTCAGTCTATTCTTTCCCCTCTGAAGCCCTCCTTTGTCTCTGCACTCATTGAAATCCTAGCCATTCTTTACAACTTATTCTTTTTTTTTTAACATCTTTATTGGAGTATGATTGCTTTACAATGGTGTGTTAGTTTCTGCTGTATAATAAAGTGAATCAGCTATACATATACATATATCCCCATATCTCCTCCCTCTTGTGTCTCCCTCCCACCCTCCCTATCCCACCCCTCTAGGTGGTCACAAAGCACTGAGCTGATATCCCTGTGCTATGTGGCTGCTTCCCACTAGCTATCCATTTTACACTTGGTAGTATATATAAGTCCATGCCACTCTTTCACTTTGCCCCAGCTTACCCTTCCCCCTCCCCGTGTCCTCAAGTCCATTCTGTGTCTTCACTCCTGTCCTGTCCCTAGGTTCCTCATAACCACATTTGTTTTTTTTTTAGATTCCACTTCCTCCATGAAGCCTTCCTAGTTGGAAGTAACTTCTCATTTCTCTCTGCCTCTAAGTACTTGTCATCATCTAAGTAGCCATCCTTATCACTCTCTGCCTGTGTTTCAGTTTAACCCTTATTTGAATGCAAACTCTTTGAGGGAGTGCCGTGTATTAAATTGCTAGCATGGTGTGTATATTCAATAAATATTTGCTGAAGCTGAACTGATCTAGAGGATGAAATTAGACAGGGAGTTCTGGGGCAGTTAGTAGAAGAAAGAAAGAATAGAGATTCTGGCCCTGTGCCCTCACAAACCCAGCACGCCCTCAAGGATGAGGCTGGGGAGGAAGTCGCAGTGTCCCTAGGCATGACCACATCCCAAGGGCTCACTACTGTCTCCAGCCACATAAATCCTGCCGCAGTGTTGAGAGACAGAGCCTTGACCTAGTGAGAAGCAGACACAACAACTGTGCGAACCCAGGTCACCTGGGTGTTAAGATGCTGAGACGTGAATGCCAGAAGCATGCAGCCCAGACTCAAGCACCCTCGTTTGTGTGTCCTTCTCAGGGCAGAATATGGCTCTCTTGGAGGAGGGGCAGGGAGAGTCAGCCATGACATTGCACTCCCGTGAACAGCATCAAGATGGCTTGAGGTGTGCAGAAGTGATAGAGGTCATGAAAAGGCTTGTTTCACTCTGCACACACCCTGACGTCTTTGGCTTCAGCTTCCCCACTTCCTCTGGTCTGGCATAAAGAAGGCCTGGTTGTCAGCTCTGGGCACTGCCTGCACTCCTGCCCTCCCACAGGAACCCAGGTTTCCTACAGAACAGGGTGAGCTGTCATCCCCTGCACTTCTCAGGGAACGAATTCCCGGAGATGTGGGCATTTGCCGTGAGGCAGGAAGCTTCTTCCTAGTGACTTGGGTTGGAGGTAGGAGGAAAAGGAGGTGAACAGAGGATCTGGCCTTGGCCCTAGCCCTAGGGTTCCAGCATGCACAGCAGGCTCAGGGATATAGCCTGTGTGACCACTGGGAGTCCACCACCCGACCACCACTGCCGCCGCTGCTCAGGGAAAAGGGAAAAATAAAAACCTCTGTAAGATGAGCTCCTACACACAAACCTGGAGGCTTATGGGGCCCCACAAACCTGCCACTACCAGTGAGTGACTGATACAATAGGTATCTCAGTAGGACGCAGTTCACTTAGAAGGTTGAATGGTTACCATTGAATTCCACTAAAATCCCATCAGTCATCAGGGCTTTATAAGAGCTCCTGACAAATAATGACAACTTACTGTCATGGGTTGAAGTCCTCACCCCCAGTACCTCATAATGTGACCATATTAGAAATAGGATCGTTGCAGATGTAATTACTTAAGATGAGGTCACTAGGGTGGGCCAGATTCAATGACTGGTGTCTTATAATGAGGGAAATTTGGACAGATACAGATACACACACACACACACACACACACACACACACACACACAAGGAGAGCACCATGTGAACAGACACAGAAGATGGCCATCTACAACCAAGGAGAGAGGCCTGGAATAGATTCTTGCCGAACAGCACTCAGTAGGAACCAACACTGCAGACATCTTGATTCAGACTTCTAGCCTCCAGATGTGTGAGAAAACATATTTCTGTTGTTTAATCCACTCAGTTCATGGTACTTTGTTATGACATCCCTAACAAATGAACACTCTTACCATTGAAAAATTCTCACTATAAATCATCATCACTTATTTCAATTAGCCCTAAAACAACCCAATGAGTCAGGTACTTTTACTTATCCTCATTTTTCCAAACGAGGGCTCTGAGGCTATGAAAGGTTAAGAAATTTGCCCAAAGTATTAAGTTGTGGAGCCAAGATTTGAACTCTGCCCTCTGACTCTGAAATCCGTGTTCTTTTCCACACCACCCACCACTGCCTCAGAAAGAAGGGAAGTCCTGATGCATAATTCTGTTGTGGGAACCAGGCCCACGTGAGCTCTGCCTGGTAGTCGTGCTCCCCATGTGGACACACTCAATTGATGGTTGTCAACGCAATGGGGTTCTGGACATGCCACCGGGGTAAACACCTGGCAGCTCCCAGATGGCCACACAGGAGCCAGGGTGGATGACAGGCCAGCAAGGGCCAACAGGTGAGGCCCAGCTGACAGGATTTGGCAAGAGGGTGAGGCCAGTATTCATGGACCTGACAGGTTCAGTCATGGTTCTACAGGGTGGGTGGCACTGGGCACTAAGAAAAGCCAATGAGAATTCTGTGAAGGCAGGAAACAGACGGGCAGTTATTAGGAATTGAGCCTGAAAAGGAATAAGGTCAGGACAGGGGCAGAAATGCAGGATCTGGGACCCACAGAGACCAAAGAGGCTGAAATTCAAGGCCAGAAGGTGGGGAGAGACCACAGGAGCCCCTCAAGGAAGATGCTGCCCAAGGTCAGAAGTAACTGGTCTCTGAGGCTGATGCCCGTGGGTTTGACTTTGGTGGGAACAAGGTAGAGTCTTGTCTAACTACTGGAGAAATAACTTATCTTGTGCAAATGAAGCAAATGGGGGAAATCCCGTGTAAGGCAGTTGCCCCAACTGCAGGCTTAGAGCCATCCTAGCTTTCATTTGGGGTTTCTCTGCCCTACTCTGCCTGGTTCAAGTCCAAGGGTCATGAAAGGCCTTTAACAGCTCTGGACAGAACACGCCTTCCTCATTTCTCTCCTGATTCTGAGCCCTGACTTCCTACCAGATAGGGTCCTAATACTCCCAGCAGATGTGCCCCAGCCACTTCCCAAGTGTTTCCTAGCCACTATCAGCAAGCCACCATCGCTTCCCTGAGTGTCTGGGGTCTCAGATACGAGCTTATGGGCTTCGCCAGTTGGGACCAAGGCCAGCCTTCAGGAAGTTGGTGACAGGGGACTTGCTTCCCTCTGAGCTCTACTTACCCATCTTCACACCATTGCAGGACTTCCTCACCCTACCTTCTGTGGGACATGGATAAGCATTTTAAATGTCATTATTTGTATATTCTAATCTAATGTACAGTTTGAAAAGGCAAAATTTTATAAGTAGCAGCATAATTCTTACAGCGCTTTGGGATAAGTTTAACAAACAATGTCACAAGAACTGTAGAGAAATTCTGCTTTTTGACCCAGTAATAGCACCCTTGCAATGTCATTCTAAGGAAACATTCAAGAGATGAGGAATATACTCATTCATGAATTTAGTAAGCTTGCTAAAGATGTGAGGGCTGTGTGGAGGTATCACTATGCAGGGCACTCTATTCCATCTTGCCAACAACCTCTGACTTCCTGCATTCCCCTCACCCCTTTTCATTTGTCCAACCAGATGTCCTCTGAGGCTCCAAATCCCACCCCCCCATTATAAAGAGCAACTCAGCTCTCCATAACACCTTCCCCAACACTCCCCCACCCAAAGCCCCCAAATGCTCCATTCAACACTCTCACTCCCCACTCCAGAGAAGGCAGTGAAAAGTGGTTATTCTTAGCATAGTTTTCCTCTTCCTCTCACATATACTATGGAAATTAGAACGCTATTAGAAAAGAGAGAGGGTTAGCTCTGTATGTGCTGAAATGAACAAAAGATGTTGATGATTTATCATCAAATGAAACAAACAGACAAGTTACAGGGCCATATATACAGTGTGATACCTATGTATCCATGAGGTCTGGCAGGCTCTGTGTCAATCTGTTAGTTGTAGTTTCTTTCCTGTGGGGAGGAAATGGGATTGAGGTTATAATGGAGAGCATTCGCTTTTTTACTCCATATAAATGTATTATTTGAACTTTGTTTATTTTACAATGAAAATGTATTGATTGTGCAAGTAAGAAAGAAAAGAAAATGTAGGATTTCAGCATGGGGAAAGCAGGCCAAGGATTGCCAAGGCCCTGCCCTCTTGGAGAACCAAATTTTTACCTCAGCTAGTATGCTCATTTTTCCCCAACTGCCTCAGGAAGCTGAGAGAGAGTGGGCTCTCCTGTTGGAGGCACTGCTCGGAAAGCCAGGCTTAATGCTCTTCCATTACTGCTGGCTAACAACCCTTCTCCCTCAGCCTTTCCAGAGCACTCACCCGCACGCAGTGCCCCAGGGTTGTATGGGGCCCGGAAGACCACTCCTTGATAGGTTCTCCTTCCTCTTGTGAGAGCCATGCCAAAAAACCTGGGGTTCACCAGGCCCACAAACTCCTCTTCGACAAGGAGAGGTGAGGGGATTCTGAGTTGTTGATATCCCTTCTCACCTTTCTCGGCTCGATTAATCAGGCTTGGCCAAAACCAACCAGTAACACTGAATGAAAACAGAGGAGACAGAGAGCCTCAGTTCTATCTTGTCCACTGTGCCTCAACTCATAGGAAACAAAGGCAAGTCAACAAGCTGTGGTTTGTAACCACTTTAATGGATCAGGGGAAGTAAGAGCCTTGAATGTCCTCCCAGGTCAGATGGAAGTTTCCCTCTTGGGAGAAGAAAATTCCTGGCAAGTTACTGCTGGTTGTTGGCAGGCCACCTCAGGTCCTTGCCTTGTGGCCCTCTCCATAGGGCTGCTTGAGTGTCCTCACAACATGGCAGCTGGATTCCCCAAGAGCTGGTGATCCAGGGGTGATCAGGTCACATCTTTTATGACCTAGACTCAGAAGTCACACATCATTTCTGCCACATTCTATTCATTAGAAGCAAATTAGTAAGCCTAGCCCAGACTTAAGAGGAGGGGAATGAGGCTCCACTTTTTGAAGCAAGAAGAATTTGTGGGCATATTCTAAAACCACCACAGTCATAACCTATCAGCCCTTGTATAGCTTCAAGAGACACAAAAATGAGTCACACAAAATCCCCGCCGTCAACCGCAAATCAATCAGTGTGAAACACCACATTAACAAATTGAAGAATAAAAACCATATGATCATTGCAATAGATTCAGAAAAGGTTTTGACAAAACGCAATATCCAGTTATGATAAAAACTCTCCACAAAGTGGGTGTAGACAGAACAGACCTCAACATAACAAAAGTCACATATGATCAGCCCAGTTAACATCATATTCAATGGTGAAAAGCTGAAAGCATTTCCACTAAGATCAGGAACCAGACAAGGATGCCCAGTCTCGCCGCTTTCTTTTTTTTTTTTAATAAATCTATTTATTTTTTTATTTATTTTTGGCTGTGTTGGGTCTTCGTTTCTGTGCAAGGGCTTTCTCTAGTTGCAGCAAGAGGGGGCCACTCTTCATCGCGGTGCGCAGGCCTCTCACTGTCACGGCCTCTCTTGTTGTGGAGCACAGGCTCCAGACGCACAGGCTCAGTAGTTGTGGCTCACGGGCCTAGTTGCTCCACAGCATGTGGGACCCTCCCACACCAGGGCTCAAACCTGTGTCCCCTGCATTGGCAGGCAGACTCTCAACCACTGTGCCACCAGGGAAGCCCTTGCCACTTTTATTCAACAAAGTGTTGGAAGTCCTAGCCACAGAAATCAGACAAGAAAAAGAAATTTAAAAATCCAAATTGGAAAGGAAGAAGTAAAAGTGTCATTGTTTGCAGATGACATACTATATATAGAAAATCCTAAAGTTGACACCAAAAAACTACTAGAGCTCATCAGTGAATTCAGTAAGCTGGAGGATACAAAGTTAATGTACAGAAATCTGCCACATTTACATACATTAACAATGAACTATCAGAAGGAGAAATTAAGGAAACAATTCCATTTACAATTTCATTAAAAAGAATTAAATACCTAGGAATAGATCTAACTAAGGAGGTAAAAGACCTGTACTCAGAAAACTATAAGACACTGATGAAAGAAATTGAAGACTAACAAAAACAGATAGAAAGATATACTGTGTTCATGGATTGACAGAATTAATAGTGTTAAAATGACCATACTACCCTAGGCAATCTACAGATTCAATGCAATACCTATCAAAATACCAATGGCATTTTTCACAGAACTAGAATAAATAACTTTAAAATTTGTATGAAAACACAAAAGAGCAAGAGCAGCCAAAACAATCTTGAGAAAGAAGAACAGAGCTGGAGATATCCCTCCAGCTCAACACTGCTAATCATCAGGGAAATGCAAATCAAAACCACAATGAGATATCACCTCACACCTGTCAGAATGGCCATCAGCAAAAAGACCACAAATAACAAATGTTGGCCAGGATGTGGTGAAAAGGGACCCCTTGTACACTGTTGGTAGGGATGTAAATTGGTACAGCCACTGTGCAAAACAGTATGGAGGTATGGAGGTTCCTCAAAAAATTAAAAATAGAACTACCATATCATCCAGCAATTCTACTCCTGGGTATATCTCTGAAGAAAACGAAAACACTAATTCGAAAAGATGCATGCCCCCAATGTTCATAGCAGCATTATCTACAGCAGCCAAGATGTGGAAGCAACCTAAGTGCCCATCAACAGATGACTGGATAGAGAAGATGTGGTATAAATATACATACAATGGAATATTACGCAGCCATAACAAAGAATAAAATTTTGACATTTGCCACAACATGGGTGGACCTGGAGTCTATGCTAAGTGAAATAAGTCACACAGAGAAAGACAAATACTCTATTTTATCTCTTATACATGGAATCTAGAAAATAAAATGAATATAACAAAACAGAAGCTGACTCACAGATATAGAGAACAAACTAGTGATTACAAATGCCGAGAGCAGAGGGAGGGGCAAGACAGGGGTAGTGGATTAAGAGGTACAAACCACTCTGTATAAAATAAATGTTACAAGGATATATTGTACAGCACAAGTAATATAGCCAATATTTTACAATAACTTTAAATGGAGTATAATCTATAAAAATTTTGAATCACTATGTTGTACATCTGAAACTAATATAAGATTGTAAATCAACTATACCACAATTTAAAAAAAAATTCTCTGCCCTCAAAAAACTTTTCAGTTTGACTTCCCTGGTGGTCCAGTGGGTAAGACTCTGTGCTCCCAATGCAGGGGGCCCAGGTTCGATCCCTAGTCGGGGAACTAGATCCCACATGCATGCTGCAACTAAAGATCCCACGTGCCACAACGAAGATCCAGAGAAGCCAAAATAAATAAATATTTTTTTTAAAAAAGAAAGAAAAACCTTTTGGCTTAACAAAGGAGACTGACAAGTCATACTGGATTATATAAGCTGTGGAAACACAGAGGACAAAGTTTTCTCCTGGGGGAGGGAGGACAGTGGGAGAGGAGTCTCTGAAAGGAGGTAGAATCTGATGTGGGCCTCAGAGTGTGACTAGGAATGTGTTAGATCAGGTGAACTGATGCTCAGCCCCCATTCCAACCTCCTTCTGGTGTTCCCTGCTCTGCGGGAGCTGCTAAGATAAAACTACATTTCCCAGACTTCTTTGCAGGCAACGCTCTGGAAAGGATTTAGGTTCCACTCAGTAAGACACACAAAACCAAGATTTGGAGGGCAGGAATCAGGTGTGAGCCAAGCTCCCATCCCTTCTGCTATTTCTGCTGATGAGTCTGCCATGGAGGTGTTTGCTTTTCCTGTGGCACAGGTGGCCCCAGACACTGGCTCACGGGAATATCCTTTTGCTGTTGAGACTGTGGCTAGTGTGGCATGGTTCTGGAGTGGCAGCTATGGGCTTCCTGAGGGTAGAAAATGCTCAGGCCTTCCAGGACCTCTTCTAGAGTTGGAGTGGAAGGGCTCAGAGCACAGGGACAGCTTGCCTCAAACTCTCCCTCCTATGTCTACTCCTCCTGGCCCCCTTGACTTCAACTCTTTCATATCCTTAAATGAGTGAGAGGCCACCCCTTTGCAAGGACTCAGAGGTGATCTTACTTTGGCAAGTGCCAGGATCTTGGAGCCTTAGCTACAACTGGGAGTGAAGCCATTTCATTTTAACAACCAGTCGCTCCAAGTTAAAAACCATAAAATGCCAACAGAAACGTAAGCTGGCCCTCTCCGGTCTTTTACCGTCTCCCCCACTGAACCCATCCACACATGCAAAGTTGTCAGCCAAATGGAAGTGTCGCCGGATTCATTTAAGGGATAAATGTGGGAACTTTAGAAAGTCTATAAGCCCAGCAGATGTCAGGAAGCCAGCAACTGATGTTTGCCTGTGGTTTCTGGGCTGTGTACCTGGGATATGCAGGTTGGAACAGAGCTCACCTCCCCCCAGTCCTGGGCTGCAGAGACACTGACTTGTGATGGGGTTTTTATTGCTCTTGTTTTCAATCATTAATGTACCAACATCACATGCCAGCTTCCACAGGGCTCTCATTCTCCAGCAGGCTCCCCATCCCTGCGCCCACATACACATACACATACACAGTGCTTCAGATACTCGGGAGACTGACCTTCCCACATTCATTTGATAAATATTTATAGCTTAAGAAACAACAGGCTGGAAAGCCCACAACAGCCATCAATCCCACCCACAGTGGGACTTGCCTGGTGTCAGCTTGGCTTGTAAACTTCTCTGAGTGCAGGGCAAGGCGTCCTGGGCAAGAGGCAATAAATACACACTGCTTGGTTGAGCCCCTAATTGACAGAATCTTGAAACCAGAAACCGAGTCTAGGGTTCCTGCATAGCCCGTGAGCCTTAGATGGGAAACAAGCATGAGGACGAGATGGATTTGACTTCTGAAAGATGACTCTTTTTTGAATTGCAGTAAAGAGTCAGTGTCCAGATGTCCCCCAAAGACCTCCTTATGCAGCTTCTAAACATTTTCTAGATCCTGGATCCGTTTCAGAATGTGATTAAAGTTCTGGGTATTCTCCCCAGAAAAATACACACAGGCACATACACACAACACTGTGCATGTAATAACTTCAGAGACAGGCCTTCCAGAAGCTAAGAGTCTCACAGAGAAGGTAAACAAACAAAAATGCACATGAATATAGAGGACAATGTGACGGGCACTCTGACGATTGTGGCGCTGAAGTATTTTGAGAGTTCATGGGGGAGAGAGGTCAAGTTGTAAGGTAAAGAGCCAAGCACAACAAGAAGGAACCAATCCTAAATGCATTCCCACATCCTCCAGACATCCACCGAGGGCTTCTGTACCTTGATGTCCAAGTGAGATGGCCTGGACTTCTGAATCCCGTGAACCAGAGAGTTCCACGTGCTCTCCAGCATTTCTGCTGGCTCCCTGTAGGGACCTCAGTCTCCTGGCCCTTCTACCTTTTGAAATTCTAGCTTCCTCACACACCACTTCTGTCCCCATATGACATCCCCCCCCAACACAAAATTCAGCCACTCCTTTGGCTTCCACAATAGAAAAATTCAATCCCACCAAGCATTTATACACACAGGTTTTACAAAATATGGGAGAATGGGTCCTGGGAAAGGGTCATATTATACAGCACCTGGACTTCTGCCATCACTGAGTCCCTCTGCCTTCTCTCCACACTTTTGTCTCTTTCCCCTTTTTTTTCAGAAGCAGCTCAAAGAGTTCCTGAGTCTTAGTGCCCGCTGACACCTAGGCCCAGGGTGAGAGTGCGTTGAGGGTTGGTGGGGAAGGAGACGAACCCTCTCTCCAAGGACGGATCAAGGCATCCTTCCAAAGCACACACGCAGTGACTTCTCTAAGAGGAATTCAGCAATAAAAGTCTCTCCATCCCATTTGTATTGGTGAGTTGAAGAGAACAAAATCCACTCTGGCTAGATTAGGCAAGAAGGGATTTATGACAGGATATTAAGTGTCTTACAGAACTACTAGGAGAAATGTAGAAAAGACTTTAGGTTGAGCTTTCAGAAAAGCCTCCCAAAGAAGATCTGGGCCACCAATGAAGCTGCTCGCTCCAAAATCACCCCTGCTCCTGCCACAAGGTCACCAGCAAAATGCATGATCCTGGCCTCCCAACATCCATGAGGCTAGAGACAGGACACCGGGATGCCTGCTCACGCCACCAGAGAGAGCTCAGTCAGTCCCTCAACTGTAATGCCAGCAGAAAGAGCAGGAGCTCCACAACAACAGAAGCCACAGCAATGAGAAGGCCGTGCACCACAACAAAGAGTAGCCCCTGCTCACCGCAACTAGAGAAAGCCTGCGCACAGCAACGAAGACCCAACACAGCCAAAAATACATAAATAAGTAAATGTATTAAAAAAAAACTATACCTCAATTTTTAAAAAACTAAGTAGAAAGTAAACAGCTGCATTTAAATCCCTCTGTGCTGATGTCTCATGAGGGATGCTGCTCTTTTGTCTTATGGAGTAAGGAGTTCCTTCTCCTTTTTCATACCAATAGGCAATGAAAGAGGTAGAATATGGCTAAGCTCACCCCACTTTCCACCAACTTACTCCCAAAAGGAGAAAAAGGAAGAAAAGCATTGTGGTAAAAATAAATAAATTAGACTACATTAAAATTTAAAACTTCTGGGCTTCCCTGGTGGCGCAGTGGTTGAGAGTCCGCCTGACGATGCAGGGGATAGGGGTTCGTGCCCCGGTCCAGGAAGATCCCACATGCCGCAGAGCGGCTGGGCCCGTGAGCCATGGCCGCTGAGCCTGCGCGTCCGGAGCCTGTGCTCCGCAACGGGAGAGGCCACAACACTGAGAGGCCCGCATACCGCAAAAAAAAAATAATAATAATAACTTCTGTGCATCAAAGGACACAATCAACAGAGTGAAAAAGCAACCCACAGAATGTGAGAAAATATTTATAAATCATATACTATCTGATAAAGAGTTAAAAACCAGAATATATAAAGAACTCATACAACTCAGTGACAAAAAAATAAACAACCTGATTTTAAAATGGGCAAAGGACTTGAGTAGATATTTATGCAAAGAAGATACATAAATGGCCAACAATCACATGGAAAGAGGCTCAATATCACTAATCATTAGGGAAATGCAAATCAAAACCACAATGAGACACCACCTCACCCCCATTAGGATGGTTACCTTAAAAAAAACAAATAACAGAGGGGGAAGATGACGGAAGAGTAAGATGTGAAGATCACCTTCCTCCCCACAGATACATAAGAAATACATCTACACGTGGAACAACTACAGAACACTTATTGAACGCTGGCAGAAGACCTCAGACCTCCTAAAAGGCAAGAAACTCCCCCACGTACCTGGGTAGGGCAAAAGAAAAAAGAATAAACAGAGACAAAAGGATAGGGACAGGACCTGGACCAGTGGGAGGGAGCCGTGAAGGAGGAAAGGCTTCCACACACTAGGAAGTCCCTTCGCCGGCGGAGACTGCGGGTGGCGGAGCGGGGAAGCTTCAGAGCCGCGGAGGAGAGCGCAGCAACAGGGGTGCAGAGGGCAAAGCGGAGAGATTCCCTCACAGAGGATCGGTGCCGACCGGCACTCACCAGCCCGAGAGGCCGGGGCGGGGCGGGCGGGGCTGAGAGCTGAGGCTCGGGCTTCCGTCGGAGCGCAGGGAGAGGACTGGCGGCGTGAACGCAGCCTGAGGGGGCTAGTGCACCACGGCTAGCCGGGAGGGAGTCCAGGGAAAAGTCTGGACCTGCCGAAGAGGCAAGAGACTTTTTCTTCCCTCTTTGTTTCCTGGTGCACGAGGAGAGGGGATTAAGAGCGCCGCTTAAAGGAGCTCCAGAGACGGGCTCGAGCCGCGGCTAACAGCGCAGACCCCAGAGACGGGCATGAGACGCTAAGGCTGCTACTGCCGCCACCAAGAAGCCTGTGTGCAAGCACAGGTCACTGTCCACACTTCCCTTCCGGGGAGCCTGTGCAGCCCGTGCAGCCCGCCACTGCCAGGGTCCCATGGTCCAGGGACAACTTACCCGGGAGAACACACGGCATGCCTCAGGCTGGTGCAACGTCATGCTGGCCTCTGACGCTGCAATCTCGCCCCGCCTCCATGCCCCTCCCTCCGCCCCCGGCCTGAGTGAGCCAGAGCCCCCAAATCAGCGGCTCCTTTAACCCCGTCCTGTCTGAGGGAAGAACAGACGCCCTTCGGCGAACTACACGCAGAGGCGGGGCCAAATCCAAAGCTGAGCCCCGGGAGCTGTGCGAACAAAGAAGAGAAAGGGAAATCTCTCCTAGCAGCCTCAGGAGTAGCGGATTAAATCTCCACAATCAACTTGATGTACCTGCATCTGTGGAATATTGAATAGAGAACGAATCATCCCAAATTGAGGAGGTGGACTTTGAGAGCAAGATTTATTATTTTTTCCCCTTTTCCTCTTTTTGTGAGTGTGTATGTGTATGCTTCTGTGTGAGATTTTGTCTCTATAGCCTTGCTTTCACCATTTGTCCTAGGGTTCTATCCGTCCTTTTTTTTTTTTTTTTTACTTTAAAAAATTTTTTTTTCTTAATAATTATTTTTTATTTTAATGACTTTATTTTATCTTACTTTATTTTATTTTATTTTATCCTCTTTCTTTCTTTCTACCTTTTCTCCCTTTTATCCTGAGCTGTGTGGATGAAAGGCTCTCGGTGCTGGAGCCAGGAATCACTGCTGTGCCTCTGAGGTGGGAGAGCCAACTTCAGGACACTGGTCCACAAGAGACCTCCCAGCTCCACGTAATATCAAATGGCGAAAATCTCCCAGAGATCTCCATCTCAACACCAACACCCAGCTTCACTCAATGACCAGCAAGCTACAGTGCTGGACACCCTATGCCAAACAAGTAGTAAGACAGGAACACAACCCCACCCATTAGCAGAGAGGCTGCCTAAAATCATAATAAGTCCACAGACACCTCAAAACACACCACCAGACGTGGACCTGCCCACCAGAAAGACAAGATCCAGCCTCATCCACCAGAACACAGGCACTAGTCCCCTCCACCAGGAAGCCTACACAACCCACTGAACCAACTTTAGCCACTGGGGACAGATACCAAAGACAATGGGAACTACGAACCTGCAGCCTGCAAAAAGGAGACCCCAAACACAGTAAGATAAGCAAAATGAGAAGACAGAAAAACACACAGCAGATGAAGGAGCAAGATAAAAACCCACCAGACCTAACAAATGAAGAGGAAATAGGCAGTCTACCTGAAAAAGACTTCAGAATAATGATAGTAAAGATGATCCAAAATCTTGGAAACAGAATAGACAAAATGCAAGAAACATTTAACAAGGAACTAGAAGAATTAAAGATGAAACAAGCAATGATGAACAACACAATAAATAAAATTAAAAATACTCTAGATGGGATCAATAGCAGAATAACTGAGGCAGAAGAACGGATAAGTGACCTGGAAGATAAAATAGTGGAAATAACTACTGCAGAGCAGAATAAAGAAAAAAGAATGAAAAGAACTGAGGACAGTCTCAGAGACCTCTGGGACAACATTAAATGCACCAACATTCGAATTATAGGGGTTCCAGAAGAAAAAGAGAAAAAGAAAAGGACTGAGAAAATATTTGAAGAGATTATAGTTGAAAACTTCCCTAATATGGGAAAGGAAATAGTTAATCAAGTCCAGAAAGCACAGAGAGTTCCATGCAGGATAAATCCAAGGAGAAACAAGCCAAGACACATATTAATCAAACTGTCAAAAATTAAATACAAAGAAAACATATTAAAAGCAGCAAGGGAAAAACAACAAATAACACACAAGGGAATCCCCATAAGGTTAATAGCTGATCTTTCAGCAGAAACCCAGCAAGCCAGAAAGGAGTGGCAGGACATATTTAAAGTGATGAAGAAAAACCTACAACCAAGATTACTCTACCCAGCAAGGATCTCATTCAGATTTGATGGAGAAATTAAAACGTTTACAGACAAGCAAAAGCTGAGAGAGTTTAGCACCACCAAACCAGCTTTACAACAAATGCTAAAGGAACTTCTCTAGGCAAGAAACACAGGAGAAGGGAAAGACCTACAATGACAAACCCAAAATAATTAAGAAAATGGGAATGGGAACATACATATCGAGAATTACCTTAAATGTAAATGGATTAAATGCTCCCACCAAAAGACACAGAGTGGCTGAATGGATACAAAAACAAGACCCATATACATGCTGTCTACAAGAGACCCACTTCAGACCTAGAGACACATACAGACTGAAAGTGAGGGGATGGAAAAAGATATTCCATGCAAATGGAAATCAAAAGGAAGCTGGAGTAGCAAATCTCATATCAGATAAAACAGACTTTAAAATAAAGACTATTAGAAGAGACAAAGGAGGACACTACATACTGATCAAGGGATCCATCCAAGAAAAAGATATAACAATTGTAAATATTTATGCACCCAACATAGGAGCACGTCAATACATAAGGCAAATACTAACAGCCATAAAAGGGGAAATCAACAGTAACACATTCAAAGTAGGGGACTTTAACACCCCACTTTCACCAATGGACACATCATCCAAAATGAAAAAAATAAGGAAACACAAGCTTTAGATGATACATTAAACAAGATGGACTTAATTGATATTTATAGGACATTCCATCCAAAAACAACAGAATACACATTTTTCTCAAGTGCTCATGGAACACTCTCCAGGATAGATCATATCTTGGGTCACAAATCAAGCCTTGGTAAATTTAAGAAAATTTAAATTGTATCAAGTATGTTTTCTGACCACAATGCTATGAAACTAGATATCAATTACAGGAAAGGATCTGTAAAAAATACAAACACATAGAGGCTAAACAATACACAACTTAATAATGAAGAAGTGATCACTGAAGAAATCAAAGAGGAAATCAAAAAATACCTAGAAACAGGGCTTCCCTGGTGGTGCAGTGGTTGAGAGTCTGCCTGCCAATTCAGGGGACATGGGTTCATGACCTGGTCCGGGAAGATCCCAAATACCGTGGAGCAGCTGGGCCCGTGAGCCATGGCCTCTGAGCCTGTGCGTCCGGAGCCTGTGCTCCACAACGGGAGAGGCCACAGCAGTGAGAGGTCCGCGTACAGCAAAAAAAAAAAAAAAACTAGAAAGAAATGACAATGGAGACACGATGACCCAAAACCTATGGGATGCAGCAAAATCAGCTCTAAGAAAGAAGTTTATAGCAACACAATCCTACCTTAAGAAACACGAAACATCTCGAATAAAAAACCTAACCTTGCACCTAAAACAATTAGAGAAAAAAGAACAAAAAGAAACCCCAAAGTTAGCAGAAGGAAAGAAATCATAAAGATCAGATCAGAAATAAATGAAAAAGAAATGAAGGAAACGATAGCAAAGATCAACCAAACTAAAAGCTGGTTCTTTGAGAAGATAAACAAAATTGACAAACCATTAGCCAGACTCATCAAGAAAAGAAGGGAGAAGACTCAAATCAATAGAATTAGAAATGAAAAAGGAGAAGTAACAACTGACACTGCAGAAATACAAAAGATCATGAGAGATTACTACAAGCAACTCTATGCCAATAAAATGGACAACCTGGAAGAAATGGACAAATTCTTAGAAATGCACAACCTGCCAAGACCGAATCAGGAAGAAATAGAAAATATAAACAGACCAATCACAAGCACTGAAATTGAAACTGTGATTTAAAATCTTCCAACAAACCAAAGCCCAGGACCAGATGACTTCACAGGCGAATTCTATCAAACATTTAGAGAAGAGCTAACACCTATCCTTCTCAAACTCTTCCAAAATATAGTAGAGGGAGGAACACTCCCAAACTCATTCTACGAGGCCACCATCACCCTGATACCAAAACCAGACAAGGATGTCACAAAGAAAGAAAACTACAGGCCAATATCACTGATGAACATAGATGCAAAAATTCTCAACAAAATACTAGCAAACAGAATCCAACAGCACATTAAAAGGATCATACACCATGATCAAGTGGGGTTTATTCCAGGAATGCAAGGATTCTTCAATATAGGCAAATCAATCAACATGATACACCATATTAACAAATCGAAGGAGAAAAACCATATGATCATCTCAATAGATGCAGAGAAAGCTTTCGACAAAATTCAACACTCATTTATGATAAAAACCCTGCAGAAAGTAGGCATAGACGGAACTTTCCTCAACATAATAAAGGCCATATATGACAAACCCACAGCCAACATTGTCCTCAATGGTGAAAAACTGAAAGCATTTCCACTAAGGTCAGGAACAAGACACGGTTGCCCACTCTCACAACTCTTATTCAACATAGTTTTGGAAGTTTTAGCCACAGCAATCAGAGAAGAAAAGGAAATAAAAGGAATCCAAATTGGAAAAGAAGAAGTAAAACTGTCACTGTTTGCAGGTGACATGATACTATACATAGAGTTTCCTAAAGATGTTACCAGAAAACTACTAGAGCTAATCAATGAATTTGGTAAAGTAGCAGGATACAAAATTAATGCACAGAAATCTCTGGCATTCCTATACGCTAAAGATGAAAAATCTGAAAGTGAAATCAAGGAAACACTCCCATTTACCATTGCAACAAAAAGAAAAAAATATCTAGGAATAAACCTACCTAAGGAGACAAAAGACCTGTATGCAGAAAATTATAAGACACTGATGAAAGAAATTAAAGATGATACAAATAGATGGAGAGATATACCATGTTCTTGGATTGGAAGAATCAACATTGTGAAAAGGACTCTACTACCCAAAGCAATCTACAGATTCAATGCAATCCCTATCAAACTACCAATGGCATTTTTCACAGAACTAGAACAAAAAATTTCACAATTTGTATGGAAACACAAAAGACCCCGAATAACCAAAGCAATCTTGAGAATGAAAAATGGAGCTGGAGGAATCAGGCTCCCTGACTTCAGACTATACTACAAAGCTACAGTAATCAAGACAGTATGGTACTGGCATAAAACCAGAAATATAGATCAATGGAACAGGATAGAAAGCCCAGAGATATACCCACGCACATATGGTCACCTTATCTTTGATAAAGGAGGCAGGAATGTACAGTGGAGAAAGGACAGCCTCTTCAATAAGTGGTGCTGGGAAAAGAGGACAGGTACATGTAAAAGTATGAGTTTAGAACAGTACCTAACACCATACACAAAAATAAGCTCAAAATAGATTAAATACCTAAATGTAAGGCCAGAAGCTATCAAACTCTTAGAGGAAAACATAGGCAGAACACTCTATGACATAAATCACAGCAAGATCCTTTTTGACCTGCCTCCTAGAGAAATGTAAATAAAAACAAAAATAAACAAATGGGACCTAATGAAACTGCAAAGCTTTTGCACAGCAAAGGAAGCCATAAATAAGACAAAAAGACAACCCTCAGAATGGGAGAAAATATTTGCAAATGAAGCAACTGACAAAGGATTAATCTCCAAAATTTACAAGCAGCTCATGTAGCTCAATAACAATAAAACAAGCAACCCAATACAAAAATGGGCAGAAGACCTAAATAGACATTTCTCCAAAGAAGATATACAGAGTGACAACAAACACATGAAAGAATGCTCAACATCATTAATCATTAGAGAAATGCAAATCAAAGCTACGATGAGATATATCTCACACCAGTCAGAATGGCCATCATCAAAAAATCTAGAAACAATAAATCCTGGAGAGGGTGTGGAGAAAAGGGAACACTCTTGCACTGTTGGTGGGAATGTGAATTGGTACAGCCACTATGGAGAACAGTATGGAGGTTCCTTAAAAAACTACAAGTAGAACTACAATATGCCCCAGCAATCCCACTACTGGGCATATACCCTGAGAAAACCATAATTCAAAAAGAGTCATGTGGGCTTCCCTGGTGGTGCAGTGGTTGAGAGTCCGCCTGCCAATGCAGGAGACACGGGTTTGTGCCCCGGTCTGGGAAGATCCCACATGCCACAGAGCAGCTGGGCCCGTGAGCCATGGCCGCTGAGCCTACGCGTCCAGAGCCTGTGGTCCGCAACGGGAGAGGCCACAACAGTGAGAGGCCCGTGTACTGCAAAAAAAAAAAAAAAAAAAAAAGAGTCATGTACCAAAATGTTCATTGCAGCTCTATTTACAATAGCCAGGAGATGGAAACAGCCTGAGTGTCCATCATCGGATGAATGGATAAAGAAGATGTGGCACATATATACAATGGAATATTACTCAGCCATAAAAAGAAACGAAATTGAGTTATTTGCAGTGAGGTGGATGGACCTAGAGTCTGTCATACAGAGTGAAGTAAGTCAGAAAGAGAAAGACAAATACCATATGCTAACACATATATATGGAATCTAAGAAAAAAAAATGTCATGAAGAACCTAGGGGTAAGACGGGAATAAAGACACAGACCTACTAGAGAATGGACTTGAGGATATGGGGAGGGGGAAGGGTAAGCTGTGACAAAGTGAGAGAGTGGCGTGGACATATATACACTACCGAACGTAAAATAGATAGCTAGTGAGAAGCAGCTGCATAGCACAGGGAGATCAGCTCAGTGCTTTGTGACCACCTAGAGGGGTGGGATAGGGAGGGTGGGAGGGAGGGAGACGCAAGAGGGAAGAGATATGGGAACATATGTATATGTATAACTGATTCACTTTGTTATAAAGCAGAAACTAACACACCATTGTAAAGCAATTATACTCCAATAAAGATGTAAAAAAAATTTTTAAATAAATAAATAACAAAAAAGCCACCAGAAAATAACACATGTTGGCAAGGATGTAGAGAAATTGGAAGCCTTGTGCACTGCTGGTAGGAAGGTGAAATGCTGCAGCCACTATGGAAAACAGTATCATGGTTCCTCAAAAAATTACAAATAGAGTTACCGTATGAGCCAGTAATTCCATTTCTGAGTATATACACAAAAGAATTGAAAGCAGGGTCTTGAGGAGATATTTATACTGCCATGTTCATAGCAGCATTACTCACAATAGCCCAAAGGTGGAAGCAACCCAAGTACCCATTGATGGATAAACAAAATATATACATACAGTAGAATATTATTCAGCCTTTAAAAGGTAGGAAATTCTGAACATGCTGCAACATGGATGAACCTTGAGAACACTAGGCTAAGTGACATATGCCGGTCACAAAAAGACAAATTCTTTTGATTCCACTTACCTAGAGTAATGAAATTCATAAAGACAGGAAGTAGAATGGTGATTCAGCGGCTAGGGGATGGGGAGAATGGGACATTTAATGGGTATAGAGTTTCAGTTTTGCAAGATGAAAAGAATTCTGTAGATTTTTTTATACAACAATGTGAATGAACTTACCACTGCTGAACTGTACACTTAAAAAGAGTTAAAATGGGGCTTCCCTGGTGGTGCAGCGGTTGAGAGTCCGCCTGCCGATGCAGCGGACGCGGGTTCGTGCCCCGGTCCAGGAAGATCCCACATGCCACGGAGCGGCTGGGCCCGTGAGCCATGGCCGCTGAGCCTGCGCGTCCGGAGCCTGTGCTCCGCAACGGGAGAGGCCACAATAGTGAGAGGCCCGCGTACTGCAAAAAAAAAAAAAAAAAGAGTTAAGATGGTAGATTTTATGTCATGTGTATCTTACCACAATTAAAACATTTTTAATTGAAAAAAAAAAGAAAAGCATTGTGCATGAGCTGCCTTTCTCTGCCTTCTCTATATAACAGTGTTTGAGGATTACCATTTGGATTAGAAGGGACCTTTAGAATACCTGCCCAAATCTGCAGGAGCGCTATGTGTTTAATATAGTATAACATCTGCCATTGGTGGTGGAGGGGGTGGGGCACAAGGCATTGCGCTCAGTACTGTACTTTTCTTGTGGTTCCTTTTTCTTTTTTTTTTAATTTTTATTTATTTACTTATTTATTTTTGGCTGTGTTGGGTTTTTATTTATTTACTTATTTATTTTTGCTGCATGCAGTCTTTCTCTAGTTGTGGCGAGCAGGGGCTACTCTTTGTTGCGGTGCGCGGACTTATTGCAATGGCTTTTCTTGTTGTGGAGCATGGGCTCTAGGCGCACAGACTTCAGTAGCTGTGGCATGGGGGCTCAGTAGCTGTGGCTCGTGGGCTCTAGAGCACAGGCTCAGTAGTTGTGGCACGTGGCACATGGGCTTAGTTGCTCTGAGGCATGTGGGATCTTCCTGGACCAGGGCTTGAACCCATGTCCCCTGAGTTGGCAGGCGGATGCTTAACCACTGTGCCACCAGGGAAGCCCCATGTTTTCTTATTTAATCCACATGAAGACCCTAGGGGGTAGGTCTAATTATTAGGGATGAAGCTCAGGCTTCAACGGGTTAAAGTCACAGTCTGTGACTTACCAAGTCACAGAGCTAACACATCAGTGACCCTGAGACCTGACCCCAGGTCCAGTAAGGCTCCGAGGCTGGGTAGCCAGCACCACAACACACTGCCTCCCTGGCAGAGGCTGACTTTTCAAGATCCATTTCAGGCTCCCTTCCAGCACGATCAGAACCCTGGTGTAAGAGGCTCTCTATCTTCCCCATTCCTACCACTGCCCCCATGAAATGTTAAATAAACGTACAAGGATAACTTTCCTCTTACCTCTTTGCAGCTGTCGCCCCAAGAGGCCCACCCAAACCAAATTGCACACAGGAGGCGGCCAGCAGTGTGGTAGGTGGTGTGCTGCCCTGGAAGGGAGACGAAGAGATTTCTAGCCAAAGGGCCCTGGGTTGAAAGCCCAGTGCCACCGCTACATAGCTGTTTGACACTGAGCACGTGACACCCTCTCTGAGCCTGATTCATTATCTGTAAAATGGGATAAGTGATCCTCACCTTGTAGGGTGGTTAAAGGGTTTAAATGAGTACGTATACAGTCCTTCCTTAGCATCCGTAGAGAATCAGTTGCAGGAGCTTCCTCGGACGCCAAAATCCATGCATGCTCAAGTCGCTTATATAAAATGGGTACAGTGGGCCCTCCGTATCCATGGGTTTTTCATCCATGGATTCATCCAACCTAGTATTGAGTGGTTGGTTGAATCAGAAGCTGTGAAACCCATTTAGGTCTTTAATCCATTTTGAGTTTATTTTTGTGTATGGTGTTAGGGAATGTTCTAATTTCATTCTTTTCGATGTAGCTGTCCAGTTTTCCCAGCACCACTTATTGAAGAGACTGTCTTTTCTCCATTGTATATTCTTGCCTCCTTTGTCATAGATTAGGTGACCAAAGGTATAAGACCAGACACTATAAAACTCTTAGAGGAAAACAGAGGCAGAACACCCTTTGACATAAATCACAGCAAGATCTTTTTTGACCCACCTCCTAGAGTAATGAAAATAGAAACAAAAATAAACAAATGGGACCTAATTAAACTTAACAGCTTTCGCACAGCAAAGGAAACCATAAACAAGAAGAAAAGACAACCCTCAGAATGGGAGAAAATATTTGCAAATGAAGCAATTGACAAGGGATTAATCTCCAAAATATACAAACAGCTTATGCAGCTCAATATCAAAAACACAGACAACCCAACCCCAAAATGGGAGGAAGACCTAAATAGACATTTCTCCAAAGAAGACATAGAGATGGACAAGAGGCACATGAAAAGATGCTCACCATCACTAATTATTAGAGAAATGCAAATCAAAACTACAATGAGGTATCACCTCACACTGGTTAGAATGGCTGTCATCAAAAAATCTACAAACAATAAATCCTGGAGAGGGTGTGGAGAAGAGGGAACCCTCTTGCACTGTTGGTGGGAATGTAAATTGATACAGCCACTATGGAGAACTGTACAGAGGTTCCTTAAAAAACTAAAAATAGAACTACCATTCAACCCAGCAATCCCACTACTGGGCATATACCCTGAGAAAACCATAATTCAGAAAGAGTCATGTACCACAATGTTCATTGCAGCTCTATTTACAATAGCCAGGACGTGGAAGCAACCTAAATGTCCATCAACAGAAGAATGGAGAAGGAAGATGTGGTACATATATACAGTGGAATATTAGCCATAAAAAGGAACGAAATTGGGTTATGTGCAGAGATGTGGATGGACCTAGAGACTATCATACAGAGTGATGTCAGAAAGAGAAAAACAAATATCGTACATTAACGCATATATGTGGAATCTAGAAAAATGGTAGGTGATCTTATTTGCAAAGCAGAAATAGAGACACAGACATAGAGAACAAATGTATGGAAGGAAGGGGGAAGGCGTGGGATGAATTTGGAGATTGGGATTGACATGTATATACTATTGATACTATGTATAAAATAGCTAACTAATGAGAAACTACTGTATAGCACAGGGAACTCTACTCAGTGCTCTGTGGTGACCTAAACGGGAAGGAAATCCAAAAAAGAGGGGATATATGTATACATATAGCTAATTCACTTTGCTGTACAGCAGAAACTAACACAACATTGTAAAGCAACTATACTCCAGTAAAAAATTAATTAAAAAAAACAGAAGCTGCGAAACCCAGCAGATTCAGAGGGCCAACTGTGTATACAAAATCTGTGTTGTCAGCCAAGGTTCCCTGTCCTTTGAAATTCAAAAACACTGGCTTGAATCTTATTTCAGCCTCTGCCAGGGACAAGATCCATCTAGAGATTTATTCCTGCACAAATTGGAATCGTGTCACTTTCCTTCGAAGGCAAAGAGGCTTGGTTTTAAATACTATTTTCTTCTCTGTGATCCATGAAAATTTCCAAGAACTGTGCCAGGTCCATCATAATCACTTTGAGGACCAAGAGGTCAAAGGAGGAGTAGAAAGGAACAGTCCTCCTTCTTAAAGCAGAGGCTGGACCCCTCCACAGATGACTTCCGGGAGGAGTTGATCTGTTCTGAGGTTTTCTGATCTAAGAAACAGAAAACCCAACCGGAAGGCCTTAAATACCAGGCAACTTATTTGTTCCCAAAGTCTGCAGTTCAGAGGCCCCCAGCGTTCAGCAGGCTACACCTCTGTTTGCCTGAGTCTCTCCCCTCCCCCTCTCACCCCCATCAGCTCTTTCCAAACTGGCCTCTGGGGGTAGCAGGATGGCTCCTGGCAGCTTCGAGGGCGACATGCTTCCTCATTCACAGCTAATGGATCGATGTGTTCACATGCCCACTCCTATGCCAAGGGGGTTGGTATTATGTTGAAGACTTAGGTCAGTTGGAACCTACCCCAAACCCAAAAGTTGACTTGATCCTTGACTTAAACCACATTGTAGTTATACACGGTGGGATAGCTACTGGTGGGGCAACCGTATTATCTGCTACAAAACCCTTTATCCGTGTGGGTGTGTGTCACCCTGTATGTGTGATATGCCAGTGTGTGTAAAGTATGAGTGTGCTATGTGTATGTGATGTGTCTGTGTGAGAGAATGTGTGTGAGATGTGCGTCTATAAGTGTAGGTGTGCTTGGTAATCATTTTGCAATGTACACAGGTCAAATCATTACGCTGTGCACCTTAAACTTATACAGTGCTGGATGTCAATCATATCTCAATAAAACTGGAAAAATTTAAAAACCGTACGTATGCTATGTGATTGTGTGTATATGTGTGTATGTGAAGTGTGTGTGTGTGCTGAGAAGAACAAGTGTCCAAATTAAGTGTCGCTTCTGTTTGGGGCCTTTCACTCTGACCTCTGCTGCTACCACCTTGATGGCCACTAGGGGGCACTGTGCTCCCCTTTTAACCCTCTGGCCAATGAGTGTACAAAATCCTTTTCCCCTAAGCACAGATGAGAGGTTGGAAATTTTGAAAACAACGATACTAACAAAAACGAACAGAAAGGAAATCAATTCAGAAAGCATAAGAAACATTCAAAGTTGTCTCTTACAACGTACATTTTGGAGTCAATAATTACCTCCTGTTTTCCTCAAAGCGCTGTCTGCCTTTGAGTCTTCCCAGCTCCTGGCTGTGACTGAGGGACACCGTCTCACTCCCTGCTTTGCAGAACAGTCTCCAAGAAACCTGTTCCCTTGCAGCCAAGGCCAAAACTCCCATCTGTGCTCACCATTTCACCTCAGGGCCCTTCCTCCCACCCCCTCCTCTCCCCCTCCTCCCATCACTGTTCCAGGAGACTGCCTTTCCCAGCAGCAAGGGGCCCACAGTAAAACAGCTTCATTATACTCTGCAAGCTAAGAAGCAGCACGATCTAAACACAGAAAGGTGGCCTCATGCTCTCCATCAGCGCACTTTAGACTCCGACGAGAGACCAGGTCACCTTCTCCCCAAGCCCTAGTCTGGTGCAGGTTCTAGCTGCCTGGCCTGCTGTCCAGCCCCTCCCCCTCCCCTTCCCCGTCCCTGTCCCCTTCCCTGCCCTCGCCCGGGCCCTGGCCAGTCGGGCGGAACCAGTCCTGTGCAGCCCTCTACTGCCCTCTACTGGGGTTTTGCTTACACAGCCCTGGAGTTCACCAGCACCCGGGGACTACGGGACTCTCTTCCCCAACTCTTTCAGAGTCCCCCTTTGGTCTGGCCGCTGGAACATAACTCACCAATATTTTAACCTACCCATCGCTTCTCAGATGCTTAATTAATCTTTTTAAAGCTCTAAGGGATTTAAAACTCTCATTCCCCAGGGCCAGGGTGAAAATTGAAAGACTTACTTTTTCATTCATTCATGATTCAAATGTTTATTGCAGGCTGTTTGCTAGACTCCGCGCTGGCACTAAGGACACAAAAAGGAATAAGAAAGAAACTGTCCCAAAAAGGAATAAAGAAGATGCTGGGATAAAATATAACAAGGAGAAGCTACTTGGATGAGGAGGAAGCAACTCTTCCTCACTGCAACTTTTGTTCTCCTCCTATCTCCACGTAACAGCCAGAGTGACAATGTTATACACCGAGAAGTTGGAGTATGTCACTTTCCCACTTCAAATCCATTAAGTGCTTCCATTTGTAGTTAGGACAAAACCAAGCTGTCCCTACAAAATCTGGCCTATCTTTCCAACTCCATCTTGTGTCCTTCTCTCCTGTGTTTGCTGTGCTCACCACACTGGTCTTTTTTTTAGCTTCTGCAAATAAGCCAAGCTATTTTCTGCCTCCAAACCTTTGGATATGCAGCTCCCTCTACCTCGAATGCTCCTACCTTTGTCTCCATGAAACTGGTTACTTCTTATTCTTCAAATGTCAGCCTAAATGTCACCCATCCAAAACATGTCCACTTCTAGTTCTATCTGATATCAAAACATATTTTGAAACTTCAATTAATAAAGCAGTTTGATATGAGAAGAAATTAATGAAACCAAAGAAAAATAAGAAATAGACTCTAACGCACAAGGGAATTTACTGTAAAGGTGGAAAGGTGAGATTTCAAATCATTGGGGAAAAGAGGTTAGTAAATAAAATAAAAGTAAGTAGCGGTAGCACAACTGGTCAGTACCTACTGAGATAAGAACAAAGCTGGGTTCTTATCTCACTCCTTACACCCAAGTCAATTCCAGATAGATCAAATATGAACTGTAAAAAATAAATCATAAAATATCTTTAAAAAGGGGGTTAACTAAATACTAATCTAAGAAAGAGGATTTTCTGAGAAGGCTATGAAATCCAGAAGCTAGAAAGGGAAAAGGTAGTCAACTTGTCTAGGTAGCAATGTAACTTTAGTATGAAAAAAAGGAAAACAACAACAAAAACTGAAACTTAAATGAAAGGCTATGTTCCAAAACAGGGAAAACAAATTTAAAACATATTTGTCAAAGAGCTCTTTTCCTTAACTTAAATAGAACTGATATAAATGAATATATATATATATATATATATATATATATATATATATATATATATATATATATATATATTTAAAAGCCCAACAGAAAAGTATACAAAGGATAGAAAGAGATCATAGAAAAGCAAATTCAAAGGATGATAAACATGCAGAAAGATGCT
The DNA here is from genome assembly GCF_964341445.2 of Mesoplodon mirus. NCBI lineage: Eukaryota > Metazoa > Chordata > Mammalia > Artiodactyla > Ziphiidae > Mesoplodon > Mesoplodon mirus. The sequence goes on from NC_138983.1 coordinate 63,623,798, forward strand.
CTAACTCATGTATACTTAAAGAAATGCAGGGCTTCCCTGGTGGCACAGTGGTTGAGAGTCCGCCTGCCGATGCAGGGGACACGGGTTCGTGCCCCGATCCGGGAAGATCCCACATGCCGCGGAGTGGCTGGGCCCGTGAGCCATGGCCGCTGAGCCTGCGCGTCCGGAGCCTGTGCTCCACAACGGGAGAGGCCACAGCAGTGAGAGGCCCACGTAGCAAAAAAAAAAAGAAAAGAAAAGAAATGCAAATCAGGGATGTTAGAGAAATTATTCCCATGTGAGGAAGAAACTGGGACTAGAAGAACTTTAACCCAGATAAAAAAGCATATTTTAACAGAGAAGTAACACGCACCTGGAGACAGGAAAACCCTAGTTCAAATTCTGGCTCTGCCACTTACAAGCTGTGTGACCTTGGATAACTTAATTAACTTCGTGAGCCTCAGTTCCTCGATCTATAAAATAGGAGTAATTGTCCCTAACTTGTAAGGTTGTCATCTGGAATAGATATAATGGATGTAAAGTGATTTGCACAGTGTCTGACGTAATGTAAGTATTCGGAGGTCCAACTCTAGGATTCTCTAAGCCCAGGGTTTCTCAGCAGCGGTTCTCAAAGTTTGGTCCCTGGACCAAGAACATCAGCATCACCAGGAACTCATTAGAAATGCAAATTCTCCATCTCACCCCACACCTACTGAATCAGAAACTGGGATTGGGACCCAGAAATCTGAGTTTTAACTAGCTCTCCAGGTGATGCTTGTTACACTAAAGAGTTTGAAAAGCACTGCTGTAAGCAGCAGTCCTGTCTCTGAAACAGAAGAATGGGAAATCTTTCCAAAACTTGAAAAGTTTTCCCTTTATCCCACCATAATATAAAATTATTTTAAAATAAGAATAGTGCTGAAATGTTGATCCAAATGCCTTTTAAAATTACATATACATGTAAACAGGCTTTGTAAACAGGCTTCACCAGCAGGAGTCATCTACACTCTGGGGTAAATATTGATATGTCAGTATGACCAGGCCTTGGCATGCCCTCAGCCAAAAAGCACTGATAAATTGGTTACTTTGGTTACACTGTGTAAACCACTAACTTGACCAATCATAAACTACACAGTTGAGTTGATTTCCCACACTCATAGAGGGGGTAAGTCGGTAGTGTAGCTGGAAGAGAATTTCTTAAGTTGTTATAACATACTTCTTTAGGCAGAAGGTCACCCTAAGGATAAGTAAAAAGAATTCTCACTGGAGTGCACATTAATTTTTTCTCTGCCCTAACAAGTCCCAGAATATAGTGGTATGTTTATCACATACATAAATCTGGACAAAGAATCAGGTAAAAGTATTTTTAAACTGTTCTAAACTCATTTTATAAACAGACATCTTTTAACATACAAAATCTAAGATAACTCAGTCAAAATAATCCATCTTTCCTTGAATTTGAAATGGTTCTCATGATTTTTAGGGATGAATGAGAAGAACAATCTTCACTTTTCAAAGTTCTGAGAATATCTTCAAAATATTTATTTAAACACTCAAGCAGAAGGCTTCATCTACACAAAGCAATAGTATGCAAATTCCTTGTGTACGTTTGCTTTTGGAAGCAATATCCTTTGCTGTGCTTCCAACTGTGGCTTTTATCAAGCAATTCAAAATCTATTTATGTATTGAGAATTCTAGGCTCCTTACACTGTGAGAGGGGAATATTCGAAAAATATTTTGGCCTTGAGGAAAGTCAGAGGGGAGAAAAGACTGCATTCAAAACAGTTATTTTAGGGACTTCCCTGGTGGTGCAGTGGTTAAGACTCCGAGCTCCCAATGCAGGGGGCCCAGGTTCAATCTTTGGTCAGGGAACTAGATCCCCCATGCATGCCACAACTAAGGAGCAGGCGAGCCTCAACTAAGGAGCCTGCCTGCCACAAGTGAGACCCAGCACAACCAAATAAATAAATAAAATATATTTTTTTAAATAGGCATTTTAGGGCTTCCCTGGTGGTGCAGTGGTTAAGAATCCACCTGTCAATGCAGGGGACACAGGTTCAAGCCCTGGTCCAGGAAGATCCCACATGCCACAGAGCAACTAAGCCCGTGTGCCACAACTACTGAGCCTGCACTCTAGAGCCCGCGAGTCACAACTACTGAGCACTCGTGCCACAACTACTGAAGCCTGCACACCACAACGAAGAGTAACCCCTGTTCGCCACATCTAGAGAAAGCCTGCGCGCAGCAACAAAGTCCCAACGCAGCCAAAAATAAATAATAATAAATAAAATAAATATTTTTAAAAAAATCTTTAAAAAAAGAAAAGGTATTTTAACTTGTTTCCGTGCTGATAGCAGTCTTGCAAACATGGTGAACGTTCCTAAAACTGGCCGGACTTTCTGCAAGAAGTGCGGCAGGCACCAACCCCACAAAGTCACACAGTATAAGAAGGTCAAGGATTCTCTGTATGCCTAGGGAAAGCGGCATTATGACAGGAAGCAGAGTGGCTATGGTGGCCAGACTAAGTCGATTTTCCAGAAAAAGGCTGAAACTACAAAGACGATTGTGCTGAGGCTTGAATGTGTTGAGCCCAACTGCAGATCTAAGAGAATGTTGGCTATCAAAAGGTGTAATAAGCACTTTGTGCTGGGAGGAGATAAAAAAAGAAAGGGCCAAGTGACCCAGTTCTGAGTTTATTTTGTTTTATTATGAAGACAATAAAAATTTGAGATTGTTTACTTTAAAAAAATAGGTATTTAAAATATACTGTGATATACGGACTTAGAGAACAGACTTGTGGTTGCCAAGAGGGAGGGGGTCGGGGGAGGGATGGAGTGGGAGGCTGGGGTTAGCAGATGTAAGCTATTATATATAGAATGGATAAGCAACAGGTCCTACTGTGCAGCACAGGGAACTATATTTAATATCCTGTGATAAACCATAATGGAAAAGAATATTTTAAAAAATGTATATATACGTGTAACTGAATCACTTTGCTGTACAGAAGAAATTTTTTTTTACATCTTTATTGGAGTAGAATTGCTTTACAATGTTGTGTTAGCTTCTGCTGTAGAACAAAGTGAATCAGCTATATGTATACGTATATCCTCATATTCCCTCCCTCTTGCGCCTCCCTCCCACCCTCCCTATCCCACCCCTCTAGGTGTACGGCAGAAATTAGCACAACATTGTAAATCAACTATACTTCAATTTTTAAAAATGTAAAAAAAATAAATAAATAAGTATACTGTGATATATACTGTCTTCCAAACTGAATATAGTTCAATGCCAAGCTATTTTTGGAGACAATAAGACGAACAGGCAACAGATTCTTGAATGATATTAACAAGGAAGGTTTCCTGGAGGAGATGGGACGTGATAAAATAAAATTTATATTTTAAGACAGGATGAGAACATTTAAACATAAAATTCTTTCTGTCCGTTTGGGCCTCCTCCCTCCCTCCCTAATGTGCGGTGTGCATCTGCATTACACGTTAACCAGAGCTCCTCAAAGACGGGAATGCCTACTCGACACTAAACATCAATTTATTTTCTTTCTTGTGATGCTAGCAACATAACTTCTCAGAAGATTCACATTTCTTCCCAACTCTGTAGGTGGTCATAGTGACTTAACAGCTCACTTTGTACATGTTTATCTGGACTATGTATCTTTGGTGAACTTTAGGTAAAATATCAGTGTATCATTTTGATGTATTTGTCTTGAAAACGTATTGTTATATGACTGTGCCTTTGACTTCTAACAGGTGGAACAGTTCTCAGAGCTTCTGAGAGTCTGTCTCATGGGTTACAATCCTCATTTTGGCTTAAATAAAATTCTCTTTCTTCTTCTTAACTTGATTGCTAATTGAATATTTGTCAACAGACACATGATGGATGTCCAAGAATTGGTAAGTTTTAATGCTGGGATGTATTCATTTGTCACTGGCCTTTAAAGAGTGTAATTCTTGCCATTAAGATTTTGCTTGAAACGCTTCCCACATTCTGCCTACTCAAATCCTACCCAACTTTCAAAGCCACTTCAAAGTCCATCTTCTTTCCTTCCTTCAACAAGGATCAATAATAAAATCCTTAAAATAAGAAGGGCTCTTGTGCTTCCTACCTTTGGGGACAACAAGAAAGAGAGGAAGTGAAGAGTTTGAGAGTATGTGTCCTATCTGAAGTGAGCAAACTCCAAGGGATAGAGAGTTGGTTGCAGTTTGCAAAGTAAAGTCACATGAGTATTGGCCTATCACTTTACACCTCATCTTATTTCCATAACGATCCCAGGAGACAGATATGACCACCCCCCCATGGCCTCGCACCATTGGCAGATTACTGTACCCATGTCATAGGGCTGTTCTGAAGATTAAATGAGTTTTGGCAGGTAAAGTGCTGACACAAGTAAACATTCAATACCTCTTAGTTACCATTATTTAATCCCCACTAGGGGAAGTAAGGACCAATCAATCAAAAGCATTAAGTAACTTGCCCAAACATGCCAGAGACACCACACACTTAGGGATAATTCCTGTGCTAATTTCTTGTCTTGGGTATTCCCAGACCAAGTGGGAAATGTCCAACATCCAACGTGCCTGATATACAGACCCATGGTTGCAACTTCTCTCTCTCTTTTTTTTGGCCGAGAAGGGTGGCATGTGGGATGCTAGTCCCCCGACCAGGGATCGAACCCGTGCCCCCTCCCTTGGAAGCGTGGAGTTTTAACCACTTGACCACCAGGGAAGTTCTCCCACCTCTCTCCCACCCGACTCATCTCCCATCACCAGCTGCAACTTTTTTTTTTTAATTAATTTATTTATTTTTGCTGTGTTGGGTCTTCGTTTCTGTGCGAGGGCTTTCTCTAGTTGTGGCAAGCAGGGGCCACTCTTCATCGCAGTGCGCGGGCCTCTTACTATCGCGGCCTCTCTTGTTGCGGAGCACAGGCTCCAGACGCGCAGGCTCAGTAGTTGTGGCTCACGGGCCTAGTTGCTCCGCGGCATGTGGGATCCTCCCAGCCCAGGGCTCGAACCCGTGTCCCCTGCATTAGCAGGCAGATTCTCAACCACTGCGCCACCAGGGAAGCACCCCACCAGCTGCAACTTTTATATCCTGAGGCCAGACTGTTACCTGTATTGGTGGGATATTTTTTCTTTAGGGATTTTTTCCCTTACCCCCTTTTATGTAGGGAATAGCCTTTTAAGGCTTCTAGCATGAACCCAAAGCCTCTAACTCTGTCTCTGTGTGAGCATTAAAACTCAAAGCCCTGAAGTAATAGAAAACAGAATTCTACTTGTACCCACCACTATCTGGGTAGTCTTAGTACAGGCTTCAATTTCTGTTATTCAGATTAGTAGATCTCTCAGTTATGTATTTACAAGGACATGTATTTACAAGGATATGTATGCTGTTCTTGTTGTTTTTTAATTCAGCATATCTAGGTGTTTATAGCAGGAGGATTTTCTGGTTATTCTAATTTGCCAGAACTAAGATTTCTATCATAGTTTTTTTTTTACTGACAATCAAATTAGTTCTGTTAATCGTTACTTTCCCAGTTCTTACCTAAGGGAGCATTTTATATAGTTTTAAATTCCTGAAAATAAGCTCATATTTTAAAGATGAAAGTTTATTAAAAACCTAGAGGTGGGAAAGGGGTAAGGAAAAAAAAATCTAGAAGAAACTGTGACATAGATAATAAAACAACTGCCCAGAAAAATATAATGACAAATTATAAGCCTAAAATGTTTTACTAATGATCAGATGTCCTACTACTTCAGAAACAAGCCTTATTTTAATAAACGACAAGAAAAAGCACAATTTAAAAATTCACCTGCAAAGACTTATCCTATTGATAGGTTCTGTTAAGGGCTGAACTGTGTCCTCCCAAAATTCAGATGTTGTAATCCTGACCCCCAGTGCCTCAGAATTTGACTTTATTTGGAGATAGATCTTAAAAGAGGTAATTAAGTTAAAACGAGGTCATTAGGGTGAGTCTTAATCCAATATGACTGCATCCTTATACGAATTAGAAATTAAGACACAGACACACCCAAGGGAAGACCACGTGAAGACAGAGGGAGAAGACAACATATACAAACCAAGGAGAGAAGAATCCTCAGAAGAAACCAAGTCTGCTGACACCTTGATCTTGGACTTTCAGCCTCCAGAATTATGAGAAAATAAATTTCTGTTGTTTCAGTCACCCAGTCTGTGGTACTTTCTTGTGGCAACCCTAGCAAACAAATACAATTCCTATTCTTTCTTTTTTTTTTTTTTTTTTTTTTTTTTTCCTTTTTGCGGTATGCGGGCCTCTCACTGTTGTGGCCTCTCCCGTTGCGGAGCACAGGCTCCGGATGCGCAGGCCCAGCGGCCATGGCTCACGGGCCCAGCCGCTCCGCGGCATATGGGATCCTCCCAGACCGGGGCACGAACCCGTATCCCCTGCATCGGCAGGCGGACTCTCAACCACTGCGCCACCAGGGAGGCCCCCTATTCTTTCTTAATAATGTATATGAACTACTTAAAATATATGCCTTTGTGTCCCACTATTTAAAAGATATCTAATTTAAGATCTCAAATATTCTTTGTTAAGATCAAATATTTTAATAGTTAGCATATTTGATCAACATGTAAAATAGGTCATTCTTCAGACTGGCTAAATATATGTATTTACCAATACTACAACCAACCACAGAATCAACAACAGAAAGCTGAAGAATCTTAGCAATCTAGTTGGAATATGTACTCAACAAAACCCACACTGACCAAGTACACTAATTGCTTTACCTTGATCTGGTGCACTCAGGCCCAACATGGAGCACAGCATTTGTGAACGGACATTGCACAATCATGTCAGCTGAAGGAAAATCTCTGTACTCACTCCAAAACTAGATCTGCAGCTTAAAAACATCTAATTTCACCCATGTCTGCTACAGTTAGGGAAAAACAAAAAGCTGCCTGTAGCTATCTGTGTCAAGTTACAGTTTAAGTCCCAACTGTTGCCACAGGATTTTCTCTCCTTCTAGTCTTTTGATCCCTTACAGAACCTCTTCCCCTACCTGCCTGCTGTATGCTAGAATTCCTCAGAGCTTTGTCCTGAGCCCTTCTCTTGTCATTCTACATTCTTTCTTGAGCTTACCTCATCCTACCCCATAATTTTAAATTTCATCTATATACTAGCAGCTTTCGGACTTATTTCTCCAGCTCAGGACCCGTCTACTAGGCGCCAAAGCTGTATATTCAACTGCCTGTCTGATATCTGTCTCAGAGATGTCAGAGGCAGGGCAAGCAACATACCTGAAACCCAACCAGTGATCTACCCTTGCCCAAATGTACTCCTCCGCTAATCATTTCTATCTTGGAAAACGACACTTCATTCACCCAGTCGTCCATGCCGGAAACCGGGACGTCCTTTCTGACACTACTTTTTCAATGACCCTTGTACCCAGTTAAGCAAGTCCTGGTGATTCGCTATATAAATACATATATACACATATATATATACATATATATATATTTCAGGATTTATGTATATTTCAGGTAGTGGAAGTGGAGAGAAATGGAGATATATATCTCTCTCCACTTCTACCACCTTAAACCTATTCCTAGCTATTTATCATGTGTCACTCAGTAGTTTCCTAAGTATTCTGTCCACATCCTCTCGAATACTCTCCAATCCATTCTCCACAATGTAGCCAAGACAATCTTTTAAAACCACAAAACCAATTCTCTCTTTTGTACACACATATTCATTGATACATATATTGCAACACATCACTTCAAACTTTTCAGTTACATTGCACCGAAGATAAAATCCAAACTCCTTAACATACCTTATGTCAAAAGAAGTCTCAGAGACAAAAGCATTAGAAAAAAATGTTTCCTTAGAAAAACTGCTTGCAAAAGTTTACAAGTGAGTTAAAGCTTTAGAAGGACTGGTTCATCAGACACCCCTCCCCCACCCAAGGTTATAAGGTTTATAGTTAGCTGATTCATGACTGAAAAAGAGCAATTCTTTCATATGATTGCCATATTTGTCCAAATTTTTGCATATCTTTAGACTTGCAAAAGTCAGCATTGCAAAAGTCAACGATTCTCTTTTAAAAAATTATTTATTTATTCATTTATTTATTTTTGGCTGCGTTGGGTCTTCGTTGCTGCTCATGGACTTTCTCTAGTTGCAGTGAGCAGGGGCTACTCTTCCATGCCGTGGGCGAGCTTCTCATTGTAGTGGCTCCTCTTGTTGCGGAGCATGAGCTCTAGGTGCGCGGGCTTCAGTGGTTGTGGTTCACAGGCTCTAGAGCGCAGGCTCAGTAGTTGTGGCACACAGGCTTAGTTGCTCCGAGTCATCTGGAACCTTCCCAGACAAGGGCTCGAACCTGTGTCCCCTGCATTGGCAGGTGGATTCTTAACCATTGCGCCACCAGGAAGTCCCAAAAGTTAGTGATTGAATCGTTTTTTTAGGAAGTCAGTAACATGTGGGAAATGCTGAAGGTTTCATTCACTTTGGAGACTTATAGATAGTGTGACACTGCCTTTTTTTTTTTTCGGTATACCTCAGAGTGCAAATGTTTTATTTTTCCTAACTGTGACGTCTGCACTTACATTGGAAGCAAGGCAATGCACCAATTTTGCTTTACATGGATAAATCTGGACATGATCTGACTACTTCTTATGTCTTCAGCCTCAGCTCATGCTACTATCCCCAATGTTCCAGTGATATGGCCTTCTTTCCGGTTCATATCCAGTGATACGTTCCAGGGCTATGGCCTTCTTTCCAGTTCACAATGCTCTTCCCCAGCATGCTGTCCCCTCTATCTGGTACACATCCTCTATTGCCTTTACTTAGCCAAATTTTACTTGTTTTTCTTTTGGCAACCTAAATGTCACTTCTTCCAAATCCCAGTCTAAACTGAGCTCTCATATTATTCAATCATAGTAACTGATAGTGCAGAACAACTGCACTATCAGTTAGGATGCCTTTGATTGACGGTAACTGAAACACCATTTCAAATGTGTTGCTAGGGTCTTTAAGGCCAGGGATGTTTTGGGCAAGAAGAGTAACACTCATCACTAGGTGTACTCTTGTTTAATGCTCATTTTATAAACCTTGAAATTTATTAAATGATATTTCCTGGAAATACTGCGCTGTGCTGTCCAATACAGTCTACACTAACCACATATGGTTATTGAACACTTGAAATATGGCTAATGCAACTAAGGAACTGACTTTTAAATTTTGTTTGTTTTTAATTAACTGAAAATTTTAATTTTAACCTGATAATTGATTCAGTTATTGGAAAACTTTTGAGTATGCTTGGCAAACTCAAGTATGTGGATCTATTTTTTTCAGCTGCAAATTTTATGAAATCTAAGTACAGGTCCAGTAGTTCCAATTAAAATTAAGCAACTGAATTAAGTATATAAATGTAAAGTACAAACTGGATTTCCAAGACAATATGAAAAAAATGTAAGCTATCTCAATTTTCATATTTATTACATGTTGAAGTTATATTTTGGATATATCGGGTAAAACAAAATATTTTACTAAAACTAGTTTCATCTACTTCTTTTTATCTAACGTGACTCCAGAAAATTTATAATTACCTACATACCTACATAGTTAGTATTACGTTTGTATTGGACAACTAATCAAAACTTAAATTTTTGTGTGTTCTTTTGGCCATTTATTTAAACAAGAGGAAAACAGACACATGCTAAAGAATATGAAGAGCACAAAAGAGCACACAGTGATATGTTAGCAACTCCGTCCTATAGGTAACTGGTATCAAGTTTTTCTTCTTTCTTTCCAGAAATGTTTCATGCAAATACACATATGTATTCTTTTTTTTCTCATTTAAAGTTATTTTATTATGATGAACAGATATTTGGAAAATTTAAAACTCCACTTCCTATACAAACAACTCCAAAAATCCCTCAGTTTAGCATGTAAATACATATTTAAACAATTTAAAAACACATTGACTACATAATTTTTATTTGTTACTGTTCAAAAGAAAGGACTTTTTTGTGTGTGCCTAAAGTTTTTATTTATTTATTTATCTTACATCTTTATTGGAGTATAATTGCTTTACAATGGTGTGTTAGTTTCTGCTTTATGACAAAGTGAATCCGTTATACATATACATATGTTCCCGTATCTCTTCCCTCTTGCGTCTCCCTCCCTCCCACCCTCCCTATCCCACCCCTCTAGGTGGTCACAAAGCACCGAGCTGATCTCCCTGTGCTATGCGGCTGCTTCCCACTAGCTATCTATTTTACTTTTGGTAGTGTATATATTTCCATGCCACTCTCTCACTTTGTCACAGCTTACCCTTCCCCCTCCCCATATCAAAACTTAAATTTAACAAAGTTTCCACTTCAAGGTTTTGAGGGAGGTGGGAGGAAACACAAACATCAAACTGGTATTTTTTTAAAGATAGTTGTGTAACATGCTGAAACTGGATTGGAGTTTGGGACCAAGAGTGGATGAAGTATTTGGTAAAACAGGAGACTTGCAGGAAAGTGATGAGATTGGTTTGGGCTAAAATGGAGGTGGTGGAGATGAAGCCGATACATATAAGAGGCACTTGGTAAAACTGACAGTGTTTACAAATCTATTTTATCAGATTCCTCTCTGGTTCAATCAAAACATTGATTACAATCTAATTTAATCACATTCTATAATTTAATGAAAACAGTAATTGAGATGCATTTAGTCAAATACTATAATCAAAACATTGATTACAAATTTAATCCAATTCTTCAACAATTTTATTAAAATCCCAAATCTAGCAGATTCTCATATGCTTCAAAGAACCAAAAACAAAAACCCCAAAACAAAACCCACACAAAATACATGAACTATCACAATGATTACAGAATTCATTGTAACATTCATATTTAAACTAGTCACAAAGGTAGCACATGTATGACAAAAGAATAGTAGCTGCGGTTAAGGAATTAATGATTGGATTATTCATGGAAATCTACAACAGATTGGAAAATGAGACTGGCCAGGGCCACCTGGCAGGGGCCAAGTCCGGGGTTCGGGGGCAGAGTAAGGATCAGGAAAGGATGGCTATAATTGGCCAGAATTCCCATGTCAGTCAGTGGCCAGGCCCCGAATCCGCGCCTCATTCGTCGCCCCGCCCACCGTAGGGCGGGGAGGATACGCCCTCGGCGTATTTATTCCGGCGCCAGTGAGGCTTCAGGTTCTGTAACCTCAGAACCTCGGAAGGGTGGGCAAGCCAACGGAAGCCTCCGAGCGCTCCTCCTAAAGTCGGAGAACCTGAGCCACAGGAGGAGCTACCATCGGACAGGCTCTCCCGCGGGGAAAGTTTCCGGGGCAGGGGGCGGGGCTGCCGGAAGTCGCTGGTCGCCGTCTGCTGTTCGTTGTTTGAGCTGCTGACGGGAAGGAGAAGCCAGAGCTTCAGCGGCGCCGCGGAGCAGCAGTTACGATCGGAGCCCGAGCCGCCGCTAGCCTCTAGACGAGCCAGAAGCCAGGAGCACCAGCTGCGGAGCGGCGGGGCCGAACGCCCGCTCGCCTTCTGATCTCGCCATGTCGCGGGGCTCCATTGAGATTCCCCTCCGGGACACTGACGAGGTAAGTGTTGAGAATGGGGGAGGGTGGGGACCTTGAACTTGGACGATCTCCCCCTCCCCCTTTCTCTCGACTTCGTTTCCGAAGCGAGAGCACCCTCTCCCCAGATCCAAATACCCGGCCGAAGCTCCGATCACGTCTTTCCCCAGCCCCAACGCCTTCCCAGGCTGGGAACATCAGATCCCCGTAACCTCGAAGCCACCCCGAGAAGGAGTTCTTGAAAGTTCCCCACCAGCCTGTCCGTATTTGACAGTACTCTGCTCTTTTCCTAATTCAGGAGCACAGGGGTGTGTGACAGTGCCTGATAAAATGTAAGGCACCTCATAGATCACAGAGGTGGGCGCAGATGTCACAGTGTTCTCTCTGCTACTCAAACTAAGTGTCTCTCCCTGGGAATATATAGGATGTCGCCCTTCCTCCCTTAGAAACTCGAGTGTCATGGTGCACCACATCTGCCACACAAGGCTCCATCAACGAAATAGAGACCCCAAGATAATAGCCGCTGCAGTGTGCTGATAGAATTAACCCCATTTCCCTTCCTGTCGCCTCTTTTATGGGTGGCCTATGGCTTGTCTGAGTAAAGCCCTCAGAATTGATGTTGTCTTATTGGATATCTCATACTGTTACTTTTGATTGAGGTACAATATTGAGATATGTTTCACTTACCGTAAAATCCAGTGTTTTTTTAGTAGTGTAACCATCACCACTATCTAATTCCAGAACATTTTCCTACTGTTATTTTTGTGCCATATTCAGGAGTGTGTGTGACACAAGTGATGCCTCCATGATTAGTGTGTACGGTGGCACTCAACTTTGCATTGCCTCTAGGACTGTGCTTCTCAAGTTGTCAGACCGGGACTTCCCTGGTGGCACAGTGGTTAAGAATCCGTCTGCCAATGCAGGGGACACGGGTTCAAGCCCTGGTCCGGGAAGATCCCACACGCCACGGAGCAACTAAGCCCGTGCGCCACAACTACTGAGCCTGCGCTCTAGAGACCGCGAGCCACAGCTGCTGAAGCCCGCATGCCTAGAGCCTGTGCTCTAGGCACAAGAGAAGCCACCACAAGGAGAAGCCCACGCACACCGCAATGAAGAGTAGACCCCGCTCCCCACAGCTAGAGAAAGCCAGCGTGCAGCAACAAAAGACCCAATGCAGCCAAAAATAAAAATAAATTAAAAAAAAAAAGTTGTCAGACCGAGTCTCAGAGTCTGTGGCATGAGTCCCTGGGGTGCTTATCTGTACTTTACCTGCGTTACATGTTACGCAGGGTTTCCTTTTAGTTTTTTCAGTAAGCAAAGCTTTCATAGCATTTTATAGTTCTAGTGATTTGAGGACAACTAGCAGGGTTTGTTTGCTATGCTTTAATATTACCATATAACGTATTTGTCATATGCTCCTTAAACGTTTCTTAATGTATGCTTGTTCAGCCCTATTGAAAGTGAACACAAATCCTATGTATAACCATACTGATGTATCTTTAGGAAAGCAGCAGTCAAAGAAGAAATGTGAATTTAAAAAAGAAAAATGTGAGTTAAAACCTACATTTTGTATTTTAGGTCATTGAACTTGACTTCGATCAGTTACCGGAGGGAGATGAAGTTATCAGTATTCTGAAACAGGAACACACACAACTGCACATATGGATTGCTTTGGCGGTGAGTATTCATGTAACAAATATTTTTTATATGTTGACTGGAAAAAATACGTGGTTCTGTTTTCAGATACAGTAATAGCCAGCTTGGGTGAATGATAGATAGTACCATGTATTTGGAAGTTAATTGTCTTAAAGGCAAGTTTAGTAAGTGATGTGTTGGCCTCTGGTAAATTAGTATATGTTGGTAAAAGCAGAATTCATTTAAGTTAAAGAGTACTGTATATTGAGCGTTTGATTATTTAGTGATTACTCAGTGAAGACTGGCTTATGGTTTGTAGATAAACAGAAAAAAACGAGGTGCCACAATTTAAACAATCTAACACCCTCTACCCTCCCCAGCACCAGCTGCATAATGATGTTTCTTTTTTGTGGGAACATTATAGTAAATGATTATGAATAAAATATAGTAAATACTTTGATCATTATTCCTAAGCAAGTTTGTCACAGGTCCCTTTCATGTAAAGATACACAGGAGGCCTCTGACCTTGAAGGGTCAGAGAAGTAGATCTGGAATCGGGCTTATGTCCAGTGCTCAAGCCTAACTCTTAAAGAGTTTCTTAGGTATGGATTTACAGAGAGGTACTTTCAGTGACAAGCAGTGCCCTCCTGACTTGAAGTGCTAAGTTTTCCTAGTCTTTTGAGAACAAGACATTAATGGTTGTCACATATTTTTTAAAACCAGAAGGGAACTTACTATTTTTTAGTACAAATGCCTCCTTTAACAGCACTTACATGAAAATTGAAGTCTTGGAGGGTTAGCATGGAACCTGTAGTAAAATTAATTCATGAAGCATTGTGGGCTGTAGGTTGTTACACTAGAAAGAATGTAGGCTTTGGGAATAGAGAGTCCTTTGTTCAAATTCCAACTCGGCTACTAACTAGACAAATGATCTACCTTCTGAGCCTATTTCCTCATCTAAAATAGGGGGTTGTTAGCACTCACTTTAAGGGTGGTTGTACAGATTAGAGATAATGTATATGAAGCTCCTGGCATTGTTTGTGGCCCACAGTAAGGGGTTAATAAATGGTGGCTATTCCTTTTATTATTAATAAATGAAACAGATACCCAGGGAAGTTATTCAGCAGACCCAAAGTCATAGACAATTTTTGATGGATCTATAACTAGAACCCAGGTTTTCTGTTTGGAATTCTTTATACCCTCTCACTATTGCATTCTCTCTTGGGCTCTGATTTAGTTTGAAATCAACTATTGCTAGGTAAGAAGATGGAAGCATTTGTAGTGATTATAATTTTTTAAACAGCTTTATTAGGTATCATTCATCTATAGTAAACTGCACATATTTCACATATACCATTTGAGAATTTTTAGCATATATGTACACCTGTGAAATCATCACCACAATCAAGGTAACAAATATATCCATCACCCCTAAAACTTTCCTCCCACCTCTCCCTTGCCCCTCCACAGTACCCAGGCAACCCCTGATCTGCTTTTTGTCACTAAAGATTAGTTTGAGATTTATCCATGTTGTAGCATGTACGCAATAGCTCCTTTTTACTGACGAGTAGTAGCCATTATACAGATAGACCACAGTTTGTCCATTCAGCTTTTGCTCAACAATTTAATTGTTTCCAGTTTGGGGCTATTGCACATAAAGCTGCTATAAACATTTGTGTACAACTTTTTGTATTGACATATCCTCCAGTAACTGTAGTTTGATTCTTTACCTTATAGCTGGAATACTACAAGCAAGGAAAAACAGAAGAGTTTGTAAAGTTGTTGGAAGCAGCGCGTATAGATGGCAATTTGGACTATAGAGACCATGAAAAAGACCAGATGACTTGCTTGGATACATTGGCAGCCTATTATGTACAACAGGCTCGGAAGGAGAAGAATAAGGACAACAAGAAAGATCTTATTACACAGGCAACCCTACTGTATACGATGGCAGATAAAATTATTATGTATGATCAGGTAAATTAAATCAGATATCTTTGAATTTATAAAAGGGAAAAAAATACCACATGAAAGTAAAATGTGTATAATAGGCAACAGGTTTCCTTTCAGTTTTTCTTAAAATAACATAGTTGATAAGAATAGTCAAAAAGAAGGGTTCCTTAATAAAATAGAAATTTCTTTGGTCCTTGTACTGTTGAAGTAAAATATTTTTTACTACATATAAATATATTTTATAAATATTATATATTTATTTATATTTATATTATTTATTAATATTATAAATATAATATAAATATAAATAATATTTAAATATTACTACCTCTTATCCACATGTTGAGTTGGTAATTCCAACATCCTCAGGTGAGCTTCAAGCACATTTTAAGGAGTTTGAACTTTTCTTTTTGACATTGTTCCTGGCACAGACAACTTGCATTTTGGGATAGTCCCTCAATTTGCAATTAAGAATTGCTTACTGGTGGGCCTCCCTGGTGGCGCAGTGGTTGAGAGTCCGCCTGCCGATGCAGGGGATGCGGGTTCGTGCCCCGGTCTGGGAGGATCCCACATGCCGCGGAGCGGCTGGGCCCGTGAGCCATGGCCGCTGGGCCTGCGCGTCCGGAGCCTGTGCTCCGCAACGGGAGAGGCCACAACAGTGAGAGGCCCGCATACCGCAAAAAGAAAAAAAAAAAAAAAGAAGAATTGCTTACTGGTAGTTTAAACACATTACAGTGATAGAGGAATTTGTGTGATGATCCGCTTCCTTCCTATATGGTTTTCATTTTCATGTTACACATTTGTGTTAAATTGTGGTTAGTCCTGGATAAAGTCAAGTCTAAGATGATGATTACTTTTTCAGAACCATTTGTTGGGAAGAGCCTGCTTCTGCCTACTTGAAGGTGACAAAATGGATCAGGCTGATGCACAATTTCATTTCGTACTCAACCAGTCTCCAAATAATATTCCAGCCCTTCTTGGTAAGTCATTTTTGGCAACCATCTTAGGAATCTATATTTTTCAGCTGTGCCTAGAATGTATTTCTTTGTTGATGACTCCTTAGTAACTGGGCTGGGCAACAAAGTAGGAGAGCTTTACCTTATTAAAAATAAAACTATTACAATAGATCATTGTTTCTGTTGAAATTAGAGAAATAAGATATATACCAGTTAAGCATAATTTGTTATACACTTCTAAAGCGTCAATAAACAATCTATTTGGACAACTCTAAGCTACTTTAGTTATTTTATAACATTTAACATAATATAGTACCATTCTATTTATAGGCATAGATTAATATACCCTCATGGAAAACAAGTTTAGATATGAAATCATTTTTACTATCTTACTGAGAGATATATTTGATTTAAGTGAGTTAGTAGAGAGCATATGAGACTTGTGTTCTTTAATAAGTGCATGTTTATTTTTAAAAATCATTACAGGTAAAGCTTGCATTTCATTCAACAAGAAGGATTACAGAGGAGCTCTCGCTTACTATAAGAAAGCCTTGCGAACTAACCCAGGATGTCCAGGTAGGAGAAAAACTGTAAGTCTAGGCTGTGTATGATCCAACTTAAAATATTGATATTTGATTCAAAAGCTGCATAGTAGATCATAATATAATCTTTTTGCCCTATACTATTTTTCTTTCCAAAATCTCATTCATTTAGCAAATTTTGAAGTCAAATGTAAAATATCTCCAGAAGGAGAGGGTGTCAGTGTCAAATTCTGTTGTTAGGCCAAGTAAAATAGGGAATGAAAGTTGATCATTGGATTTGGCAGCATACAAATCATTAGTGACCTTGATAAAGCAGTTTTACTGGAATGGTGGAGGTGAGATACTCATTGGGGTGGAGTCAAGAGAGAAAAGGGAAGGAAGGGAATTGGGAGGCAGCAAATGTAGATCTCTCAAGGAGTTTTACTATCTAGGGAAGAGTAGGAATGAACTGACAACTGGAAAGGGAAATGGAATCAAGAGGGGATTTTTTTTAAGATGTGAGAATGTATATGGGTGAGAATGATCTAGTTGAGAGGGAAAATTTGATGATGTGGGAAAAATAGGGCAGGGTTGCAGGAGTAGTGTCCTTAGATGAGAAGGGGTAGGATCTAGTGAGCAGTGGAGAGGTTATCCTTAGAAACATGGTTGTGTTTTGGCATGGCTTTGAAATTGGGAAGCATTTATAAGCACAGCTCTGCAGATGTGCATGTAGTCAGCCACTATATTTAAGGCCTTAATGAAGCTTTTTGTTCTCTGTTTAAAAATTGCTCTTTAAAAATTAGATAATGAAGGTACAGTGTAGCCAGGAGCGTTGGAAGACAAGAAAAATACCACTATTATAGGTGTTCTGTTCTATGGTGAGAAAGGTATCCCTGATGAGGGGGTAAGGGTTGGGGGCTGTGAGGGGAGAGTGGTATGCTCTGACCTCCAGTGAAACCAAGTTTGTGATACACCCGAAGATTTTATAGTGTAGTTTATACTGAGGTTAATTCTGCGATTTTGCAACTCATAAATAGAGAATGTTTAAGCATTTAAAAAAATTTGAATCTAAAAATGCCCTAGTTTGACAGACTGAATGACTTGATTTTATTTTTGTAGCGGAAGTTCGTTTAGGAATGGGCCATTGCTTTGTGAAACTTAACAAATTGGAGAAGGCTCGTCTGGCATTCAGCAGAGCCCTGGAACTCAATTCCAAATGTGTGGGAGCATTGGTGGGACTGGCTGTTCTAGAACTCAACAATAAAGAGGTATGTGAGTGAAAAAACTGTCTAGTTCCTGACTGATTTGTCAGGTGAATAGTATTGAATTATATATTGAATTATATCTCAACAGAGCTGTTAAAAAATGCAGTCTTTTGGAGTCTTTTCTATTATTTACCTTAGCAGTAAATTATTTAGGACAGTGATATCAAGTATATTTACTACATGCACCCAATTTCAAAGGGCAGGAAATGCTTTCCAGTGGCAGTGTTTCTGCAGTTAAGTTCGTTAAGAAAGCTAAATTCTAAAAGTTTACCTCACTATTTGAATTTATTTTTATTATTTTTTCTTTAATTTTTAAAAATTACTTTCCATTTGCAGTTATTACAAAATCTTACCTATATTCCCCATGTTGTACAGTACATCCTTGAGCCTATCTTACACCCAATAGTTTGTACCTCCCACTTTCCCACCCCTATATTGCCCCTCCCCCCTTCCCCCCCACTGGTAACCACTAGTTTGTTCTCTATATCTGTGAGGCTGCTTCTTTTTTGTTATATTCACTAGTTTGTGGTATTTTTTAGATTCCACATATAAGTGATATCATACATTATATATCTTTCTCTGACTTACTTCAGTTAGCATAATGCCTTCCAGGTCCATCCATGTTGCTGCAAATGGCAAAATTTCATTCTTTTTTATGGCTGAGTAGTATTCCATTATATATATATATATATACCATATCTTCTTTATCCATTCATCTGTTAATGGATACTTAGGTTGTTTCCATTATCTTGGCAGTTTCCATATCTTGCTATGAACTTTGGGGTGCATGTATCATTTCGAATTAGTGTTTTTGTTTTTTTCAGATATATACCCAGGAGTGGAATTGCTGGGTCATATGGTAGTTCTGTTTTTAGTTTTTTGAGAAACCTTCATACTGTTTCCCACAGTGGCTATGCCACTTTTCATTCTCACCATCACTGTTGGAAATTTTTTATCCCTGATGAAAGTTAACTAAAACAAGAGCTGTATTTTGCTATCTGAACTTAGATTTGTATAATCTTATTTCTTCAACTATAAAGGAAACTTTGAAAAAGTGCTATTTAAGTAATATTTCACTCAACCCTGTCATCATTGTTTTTCTTTTAGGCTGATTCCATCAAAAATGGTGTCCAACTTCTTTCCAGAGCCTATACTATTGATCCTAGCAACCCTATGGTATTGAACCACTTGGCAAATCACTTTTTCTTCAAAAAGGTAGGAGAAATCATTTATTAAAGTTGTTTAATTTTAAATCCTGATTTTTGTTTTTCTGTACTGCAGGTGATACTTTATCTTTTTAACGTGGAAAGAAATTTGAATCAAGAGGTTTTTTTCAAGTTAGAGTTTGTATTAGTATCTGGGGATACTAATTAGTATCTGGGTATGTTTGTTCATTCATTCATTCATTCATTTAATAATTATTGACCCTGTATACTGTACCCAACATTGCGATAGGGATGTGGAGTTCAGTAAGATGTGGTTTCTGCACTCAGGGAGTTGTTTCATAGAAAACACAGGTATGGGAACAAATGTAAATGTAAAAATAAAGGTATCTGCCCTGCTGTGGTGAAGAAATGATAGAGGAAGTGATTAAGGAGAGTTTTCATCACCAAGAATGAGAAAGCTCTTGAACTATGTTTTTAGAAGAAGGTTACTAGGTAGCTGAAAGAAGACAGGCACAGATCTATGAAATGGTCTTAGTAGTTTAGTAAGAGTGTAGCATATGGTGAAATTTTTGCTTTATTTTCACATGATGATCATGATGTACTTTTTTAAGTTGCCACTAACTCTGTAGAAGCAGTGGCACTCTAGGTTTCTCAAATACTAAAAAAGTTTTTATATAGTTAGTAAGCATGAGTTTAATCAGTCGTTTTGAAACCAGGTACTAAATTATACCAAGAACTTTAATTACATAGCAGTTTAGGTAAAAGTTCACAAAACTGCATCAACCCTTGTTAGTAATAGAGGCTGTGTCGCTGTTATTGTTGCTATTCATATGCATCATATGCTTGTAAAATGCCAAGTACTGTTAAAAGTGCATGCTATGAATTTATATGATATTCAAAATAATCCTATGAGGTAGGTAATACTTTCCTCATTTTGTGGATGTAATGGAAGCAAGAGTTCATAGCCTGAGGTCACACAGCTATTCACCATGATGCTTTACTCTCTCTGGCTGTAGAAGCATACTCCCCTTTCATAATGAATTATTAATTAAGCTTTATGCTATAGCTGTTCTAGTACTAAAAGGCAACTACTTAGGGAGAGGATGGAAATGTATCTCATATGTAAATGAAGTGTTACTGTTTAAGATAAAACAGTTACACAAGTTAGTTTGGTTTTTACTGGAAAAACAGCAACAGCACAAAAACAGAGGATGGATGATTCTAAATATTTGAGGGCATATCTAGTAGTCAGTGCTCACAGTGGTTGGGACAGCTTCCTTGAACCAAATGAGAATAATTCAGTTTTTACTTTTCAATGCTAGTCACCCTTCCACTGCAGAAGATAAAGACTTGCTTCTACTGAGAACAATCAGTATATTCAGAACCTTAAAGATTACATAGGTGGAATATGTAAATCAAGCCAGTATATTTGAGTGTTACTGAACACCTGATCTGTGATCAGCACTGTGCCAGGTGTCGTGAGGTCATCTTGCACTGGATATATGTCTTTAAGGTTTACAGAGCATGTTTACATATGTTTTCTCAGTTTGGCATTACAACAGCCCTAGAAGGTAGGCAGGGTATTTCCATACACTCATTCCAGTGAACAGTATATAAATTAAGCCAAAAGGCTGTGTCATGTAATTAAAAGTGTGGAGTTTGAATCACTTGGTTCAAATTCTGGCATCACCATTGTATATAGTTCTGTGGCTTTGGGCAAATAAACTAATAATTTCCCTAAACTTTAATTGCCTCTCTTGTAAAATAGTAATAATACCTACTGTATAGGATGTGAGGGGTGGTAGTTAGGATTAAATGTACTATGCATATTAAATACTTATCTAATGTGAAACACTCAGTTCCTGATAAAAGCTGCAACCCCATTATTATTTCTAATGTAAAAAAAAAATGTCAAAAGTGGTCATTGACCAAACAAAAACTCTACTTCAGACCAGATTTCTAGTCAGATGAATAAAACACATTCCTATTAAAACTGGAAGGTTGTTTCTACCCCTGATGTATGAACTCTGACTTTGAGACACTTGGGAAATTAATCCAAAAGAAAGTCAGGCCTAATAGAAAGGTCATGACCCATGCATTCAAATAGAGCTGAGTACAAGTCCAAGTGCTGGCACTTGCTACTCTCATGTGATAGAACATAGCCTTGGAGTCAGAAAAAAAAAAAAAAAACCCACTAAATTGAGATTCTAGCTTTTCACCTTAGATAACAAACTTTACTTCTTTAAGTGTCTATTTTCCCATCAATAAAATGGTAATGGGGCTTCCCTGGTGGCACAGTGGTTGAGAGTCCGCCTGCCAATGCAGGACACACGGGTTCGAGCCCTGGTCTGGGAAGATCCCACATGCCGCGGAGCAGCTGGCCCCATGAGCCACAACTACTGAGCCTGCGCGTCTGGAGCCTGTGCTCCGCAACAAGAGAGGCCGCGATAGTGAGAGGCCTGCACACCGCGATGAGGAGTGGCCCCCACTTGCCACAACTAGAGAAAGCCCTTGCACAGAAACGAAGACCCAACACAGCCATAAATAAAAAAATAAAAAAATTTTAAAAAATAAAATAAAATGGTAATAATGACACACTTTGCAGGGAGGTTGATTAAGCTTAGAACTAATATTAAGTATTATACCTAGCAGAGGGCTTTGGATATAATAGTTCTCAATAAATTGTAACTGCTTCCATTACTGTTAATAAAGGACTTAACCTCTCTTGGGTTTTCTCATCACAAAAATAGGGACTAATGCCTCAAAGGATTGTTGTGGGGATTAAATGAGGTAATAGATGTACTGGGGAAATGTTAAGTACTGTACAACTGTTAGTTCCCATCTTCCCTGAATTTATCAGCAAGGGGAATGAGGAAAATGATTTGTAATTCTGGATACAGTGCTGTTATTGTTCATTCAATGAACAAATTTTAAAAGTGAAACTTGGGGAAGCCTTATGACTGAGACTGGTAGAGTTGTTTGGGTTCACTCAGTTGAGTTTTGGATCTTCCTTGTTCAGGATTACAGTAAAGTCCAGCACTTGGCTCTCCATGCATTCCATAATACAGAAGTGGAAGCCATGCAAGCAGAAAGTTGCTATCAGTTGGCTAGATCATTCCACGTCCAGGTAAGTTAACTTTACACCCTCTCTAAATACCTAATTCTTCAATGGTTTTCCAAATCATTTAAAAACTTTTGTACATATTGTTGGCCTTGTTTTATTTCGTTTTTTAGGAAGATTATGACCAAGCTTTCCAGTACTACTATCAAGCCACACAGTTTGCCTCATCCTCTTTTGTGCTGCCTTTTTTTGGTTTGGGACAAATGTACATTTATCGAGGTGACAAAGAGAATGCATCTCAGTGCTTTGAGAAAGTTTTGAAAGCTTATCCTAATAATTATGAAACTATGAAAATTCTTGGCTCTCTATATGCCGCCTCAGAAGACCAAGAAAAACGAGATATCGCCAAGGTATGTTTTAAAAATCTAAAAACTTTATTTTCTGTTAGCTATCTCTAGATGCGCATTCCTCGTTTCTTGTTATTGCTAGTAAAAATATGATGGACACAGTTTTGTTAGCTGAGTTTGTTGCAGTTGAACTAACATTTGACTTAGCAAACAGGGTAGAGTAGCCACCACATTTCAATGTCATACCCTATAGTTGGAATGCTTTAGCTTAATGATCTCTTTCATCCCAGGGCCATTTGAAGAAGGTCACAGAACAGTATCCTGATGACGTTGAAGCTTGGATTGAGTTGGCACAAATCTTAGAACAGACCGATATACAGGTATTTAACCATGTTTTCCATCTGCTACCTGCTGTGTTTTTGGTAAGCCTGATGCAGTGTTTTTCTTCCTCTCATTTTCACTTACACTTTATTCTGTCCACCATGAAAATACAGGGTGCCCTGTCAGCCTACGGAACAGCGACACGGATCCTTCAGGAGAAAGTGCAGGCCGATGTCCCCCCAGAGATTCTGAATAACGTGGGTGCCCTCCATTTCAGGCTTGGAAATCTGGGAGAGGCAAAGGTAGGAACGTAGAAATATTCCCTTCTTTTATACTATCAAGTTCAATGCACACTTTTTCCTATGTATCAACCAAGTCTTTTAACAATGTAATTTTCTTTTCTTTCTCCTAGAAATACTTTCTGGCATCATTGGATCGTGCAAAGGCAGAAGCTGAGCATGATGAACATTATTACAATGCCATTTCTGTTACAACATCATACAATTTAGCCAGGCTGTATGAGGCGATGTGTGAATTCCATGAAGCAGAAAAACTATACAAAAACATCTTACGGGAACATCCTAATTATGTTGACTGTAGGAATTTTAAACTTTTTTTGTGTGTATTAAAATGTCCACAACAGCAGCAAAAAATTTAGCCTGAAAAAAATCTTTCTTAGAACCAGTAGTAAACAGTTTTAGGAAATTCCCTTGCGGTCCAGTGGTTAGAACTCCATGCTTCCACTGCAGGGAGCCTGGATTCGATCCCTGGTCAGGGAACTAAGATCCTGTAAGCCCTGCAGTGCAGCTGCGGTGCGACCAAAAAAAAAAAGTTTTGAAGGTTATATGCCCCCTTTTCTTCAAGGCAAATTTGTGGCCTGAAAAAAAAAAAATGCAGCTTCAGTTAAATTTATGCTAGAAACAAAAAGAAACAACTGAAAACCAGTTGGACCATATTTTATAGACTAGGCCATCTTCAGTGGGTCAGCTACCTTTATTAGGCTTTTGACAACTCCTTGGCATATTTGGTGATGGGTTTATCTTTATGATGGGTCCTGCTTGGAATTCATATAAACATTTTGCAATGTTTATAATAGTGAGAAAGAATAGTCTGTGCTTTCACTGTAGTGCCATATACCAAGCACAGTGCTGTGCATCAGAGAGAAATTGGAAACAGAACAATGCTAAACTTTTAAAATAACTTAACTTGAGATGATGACTTGGTCCAGGGTGCTAGCCTGGGGAATGGAGTGGAAGAGATAATCTGAGATTTCAAACAGGAAGACTTGACTGTGGCAGAGTTGCTCTTGCATATATTAGGTTATTAATTAGTTATATTGATGCTTGATATATTTTCACCTGTGGGGCTTTTCTGTTCATTGTATTAATGTATTAATGAAAAACAATTGTTTCAAAAGTATGACTTTAAAATTATGATTCTACTTTATAGCTAATATTTTAAACATGAAAACTTGTATATTTTCAGGCTATCTGCGCCTAGGAGCCATGGCTAGAGATAAAGGAAATTTTTATGAGGCTTCAGATTGGTTTAAGGAAGCTCTTCAGATTAATCAGGTTGGTAATATTAACTCTTAGCTTTGAAAAATAATTATTTCACCATTTCTCCCCAGTAAATCAATTTTTCCTTTTAATGGCTATCATATTTCTAGACTTGGCATCCCCCTGTTTTTTTCATTTACTTGTTAAAGATACTAAAGGGTATAGAAGTCATCTAAACGATTGGATCGTGGCCTACGGTAAGAAATAGATTTCACACCACAGCCTAGTACATACACATGTGTGTATACAGACAACTGAAATCAAAGTTTTACAAATCATTTTGTGCTCTTTCCATAGGCAGTACATTGACATTTTTACTGTTTTCCATTCTGTTGCATTTCTTATGGTGATAACTAAAGACTAAATTGATGTTACAAGTCACTGATCCATCTCAACTCTCAGTTTGAAAAACACTGTTGTAAATGTAGCTTGTAAACCTCTCCAGTAACCAGCTGTTGTGGAAAGATGATTGATCTCTCTGAATCCAAATTACAGATTTTGCTTCTTTTTATATGTGTGTTTTTAGGACCATCCGGATGCTTGGTCTTTGATTGGTAATCTTCATTTGGCAAAACAAGAATGGGGTCCAGGCCAGAAGAAATTCGAGAGGATATTAAAACAACCAGCTACTCAGAGTGACACTTATTCTATGCTGGCCCTTGGCAACGTCTGGCTCCAAACTTTGCATCAGCCCACCCGAGATAGAGAAAAGGTAATCTTTTTTCATCTCTTTAAAACAAAATTGATACTTATTTGATTATTGTTTGAATTTTTTTATAATGTTTGTATCTTTTTATAGGAAAAGCGTCATCAAGATCGTGCTCTGGCCATCTACAAACAAGTACTCAGAAATGATGCAAAGAATCTGTATGCTGCTAATGGCATAGGTAATTATACAGTTTGGATATCCATAATAATTTGTGAAATGAATGCTTTTGGAGGGATGTTTGTAGATCAGAATTTCTCTCTAGTTGTTTTTCTGGCTACAATTAGAAAATTCTAATTCTGTGAACCTTTTTATAACTTTAGGAGCTGTTTTGGCCCACAAAGGATATTTCCGTGAAGCTCGTGATGTATTTGCCCAAGTAAGAGAAGCAACGGCAGATATCAGTGATGTGTGGTTGAACCTAGCACACATCTACGTGGAACAAAAGCAATATATCAGTGCCGTTCAGATGGTAATGTCTTATTTTTCAAGATATTTTTATTTTGTGTTCATTGTTGAGCACTTGTTTCCTTAACCATTCTGGTCCTGCCTTGGAGCTGGGTGCTATCTCTTATGATACTGTGTCTATTCAGAGGCTTATAATTATATATGGTTAAGGCCAGTCTTTGGTGTCCAGACAGAGATGTGAGTCCTGGTTCCACCTTTAATTGCATGTCTTGGACAAAGGACATGTTCTCTGAGCCAGTTTTCATATCTATAAAACAGAAATAATTGTACCTTAATCTCATAGAATTTTTTGAGCATCCGGAATGAAAAATACTTGGCACCATACTTGGCACTAGTTTGCCTCGCATAGCAGTAAGTACCCAGAAGTTAGTGGGATTTAATATCCGTTTGCTTGTTTTACCCTCTTACTTCTCAGATGAGAGAACTGAGTTTCAGGAAGGTTAAATGACATTTAAAATGAAACTCCATGGGGATAAGTTTTCATGGTTATAGAATTATTTTTTTTAATTTATTTATTTTTGGCTGCATTGGGTCTTCGTTGCTGTGCGCAGGCTTTCTCTAGTTGCGGTGAGCGGGGGCTACTCTTCATTGCAGTGCACGGGCTTCTCGTTGCGGTGGCTTCTCTTGTTGCAGAACACGGACTCTAGGCGTGTGGGCTTCAGTAGCTGTGGCATGTGGGCTCAGTAGTTGTGGTGCACGGGCTCAGTTGCTCCACGGCATGTGGAATCTTCCCGGATCAGGGCTTGAACCCGTGTCCCCTGCATTGGCGGGTGGATTCTTAACCACTGCACCACCAGGAAAGCCCATGGCTATAGAATTTTATTATGCTTTTCATATTTGTTGATTACTTGAACTTGAAGTAAAAGAGTCATACTTAGCATCTTTTGCATAGTAAAAAGTAAAAATGCTCTTATGGGGGAATTATTATGGTCAGAAAAAACAGGTTTCTGACCAAAGTTAGAAGACAGGCTCTGGGCTTCCCTGGTGGCGCAGTGGTTAAGAATCTGCCTGCCAATGCAGGGGACACTGGTTCGAGCCCTGGTCTGAGAAGATCCCACACGCTGCGGAGCAACTAAGCCTGTGAGCCACAACTACTGAGCCTGCACCCTAGAGCCCGCGAGCCACAACTACTGAAGCCTGCACGCCTAGAGCCCACGCTCCGCAACAAGAGAAGCCACCACAATGAGAAGCCCACGCACCGCAACCAAGAGTAGCCCCCTCTTGCTACAACTAGAGAAAGCCCACGTGCAGCAAGGGAGACCCAACGCAGCCAAAAATAAATAAATAAATAAATTTATTTAAAAAAAAAAAAAAAAAGAAGAAGATAGGCTCTGGGAAGTGGTTAACCATTTTTCTAAAAAGGATGGGTATTATTATTGTATTCAGAACATTGGAAAGGTCCTGGTCACAGGGACTTGCAGAACCCAGATTGCATATGGTAGTCTCAGAGGTTGTGTTTTTGGAGGTGGGCCTTCTTGATCTGCAAATGAATTTCTAGGGATATTCAGGGAAAAACCATCTAACCATCTCTTCCACAAAAAAGAACTTAACCTATGACAAGATATGTTCCATGGTCAGAAAGTGATTTGTTCACAGCAACATTAATACCAGTATTGCTATATTGGTTTTACTAAGAAATTAACAGCAAGAACAGTGAGACTTACCATTCTCGTTGCCAGTAGGTTCCACCAGTCCTAAAGAAAGGTGGTAGAGCACCTTAGGAGCCAGGTGTGTGACTTCTAATAAGTTGTCAGTGAGCTTGTTCTAGATAGTATTGCTGAAGATACAAAAAAAGACCTTCCAATCTGCTTAACCTTTCAGTGTTGGTCGAAATTTCAAACGGAAGAACTATTTCTAGTATGTAATTTTTCTTGTCAGGTTTTTATGTTGTGAAAAATGTATGCTGGTGAGTGTAAAATATCGTTCTCAAATTAGTCTTTGAAATTAACCATTCAAAAGACAAAACACCTTTTCACATAGCTTTAAAATCGCTTGAAATTTTGTCACAAAATGACAATATCATTTAATCCTTGTTGTGTTTTAATTAACTTTTTCTTTTATTGTAGTATGAAAACTGCCTCAGAAAGTTCTATAAGCACCAGAACACTGAAGTTGTGCTCTATTTGGCCCGGGCCCTCTTCAAGTGTGGCAAGTTACAGGAATGCAAACAGACTCTGCTGAAGGTAAAAAAGAGAACTCAATTCTATGCTGCATTGTATTTTTTATCCTGTTTTACGCATGCTTACACACCTAACACTCTATTTGACTAAAGTCCTTTTCATGTCATTATACCATATGAAAGATTTGCTTTGTTTTTGTTTATAGGCTAGACACGTGGCACCCAGTGATACAGTTCTTATGTTTAATGTGGCCTTGGTCCTGCAAAGATTAGCTACCTCTGTCCTGAAAGATGAAAAGAGTAATCTGAAGGAAGTACTCAATGCTGTGAAAGAACTGGAGCTTGCACACAGGTAAGATTTTGTAGGAACAACCTTTGAAATGCTTTGTTTCTTTAAACCCACATGGCTCAAAAGAGAATCATTCTCTATTAGAATCATTCCAGCGATTTTTAAGCCAAAGCAGACAGCTTCCGCCAGGTGGCACCCAACCGTAACCAGGATCCTGCTAGAATTGGATCATGTAGTCCGACCCCTAGAACTGGCAGGCTGGCTTTGCAAGCTTGCCCTAGATTTTTCATTGACCTGTCAATAATATGACCCAGCATTTTACACATTAGAAATTTTTAGACTCCACTTACGCTGGTTTTACTTGTTAATACTAGTGTCTTTTTATGTGATATTAGTTTTACTTAAGCTGAGATTAAGACCTTTCCTCTTAAATATTGAATAAATTTATTCAGCTCAGCTCAAAATTTATGTAAGCTTACAGTACTTATTTGGTAATTCAGTGTATGGTAATATTAAAACCTGACATCTCTTCAGGTTTTGTCCAGCCTTATTTGAATTCTTGTTTAAGTATTCCTTGCCTTGCCTAGTAGATTGTAAGTGCTTTCATGGCTTAAGCCTCCTAACCTCCATGCTGACATATTTAGTAAATTTGGTGTTTAGTAAATATTCATTGCTGGAATTGATTTTTGGTTGTGAATTTACTGATACCGTTAACTGTAACTTTATCATCATGAACTTACTAATATTGAGTGGTATATTGATGAGAGTCCTTTTTTAAGTGAGTTCTATATATATTTTTCCTATTGAGATAACAGCCCTTCCTGAATACATTCATTTAAGTATTAAGTATTCATTAAGTTTCAGTCAGTATGTAAGCCTCCTCTCAGACTGTTTTTTTTAGAACAGATTAAAAATCTAAAGGGTCTGTTTCATTAATTTTTTTTTAAGTAAAGTATTTTATTTTCTCATTCTATTTAGATATTTCAGTTACTTGAGTAAAGTTGGGGATAAAATGAGATTTGATTTGGCCCTCGCTGCTACAGAAGCCAGGTAATGTACTATTTATGGAAGGTGACTCTGGGTGAGGCAGTGATAGCAGTGTGGACTGGGAGAGTGACACAGTAGTGAACGGGTTTCTGACCTTCCAGAGGTCAGTCTTTCACACTCCTCTCTGGGACACTCCAACCTGGACCAAGGCTTTTTCCTAAGGGTCCTTTCAGGGAATATGGCAAAGTTCAAGTACTTAAGTTGTATGGGAAAATACTTTTCTATTTCACTAATGTCAGCTATGTAGTCAGAATCAAGACACGATTCCTGAATCTGTCACATGTAAAGATAGTGTTGGGAATCTTTTTAGCTGTGCTTTGGGAGGACGGTTAATAATTTGCAAACTTAACATAGTTGACAGTATTGGCTTCTGAAAAACTAAGTTAATTTTCCTAATTAAGACTCCCTGGTGGTGCAGCAGTTAAGGATCTGCCTGCCAGTGCAGGGGACACAGGTTCGATCCCTGGTCTGGGAAGATCCCACATGCCGCGGAGCAACTAAGCCTATGTGCCACAACTACTGAGCCCGTGAGCCACAACTACTGAGCCCACGTGCCACAGCTACTGAAGCCCACGTGCCTAGAGCCCATGTTCCACAACAAGAGAAACCACTGCAATGAGAAACCCGCGCACTGCAACGAATAGTAGCCCCCGCTCGCCACAACTAGAGAAAGACTGCGCACAGCAACGAAGACCCAAAGCAGCCAAAAAAAATAAGATAAAATAAAAATTAAAAAAGAGAAAAGCGCTGAAGAATTAAAAAACAAAAAAAAAAGACTTCCCATAGGTATCACCTAATGATCCTGCTTCAAACTTTTAAATGTGTGTAAGGAATACAGATGCTCTATGAGTTTTTTAATAAAAAGTATACTAGCTACATACATATTTCTCTAAATTTGGAATGTTCTAGGCAATGCTCTGACTTACTGAGCCAGGCCCAGTACCACGTGGCCAGGGCACGCAAACAGGACGAAGAAGAAAGGGAATTGCGGGCCAAACAAGAACAAGAGAAAGAACTGTTAAGGCAGAAACTTCTCAAAGAACAGGTATGTATTGTGTTTGCAGTTATACTAGAATTAAAGGTGTACATACATACACTTTGTATGTTAAAAAAGAAGTTCTTCTGATGGTAGCCATGATTTTTTTTTGTCATAACATTTTGATGAGGTTTTTTCCTACTCTTTTTCCTCATAGGAAGAGAAACGTCTCAGAGAAAAAGAAGAGCAAAAGAAACTTTTGGAACAGCGGGCCCAATACGTAGAGAAGACCAAAAATATTCTTATGTTTACTGGAGAGACTGAAGGAACAAAAGAAAAGAAAAGAGGTGGCAGTGGTGGACGGGTAAGATATGACTCCAGTTAGAAACGAAGCTAATTGGTTAAATTCACTCAGTACTTAGTCCTGAGCTTTGGCTTCCTCCTTTGCTAAAAGTTAGTTTTCCAACAGAGACTGCTTTAAATGGTATCCAGTATTTAGAAATGCATTTCACTGTTAGCAGAGTACAGTTTACCTTGTAGCAACTTTGTAGTTGATGATTTTTGCTATTTGAGGCATTCATCCCAATTAGAAGTTTTTAAAGTATGGGCCTCACCATGCACTTCTTCCACGTGACTTAGAGTAGCAGTCCCCAACCTTTTTGGCACCAGGGACCAGTTTCATGGAAGACAATGTTTCCAAGGATGGTGGCAGTGGGGAGGGGTGGGTGGGGAGGTGTTGGTTCAGGCGGTAATGCGAGCAATAGGGAGCGATGGGGAGCGGCAGATGAAGCTTTGCTCACCCGCCCGCCACTCACCTCCTGCTCTGCGGCCCGGTTCCTAACAGGCCACGGACCAGTACCAGGCCATGGCCCGGGGGTCGGAGACCTCTGACTTAGAGGACTGATGGGAAGTGGCCTCTTTCATACCTTAGCATTCCACCCACATTCCACCCGCCAGGAAAGCAATGACTGTGGTCTTGTTTGGGTTTCAGCGGTCCAAGAAGGGAGGAGAGTTTGATGAGTTTGTCAACGATGACACCGATGATGACCTGCCTATATCCAAAAAGAAGAAGAGAAGGAAGGGCAGTGGTAGTGAGCAAGAAGGCGAGGAGGAGGAGGGTGGCGAGAGAAAGAAGAAGAAGAGGAGAAGGTAGTGTCATGGAATAACCTTTTAAATCACCTGGGTTTTAAACCACCTCATGAAAGTGGCAAAAGACCTTTCACCTTCTGAATCTTAGGTTTAGAATCTGTGAACACCTTTTTATCACTTGATCCCCCCAGACAGGGAAGCCTTTCGTTCCCCCACTTCCTACTTTAATCCTAAAATGGGCCCCACTACCAAATTCCCGGCGTGCTTGGAGTCCCCACACAAGTCCCCACACAAGGAAAGCTGTCCGCAGCTTTCCTTCTGAGAGCTCCGAGTCAGTCAATAATTGCCTTTCTTATGACTGAAAATTGCAATATTTATTGGAAAATCTATGCAGTTTAGGATGAGAAACGTTAGTGTGTCCACACTGACTGTCCATCTTTGAAATCTTAGAAAAGCCACTGAGCCTCAGTTTCCTCTCTGTAAAATAGCAGTGGCCCACCTCCTGGTTTTACAGGACGTATAAAATGTGAATTTATGTGAAAGAAGGGCCTTTAAATCCTCCTCGTGCCATCTGCTGTTAGGGTAAGTGGTGCCCTGCCCCCCTCTCACCTGGAAGTGCCCCTAAGCTGTCTGTTCCTCTCTTGGTGCTTCCATGTCCGGGAACCTCCAGTGTTAACTAGACCTGTTCTTTCCAACCCATGTCTGACTCTGCATGTGGAATTCATTCAGACCTGTGGAATTGAAGCTGTGGCTGGATATTAGCAGGCCTGGGATGAGTAGTTGGAAGGGAAGAAAGAGGAGGGGAAGGAGGTTGAGTTTGGAGCCTGGGTCTTTTCTCACATCTTCTATCACTCACCAAGGGCAAGATTCAAGCTCATCTTAGATTAATAAGAGGGCTTAAAAGTGACTCAGTTAGTCAGCAGACATGGCATAAATACAGTTTTTGCAGACTCCCGAGCCATGTGCAGCAAGAGTAAGTTGTAGTCTCTGCCCTTAAGGGGTGTACAGTCTGGTCGAGGCCAGCACCTGTAGAGAAGGGTGTTCAAAATGACTAATACTATTTGAATGGCACAGAAGTCTTGGGTTTTATAGGCATGAGTGAATCTTGACAAACTTTCTCTTGGTGTTCACTATTTTAGACCTCCGAAGGGAGATGAAGGATCTGATGATGATGAAACAGAAAATGGCCCCAAACCGAAAAAGCGCCGTCTACCAAAAGCAGAGAAGAAGAAGGCTGTAAGTGTCCGGCACTGTGGTTTTCATCCCCAGTAGGCATCGATGACTGCGGTACGGTAGAATACATTCTTCCCCTGCAGTGTCTTCAAGCACAGACACTTGTTTTTGAAGTTTGTTGGTTGCTGTTTGATTGTATCAGTATCACTGCAGTGCAAACCCAGTTTAACAAGACATCCTAACGTAAAGAGTCTTGACTAATCTATTATGTTTGATCTTCTTTCTTCAGCCCAAGCCAGAACGTCTGCCTCCTTCAATGAAGGGAAAAATAAAATCCAAAGCCATAATATCATCAAGTGACGATTCATCTGATGAAGATAAACTGAAAATTGCTGATGAAGGGTAGGAATTTTTCACTTCTGTTCTCCTAGTGAAGGATAACCAAGAGTGGTCACTGTGCCAAAGCATCATTTCTGCAGCTTCTTAGAATCTTAGAGCAGGAAGAAGCCTGAGCACACATCTCATTCCAGTCTTGTCATTTTGTCCTACTAAATGTTTGTCCCTTAAAGAAGGAAACCTATTTTGAAATCTCATTCATTCGTGGATATTAGCTGAAATTTTCTATCATTTTGCTACACTGCCATTGACTGGCTTAAAGTATTAAGAGTAGTAGCCTGATCTTGGTCACAGGGAGAAAGGGACTTTCTTGACCATTTCCTCCCTTGTCAGGCAGGGATGACTCAGCACTGCCTGCTCTATGGAGGGCTTATCATAGACTTCTCTAGCTCACAGCCTACTTGGTGAAACAATATTCTGTTTTACTTGTGCTGAACTTGCCCCTCAAGCTCTGCATTTGGATTCCTAGACTAAGACTCTTAATACTATATATACTATGCTGGGTTCTTCTGATGGCCATCATTTCATTCATTCATTCAACAGACATTTGAACATCCATGCTATGAGATAGCAGGCTGAGTGCTGGGGATGCAGAGGATAAAGACATCGACCCTGCCCCCAGGGAATTTGTACTTTAGAGACAGTGGAGAATGACAAATAAACCAAAGCTACATTATAGTGGGAAAAGGGTTATCACTTATATTTTGCATTTATTGCTCTTCAGTGACCACATGTTATCTGGAGTTGAGGTAGTGGGGGGAATTATTGAGGTGTTTTTTTGTGGAAGAAAGGCTGTTTAAGTCTTAGAAGAAGAATAGAGAGTCCTAATCAACTGAACTTCAATAAAAAATAAAAATAATAAGAATTTTTAAAAAAATAAAAGGAAGAGAGAGTCCTGGTTGGTTAGAGGTGAGGCAGGGGTGAGAGGTTAGCATGTCGAAGGAGCTAAGGGTCCTGGTGCAGGGCTGGTCTGGTAGGGTAAAGCATCTGTAAAGATCTGCAGTTCCCTTTTTCTCTGAAGATGCTGGTTGACACAGATTTGGATTGCTTTTCCCTAAAACACTGTTTCACCCTTGCCCACAGTGTTACCCTGGTCCACTGATTACAGACATGATGGTTAGACCTTCATGAAGTGTTTGCTTATTTGGCCAGATGGAATGGAGTGAATTAGATCCTGGGGCCCACTGGCCCTTAGTGTGTATACAGAATGAGTTATGTGATGTGTGTCTAGGTTTCTTCTTTCAGATGTAAGCACAAAGGGCCTTTCTTCGGTCTGCAGGGATGTTTTCATTTCTAGGGAGAGTAGTATGTTTCACCTCCCTCACCCTTCTTAGACTGACCCTGTAGGATTTAATATTCCTTTCTTGGAATATCTGTCATGGAAACCAAAACCAAGGAATATGCGCGAGGAGAAGCATGTCCTCCTCTCCACAGCTCTGGTGGGGGAGCAGCTGTGACAGTGGGGAAGGGAATGTTCTTTCCTCCAAGAAGCCAAGATTCCCTGGGTGCCACTGCACCCCCAAGCATTAGCACAGGTCCCCTGCCCTTAACATCTGATAATAGAGGGGGACCTCTGGCAAAAGTACACAAACAAGCTGCAGAACCCTTTTATTTAGCCCCAGCTTCCTATGTTGAGCAGGTCTAGTCGTGGCGGAGGGCACCGGAGCAGACGCAGATCCTGGGACAGAAAGGGCGACTTCGCTCCTCAGCGATCTTCTAGCACAGATGGCAGTGGCACAGGGAAGCTTCCCTCCCAGCCAGCCTCGGGGCAGAGTGCATCCCCCAGAGTCTCTGCAGCCTAGTGAGGTCCCGGGTTGCACCTCTGCCGCTGTGTATTGGTTTATAAAGATAAATAAAT
Organism: Mesoplodon mirus; assembly: GCF_964341445.2. Classification (NCBI taxonomy): domain Eukaryota; kingdom Metazoa; phylum Chordata; class Mammalia; order Artiodactyla; family Ziphiidae; genus Mesoplodon; species Mesoplodon mirus. The sequence continues at coordinate 63,658,257 of NC_138983.1, forward strand.
GTATCCCTTCCTTTTCATAATTTTGCGTATGAAATTGAGAAATGCTTCATTCTTTTTTTTTTTTTGCGGTACGCGGGCCTCTCACTGTTGTGGCCTCTCCCGTCGCGGAGCACAGGCTCCGGACGCGCAGGCTCAGCGGCCATGGCTCACGGGCCCAGCCGCTCCGCGGTATGTGGGATCCTCCCGGACCCAGGCACAAACCCGTGTCCCCTGCATCGGCAGGCGGACTCTCAACCACTGCGCCACCAGGGAAGCCCGAGAAATGCTTCATTCTGATGAAGGGTGCCTGGGATGACCAGTGCGGTCACCCTACACCGTCTATGTTCTGTCTCAGAGCTAAAGTGCCTTATTCTTTTAAACTTTTTAATCCTCTCTTTCTTAATAACCCTTTCACATTTACAAAAAAGCACACCAAAGGAATATCACAAAACGAGCACCTGTGTCAACAGCGATCTGGTCAAGACATTAAATGCCCTTCTTTTTTCAAGCGCATCCCCGGTTTGTCAAGGCTCCCTTGGCCAGAACCCTGGTCTAACGAGCGTTTGTCTTTGCCAGACATCCCCGCAACAGCGACAGCGACTCCGACGAGGGCCAGCGGCGGAAGATGGGCTCCTCCTCGGAGGAGAGCGACTCCGACGAGAACCAGAACGAGGCCGGCAGCGAGGCCGGCAGCCCCCGGCGGCCCCGGAGGCAGCACTCGGATGAGGACTCAGACAGCGACCAGCCGGCCAGAAAGCGCAGGCCCTCGGGCTCCGAACAGTCTGACAACGAATCCCTGCAGTCCGGGCGGAGCCGCTCGGGGGGCTCTGAGATGGACTCTCGGCCCGTGTCCCCCAGCGCCGAGTCGGACCGCTACTCTGAGAGAGCATCTGACAACGAGGGGTCCGGCCAAGGCTCCGGCAGAGGCTCCGGCAATGAATCCGAACCCGAGGGATCCAACAACGAGGCCTCGGATCAGGGCTCAGAACGCGGTTCAGATGATAGCGACTAGGTTTTATTTCATGAATAAACTTCATCTCCGCAGGAAACTTTTTTAATATATGAAAGCTGTGATAAAAACATTTCAGGTGTTTGGTCAAACAGTGGTGGATTTTTCCTAAGGCAATTTTTTTCTCCTATCCATTTGTACATTACTATGTCCCAAAAGACGTTTCCCTTGCGAGAGTCCAATATTTGAGTCTCTTGAGCAAAAGGTGACTATTCTTTATTATGGTACAGTTCCACCTATCATATGTGAAAACCCCAGGAAGATAAACCTACATGCTGAACCATTCCTCCCGAGGTTTGACTGAAACTGTGGCAGATGTTTCATCTTCTTTGTATGTTAAGCAGCATATTATTAGGACTTCTATTGCAATCTTTTACCAAGTGGTGTGAGGAACTCGGTATTAATGTCTTTGTTCCATTTCAAGTTTAGATGAAGAATATTTTTATTTTCTGGAGGAAGAGGTATCTACTGTATAATTGCACCAAAGTACAAATGAAAGGAAGGTTTTCTTCAATAGTGTAATACTGCAGCCATGTAGATAAAACGACAAATATATCATTTGTTAGGTTGAATAAGATGTGGGAAAATGCTTTTCTGTTAGTAGTATGCAAAGACCTACCTAAGCCACATAATAAAATTCTTTTACCAACTTTTATGTGTAACTTTGTGTCATTTTTTTTTTGCTCAGTACATTGGTATATGAAAATTTAGCATCTATAAAAATATGCAAATATTTGGAAGAACCTGAGCTAAGCTGGAGGTTGTGTACTCAAAAGTTTTGTAATTTTTTAAACATCTTTATTGGATTATAATTACTTTACAATGTTGTGTTAGTTTCTGCTTTATAACAAAGTGAATCAGTTATATGTATATGTATATCCCCATATCCCCTCCCTCTTACGTCTCCCTCCCACCCTCCCTATCCCACCCCTCTAGGTGGTCACAAAGCACCAAGCTGATCTCCCTGTGCTATGCAGCTGCTTCCCACTAGCTATCTATTTTACATTTGGTAGTGTATATATGTCCACGCTACTCTCTCACTTCGTCCCAGTTTACCCATCCCCCTCCCCGTGTCCTCAAGTCCATTCTCTACGTTTGCATCTTTATTCCTGTTTCCTGTCCTGCCCCTAGGTTCTTCAGAACCTTTTTTTTTTTAGATTCCATATACATGTGTTAGCATACGGTATTTGCTTTTCTCTTTCCGACTTACTTCACTCTGTATGACAGACTCTAGGTCCATCCACCTCACTACAAATAACTCAATTTCGTTTCTTTCTATGGCTGAGTAATATGCCATTGTATATATGTGCCACATCTTCTTTATCCATTCTTCTGTTGATTGACACTTAGGTGGCTTCCATGTCCTGGCTATTGTAAATAGAGCTGCAATGAACCTTGTGATACATGACTGTTTGAATTATAGTTTTCTCAGGATATATGCCAGGTAGTGGGGTAGCTGGGTCATATGGTAGTTCTATTTTTAGTTTTTTAAGGAACCTCCATACTCTTCTCCATAGTGACTGTATCAGTTTACATTCCTACCAACAGTACAAGAGGGTTCAACCCCTTTTCTCCACACCCTCTCCAGCATTCGTTGTTTGTGTATTTTTTGATGATGGCCATTCTGACGGGTGTGACGTGATGCCTTATTGTAGTTTTGATTTGCATTTCTCTAATGATTTGTGATGTTGAGCATCCTTTCATGTGTTTGTTGGCAATCTGTATATCTTCTTTGAAGAAATGTCTATTTAGGTCTACTGCACATTTTTGGATTGGGTTTTTCTTTTTTTGATATTGAGCTGCATGAGCTGCTTGTAAATTTTGGAGATTAATCCTTTGTCAGTTGTTTCATTTGCAAATATTTTCTCCCATTCTGAGGATTGTCTTTTCATCTTGTTTATGTTTTCCTTTGCTGTGCAAAAGCTTTTAAGTTTCATTAGGTCCCATTTGTTTATTTTTGTTTCCATTTCTCTAGGAGGTGGGTCAAAAGAGATCTTGCTGTGATTTATGTCAAAGAGTGTTCTGCCTATGTTTTCCTCTAAGAGTTTGATAGTGTCCAGCCTTACATTTAGGTCTTTAATCCATTTTGAGTTTATCTTTGTGTATGGTGTTACGGAGTGTTCTAATTTCATTCTTTAACGTGTAGCTTGTCCAGTTTTCCCAGCACCACTTATTGAAGAGGCTATCTTTTCTCCACTGTATGTTCTTGCCTCCTTTATCCAAGATAAGGTGACCATATGTGCATGGGTTTATCTCTGGACTTTCTCTCCTGTTCCATTGATCTATATTTCTGTTTTTGTGCCAATACCATACTGTCTTGATTAGTGTACCTTTGTAGTATAGTCTGAAGTCAGGGAGCCTGATTCCTCCAGCTCCATTTTTCTTTCTCAGTATTGCTTTGGCTACTCAGGGTCTTTTGTGTTTCCATACAATTTGTGAAATTTTTTGTTCTAGTTCTGTGAAAAATGCCATTGGTAGTTTGATAGGGATTGCATTGAATCTGTAGATTGCTTTGGGTAGTAGAGTCATTTTCACAATGTTGATTCTTTTGATCCAAAAACATGTTATTTTTCTCCATCTGTTGGTATCATCTTTCATTTCTTTCATCAGTGTCTTATAGTTTTCTGCATACAGGTCTTTTCTCTCCTTTGGTAGGTTTATTCCTAGGTATTTTATTCTTTTTGTTGCAATGGTAAATGAGAGTGTTTCCTTAATTTCTCTTTCAGATTTTTCACCATTAGTGTATAGGAATGCAAGAGATTTCTGTGCATTAATTTTGTATCATGCTACTCTACCAAATTCAATGATTAGCTCCAGTAGTTTTCTGGTAGCATCTTTAGGATTCTCTCTGTATAGTATCATGTCACCTGCAAATAGTGGCAGCTTTACTTCTTCTTTTCCGATTTGGATTCCTTTTACTTCCTTTTCTTCTCTGATTGCTGTGGCTAAAACTTCCAAAACTATGTTGAGTAATAATGGTGAGAGTGAGCAGCCTTGTGTTGTTCCTGATCTTAGAGGAAATGGTTTCAGTTTTCCACCATTGAGAACATTGTTGGCTGTGGGTTTGTCATATATGGCCTTTATTATGCTGAGGTAAGTTCCCTTTATGCCTACTTTCTGAAGGGTTTTTATCATAAATGGTGTTGAATTTTGTCGAAAGCTTTCTCTGCATCTATTGAGATGATCATATGGTTTTTCTCCTTCAGTTTGTTAATATGGAGTATCACATTCATTGACGTGTGTATATTGAAGAATCCTTGCATTCTTGGGATAAACCCCACTTGATCATAGTGTATCATCCTTTTAATGCGCTGCTGGATTCTGTTTGCTAGTATTTTGTTGAGGAGTTTTGCATCTATGTTCATCAGTGATATTGGTCTGTAATTTTCTTTTTTTGTGACATCTTTGTCTGGCTTTGGTATCAGGGTGATGGTGGCCTCGTAGAATGAGTTTGGGAGTGTTCCTCCCTCTGCTATATTTTGGAAGAGTTTAAGAAAGATAGGTGTTAGCTCTTCTCTAAATGTTTGATGGAATTCGCCTGTGAAGCCATCTGGTCCTGGGCTTTTGTTTGTTGGAAGATTTTTAATCACAGTTTCAATTTCAGTGCTTGTGATTGGTCTGTTCATATTTTCTATTGCTTCCTGGTTCAGTCTCAGAACGTTGTGCATTTCTAAGAATTTGTCCATTTCTTCCAGGTTGTCCATTTTATTGGCAGGGAGTTGCTTGTAGTAATCTCTCATGATCCTTTGTATTTCTGTAATGTTGGTTGTTACTTCTCCTTTTTCATTTCTAATTCTATTGATTTGAGTCTTCTCCCTTTTTTTCTTGATGAGTCTGGCTAATGGTTTATCAATTTTGTTTATCTTCTCAAAGAACCAGCTTTTATTTTTATTGATCTTTGCTATCATTTCCTTCATTTCTTTTTCATTTATTTCTGATATGATCTTTATGATTTCTCTCCTTCTGCTAACTTTGGGGTTTTTTTGTTCTTCTTTCTCTAATTGCTTTAGGTGTAAGGTTAGGTTGTTTATTTCAGATGTTTCTTGTTTCTTCAGGTAGGATTGTATTGCTATAAACTTTCCTCTTAGAACTGCTTTTGCTGCATCCCATAGGTTTTGGATCATCCTGTTTTCGTTGTCATTTGTGTCTAGGTATTTTTTTGATTTCCTCTTTGATTTCTTCAGTGATCTCTTATTTAGTATTGTATTGTTTAGCCTCCTTGTGTTTGTAAGATTTTTTTCCTGTAATTGATGTCTAGTCTCATAGCATTGTGGTTGGAAAAGATACTTGATATGATTTCAATTTTCTTAAATTTACCAAGGCTTGCTTGATTTGTGACCCAAGATATGATCTATCCTGGAGAATGTTCCATGAGCACTTGAGAAGAAAGTGTATTCTGTTGTTTTTGGATGGAATGTCCTATAAATATCAATTACATCCATCTTGTTTAATGTATCATTTAAAGCTTGTGTTTCCTTATTTATTTTCATTTTGGATGATGTGTCCATTGGTGAAAGTGGGGTGTTAAAGTCCCCTACTATGAATGTGTTACTGTCGATTTCCCCTTTTATGGCTGTTAGTATTTGCCTTATGTATTGAGGTGCACCTATGTTGGGTGCATAAATATTTATAATTGTTATATCTTCTTCCTGGATTGATCCTTTGATCATTATGTAGTGTCTTTCTTTGTCTCTTCTAGTAGTCTTTATTTTAAAGTCTATTTTGTCTGATATGAGAATTGCTACTCCAGCTTTCTTTTGATTTCCATTTGCATGGAATATCTTTTTCCATCCCCTCACTTTCAGTCTGTATGTGTCCCTAGATCTGAAGTAGGTCTCTTGTAGACAGCACATATACAGGTCTTGATTTTGTATCCATTCAGCCAGTCTATGTCTTTTGGTTGGAGCATTTAATCCATTTACATTCAAGATAGTTATCGATATATATGTTCCTATTACCATTTTCTTAATTGTTTTGGGTTTGTTATGTAGGTCTTTTCCTTCTCTTGTGTTTCCTGCCTAGAGAAATTCCTTTAGCATTTGTTATAGAGCTGGTTTGGTGGTGCTGAATTCTCTTAGATTTTGCTTGTCTGTAAAGGTTTTAATTTCTCTGTCAAATCTGAATGAGATCCTTGCTGGGTAGAGTAACCTTGGTTGTAGGTTTTTCCCTTTCATCACTTTAAATATGTCCCGCCACACCCTTCTGGCTTGCAGAGTTTCTGCTGAAAGATCAGCTGTTAACCTTATGGGGATTCCCTTATGTGTTATTTGTTGTTTTTCCCTTGCTGCTTTTAATATTTGTTCTTTGTATTTAATTTTTGATAGTTTGATTAATATGCATCTTGACATGTTTCTCCTTGGGTTTATCCTGTATGGGACTCTCTGTGCTTCCTGGACTTGATTGACTATTTCCTTCCCCATATTAAGGAAGTTTTCAACTATAATCTCTTCAAATATTTTCTCAGTCCTTTTCTTTTTCTCTTCTTCTTCTGGGACCCCTATAATTCAAATGTTGGTGCATTTATTGTTGTCCCAGAGGTCTCGGAGACTGTCCTCAATTCTTTTCATTCTTTATTCTGCTCTGCAGTAGTTATTTCCACTATTTTATCTTCCAGGTCACGTATCCATTCTTCTGCCTCAGTTATTCTGCTACTGATTCCTTCTAGAGAATTTTTAATTTCATTATTATGTTGTTCATCATTGTTTGTTTGCTCTTTAGCTCTTCTAGTTCCTTGTTAAATGTTTCTTGTATTTTCTCCCTTCTATCTCCAAGACTTTAGATCATCTTTACTATCATTACTCTGAATTCTTTTTTAGGTAGACTGCCTATTTCCTCTTCATTTGTTTGGTCTGGTCGGTTTTTTTTATCTTGCTCCTTCATCTGCCCTGTGTTTCTGTCTTCTCATTTTGCTTAACTTACTGCAGTTGGGGGTCTCCTTTTTACAGGCTGCAGGTTCATAGTTCCCATTGTTTTTGGTATCTGCCCCCAGTGGCTAAGGTTGGTTCAGTGGGTTGTGTAGGCTTCCTGTTGGAGGGGACTGGTGCCTGTGTTCTGGTGGATGAGGTTGGATCTTGTCTTTCTGGTGGGCAGGACCATGTCCGGTGGTGTGTTTTGGGGTGTCTGTGACCTTATTATGATTTTAGGCAGCCTCTGCTGATGGGTGGGGCTGTGTTTCTGTCTTGCTAGTTGTTTGGCATATGTTGTCCAGCACTGTAGCTTGCTGGTCATTGAGTGGAGTTGGGTCTTAGTGTTGAGATGGAGATCTCTGGGAGAGCTTTCACCGTTTGATATTACGTGGAGCTGGGAGGTCTCTGGTGGACCAGTGTCTTGAACTCGGCTCTCCCACCTCAGAGGCACAGGCCTGACACCCAGCCGGAGCACCAAGACCCTGTTAGCCACACAGCTCAGAAGAAAAGGGAGAAGAAAAGAAAAAGTGAGAGAGAGAGAGGGAGGGAGGCAGGGAGGAAGAAAAAATATAATAAAGTTATTAAAATAAAAAAATTTTTAATTATTAAAAATTAAAAATGGAGAAGAGAAAGAAAGAAGAGAACAACCAAACCAAAAATCAAATCCACCAATGATAACAAGTGCTAAAAACTATACAAAAAAAAAAAAAAAGACAGAACCCTAGGACAAATGGTAAAAGCAAATTCATACAGACAAAATCACACAAAGAAGCAAACACATACACACTCACAAAAAGAGAAAAAGGAAATATATATATATATATATATATATATATATATATATATAGAAAGGAAGAGAGCAACCAAATCAATAAACAAATCTATCAATGATAATAAACTCTAAATACTAAACTAAGATAAACATAAAACCAGAAACAAATTAGATGCAGAATGCAAACCCCAAGTCTACAGTTGCTCCCAAAGTCCACCTCGTCAATTTGGGATGATTTGTTTTCTGTTCAGGTATTCCACAGATGCAGGGTACATCACGTTGATTGTGGAGATTTAATCCGCTGCTCCTGAGGCTGCTGGGAGAAATTTCCCTTTATCTTCTTTGTTCGCACAGCTCCCGGGATTCAGCTTTGGATTTGGCCCTGCCTCCGCGTGTAGGTCGCTGGAGGGCGTCTGTTCTTCGCTCAGAGAGGACGCGGTTAAAGGAGAAGCTGATTCGGGGGCTCTGGCTCACTCAGGCCAGGAGGAGGGAGGGGTACGGAGGCGGGGCGAGCCTGTGGCGACAGAGGCTGGCATGACGTTGCACCAGCCTGAGGCGCGCTGTGTGTTCTCCCGGGTAAGTTGTCCCTGGACCACGGGACCCTGGCAGTGGCGGGCTGCACAGGCTCCCTGGAGGGGAGGTGTGGAGAGTGACCTGTGCTCGCACACAGGCTTCTTGGTGGCGGCAGCAGCAGCCCCAGCGTCCCACACTCGTCTCTGGGGTCCGCGCTGTTAGCCGCGGCTCGAGCCCGTCTCTGGAGCTCCTTTAAGCGGCGCTCTGAATCCTCTCTCCTCGTGCACCCCGAAACAATGGTCTCTTGCCTCTTAGGCAGGTCCAGACCTTTTCCCAGACTCCCTCCCGGCTAGCTGTGGCACACTAACCCCCTTCAGGCCGTGTTCACGATGCCAACCCCAGTCTTCTCCCTGGGATGTGACCTCCGAAGGCCGAGCCTCAGCTCCTAGCCACGCCCACCCCGGCGGGTGAGCAGACAAGCCTCTCGGGCTGGTGAGTGCTGGTCGGCATTGATCCTCTGTGCGGGAATCTCTCCGCTTTGCCCTCCACACCCCTGCTGCTGCGCTCTCCTCCGTGGCTCTGAAGCTTCCCCTCTGCCACCCGCGTCTCCGCCAGTGAAGGCCCTTCCTAGTGTGTGGAAAATTTTTCTCCTTCACAGCTCCCTCCCAGAGGTGCAGGTCCCGTCCCTATTCTTTTGTCTCTGTTTTTTCTTTTTTCTTTGCCCTACACAGGTATGTGGGGAGTTTCTTGCCTTTTGGGAGGTCTGAGGTCTTCTGCCAGCGTTCAGTAGGTGTTCTGTAGGAGTTGTTCCACGTGTAGATGTGTTTCTGATGTATCTGTGGGGAGGAAGGTGATCTCCACATCTTACTCCTCCACCATCTTGAAGTCCCCTCTCAAGTTTTGTAATTCTTTGTAGTTTTGTGGAGTGTTTTTAAGGATGCAAGAAACTATTTACAATAGCCAAGACATGGAAGCAACCTGAGTATCCATAAACAGATGAATGGATAAAGAAGATGTGGTATGTATATTCCACGGAATACTAGTCAGCCATAAAAAAGAATGAAATATTGCCATTTGCAGCAACGTTGATAGACCTAGAGGTTATCATACTAAGTGAAGTAAGTCAGACAGAGAAAGACAAATATCATATGATACCACTTATGTGTGGAATCTAGAAAATAATACAAATGAATTTATTTACAAAACAGAAACAGACTCACAGACATAGAAAACAAACTTATGGTTACCAAAGGGGAAAGACAGGGAGGGATAAATTAATAAGAGTATGGGATTAACAGATACACACTACTATGTATAAAATAAACAACCAGGATTTACTGTATAGCATGGAGAACAATATTCAATATCTTGTAATAACCTATAGTGGAAAAGAATACATATATATATATATATATATATATATATATATATATATACACACATATATACATAACTGAATCACTTTGCTGTATACCTGAAACTAACACAGTATTGTAAATCAACTATACTTCAATTTAAAAGAAAAAAATGTTTAAAAATGCAAGAAATCTAAGGCACTACTATCTATTTTTATTTCTAATAACTGTGATTAACAGCTTAACAGTAATTATTTTATGTAGCACTGTACTGTTTGTAAAAGAACTGCAATTAGTTTAGTCAACAAGTATGAAATGCATTATATTAGATGTTGAGAACACAGTGGTGAAATGTCTTTCCTGTCCTCAAATGGAGTGATGTTTGCACAGGTTGTGGGGGCAAAGGGAGAACAAAGTCAAGGCAAGGTTTCCTGAAGGATGGGAGACTTGAGGTGACTCAAAGGACCCACCAAGTGCAAAGTTAAAGGAGGGTGTTCTCGGAGGGGAGAGCTGTATGTGCAGCTCCAGGAACTAGAATAACTAAGGAAGGCAGGGCAGATATCCCCTCGGGAAAGGTGAAGAGCGTGAGATTCAGAATCTAGTAAGGGTGAGGTTCAAACTAGAATCCAGGTCTTTTGTCTCCTCTCTCCCTACTTTTTCCAATATGTCACATGTAACTTGGGGTGACTTAGTTAATCCCCAAATGACAAATCCAACCACATTAGTAATCATTTCCCAAATGATGACTCACTTCAAGCAATAACTAAACCCAAGTCCTTTGGTAGAAGGTCCCTTGGAGAGCTATTTATGGAGGGATTTAACCTAATGAGGACAGTGATTTCTCTAATGTTTCACTGCCTGCTTCAGGTTTTGCTATACTGGTGCTTTTGAGTACACATCCTCATTTGCACTTTTGAATCATTTCCATCTTAATATGGATATTTCTCCCAGGCGAGCCCTCAGATCAGCAGAACAGGAATATTCTCTGCCAGCCGCTTTGCTGATGTCAGAAGCCACAGTGCAATTTCTTCAGGTGCAGCTCCTTCTGGCCACATTTTGGAGCCTGGATATGACAGAAAGGACCGAGGAGCAGGGAATGCCTCTGAGGATGGGAAAGGCCCTTCTGACAAAGGACACTTGACTGACCTGTTGCCTTTGCTGTGCTGATGCTGTCCTCGGGGACTCAGAGCATTTCCATTACCTGGAGACTGTGTGTCAGAATCGGCCTTCCTTTTTTTGTTGTTGATTTTTTGGAGGTGTAATTGATATATAACATGATACTAGTTTCAGGTGTACAGCACAATGATTTGAAATTTGTATATATTGCAAAATGATCGCCACGTTAATCTAATTAACGTCTGTCATCTTATTTACAAAAATGGAAACAGTATGGACGTTCCTCAAATAATTAAAAATAGAACTTCCGTGTGATCCAAGAATTCCACTTCTGGGTATTTATCAGAAGAAAATGAAAACACTAATTCAGAAAGATATATGTCCCCACCTACGTTGTATATTGTAAATATGCAGCATTATTTACAATAACCAAAATATGAAAACAACCTAAGTGTTCATCAATAGGTGAATGGATAAAGAAGATGTGATTACACACACACACACACACACTGGAATACTACTCAGCCATAAAAAAGAAGAAAATCTTGCTGTTTGCAATGACTTGGATGGACCTTGACGGCATTATGCTAAGTGAAATAAGTCAGAGAAAAATACCATATGATCATTTATACGTAGAATCTAAAAAACAAAACCAAACAAACCTAAGCTCATAGACACAGAGAACAGATTGGTGGTTGTCAGAGGCAGGGGGTGGTGGATTGTGGGTGAAAGGGTAAAGGGGGTCAAAAGGTACAAACTTGCAGTTATAAAATAAATAAGACATGGGATGTAATGTACAGCATGGTGACTATAGTTAATACTGTAATGCATATTTGAAAGCTGCTGAAAGAGGAGATCTTAAAAGTTCTCATCACAAGAAAAAAAACTTTTTTGTAACGATGTATGGTGACAGACAAACTTTATTGCTTAACCCTGCCCTAGCTCTTGGTTGTCTCTCAAACCTTTGTGCTTGTCCAAGCAGCCTATTTTATTTTTAATAGCTCCTAGTAGCTGAGGGTGTGCTGACACCTGTCAGTGTCCCAGAGGAGAGGATTTCAATCAACACCTAGATTAAGGCTGATTGGAAACCAGACTCTCAGGCAGCAGCAATGATGATACACTAATAGGCCTCTTTCACAAAAAGGCTGAATTCCTGGGTCTGTTGGCCGTGAGGGTGGGAGGTATTTCAGATTCAGGGAAGCTGGGCCAAGGCAGAGGGAGAACACAAAGATGGCATCCACCGGCCTCTGTTCCCTGAGCCGGTCCTTGGAGTGTGCCTGCCCCTCAGACCACAGCTGCTGGACAAGCAAATAGGCCTCTTTCAACAGAAAGACAGGGTAAGTTTCAATCTGCTGTCTGTGCTGCCTGGGGGTGGATGTCTGCCAACAACTGTTTCTCTGATTGTTACAATTCCGTGGGCCCAGGGAACTCAAGGGCCCCCAGCCTCCAGAGCCAGGCAATGGAGGGGCGTCCCCTGGGCTACAGCTTTAAAAACTGGGTCACCAGATGTAAAACCCGGGGCACCGGGTGAGTGTAGCAGCTCCCCTCCAGGAGATCCCAGCTCTGGAAGGCAGCAGGGGAGGAAAGATGGCGCCCAGCTGGAGCCAGGTCGGGGGGAGGTGCAAGGATGGTGCCCACTGAAAAAATTTTTTTGATTTTTTTAAAGATAAAGGAGATTAAAAAAGAAGAAGAAAAAGAAAAAGATAGTGCCTGCTGGCTTTAGCAAGGCAGAAGGAGCACAGAAGGAAACCACAGGCCTCCGTCCGGGCCAGCAGGCCAGGGCCTCTCAGTCCAATGCTTTAAAATTAGCAGATGAGGGCTTCCCTGGTGGCGCAGTGGTTGGGAGTCCGCCTGCCGATGCAGGGGACACGGGTTCGTGCCCCGGTCCGGGAAGATCCCACATGCTGCGGAGCGGCTGGGCCCGTGAGCCATGGTCGCTGAGCTGAGCCTGCGCGTCCGGAGCCTGTGCTCCGCAATGGGAGAGGCCACAACAGTGAGAGGCCCGCGTACCACAAAAAAAAAAAATAGCAGATGAACCTCTTTCACCTCAAGGCTGGGCACTTTGCAAAGGCTGCCCTGCCCTGGGTCCTGGGTGCGTGAGTCCGTGTGAGCTCTTCTGGAGACGTTTCTCGGTTTGCCAGGGCCCCACGGGTCTTTGGAGCGTGAGCCGGTGGTTTTCAAAACTAGATGTTTCAGGGGCTCGTCTCAGGAGCAGGTCTTGAAAGGTGGAGTGCACAACGTGGGATTCAAGCCGTTTGCTCCTCAGGGAGAAGCTCTGGCTTTGGGGTCCGTTCCCATTGTGCCCATTGAGGGTTAGGGGCTTCATAACAAAATGGTGTTTCAGCCTTTCCTACCCACTTTAATGTGGTTTTTTTCTCATGTGCCCAGTAGGAAGGAGTTGTTCTGCTAGTTTTTAGGGGTTTTTTTTCAGAGAAAATTGTTCCCTATATAGCTGTAGATTCAGCATGTTCGTGGGAGGAGGTGAATTCAGGATCCTTCTGTGTCCCCTCCTTGAACTGGAACATTCGCCTTCCATTTCTTAGTGGACTTGGTGTTAGCAGAAGGCAGCAGGGAATAGCTGGTGAAGAGCAGAGATACTGGAGTCCAGGAGTCCTGGAATCTCGCCTTTTGCCACTAACAAGCCGTGGGACCTGAGGCAAGCTACTTACCTAGTTAGGCCACTTTCTAACACGAACCATTTCTCCTACCCTGTATGTTTTGAAAGCCTCAGTTGGATCTGTCACAATTAGAGAATGCTATTTGCTCTGGCTTTGATGTTAATTCAGAACCAGACCAAGTTCCACAACCATAATTCTAGCTATTAAGCTTTAAAATAAATTTTGCTTAAATTGTGGCAAGAAAAACCATTTTGCTATTCTGACTTGAAACTCACTTCCTCCACTGGAGTTACTATGTTTATAACATGAAGTTTCCTAATTGGACAACTATTCTAATATAGCAGGAGACTATACCTAACTCGTAGGATTGTTGGGAGGATTATGAAGGCAGATTCAGTGATGAGCCTGTGATCAATTCCCAGTGATGTCCTCCCTATGATCAAATTAGTTCCGAATGTCTGACAATATTCGTCAAACTTACGGATCCTTGTTCAGACCAAGGGGGGCTGGGTCAGTTACCCTTTCCTAGGTCATCCTTTCAAAAATGCTTGCTTCTTCCTAGTTCCTGTTGAGAAAAATATTTTAAAGTATCCTTTATTTTGATTCCACTAATGAATAATTTCTTCCCTGGGAGAGTAAGTAGCCAATAGAGGCAAGAAAGACCATTTAAAAGAGACAAGAATCAACTCCTAAAACTAGAATTTGGAGCGTAGGGCAGCACAACCTTTTCCTAAAGGTAGTTTTGATGCTCTGGTCATTTGGGTAAGTTAGAGCAGTGCAGGTCAGTTGTGATGTTCGCTGTATAACATCAGGAGCACAGGAAAGGGTTTATGTTACAGGCTAATCCAGTTCATCTAGATCTCAGTGCACACACTGATTTGGGTGGAGTAGGTCAACAGATTGCAGCCTGTCCTCAGAGTCTTACTTTGCACCAAGCGCAGGCAATAGGAAGGCTGCCCTGGCCTCTAGCCTGACTGTCACCCCCACTGGTGTGACAAAATCCTTCACTTTTCAGCCTCCGTATCCCTACCTATAAAATAAGATTGAGATCCTTCTAAGTTATATGTTTCAGGGTCATTGCAGAGAATTTTAAACAGACTGTCTAGTCTATGTGTCAACTGCATTAGTAATTTGAGGTCTTTCTGTGTCAAGTGACTGGAAACTTATTTTTTCATCAATACAGATTATATATTTTGCTTACGAAATATATGTATTTGCTCTTTTTGCTTAGTTATTCTGCTTACTACAGCAAAAAAATGTTTTTGTAACATTTTTCATTTTGAAAATATTGAGTTTTGGAAAATATCTTAACTTTTTATTCATCTCCCTTGACATAGCTGATCAATTCTAGATTGCCTGTGGCAACACTCCCGGGGCAAATCTGTATTTGGTTTTTTTTTTTTTTTGCGGTACGCGGGCCTCTCACTGTTGTGGCCTCTCCCGTTGCGGAGCACAGGCTCCAGACGCGCAGGCCCAGCGGCCATGGCTCACGGGCCCAGCCGCTCCACGGCATGTGGGATCCTCCCGGACCGGGGCACAAACCCGCGTCCCCTGCATCGGCAGGCGGACTCTCAACCACTGCACCACCAGGGAAGCCCTGTTTTTTTTTTATGTAGTCCACAGCTAAGTAGCAAAGAGGACAATTTTAGGTAAAAGACGTCAGGGTTGGATTTTCAAGCCTCTTATCCAGAGGTCACTAAATTTGTGAATTCACCTTCTTGTCAATTCTATCTCCTAAGTAGAACTCTAATCCAGTGTGTTCCCCAGAATGTTTTCCATGAAACATCAGTCCCAAAAGATATTCTTTGAAAAATAAATTCCATAGCCAGATAGGTTAGGAAAATGCTGTGTCCTATTGAAATTAGGATGCTTTTAGTGACAAGTCACAGAAAACACTGTTTCAAACCGATTTAACAGTAAGGAAAATTTATTGTATCCTGTGCTGGACATCTGGGATTTGGGGAAAGGAAGGTACAGTTCAATCAGAAGACTCAGTATTGTCAAAGACTCAGCTTCATTCATTACTTTTATCATGAACACAGAAGAATATGTGATGTGAAAACAATACAAGACCTATACCCCTACCACAGGCCTCCTGTGTGCCCTTTCTCTGTTGCTGCCCTCTCCATTCCCACATACGATACTTTTGAGTGAGGTATTAACCCTCTTGTGATGATTCAGGGTCATAATCTGAACACTGGTTATTGTTGCGTGTTCCTATAGAAAGTGAGTTGTGTCAGGCTCCTTAGCTCTGCCCTGAATGACCCCAGACTATTGATTGAAATGATCTATTCATATGTCCCCACCAGACAGTGAACTCAAGGACCAGGATTATATCTTTTTCATCTCTTTTCCAAGAGCCCAGCATAAGACAACAAGAAGTAGGTGCTCATTTATATTTTGTTCTTAAAATCAAATTTCTTGGGCTTCCCTGGTGGCGCAGTGGTTGAGAGTCCACCTGCCGATGCAGGGGACACGGGTTCATGCCCCGGTCCGGCTGGGCCCGTGAGCCATGGCCGCTGAGCCTGCGCGTCCGGAGCCTGTGCTCCACAACGGGAGAGGCCACAACAGTAAGAGGCCCGCGTACCGCAAAAAAAAAAAAAAAAAAAAAAAATCAAATTTCGTATCTAAAAATGGAGGTTGCAGGAAAAGATTGGACTCTCTGCTCTGAGGTATCTGGTGCCTCCATCCTTCTCGCCTACAATGGATTTTGGCAAATTTGTTTTGTTGGAGCCGTGTTTACACTTGGACTGTCAATGGCAGCCATTTGGTCCGAGCCCAGATGCCCCTTCCCAGACATGGCAGCCATCAGCAAGTGCACTGTCAGACTCTCCACATGGTTGTAAATTGTAACATTGCAGTTTCTTAGAAACCTTTAATACGGCTCACCGGATTTGGGTCTCATTTTGACAATTGTGAAGGCAGCAAATATTAGTCAAACTACCGAAAGATGACCCCTCTGAGCATGAGCCTAATAAATGAAACTGTGGGTTGGTTTTTAGCCCCAGACAGACTGGATTCCTCTAAGTGGGGTGGAGTGTCTTTGACAGCATCTTCTCCCGAGAGAGCTCAATGCCAAAACCTTTGTTCTCTCCTGGACTGTTTTGTTCTTTGAAACAATGCTGCTTTGATTTCTCCAGTGGGAGCCAGTGCTCCAATTTCCTTGACTGGAAAGAAGTGGAGACTTCATTTCCTGCCACAGCCCGCTGCCAGGCTGTCCTGACCTGCATGTATGCGCCGTGCCTGCCTGCAGACACGTTCCTCGCTTCTCTCTCTTCCTGCTCCCCCCAGCGTTCTGTGGCAGCGAAGCAATGCAAAGGAGCACTCTTGGGCCAAGGAGGTGGGAAAAGGCAGCACCACCATATTCCTTGGCCGTGAACACTTAAAGGAGGGACAGATGCTGGGGCTGGCTTAATGGATGTTCAAATCTTGCTTCAGCACCTGCAACCCTCTTATCGGTCTAGTCTGAACTTTCTGGCATTGGAGCCACGAGCATCCCTCTTTTTCATGGTTCACAGAAATTGCAGAAGTCAGATTTCCACTCTTCTGATTCCAAGAAGACTCAGGGACTCTTCATGCTGCAATCTCACATTGCATACAGCTGATCTTGTGCAAAACCCCTATTCAAAGCAGCTTTGAAGCTCTCAGTTGTCATATGAGCTGACAGTGTAATCCCAGGGACAGTTGTGCTATGGCCAGTGGCCCTCTGCTTCCTGTGGTGCGGACAGCAAGTGCCTTATAGTTATTTAGCCCCAGGGAATGGGGTCTGAGAATGGAGGGAGGATTTGGCTTTTGGAAAGAGCTGGGGCCTTTTTTTTAAAATAAAAACTATTATTTTATTTAATTTATTATTTATTTTGGTTACGCCAGGTCTTAGTTGTGGCAGGCGGGCTCCTTAGTTGAGGCTCATGGGCTCCTCAGTTATGGCATGCAAACTCTTAGTTATGGCATGCGTGTGGGATCTAGTTCCCTAACCAGGGATCAAACCCAGGCACCCTGCATTGGAAGGCGGATTCTTAACCACTGCGCCACCAGGGAAGTCCCAGAAAGAGCTAGGACCTTTGATCCATAGTAAAAGGAGGAGAGTCACGTGGGGACAATTGTTGGCAAGTCGGTAGTTTCAATGGTAGGAAGAGATGGGGGAATAGAATTGCTTCTCAATGAAGTAGAAGCTGAGTCCCAGGCCACCACAGCTGGGGACACAGTACAATCCTTGGTGGTCAGCAAGGGGGGCTGTATTAGGTTGTATATCAAGGGTCATCAAACTTTAATGGGATTCTGATCCAGTAGGTCTGGAGTAAGACCAGTTATTCTGCAATTCTAACAAGTTCCCAGGTGATACTAGTCCAAAGACTATACTTGGAGTAGCAAGGTTGTATATCATTGCAAATGTGCCCTCGCTGGGGGAACACCCACAGTTTTTTTTCATTGGGGCTGAAAAGCCTGGCAAGGCAATTTCACCAGGTAGGGCTGGGGTGTGGAGAGACAGGGAGGGGAGAGTTAGAGAAGACTTAGGGAAGGAGGAGAAGATGTGAGATGGTTATCTTGAAGAATAGGGAAGTCAACATACCGGGGAGGTAGGGACGTCCGATGGCACAAACTTCAAAGGATCTGGGTGTTCGGAAGAAAGGGCAGATGTGGCTGGAAAGCATTGGTGGGAAGCAAGGTGGACACTGGCCCACCCGAGGCCATTGGCATGAAAGGAAGGACAGCAGGGGAAGTGATGGCATCAGGGGACAGCTGGGTTTCCTTCAGAACAAGGTGGCAGGAATGTTCAGAGAGAGATTGGGGATACAGGGACATTTGCTGGTGATGGACTGTGGGACCCAGAGGGTATGGAGGAAGGGCTTGAGAGAGCATGGGTGGGGAATTGGCATGGATTAACAGGTGTATGGAGATGTTCAGGGGGCGGGGGGTCCAGGGTGGATGACAGGGGGCACTTAGCCTTCTGCTGGCCTGAGGAGGGAGGGAGGGAGGCCCAGTGGGAAGATATGTAACCAGTTCAGGCTGCAGGGAGTGGGGCCGAAGGGGTAGCGGCTCCGGCCGCTCTGGTAACACACAGGTCCTTTTGAGGGCAGCACATAAGAACTACAGGAGCAACGTTGCTCCTGGCACCTGAGTTACAAGTGCCCAACTGCATCACATTAGGACATATGGCCTTTCCATTTGTCCAGTAGGTGGGGTATTTTCCATCTCCATTTAACATACGGATTGCGGGATCTTCGTTCCCCGACAAGGGATCGAAACTGTGCCCCCTGCAGTGGAAGTGCAGTGTCTTAACCACTGGACTGGGAAGTCCCTAGCATACAGAGTTTTCAAGTGATCCTTAAAATGGCTTGTTTACAACTTTTGCTAACTCTTTAGATTGTGTGATAGTGTCCCCAGGAATAATGATTAAATCTGTGTTAAATTTCTTTGTGCTTTCTGGCACAGCTTGATGACATCTGCAAAGACCTGATTTCCAAATAAGGTCACATTGGCAGCTACCGAGAGTTAGGAAGTCAGCATATCTTTTGAGGGGGACATAACAACCTATTACAGGGGGATCTGGAGGCTGACTGCTCCTCACTTCAGGTCCTGTGACCCTCACATACTCACTAGCTCTGCGCACCCGCAGGAAGGAGGGGCTCACTGTCGCTGGAATGGGGCTCTTCCTGTCTTTCCCCCTCTCTGTCCCCTCAACATGCAGTTGTGCACGTGGTGGTAAGGGCTGGCTCTCGAGATGCAGTGCAGGGTCTGAATCACGACGCTGTGACTTAAAACTTTCGAAAGAGCATGAAGAAAGGTGCTCCTAACCACTGGCTGAATAAATGAAAGATCTTGGGTGAGGTGCTTAACTTCTCTGAGCCTCCGTTTCCTCATCAATGAAATAGAGATGGTAAAGTACCTGCCTCAAGGAGGTTGGGAAGATGAAATGGAATGATTACTGTACCTGGTCCAGCCTGGCATATACTAAATGCCCAAGAAATGTTAGCTAGAATATAAGCCACAGCATAGCACTGGATAGTATTAATGCATTATTAATATCATTAATAAATGATAATAGTAATCCTCCAAAGACAGTCCATTCCACTTAGAAAAAATACCATGTCCTACTAGTTCCACGTGTCGCCCCTGCCCCTTTCCAGCCTCAGGCCCCTACTCTACTCAGTCACACTGACCCCTGCATTGACCCTCAGGCACTCCACCTGTGTTCCCACCTCAGGGCCATTGGTTTTGCTCCCCCTCTTCCTGCAGATATCTGCATAGTTCACTCCCTCGCCTTATTTAGATCTTTGCTCCGAGGTCACTTCCTCATAATACCCTATTTCAAGTAGCATTTACATCACTCTTGTTCTGTTTATTTCTCTATGTAGAGCACTTTTTACTACGGACATTATATATGTGTTTGTTCTCTTTCTCTCCAATCACCTGGAATGTTTGCTCCATAAGGAGACATTGTCTCATTCACTGTTATATCCCCAGCACTGGAATAGTGCCTGGCACATAGCTTGGACTCAATAAATATTTATGAGACAAATGGACTTGGAGAGCAATCCCACACCTGTCCAACGCTGTTTTTCATTACCTATCTGTCTCCTCACAGCAACCCTAGAAGGTGGACAAACCAAGGATTATTTCACAGATAAGGCAAATGAAGCCCAGAGAGGTAAACTGATTGACCTAAGCTCATGGAACTAATTAATGGGGGAGCTGGGATGCAGGCTCTGGTCTGTGACTCTGTAAGTCCCAGGCAGACGTGAACAGCCCTCAAGGATTCACTGCTTATCAGTCACAGCGTTGCATCGCTGAGGCCAAAATTCTCGCTGCCTCTTCTCCCATTGATGAGCGTGCCCAATAGGTCTTGGCCTTTCCTGTGGAACGAGGATACAATATCCTGCCAAGGGGGTCTTTCTCCTGGGAGCCCAGCAGAGGGCGCTATAGAGACAGCATCCTGATGGGTGGCCTTGCTCTATTCCATCCTCCTGGACTAACTCCAGGTGGTGTAGGCTCGGAGGACAGCCTGTGGGTCTGGACAGCCTGTGTGACTTCGGTGTCCTGCTTCTGCTCCTCTCTGCTCTGCGTTGAGAAGTTCCCTTGGCGAGAGCTCTGGCTTTCCTTGGAGGATGCTCCTTGGAAGTCTCAGAATCTATTGAGGTAAGTGGGAAACAGCTTCGTGATTCCCTGGCCCCCTGGCCCCACTGCAGCGCTGCTATCCTCCAGCAGAAGATGAAACATGCCCCCTCATTTGGAAGTGGACTCTGTCCTGGTGTAGAGTGGAAGGGAGATGGGAGCTCTGCAGAGCCAGGAGAAAGGCGGAGGTGGGTTCCCCGCCTGTGCCTGGAAAGCCCTCCCTCAAACGTTTGCTGGGAAAGCAAGTCTTCCTTGAAGTCTCAGCTTCTCCAGGATGTTTCCTCCTCTCCCCTCAGGTGGCCCCTTTCTCCCATCTCAGTGTGTCCATTGCCTGCCCTATGGCCACAAGGGTCTGCTCCTGTCTGCTCCCCCTCTGGACAGTGGGCTCCCTAGGGAGAGAGATGGCATCTTAACTCATGCTGTGTCCCAGCCCCTAGCGCCAGGCTGGCACAGATGAGGAACTCACTTTTGCATGTACAAATGAATAAATTAATGTAATGTGGGGAACTGGGTGCTTTGTAATTGGACTGGAAGCATTGGGAAATCGTAAGGCTGGGCAGCCACTAATGAGAAAAAGTCAAGTCCCTTCAACAAGTATTTTTTGATAAATACCGTTTTTAGTTTCTGTCTAGTGGGTACAGATAGGTATGAAAATTATTATAATGTAGTGTATAAACTCTAGTCTCTCAGAGTTACCATGAAGTCAACGAAGCTTATGTTTCAAGGCCATTTTCTTACATAGGACTCCTCTGGGCCTGGAACACAATTTTGTCTTCTTTTAAGAGCCACAACTTCTCCCCCACCCCCAACTGCATAAAATTCGGGTTTCTCAAAACCTAGATTCATGTTGCATTCAATACCTATTTACTGATCCCTAATATGTGCCCAGCACTGTGCTAGGCACTGGGAATAGAGCAATGAATGAGACAGTCCCCACCCTCCTCTTGGAGGAGTAGAAAGTGGCAAGACAAGCATTAAGCAGTTGGTCACAATGCAGTGTAGTGCTAGGTGGGGAAGTGGGGTGCAGAGTGGACTCACAGTGGACAATGATCGTTTTTTTTCCCTAGCTGTCCACCCAAATCCCTCCCAAAGTTCTTTTTCCCCCCTACACTATATAGCTGGGAGTCAGGGCCTGCTTGACACAAGAGGGGCCCCCAAACCCAGACTCTCGATCCACTAAAGGAAACCAAGGCAACAAGGGGTGGACACATGATTCAAGCTGTCAACTGTGGGCTTCTGCCCAGGCCTCTGACCTGGACCTGGTGTCACTGGGCAATTTGTTCAGATACTGGCAGGGAACGCTCTGGAGTCTGATGTGGGTGGTTTTACAGCACTGAAGAAATAGGAAGTAAATGGCTTCAAGAGCTATAATGGAAGATGGATAACACATGGTGATTGGCTAAAAAGGGGGTAAAGAATGACTTGGGTTTTTGGCTTGGATGGGGTATCATTCAGAGCCAGAAGAGGAAATGTTGGTTTGAGGGAAAGATTTCAGTGATGGACATGTTGAGTTTGAAGTGCTTGTGTTACACTCAGATAAAATGTCCAGAAGCTGGTGGGATGCACAAGTTTGATGTTTTGGAAAGAGGTGTGAACTCAAGATACAGATGTCATCAGCACACAGGTGGTAAGTGGAGCTACAGGAGTGACAGTGTTGAGAGAGGAAAGCAGAACAGTAACATTCATGAACCAGGCAACAAAAGAGAGCTGTAAAAGGAGACCAAGGAGGATCCTGAAAGGAAAACAAACAAAATAGGAGAGAGAGCAGTCAACTGTTGAATGCTTTTGATAGGTCAAATAAGAAGACTGAGAAATGCCCACTGAGAAATGCCCACTGGACTGAGCTGGCGATTGGAAGCTCAGGCTGGAAGCAGTTCTCATGGCGAGAAGTCTTGGAAAACCTGCTAAGGTCATTCACATATACCTCGGAGGACTACTGTGTGAGCCTCTCTGCTAGTAACTTTCCACGTACCACCTTATTTAGTTCTCATGGCAACCCTTAAGTATTAGCCCCGTTTTCAAAAGAAATCAACTCAGAAATCTCTTGCCTAAGATCACATTGCTAATAAGTGACAGGAATGAACCCTAGATCTATAACTTAAGTCCAAGTTCTTTCCATTCCTCCTTTCTTCTATGTCCAGATCCTGCCATGTAGGATCATTTGTTAATTTGCGATTTGGTTCAACAAATACTTGAGCGCTTATGCACGCTAGGCACCAAGTTCTGGGGATCCAGCAGTGAACGAGACAGTCAAAAATGTCATGCTCCTCACATTCTGGAGGGAGTCAACTGCAAATACGCAGCACATCACATAACAACGGTAGACGTGGAGATACCTACAGCAGGAAAAGAGATGAAGGATGTGCTCAGCATTACATTTAAAATATGGTAGACAGCTGTGGCCCTTACTAATAAAAGTGGTATTTGAGCCAAGACTTGACAGGGGAAGAGAGCCAGTCATCCAGTTTTCCAGAGGGCAGCAGGAACAGAAAACTTCCAGTGCTCGGCCTGTCCCAGGAACCTCAAAGGAGGCCAGGGTGGTGGGAACAGAATGAGCAAGAGCCAGTGGCAGCAAACAACCAGAGAAACGGTGTGGGTAGAGGAAGGGAGGAGGGGAGACTAGATCAGACCTAGGGCTGTGTAGATCAATTTTAAGTATCTCCACTTAAAAATCTAGGTTGAAAGTCGTTTTGGTGCATTTTGTCCTAAGCGAGTTTTGTTTTGAAGGATTCCTCTTCCTCTGGCTGCTGTGTTGGAGACAAAAAGGAGAGCAAGGGTAAAGCAGAGAATCCAGTTAGGGGTGGTGTGGTATCTAGGTGAGAAATGAGAGCCACAGCTGAAGAGGTGAGTTGTCCAATTTCTAATGTTTTGAAGGAAGAATTAACAAGATTTGATAACTGGACATTGGGTTTGACATCAGGCATTTGCCATTAGAGACTTAAGAAGGAACAGAGTGAGGAAGAAGGAAAACTAAGAGGTGTCCTGAAAAGAAGTGAAGCCTCAAGGAGTGATTTACTGTCAAATGCTGCCTACACGATCAAAACCTACTGGATAACAGGCAGCACTGGAGTTACTGGTGATCTTAAGTTTTGGTGTAGGAGTGAAGTGCAGCCTGTTTGGGGCGGGCGGGGGAAGAGCTGGCAAAATGAAGCCAACTTGTTTTGCTGTATTTAAAGGAAAGCCAACGTTGGTGGAAGATATGGAATCTTTTTTTTTTTGGCTGTGTTGGGTCTTTGTTTCTGCGCGAGGGCTTTCTCTTGTTGCGGCAAGCGGGGGGTCACTCTTCACCGCGGTGCACGGGCCTCTCGTTGCGGAGCACAGGCTCCAGACGCACAGGCTCAGTAGTTGTGGCGCACAGGCTTAGTTGCTCCGCGGCATGTGGGATTCTCCCAGACCAGGGCTTGAACCCGTGTCCCCTGCATTGGCAGGCAGATTCTCAAACACTGCGCCACCAGGGAAGCCCAAAGATACGTCACTGTAGACTTAGTGTGCTGATACTAAAAACATTATGTCCTTCATACAAGGTACATGCCCAGTACACCCAAATATTGTCATTCCGTAGTATGGTAGGTTGTAAAACACCCTGTTCAGTGTTTTTTGAACAAGATGGGAGTGGGGAGGTGTTGCTCTTTAAGGGGCATCTGAGTTGTTCTTGAAGCACTGGTTGGGGGGACACAGGTGTGACTTCTGACAAGCTGCCACACACCACGTCGAAGTCTGGGATTTCCTTTGGCCCAATTCTCTAGCTGAGTTGGGAGAATTCTGGCTGTAAACTGAAGCCAAGGCCCACCTCTCTAACAAGAGAGGCCACATTTGCTGGGTTAAAAATCAGTTTCCCCCTTGGGGAGGGTTGGGCAGAGCGCCAGGAATTCCTCGTAAAGTCAGCTTCTTGATATTCTATCTGAAGTCAATTTACACAAGTCTCCACTTAGCTTTGATTTCATGGTATTTACAATATCCACCAAAAGCTCTGAATCGTCTGTTAGAACTTCAGTGAAGAGGTCTGCTAGGGCACAGGGAGAGCTAGCTTCTGATGCCAAGAGGACACACAAGTACTGGTTTTACCCACCACCCCTCTCAGAGAATAAGCAGGTGCAACACTGAAGACAAAGGTTCTATCAGACTTAGCAGTACGGTGTATTACTGTCTGCCTAGAGGGTCCCCCCAAACCAAGTACAGGTTGCTCTTAGAAGATAAGACGAGCAACCAGGACTCCAGTGACACTTTCAAGAGCCCCTACCCAAGCCAAAGCCTGCCTAGGATTGTCACATTCCTAGGGCTGGTTAACAAGGGGTTGGGGATTTGAGCAAATGCTTATTAAGTGGTTTCTGAAGATATATTTTAAACCTCCATGGAGGGCTTCAGTTGGATTAAGGAGCCAGTTTTACTGGGCTACTCTGGGGTTTCAAGGGGGAACCTTCCTTGAAACAGGAACAATTACAATTACTGAGAATGATGATAGGATCGTTACACTTGTCTTGACCATGAGGGTGATGAACCTCTCAGTTCACCACATAGTTCAGTATGGTGACAAAAAGATAAATGTCACCAAGTTTGTTGTTATGTATTAGCAGCGTCCCTCTGAATTCCTAAGACTTGTGATTCTCAGCACTGCCCGATTATAGGAATTGTATATTGGTTACTTCCAGTAACATGACCTAAACAGGAATAACCAACCAACTTGAATTTTCTGTCTAATCACAAAATTGTGAATTTCTGATTATGAATTAGAAGTTCCTTAGACCTATCTCAAAACAAAACCTATCAATTCTTCATAAATTTGTAGGTGCTACTTAAAGTCACACAACTGTATCAAGTATCACAATGTTTATTGATAGATACAAGTATATAAAATCAGGGCATGAACATGACTTGATAAATTAAGTAGACTTAATTTCAATACTATAATAAGAGGGACCAATTCAAATTCTCACCATTTGTTTCACACCCACAAAGACCACTTCAAGGGCATTTACGATCTCTCAAAACTGATCAGTTTTGTGCAAGTAAACCATGTTTCTTTTAAAAAGACTTGTGCACTTGCCCAGGCTCAAGGATATTAAAATCTAGCACATAAAGCCCATTACTAGAGGTAGAAATACAGGCAATATACTATTACGGCAACAACCATCAATTACAGTTAAGAATTTTTCTGTAACAACCAAATGGATAATCAAATATTGCAACAACTCAAGTATTACTGAGCAAAGTGCATTTCTACAGTATTCAGTGTTGCTATTCAGTTTTCTAACTTAAAACAGCCTATGATAACTGGCAGCAAAGGTCCTTGCAATAGACTGCCTCTGCTTGAGAACTTATGATGTAATTATTGCATGCTGCTAATATACTATCTAAACATTAAAGATACTCCTAAAATATTTGATGGTAGACTATGATTAAGACATTACACTACAAAAAAACCTTATGCAGAAGGAAATCCTAACTGACGTGCTTCTGCTTTAAATATTGTGAAAACATTACAGCGGAATGAATTTTCGCAGTGGTTAGGTCAAATGCAGTTACATCATAGCAACAGTATGTTTTGCACAATTTAAGGCTTTGGCTGGTTCTTTTAGTCAGCTTCTTCCTCTGATTCTTCTTCTTCAGCAGTTTCTAGCCAGGTTAGCCACTGATTCACCTGTAAATTTGTAATTTAACGAAATAAGTAGTACTTACAGAAGACAGAATAGCAGAATTTTTTATTCCAGATCAAACAAACAACCTAGCTAAGGACAAAAGTTTTAGATAGTACCACACATTTTGTAATTGCAAACAGTCTTCAGAACCTACATTTGTGTATTAGCTGTAAGTTAAAGAATGGCTTAAGGACAGGAATAAAGACCCAGACGTAGAGAATGGACTTGAGGACACGGGGAGGGGGAAGGGTAAGCAGGGACGAAGTGAGAGAGTGGCACTGACATATATATATACACTACCAAATGTAAATCAGATAGCTAGTGGGAAGCAGCCGCATAGCACAGGGAGATCGGCTTGGTGCTGTGTCCACCTAGAGGAGTTGGATAGGGAGGGTGGAAGGGAGACACAAGAGGGAGGGGATATGGGGATATACGTATACATATAGCTGATTCACTGTTATACAGCAGAAACTAACACAACACTGTAAAGCAATTATACTCCAATAAAGATGTTTAAAAAAATGGCTTATTATTTGGATTTGGGATTACAAGCTGTTTAGGAACTGTCAACTTGGGTGTCGTTCTTTGACACCACTCCCATTACACTTCAGGACTGTTTTAATATGGGACAGTGGCTCCTCCCAAACTTAAATACATTAGCAATGAAGCGGGGGTGGGGTGGTGGTGGAAAGGCACACAGGACAAAGATTCTGAGAAGTAGATCTCCAGCCCCACCCCACCAACTGTAGGATCAGATTCCCCAAGGACAAGACTAATGCTGTGAGGGTAATCCTCATGAAGATAGTTCCTGAACCTTAGGAATAAAGATACTATAGACCAGCATTTCTCAAAGCCTGGCCCCTGGAAAAGTAGTATGAGAATCACCTGGGTTGTGTAACACACACAAGCCTACTAAATCAGAATGTCTGGCATTAGACCTGGAACTTCCGTTTAAATTACTTTCCAGATGATTAACGTATGCTGTGGAATCCCCTGACATACAAGTTCTTCCCCATGGCTAGAATTCTACTCCACTAAATAAGATAAAAAATCACGGTATGAGAAGTCAGAAACAATATCATGTTTACTAACAGTTAAAAAAAGTCACAATCCAATCGTGTACAATCACCCTATCTCTGTAAGTAGCTTTACTTCTAAAAAAATGTTAGCCACCTCTAATCTAACAGCTTAGACACTACTAGGATTGAAGCCTTTTATTTCATAGCTTTACTTCATTTTGCTAACTGCCTACTTTACTACAGCTTTTAATTGTGAAGAATGACATGTATGTACAAATTACCAGGGCTATTTTGCTTGTATTTCAACTTTAAAAGGCTCATTATAAAACAATACCAACTGGAAAGAGCACACACCAAATTTCTCTCAAGATTTACCTGGAACAAAGCCTTGCCTTTCCCTGGAAACTCTTGGGTTATATCTTCTTTCCAAGCCAAGAAAGCTTCTTCTTCAATAATCTCCATGTCATAGAAGTGAACAAAAAAACGGAGTAACATGCCTAAAAGACAAAATGTAACCCCATTGTTTAGTGTGCTGTTTAAGAATTGCCCCTCACTCATCACTCTTCTGATGTTGGTCCTCTCACCTTTCGGGAAGTTGCTATTGTAGCAGTGCACCTGAAGAGCATAGAGGGCACTGACTTGTAGATCAACGTGATCATGAAGGAACTTCTGCATTACTGGCTTGAAGGAAAGCAGCAGTTGTTTTTCCTGCTCTAACTGTTCTTTGGAAGGAGCAGAGGAAGAATCTGTTTCATCACTGGGCGGGTTTACTTCACTAGAAATGTACTGTAAGAAGCTGCACAGAAAGAGGTCTTGTTAGAACCTCAAAGTGAATTTTCTAGCTCAAGAAACAGACAATTCTTAGTCCCTTGCCTTGTAGACTTTTTTCTAGGAAACAAAACACAGGTTAACTCTCTACTAAATGCAGAAAACCACAACTCTGTTATCTTACCTAGTCATTAAGATGTTCACAAATCCTTTATCTACATGAAGTTTGGGAGAGATGTTATCTTTAATCCACTTATATATGGTTTGAGGAGATGGATCCAACTTTATTTGCTTTAACAGTTCCTTCTCCAATTTGAGGAGTGGGAATAAGAAACTCAGTCCCTTTCCTTCCAAGATCTCCAACATGCGGTCCTTATTCTGATCAATTTCTGAAGAGACAAAGCCATTCCCATCATCAGGTAGTTCATTTTACCTATGTTGGTCTAGAAAACTGCTCTACAGATGATTTTCCAAATGCACAAGATTCATGTAAAATAATAAGGAACTAACCTAGCAAAGGAAACTCAGTATTTGGACCAAATGAACATAGTTAAATCATAATAACCTCTTCTTTTTATAAAGATGAAGTCTATCTGTGGGAATGCTTATTGTTATCTGGACAGGATAATCACACTGACCTATATAAATTCACTCAGGGTATTAAGGAATCCCCAGATTTAGTATTAAAAATAAACAAAAAAATCCCCAGCATTCTCTTACCTGGGAGCATTTTCTGCATATTGACCTTGCTTTGTTGGAAAAGCTCTGTTAACCATTCTCGATCTTGTAATTTAGCTAACTGCTGAAGACAAAGTAAGAAGAGAGGAAAATGGGTGCCACTTTCCAGTGGTTGAGCTAGTTCTGAAATGCTCACCAGCTCCGAAATGATAGCACGAGCTGCAAACTGTGCTAAATATGATTTCACCAAGGGGATGTCAACCTCCAGTTTGGGGCACTGGTCCAATACATTCAGGAAAGCCTTAGAAGGAATATATAACACAGTCAGTTTTATTAGTTTCCAAATTTGAAAGCCAAGAGTTCTTATGGAATCCGGAAAGTATTCTACCTGCATGAAGTTGTCACTTGTGGCTATCCCTTCCTGTTTGAGTAAACTGATCAAAGAACTTGCTTTTTCTTTATCTTCATCGCTTCTGTCTAGTGACAGGATGATTACTTTGCTTAACATCTCGGGGAGAAAGTGTTTAGGAGCCCTCATCTCTCTTACACCATTGACAGCTTCGTTTGCATTTCCACTATTCAGATATTCGGTTACAACAGTTTCCTGAAAAGAACAAAGTCCAAATATCTTTAGAGTTTTCCTATCTCAAATACACTCCATGAACCAGACTATGGGATTATTTGAGACTTACGGTTAATTTAAGCAGTTCTTCCTTTGATGGTGGTGGCTTTTTACTGGTCTTCGCAGGCTTTTCCTGAATAAGTGGTGGATTAGTTTTGAGACCAAGCTGAGGTGTCTAAAAAACAGCAAAATGGTAGATATGAATGTTTAATATTTTTTATTATTAAAAAGGAGCTTATGAAGTTAAGAGAGAAGACATTAAAAAGCAGCCTTCAGACGTCTTCAGAAAGTACTGGAACGACAGAAAACACTGTCATGCTACAGTGCATACCTGTCCCAGAGGTGGTGTCTGAGTGCGCGGTGGCTGTGCACTAGGAGGAATCATAGTTATCTGGGGCTGAAGCTTTGGCACTTGATTTTTATTCATTAGGAAAGACTGAGCAGGCCTCAGGCTAATCTAGAATTGCAAACAAATCAGAACAGATATCCAAGTTAACAAGCAGTTAGCTAACATATTAAATGCAACACTCCAACATCCTAAAGTTAATTCAGCATACACAAGCATGATAGAATCTATGGCAGAAATTTAAGTATCTTAAATAACTAAACAGGTACTCCATGTTATTAGGTTTAATTTCTGGCAAGAAAACTAAAGATCTGATGCACACAAAAATAAAATACTGTTATAAATCTTATACCAGAATTCTCCAAGGATTAGCATCACTAAAATATTAAAAACCAAAAAATTTAATTAAGAGTTTAGAAAACATTTTACTTTATTCTAAGTCATTCTATTTGTAGGGAAGTCACAATAAAAATCTCAGCAACCATTTTCCTTGCTCTAACTGAAGACTTTTAAGACATTTGCCCTCATATCTCATAATCTTCGCTCACAGGACGCTGGACATCCAAAGAAAAGAAAAAGTAGTACAGAAAAGAAAGAAGGAAGGTAAAGAATTCCAGCATTAAGTCCTCTTAATAACGCGTCTTTTTATAATCATCGGGCAATAGATTTCTGAATTGACAAACTATGGTATATAAGTAACATAGGCAAATGTACCTCATCTGCATTAAGCTGTCCTTTCTTAGAAAACCGAGGTGGCATATCCTTCGACTGTCCTTGCAGCTGGGATAAGAGTCCCTGACTCTGGTTATGGTAGAGCTGGCTTAGCCCCTATTTCAGAAAGAGAGAAAGAAAGTCTAGATAAAAAGGGGTCCACAAATTATGGTAATCAAGTACCAAAGGGATGAGGCCAAGCCATAGGAAAGCTTAACTGAATTTGCCCAGAGAAAGTAAAAGGTGAAACAGGAAGAATAAATATCTAACCTAACTTATGTAAAGCGATGTGACTTTACTAATACTTTACTAATCTTAAGGATAAGCATTTTACCCAGTTTGAAATAACTGTCAAAATTTGGTTTAGAAAAACAGTGTTTTTAGGTTTCCTAAACCTGAAGTATCTGTCCTTTTAAAAAAGCAAATCTATTCATATACATTTCAAGATTTAATACCTGTTGCCTAAACATCCTTAAATGTTTTCTTACCTGGCTTTTCATAAACTTGCCTCCCATCTCCCCAAACTGCGATTGTGTGGGAGGCAGGATGTGTCCCCCATGGCCATTGAAGAGTTGATTTGAACGATGACGCCCCATGGTGGGTGAAAATCTATCCTGGATAACTCCTGGACCAGTACCAATTCCGCTACCTTAAAATATGGACATGAAGAACTCTTTACTATTAAAATGTTAAAACTCAGTTTTTAATGTAACCAAACCACTATTTTGTTCAAAATCACCTGGCATTTGTCCAAACATATCAGCAAGTCCTCCAAGTGGGTCCCTATCCATTTTCATCCTGGGTGGCATGAACGGTCCCTCCAGAAAGAAGTCACTTCTCATCCCTTGAGCCATAGGAGCAGGAATAAACACTCCTAGATCCTTCAGAAATAAAGTGAATAAACACTTATTTCTGAACACTGTTCTACATAAAACTAAACTTCTTATATTGGAAAACTAGAAATACTTCCCTGGACTATTAAGAGTGCTATTTATATAATTTCTATAAACAACTTCTTCTCTTAAAAGGGCATACAAGACACCATAAACATTAAGCTCTACTGGTAAGATGAGACAGTCTCAAAAAGTTTAAGAAGGTCTTAGTGCTATTATAAACTTAAAACCCACTTGATTAGAAACAAAGCAAAACTTACTTTTACTGCATCTTGACGGATTTGATTGATCGTCTTTGGTCCATTGTCAAGAAAAGCCTTGCGAGGAACCCAATGGTGTTCTCTCAACTCTACGGTATCCTTTAATATAAAGAGTTTTAATAAGTATTATTTTAATATTCCTAAACAGGAAGTCAGCATACCTAAAGAAACCAGTTTTACCTGCAGCAGGAAACGAATCCTCGCCGGCAATTCCTTACTTAACATCAAGGAGCACATTCGGGCAAAGTACTGATCCATTAAGGACTGAAAGAAAAAATATATATACTCTCAGAAGAAAACGCTGAAGGCAAATGTATACTACTTAAGGCTTCTAAGTATTATCAAGGTTAATGACTAATGGCAATCCTCTGTATCACAAAAATAGGTTGTTTGATTTGAATAAATATCAAGACAAGCTTACACTGTTTCTGTCAGCAACACACATACCTTGGCTCGTTCATGGTCTAACCTAGGTCCCACTGTCCTCATTATCTGACAGAGGCACTCCAAATCCTCTCCCATATCTTTGAGTTGGACTCTCTTCTTTTTTTCCAAAAGCTACCAAAAGAAACAAATGTCACATGTTTGTAAATCCTTCTTGGGGGGCTTCCTTGGTGGTGCAGTGGTTAAGAATCCGCCTGCCAATGCAGGGGACACGGGTTCGAGCCCTGGTCCGGGAAGATCCCATATGCCGCGGAGCAACTAAGCCTGTGCGCCACAACTACCAAGCCTGCGCTCTAGAACCCTAAAGCCACAACTACTGAAGCCCAAGTGTCTAGAGCCTGTGCTCCGCAACAAGAGAAGCCACCACGATGAAAAGCCTGCGCACCTCAATGAAGAGTAGCCCCCTGCTCACCCCAACTAGAGAAAGCCCGCACACAGCAACAAAGACCCGACACAGCCAAAAATAAATAAATAAAATAATTTAAAAAATAAAAATAAATCCTTCTTGGTTTAGATGTAGCACTTTCCCTTAAGTCTGCATTGACTCATAGTTCCTACAGTTCCTACAGTGTCTAGTATACAACTCTTTATCTGGTTTCTGTTGAAGACATCCCTCCAAACTGAGCAACTTACACATAGGTAGGCAATCAGTTCTACCCCTACCTTGCAAAACATACTGCATATTTCCATATTTACAACATTTAAATAACAATTTTGCTGGCAATCTAAAATATTTAACTAGCCTACCAACACTCTCACATGGCAAAGTTATAAATTATAATTGACCCATTTCCCCCAAATAACGATGTACCCAGTGATTAATGTAAGCTTACATTCCCGCTCATACTTACTGTTTTGATGCACTTATGAAGGATAGATTCATGAATAAGATCAAGCTTTCCAAGTTCTCCAATGAATTTGATGTTCCCCAACATCTTGATCTTAGCAATGGCTCTCTGTTCCTCCTCCTCGGGGAGGAGGGGATTTTCACGCTTATCATAGACTGAAATAAGTTAAGAATAAAGTCAACATTCAGAATTAAGTTGAACATATACAGTACTACATAGTACCAAACAAATCCTCACCATCAACATTTCTGGTTCGGTTTTCAAATTCATCTTGTAATTTGGAAATTAGGAGGCGTCTGAATGTCTATTGGAAACAAAAGACGCTTTTGTCAGGGCTTGCTAATGAAAACTTTCCAATCAACTTTAAATAAGCAAGCAAACACTACCACTTACTGTGCTTTGCTTCTGTCCTGGCTGACCCTCTGCTGCTGGGCCATCAAAGTTTGGTGCATCTTCTGCCAATCGCAGACATAGCTGAGCATACAGTGAGCTATACTTTGGCTCTTCTAGGGCTTTGTCCACAATCTAAAATAAGTGACTTTTTAAAACTAAATATGACAACTTTTGAAAAAACCTTTCTTTATAACTTGTAGTCTTAAGATCTTGAATCTCACAAATTTCTGACAAATTCTCTATGCCTCATCCATAACCTGGGAATAAGAACATCTCTTTTGTAAGGCTTATTGTGTACACTAAATCAGATGAGGCATGTAAAGTGCTTTAGCACACAGCCTGGAAAAATATGAGCACTTAAATTTTGTAAGCTGTTGCAGTGTACCAAAGAAGTCTAATTACACAGATCTCATACTAGCAAAACCCTCCCCCCTCAGGAGTTGAAATTATCTTGGAAAAACTATAAACAGATGCTAGAATCACAACTATCATAAAACTCATTTCCAAAACCAAAATATGGCGTTTTGCACATAAGGAAAAAGCAAACCCCCCTTAATAGCCTAATAACCCAATTAACCCTGCAACACAACACATACAATTTAAAATGACTTCTTAAGTCTGATACCATTAAAAGTTAGTGCTTTTCAAAAAAAAAGTTAGTGATTTTCTCAAACAAAATAACCCCCCAAAAAACAAAAAAACACCACCAGTGTTCAGAGATACATACATCTAATGTGTAACTCACACCTCAGTTTTAAGCAATAATGCAAATGTAAAAAACAACACCACACACACACACACCCCAACCTGGGTTAAATCTTTTCCTCTCCCTTTCGGTTAAGCCAACATTTAACTTACCAGCAGTATGACCCCTTTAAGGATGAGTTTAGACTCTACACCCACATTGAGGAGCTCAAGGCATAGCTTGTCAAACTTCTCAGGAGTAAGCTTATTTAGTATGCTAGGAAAAGAGGATTCAGACTAGGTATCAGCCAACACACAAGGAATTATTTAGTTGAAAAATCGCCTTTAAATTATGTTCATTTTTTCCATCACTTTCCCCTTTAATATCAAGACAGTCTTCTTAACCCATCTAACCAAAATTGAAATAAACCTGTTATTTAAAATGTATCTACCTAATTGTGGGGTCCCCAGCTGTTGGACAAGAAGAAACTCACATCCTCAAAACCTAGATCAAGAGCCTCCTTAATATCAAGGCTAGATCCAGGAGCTAAAACCGTTATGTTCTGTGCATCACTGGGTACACAGCAGGCATAGGAAATGTCAGCACAATGCGCTTGTGCATTTTAACCCAAAGACTGAAAGCAACTAACTCTGAGCCCCAAAACATGGATGTGCCAATTTTCAGCTTAAAACTGTCAACACTGGCATTCATTAAAATAGACTTAGGGCATGAACATTGCCTTCTAAGTAATACAGCATACACACAAAAGAAACACAGTTAATCCATTTCCTCCCTCCTTTTATTTAAAGGACAAAACAGCCCTGATAAACTTACCCTCTTACTTTCCTGAAGATCGCATCATGTCGTTCTTTTTCATTTGCGGAGTTGTTTGCTGCGGAGTTGTCATCTCGTCTAGTGCTTCGTGCAGGAATCCATTTCTGAGCGTTTTGCCCTGGGGTTTTCCCCAGGAACTCGCTAGTAAAAAATTAAGAAAATAAAGTTTAAGACAACTTGAAACACAGCATCCACTCACATATCAAATGTCATACAGATCAGAAATCCTTCTAAACAGAAAAAAAATCCTTCTAAAAAAAAAAACAGGTTTTTCTCAACCTCCCTTACAACTAAGCAACTCACAACCAGTGGTTCTCAAACAATACTGTATATCAGAATCACCTGAAGGGCTTGTTAAATGATTCCTAAGCCCACCCCAGTTTCTGCTTTAGTGGGTCTGGGGTAAGGCCCGATCATTTGCATTTCTAAGCTCCCAGGTGATGCCAGTGTTGCTGGTCCAGGAGACACACCACAAGAACCAACATCTTCTAATGTCTCATGACCATGTTATACCCATACAGATTTACTACCACAATTTAGTATGGACAATAATGGCTGGCTTCAGAAACAACATCAGTGAAAATAATCCAAGGTGTAACAGGATAAAATAGCAGTTGAGAACGTCAACTCACATTAGATGGTTTGGCTAAAAAATAATTAAGAACTGATATTCTAAATTTAGGATATGTAACAGAAATCATACCCATTAAGATAGGATTCCTGATGCCTTATTAACTATGCTGTAATGCATTAGAAACACCATTAACCTAAATCTGTTATTTACAGAAGTCATTCTTTTCACATGTTTACTATACCTGTTGCCAGCAGTCTTGGGATAGTGCTGAGGTGCACCCCTACTTCCTCCTCCGCCCGAAGAAGCACTATTTAACAGAAAAAAAATTTTTTTTTAAAAAAAGTATACCCCAAGTATATTTCACTCAAAACAGATAAAGGATCTCTTTAATTATTCTGCATTTCAGTAAGTACACCACAGATGAAGACTGAACTTAGGCCCAATGGAAACCCAAGTAATTAATTACATTTATTCTTCAGATAGCAAATAGAAAACAATGACAATTTTAGGGTTTTAAAAAAATGTACACGGCACATTATAAATTAAACCTGCATCACAATTAAATCAGAATTACTTGGTGTGGTTATTCCTTTGGTTTTGTGATTAGACTTGTCACAATAATTGCCAAAATAAATCTACACATACCTGAAACGAGAAGCACCCCCTTCTGCAATCGCACTCTCCACTTTGGCGGCTTGACAACGAAGAATCTTCAAAAGAATAATATTAATGGATAGGGTGGGGAGGGAAGGGGATGGGAGAAATGAAAAACCTAGAATGAGAAAGAGTACCAAAATTAGACACCGCTATCATACAAATCTGTAAACCCGCTTCAATTACAATTTATTTCAGAGCCTGACACTGCAGTTGATTGACCTTACACTGCATTGCAGATCTCGTAAGACTAAAATAGAATGTACTCGAAACACAAATGGACAATAAAATTTTATTTTGTTTACCACCCGGAAATTCTCGTGTTCAAGGACGCAAGGAAGTGCCTACATAGAAATGTAAGAACCTCTCAAATGCTAAGAACCAATCCTTAAGAAAGCCACATTCTACCTCCTTTACAGCTGAGCACTGAGATCAGTAATAGACAACCTAACTCTTAACAAGACGGGCACGTCCTGGGAAAACAGTTGTAAGTTTTTACTGCCTCAACAACGAACTACACTGAATAAGGGGTAACTGAAGACGGCTTGCCCCACTGTTCACTCTTAACTGGGCGCACAGGGCCCGTCAGAAGACCGGGGCCACAACATGGCAGCAGGAACCTCCGCCCCATTTTTTCCTTTCCTGGGAACAAAAGAGCAGTGGATTCCTCCCACCCAGGCCCGAGTTAGGGAAGTGCTTCCGACAGCCTCTCGCGAAGCCGCCGCGGGCAAGCCTCGGGGAGGAGTGGAGGCCGCCCCCGCGGCCCGGCTCTTTGTTCTCAGGCAGGAAGGCGGCCTCCTTCCCACCCGCCGCCTCCAGCGGCCCCCTCCCACCCATAAATCCCCGAGGAACTGACAGCCGCCTCACTGCTCCCTCCCCACCCGACAAAAACTCAAAAACCCTCGCTTCCCTCCCCTCTCCCGTCGCAGGCGAGGCTCGCCAGGCAGGCCCTTCGCTCCTCCACCAAGGGCAGCCCGGCCGCTCCCCGCCAGCCCCGGGCCTCATACACTTTCTCCCCGCCGGGAGGCCGGGCTCCGGGACTCCTCCACCTCGGCTGGTCCCGCGCCAACGGCCGGGCCCTCCCCGCCGGCCCGCATCCCTCCCCCCAGCTCGCACCGCCCCGCCACGCTCTCCCCGTCGGAGCACACCCGCGCCCGGGCTCCGGCTCCGCGGGGGACGGCCGCCGACAGCCACAAAGACGTCCGGGAGCCGCCAGGTTCCTTCTACTCCGTCAGCAACGGGAAGGGAGAACAAAGGGGAAGAAATTTCAGGTGCCCGAAGCGCGGAGGAAACGCTAGAGAGGGGTCGCCCCGCCCGGCTCCGCCTGCGGCCGCCATTTTGTACCGCTCGAGAAGAAGCGGGCAGGGGCGGCGGCCATTTTAGAGCGCTTCACTCGGCGGCGGCGGCGGCGGCAGCGGCAGCAGCTCCACTCACCTTCACCGAGAACTCAGCAGCTGCCCGTGCAGCTGCCTCCTCAGGATCCGGTCGTCGGGGACGGGGAAGGGAGGGGGAGGGGAACGGAAAACAAAAAAGGGGGAGGGAAGGGGGAGGAAGGAGTCGGGACTGGCTTGAAACTCTCAGTTCAAAAGAGTCGCTGCTGCAGCCACCACCCAGTTCTCGCCGCCGCCTCCATAGAGCTCCGACTCGCTGCTGGCGCTGAGGCGTGTCTGAACCCGAACTTATCACTCTAGGGCAGCCGAACCCACCAGAGCCGCCCCGAATGGCTCCTTTGCCACCCAATCAGCGGCCCGACTTCTGCCTGCCGCCAATCAGCGCAGGGTGGCGGGGAGGAGCCACAGGGCGAAGCTCGGTTGCGGCGCAGCCCCTCCGCAGTGCGCAAAGCCATATTCGCGAAGGCTCTGAGGCCAAGCCAGTGGCGTAAGGGGAACTGAGCACCGTCGGGTTGCGGTCCATTTGCGTAAAGTCCTAGAGCCCTTTGAGTCCGCGTTGGTGTGGCTGCCTTGTCTTCCTCCTGTCTCTTTGTTCCTGGAATCCGTATCCCATGCTCGAGATCTACAGCCTCCAGCCCCTCTACCTCGTTTTCTCACCGGGAATGTGGGAAGGAAGCTCGCCCTTCCACCCGACCCTGTCCTTGGCGTGTGCGAGCTCTGCTTTTCCTCGCGCCCCCGAGGAGCCGAGATTGCCCCTCGCAGGCTGGGCCTCCTTGGGACGGGCCTGTAGGGCTAAGGCCTGGCGCCCCCGCGGTGCTGCGCCGGGAATCGTTGGTCTCCAGGTGCTCGGCTTCGGCAGCCTTTAGGTCGGGGAGCCGGGAGAGTAGAGTTCAGGAGAAAAGACGATGCATCTCCAAGCGTTAAAAGAGCTTCATTCAGTTCCCTATTGATTCCACCCCCTGCTGAGTGAATGAGAAAGGGATGAAAGGAAGGGGTTTATTGTCTTTGTACCTCACTAGAGAAGCAGCTTTTCCCAAAGGAATGTCCTGCCAGCGGTCACGGAGGAAGACCTAGAATATACCAGAATTCTTTGGAAGAAGTGTTTGCGGAGGGCGGGAGTCTGGACGATTTTAATTGCCAGCTCCTGATTTGTTTGTTTTTTAAGCACATTGAAGACTGACAGCCGTATATTTCCATTTTACAGAAGGTCCATCCTAACAAATAGGATTAGGCTTTTCAAAGCCGGCAGGTTGAACTATTTATACTTCTTGGCTAATATTTTAAGGGAGAGTTGCAGTAAAATGAAGGGTTCCATCGTATGCGACATTTTAGCTATACAAAAATGAAGTCATATTTCCATATACTTAACAGAAATGTCTCCATCTTCATCTTGAATATAGTTCTTGATATAATGTGTAATCTAAAGGAAGAAACTGTGTGTGTGTGGAGGGGGGGTGTTTTAACGTGGATGACGTTTAAAGAAAGTGTCCAACAAAGGGCAGGATATCCAAGGATTCAAACCTGTTTGACATGTCAACAGCTTTGGGGTTGAAAGTACCTAGTCCTCAATACGATTTTCAACCGAGGTGCCAGTTTTTCCTAGGACATTTACACCTGATTGTGGAAGGGTGTGGTGGGCCCTGAAGGTTACTAACACAATTCCAGCATCTTTAGCTCTTTGCCGTATATTAGGCTGATCATTCCCCCTCATTATTATATTTTTCTAAAATTATTGCTATCAAGTCAATTTCACTTGAACTTTAACAACTGGAAAAGATATTTTCACCCTTGGAGTTAGTTACATGTAAAAAAAATTTTTTTAAAAGGAAACTATATTTTTAGGAAAGGTAAAAATTGTGTTTCAAATACAAGAAGTTCAACTTTGTAATTTTAGGACCCTTTTAGCTTCAAAAATAACACCAGAATAATATTTTAAAATAATTTCTGTAGGGCTTTACAGTTTGCAAAAAAGCTTTCATATATATGTGATATTTTTACATAACTGGCTTACATTCTTCATGATTGATAATACATTAATATGATAGAAAGAATAGTGTTCAAAAACTACTCTAGGTCAGACTTCAAAGAGTATTTACTGAATCCTAAAACCTGGATGGTCTTTTAATTGAGGAACTTGAAACTCAATAATTAAAAATAAAAGAGGTTTTATTTAATTTTTGCTAATTGTGAACCCCCTCTGCTATGGGCTTTGCAGGTATGAGTGTATGTGAGAAATTGGGCTAAGAGCAATAAAGTAGAAATACGGATAAAACACAATCTTTCAATTACCTTCCAGTCAGTGGGCGGCGCAGATATTCACATTTTGAAATATTTCCATCACATCATGGTTGTATGAAAATTCAAGTCATCTGGAATTTAGCTTTTAGTTTATAGAAAATTGAATTTTAAATACACCCACTTCAATCTGCTCATTTTAACACTTACATTTTATGTCAGTTTTCTAAAGATTGTGAAGCTGTTACAGTACTGACTGACTTGTTAACTTATAGATATTTGCATTATTTTAATTAATAATGTCAAATGCTAGTTATTATCTTCTCTGTGCTTAAGGGTTCCCCAATCATACATCTCCAGCCCAGATCTCTTACTGTCTTCAATTCTGAGTTTCTAACAGCCTATTTATCAGAGATGCAAACTTGCAGCCATATTTAGTCTAGGCCATACAGTAGTTTTAAACATTTGAATTAGTTGACATTGAAAATTTAGGAGATTTTACATACAAATCTAGATTTCCATCTTTTCATGAAAAATCTTAAAATATGGCAATACTGGGCCTGAAATTCCAAAAGGGCAACATTCAAGTATAGCTGAGTAGTGACTGCCTCATCTAGATGTTTTCTCTTCATTCCACCACAGTGAAATCTGACTTGATTCACTCATTTATGTTCCTGTGTGGCCTCTATAGCCATTTTTCTTTTTTTTTTGTTATTTATTCAAATTAAACAGACTCAGTATTAACTGACCATCTTCCTATTACAAGGAAAAGGAGCAGACCAGCTAGTTCAAATATCTTCTCTACCACTTACTGTGTGACTTTGGGCAAGTTTAACTGCTCTCTCTTCTTAGTTTCTGAATCTATAAAATGGGAATAACTGTATTTACAGAGTTGTTGTAAAGATTAAATGAGATAATATATGTAAAGCCCATAGCATAGTCCCTGTTGTAGTAATTACTTAATGTCAGTTACTTTGTTGTCAATAATATTGATTATCCAACTGCTTCACAACTATTTTAGTTTTGCCAAGGATTCCACTATTCTTCTATACTAGAAACTTGACTATTGCACTATTCTTCTATACTAGAAACTTTGATCAGGTATAACATTCAATTCATTATTGAGTCCCAGTGTTACTTCCCTCTAAATCATCTTCTTCCTACATACATCTGCTTTCCTACAGTGTCATTGCTTGCATGCTAATGTAGGTCTTAGTAATTGTTCCTCCTGAATTATTGAAAAATTCTGGTTGTTCTCCTATAGTGTTTCCCCTCTATGCTGTATACTCATATTAGTCTTCCTTAAAACACTTTTTCCCCCCAGCATATTACTACCATGCTTAAAAGAATCTTAGTGCTTCACTATTTTCTACATCAGTTTGATCTCAACCTCGGCTGCACAGTAGAATCACCTGGGGGAACCTTTTAAAACTCCATGTCTTGGCTGCATCCAAGACCAGATAAATCCGAATCTCTCAGAGTCGGATCCAGCATCAACAGCTTTTAAAGCTCTCCAAGTAACTAATGTGCAGTGAAGTTTTGAGAAACACTGTAGCAGTTCAGAGTATTATAGAAATGATGACATTTACAGCTGAAAAAAAACCTAGGAAAAGAAAACTGGACTCTGGAAACAGTAAAAGACTTTGCCCAAGTAGGGAAACAGGCATTAGAACCCAGGGATCCCACTTCATATGCCTTTGCCTGGCTTTCAGACCCTTCATCTGCTGGCCCTACCCTACCTCTTCTATTGGCCTTGTTTTTCACCACTCTTAGACACCCAGTGGTCTCTCATAGAGCCAGTTAGGCTGGTATTGCTGCCTCCAAAAATTCATTCCCACTAGTGCTCCATTGCTTGCAATTTTGAGGCCATCCTTATTTATCCCCTTTACTGTTTCATTTCTGAAGCACCAATATGAGTATTTAAGTACCCTGCTCAAAAACCTCAGTAGGTCTCCCCTAAGAGAATAACATCAGGACCCCTTAGTTTGGCATAAAAGGCCCTTTGTAATCTGGTTTCAGACTACTTCCCTGTTTCTGGACATCCCTCCTCCATTTTTTGTTATTCATAATCTAGTTCTACAGTACTCAAATTTTGCTCCATTATAACACCCATGTTCTATAACATATGACCAAAATTTGGTGGTCTTTTTCTACTTGGCAGAAAAAAATAAGGCTAATGAGTTAATCTACTAATAGCTAGGCAAGGAGCTTGGGCTTAATCTCTGTTTTCAAAGAGCTCACAATCTAGATGAAGAAAAAATATATACACCAATTACATACAAGGGCAGGAAAGGGTAGAATCAATGCTAAACTGAACAACCAAGAAAAAATGCTGTAAGGTTTCATAAAGGGAATAATAGGGGATGAGGCTGGGGCCATCCTTCCTTGAATGCCAGAATGATGATTTAGGACTGACTATATGGGCAAAGAAAGTTCTTGAGCTGATCAGACCTCTAGTTTAAACCAGAAAAGTTGATCAGTTTTACATGATCAGAGTGCCGTTTTAGGGAAGTTAACCTTGTGGCTTATGTAGAATGGATTGAAAGGCAAATCTGGAGATAGGGAGGTCAGTTAGAAGGCTATGTACTGCAGTATTTTTATGGGGCTTACTTTTATCTCCCTTCCAAAATTGTAAGGCCATTGAAATGGGGAACACTTCTCTTGACTTCAAATAGAGTTCTTTGCACACAGCAGGAGCTGAGAAAATACTTGTGCATATTATCTTTTTGACATTTATTCATTCCTTTTTCTCTTGGCTTCCATGACTTTACACTTTCCAGGATTTCCTCCTACTTCATTGGCTCCTTCACCAATTCAGCTGTCTCTGCTGGCTTCTCCTCTGCTTGACCTCTAAATATTAAAGTATCCAAGGATTTATTCTGGGCCTTCTCTTCCCTCTGAGTACTTTTTCCCTAGGTAAGTCATCTGTCCTATGACTGTAAATACCATTTATATGATGATGATTTCCAAATTCATATCTTCATCTCTGATTCATTCCCACCCCCCCATGCAAGCTATAGATATATATCAAATTGCCTACTGAAATTTCCCCTTGTATATATAATAGGCATTTCAAATTTAACATGTTCAGAATAGTTTTTCCTCCATTGATCACCAACTGCCAGTTGCTAAGGCCCAAAACCTATGAATCATTCTTAATTCCTCTGTCTCTCATCTCCTGTATCTAATTCATCAGAAATTCTATTGGCTATGTCTCCAAAATATATCTTAAGTTGGTCCACTTCTCTTGATCTACCTTGCTGTCACTTGAATCTAACCACCTTTATCTCTAGTCTGGGTTACTTCAATAGCCCCCTAACTGGTCTCTCAACTTCATCTCTCGCTCTCCACTACGTTTTCTACTCACAAGGCTATCATCTTTTTAAAATGTCAGTCAGATAACACCACTCGTGCTTAAAGCCCTTGATCATGGATATACATTACATCCACAGTAAAATCCAAACTCTCATTGTGGCCTGCAAAGCCTTACATGATCCAGCCCTTGACTATCACTTTGACCTTGTCTCCTACCATATTCCTCCTTGACCTCTCTGCTTTAGTCACACTGGCCTTTTTTCTTCTATTCTTCAGACATATCCAGTTCATGCAAAGCTTTCTACTCCTCAAACATGCAAAGGCTATGGCTACTTATTTTTCAACTTCCACTGCTCCCAAATTTCTTATTCCAGTTTTTTACATGGCTGGCTCTTTTTCAAAATTTAGGTCTCAGCTTTATGAGCTTATGGTCACCTTTGTAGAAAAGCCTTCCCTGATCACCCTATGTAATGTTTCCTCTTCCAGGCACTCTATCACATTACTCCACTTATTTTTTTCATAGTCCTTATCACTATCTGAAATGATTTTTTCCATTCTTTCTTGTGTATTATCTGCTTACCACATTAGGATGTAAGCTCAATGACAGCAGGTAACTTGTCTGTCATGTTCACTGTACTTTAGATACAGTACTTAGAATTGTTCCTGACATATAATAGGCAGAATAGTTCCTGACATATAATAGGCATCAATAAATATTTATTGAAGACAAGAATATACATTCTCTCATTTGAGTCTCAGTACAAGTCAGGTGGGGTAAGTAGGGAAGTGTCATTTCCCCAATTTTACAGATAGGGAAATTAAAAGAGGTAATAATTACTTTTCCAAAATAATTGTTCGTTTGTGGCAGAATCTCATACTTTCCCAAGTGCACCAAGATCCCTCCTATAGCAACATGAGTAACCATAATGGGGATATTCCTTTTTTTTTTTTTTATCACTTTTGCATGCAATGTATAAAGGTGCTTGCATTAGTTTCTTATGGCTACCATAACAAATTGTCCCAAA
Source organism: Mesoplodon mirus (assembly GCF_964341445.2). Classification (NCBI taxonomy): domain Eukaryota; kingdom Metazoa; phylum Chordata; class Mammalia; order Artiodactyla; family Ziphiidae; genus Mesoplodon; species Mesoplodon mirus. The sequence goes on from NC_138983.1 coordinate 63,701,969, forward strand.
GTAGGTGGCTTAAAACAACAGAAATTAATTTTCTCACAGTTCTGTAGGTCTGAAGTCCAAAATCAATGTGTTGGAAGGGCTGTACTTCCTACGGAGGCTCTAGAGGAGAATCCATCTCTTGCCTCTTCCAGCTTCTGGTGGCTGTTGGAATTCCTTGGCTTATGACTACATTTCTCTCTGCTCTGTCTTGGCATTGCCTTCTTCTCTGTGTGTGTGTCACAAAACTCCCTCTGATTCTCTCTTATGAGGATGCAAGTGATTGCACTCAGATAATTCAGGATGAACTCCTCGAGATCCTTGATTATATTTTTGCCATATAAGATAATATTCACAAGTTTGAGGGATTAGGACATGGGCATTTCTTTTGGGGGCTACCATTCAGCCCACTTCAGTGCTCATAACATATTAGTGCAAAGCTAAATTCTTGGACTTCTATTTCACAGGTCAGTCTTTATTTGGATCATCATTCATTCATTTAATGAAGATTTAGTGAGCACACAATGCATGCTTTTACAGTACTAGAAGTTGGGTAGACATCGATAAACAATTCTAAGCACTTTATGCTTTGGGTAAGAAAGGGTGCCATTAATAATTACATTGGGACAGTGGGCATAAACCAGGACTATACCAGGTAAAGACATATGATCGTCTTGCTTATGATGCATATTGTTAGGACAACAGAATGAAATAAACCAAGATCCTGCCTGTTAGTATTTTTCCCTTTGCTGTTTTTTTTTCTAAGTCAAACATAGTGTTTATAAAGTTCTTAAAGGGATAGATAGCTCTCATTGAACTTCATCAGTATGGATACCTCTTATACCTTTGGGTATAGGACTTGTAAGCTGGAAGTGGGAGGCCCATTTCAGGGCAAATTTTCTTTATCAGATGGGCCAGAGACACACCTGAGCCTTAAGTAGAGGAGGATAACTGATGCTTTCAGTTCACTGCATTTCATAATTTTTTTAGAAAAAATAAATTTAGGGAATGGGTAATGTTCATCTGCAAGAAACACTGCTGGCAGGTGATCAAGATTACTAGCAGTTGGGAATTCCCTGGCTCTCCAGTGGTTAGGACCCGGTGCTTTCACTGTGGTGGCCTGGGTTCAATCCCTGGTGGGGGAACTAAGATCCCACAAGCCTCGAGGCGTGGCCAAAAAAAAAAAAAAGATTACTAGTAGTGGCAACTTAGATGATATAGTCTTCATGTGCAATTCCTAGTATTCCTTTCTTTCCAAAGTAAAAAAAGCATGTGAATGCAACTTACTAAGAAAGCTATTATAGGGATAATATTGCATCCACTCTAATTTATTAAATAAGAAAATAATTTGCAAACTTTGGTACTTTATATAATTTTTATTAGTGACAATACTTATTTACAGTACATCTTACAACTAATGTGACCAAAAAGTGTGCTAAAACAATGCAGTTAAAGAATCATTGTTCTTGAAAATGTAAATTATGGAACTGAAATAGATACTTCAGTGCCATAAACCAAGTATTTAATCATGTTTTGGAGGGCAGTAAGTACACATGTCCAGAGCATCGATTATATACACTTGATAATAATTTGTAAAGTGCTCAGGTTTACTCTTTAAACAATGTTTTCATTGCAGGAGAAATATTCTTATTTCCATTTCACAAATGAGGAAACTGAGATTTGGAGAAGCGAACTGACTTGTGCATGTCTACTTTCTTTAAACTTTTATTCCAGTGGTTTTTCTTTACTTTATACTTCATCTCTTAATAGAATATATAGTTTTCAGAGTTAAAATAATGTATGGTACTTGCTTAATGCCACTAAACCATTTACCTGAGTCTGAATAATATAATCAAAGCAGCTGTGATGATTAATTTTTTTACTTTAACTTGCCAAGGCCACAGCGCCCAGATATATGGTTGAACATTCTGGATGTTTCTGTGAAGGTGTTTTTTGGATGAGATTAACATTTAAATTGGTAGACTTTGTAAAGCAGATTACTCTCCATAATGTGGGTAGGCCTCACCCAATCAGTTGAAAGTCTTAATAGGACAAAGACTGATCTCCTTGAAACAAGAAATTCTGCCAGTAGATTGCCTTTGGACTCAAACTGCAGCTCTTCCCTGAGTCTCTCCCTCTCCCTCTCTCTCTATAATTAGGAAACATTGTGGTCAGGCTGAGTTGTCTTCTTAAGAGAAGCTGAAATTAATCTCATTCTCTCACTACCTTTGGAAAGTTGATTAATTTTAAAAGCTGGTCAAATTTTTAAATTGGAAGTATAGGTATGCAAGACATTTAAACACTCAGTTACTAGGGTGCGAGTTTAAAAATCCAGGGGATGGGTTATTTATGCTGTTGCTCTGAGAACTGGTATATATATTTATATGTACTGGAGTGAAATTATGGTTCTGGATCATCTACTAACTTGTTCGAAAACTTAAGCTAGTTACTTATTTTGTGTATAGGAATTATTGAATTTTCCTAGAGATGTGCTATATGAATACATGTTTCTTTTTTAAAATAAATTTTTTATTTATTTATTTTTGGCTATGTTGGGTCTTCGTTGCTGTGCGTGAGCTTTCTCTAGTTGTGGCGAGCAGGGGCTACTCTTCGTTGCAGTGCGCGGGCTTTTCATTGCGGTGGCTTCTCTTGTTGTGAAGCACAGGCTCTAGGCGCGCAGGCTTCAGTAGTTGTGATACGTGGGCTCAGTAGTTGTGGCTTGCAGGCTCTAGAGTGCAGGCACAGCACTTGTGGCGCATGGGCTTAGTTGCCCCGTGCCCTGTGGGATCTTCCCAGACCAGGGCTTGAACGTGTGTCCCCTGCATTGGCAGGCGGATTATTAACCACTAGGCCACCAGGGAAGCCCCATATGTTTCTGTTTATAAATCTTATTTGAGTTTCTCTGATGAAAGAAGGATCAATAATGATAAGAATCAAGTATGAGGATGATGACAATAATCATAATGATAGTAATAATGTTTCAAAGCTTTGCAGCACTGTTTTTCTGAGAAGTCCAAAGCACTTTCCCATTTCAGATCATGATATCTTTGAGGGGGGATGGTAAAGGGTAGGTAGTATCACAATTCTACAGATGATGCGACTGAGGTACTCTGAGATCTATATTTAGGGTCTTGCCCTTGAGTTGCACAAAACAGGGTCTAGAAACCAGGATACCCAGTTCCCTGCCCAAGTACTTTCCCTTCCCTTCTTTTAAATTTGGTTGCCTCCTATGGTCCCTGAACTGGGAATTAAAATACAGAAGAGTGTTCATTTTTACCCACCAAACTATAAATTCATTATATGTGATTGCTCTGGCTTACATAAAAATTGCCCAAAGTGTAGTAGCCATTCTATCAATAATTTTGGTAGGATGATTTGTGTGCTTCTAAAGATTATTGAAATATTGAGACTTCCTTGGTGGTCCAGTGGTTAAGACTCCGTGCCTCCCCTGTAGGGGGCGCGGGTTCAATCCCTGGTTGGGGAAATAAGATCCCGCATGCCACTAGGCGCGGCCAAAAAAAAAAAATTATTGAAATATTAATGACTTACTAAAAATAATATATTCTCATTGGTTGAATAATGATTTGCTTTATAGAGAGAAAATAGTGAGCCAATTCTAAAAGGGAAAGAAAGGACTTCCCTAGTGGTCCAGTGGCTAAGACTCTGTGCTCCCAGTGCTGGGGGCCCAGGTTCGATCCCTGGTCAGGAAACTAGTCCCACATGCCGCGACTAAAAGGTCCCGCGGGCTTCCCTGGTGGCGCAGTGGGTGAGAGTCCGCCTCCCGATGCAGGGGACACGGGTTCGTGCCTCGGTTCGGGAAGATCCCACATGCCACAGAGCGGCTGGGCCCGTGAGCCATGGCTGCTGAGCCTGCGCGTCCGGAGCCTGTGCTCCGCAACGGGAGAGGCCACAACAGTGAGAGGCCCGCGTACCGCAAAAAAAATAAATAAATAAAATAATAAAATAAAATAAAAGGTCCCGCATGCTGCAATGAAGATCCTGCGTGCCACAACTAAGACCCAGCACAGCCAAATAAATAAAAATAAATAAATACATAAATAAACATTAAAAAATAGAAAAAATAAAAGGGAAAGAAATTTGAAGATGGTGTGGTAGACTTATACATAACAAAATGAATTTTGGTTGCTATTGCACCAAATACTTACTTTTCCTTGGCTATAAATACACTGTTCTCTGGTTGACAGTTACAATCTATTGTGGCTGATTAGATAAAGGGTGGAGAGAGAGAACATTTGTGAATCACCAAGGAACTCAAAACTGAAAGCAAAGATATCATGGTGAACCAACACTGATCCACAGTTACCCAGTGCTGTCTCAGGGACTTTAATCTTTGTCCCAGAGCACTGCACATCTCCATTTCACATTCCCACCACTGAGCTCAGAACCTGTCCATGACTCCTCGCCTCCCTTAGAAGAGAGAGTCTCTATCAGAGTATACAAATCAACAAAATGTCTTGGTTTTGGGTGAAGAATGATAAACCAGAGCAAAGGATTGTTCTTTACTTTTAGTTAATTCACTGTATCTTTTTTTAATCTTTTTTTTTCTCTCAAGCATCATTTATACGAGAACTTCATATTTTGTTTTAGAAAAGTTCTTGTTATCTTCTGGACAGAACATTTTAAAAGTTTTGTCTCCTTTCTGCATTCTTTCACTATGGTTGCAAGCCAGAGATAAAATTCAGCTGGATTTGGGAAACAACTGCTAAGAAAGAGACTTAGATAAGTATATACTATGTAGTCAATGGTAAATTCACTCATACCTTTCTGATTACAGCTCACCTTTCCACATCTCACTAGAGCCAAAGGACAAACACACATATACTAACAAACAACAAAATCAAAACCAGAGGGGGGAAAAAAAGGACCAGAGTCATTTCAAGGTCCGAAGTTATGATTTCTGAAAACTTGGAAAACCAAGAATTGGGAAAAGACATAGAGTATTATTTATTTAATTATAGGAAAATAGGAAAAGATATAATTTTGACAGTCCCTGGCAAATTTAAGAGAGAGACAAGGAAGATCATGATCTATGAACATGATCTATGTTTCCTCAGAGAAAACAGATTGTAGGATAATATTAGAAGTCAAAGGGTAAACATTCTTTCTTGGATTCAAGAGTCAATGGCGACAACCGTGAACGACTATCTATTCCTTTGCCATCGTTACCATCTATAGACCAAAAGCAACTCATGAGAAACAAAGCCAGCATTAGTTTCTGCTCCATCTCTATGTTCTTCCTAGGTCAGTGGCTGGCACACTGTGGTCATTCAAGAAACGTTTGCTGAATTGTTAGTTTGGTAGCAGTAACGTGGACCTCTCCCCAGTAAGGTCATGGGCCAATTTAAAGTAATAATCGTTAACAAATACTAAGGGCTTACTGTGTTGCAAAGTATGTTCTAAATGTTTTAAGTGTGCACCCAACTTTAGGAGGTGATTGATACTATTCTCTCCTTCACAGACAAGGAAGCTGAAGCACACAGAAATGAATATGTGGCAGAACCGGGATTTGAGACTAGGCTGTATGGGTTCTAGAGCCTAAACTATACCACCACCTAATTCTGCCTCAGGTCGGGACTTCCCTGGTGGTCCAGTGGTTAAGAATCCGCCTTCCAATGCAGGGCACTCGGGTTCAATCCCTGGCTGGAGAACTAAGATCCCACATGCCACAGGGCAACTAAGCCCGTGTGCCACAACTAGAGAGAAGCCTGCATGCTGCAATGAAGAGCCCAAGTGCTGCAATGAAAGATTCCGCAACGAATATCCTGCATTCCACAACTAAGACCCGACGCAGCCAAATAAATAAATAAATATTAAAAAAAAATACTGCCTCAGGTCAATGAGGAAAGAGCCCCAGGGTAACTCCATGGTAAATTAAACCAGAGCTGGATACCTTCCTGACCTAAGAACCAAGAAGAGGAAGTGTGCCACTAGGCTGGGGAATTACTATAGATATCAGGAGTTGGCTGATACTAAGCCCTGGGAATGAGGAAGGACCTCTTCTAGCTTATATAGTGGGACAAATACCCTCACTCACACCAACAGCTTGGTTAGTGTATAGTGGAGCAGTGGACTTCAGAAGATCTTGACTCCTTGTCTGAGCACCTTTGTATTGTGCAGAAATTGCAAAATGAAATCTCTCTCTCTCTAATTGCAAAATCGCAAAATGAGAGAGAGAATCAAAAGCCAAGGACAAAAACTAGCCCAGGTCAAACTGGAGGGGCAGATGGATCCAGAAGGCCAAGACTCAGAAGCTGATGAATCCAATCCACTACATGCCATGATGGCGGCATGTTGAATTCAGGGAGTTTTAAAGCTTCCCCTTAACTCCATCCCTCAAATTCTGCTCCCCAAAAGCCTTGTCCCTTTTGATCAGAGGAACAATATAAATACTAACAAGTAACATTGAACATGTTTAAAAAAATAATCTCTCTCAAACCAATCCTTTATGATAGGAAAAACTAGAAGGGGAGGTGATATATGAAATTTAGCTTGACTTGGAGTTTTAAATTTTATGCAGCATAACAATCTTTCCAAGGGAGACAATTAGGAAGAAATGGCCCTGCAGAAACAAGAATAGTGCATGGGGGCTCCCCTGGTGGCGCAGGGGTTGAGAGTCCGCCTGCCGATGCAGGGGACATGGGTTGGTGCCCTGGTCCGGGAAGATCCCACATGCGGCGGAGCGGCTGGGCCCATGAGCCATGGCCGCTGAGCCTGTGCATCTGGAGCCTGTGCTCCGCAACGGGAGAGGCCACAACGGGAGAGGCCACAACAGTGAGAGGCCTACGTACTGCAAAACAAAACAAAACAAAACAAAAAGAATAGTGCATGATTTTTGTTCCTCATTGACTGAAGAGGACTGCCACTCACCCTTGATCCAATTGCTGCATGTAGATGCACAGGATCTACATGTAGATGCACAGATAAACTGCTGATAGGTATCAGGTGAAAAAGAAGGGCAGCACTTCATTCAAAAAGGAGCCCATTATCAATTCATGTACAATTTTCCCCGGGGCTTACATGTCTAAGACTTCAAGGAAGGAAGGGGACAAAAGAAGTGAATGGCACCTAGGAGTCACTCTAGGTGAGTGGTACCCTCAAGTAGGCTGTGGTATAAATCTCATGAGCCTTGGCATCAATCAACCTGTGTTAGAACAGGAGGCTATACTTTCTAAATTGGAATTTTCCTTTTTGTAGTTTCTTTATTGAACTTCCTTTTGAAATACAGTGTGTCTTAATAAAACTCACTTTGAAAACAAAATTGTCAAATGCACTAACAACAAGGGAAATTACCTGCTATGTGTCAGACATTGTGCTAAGCTGCAATGGATATAATAAGAAGGCAGAAATGGTCTCTGTCTTCATGTATCTAAAAGTCTTTTGGTGAAGAAAGACACTAAAAAATTCAAATGTGATATGTTATAAAAGAGGAAGTACAAATTGCTATGGGTATTAGTGAAGGGAACAATTACGCATAAGCAGAAGAGAAGTTCTCAGAGGAAAGAAATCAAAAGCCAAGATAAAAACCAAGAACTCTCATGAATGGGTGGGAATAGATGGAGATCCATAAAGCCAAGGAGATTTTATTTGCTTAACTTTAAGTGGGTTAAATATTTCAATTAGATAAGGACCCTCTTCTTCTTTCTGGATCTTTGTCCAGAGAGTGGGATTATTCTGAAAAATTTGGTCTGAATTCAGGCTCTTTAATTTTTTTAATGGATTAATTAAAACTGGGAGATCGGACTATTGTCCTGAAGAGCTTATAGCCTGTTTGGAGAGACAATGTACAAACACAGAAGAAATAAAAGAAGGCTGTTAGGAGACTATAAATGAATAAAGCTTTATAGAAGTTGCTATGGGCAGGAATGATAAGGGATGACATCACGATAAAGGTGTCCTATTTTAGAATTTCCTGGTGAGTTATGACACTCCAAGACAAGGTTTAGGGTATAAGACTGGGGACTAAAATCAGACCAGGATTTATCAACCTTGACACTTGACATTTTGGGTCAGATAATTCTTTGTTGTAGGAGGCTGTCCTGTGCATTATAGGATGTTTAGCAGCATCCCTGGCCTGTACCCACTAGATCCAGCAGCAAAATTCCCCCCAGCTATGACAACCAAGAATGTCTTGTGGCATTACCAAATGTCCCCTGGGAGGCAAAAAATCACCCAGTTGAAAACCACTGCATTAGACCCTGCCACCATGTTGAGCCTGGCTGATGGCAAAGGGAGGTTCGGCAATATAGGGGACATTCACTATCTAAAAATGGGGCCGATCTACAGTTATGATGAGATAAAAAGTTGGCATCCACGGGCTTCCCTGGTGGTGTAGTGGTTGAGAGTCCGCCTGCCGATGCAGGGGACATGGGTTCATGCCCCGGTCCGGGAGGATCCCACATGCCGCGGAGTGGCTGAGCCCATGAGCCATGGCCGCTGGGCCTGTGCGTCCAGAGCCTGTGCTCCGCAACGGGAGAGGCCACAACAATGAGAGGCCTGCATACCGCCAAAAAAAAAAAAAAAAAGAGTTGGCATCCAAATTGTACATTCTGGTATCTAGAAGGGAGGTCTTGGACTCCAGAATGCCAGATAAAAGCTTCCCTTTCAGAATGAGACATATGGGGTGAGTTGTCCTTGAGACTCAATGTCCAATGATCAGGACTAGATAGCTATTTCTGGGCCAATTGAACGGGGAAGATAATTCCATACTAAGTCTCACTCAAAGGGAAGATAAAAATCTACTCAAACAAGTATCTATGAGGGATCTAAGACACAGTTATGTTAATACATAGGAGATGAGCCAGTCAAGCCGTGAAGAGTGGGACAGGTAGAGACAGATATAAAACTTCACTTCCTTTAGCTTTGGGCTTATCCTTGGGTATAAGGAAGATGGACTAGATAACTCTTATGTTCCTTCCAACTCCAGAGTTACATGTAAGAGGTAAGAGAAAACATTTTAATAGTATTACATACTACTTCTGAAGTGTGTACTATATGCCAGGTACTTTACTACATTATCTCACTTAATCCTTATGACAATTCTGTGAGGTATTACTATTGTCATTGTATAGCTAAGTTTAAGTGGAGTTATTAAGTTAACAAACCAAAATTCAAACACAAATTTGTCTGATCTCCAAAACCTTGATTCTTTCAATTACCATGCTGTATTCCAAGTGTGATAAGAGAGGAAATGATGTGAAGAAAATTTCAGTTTCAGTAAGGGGTAAAGGTGGAGGAAATGAGTAGACTCTGCCTGAAAGAGGGATTGTGTAAGGACAAGTCTTTACTCAGACATACAAAGGTTCTTAGCAAATATTTCATAAACTTTGTAAAGTAGTAGTATTTAATTGTGAGATTATGTTTAAGGGAGGCACTGATGAAGGCTGGGTATCCAAAATATGAATAACATTTAATCTGTATTCTTAAAGAACTCTCAATCTAATATAGCAGATGCAAGTAACAATTCTACAGATTAATAATATTTTTTTTTTTTTTTTTTCTTTTTGCGGTAGGCGGGCCTCTCACTGTTGTGGCCTCTCCCGTTGCGGAGCACAGGCTCCGGACGCGCAGGCCCAGCGGCCATGGCTCACGGGCCCAGCCGCTCCGCGGCATATGGGATCCTCCCAGACCGGGGCACGAACCCGCATCCCCTGCATCGGCAGGCGGACTCTCAACCACTGCGCCACCAGGGAGGCCCCAGATTAATAATATTTGATGTACACAATATGCTATGAAGCTGGACAGCTAATGTGACATTTCCCAGACTCTTTCAGTTAGGACTCCAGATGTGATTCTGTTCGATGCATCTTGTGAGAAATGAATACAGAACTGAGCCATGTGAGGAGAGAGGAAAAATACATCGGGTCTAATTTGCTTGTACGGATTTGGCAGAGGCGATGTGTGTGATTCTGGAGCTAGCACATTTCCTAAAACAGCAGCAGCGGCAGCGGCGAAGGTAATACAGTTGTGTGGTGATAATCAATGGCAACTGTCTCCTACAGCAATGACAGTGGGAACATTTCTAACCACAGCAGAAACAGAGTGCTTGTGAGGGCTGGAAGTTGTTCCAAGGAGCTGGAACTAGAGCTTGCCCCTCCAGTCCTTTCAGTGATTTTGTAAGCACTCATTTCCTTGTTTAGACCTCTTTTTGCCTGTACTAGACTGGATTCTGTATTATGCAACTGAACACTGACTGATGCAGTAATAAGAAGAGTTGTAAACAATTGAATTTCAAGAAAATGGGAATGTGAGAAGAGTTATATGAACTGGATGTATCTGAAGGCAGTGAGGATCTGGTTACTATTAGTGGACACTGTTAGTCCATGACACATAATGGAGAAACAGCTATTTAAAGTATCATCTATGGGGACTACCCTGGCGGTCCGGTGGTTTAGACTCCGAGCTTCCACTGCAGGGGGTGCAGGTTCGATCCTGGTCGAGGAACTAAGACCCCACATGCCGCACAGTGCAGCCAAAAAAAAAATTCAACTATGGATCGCTAAATTACTAAAATGTAAGTCAGAGACCATCTCTGCCATCGCATGGAGAGTCTCTCTGGGAATAAAGACAACAGAGAAAGGCAGAGCCAAGAGATGGCAAGGGATGGATTCTTACTGACATGATTTGAGTCCCTGGATTCAGGTCTATCCATAGACTTTTCAGTTACATGAGAAAATATATTCCATTTTTGCTTAAAAAAAGTTATCATCTTGGGTCATCTGGAATGAGGTGCCTATTAAAGGCAAGGCTTTGGTGGACCATCTGGCTGCTGCGTTAGACCATTATGGAAGATTCAAGGAATACAAGGGCAGGGACAGTGTAGGCTGCTTCTAACTGTGCTAGAAAAGTTAAAGAAAATTATAGGCTCAAGATTTCAAATTTTTAGCTCAGGGCATGTTTAGAAAACCAGGGTTTTTCTATGATTGTCCTAAAAACATCTCTTATCTCTTATAGCTACAGGCCTAACACACCAAAAATTAGAAGCAGAATGTTTTTCAGTAAAATGCTGAATTATGACAGAGGTAGAATTAACAACCTCACTTGATCTCTGATGTGGAAGTTAGGGTACTGACTAGAAAAGTGTAGTATTCCAAAAATGGTGTCCTGTGTTGCCAAACTCCACTGAGAGTCCCTTGCCTGCAGAGGCAGCTCCCTTCTTCCCCTGATGAGGCTGGTCTTACCTTCCTTGAAACCCAATAGAGACCTTATGGTAACCAGTCTCCTCCTACAATGAATAGGCTGACCTTGTAACCTATAGGATATTGCAGAGATGATGGTGTGTGACTTCTGAGACTAGGTCATACGAGATATTGCATTTTCCCCTTTGTTCTCTCTTAGATATGGGGAAAGCTAGATGCTACGTCATGAGGACACTCACGCAGCACTACAGAGAAGTTCACATGGTGAGGAACTGAAGTCTCCTGCCAACAACCAGCACTAACTTGCCAGGTAGTGAGTGAGCCATCTTGAGAGAAGATCCTTCGGATAACTGGGGCCTCATCTGACATCTTGACACCAACCTCATGAGAACTTTAGACAGAACCATCTAGCTATGCCATTTCCAGTTTCCTGACCTGTAGAAACTGTCTGAAATGCTTGTAATTTTCAGTTGCTAAATTTTAGGAAATTTGTTTACAGTAATAGATAATGTAGACCTCATCTTGCACAGGGATATCAATTCTCCTTCTTTTCTACCCTGTGTCTTCTAACTCCAAACCTATAAACGGAGTCAGAACCTAGCATGCTCTAGGGGACCAATTACAAAGTAAATCTAGGAAGAGAAAGATTACATGCAAGAAGAATGGCAAGATTTTGCTAAGTTGCATTAGCAAAAAGCTGGGGAATATGTGTAGTAATAGATTATGAGGGTTCAGGACCAAGGAAAGAAGAATTTATTGATCTGAGAACACTTATCAGAGATTTTGGAGTCAAAGTACTAGTTTGGGTATCTAGGAGTGGTTCTAGTTATGCTTAGTTGGTTAATTAAAAACTAGACTCGACCGGTGACTGAAACTAAATAAAGTTGGGTTACCATAAATTTCTTGATATAATGTTGAAGACAAGCTCCAAAGTTTTGAGAAGAAAGCAACGTTGAAGAGGGTTGTTATTTGTATTAGATCATAGCCCCTGTATCCCCAAAAGAGCTTAGAGCACACATTCTCTTCACTGGAAGTGTGAAGATATACTTTGGTGAGAACAGCATTAGCATCCCTGAATATTACTGTAATGGCTGTCCTCTAGGGATAAATGTTCCATATGTTGCCATTGAAATGCCATTGAGAGACTTGCCTGGTGGTCCAGTTGGTAACACTCTGTGCTCCCAATGCAGGGGGCCCGGGTTCGATCCCTGGCTGGGGAACTAGATCCCGCGTGCATGCCGCAACTAAGAGCCCGCATGCCACAACTAAGATACCACGTGCCACATCTAAGACCCGGTGCAGCCAAAAAAAAAAAAAAAAAAAAAAAAACGGAGAAATGCCATTTGGACTTTCTATTTTCAATGATGGTAAGAGATCCTGAGATAGCAGAGGTGAGGTAGCAGAACATAACCACCATAAACACAGTGGGCACGCTAACAATACAAAGTAGTAACAGAGTGGTAACTGAAAGCATCGATCTACAGAGATCTTTGGTGATGGTTAACTGATCAAAGAATTTCTGGTACCAAAATAGGTGAGTAGCTCCCTAAGGACTTAGATATTTGTGTAATCGAAAAACTCTAGGTTGGGAAAATAGAGGCCTGACTAGAGACATCGTAAGAATAATAGCCCTCACCCATCTCCTAGTCCTGGGAAATTCACAGACCCAGAGGCCTCTGAATACAGAGTATGCTAGGTACCTCTGAGAAAGGACTTTGTCATAACATCAAAAGTATGATGTGTAGGGCTTCCCTGGTGGTGCAGTGGTTGAGAGTCCGCCTGCCGATGCAGGGGCACGGGTTCGTGTCCCCGCCCGGGAAGATCCCACATGCCGTGGAGCGGCTAGGCCCGTGAGCCATGGCCGCTGAGCCTGTGCGTCCGGAGCCTGTTCTCCGCAACGGGAGAGGCCACAACAGTGAGAGGCCCTCGTACCGCAAAAAAAAAAGAAAAAAAGTATGATGTGTAGATCTTTCTCCTACTCTTCCCCCAAAGGGATATACAGCTATTTGCTAGAGTAAAATTGTGCACGAGGGTTGAGGGAAGGAGAGAACAATCTTGACCTTAAGGGATTATTGAAAAATGGTGTTAATCCCTGGTGATCCAGAATACTATGCACACAGGACTCACTGGTTTTACTGTATATCCCCATCATCCAGTGGCAGCTGGCCTTTAGAACTCTTCAGTGGTCTTTGGAAGACTCAGTTCTAGCACCAAAAGGGAGGGGGACACTTTGCAAAGCTAGGTTGCTGTCCTATAGCAGAGATTAGCAAATTACAGTCGGAGGGCCAAACCGGGCCCACACCCTGTTTTTGTACAGCCTTTAAGAATAGCTTTTATACTTTTTAAGTGTTGTAAACAAAATCAAAGAATATGTGACAGATCCCATAAGTGGCCCTTAAAGCTAAAGCCTGGAATATTTACTATCTGGCCTTTCACAGGAAAAAGTTTGCCAACTCTTGTCCCACAGCATTACGTGTTGTGAAGTAGCGACCAACAGAGTGCTATTTCTCCCTTGTCTACAATACGCGAGCTGGGGAGCCCAGGAGTGAGATAGACAACTCCCACTATTATTACTTACTAATCCACTCACAAAATGTTTTCTATTCCCACGACTTTGAGCTTTGCCCATTTAAAGGCCCAGAGAAGGAACATTCTCCCCAGAAAACCCAATCATGGTTCCACTTAATTGGAACTTTATACTACTAATTAGTTATTTTGGGTTCTTCTTGACATTGAAATAATAGGGGGGGGGAAGAGATTACAGCATAGGCTGGGATGATTTATTCTTGCTAACAAGGGGAAATCTGATTGCTACGACATAATGGGAGCAAGGATGAGAATGTCTCAAATCCAGGGGATGCTTTGGGTCGCTTTCTAGTATTACCATATACAGTGGTAAAAGTCAATAGGAGACTATAGCAATCCAATTCAAACAGAACCACCAAGGACTCATTCCTCAGGAATGAAGATCACCACATCATATGAAAATTTCAACCAGCTATGGATTGGCAAAATGAGTATGGAATAGATGATGATGGAAGGATGTTGTAAACAGAACCTCAAGACCAGTTGTAGAAATGAGAATGTAGTAGTAATCTACCTCCTTTGTTCTGTTTTATATGTATCTATTTATGTTAATCATTCCCACTGACTTATTTTCTCTCCTAGTTTATATAAAGTACATTTGTTGTTTAATTGCATTGTACTAATGTTAATTTATTAATTTTTATAATTGTACAATGGTTATATAAGATGTTAACATAGGAAGCTAGGCGAAAGGCATTTGTACCATTTTTGCAACTTTTCGGTAAGCCTAAATTTATTTCAAAATAAAAAGCTAAATAAAGCAAATTATCAAGAAAACATATAGAATATATAACTTAGAAATACATATAATAAAGTGATGAAATTTCAGGTGCAACCTGGCAAAAATAAGACACACTTACATAATGTTTGATTTATTTAATACGTTAAATGGCATTAAACATTTCTTCTAAATTACACCAGTCATACCAGGAATTTTTCGCTATTATTTTTTTAGTTATTGCTGCCCTACAATTTTCTGTTACCTCTTCTTTGGAATTATGAGAGAGATACTGAAATCTCTGTATTTATCTTGCATGTTTCTTAAATCACCTCTCCCCCATATCTTTTTTTTTTTTTTTTTTTTTTTGCGGTACGCGGGCCTCTCGCTGTTGTGGCCTCTCCCGTTGCGGAGCACAGGCTCCGGACGCGCAGGCTCAGTGGCCATGGCTCACGGGCCCAGCCGCTTTGCGGCATGTGGGATCTTCCCGGACCGAGGCACGAACCCGTGTCCCCTGCATCGGCAGGCAGACTCTCAACCACTGCACCACCAGGGAAGCCCTTATATCTTTGTTCTTTTGAAATAATTCTTCAGCTTATTCTTTCATTTTGCTATTCATCAGAGTCTATTTACTGTTTAGACTGTCTTTTAATTTTTCAACCATCTTTAAAACTAGCTCTTTTTCATGAAAGTTAGGTGCAATACTCTCTCATTCTTCTGGGGATACTCCATATAAATATTAAATTAAAAAAAATACATGAGAGGGACTTCCCTGGTGGTCCAGTGGCTAAGACTCCACGCTCCCAATGCAGGGGGCCCGGGTTTGATCCCTGGTCAGGGAACTAGATCCCACATGCCACAACTAAGAGTTCGCATGCCACAACTAAGAGTTCAAATGCCACAACTAAAGATCCCATATGCCACAACGAAGATATCGCACTTGACAATGAAGATCCCGTGTGCTGCAACTAAGACCCGGCGCAGACAAATATTTTTTTAAAAATACATGAGAACAATGCTTGATACCACACCTAGTATGCACTAGATAAATATTAACAATTATTGTTTCCAAGATCCTCTGTTTATTCTAATAACTACTTGCTTGGGTGTTAGTTCTTTTGTTTGTTGACTGGTGTCACACTTTCATGGTATTGGTCTTTCTTGGGTATTTGGTTGTTCTTGATTTTGTTCTCACCTTGGTATTCCTTGTTCTCTGTGCCTGAGGTAGTTTCAGTTTATCAGTTTGCTCTGATGATTGTGAGGAAGGGATAAAATGTAATCTTGGACGGTGCATACCAGTGGCTGATATTCTGTTTGTGAAATGAGGTTTCCTTTCCTGGATGTAGCCACCTGAAGTACTGCCTGACTTATCTGCCCCAAGTTTCCAGAGTCACTGTGACAGTTTAGTGTAAAATACCATTTCAGGATAACCTTAGCTTAAAAAAGCGAATGGACTGAGAAGCCAACCCAACCAGAGGTTTCAAATTCCATTCCCCAGTTACCCTTTATGGTTGTTCTAGGACACTGTGCCTTTCCCCCAGCCCACCCCCCAACTCCTTGTATCATTTGCCTCTGACATTGAAGTCTGACTCTCGCTCTGCCATTCTGATCCCATCCGCCCTCTGACTTTCAGGGAATCATTTGCCTCTGAGATTGAAGTCTGACTCTTGCTCTGCCATTCTGATCCCGTCCGCCCTCTGACTTTCAGGGAATCCCTCAAGTTCCAAATCTGTTTATAATCCTAGGCCATGGTTTTTTGTTTTTTTTTTAAATAACTCTGTGTCCTGGTCACCTGGCAAACTCAGATTCATGTTTTTCATGTTTCAAGACTCAAACTGTTTTTTCCTCTTTGAATCGTACTTCTTTAACCATATTTCTTTTCTGAACTTAAGAGCTCCTTGTATACACCTTTATTGTTATTTACAAACGTCTATGTCCTTTCCCATGACTCTCTGAATAAATTAACAATTGAAAGATACTCTCTCCAAAGGTCTATTAGTAACACTAGCGTGTCCACAAGATTATTTTCCTTAGATAGTATTGCTGAGAGGTAACTTACACTTTGCAGTTTTTTTTAAATAATGAAAATTCTTATATCACTAATTTGGAGTTTATGGTACCGTGGAGCACAAGTGAAAAAAAGTTTAACTTGTCCTAGCCATGACAAAAATGATTAGGATGAAAAATCCCAGGAAGAACAATTAGGATGGAGATGACTTTTTCTATCCTAGAGAACAGATTTTTAACACTTTAGAATCATTTTTATACAAGTTTATGCTAACCCTGTAATTATTCCTATGTATTCATTGGGAGAAGAGTAGTAGATGGAAACCCTGTGGGCTTCGTAATCAGGCAGATGTGATTTGGAATCTCAGGTTTGCTACTTATTACCTTTGTGAAACTAGATAAGCAACTTGAACACTGAGCCTGTAGAAGGCAGCCTTCTAAAATGGCTCAAGGTGATCTTTCCCTCCTGGTATTCATGCCTTTGTGCAATATTCTCTCCTCTTGAATATGGGCTGGATCTAGTAACTTGCATTTTTAAAAAATTATTTATTTATTTATTTTTAATAATCAACAGAAATTTATTTCTCACAGTTCTTCTGGAGGCTGGGAAGTCCAAGATCAAGGTGCCAGCAGATTCGGTGGCTGGTGAAAGCCTGCATCCTGGTTCACTAGTGACTTGCTTTAATGAATAGAACACAAGAAAAGTGATGGAATAACACTTCCAAAATTAGGTTATAAAAGTCTGTGACTGCTGTGTTACTGGCACTCTCTCACTTGCTCACTTCGATGATGCCAGCTGGCATGTTGTAAGCAGCACTATAGAGAGGTCCACGTGTCATGGAGCTGAGGGCAGCCTCCCACTCAGCCCAGCAGCCTGTGAAAAACTGAATCTTGGCAACAGGAGTGAGCTTGGAAGTGGCTCCTTCCCCAGTGGAGCCTTGAAATGACTGTAGCCCTGGCCAATACCTTCATTGCAGCCGTGGGAGATGCTGAAGCAGAGTATGGAGCTAAACTGCGCCTGGATTCCTGACCTACAGAAACTGTGAGGAAATACGTTTTTTACAGCCAATAAATTGTTATTCAACAGATAATACTGATGTCATACCTCACAGAGATATAATTAAAAAATGAATAAAAGGCATCTGGCATCGTGTGTGTGTGTATATATATATACACACACACATGATGCCAGATGTAAGGATCTCTACCAGGCAATGTTTTGTTATAGCATTGTTGGTTATAGCATTAGAATAATGGTTTTTAATAATGCTATAGAGTTTTACAGTGACTTTTGATACATATCTTATTTGACTCTCAGAGCAGGGATATAAGTAAAACTGTGGTGTAATAAGAAATGTATGTGGTCTTAGTCCTGGGTTTCTGGCACAGAGCCATCCAAAGAAAACTCTTGGAGTTTCCTGAGTGATAGGAGTGCCTTTTGTCTTTCAGTAGGAGTCTCTTTTGAGCACTCTTGAGTTTATGCTAATGAGGTGACTTAGGGTGGGGCTCCTAGATAACCGCGGGATGGGGCTGGTCACCAGAAAGACTAAGTGATTGGAGGGTTGGAACTTTCACACCCACCCACTGACATCTGGGAAGGGTAAGGTCGGGGAGGGCTACAGATTAAGCTCTATAGAAACTCTTGAACCACAGGAGTTGAGCTCCTGGGTTGGTGAGCACGTGGGCATGTGGGGAGAGTGGCCTGCTAGGGGGAGAGCGTGCGCGGGTAAGCTTGGAAACTCCGCACTCCCTCCTCTATATACCTTACTTACCCTATGCATCTCTTCCATTTGGCTGTTCCGGAGTTATAGACTTTTATAACAAACCAGTAAATTTGAGTAAAGGTTTCTCTGAGTTCTGTCAGCCACTCTAGTAAATTGAACAGGAAGAGGGGGTCACGGGCACCTCCAATTTAACGTGTACTTGCTATTGGTGTCTGAAGGAGGGTTGGTGGGAACTCTTGTTGGACTGAGCCCTTAACCTGTAGGATCTAACACTATCTCCAGGTTAACAGTGTCAGAATTGAATTAAATTGTAAGACTCCTCAGTCAGTGTCTGCTGAGAATTGGAAAACTGCTTGGCGGTGTTGTAAAAAACACATATTAGAAAAACAGAGACTAAAATATTATTCCTCTTTTACAGAGGAAGAAACTGACCTTCAAGAGAATTTAAGTGACTTGTCCAAGGTTCTACAACTAGAAAGTGTCAGAGCTGAGATTCAAACCTAGCCTTTCCCCATCATTACCATGTCAACATCTAACACTTAACGAACAACTATTAGGTGTCAGACATTATTCTAGGTCCTGAAAATACAGAGGTAGATAAGAAAGTCTATGTCTCTGCCCCCATGGAGTTTACATTCCTCTTTATGCAAATGGAAATGAAAATTAAAATGTTTCATTAGTTAAATCTTTCCTATGTTTATTTTGGAGTAGTGTTTTTAATATTTTATGACTTGGAAATGCAACGTTTCCTTTATCATCAACTTTGTCCTGATTTGAGTAAATTTCACTAGCAGTGATGTAATACAAAGCAGAGGCATGGTTGTGTGTTTCAGTATTTGATTGGCTAAGTACCAGATAAATCCTCCATACCTACACTGAACAATTCTTCATTGATTTTCATAAGAGTTTGTGTCTTGAACTTCAGGGCTTTGTTTCATAAGCTCTATTCATTTCTCATGTTTTGGCATAAAGTTTAGTTGATGAAAGTCTGCTTTTTTCCTTGAATACAAAATTAAGCAAAAATAGAATAGGTACAGTTTATTGGTGTTGCACAATTTAAGGAGTGACAGACTTATCTGATGCTTGCAGGAACACTGAGACTATCCTAATTGGTAGTCAATATATTGTGAAATCAGTTAAGACTCAGAACTTCAAGCCCATAACAGACTAGAGCTCTCTATTGTATCTGACTGGACACTGAAGCCTTGAGAGTAGCTTGTTTTCTAGGACAAGTACACAGTTTGACTGTCAGAAAGAAAACTGTTTCCAAAGCCTTCCTGGAAAGGGATGTTATGTTGGCTTAGTTCCTGATGACAGCTATCTGATTGATTCATGGTGCTTTGATCCACCATATGTATATTTAAAAGCTGGGAAGGCTACGTGAAAAGTGAGTTGCTGTTAAGGTGGATGTATTCTAGAGCGATTCTCACTGCTGCCTCTTGAAATAGGTGCTTCGTTGAGAAAGAAAATGGTGTATGAATGTTTCTGAGTGTATCTGGGAGCCTTTTAAAGACTCCAGAAGTATTTGACGATTGACAATATACCATGACTTTTTATTTTTCATTTATACATGTAGAATAGTAAAAATAACATTTTGCATTTTAAAGCCCCTCTCTAAACCCAAAGTACTTCATACGTGTTAGGCACTTAATTCTTCCATAGCTGTAACATGGTTATATAACCTACCTCAGAATTAATTGCCTAAGACCCATGAAGTGCTCTAGAAATGGATATCCAGAGTGACTTTTAAAATATTATTTTAGTAACATGGAGAAAAGCCCTGGACTAAAATCTTACTCTGTCATCCCAGGCCAACCCCAATGCTGTACCATTCAGACCAGAGTTCTCTTTACATTATTTTGGGAAGAGAGGTAGGGGCTACTTTATATGAACTCTTGAAATCATTAAAAATTAAGTTAACAAATAGTTCCAACAGTGAAATTCCTAAGGATGAGTGAGCCTCTTTTGCTTCTCTACCCTCTAAGAATTCTGGGATCCTCTTCCTTGAGGGACAGGGGAAGGATAGGACAGTTACGACACCAACAAGAACATGATTTAGCAGCCAACCTGAAGAGTTACCAGATAAGGCTTGGAGACTCAACATTCATCCCTTCATTCAATAAAAACATAATGAAAGCCAAATCTGGGTATTTTTATACATCATAAGCCTTTGATTAATGCACTATATTTCCTTATGAGTAAAAATAATCAAAAGATAATCACCATTATATTTTGCATGCCCTCAAATTTAGATAGTTGTCAAGTTTGTGCCACAAAACAGTGCCATAAGGAGTATAGCATGGTGCTTTATGGGATAAAAAGAGGCCCAATATATGTTCCCTCCTTTTAAGAGTGGAGATGGAGACTCTTTCAATTAACATGGACATTTTCCAAAGTGGGGTCTCTAAGGTTCTGGGTCTTCTCAGAAGTATATGAAGGTCCCAGTGTCATCCAAACTCTGAGCTCTTCAAAAGAAAGGGTGGATTATTATGTACTAATGGATTTAAAATACCCCAGGTATAGTCCTCAATGCCCTCACACATTTACAAATATCCCTTGGAGATGGTATCCTAATCCCCACCCCCTTCTTCCCTTTGAGAACCACAATGCCTTCCCATTGTACTTGAAATAAAATCCAAACTCCTTATACTGGCCTCTAATACACTAAATAATTTGGTTTCTTCCTACCTCTTTGACAATTTTTACCACACGCACAGTGACGTGTGTGCATTACTCCAGACGTTTAATCTTCCTATTCCTCAAACACACCAAGCTCTTTCTGTATATGGGTGTTTGCACTTGCCTTCTCTCCATCTGGAGTATTCTTTCCCCAGTCTTCATCTGACTGGCTCCCTCTTTATCACTCAGGTTTTGGCTGAAATGTCACTTTCTCAAAGAGACTATCCCAGATTAACTCAGTTAATTCTCCTTCATTAACCTATTTACTTAATAGCACTCAATAGTTTGTCTTTCCCACTAGAATGTAAATTCTTTGAGAGTAATGACACCTTCACTCCCTTTTCTTAGGGTTGCTGTGGATTCAGTCTAACTTTGATATTTCTTTCAGCATGTCTGTGGACTTTTAGGAAGGTAAGAGTCAAATGCAGGCATTTAGATCACCACCTTACATCTGAAGTCCCAGCTTGTTTGGGGAAGGGTTTATTTTGCTCAAAGGTATTTGTCAAGAAAGCCTTGTGAACTGCGATGTAACAGATTTTGCCTTGTCAACACATAACTCTTCTGAGAAGTTAAAACAATCTTGTAGGGAACTTGTTTACAACTTTGACAGAAAACAGCTTTGAAGATAGAGGACTACTCAAATTATTTCTGGCTGATCATTTCTCCTACAAAGCATATGACTTATTAAACGTCAAAAAATTTTTAAATCCCATCACATTTATCAGGGTCTTCAACAAGTTAACGGAAAAATGAATAGCAGATTTGTTTTCAAGGTTAATTTCTAATTTGAATTACACACCCAATTCATAACTAGGCCAGCCTGAACTAATACGTAAAATCCATTTATTACCAAGTTGTCCCACGAAGAGAAATGGCATTTCTGATAATATCTAATAATGTCAATACATGTGCTGATTTAGTTTCTGGTCTATAAAATATTGCCAGTGGCAGAGTTTTGAGTGATAGCACTATGGGAGATGGCAGAATAACCAGAGATCAGACTATCTCAGTTTGGGCTGGGACTCATCATTGCAGCTAAGTTTACCAGTAGATTCTAGTTTTATATTGCTTTCCCTTTAGACCACTATATTAGTTAAGGTGATTTTGTCTATGGTAATAGAAAACCCAATGTAAAGGGTCTTAAACAATAGTTTTATTGGCCTAGGCAACAAAAAAATTAAAGGCAGGAATCTGATCAAGTTTGGTTCAGTCAGGGCTCTGGTTTAATTTCTAATTTTTTGGTTGTGCCCCCCACCCCTATGTATTGGCTTTATCCCCATGCTGGTAGCTAAAGAGTTGCAGCAATTCCAGGCCTCCCAAGTACACAGGATATTTATCTCTTCATTAAGAGTGAGGAAGCAACTTTGTGTCAAAGCCCCTGTAATACTGCTCTTGCTTTTCACTTGCCTGTATTGGGTCACATGCTACTCCTGGGCCAATTACTGTGGCCAGAGCAATACTATGCCTTAACAGGCTTACAGCCAGGTTCCTTGAACAATTTTTGTAAGGGCAATGGCATTACATTCACTGGTGTTTTTCAAACAGTGGATCAGGACCTAAGAATGGGTCATGAAATTAATCTTTGAGTTTTCATCATTTAAAAAGTTAAATATATTTGGGATTACGTTGCACATACAAAGGATTAGTACTGTTCTATGAAACTTTGGTGCGCACACATGCCCACACCTAGATTATATTGTAAAATCTGTTTCCTGTGTGAATTGGGGTCAAAATACTATCTTAGACAAAACAAGTCCACTCCTGAAGCTGGAGACAGATCAGCTTTTACTTAAGTATATGGATTATGTAGGGGGAAAGCAGATACCTGAAAGAAAATCAGGGTACAACTTGGGAGAGGAAAATAGATGCTGGGGATTAGTCAATAATTTCCACTGTAACCTGCCTGACGCTTGAGTTATGCCTTCAACTATACTAGATTCCAACATAGTCATAACCAAACATATTTTAGTTTTTCCAATGTACATTTCCCTTCCAAAAAAGCACTTCATTCCTTTCATCCAGTAAGTATCCACGATGGGGCAATTTATAAATTTTATCATTTGGTTGTTGGAAAATATTATGGTAAAAGACTAATGTAAAAAGCTTGGCTTATGGGAATTCCCTGGTGGTCCTGTGGTTAGGACTCCGTGCTTCCATCACAGGGGGCACAGGTTCGATCCCTGGTTGGGGAACTAAGATCCTGCAAGCCACGAGGCACAGCCAAAAAAAAAAAAAAAAGCTTGTCTTAACCATGTCCTACTGTCTAGCACAGGGAACTATATTCAAGATCCTGTGATAAACCATAATAGAAAAGAATTTGGAAAAGAATGTATATATATGTATAACTGAGTCATTTTGCTATACAGCAAAAATTGATACATTGTAAATCAACTATATTTCAATAAAGAAAAAAAAAAAGGCTTGGCTTCCAAGGGAAAAATCCACATATTTCGAAAAACTGAGCACATCTTACCATCATCACCCTAATCTTTATTTAGATTAAAATTTTTAACTTATTTGACAAGAACGTTAGAGCTCATTCTAGTTCAACCCCTTTCATTTGGTAAGCGAAGAAACTAAGGCCAAGAAAGAAGGATGAACTTATCTAAGGCAATTAATAAGTTGAAGAACACAAGTCTCTTGATAGCTGCTTCAGAATTCTTTCCATTGTAACTAATTAACAGTGCAGTTATTACCAACTTTAACAAATGAAAGTAAATAACATGCATAAGCTCCAGAGGCACCTAGATTTACAGAGCTGTTGGATTCTTTCAAGAGTTGTAGGTGAATTATATTTTGGAGAGTAAAACTGCATTTTTAAGGAAACGGGGGGCTTATTAATAAATGCTGCTTTGGGGAGTCAAAAAGATATTTGTGCTCCCATGTTCACAGCAGTATTATTCACAGTAGCCAAAGAGAGATATAACCCAAGTGTCCATTGATGGATGACTGGATAAACAAAATGTGCGCACACACACACACACACACACACACACACAAACTATTCAGCCTTAAAAAGAGGAAATTTTGGCACATGCTACAGCGTAGATGAACCTATTTATAGCTGTGTGAAATAAGACAGACTGAAAAGGACAAATACTGTATGATTCCACTATGAGGTCCCTAGAGTAGCCAAATTCAGAGACAGAAAATGCGAATAATAAGTGCCAGGGACTAGGGGAGGAGAATGGGGGGTTAATGTTTAATGGGGACAGTTTCAGTATAGGAAGATGAAAAAGTTCTGGGGACGGATGATGGTGATGGTCCTTAATGCCACTGTATACTTAAAAGTGGTTAAAATGGTAAATTTTGTGTAATGTATATTTTCCTACAATTAAAAACAAAAAAGAAAACCTTGTACAGAGTAAAAAAAAAAATGCTGCTTTTGACGTCTTTGAAAGACAAAGAATAGTTACTGCCTTATCTGTTTAAGTTGAAGCCAAGAATTTTAAAGCTGATTTTCATAATGTTATAGTATGAATTATATTTCACCTTAATACTTTACCTTTTAAGTTAGGGAATTCAATTCACTGAGCACTTACAGTATTATTAGAAATGTGCTAAATCTATGAATGATCCCAAAGAAGTCTAAACTACAAGAGATTACAATTTGTGTATTTATATATGTGTGGTACTAGGGCAAGATTTACATAGGAAACAATCCTCATTAAGAAATCAAGACAGGCCGAAGGGGGGTGGGGGAGGGAAGGACTGAGAGTTTGGAATTAGCAGATGCAAACTATTATATATAGGATGGATAAACAACAAGGTCCTATTGTATAGCACATGGAACTATATTCAATATCTGGTGACAAACCATATTGGAAAATATGAAAAGGAATATATATAACGGAATCACTCTGCTGTACAGCACAAATTAACACAACACTGTGAATCAACTATACTTCAATAAAAATTTTTTTAAAAGACAAAAAAAAGAAATCAAGGCAATTTCAATTACACTTGACCCTTGAACAACATGGAGGTCAGGGGTGCCAACCCTATGCGAAGTTGAAAATCTGTGCATAACTTATAGTCACCCCTCCCTATCCGCGGATTTAACTAACCATGGGCCATGTAAGCACTGTATAATTTACTACTGAAAAAAATCTGGGTATAAGTGGACCCATGCAGTTCAAACCTGTGTTGTTCAAGGATCAACTGTACTTGAATTATAGGGATTAAAAGTGGGATAATGTACATAAAATATTGTATATTGGTTATACCTCAATAAAACAAAAAAAACCCAAAGTGATGAAAAGAGATTCCTGATATCATCTAAACAAAGATCCAATCATCCCTGAGGCTACTGCAAACACTGCCCAATAAGTAAAACTTTCTGACTTGAGTAAGTTTGATTTGGGTTTCTATAAATTACATGTGAGAGCCTTGATAATACAAGAAACATTTGTGGTTCGTATTTTTATTTAAGGAGAATGGGGAGCCAACTAAATTAATTACAGAAACAGGCAAAAAAAAAAAAAAAGTGGGAGAGCCCTTTTGGATTGGATACATTACAGGACTTCACTGTTTCATGCAGGCAAGAAGGGTAGCTGTCACTTGAGGTTGCCATGTTATTTAGCCCCCAAATATCTCTTGCAATATTAAGTAGAACACCACCCATTTCTTCCTTTAGAGTTTTCTCTTTTGTGTGGCGGGGTTTGTCAGCCTTCCCTCTACTTCTAGATAGAGCCTCTAGTATTTGGAGCCTTAGGGAGTACTGGCAGAATGGTAACCAAAGGTTTTTGGAGGTACAAAATAAAGGGAATCTGAGTGCTCAAGATTTACTTTGCTTTGGTTTTATTTAAGGGTAGGTAGAGTTTAAACATAAAAGAAAAGAATCTCCTCTTTTGGGATTCAGTCATGGTGACTACAGTGGGTTAGGGTAATAAAGAAGTTGCTGTCTGGAACTAGACGTGCCCATCATCCAGCAGGTACAAGACCTACCTCTAGGTACAAAAGTCTGTTCTCACTAGCCGCATGTGGTACCCGTAGGTGAGTCCTGATAGGTTATAGAACAGGCCAGTAGTTGATATCAAGAACCAA
The DNA here is from genome assembly GCF_964341445.2 of Mesoplodon mirus. Lineage (NCBI taxonomy): Eukaryota > Metazoa > Chordata > Mammalia > Artiodactyla > Ziphiidae > Mesoplodon > Mesoplodon mirus. Next base: position 63,727,861 of record NC_138983.1, read on the forward strand.
GTTGGGTAGTGCTGGCATTACTAGTAGCAGTTAGCAGTGTCTCAGTCAATAGATTTGGGTTTAAATGCAGAAAAGCAGACTCTCAGAGAAGGTGGTTAGGGGTAAAGGACTAGAAAGCGAGAGGTCTTATATCTCAAGAGGCTTACATCCTGGACAGATGACCTAAGCAAAGGCTCAGGTTCAGCAATCACACAGGGAGTCTCGTTACCACACTTGAGGCACCAGCCAAATGTACACATCATGGCATTGTACATACTTCTCGAAATAGCGTACCTTTAATTCTGGGATCAGCTGACAAAAAGTACTGCATGTATAATTATCATGAATCTTTTTGGAGAATTAATTTTACTCGATAGCAATTTAATCCCTATGTTACATATTTTTATACTAAAACAAGCAGTCATGCTTTGAAGTAGATGGCTATTTTGGATGAATTTAGACAAGAAAGCACAGATTTCAAAGAAATGCCCACATCTTAGTAAGGAGTTTTAGCTATACTCCCAAGTCATTTTTTGATGCTCTTAGAAAAGTTTGAAATGCAATGAAGGCAAAAGTACTGTCAGAAAAGACCAATTTAAACTAAGTTCTGCTACTTGTGTGACCTTGGGTAAATTCAGAAATTACCTAATCCCATAGGATTGTTTTAAGATTACTGATAACATACAAGCATCTAGCAGAGTAACTGACAGGTGCTTAATGTGACAAAGGAGAAAAAGCCTGGGCTAAAAATACTTAATCTTGCTGCCTCATATTAGGTCAGGTCCTATATAGCCTGTTAGGTCTCCACATAGAATAAAAACTCAGACTGGAAGTGTGAGTGTGGAGTGAAGCTTGACTGGAACATGGCTGGATATGGCAAGGAACTAATGTAAGTCACTTATCTATTCCTGACTACCCACTGTTAGATTTATATACATACTCATTTTATCTTAATAACTCTTTAAAGAAGCATAATTACAATTTTACAAATGAGATAATAGGTTCAGAAAGGCTCAAATTGACCAAAGAAAGTTAAAGAGCTAGTTAGGGAATTCCCTCGTGGTCCAGTGGTTAGGACTCCGAGCACTCACTGCCGAGGGCCTGGGTTCAACCCCTGGTTGTCGGGGAACTAAAATCCCACAAGCTGCTCAGCCTCGCCCCCCCCCCCAAAAAAAAAAGCTAATTAAGTAGTGGAGCAGGTACCTAAGCCTCATCATTCTATCACATTCTGACTTAGGGAGGGGAGGTTCTCCTCTTCCCCAAAATGGGGAGTGGGTTTGAATAAGTGAGATTAAATAAATAATGGCTATCTAGTAGTTATATGGTAGGTCTTGACTATAGGAATAACACAAAAAATATTTAACCCTGAGTTGGTGAACTGTGTTGGGTGATGTGACATGAAAGAGAAGACTAGAGGCAGGAATGTCAGTCAGAAATCTTTCATAGTGGGCTTCCCTGGTGGCGCAGTGGTTGAGAATCTGCCTGCTAATGCAGGGAACACGGGTTCGAGCCCTGGTCTTGGAGGATCCCACATGCCGCGGAGCAACTGGGCCCATGAGCCACAACTACTGAGCCTGCGCATCTGGAGCCTGTGCTCCGCAACAAGAGAGGCCGCGATAGTGAGAGGCCCGTGCACCGCGATGAAGAGTGGCCCCCGCTTGCCACAACTAGAGAAAGCCCTCACACAGAAACGAAGACCCAACACAGCATAAATAAATAAATTAATAAACTCCTACCACCAACATCTTAAAAAAAAAAAAGGAAATCTTTCATAGTATTCTAAGAATACACTGATCAGGGTTTCAAGTCCTATCATCTTCAAGTACAGTAAAGCCTCGTTAATTTAGACTATAGTATATGGAATTGGCAATAATCTGTACACGAACTGAGAAACAAAGAAAATCTGAAAATGTTCTTCACACTCCCTCCACCTCCCCAACAGTTCAGCTCCAATCAAAGCTCTGACATTCCCCAGTAACTTCTGCCTAATGGCCACACTAAATTCTAGGTAATGGAATAACTGAGCCCAAACCACAGAGTAGCATTCTATACACGATAGCATACAAATATAAGCTACCATGCCCTCTTCCATTTTTTGTCGGGTCACCTTCACCAACATTTTTTCCTTTATTTAGCATCTACTTTAGTAAGGTCTTCTGCCAGATAATGGAGACATAGAGCTGGATAAGATCATATAACAACAGCTCAGTCCAATAACACTGGAAATTATGAGACCACCAAGCAGTTCACAGCTGAGACATACACAAAAAATAGAGCCAAATAGAAAGACTTAGAGAATGAAAGTACTGAAGATAAGTTAAGTCAAAGGGTTGAAAAGCAAATAGGAGTCTGTCAGGAAGCAAGGAGAAGGAATGGTTTTTTGAGACCTGGAAGCATAAAACAGTGATATGTTTAGGCAAGAAGGTCCCTGTGATTGGAGGGTTACAGGGTGGCATGCTTAGAAACACTGGTAGTGATTAGATCCTGAAAAGATATGTCATGCTAAGAAACTGGGACTTTTCCTTGTGAGTCAATATTTCCCACAGTCATGACCATGGAACCCTTTGAAATTACGTGAAGAAATACCAACAGTAGTACAGGTTTAAATTTTTGATTCTTTACCTTTCTTAAAATCTAAGAGGTATAAGAAATTGGAATCATTTTTTTTAAACCCCAAGATATCATCAGTGAAGTAAATCATCTTTTATTTTCATCTTATATTTGGTTATCAAGAGGCATGCAAAACCCTCCAATTTTAATGAGAACAGTGTTTTTGTGTCTTTTTGTCACATATCCGCTTAATATTAGGTGTAATGTTGCTAAGTCGGATCCGCATGTGAGGTGCAGCATCAAGTCTTTTCCTGTATTTCGTTTTTGTTGCAGCATAATATGAAAATCCTGTCTCACACAGGTGCATTGTAGCAAAAGGAAGAAGTACACGAACTGCACGCCTTGCAACACTTGGGTACTCTTGAATTAGGCTACTCCAAAAATCATTTAGTGAAAGTTCACTGAAATTTTGTTTCACTTGAGAATCAGATGTTAAATCAATCAGGCTCTCATAGTCCCGTGCTACTAATGAGGCTGGTTTAACAGTTACTGTAAATGGATTTCTAACCCAAGCATTACTGTCATTTGTTACAGGAAAATATTTTAACAGAGTAGAGCGCAAACCCCTTAGGTGCTGCACTATGGCACTGCAAATATCTTTATCAACTGTAGAATTAATTTCAGTCAAAAAGTCACTGAGTGTAGGAAAACAATCAAAGTTTTCTTCTTCGACAGATGAGGCCCAAAATTCCAATTTTCTTAACAATGATGACATTTTATCAAATACTGTGAACACTGTCACATTTTTTCCTTGCATTGACAGATTAACCTCATTTAATTTAGTAAAAATATCTGCAAGATATGCAAGTCTTAGCAGCCAAGATGAATTTGTTAAACAATCAGACAGTCGAAAAGCAGAATCCATGAAAACCAACAGTTCACGACGAAGCTCAAAAAGTCTTACAAGAACTTTACCTCGGGAAAGCCACCTCACCTCTGTATTTAGAAGAAGTGCTGTGTGCTGGGCACCCATTTCTTCACACAAAATTTTTAGTAGTCTGGATTGATGTGGTCGAGCTTTAATATAATTGATGATTTGTACGGCCTGATCTAGCACATTTTTCAGAGATGCAGGCATTGTTTTAACTGCTAGTGCATGTCTATATAACAGGCAGTGACTACTGGAGCTTTCGGGAGCCACATATTTTATCAAGGTGACAGCCTCAGCAATTTTCCCGTCCATTGCCCTGGAAGCATCACTACAAACATCAACACACTTTTCCCATTCAATTTCATGTTTCTGCATAAAACTGTTAATGCAGTTGAAAATTTCTTCACCAGTGGCATTACTTTGCAAAGACTCACATAAGAGTAGGTCTTCCTCAATAGACTTATTAAACCTGTAACGAACAAACACAAGCAGCACAGCAAGTCCTGAAACATCAGCTGATTCATCTAGTTGCAGTGAAAACCCATCACAAATTTTCAGTCTACAAACAAGCTCTTCTTCAATGTCAGCAGCTAGATCCTTAATTCGACGTGCAACAGTACTGTTTGATAGTTGTACTGCATCTATTTTTTTACTATACTGTTCGTCAAACATCCGCATCACCACATCTTTTGCACAAGGCTTGATAAGCAATTCTCCAATAGTATGAGCCTCTCCACTCAGAGCTATATGGTAACTTACATTGTATGATGCTTCTGTAGCACTTTCATTATCTGTATTGACAATTTTAGGTGCTGGCGGTTTATTATTTTCAGGTGAATCAAGATGTTGCTTGAAAAAGCTTATGTCTTTGTCTTTGTATGCAGCATGTTTAGTTTCCAAATGTCTTCGAAGCTTACTAGGGGCCAAAGAGCTATTTGATAAAATTTTCTTACATAATACACACTGGGCATGAGGTGCATCTCTATTTCCAAAGTAAGTAAATCCAAAAGATAAATAACTTTCATCATATTTTCTTCTTTTTGGTTTCTTACTAAATGTTGTTATTTTGTTGGAATTGGACATAAATTTGACCCTGGAAAGCTCACCTTCTGAATTTTTAGAAACTGCAGGCTGCAACTGCTCATCTTCACTCTGTAATATTCCAACCTTTTGATCACTTGATTCAGACACAATTTGATAACAAAAAGATTCTACTTCTTGTTTAAGACTTCCTTGTTTCAGCAACAGATCCATAGGCAATGAATTTGTGGTACAAAACATGGTTAATTTAGAATAAACATTAAGTATCACAAATGTGTTGAAATTATAAGACAGGATACATAGAAGATGAGCAACCATCAAAGAGATGATATATAGCAACACATCAGTTAATTTGTAAGTGCTGCCTATGCATCAACGCGCAGATGGAACATCACACGTTCGTGTATCAGGTGATCTCTCATTCGACTTCCTGGTGCTCTCAGGTATGGCACACCTTTTCTTAAAGGTAGATTATCACATAAAAATAAAAGCTATAGAAATGAGTTTAGTAGTCTTAAACTTACATTTTAAAATAAATTCTAAAAGAAGAAACTATTGTTAGCATTGATCTTTTTCTCACAACGCTTATTAACTTAAGATAACATTAATCTTCTATAAAACACAGTTTGGGAACCATTGGACTAAGAAATAATGAGTTGATAAATGCATTTTTAAGGAAGGGACCTTGAGGTCCCATGGCAGGGTTGGCAAATTTCTCCTGTAAAGTGCCATACGGTAAATGTTTTTTACCTGATGGGCCGTATGGTCTCTGTTGCAACTACTCAGCTTTGTAGTTGTAGCATGGCAGCAGCCATAGACAAAACGTTAAAGCATGGGCAAGTTGTGTTCCAATAAATCTCTATTTATAAAAACAGACAGCGTGGGGCCATAATTTATCATCCCCTTTCATGATATACAGTATCTTGGAATCTCTTCTAGCTTTCTGATGCCTACTGCCATTAGATACATTCATTGTTGACACCGTCATACATCTTAAGGCTCCTTTCAGGGCTAGTAATTATTCTGATAAGCTATGTCAAAAACACAAACAGTTCAAAGTTTTGCAAGACACAGAATTCTGTTTTATCTAAACACTGTGTGTTAACATTGAAAAATAAACTGTAAACCAAAAGTTAGCTACTATTTCTCTGGACTTAAATTACATAAATATTTATATTATCCAAAATAAGACTCATTCAAAATAATGCATATATTTTACTGATTACTCTACATCCCATTATTCTTTAGGTGAAGGCTTAATGAAGACCTAAAGAAAACTCTCATTTAAGTAGGTTTATTCCTCATATAATAGTTTTTTAAAAGCATAATTAAATGGAAGGGTAATGCAAACTTTAGGACCTCTGAGGAATACCAGCCTTATAAGTTAAGGCATTCAAATTTAGTGTCTACCTAAATATAGCTAGTTTGATTTAAAGTTTGATTTAAACTTTATGATTTGGCTCAGAGTAAGCTTTGGATTCTCATATTAGATCCTGAATCAAAATGGTTTTCTCAGTAACAGCTAGAGGGTAAGATACCTGAAATGAGGAGCACTCCCTTCTGCAATCACTCTCTCCACCTTGGCAGCTTGAAACGCAGACGCTTCAAAAAAAATAAAATTAAGGGATAGGGTGGAAGGGGAGTAACCAAAAGCCTAGAATGAGAAAAAATAAAATTAGACACTACAAAAGGAGAACGAACTATACACCTCTAAGATGACCATTCTTTACAATTTATTTTAGAGCCAGGCAGTGCAAATGATTCTTCACTGCCATGAAGATCTTAGACTGAAATAGAAGATGCCTAACATAGTAAAAATGTTAATATTTTCGTCCTGTTTAATACCCTGGTAATTTCATTATTTTGAAATGCTCCCCCATCCACTGACTTCAAAGAAAAACATTAAAAACTCTCAGAAACGAAACCTAACTTTTTAAAGTACAGTCACACCCAGTGTCTCTAAAACTAAGCACTGAAAGTAATCTAAAATGGAATTATACATGGAAGGGTTACATGAACTATGCCTTTTTGTTACAACCACTCTTGTCTCAATAACCAAGCTCCTTAACTTACTAATGTTTATTGAGTGATCACTGTTTACTATGTGCCAGTAACTGCTAAATCCTTCCTAGATTAGGTCACTTAATCCTCAAAACAAACCTGAGAGTCAGGGACTATTATTAATAACCCCCCTTTAGGGATGAACAAATAGATACAGAGAGGCTAAGTCACCTGCTAAGTTAATACATCTGTGAAGAACTGAGAACAGACCTCAGAAAGTTCGACTGCAGAGCCCACGTGCCTAGTCACTGCTTGTGTGTCCCCGAACACTCTTAATCTCTCAAGCACTAAAAAAATCTGTTACCAGGAGTTGGATGGTGCAGAGAGAAATGAATTACAATGGGTTACAACTGCCAGAAAGTCGAGGGTCTCAAACTGGCAGCAGGAGAAAGCCCTACATCTTCATTACTGGGAGCAAAGAGTAGCCTGTCCTTTCACAGTCCTGAATGCGCTTTAGTTGCCGAGAACTTCATGGAGCCGCTGGGTGACCTCAAAATTTAGCATCCCTCTCCCCTGCTATCAGAGAAGGACACGACGGAATGAAAACGCTTTGTTCGGAGGGCCTCAGTTCCACCTTTTTAGAGGTGCTTCCCCGAATCTCTCGAGGACAAAGAGACTGGACTCCCTAGAGTAAAGTTTCTATTCGACTCCCTGAAAAGGGGCGGGGGGAACCCTCCTCTTTTGTCTCTTCGGCTAAGGTGACAGGTAGCACCCTCCATTCAACCCCCCACCCTCAGGCGGTTCCTGCTCTGAACAATACCCGTGGGGCAGGAGGGCTGGGTAGGAGTGCAGTCCATTCATAAGCCGAGGCAGGAGGTGGGTACGGACACCCCGTCCAGCACCTAAGTGCTTTTTTCAACGGTCACCTCGATGGGCAGCCCGGCCACCTATCCCTCGGCTGCCCCTTGTCACAGGAGCGCGTTGCCCACCACAGCTGGGGGGCTGGCTTCCTGTGGGCGTCCACCCTCGCCTACGGAACTGCTCTCGCGTGCCCGGGCGGTCGCCTCAGCTAACAACCACAGGAAAACGTCTCAGCACCCGCCGCTATCTTTCTCCTTCATCTCCATCAGTGATGGAGAGAAGGGTCTCGGGTGCGGCTGGGCTGCGGAGCAGCGCCGCGGTCCCCAGCAGAGCCCGCGGCCGCCATTTTACGAAGCTCACGGCAGCGGCCATTTCAGAGCGCACCATTCAGCCGCCGCGGCGGCTCTGGTCCTCACCTTCACCGAGGCCTGAACGGGGTCAAGAGCCAGTCGTCGCTGACTGGAGGGGAGAGGGGGGAAGGGAGGAAGGGGAGAAATGAAAAACAAAACAGAGGGAAGAAGGATTCGGGGGGCCGGGCGATGCTCTCAGGTCAGGGATATCGCCTATGCCACCTCCATAGAGATCCAATTCACGGCGGGCGCGGTAGCTCGTCTGAAGATAAATTTAGCACTCTGGGGCACCCGAACTTACTGTCTCCTTGAGCGACTCCGCCGCTGCCCAATCAGCGCCGGAGTTTCTCCCCGCCACCAATCCGCGCTGAGCAGTGGGGTGGGACCAAAGGAAAGGACCAAGCTCGGTTGAGGCGTTGCCCAGCTGCCGTCGCCGCTGGCAGTCTGGAATCGTGAGCTCAAGGAGGCTGAGTTGAATGGCAGACGTGAAGCGATTGTTTTTAAATTTCCCTGGGCCAGAGCAGCCCCGGCGTTTGTTTACAGTGTAGAGTCCTGGGTGCTGCGAGATAGCATTTGTGATCCTGTAGGGCTGGACTGGCTTTGAGAAATCTGCGTATCCACAAGCACTGGGGCTCTGCCCCGGCGGCAGATTTGAGTGGATTCGCAGAGTCTCGGCTGCTGGTGCTTCCACGCCCTCTTTGTTCCCCGAGCCGCACCCCAGGCCCAGGTTGCGCAACCGCCTCCTCTTTTCCTTGTTTTCTCACTGGAATCGGGGCAGAAAACTCCCTCTCCCTTCCCCGCCCCTCCCCGACGCTGGCGTGTCGGGGGCCCCTACCGGGCAGAGCTCGGAGCTGAGCCTGATCTTGCCGGGGCGCTGCTCTCGGGTGACCTCACATGGGGTCGGGGAGCCGCGTGTTACAGCGGCGTCTCCGCAGTGTCAACGGGAAAGAGGCCGCTTCCTGTGTCTTTGCACCCCTCACCGGTGGCTCCCTCCTCGGAGGAACGTCCAGCGCTCTGGAACACTCAGTGTGCTAGCTGTAGCATCGGGTGTTTTAAGCCCATTTCTTCTACGCCCATCCCCTCTTTTAAAAAACAACACAGCAAAAGGCTTCGGGCTGTGTATTCCGTTATTCCATATTGTGTGAGATCCGTCGTGGCGACCTGCAGTCTGTTTTTCCAAACTGGCATCTTAAAATATGTACGCTTCTTGGAGGGAATTTGTTAAAATATGCGTAGCATTAAACAGTGGGTCCTATTGTTTGCAATATTTTAGATTTTCGAGGCCCCGTAGAAATAGCCAAATGAAAGTTGGATCTTGTTTTCTGGCGCTGCACCAATGACAGAAAATTCCCAACTTGTGGTCAAAAGTAAGGGCAGCTTTTGTTTTTCTTAAATATGCTCTTCTTTGATATGAGAATAAATTTCTTAGGCGTTGAAAGAAGTCTAACCTTTTATTTAACAGAATTTTCAGGAGGACTGAAAAAGATGATTTCCTAGGACTGATCATAGATGTTAACATTTGGTCCCAAATGCTTTAAAGTCATTTCAGCATCTTCAGAACTTTGCCCTATGGTAGGCTATCCATATGTTTTTATTATCATTTTAAAATGATTTCTCTTGGGGCTTCCCTGGTGGCGCAGTGGTTGAAAGTCCGCCTGCTGATGCAGAGGACACGGGTTCCTGCCCCGGTCCGGGAGGATCCCACATGCCGCGGAGCGGCTGGGCCCATGAGCCATGGCCGCTGGGCCTGCGCGTCCGGAGCCTGTGCTCCGCGACGGGAGAGGCCACAACAGTGAGAAGCACGCGTACCGCAATAAAAAAAAAAAAAAGATTCCTCTTAAATCAGCCTCATTTGAGCTTTAACCACCAAGGGGGAAATCATTTTGGGGAAGGGGCGCAATTTTACTTGAAGAGCGAAGAATTTCATTTTGTAATTGCAGGAGTTGTCTAGCTTCTTAATAATATTGGAATAATATCCCACATTTTCATATGTTTTATATTTCAGAAAAGCCTTTTACATATATGCTCCCGATCTAATCTTCACGGATCTGGTTTACATGTTCATGAATTGGGAAAATCCAAAACATTCAGCTGATAACAAATTCAACTGAAGTCAAGTCTAGGATTTAACCTAGGTCCAAAAATCCGAAGTCTGATAATTAAGGGGCTTGAAACATAAGAACTTTTTCTGTAATTGATTAGTTGCTACGTTATTATAGGATGTTGATTGCTGAGACAGATAAGAAAACGTATAGACAATGGAGAACTCAGACCAATAATGATAATGGCTAGCATTTATTGAATATGCAGTATTGGTAGAAGCTGTGCTATCTACACACTTTTTAAAGTACTAGCTCATTTACTCTCTACAACCCTGTCAGATGACTATGCCTATTTTACAGATAAGGAAATTGAGCACAGATTGGTAAATAAATTGCCCAAGTTCCCACAGCTAATTGTTGGCAGAGCCAAGATTAAGTGCAGTGAGGTTGTGGGAACTACAGGCCATGTGTGTCTGGGCGGGGTGTGCTTGTGCATATTTATATAAGGCAGAAAACGATTTCAAGTAAGATTACAGTAATATATTGGGTAAGCAGGCAGAGCTTCACCATGAAAAGGGAACTCGGTTAGTTACTTGGGGCTCAAGTAACTAACTGAGTTACTTCCCATAAAATCATCACGGGAAGTAGTAACAGGAATTTTGATTGATATCCCACATTTGCAGCCTTAGTTGCTGTGAGAGGTCTGAAATGGCAATTCTGTTCACGTTGGTTGTGTGAGTTAATTTGCACTGCAGTTAGGTTTGCCAGAAGCAGATGATGAGACAGGGAGCTCTGGAGTCAGTATCGTAGGTTGGAGTGTCCCACTCCACCCTTTATACTCCCCTCTCCCTCAGATAGTATATGGCAGCCATGGGAAGGGCAGGACTGTAACTGAGGCAGACCCTGAATGCGCTGACAGCTGTAGGCCATCTGCTGATCACACTACTGGCCCCTGAGCAGGGCAGCAAGTCCTTTCTTGAAGAAGGATCTGAGTGGCACATCTCCATGCCTGCCACAATGTGTCACCTTTAATATAAAAAAGGTGGTAAATTAATACAATTTTCATTATTTCTGTGAAAGTTAATAATTTCTGTGGTGTTGTGTGCTTTGTGAACTTTTAAGATCTATGGGGGAGGGTGGGAGTTTAGCGGGCCGGGGGAGGAGGAATTGGATGAGGGCAATCAGAAGGTACAAACTTGCAGTTATAAGATAAATAGTACTAAGGATGCAATGTACAACATGATGGATATAATTGACACTGCTGTGTGTTATATATGAAGTTGTTAAGAGAGTAAACCCTAAGAGTTCTCATCACAAGATACTCTTTTTACTATTTCTTTGTTTTGTACCTATATGAGATGATGAATGTTCACTAAACTTGTGATAATCACTTCATGATGTATGTAAATCAAATCATAATGTTGTACACTTTAAACTTATACAGTGCAGTATGTCAATTATATCTCAATAAAACTGGGAGAAAAAAATATGAAACATTTAAGAGAATTTTGTGACCACCGGTATAAGATTGATTTATCGCTATTAGATTTACAAGAGTTATGTAAGTGATTATAAAATTTCACTGCCAAGATGTTAGATATATTACATTTGTAATTGTAGTTTAAGATATCTAAGAAAATTTAATTAATGGAGTATGCAAGTGATGTTAAATATCCAAGAAGTATATAGTCTGTTATGCTTATGAATTAATTAAATCATAGAGAATAAGTGAAAGTGATTGTCCATATTTTTATGCAAAGATTATGAGATTTATAAATAGAATAACAAGATTTATAAATTGAGCTTTTTAGAGGCTTAAGAAATAAAAGTTTACAATTTTAATGTCTTTGCCTATTAATAAACAAATTAGTCATGTCAATTATCAGTTTTTATTGTAGCTAATATTCACTCCCAGGACTTTCACTATTCCCTCTATGTTCAATGATTCTCAAAAATATAACATGAGCCCTGACTTCCCACTTGAACTTCAGTTCTAGATTTTCAAGTCTATTTCAAGACTTTCTATTTGAATATATACCAACAGCTCAGATGCAGCATGTTCAGAACTGTACTAAATCTCTCCTAACGCTTTTACTTTCTCAACGACTTCATTTTTGTTAAAGATTTTATCATTATTTTAATATCGCAAACTAGCAAGCTTTTGGAGTCAATAGTCACTCTTCACTCATCTTCATATTCCGTATGTGCAGGCATCAAATTGTTATTTTCTTCTAATGTTTCTTAGGTTCATCCACATCCCTCCATCACTATCGCATGTTCTCTAGACCAGGCTCAAGAAATGTTCCTTCTAAATTATTGCCACAGTCTTCCTAGCTCCCATTGTTTTTCCATTTAATTGGTTTAGCATACCAATCTTCCATATTTTAGAATCTTGGAGTGACTCACTAGTTCTTCTATGTCATGGCATAGAATCATAAAACTTTAGAGCTGAAGAAAATCTGTAGAAAATAATATAGTCTTCACTCAGTATCTGTGGGGGTTTGGTTCCAGGACCCCTGCCCCTTGGATACCAAAAATCTGTGGATGTGCAAGTACTTTTTATAAAATGGCATAGTATTTGCATATAATCTGTTCACATCCTCCTGTACACTTTAAATCATCTCTAGATTACTTATCACACCTAATACAATGTAAATGCAAGTAAGTAGTAATAAATTCAATGTAAATGTTATGTAAATAGTTGCTGATGCTTGGCAAATTCAAGTTTTGCTTTTTGGAACTTTCTGGATTTTTTTTTTTTCTGAATATTTTTTATCCAAAATTGGTTGAATCCAGGGCTTCCCTGGTGGCGCAGTGGTTGGGAGTCCGCCTGCTGATACAGGGGACGTGGGTTCGTGCCCCGGTCCGGGAGGATCCCACGTGCCGCGGAGCGGCTGGGCCCGGGAGCCGTGGCCGCTGGGCCTGCGCGTCTGGAGCCTGTGCTCCACAACGGGAGGGGCCGTGACGGTGAGAGGCCCGCGTACCGCAAAAACAAAACCAAAAAACAAAATTGGTTGAATCCTCGGATGTGGAAACTAGATACATAGAGCCAACTGTACAATGTAATCCCCCTTTTCCTCCATCCTACAGAAGAGAAGAATGAATCCCAGAGTTATTGCATGACTTTGATGTCACATTGATAACTGGTGACAACGCTGAAATAGATCTCAAGGTGTAGGAGGCATGTCTTAGGATTTTTTTTTTAATTTCCCATTTTACTGGACATTTAACTGTTCATTTGGCATATATGCAGTAAATTTTTTTTTTTTTTTTTTTTTTTTGCGGTACGCGGGCCTCTCACTGTTGTGGCCTCTCCCGTTGCGGAGCACAGGCTCCGGTCGCGCAGGCTCAGCGGCCATGGCTCACGGGCCCAGCCGCTCGGCGGCATGTGGGATCTTCCCAGGCCGGGGCACGAACCCGTGTCCCCTGCATCGGCAGGCGGACTCTCAACCACTGCGCCACCAGGGAAGCCCTGCAGTAAATTTTTTAATAAATTTATTTATTTCATTTTTGGCTGCATTGGGTCTTCATTGCTGCGCACGGGCTTTCTCTAGTTATGGTGAGCAGGGGCTACTCTTCGTTGTGGTGGGCGGGCTTCTCATTTTGGTGGCTTGTTGCGGAGCACGGGCCCTAGGCGCGCGGGCTTCAGTAGTTGTGGCACGTGGGCTCAGTAGTTGTGGCTCACAGGTTCTAGAGCACAGGCTCAGTAGTTGTGGCACATGGGCTTATTTGCTCTGCAGTATGTGGGATCTTCCTGGACCACGGCTTGAACCCGTGTCCCCTGCATTGGCAGGCAGATTCTTAGACACTGCGCCACCAGGGAAGCCCTGTAAATATTTTTTGATATGTAAATTAAGCAATCTTTGACTGTTAATAAGTCCTCTTTCTGTTGCAAATGATAGAAATCCAATCCATAAGCAAAAAAGTTAATTTCTTGACTCACATTACTAAAAAGTCCATCAGTATAGTTATGGATGGGTTCAATGACTCAAATGATGTCAGGGCTATGTTTGACACTCTCTTTCATGATAGGCCCTCTCTACGTGGCAGTATAATGGCTTCTGGCATTCCCAAACTCATGGCGGAAGACAGCATCTTCCCCAGTAGCACTGGGGAAGTGTTCCCAGAAAGGTCTTTCATTAAGTTTGGGTTATGCCTGTGAACCAAACACACTGTGCAGGGAAGGAGTACTCAGTGTGGTCAACCTGGGACATATATGTCCTTTAGTTTGGGAAATATGAGTTTACTCTGATTCACCACCAGAATCTCATGGAATGGGTAAGGGACCACCCCTAAAAGGAAGGGATTTCTGGAAAAGTGGAATATACCTACCAAATTTACTCTCCTTGCCCCTTATATCTGATCAGCTACCACAAAATCCTCCAGTACTATATCTCTTTGTCCAACTTTTCTCAATTCCACTACCATTGGTTTAGTCCAGGATCCTATTAGTAATCTCCCAATCAATCTCCTGGTTATTGCCAATATCTATCAAATTTATCCTGCACACAGATAAGCACTCTATACACATTAAAGTCATTCCCTCACTCAAAGCTATTCCCATTGCTGGGGTGATTAACTCCTTGGCTTGGCATTCAAGGTTCTCACTAAACTGGTTTTGATTTTTAAATTTTTTTCAATTTTACGGCAGTGGAGGTGCTAGGTGGGAAGTGAGGCAAGGAAGGACTGGATTGTCTGGAGCTCCCTCTCTTCAACTAGTGGTCATGTGATATGTAGGTTAGTTGTTTTGGCTTAAATGCTCAAATCTGGGGTATTCATCTTGTTGTTGACTGAAATGCCAGGGGATGGGTTTACTTATGGTGTTTCTAATTTTAATTTTTACCCTGGTAATATAAGCATAACGTTCAAAAATTCAAGCAGCACTAAAAGATTTATAAGCAACAACAACAAAAGATATTTCTTTGCCTCTCCTTCCATTGTAACAACTTGTAACGTTTTATTCCATTCCTTTTGGTATTTACCTCCATATTTCTCAATGAATATGTGTATAATGCTATTTGCACACACATGACCCATTATCATTCTGACTCCCAATCTACTTAACCTAAAACCTATAAAGCCCCTCAATTCATTGGCTCCTTCCTTCAATGTCCCAATCCCAAAATCCTGAGAGAGGAGTCTGGTCCCAAGTTATGTTTTCATAAGGTCACCTACCACTGGCCAACCTGGTGTGGGCTGCTCTTGAGTTCCTACTGGGAACTGTTGACAGGGGTAGAGTATGATGTGTGGGTGCTCTGGGCTGGCTCTAATGATTTGGTGTCTGATTGTAGCTGAGGTCACAGATTGATGCCCTCAGCTCAATGACAACTCTCTTTTAGCAAATCTCATTGCTTGAGTCTACAAACCTAGAGACTAGGTTTCCCAGAAGTCCTTAGAGCTTGGATTCATGAGACCCAGTTTCTGTAAAATAGATGTAACTTAGCAAGTTAAAAGTGAACATTCTGAGGTGGAGGCTGTATTTCTGCCACTTCTATATTTCCACTGGCACATGTTGGTTTTTCCGGGACAGCTCCAGTGGAGGTCCCAGCATTCAGTCCCTAAATTTCATGCGTGATGAGAGACAGGGAGCAGGGCATCCATTTTCCTGATTCAGATTATGTCAGAGTCAGCAGGTTTGGAGATGGCTTCCTTATTCCCCAGCCTCAGAAGTGTGGCAGAAGCATAGTGCCCATGTGGGGCCAGTTCTGCAATACTTTTCTAGAAGTTGTGCCTGAAAGTGCAGCCTCAACTCTGTTCTACTAGCCCTTTTAATGATTTAATAAATCCCTAATTCCTCCTAGTAAATCCCTTTCTGTTTAAATTAGCTAGAGTGAAATCTGTTATTTACAACTGAATTCTAATGCACCTTTCAAAAATGTTCTTTAAATATTTGTTCAACAATTACTTGATGGGGGCAATGAGAAGCTTAATTTTCAATCAATTAAAATTATAGATAGGTCCCTAAGCAGTATCAGTATTTTGAAACAATTTGGCAATATATTTTACCTTAAAAAATAGTTTCTATTATCTTTTCACTTTTCTTTTGAAATTTTTCTGAACCAGACTCATTCTTTGAAGAACATATCAAAAGGTACGGAATTTGTATTTTAAAATTATCACTGGTTTCCTGGCCAACAGTACTCACTATCCATGAATCTTGGTTTCAGATTTAGTCTGCCTGATGAATTTCATCTAATTTTCCTGCATAAATACTAGACACAGAAACATATGACAGACTTAGCTAGACTTGGGGAGAGCTGGCAGGCATAGTGAATACAGGTCCTGGAAGAAGACTGGTTTCAAATTGCACCTCCACTGTTTGCTACCTGTGCCATCTCAAGTACAAGGTACATCTCAATTTCTTCATCTGAAAATAGGTTTAAAAATGACCACATACAATAATTGCTGGGTTTAAGTGCAATCATACATAAAGTACTTGGTATAGGATCTGGTATGGTATAAGCATCCAATAAATGTCAGAGTAACACTATTGTTTTTAGTTTCGACTTCCCTGTACTGTAATTCAAGCAGGAGCAAATTTATATTCTTCCACGTGTGTAATAATTTTCCTGCAGAAGCCTTTACTGTTTTTATAGTTACTAATTATTCCAGTGATATTTCAGTGCCCTTTATAGATTAATGATTTGGGCAACTGCCCAACTGTTCACCTTTTAATCCAGCTTTGGCTGTGGTTAAGGAAGGATCATGTGAGCAGCAGAAGGAGGGGGCAGTTCACTCAGAAAAGGACCACAGCAGATATTGCAGTGAGAAACATCTCCAGCATAATCCTCTTTAGTTTATAAAAGGCTTAGGTCACTCTGTCACTTTAAATTGTGACACGCTTCACAAGTAAATGCCACACACCTCTTTTCTAGACACTGCAGTTGAGACCTGTTGGTCTAGAAAAAACAAATGATTGGCCCCCAAATTGAGAGGCTTGAATGTGGCAAATCAGATGTTTTCTCACATTTGGGTGGGGGCAGAGAGTATACTTGTATCAAGAACTCAGGTTTTGTACATTAATAGTAATTTATCTGGAACTTCATACCTTACAGAGCAGCTTCATGATCTGTCTTATTTGAACTTTGAGACAATCCATTTAGTTAAGCGGGGAGGTGTTCTTATTTCCACTTTACAAATGAGAGGTCTCAGGTTTTGAGGAGTTGATGGAGTTATGCAGGGTCACACATATGGTTACTGGCAGAGGCAGTGCTTGGATCAGTTTTCCTGATTCAGATCAGTGTCTTCCATGCTTCTTTTTCTTTAGAAAGTTTTCCAAATTAGGATAATGCTGTTGTAGAGTACTCCTGCTAAGTTATTGATTTTAGGCTAAATAATATGATCTGAACTGTCACTGGAAAAGCACTATGTTCTAGGGCTGTCCTCTTAAAGAAGGTGAAAACTAATCTTACTCTCTTACTTTCTTTGGAAGGTTGATGCTAAACTTTTCAAAGGCATCCCTTTAAAAAGAATGCCACAGTGGGCATTTTTTAAAGCCAAAGTGAAGGTTTGCAAGTCATTTAAACATTCAATTACTTGGGGAGAGACTAAAATGCCAGGGGATGGGGTTATTTATGGTTCTGTGCCAAGAGCCAGTATATATATTTATCTGTACAAGAGTGGAGTCCTGGCTCTGGATCATTTCTTGACTTGTTTGAGAATCTGGGCAAGCCATTTATTACGTCCGTATTTTGGAATTACAGCCTTGCTTCAAAGATGTGCTCTATGAATAAACAAACCTCTATTTGTAAATCTTGTTTAAATGTCTCTGATGAAAGGCACATCAGTGTTGATAGTTGTGAAGGGTAAGGATGCTGATAATAAATAACAATGGTGATATCAGTGTCTTGAATTTATGCAGTAGCATTGTTCTGAGAAGCTTTGAATCTTTCCTAGGTAGAGTGTATTCTTTAAAAACCTGTAATTACAAACATTTCACAAGAAATTATTCTTATAATTTTTTATAGAAATGAGCAAAAAAGATTTAAGTATCATCTCATTTTATCTCCTCCTATCCCTCCCATTCCCCTCATTCACCAAAGGTAATCACGGTTAATAGTCTTTTTTTGTCTATACAGATATATATGTACACGTACAAATGTATATGACTGTTTGATATACATATTTTATCAATTATTCTGCAACATGTTTTAGCCTTATCAATATGCCTTGGAGACATTTTCATGTTAGCATGTAAAAATCTTTTTAACAGTTGCAGAGTATTCTACTTTATTTAATCATTCTCTTATGGAAAGATTTTTAGATTGTTTCTAATCTTGTAGCATTAAAAATAAATGTCCTTGTGTATATTGGTGCATCTATGTGTGTACCTCCGTGGCTTAGGTTCCTAATGAGGAATTATTGGCTTAAACTTTAAGCCTTTAAGGGTATATGTTAAATTGTGCCCCCCAAAGCTGCTACCTATTTCCAGAAATAGCACATGACAGTACCCATCTCCCATACCTGTGCCAACATTGTTTTGTATATTATCAATCTTTCTAAATTTTGCAATTTGATAGATTAAAAACTCTCATTTTAATTTGTATTTTCTTGATTACAAATGAGGTTAAGCATCCTTTTATAAGTTTATCAACCATTCATATTTACTCTTCTGTGAATTGCCCGTTCAGAGGCATTCTCATTTTCCCTGTTTCTTATTGCTTGGTAAAATCTCTGAAAATGTTATGATTATGAATGCTGTGTTAAGCATATTTCTTCCTAACTTACCATGTATCTTTTAAGATATTGTTAATTTTTTTCCCCTGAGGAAAAGTTTTTAATATTTATGAAATCAATCTTTTCATTTATGATTTCTGGGACTTATACCTTGCTTAAGAAGGAAATTCTTCCACCACTTCTATCCCAAGATTATAAAAAAGCATTCTCTTACTTTCCTACTGTTTACAAAAGCACCAAGTGCTCTTTAATCCTTGTGGAGTGTATTATTCTGAATAGCTGTGAGGAAGGGGCCTATGTTAATATTTTTCCAAATGTTTAGCCAGCTGTTTCAAATCAACCAAAAATTGTTCATTTTAATCCCAATGATTTGAGATGCCATCTTTCAAAAATATCAAAATTCATAATTATTCTCTTTCTAGATAGAGCTATTTGTCTATTTCTGCATTAATATTGCACTATTTTACAGTTATACAGCTTTATAGTCTATCTTGATATTTGGTATAGAAAGTTTCTCCTCATTATTGTTTTTTCCCCCCAAATTGCAGGGCTATATCTTGTACATTTTTTCTTCCATAATAACATTAGAATAAGCTTTACAGATTCTGTAAATAATAACCTTGGGATTTTGATTTGAATTGGACTTAAGTTATAGATTAAATGTAGGAGAGTTGGCATTTTTATAATATTGAGTCTTTCCATTCTGGAGCATTGTGTGTTCTTCATTTAGTATTTAGGCCCATTATTTAGGCCTTCTTTTAGGATTTTCAGTGTATTTATATAGCTTTATTTATCTAAATCTTAAGATTTCTTACAATGTTTGCTACTCATAGTTACGTTTGCTATTATGAATAGGTTTTTTTCATTCTATTTTCTAATTGTTTACTGTTGGTAAAAGAAGAGTTATTTATTTACTTACTTATTTGGTTGACATGTTTATTAAGTCTCCTCTCTCAGGGTCTCTTTTACTTTCCTTTCAGTATGGAAGACTTCAAACATATAAAAAGTAAACAGAATAATTATGAACCTCCATGTACCTATCTCTAATCTTCAACAGTTACCAACATTCTGCCATTTTTATGTCTTCTATACATCCATCCAGTTACCCACTTTCCACTCCCCAAATTAATTGCTGTTACTTTTTACAGTTTTTTTTAAGATTAAAAAAATTAAAGTTTTTTGTGGTGATAATTATAGATTCACATGAAGTTGTAAGAAATAATACAGAGAGATCCCATGTACCCTTTACCCACTTTTCCCCCTTGGTAACATCTTGCAAAACTGTAGTAAAATACCACAACCAGGATATTAACATTGATGTAGTCAAGATAAAGAGGATTTCCATTATCACAAGGATCCCTCATGTTGTCCTTTTATAGCCGTGGTCATTTCTCTCCCTATCCCACCCCTAGTTAATCCCTGGCAACTACTTATGTGTTCTCCGTATCTATAATTTTTTCATTTCAAGAATGTTAAATAAATGGAATCACAGTATGTAAACTTTTGGGATTAGAATTTTTTCATTTAACATAATTCTCTTGAGATTCACCCAGAATATATATCTATCTTTTGTTCTTTTTACTGCTGAGCAGTATTCCATGGTATGGATGTACAACAATTTGTTTAACCATTTTGAAGGACATCTGGGTAATTTCCAGTTTTTGGCTATTATGAATAAAGCTGCTATAAACATTAACGTACAGATTTTTTTGTGAACATGAATTTTCATTTCTTTAGGATAAATACCTAAGATGCAATTGTATGCATAATAGTCAGTGTAGGGTAGTTGCATATCTAGTTTTTTAAGAAACTGCTGAACTGTTTTCCAGTTGAGCTGTACCATTTTACATTTCCACCAGCAATGTATGAGTGATCCAGTTATTTGCATCCTCACTAACATTTGGCATGGTCTCCATTTTATATTTTAGCCATTCTGATAGTGCATAGTGATGCCTCATTGTGGTTTTAATTTGCATTTCCCCAGTGGCTAATGATGTTAAACATCTTTGCATGTACTTATTTGCCCTCTGTATGTCCTCATAGGTGTAACCTGTCTTTGTTTTTTTTTTTTAATACTGTTGAGCTTTGAGAGTTCTTTATATATTCTACATACTAGTCCTTTGTCGAATAAGTGGTTTGCAAATATTTTCTCCCAGTCTGTAGCTCATCTTTTCATCCATTTCACATGGGCTTTCACAGAGCAAAATTTAAAAAAATTGAATATAACAAGTTTTCCTTTTATGGATCATGACTTTGTGTCACCTAGGAACTCTCTGCCTAGCCTGAGATCCCAAAGATCTTTTTCCTATTTTTTCTAAAATTTTTATAGTTTACATTTTATATTTAAGTCCATAATTCATTTTGAGTTAATATTCTCATAGGTCAAGATTCTTCTTCTTCCTCCACCCCCCCGCCCACCATGTATGTCCTATGGCTCCAGCACCATTTGTTGAAAAGGATATTTTCCCTCCATTGAATTTCTTTTGATCCTTTGTCATTTGGGCATATTTGTTGTGGGTCTGTTTCTGGGTTCTCTTTTCTATTATATTGATCTCTGTGTCTATCCCTCCACCAATACCGTAGAGTCTTGGTTGCTGAAATTGGGCAGACTTCTTTTTCAAAATGGTTTTAGCTGTTAACTCTTTCATACTAATTTTAGAATAATTTTGTCTATATCTGCAGTAAATCTTGCTGGAATTTTAATAGGAATAGTGTTAAAACTGTATATGATTTTGGGGAGAATTGACATATTTACTATGGTGAGTCTTCCAGTTAATGAACATGGCATGGCTCTCCATTTATTTAGATCCTCTCTGAATTCTTTCATCAGAATTTTGTAGTTTTCAGCATGTAAGTTCTGTGAATATTTTGTTAAATCTGTACTCAAATATTTCATTTCCCTTTTTTTCCTTTGAGTGATTGTAAATAGTACTGTATTTTAAATTTTGGTGTCCATGTATTCATTTCTAGTATAAAAAGATAAATTTTTTAAACAAGAAAAGCTTTTTATTCAAAACAAATAATATAAACACATATATACAGACCACAGTGAGAGAGTTCACTGGGCTTTATGGATAGAAAACTTCTGGTATCCTGGACACACTAAACAAAACAGTGTGACTTATGACAAAGCAATAATAAAAAACTACAGTTACATTATGGCATTTCTAATAACTGAAATATTAAATCATTTCTCTAAGCAGAGAGTGCACAGGTTAAAATGTAGTATTTCTGTTTTCACAATCACTCAAACTGTTAAATCCTTAAATTTGAAATTTTAAAAATTGTTATATTAATAATCTATGAAAAACTATGCTCTACTTGGTTTTCAAATGTTACACTAATCTTGTATTTTGGGGATAAACCCCACCTAGTTATAAAGAAACACTGGATATAAACTCCACCTATGCCAATCATGTTATGTCTCAGCTCCAAATCCACCTTCTGTATGCTGGGATGCTGGGGCTTGTTCTCCACAAACTGTTTCCCAGACTCCTTTGTCAGCTTGCTTCTTGTTAGGTTCTGCCAATAGGGGGCACTAGAGGGAGACTGGGAGGCAGGAGAAGGGGAGAACGGACTTCCAGTTCCTGTTGTTCTTGTTAGTGTTGCCTGCAGGGCCAGCAGCTCTTCACCTGCAGCAGCACTTCTTCCCAGTCTTGGCAGTTGGTCTAGCCTCCAGCTTCATTCAGTACTACTGGAACCGGCCTCATCACCCCCCCTCAGAGATTACCAGGAGCAGTCAGGTGGTTCTACGCTCCTCAGAGGTTTGAGCCCTAGCTCTAAGGGTATATTCCTATTCTGGGCTTCTAGGTTCTGGTTACCTCATTCTCTTCTTTTCATTCCTCCAGGCCTAAAGGCAGTAGCTGCTTCCTGAGGTTATTATTTCTAGGTGACCTCAGCATTTCCTTTTTCCTTTTTCAGCCCTCTAATGCCAATTTCCCTATAATAAATTCCCTCTGCTGAAATACCTAGTGTGGTTTCTTTTTCTGACTGGACTCTGACATAAGGAGGGTCACCTGTAGTGCCAGCTCAGTACCACTTAATTAAAGTTATTCCTTCTATTCCTCAAAGATAGAATTCTGGGATTGATTTGTAGATGTCCTTGGTCTTGAATAAAGTGCTTAGTTCCTTGTCAACAGAAAATGGGATTCTGGTAATCTAGAACATACAGTAGGATCACGACTAATTAAGGTATCACTTGGGGTTGCTTGGAAAGATGTACCTATTGAAGTACTTGCCTTTGAGACTAAGTGGATGTTGCACTTAACTCTTATGGTAGTAATGATGACAACAAGAACTGTGGGTGGGGTGTTATCTTATGACTGCACTAGAAAACTGACAGGAAATGACAAAACTCAAGGCTTTAAAGTCTAAGCTCAAGTCACATTCAGACATCAGAGAACTTTTATGGCAACCCTAAAGAGGCCTCATTTCTTATAGCTGTAAGACTAACTTTATTAAAAATGTGACTGGGGGCTTCCCTGGTGGCGCAGTGGTTGAGAGTCTGCCTGCCGATGCAGGGGACACGGGTTCGTGCCCCGGTCCAGGAAGATCCCACATGCCGCGGAGCGGCTGGGCCCGTGAGCCATGGCCGCTGAGCCTGCGCGTCCGGAGCCTGTGCTCCGCAACGGGAGAGGCCACAACAGTGAGAGGCCCGCGTGCCGCAAAAAAAAAAAAAAAAATGTGACTGGGTGGGTTGCAGAATCATAATGGAAATTGAATTCACAGACTCACCAAATTGTTTATGTAACAGTCAGGGCATTGGGAACAAGTGGGATTCTGAGACTTGGATTGGACTTGGATGAAAGTAAATACCCACGTCTCTCTGAGCAAGCAGAGCCCCTCTTCTTATGACTGAGAAGACTGACCTTTCCTTCTTGAAGACTCAGTAGTCACCTTCCTTGAGGCAGCTACCTTGCAAGGGGATTCTTATACTCCTCAAGTCCCATCTCCATTGTCCATTATTTTCTATTCTATATGTAAACTAGAGTCAGACCTTAGTATGCTCAAGCAGAACGAATGAAGATTCTAACCTGGGAAGAAATTGTTTATACTTCAAAATAAATGCAGGAGTTTGATTAGATTGATTAGTAGAGGCCCAGGAAATATGTGTGAGAATAGACTCAAAGGGTGTTAGGCCAAAAAGAACAGAATATAGTTTTGTATCAGGATTAATATATTAATATGTGTACATTTACCAGATATTCTTGATTTAAGCTAAAGCTAGAAGTGGCTCAAATAGCTTGCTAGGATGACTAAATTGTGGACTCACTGATGGCCTACATTCAATGAAGTTTGGTGCCAGAACTTCCCTTGCATAATATACGGAAGGACTCCAAAGGCTAAGTAGGTGGGAATGTTGGAATAGATTTTCATGTGTGACCTGCTGTGATATGGTGACTTATAATAAGAAATATATACAGACAGTTCCCAACTTACGATGGTTACGCTTATGATTTTTTTTTTTGGCTTTAAGATGATGGGAAAACAATATGCATTCAGTAAAAAACCATATTTCAAGTTTTGAATTTTGATCTTTTCCTGGGCTGGCGATATGTGGTGTGACACTGTCTCATGATGCTGGGCAGTGGCAGCAGCCACAGCTCCCAGTCAGCCATGTGATCATGAGGGTAAACAGCCGATACACTTATAACCATTCTGCACTCATACAACCAGTCTGTTTTTCACTTTCAGTATAGTATTCAGTAACTTACATAACATATTCAACACTTTACTATAAGGCAGGCTTTATGTCAGATGATTTTGACCAACTGTAGGCTAATGTAAATGTTCTCAGCATGGTTAAGGTAGGCTAGGCAAAGCTATGATGTTTGGTAGGTTAGGTGTATTAAATACACCTTCAACTTACCATATTTTCAACTGGGTTTATTGGGATCTAACCCCATCTTAAGTTGAGGAAGCTCTGCACTTGGTCTTCGTCCCCATCTCTGGCACAAAACTCCTAAAATCCATGGGGTTTCCTAAGTGATAAAAGTGAGAAAGGTGTCTTGGTATTTATAACAAACCCTTTTCCACCCCTGAGTTTATGTTAATGAGGTGACTTTTGGAAAGCCCCTAGGAATGGGGGCTGGTTGCCAGTGGACCCAGTCAAGTGATTAGAGGGTTGGAACTTTCAGTCCCACACCCCCTGACCTCCAGGGAGATGAGAGGGGCTGGAGATTGAGCTCAGTTGCCAATGGCCAATGATTTAATCAATCATTCCTATATAATGAAGCCTTCACAAAAACCCAAAGGATGGGATTCAGGGAGCTTCCAGGCTGGTGAACACATTCACGTACTGGGACGGTGACACACCTCAAGTCCACAAAGACAGAAGTTCCTATGCCAGGACCCTCTCAGACTTCACCCTATGTATCTCTTCATCTGGCTGTTCATCTGTATGCTTTGTTGTATCCTTTATTGAATAAGAAACTGGTAAACATAAGTGTTTCCTTGAGTTCCGTGAGCTGTTCTAGTAAATAGTCAAATCCAAGGGGGAGGAGGTCATGGAAAACTATGATCTGTAGCCAAACCTGAGAGAAATTGTGGGTAACCTGGGACCTACTACTTGCAATTGGCATCTGAAGAGGGGGTCAGTTTTATGGGACTGAGCCCTTAACTTGAGGGATCTTATGCTATCTCCAGGTAGATAGTGTCAGCATTGAGTTAAATTGTAGGACACCCAGGTAGTGTCGCAGAATTGCTTGGCATGGGAAACGCCCACACATCTGGGGTCAGAAGCATTGTGGATGTGGTAGTAGTGTGAGAGTGTAGGAGAAACACAGGATGGAGTTATTCTTACTCAGTTGGTGTTACCTCCTTTTTACATCTCCCAAGAGGTTCCAGAGGAGACTTCCTTCCCTAAAGGATTAAATTCATTAGTGAGGAAGATACAAGGATCCATGACAAGCTCTATGGTATCTCCTCTGCAGCCCAAGAATGATAGTGGAAGATATGGCATTGAGATGGACACAATACCATCTCTTAACCACCTTTTAATAATCTCCCTCTGCCTTTTTTTCTTCTCTCATAAACACACATGTAGTCTTCCTTTTCTGGAACACACCTGTAGTCACAATTTCCTAGAAATGCTAAAGGAAGTAGTAAGAAGTGTTTGCCTTCCAGCTCTCTAATATTTTTATCACTGACTGCTGTAAAACTGGTGAGTCACTTTAGGTAGGGGTGGGAATTTCAAAGATTGCTGAGGATAATAGCAGACCAGGGAGGAGGAGTTCTCAAAACTTTACTCCTAGTTACCAAAAATAAAAATGAGAAATGGGGGCAATTACACAGGAAACTAAGATGGTGTGTTATCAGTAAGTGGTGTTAGCCATTTTCCAGTTCTCTCAGGACTCATAACTCCATCAGTGATGTGCTTTTTAAAATTTCAAATTAAGTCACCAGAACTGAGATATGAAAAGCAGTTGATTTTATCACTCTCCAAAGAAATTACATTGGATATTTTTGGAAAGTAATTTCACTGATAATTTTAGTAGAATGATATTTGTGTTTCCAGAATTATTGAAACATTATAGATTTACTGAAATGCTTTACCTTATCACTGATTTAGAAATAATTTGTTTTCTAGACTGAGAATAACAAATCACTTCTAAAAAAAAAAAGAGAAAAATTTGCGGTAGTCTGAAGGAGAGTATATCTGGTAGCGGATCCATATATATCTAAACCTTTTTATAAAATCCCAAACCAACCTTTCCTTGGTTGTAAATGCACCAAGCCTTAATACTCTTAGCTCTTGGCCTGACCTTGTCATTCCTAGAGGAAGAAAGTGCCTGTCATAGACTACATAGATAACTCATAGTGTGTTTGCCTGAAGGTGGGGAGTCATCAACTGAAATCAGATGATTTTTCTTTTCATTATAGTTTCTTCATTTTATCCACCCCCCACCCTTTCTCAAATCGGTATGGGGCCAGGCCAGCAGCTCCATGTATGAATGAGTTGTATGTAAACCCTTTCATCTGCTTTCCCAATCCTGCTCTCAAACTATCACTTTTCCAGCATCTACTGATGGATCTTAGGGTGTCCATGCTCCCTCAGGACTTTAAGCCTCATGAAAGGTATGAGGAAATTTATCCAAACAGCAGATAAAATTAAGGGGCTTCACTGTTGTCATCCTCCCTTCCACTCTGGTTGTAGTTGGGACACTATCCGTGCTCACTCTTCCCCCACTCCATCTGCTTTCTAGCCCAGAAGGTAGAAACCAACCATGGCAACCCTGAGAGCGAATACAGCACTGATTCTCCAAAATTTTGGTGTCAAGACCACTTCACACTTTTAAAAATTATTGAGGATCCCAAAGAGCTTTTGTTTGTGATGATTTTCTATTTTTTTTGTTATTGTTTGTTTGTTTGGTGGCCTGGCTTGCGGGATCCTAATGCCCTGACCAGGGATCAAACGGGGCCCACAGCAGTGAAAGGGCAGAGTCCTAACCGCCAGGGAATTCCCTGATGGTTTTCCCTGATAGTAACTATATTATATTAGAAATTAAAATTAGAGAAATTAAAAAATATTTATTTAAAAATAACACTAGAAACCTATGACAAGTTAATGTATAATAAATAACATATTTTATGAAAAATTACTATATTTCTCAAAGCAAAAAATTAGTGAGAAGAGTAGCATTGTTTAACATTGTGAAAATTTCTTTAATAACTACTTAATAGAAGACAGTTGGGTTCTCACATCTGCTTCTACAGTCAATCTATTAAATTTTTTTTTTTTTTTTTTTTGCCGCTCAGCTTGTGGAATCTTAGTTCCCCAACCAGGGATTGAACCCAGGCTCACGGCAGTGAAAGTGCGGGGTCCTAACCACCAGACCGCTAGAGAATTCCTAAAATATATTGTTTTGGTTGAAGCAGATGAAAAAAACTCAGCACCACACAGATGTGTAATTGGAAAAGGGAGGAGTATTTTAATAACTTTTTCAGATAAATGTGGATAATCTTCTTTGATAGTACACTGAAACTTGACCAGTGCAAGTTTCTTAAGGATGGTTCAAATGTGGAATCTGAAACCTTAGCAGTGAATGATTTTTATTCTATTACATTAAAATCAAGTGACCTATTTTACACCTTGAAATTTTTGATTGCCCATGCATGATTTTGTAACATCATTCTTTGGTCATTTGGAAAATATTGGTTCCTTGAATTATGAAGATCTTTCAAGTATTGATACATTTAATAATACAACATCAAAAAACATTTTTTTAAACCACTGGTCTCATCAAAAAAGTCTTATGTTATATTGGAATGATGGCAAGCTTATGGTGGTGTATTCAAGTTTTCAAAAATTCTAATATTTTTTCTTGAAAGCTAGAACGTTGTCATTGACAACAAACACTGTCAGCTGTTTCCTTTGCAGTGACAGGCTCACTTCATTCATTTTTGAGATAATGTCTGCCAGATATTTAATAGTTTGCCTACTATTCTTTCAAGAAATAATGATGTTCCATGAAAAAAGCAGCTAAGTCAGCTTGCAACTCAAACAATTGTACAAGTGCTTTTTCTCGAGACAACCATCATATTTTGGTATTCAATCGAAGTGCTTTATATATACTTCCCATTTTGTCACATAGAATATTAAAAAGATCCAAAACTTGATATTTTAACAACATTAATAATTTTTACTGCTTCTTTAGGACGGTCTTATGTGAAACGGATTCCCACCCCCCGCCATCTGTGTCTGGTGATGAAGAATACAATGGATGCTAGTACCAGTTAGGTGTCTAAGGCATCAGCAGCGTCATCCACAATTATATTTGTTCCATCAGTGTAGATGTCAACACAATGAAAAAGGCAAATAGCATGTCAGCATTATTTTGAAAATAGTTTTTATCTCACAGGCCTCACAATGAGAACTGCTAGTCCAGCATATGAGACAGTAACACAATTCTAAAATTTAAGTCTTTTAATATGGTAGTCTTGAGTTCCCTCAGCCTACTCTTCTTTATGTCCTTGTTGTGCTGCACCTGATTTTTTTTTCTACAGTATTTTGGGGAAACCTTATCCACGTACATCCCTATCCCCTTCTGCCTGTGTTGGGTGTTCAACTTTGTGATTAACTGCCTTATCAGTTTGATCAGTAAGTCAAATGTTTATATTTAGAGATAAATTTTTAAATGTACATCGAGTTATATGTAGCCTATCTGCTTCATATCTTTCAGGAATTCATCAATATTTCCTTGGTGGTAATAGCATTCCTCTCGATTTTTCTAGTACTGCTTTTTTTTTCTTTTTATATTTTTGTTATTTCAATGGCACTTTTGGAAGGAGAAGTGGAAAAAACTTTGATTCCATTTGTCAATTTCTTAAATCCAGAGGTATTCCTTGTATTTGGAAATAGTGGGAATTTGGATTTTCCACTAATTTAGATGGATATTTCCCCTAACTAGGTGGGTTTAAATAGTGAGGTTTTGGGTACTTTGTGACTTAGAGATGGACTCTTCAACTCATTGTCAACTTTGGCCAAGCTGCCTCCCTCCAGAGTTCATTTCAAGGGCAGGGAGGTTATACAAGCCAGAGATGTCATGGTGTATCAGCCTTTCTACTTGGCTCAATCCCAGAACAATGTTCTATTCTTACTCCAAACAATTCTTCACTGAATTTGGCAACAGGCATTGGGCCTGGCTCTTAAGATCCCATTTAAAAAATGTCTATCCTTTTCAGTAAGTTTTCATGGCTTCCTATTTTCTGGCATGAAATTAAGATTAAAATGTTTTCCTTTTCACCAAGTTCTAAATCAAACAAATAGAATGGAAATATTTGTGGGGGAGATATTTATTGGAAGGGGGATTATAGAAGGAGAGGGAACTATGCATCATCAATTGACTGAGTAACGCAGAATTCAGGATAATGTCATCATTCATAATCAGTTTTTTCTGCATGTGAAAATATTAGTAACACAACAAAGATTAGACTCTGTATTGGATATTTTTTACTTTAGCAGAGATAAAGTTCACTAAGTTTCCTTCTGAGGGTTGAAGTTTTCTACAATAAATCAAAAATTCAGATGTCACAGGGATTTTTCTTTTAAGAAGATTTTCAGAAAAGGTCTACTAAATCAATTCCTATTAGTGGTGTCAGATTCACTTTCCGTGTTTTGGTATATCATGCAGACACTTAAAAAAGTTCCTACTCAGTCCTAGAATAGAAATTGTGTCTAAGCAAAAGTTCTTCTTGAGGTGATGACGTTGCTCAGCTAAGAATAAATTAGTAAAATCAATACCTGTTGACTGAATCTGGGTAAAATGGCTTTGAAGAATTTAACATTTCTGTATGGCTTTTAATAATTATAAATACAGTAAGAAGATTAGTTTCATTCATTTGTAATACAACCAACATGGTTAATAAGAAGACATTATTGTTCAGCATCCATAGTAGTAACAATAGCACCATTTTTCAAAGCTCTTCTCCAAGGGGGCTGTGGAAGAGTAGATTATTGTTCCACAAACATTCATTCCCTCCCCTCCAATCCTTATGATAGGGGTAAGTATTCTTCCCTTTCCCACTGATGTTGGACTTGGCTGTGTGATTTGCTTTGGCCAAAGGTACGTGGTTAGGCGTGATAACAAACAACATGTGCGCCTAGGCCTTGAGAGGAACTGTGTGCATCCCTTCATTGCTCTGGGAGCTTTTGTCCTCTGGCAGGAGAAGAAAATGCCCTCAGGTAGCTGCTGTTCCTTCTGCCTGAATATCCCACCTCATCCACAGACCTGCAGCCTAAAGCAGGCTGTCCCAGTCAATCTGAAGACTTGTGAGGGTGAGAAAAAATGCTAATTCTTGCATGACAGGTTTATGATGCAGCAAAAGCTGATTTGTACAGGGATTCATAGCATACAACTGCTTCCTCTAGGATATTAAGGCAGCAGGTATTATAATTACTAGTTTGCTAGGGGAGGCAGAATTTTCAAAATTCTGCAAAGAACTTCTTCTTTGACCAATTGCTAGTCAGAGTGTGTTTTATTTCTATGTATCTGTGAATTTTTCAGACTTCCTTCTGTATTTTTTTCTTTTTTTGGCCACGTGCAGCTTACGGGATCTTAGTTCCCTGACCAGGGATTGAACCCATGCCTTTGGAAGTGAAATCACGGAATCCTAACCACTGGACTGCCAGGGAATTCCCCCTTTTGTTATTTATTTCTGGTTTCATTCCACTGTGTTTGGAGAAAATACTTTATGATTTGTGTGTGTGTGTGTGGTATGCGGGCCTCTCACTGCTGTGGCCTCTCCTGTTGCGGAGCACAGGCTCTGGATGCACAGGCTCAGCAGCCATGGCTCACAGGCCCAGCTGCTCCGCAGCATGTGGGATCTTCCCGGACCAGGGCACGAACCTGCGTCCCCTGCATCGGCAGGCAGACTCTCAACCACTGCGCCACCAGGGAAGCCCTACTTTATGATTTTAATCCTTTTAGATTAATTGAAACTTGTTTTGTGGCCTAGCATATGGTCTATGCTGGAGACTCTTTCTTGTGTATTTGAGAAAATGTGTATTCTGTTATTGTTGGGTGGAGTGTTCTATATATGTCTATTAGGTCTAGTTGGTTTATGGTGTTATTCAAGTCCTCTATTTTCCTGTTAATCTTCTAATTGTTCTACCCATTATTGAAAGTGGGGTATTGAAATCTCCAACTATTCTTCTAGATCTTTTCATCCCTTCAATTCTGTCAGCTTTGCTTCATATATTTTGGGATTCTGTGGTTAGGTATGTATGTGTTTAGAATTGTTATATCTTCTTCATGGATTGACCCCTTTATCAATATATAATATCTTTCTTTGTCTTTCTGATCAGAGGCTTTTTCTGATCTAGAGTGGTAAAGTGGATATTTAACCTACCTCACTGCTAAATAACATCTGCTTTAAGCATATCTTTTATGCAATAAATCCTTTAACATTTGATGCACAAAAAGTTATGAATTAGATTGGTATTTTAAGGATGGAAATAAGGCCAGTGTGGCTGAACATATCAGTATCAACTGGAGTCAGAGAGGTAGGCAAGGGTCAGGTCATGCAGGGCTTTGTAAGATAAGGTAAGGAGTGTGGAACTTGTTCCCAGTGAAATGAAAGTTCAGTGGAGGGTTTCAAGCATGGGAGTTACATTTTTGAAAGTTCACTCTGGGAGCTATATGAAGAATGGGTAGTAGACAGGTACAGGTGGAGGGCAGGGAAAGGAGTGAGGCTTTTTCTATACTCCAGGCAAGAGATGTTGATGGCTTGACCATAGGGACAATAATGGAGATGGAGGGAAAGGTAGACTTTTGAGATATACCTTGGATTTTGAGTGGATAGGACTTGCTGATGGACTTATGTAAGGAATGGGAGAGAGGACTCAAGGATAATACGTTTTTTTCTTTTTTTGCTTGCATACCTGGATAACCTTTCCTGAGACAAGGAGAAGAGGAGTAGGTCTTTTTTGTTTGTTTTATTGGTTGGGTGGTTCCTTGGGCTACAGAATAAATCAAGAGTTTTTTGTTCAGTTTTTTTATTTTAAAATGTCTATTTTAGACAAGCTTTCAAGAAGGAAGGAGTGGACCATTGCATCAAATGTTGTGTGATATCAAATAAGATGAGGACCAAGAAGTGACCACTGGATTGGCAACATGGGGGTCATTGATAATTCCGAAAAGAGCAGTCTCTGGGGGCAGAAATGTGATTTGAGTGGATGAATGAGAGACTGTGAGATGAAGAAGTAGAGACAGTGTATATAGATAACTCTACCAAGAAGTTTTTCTGTGGAGGGTTTGAGAATTGGTTGGTGAGAATTGGTTGGTTATAATTGGTAGAAATTGTGAGTTTTCCTTTTTAAATGAGATAGAACACAATTAGCATCCCTAGCCCCTACTAAATGCCACTAGGGTTCCCTGGTCACTGTGACAGTCAAAATGCATTCTCATTCATTTCCTAATTCTTCTTGGAAAAGAAACTCCTGCCTTCCCACCTTCCAAACTATGACTTGTGTAATCATGCAAATAATCTAGTAGGGAGGGAAAATGCAAGAGAGAGAAAGGATAATTGCAGAAGTGAAGACTGATTACAAAAGGGGAGAGGATCTAAGCGTTGCTCATAGTAAAGGAAAGGAAGCAAAGAGAATGTGTGCTGAGTGGGTAGGTGGTATGAGGGGAGGTTATATGCTGTGTATAGGGGCAGCAGTATTGGGGTAATGGATTTGAAGAGAGAGAAGAAGAAGGAAACAGTTGTTTTGGATGGTAGAAAGCAAACATGCTAGGGAAGTGTTATCAGATTGAAGGAAGATTGAGTACCCATTTGAGTTTCCATTGTTGTCTGTTTCTACCATTCAGCTCTGAGCTCTGTGTGTGCAGAAACTGTGTCTCTTCTGTTGTGCACCAGTGTACCTGTGGCACACAGTATGGGACCCAGTGCCTAGTAAGTACTCCATAAATATTCAATGATTTAATGATGTTTGACTCTGTTGAAATGGCTATCTTAGATGACAACTATATTCTTTACCAGTATTCCATAATCCTTGTTTTTCAGATATCTTATTCATTCATTCCATTCCTCCATCCCCCTGTTCGGAGAGCTCTGTGCCTTCTGCAGGTCTTGAGCTGATCAGCTTATCCAAGTGGCACCTCCTGGGCATGACCTCACTTGCTCATCAACTTGCTGTTGATGCTTTTCTAGGGTTTCTATTGTGGATGTAATTGTCATTGAATTAGTTCCCTTGCCATCTCCTCCTTTACACTCACACATTCTTTGATGAGCTCCTTGCTTTTTGCATTCTTCTCTCTCCCGACTTCCATCAGCATAGGTGCCCTCTTCTTTCCAAGTATCAGCTTGCTCCCTCCTCAGTGATTCCCAATATCTACAAGATACACTAGCATTTTTAAAATTACATGCATATTGTAGAAAAAATTAAGAAAACCGACATAGTGTCTTAATACTGAAAGTATCTTTGTCAGACACCATCTGGTAGATTGCATTGATTGCAGTTTTTCACTCTTTCTTTCCAGTAAGAAGATTATATATCCCTTCCTCATTGACTTGGGCTTTGCCATATGGCTACTTCTGGCCAATGAAATGTGAATGATATGACTTATGCTATGTCTGAGCAGAAGTTTTAAACATGAATGTCTGATTTGGTTTGGCCATTTGAGTTTCTGCTCTTTGCTACAAGCATAGCATGTCCCAAATAAGGGCTGTTCCTTCTGCCTGAGTCCTGGAATGAGAAAAACTGTGGAGCAGACCCAATCCAATCCACAGCCTGACCTTCTGTGTAGTGAGAAATAAGTGTTTATAAGCTACTGAAATTGTGTTTTTTGTTGTTTGTTATTAAGGCAAGACCTAATACACATTTCTTCCACCAAGATTTGACTTTCAAGCTCAGTCCTCTCAATCCCTACAAAAGGGATGTCATGCATGGTGCCAGACCCTCCTCTTGTACTCGTTGATCAGGGCATTCTTTCCCTCTGAACCCAGATAGGAGCCCAGATATGGCCTCAGAATGCTTTTGAAAACAGTGTTCCAGGGAGCTACTATGAATCAGGCAGAGATGGCTGATGAGATGAAACCTTTTCAGCATGCTTGCACTACTCTATTCTGTCCTCTAAGTTTATTGATAACTCTTGTTTAGATGGGTCCTTCAAAGAAGGAATGTCCTTAGAAATACTGATCAGAGCTGCCTGGGCTCGCAGAACTCATTTTTTAATTTTTTAATGCTTATCATATCTTTAGTATCTTCGAAACAATAATACTAGATGAGAAGGAAATGCAAACTCATAAAGGTGTGACTTGCTGAAGATCACACACTAAGATTTGAACTTGGTCTGTTTGTCTCTGATGCTCATAATCTTTCCATTACACCCATAGTGTCCAGGTGTGGCTAAAGTGTTCTACTGGCTAGAGCCCTTGGATATCTTCTCTTGCTGGGCCTTAAACTTTTCATTTCTGAGACTTTAGAGGCACTGAAGCAAGTGGATCCTTTAGATCTCTCTTTCCCCCCCAAAAGCTGATATCCAAGTGTCTTCTTTGTGGATGAAGAGAGCTGTGATGGAATTGTATACTAAGGAGTTATTAGTGGGACTAGGAGAGGCACACAACTGGCTCAGGAGGCCTGTCTTCCTGGCAAATGTATATTCCTGAACTCCACTCAAAGCAGTAGCTGAGGCTTTATGGAGAAAGCCAACCATGGAAGCCAAATATCCTTAGCATGTCATTGAATGTCAACCTGTTAATTAAAAGGCATAGTGGAGGCTCCATCAAAACATGGGTTGGGGGCTTCCCTGGTGGCACAGTGGTTAGGAATCTGCCTGCCAATGCAGGGGACATGGGTTCAAGCCCTGGTCCGGGAGGATCCCACCTGCCATGGAGCAGCTAAGCCCGTGTGCCACGGCTGCTGAGCCTGCACTCTGGAGTCCACGAGCCACAACTACCGAGCCCGTGTGCCACAACTACTGAGCCTGTGTGCCACGGCTGCTGGGGACTGCGCACCTAGAGCCTGTGCTCCATGGTGGGAGAGGCCACCACAGTGAGAAACCTGCACACCACAACGAAGAGTAGCCCTTGCTCGCCGCAGCTAGAAGCCCACGCACAGCAACAAAGACCCAACACAGCCAAAAATAAATAAATAAAATAAATTTATTAAAAACAAAGAAACAAAACACAGGTTGGTCCTATGTTCATAGCAGCACCATTTATAATAGCCAAGACATGGAAACAACCTAAATGTCCATTGACAGATGACTGGATAAAGAAGATGTGGTACATATATACAATGGAATATTACTCAGCCATAAAAAGAATGAAATAATGTCATTTGCAGTAACATGGATGGGCCTAGAGATTACCATACTAAGCAAAGTAAGTCAGAAAGAGAAAGACAAATACCTATGATATCAGTTATATGTGAAATATAAAATGCGACACAAATGAACATATTTATGAAACAGAAACAGACTCACAGGTATAGAGAACAGACTTGTGGTTGCCAAGGGGGAGAGGGGTGGGGGAGGGAAGGATTGGGACTAGCAGATGCAAACTACTATATATAGGATGGATAAAAAACAAGGTCCTACTGTATTGCATAGGGAACTATATTTAATATCCTGTGATAAGCCATAATGGAAAAGAATATGAAAAAGAGTATATATATATATGTATAACTGAATCACTTTGCTGTACAGCAGAAATTAACACAACATTGTAAATCAACTATACTTCAATAAAATTAAAACAAAAAGCAAAAAACAAAAAACCCCATGGGGTTGGGTGATGAGGTAACTAAAATATGCACTACTAGTCTTTTAGGTAATGGTTATGGGCTGAGGTTCAATGAGGTAGTGGTCCATGGTTTTACCTGCAAGGTGACTCATCCATGGCAGAGCCAGTCATTATCATGGAGGTTGACCAAATATAAAAAGAAGTCTCTAAGATATAAGGACATCAGGCTAAATGTTCTTCTAAGCATTTATAGCTCTGCAATGATGTTGCTATTGCCCCATTTTATGTTTATCCTTCAACTACGTCATTTTTTTCAAAGTGGTTATGATTTTGGCCTTGTCATTTCTGCCACTAGGCGGCTTCCAAATTGTCCATTCTTGGCAAGGTTTAATGCCTTGTCCCTTGTCCTGCTGTCAGGGGCAGCTCATTTGAGATGCCAAGAGGACCTGCTTTATTGCTCAGCCAGCCAAGGCCTAAGCTACTTTCTGACATTTCTAAGTGAATTGATGACAGAAATTTCAATTTGTTTCAGAAGAGAGTTGTCAAGAGGCCCAGAGCTCAGCAAATGAGTGGCCAGGTCTTTTGGAGGCACTGGTTTGAGTGCCTCATGGATGAAAGGCAGTCTTACTGCTGTTTCAGCAAAGGATGAAGAAACTCATTCTTCTTTATATGTTAAGTGCTGCTTCTGAAGAATGCTTGGTAATCTAACACTTACTGATGATTAAAATGGATTAAAACTCCGTCTTAACTACTTTGCTAAATACAGTGATCAGAGGTTGTTTTTCACCTGTCCCTTTGCGAGTCAACTGCCCCTTCTACTCTCAATACCTGTGGTTTGGATGGAGCTGATTTGAGACCTTTGTTTCAGGGGTAGACTCAGGCCTGTCCAACGAGAACCATGGATTTGATTTAGAGATGGGTATGTTAGCTGTATCAGTCAGGATCCTGGGAACAGATGAAACTCGCAAATAACCTTCCCATGCAAGTGTAGGCAGAGTACAGGAAAACCATAAGAGGTAGTGCAGTTCCTGGGGTTACTCATAGTGGGTCATTGGTACCACCCACAGCTTGTAGAGGCAAGACTGAGGAGCCATTACGGGAACTCAAAGAGGGAAAGATGTGTGGAGAGAGCTGAGGCAGGACCTCTGACTATTGGCCAAGAGACACAAACACCCCATGCAGAGCCTTGCAAAAGGATCTGGGGAAAATGAACCTTCTGATGTCATTCTTCTGTCTTCCTTCAGTCTCCTGTTGGTCTTCCCACTGACAATACCCAAAGGAAGGAGCCATTGGAGCATCTGCCCAGGCCAGCCTCCCAGCTACAGAGCAGGAAGAAGGATGGAGAGCAGATTTGAAGGTCAAGCTGAAGATGTTCAGCACGTGAGCCAATTCCGGCCAACTGAGAGTCTGTCCTGGGACTTTTTTTTTTTTTTTTTTTTCAGTACGTGGGCCTCTCACTGCTGTGGCCTCTACCGTTGCGGAGCACAAGCTCCGGACGCGCAGGCTCAACGGTCATGGCTCATGGGCCCAGCCGCTCTGCGGCATGTGGGATCTTCCCGGACCGGGGCATGAACCCGTGTCCCCTGCATCAGCAGGCAGGCTCCCAACCACTGCGCCACCAGGAAAGCCCCTGTCCTGGGACTTTTAATGGGACAGTTGAGTAATACATATTCTCCATCCACTGGGATTTCTGTGGAAAATAAGCTTGGAGCTACTGGTGGTCATCTTGTCATCCCTCTGAAGAGAGGAAAGCAGAGCAAAGAGATGGGGACAAATTCCTAATGACATTTAAGCACTTGGATCCAGTTACACTTGAAGACTACCCTCAGGATTTTCAGCTAGGAGCCAATAAATTCCCTTTGCTTCGGCCAGTCAGGTTTCTGTCACTTGCATCTGAAAGAGGCCTAAAGAATGCATGATGTGCATGGTTCAGCATACTGCAGAACTCAACTCAGGGAGCCATCAAGATGATCTCCTGCCACCCGAAGCAGTGGCTCCTAACCCATTCATTTCACTAAATGTGGGCTCCCTGTTCTGTGTGGGTGCCAGCCCCTGTCTTTCCATAACTATATCCAGCTGCAGCCTGTTTCTAGGTAGTTCTAATCATGAGAGCCAGGTATCAATGGCCCAGAGGCATCATTAAGCAACATCTGGAATTTTATGAATTTGATGTGTTTGGGTCTCACACAGGATTAACCCAAGGAGGAATACACTGAGGCACATAGTTATCAAACTGACAAAAATAAAGAGAAAGAGAAAATATGAAAAGCCACAAAAAACATACAAAGAAATCCCTATAAGGTTAACAGCTGATTTTTCAGCAGAAACTCTGCAAGTCAGAAGGGAGTGGCATGATATATTTAAAGTGATGAAAGGGAACAACCTACAACCAAGAATACTCTACGCAGCACGGCTCTCTTTCAGATTTGACAGAGAAATAAAAAGCTTTACAGATAAGCAAAAGCTAAGAGAATTCAGCACCACCAAACCAGCTTTACAACAAATGCTAAAGGAACTTCTCTAGGTGGAAAAGAAAA
Organism: Mesoplodon mirus; assembly: GCF_964341445.2. Classification (NCBI taxonomy): domain Eukaryota; kingdom Metazoa; phylum Chordata; class Mammalia; order Artiodactyla; family Ziphiidae; genus Mesoplodon; species Mesoplodon mirus. The sequence continues at coordinate 63,766,019 of NC_138983.1, forward strand.
GGTCACAACTAGAAACAAGAAAATAATGAAATGGGAAAGCTCACCAGTAAAGGCAAATATACAGTAAACGTAGGAAATCACCCCCACACAAATATGATATCATAACCAGTAATCGGGAGAGGAGGAGAGTACAAATGCAGGATATTGGAAATGCATTTGAAATTAAGAGATCAGCAACTTAAAACAATCATGTAAATATATAGACTGCTACATCAAAACCTCATGGCAACCACAAACCAAAAATCTATAATAGATATACACACAAGAAAGAAAAAGGAATCCAAACACAACACTAAAGATAGTTATCAAATCAATGTGTTTGGGAGAGACAATGTTTCAAAATATGAAGGAAAAATAATGAAGGAAAAAAGGCTAGAGTGAATATATTCTGCAGTTAGATATTTAACTGAGATATAAAATGTAGGCAAAGTTGGTAAATGTTGGGGCAGATCACGTAATTCCATGGAAGAGCTTTTTTTTTTTTTTTTTTTTTTTTTTTTTTTTTTTTTTTGCGGTATGCAGGCCTCTCACTGTTGTGGCCTCTCCCGTTGCGGAGCACAGGCTCCGGATGCGCAGGCCCAGCGGCCATGGCTCACGGGCCCAGCCGCTCCGCGGCATATGGGATCCTCCCAGACCGGGGCACGAACCCGTATCCCCTGCATCGGCAGGCGGACTCTCAACCACTGCGCCACCAGGGAGGCCCTGGAAGAGCTATTTTAACATAAGGATAGGCCCAGTCCATGTGCTCAGGTTCAGTAATACCTGTTTGGAGAGATACTTAGCCTCAAAGGACATTTGATAAGTCCTTGGTCAGCATCTTGGTAGGTGGTGGATCCTCTATTTATAGGGAGCCCTCTCCTTGGAGTGTGTGTGTGTATGTGTGTGTATAAAACAAAGTCACCTATAATATTGTTTTTCACCAGCAAGAAAGAAAAGGGAAAGAGTTTGTGGGCAGAGGGCCAGGAGGGTTCAGTCCTCTTCAGAGCAGCCCTGCAGCTCACCCTTCCCCCAAGCTCCCATCTCTAGCATTCCTTCCAACCACACCGAGCAGAGGGTGAAAATCCCATCTGTAATTTCAGGGCTGGGGGAAGGGCTGGAGCACAGTGCGGCAGAGCAGACAGAGAGCGTAAGTTTGCACCCAGTTTCTTCCATTCATTAACTGTGCGACCTTGGATTAATCTCTTTGAATTCCTGCTTCTTCCTTTGTAAAATGGGGATAATAATATCTTCCTCAGAGCATGGCTGTGAGGATTAAATGAGATCAAGTGAACAAAGTTTCTAATGTACTGCTTGTTGAATGTTTTCATAAATGGCCAAAACAACATCAATGACAACAAAATTGGACAGGCCGGATTGCAGCACATCAAAGATTCAATTTGAAGCCAGCATGATGCCTGACACTTGACAGCATGTGCTAGCTCCTTTCTCTTTCTTCCTGCTCCCCTGCCCTCCACCCCGTGCCCGCTGGAAACAAGGAAACTATTTATGATTTAATGTTAAGTCAAAAGATACATACAGAATTGTGTCTATACTATGCCGCACTATGGCACAGGCTTGTGTACATAGGAGGGGCACCATTGGGGGTCCCCTAGGTGCTTCATTTTTGTCATCTTTACACACGGGATTTATGTTCAGATGGGGGAAATACTCTAAGCTTTTACAACTTAGCTTAGTTTTTGACCAGGTGTGAGTATTTATTACACATAAACCTTACCAAGGCCAGTAGAGAGGGCACTAAAAAATAAAAACAGTTTGATTCTTTGGAGAAATAGGAATTGTGCATTTCAACTCCTGTTGATGGGAAAAATAAACATTCGTGATAATTTAAATTAGAATTATAGGATCATGCTCTGTCCTTGTTTTACTTTGCTAAGGAAAAATGAATGATTGGATGTAAAGTATTTAGAAGAAGTCCTGACATAGAGTAATCAATAAATGGGAGCTTGTGGCATCAACATTTACGACATGAGAGGCACCATTCCTGCATGAATAAACTTACAGAATCCTCACAACAATGCGGTGAGGGAGGGACTATTAGTATCCCAATTTTGGAGGTGGGAAAACAGGCACAGAGAAGTTAAATCACTTGTCTGGGGTCACATCACCAGTAGGTGGCAGAGCTGGAGTCCCCCTGGGGCCCAGGCACCAGAGTCTTGCTCCTCAACATTCCACCCATGTGAACGGTCATTTAGCAAAGCTGCTCCCTGTGGGGCTCATGGAAAAGAAAATCGAGTGCCTGGCAGACCTTTTAGGGGAAGATGGTCTTTGGGTCCCTGGGCCTCTAGGGGAGGGGAGGATGAAGGCTGGAGAGGAGGAAGAGGGGAGCAGGGGCTGGTTCTGGCCCTAGTTTCTGCACCTTCTGGAGGGGAGGGAATGGAGGGGTTGGGAGTGGCGGAACCCTGGGTGGACTCATTTGTTCTTTGGTGGAGGGGGCGGGAGGGACAGACATGTCCCTAAAGTCAGACATGGGATCCGGCAGATGAGGAAAAGGGACTGAACCATACAGGGCCACTCTTAACTTCCAGAGTCTTACGCCCAGAAGGCTGTCTGAGATATCATCTGGAGCAACATACCCGCCCAACCCCACCTCCACCCCATGTGCACAATTTAGAGAGCAGGACACAAGGGCCTGAGATGGCAAATGCCTTGTCTTCTACTGCCCCATTAGGCTTCTATCAGTAACCCTCAATCCGTAGACAGAAATGTTCCCAGACAGAAGAGACAGAGGTGAAGCTCTCCCCAGTCTCTGCGCCCTGTCTGGGCTCCGCTTGAGGCAGTGTTTCCCTCTCCTCTCAGACCCCCACTCCTGCTGAGACCCTTCCCCACTCTGATCTCAATGAGATAATGGGTAGGGAGTAGGGGTGGGTGGGCCTGGTGTAACCCAGGCAAGGCCAGGATGAAATCAGACGTTGAGCTCAGGGCAGAGCTGTCCTGGGTGAGGCATGGACTCCAGGGATCAGGAGCTAAGTTGGGGCCAGAAGCCAGAGGCATGATTGGGGAGCTCCCAAGGTGCTGGAATTGCAGGGCAAAGCAAGGCTGAGGAGTCAGAAGCAGGCAGGGACCTTAGGAAAAAATCCTGACCCTCTGCCTTTCCCGGGAGCCATCCCAGCTGAAGGGGTACCCAGAGGCTGGAGCTGAATCATGGCTCCTCACCTGAGACCAAGAGAGAAGCCGGCACTGCAGAAGCAAGTTGAGTCAGAAACATGTGAGAAGCTGTGGTCTAAAAAGGGAAATCCAAAGGGTCACCAAAGTGAAGGGGCCAGAAGCAGCTATGGCAGCTGGGGCAGGGAGCCAGGAATCTGAGAACCAGGGAGGTGAGAACAAAAATAGTATGTCCAGGGTAAACAGGATTGGCTTAGAACAGGTGCTGCTGGTAGCTAAGTCTGGTGGGCCAGCTGGGCATGGGGGACTGTGGACTGCTAAATTTAAAGCGCCAGAACGGACACCAGTGTCCAGGAGACCCTGAACCCATCTCAGCCTGGGAGCCTCTTATAATAGCTCAGCCTGGGTCTGAGATGGTCTAGGCACAGTTTGCCCTGGGCCTGGAGCTGGCGGACCAGGCTGAGTCTCTGGGGCAGAGGAAGGCAGCCTTGGAGATAAGGACGAATCTTGACGGGCTGGACCCTCAGCACCCTGGGGCCTGCACGCTTAGGGCTGCATGAGAATGTAGGGCTGCGGGAGAAAGTGGCTGATGAGTCACAAGTCCCAGATGTGGAGCAGATGCTACAGGCAGCTCTGGACTGCTTGTCAGTGGATCTGACCACGCCTGGACCAGCTGTCAGGCTCAGGCCACTGGCGTTCCTAGCACAGAGAGCCTAAGAACTTTCTCCTCTGTGAGTGTTCCCGCTTTGAAATGTTTCGAAGCCCCACTCGGGTGAGCAAGTGTATTCTCAGAACCAGGCTTTACAAGTTGATTTTTATGACGCATCTAGGCAGAAGGCGAAACGCCCCAGTCATTAACTCACTTCCCCTTGTGGATGAATTCCGCAATGAGTCGTTCATCTGAGCTGTGGAACGAACTTCTCCAGCACACACAGACCTGTCTGTCAGTGTACATTTGGCTGCTCAGATAAATCCTTGGCACCTCACAGGATGTCCCTGGTTCACCTCTGAGACCGCGTGCTTTCTCTTGCAGGCAACTTTGCCGGCTGCTTCCTGGAACAGGCCGGGACACAGGGATGATGTTCTGTGGATAAGGCTGTGCTGTGTCAGGCGAGGCCCAGAACACACATCTGGATGCTTAACCCCTAGCATACCATGGCAGCCAGATGGCTTAATCCGTCCTCTGCTTGTGTCTGTCCTTTTGTTATTTTATTATTTATTTTTATTTTTTAGTTCACTCTTTCTTTTTAAAATTGAAGTATACTTGATTTACAACATTGTGTTAGTTTCAGGTACATAGCAAAAGGATTCAGCTATATATATATATTTTTTCAGATTCTTTTCCATTATAAGTTATTACAAGATATTGAATACAGTTCCTCGTGCTAGAGTAAATCCTTGTTGTTCATCTATTTTATATATAATAGTGTGTATCTGTTAATCCCATACTCCTAGTTTATCCCTCCCCCCCCGTTTCCCCTTTGGTAACCATAAGTTTGTTTTCTATGTCTGTGAGTCTGTTTCTGTTTTGTAAATAAATTCATTTTGTATTATTTTTTAGATTTCACATATAGGTGATATCATATAATATTTGTCTTTCTCTGACACTTCACTCAGTATGATACTCTCTAGGTCCATCCATGTTGCTGCAAATGGCAATATTTCATGTCCTTTTAAATCCTAACTTAATGGTCGCAGGTTTTAGGCTACTTCTGTTGTTTTCAAATAGGGCTCTGACCATGTCTCCGAAGGAGGGTCCCCGAAGCAAACGCGGCAGGCCGGCTGCCAAGGCTGGCAGAAGGAGAGGCAGCGCTGGAAATAAACACAGGGTGTTTGCTTACAGATTCTTCTCCACAACGTCATGGGTGAGTCAGATGATTTCTCACCCCAGATTCTGTTTTTACCCACTTTCCTACTCAGAGGCAGGGTGGGAGGATTAGATAAAGCTTAAAATATATCCCTCAGCTATCTCCTTTTGTCTTTTGGGTTTTAATGCAGAATTGGGATTCTTTCATTCTTTGATGCAGTCAGGAATTATTTTTGACTTTCTCACTTGCATTCTGTTTTTATTTACACTTGGTTGCAGAAAGAGCACTAGGTAGTGATTCAAGAGACTTCAATCAAGTCTCTTCTCTGAGCATTACTCACTGGAATTTGGGGCAAGTCAGTCCGCCTCCCTGAACTTCAGTTCCCTTGCTGGCAACGTGGGGTGTCAGTTCCCCCAGGAAGCTGTGAGCATCCCTTAGGCAGGGCCAGTTCCCTGTCTCTGTAGCCCTGGAATCTAAATCCCTGCCCTTCATCCTTTACCTCCCAGCTTGTTATGACAGCAAGTTAGATCACTCCTGGAAGTGCTTGGAAAATGAAAATCCTGCATTCCTGAGAGCGATAATTATGACTATACACCACGTTAAAAAAAAAAAAAAAGAGTTTCTCTTCTCTTCAGCCCTCAGCATCTCAGGCAAATCACTTCACTTTGGCCTCCTGAGTCCGGATCAACCCCTTAACTCCATTTCTAGCACCTTCGGATAATTTTTGTTTTGTTTTAAGATTGATCTATAAGTTCTTTTATTTGTATTGTGGTGAAATAGACATAACATAAAATTTACCATTGTAACCATTTTTAGGTGTAGAGTTCAGTGGCATTAAGTATATTCACACTGTTGTACAGCCATCATCACCATTCACCTCCAGAAGTTTTTTCATCTTCCCAAACTGAAACTCATTAAGCAATAACTCCCCCTCCCCAGCCCCTGGCAACCACCATTCTCCTTTCTGTCTCCATGAGTCTGACTACTCTAGGGACCACCTACAAGTGGACTCAGACAATATTTGTCCTTTTGTGTCTCACTTCTTTCACTTAGCATAATGTCCTCCAGGTTCTTTCACGTCTGCTTCTTTTCAGGGAGATAAAATTTTCAGAAACTTTTTTTTTTTTTTTTTTTTTTTTTGCGGTACACGGGCCTCTCACTGTTGTGGCCTCTCCTGCTGCGGAGCACAGGCTCCGGACGCGCTGGCTCAGTGGCCATGGCTCACGGGCCCAGCCGCTCCGCGGCATGTGGGATCCTCCTGGACCGGAGCACGAACCCATGTCCCCTGCATCGGCAGACGGACTCTCAACCACTGCACCACCAGGGAAGCCCTCAGAAACTTTTAAGCAATAGATTTTAAAAAAAACCCAACATTTTCTCCTAGAAACTATGGTCAATTAGGAGGGAAAGGCTAAATGGACATACCCACTTCTTTGTTCGTGTGGTTTGTAGCTGTAAAGTTACTTTCTTAAATAAGGAATAAAATACATTGTGTATCTGTATCTGAGTCTCAGCTGGGGAGGAGCTGAGAGGCCAGCATCTGGCATGTGTTGCTGGGCAATGCCCTTCTTTCCAAGTGTTAATTTATACCTGATGATTCACCTGGGGAGGGAAGAACGCTTTAGAAAGAACACTTAAACCATGTCCACTAAAGGGCTTCAGGCATATGGTGTCACAGCTGATAGTTTGTGGGGTTCTGACTGAAGCCATCCTTCAGGAAGGCAATTTGACCCTTTGAGGAAAAATTCACTGAAAGGGAAAAATGCAGGCTGGCATGGTAAGCTGGATCCAGCAGTGGGGCCTGAGCACCTGAGGGGAGCAGCTTCGAGACCCCTGAGTACCCTGTAAGGAGGAGACGTATGAAAATAAGAAGACCTGTGTGACTAAACTCTGTAATGCTTTGGGACCCAAAGCAAACCTGCTGGGGGAAGTTAGAGCAGGATGTTCCCCATTAATGAACAGAGAAGCACATCATGGCCCTCAGTGGCTCAGCAATCTGGGGTCAGAGAGAGGGTCTCCATCCAGCTCAGCAGAGTTAGTGCAGTGACAGTGGTGGGCTAGGTCTGTGATGATGTGATGCAGGCAGGAATCCCAGATGTCGGGCCTGGTGGAGGGCATGTTAGCAGCTGCGTTTTGCATGGACAGAGGCCTGCAGAGTGGGGAGGCTGAGCTGATTCATGTTCATATGCAAGCCCCCTTAGAGATTCTGGAAAGTCCTGGGCAAAACTTTGTAAGACACTGCAATTCTTGACTGACTGGATGGGGGTCCAGGCCAATGGATTCAGATATTAATGTGAATGTAACCCTAGCTGTACCTCCTGGCTGGTGAGGCTCAGGAACCTTCAGGTTACATATGTTTTGATTTGTTAATAACATAATGATGGTGTGGTTTATTCCAACAAATTATCAATTTAATAATCTTAATTTAAAATGTTTTGTTTCCAGCAGAGCTACAAATTGGTGATATGGACGGACTACGCCTCTTAACTTTTGGCTCATTTATGAAACAGGGACTTTGGGAACAGATGAAATCATCATTATTATAGTCTGTTTTTTGGATTTAGTCACATTTTCAGAAAACAAAAAGACACTGAGAAAACGGGAGGCAAACAAGTCTTAAAACCTATGGAATAGTTTTTCTATGTGGAAGTTTGTCAAATCATTCTCCACTTCTGAGTGGCCACACCATCAGTGGTTTCTGCTTCTTCCAATGTTCCATTCATCATTGTCCTAGACCGCTGGGATCTGGAGGGTGCTTGCTCAGAAGTGACAGTTTTTTTTTTTTTTGAGCCATTCTATGCTAGTTTCCTTCAGGAATGTGTTTGGGGATTTCTACATGTCATGTGGGTGGGTTTTAACAACTCTTGATCCCAAGAAGAATTCTCCAAATGGTTCCATTCAGTCCTACACAAGTACAGGCACTAGAGGGTAGGACCTATTAAATCCCCATCCTCCCCTTGGTGAGGTTTATAAGTGTCCTGAGCCATTGAAAACAGGATCTTTCTCATTAAATAGGTCTCTTGGACTAAGAAAATATCAAGGCATGGGTGGGCATTGTCCCTGTTGGACCATGAATAGCTTCACAGAGGCAACTCCTGGTGGGATGCCCTCCCTTGGGGACAATGAGTGCAGCAAAAGGGGCTCACTGGCACAGGCAACAAGTGTTGGCTGAATTCTGGTCATTGGCCGAGCTCCCATGTGGCATGTTGCACTGCCCAGTGACAGTGCTCACTTGGGCCCAGGTGGTGCTGACTCTCATCTTTAAGTGGCCCCTCTGGTCTTGGAGGCTCCACTGACTTCCCTTCTGGTGCCCCCACCCACTCACCTACGGCAACTCCAATTCCACCTCTTGAGGTGGGATAGTCTAGGTCTTCATCTGTTCTATTTTCTCTCTCTCTCTCTCTCTTTTTTTTTATACAGCAGGTTCTTATTAGTTATCTATTTTATACATATTAGTGTATACATGTCGATCCCAATCTCCCAGTTCATCACACCACCCCCATGCCCCCACCGCGGTTTTCCCCCCTTGGTGTCCGTATGTTTGTTCTCTACATCTGTGTCTCAACTTCTGCCCTGCAAACTGGTTCATCTGTACCACTTTCCTAGGTTCCACATATATGTGTTAATATACGATATTTCTTTTTCTATTTCTGACTTACTTCACTCTGTATAACACTCTCTAGATCCATCCACATCTGTACAAATGACCCAATTTCATTCCTTTTTATGGCTGAGTAATATTCCATTGTATATATGAACCACATCTTCTTTATCCATTAGTCTGTCAATGGGCATTTAGGTTGCTTCCATGTCCTGACTATTGTAAATAGTGCTGCAATGAACACTGGAGTGCATGTGTGTTCTTGAATTATGGTTTTCTCCGGGTATATGCCCAGTAGTGGGATTGCTGGGTCATATGGTAATTCTATTTTTAGTTTTTTAAGGAACCTCCATACTGTTCTCCATAGCGGCTGTACCAATTCACATTCCCACCAACAGTGCAAGAGGGTTCCCTTTTCTCCACACCCTCTCCAGCATTTGTTGTTCATAGGTTTTCTGATGACGCCCATTCTAACTGGTGTGAGGTGATACATCATTGTAGTTTTGATTTGAATTTCTCTAATAATTAATGATGTTGAGCAGCTTTTCATGTGCTTCTTGGCCATCTGTATGTCTTCTTTGGAAAAATGTCTATTTAGGTTGTCTGCCCATTTTTGGGTTGGGTTGTTTGTTTTTTTAATATTGAGCTGTATGAGCTGTTTATATATTCTGGAGATTAATCCTTTGTCCATTGATTCATTTGCAAATATTTTCTCCTAATCTGAGGGTTGTCTTTTCATCTTGTTTGTAGTTTCCTTTGCTGTGCAAAAGCCTTTAAGTTTCATTAGGTCCCATTTGTTTATTTTTGTTTTTATTTCCATTTCTCTAGGAGGTGGATCAAAAAAGATCTTGCTGTGATTTATGTCAAAGAGTGTTCATCCTATGTTTTCCTCTAAGAGTTTTATAGTGTCCAGTCTTACATTTAGCTCTCTAATCCATTTTGAGTTTATTTTTGTGTATGGTGTTAGGGACTGTTCTAATTTCATTCTTTTACATGTAGCTGTCCAGTTTTCCCAGCACCACTTATTGAAGAGACTGTCTTTTCTCCACTGTATATCCTTGCCTCCTTTGTCATAGATCAGTTGACCATAGGTGCGTGGGTTTATCTCTGGGCTTTCTATCCTGTTCCATTGATCTATATTTCTGTTTGTGTGTCAGTACCATATCGTCTTGATTACTGTAGCTTTGTAGTATAGTCTGAAGTCAGGGAGTCTGATTCCTCCAGCTCCGTTTTTTTCCCTCAAAACCGCTTTGGCTATTCGGGGTCTTTTGTGTCTCCATAAAAATTTTAAGATTTTTTGTTCTAGTTCTGTAAAAAAATGCCATTGGTAATTTGATACGGATTGCATTGAATCTGTAGATTGCTTTGGGTAGTACAGTCATTTTCACAATCTTGATTCTTCCAATCCAAGAACATGGTATATCTCTCCATCTGTTGCTATCATCTTTAATTCCTTTCATCAGTGTCTTATAGTTTTCTGCATACAGGTCTTTTGTCTCCCTAGGTAGGTCTATTCCTAGGTATTTTATTCTCTTTGTTGCAATGGTAAATGGGAGTGTTTCCTGAATTTCTCTTTCAGATTTTTCATCATTAGTGTATAGGAATGCAAGAGATTTCTGTCCATTAATTTTGTATCCTGCAACTTTACCAAATTCATTGGTTAGCTCTAGTAGTTTTCTGGTGGCATCTTTAGGATTTTCTATGTATAGTATCATGTCATCTGCAAACAATGATAGTTTTACTTCTTCTTTTCCAAGTTGTATTCCTTTTATTTCTTTTCCTTCTCTGATTACCGTGGCTAGGACTTCCAAAACTATGTTGAATAATAGTGGTAAGATTGAACATCCTTGTCTTCTTCCTGGTCTTAGAGGAAATGCATTCAGTTTTTCACCATTGAGAATGATGTTTGCTGTGGGTTTGTCATATATGGCCTTTATTATGTTGAGGTAGGTTTCCTCTATGCCCACTTTCTGGAGAGTTTTTATCATAAAAGGGTGTTGAATTTTGTCAAAAGCTTTTTCTGCATCTATTGAGATGATCATATGGTTTTTCTGCTTCAGTTTGTTAATATGGTGTATCACATTGATTGATTTGTGTATATCAAAGAATACTTGTATCCCTGGGATAAATCCCACTTGATCATGGTGTGTGACCCTTTTAATGTGTTGTTACATTCTGTTTGCTAGTATTTTGTTGAGGACTTTTGCATCTATGTTCATCAGTGATATTGGTCTGTAATTTGCTTTTTTTGTAGTACCTTTGTCTGGTTTTGGTATCAGGGTGATGGTGGCCTCATAGAATGAGTTTGGGAGTGTTCCTTCCTCTGCAATTTTTTGGAAGAGTTTGAGAAGGATGGGTGTTAGCTCTTCTCTAAATGTTTGATAGAATTCACCTGTGAAGCCATCTGGGCCTGGACTTCTGTTTGTTGGAAGACTTTTAATCGCAGTTTCAATTTCATTACTTGTGATTGGTCTGTTCATACCTTCTATTTCTTCCTGGTTCGGTCTTGGGAGGTTATACCTTTCTAAGAATTTGTCCATTTCTTCCAGGTTGTCCATTTTATTGGCATAGAGTTGCCTGTAGTAGTCTCTTAGGATGCTTTGTATTTCTGCGATGTCTGTTGTAACTTCTCCTTTTTTATTTCTAATTTTATTGATTTGAGTCCTCTCTCTCTTTTTCTTGATGAGTCTGGCTAATGGTTTATCAATTTTGTTTATCTTCTCAAAGAACCACCTTTTAGTTTTATTGATCTTTGTTATTGTTTTCTTGTTTCTATTTCATTTATTTCTGCTCTTATCTTTATGATTTCTTTCCTTCTACTAACTTTTGGTTTTGTTTGTTCTTCTTCCTCTATTTCCTTTAGGTGTAAGGTTAGATTGTTTATTTGAGATGTTTGTTGTTTCTTGAGGTAGGATTGTATTGCTATAAACTTCCCTCATAACTGCTTTTGCTGAATCCCACAGGTTTTGTATCGTTGTGTTTTCATTGTCATTTGTCTCCAGGTATTTTCTGATTTCCTCTTTGATTTCTTCAGTGATCTCTTGGTTATTTAGTAACGTATTATTTAGCCTCCATGCATTTGTGTTTTTTACATTTTTTCCCTGTAATTCATTTCTAATCTCATAGTGTTGTGGTCAGAAAAGATGCTTGATATGATTTCAATTTTCTTAAATTTACTGAGGCTTGATTTGTGACCCAAGATGTGATCTATCCGTGCACACTTGAGAAGCAAGTGTAATCTGCTGTTTTTGGATGGAATGTCCTATAAGTATCAATTAAATCTATCTGGTCTATTGTGTCATTTAAAGCTTGTGTTTCCTTATTTATTTTCTGTTTGGATGATCTGTCCATTGGTGTTAGTGAGGTGTTAAACTCCCCCACTATTATTGTGTTACTGTCGATTTCCTCTTTTAGAGTTGTTAGCAGTTGCCTTATGTATTGAGGTGCTCCTGTGTTGGGTGCATATATATTTATAATTGTTATATCTTCTTCTTGGATTGATCCCTTGATCATTATGTAGTGTCCTTCCTTGTCTCTTGAAACATTCTTTATTTTAAAGTCTATTTTATCTGATATGAGTATTGCTACTCCAGCTTTCTTTTGATTTCCATTTGCATGGAATATCTTTTTCTATCCCCTCACTTTCAGTCTGTATGTGCCCCTAGGTCTGAAGTGGGTCTCTTGTAGACAGCATATATATGGGTCTTGTTTTGGTATCCATTCAGGAAACCTGTGTCTTTTGGTTGGAACATTTAATCCATTCACGTTTAAGGTAATTATCGATATGTATGTTCCTATGACCATTTTCTTAATTGTTTTGGGTTTGTTTTTGTAAGTCCTTTTCTTCTCTTGTGTTTCCCACTTAGAGAAGTTCCTTTAACATTTGTTGTAAAGCTGGTTTGGTGGTGCTGGATTCTCTTAGCTTTTGCTTCTCTGTAAAGCTTTTGATTTCCCCATCGAATCTGAATGAGATCCTTGCTGGGTAGAGTAATCTTGGTTGTAGGTTCTTCCCTTTCATCACTTTAAATATGTCATGTCACTCCCTTCTGGATTGTAGAATTTCTGCCGAGAAATCAGCTGTTAACCTTATGGGAGTTCCCTTGTATGTAATTTGTCGTTTTTCCCTTGCTGCTTTCAATAATTTTTCTTTGTCTTTAATTTTTGCCAATTTGATTACTATGTGTCTCAGCATGTTTCTCCTTGGGTTTCTCCTGTATGGGACTCTCTGTGCTTCCTGGACTTGGGTGGCTATTTCCTTTCCCATGTTAGGGAAGTTTTTGACTATAATCTCTTCAAATATTTTCTCGGGTGCTTTTGCTCTCTCTTCTGCTTCTGGGGCCCCTATAATGCAAATGTTGTTGCATTTAATGTTGTCCCAGAGGTCTCTTGGGCTGTCTTCATTTCTTTTCATTCTTTTTTGTTTATTCTGTTCTGCAGCAGTGAATTCCACCATTCTGTTTTCCAGGTCACTTATCCGTTCTTCTGCCTCAGTTATTCTGCTATTAATTCCTTCTAGTGTAGTTTTCATTTCAGTTATTGTATTGTTCATCTCTGTTTGTTTATTCTTTAATTCTTCTAGGTCTTTGTTAAACATTTCTTGCATCTTCTCGATCTTTGCCTCTGTTCTTTTTCCGAGGTCCTGGATCATCTTCACTATCATTATTCTGAATTCTTTTTCTGGAAGGTTGCCTATCTCCACTTCATTTAGTTGTTTTTCTGGGGTTTTATCTTGTTCCTTCATCTGGTACATAGCCCTCTGCCTTTTCATATCATCTATCTTCCTGTGAATGTGGTTTTAGTTCCACAGGCTGCAGGATTGTATTTCTTCTTGCTTCTGTTATCTGCCCTCTGGTGGATGAGGCTATCTAAGAGGCTTGTGCAAGTTACCTGATAAGAGGGACTGGTGGTGGGTAGAGCTGGCTGTTGGTCTGGTGGGCAGAGCTCAGTAAAACTTTAATCCACTTCTCTGCTGATGGGTGGGGCTGGGTTCCCTCCCTGTTGGTTGTTTGGCCTGAGACGACCCAACACTGGAGCCTACCTGGGCTCTTTGGTGGGGTTAATGGCAGACTCTGGGAGGGCTCACGCCAAGGAGTACTTCCCAGAACTTCTGCTGCCAGTGTCCTTGTCCTCACGGTCAGACACAGCCACCCCCCGCCTCTGCAGGAGACCCTCCAACATTAGCAGGTAGGTCTGGTTCAGTCTCCTATGGGGTCACTGCTCCTTCCCCTGGGTCCTGATGCACACACTACTTTGTGTGTGCCCTCCAGGAATGGAGTCTCTGTTTCCCCCAGTCCTGTCGAAATCCTGCAATCAAATCCTGCTAGCCTTCAAAGTCTGATTCTCTAGGAATTCCTCCTCCCATTGCCAGGCTCCCAGGTTGGGAAGCCTACCATGAGGCTCAGAACCTTCACTCCAGTGGGTGGACTTCTGTGGTATAAGTGTTCTCCAGTCTGTGAGTCACCCACCCAGCAGTTATGGGATTTGATTTTATTGTGATTGCACCCTTCTACCATCTCATTGTGGCTTCTCCTTTGTCTTTGGATGCAGAGTCTCTTTTTTGGTGAGTTCCAGTGTCTTCCTGTCAATGATTGTTCAGCAGTTAGTGTTGATTCTGGTGCTGTCCCCAACATGAACTTTTAAAATTAATACTTTAGAACCAGAATCCAATCAGAGTTAATGAATTGTTGTTATGGTTTTTAATCTCTCTTATTCTAAAAGAATCCCCTCACCTTTTTCTTATAAGTTACATTGACATTTGAGTTGTCATGTAGAGTCTCATCTTCTGATTTGGCTGATCATTTCCTTGTGGTGTCATTTAACTTTTTTTTAATATAGTTTTTTTTACCTGTAAGCTGGAAATTAATTTTAAAGGCTTGATTATATTTGGTTAACAATTTTGGTAGAATGCTCACTTTTTTTTGTTAATGGACAAATATCATGCCTTATTCCTTAATGGTTTGCCCTTTGAATTTCAACAATTTCTCTTTCTCCCTTTTTCTATCAAATAGCTTAGTTCTGGCAAAGTGCTCTTTTTTGTTGTTGTTCCTACAGCTATGACTACTGAATGATTTCATCAACCCACTTTGGAGTCTCTTTCTTTGTATTCCAGTATAACAATCTTAATCTGCCCTGTGGCAATACACAAGTCTCATGGGGGAGAAATGGAGTACAAGGAAATGTAAATGAGAAAAGCACCTTGATTATAGTTTAAGAATTACTATGCCATGCCTTTTTTTTTCCCTCATGAAACTTACAGTCTAATGCGAACCTGGGGGCAGATAATAGTCACACAAATGAGTGATTAATTAAAACCAAGGCAAGGGCTTAGAAGGAAAGGAGAACAATTCTAAGAAAGCAATCCTAGGAGGACCTAGCCTGGATGGTGGGGCCAGAGAAGACTCCCTGGAGGATGCAACTGTGCCATGCCTTTAAAAAAGTTGTGGAGGATGAAGCTTCTGGAGCAGGTGAGAAGTCAGAGGAAGCAGAGGTCTTCCCCCAAAGGTCTTGCTCCACAGAGCTGGAGGGGCATGCTGCAGAATCCCAGACTCCATTCTTGGGTCTGTATCATGTTGAAATATGGGATCTTTTTCCACAGCAGGTCCCAAGGATAAGGCTCATTTTGTAGCCACTCATATTTTTTTCACAGCACCATCATCCTTAGCATTTTTTTTTCTGTTGACTTGGATCTCAGAGATTAGTAGAAGGATAAGTTAACTGTGAAATTCATGCTGATTCTGAATAGAGTCTTATAATAGTCTCTCTCCTGTTGTGACTTTTCCAATAGTCTTATGAAATCAGTAGGGAATAGACCATTTATTTCCATTCCAGAGGAAAAAGAATCAATTTTGAACTTTTTTTTCCAGTACAACAAATGTTTATTGAACCCTTATTGTACAAAGGAGTTGTACATAAAGTTAGCTTGAACCCACATGTTGCTAATAGTGGGGAAGAAGACACATAAACAAACACCTTCCTTGTAAATGTCAGAGATAAGGTGTCAAGGGGTCAAAAATGAAGGGCTTGGGACTTCCCTGGTGGTGTGGTGGTTAAGAATCTGCCTGCCAATGCAGGGGACACGGGTTCTATCCCTGGTACGGGAAGATCCCACATGCCACAGAGTAACTAAGCCCATTCACCACAACTACTGAGCCTGTGCTCTAGAGCCCTTGAGCCACAACTACTGAGCTCACATGCCACAACTACTGAAGCCCGGGCGCCTAGAGCCTGTGCTCCGCTACAAGAGAAGCCACCTCAATGAGAAGCCCACGCACCACACGAAGAGTAGTCCCGCATACCGCAAAAAAAAAAAAAGAGTAGTCCCTGCTCGCCACAACTAGAGAAAGCCCGCGCACAGCAACAAAGACCCAACGCAGCCATAAATAAATAAATAAATAAATAAATAAATAAATAAATAAACAATAAGAATTTGTATGATGGTTTGAAAACATCAAAAAAAAAAAAAAAGATGAAGGGCTTATCTCAGCCTTCCTGGAGGAGATGAGGCTGAGCTAAGCCTTGAAGGATGAGCAAAAGCCAGTTGCCAAATGGTGAGAGGAGCCTTCTTGGCTTGTTTACTGTGGTATTTCTAGCATCTAGCACATGGTAGACATTCAATCCAGTGCATTTATAAAAGAAATCTCAGCAGAGGAAATGTTATAAGCATGCACACACACACACACACACATAAAGGCATGGGAAACTATAAATAGATCAGAATTACCAGAAGATGAATCCTTACCCTTTATGGGGTCCCAGACCCCTTTGAAAAACTAACGGAAGCCATGGACCTACTCTCTAGTAAAATAAATATACACTCAAAATTTAACAGATAATTTTAGAGGATATAGATATTCTCTAACCCCATCCATACTAAGAATCTCTGCTGTAGAAAAAGAAAAGAAACAAACAACAAAAAAGAATCTCTGTGGTAGTAGGGAATTAGGAGCATTGAGGTTTTTAAAAACATATATTTGTTTTATTTTGTTTTGTTGTAAACTAGGGAATGACATAACTGAAGATTTACTTTGGATGTATCATGAAGGGTGGGTTTAAGGGAGATAACATCAGAGGCTGGGCTAGGGAGCCAGGAATCTGAGAACCAGGGAGGTGAGAACAAAAATAGTATGTCCAGGGCCACTTAGAGCAGTGCTTCTCAAACTTTAACATGCATACAAAGCACTGGGGTGCTATGGACTGAATGTTAGTGTCCCCCTAAAATTCCTATGTTGAAATGTTAATCCCCAAGTAGATGATATTAGGTGACTTTTGGAGCTGCTTAGGCCATGAGAGTGAAGCCCTCATGACTGGGGTTAATGCCCTTATAAAAGAGATCCCACAGAGCTCCCTAACCCCTTCCAGCATGTTAGGACACAGCAAAAAGACAGTTGTCTATGAACCAGGAAGAGGGCTCCACCAGACAATGAATCTGCTAGTACCTTGATCTTGGACTTCCCAGCCTCCTAAACTATGAGCAATGAATTTCTGTTGTTTATAAGCCACCCAGTCTATGGTACTTTGTTATAGCAGCCTGAATGGACTAAGACACTATGCACCTTTTTAAAATGCAAATTTTGATTCAGTAGAGCTAGGAGGGGACCTGAGATTCAGCACTTCCAACAAGCTCCCTGGTGACGTTGACGCTGCTGGTCCAGAGACCACACTTGGAGGAGTAAGGTTCTAGGGAGTCCCTAGGAGGAAGTGCCTTGATACTATTATGGTCTGTCCTTGGCTTTGCAAGCCCAGAGTAGTGTAATCTAAACCTCTGATCTGCAATTTTGAAATTCTAATGACCTGAAAACCAAAAGCACTTTTGTAACTCCTTTGGAGGCAAAACCTGAACTCACGTGAGGCTATTTATAATCCTGTTTCCTATTTTGTATGAATATTCATGTTTTCATTCTAAAAATATTGATGTGTTTGATTATGGGAAGCTGCTTTAGACTCTGCTGGGGGGGTGATGTTATGTGAGGTACCTGATCATATCCTAGAATATAAAAAATTCCAAATTCTTGGGAATGTAAATTGGTGCAGGCACTATGGAAAACAGGATGGAGGTTCTTTAAAAAACTAACAATAGAATTGCTGTATGATCCAGCAATACCATTCCTGGATATCTATCTGGAGAAACCTCTAATTCCAAAAGATAGATGCACCCCAATGTTCGTAGCAGCAGTATTCACAATAGCCAAGACATAGAAGCAACCTAATTGTCCATTGACAGATGAATGGATAAAGAAGATGTGGAATATGTATACAGTGGAATACTAAGCCATAAAAAGATGAAATAATGCCATTTGTAGCAACATGGATGAACCTAGAGATTATCATACTAACTGAAGTAAGTCAGAGAAAGACAAATATAAAATATCACCTATACGTGGAATCTAAAATATGATATAAATGAACTTATTTACAAAACAGAAACAGACTCACAGACATAGAAAACAAACTTATGGTTACCAAAGGGGAAACGGGGGGGAGGGGGCAGGGATAAATTAGGAGTTTGGGATTAGCGGATACAAAGTACTATATATAAAATAAACAACAAGGTCCTACTGTATAGCTCAAGGAACTATATTCAACATGCTGTAATAAACCATAATGGAAAAGAATATGAAAAAGAATATATATATATGTATATGTATAACTGAATCACTTTGCTGTACACCTGTAGTAACATTGTAAATAAACTATATTTCAATTAAAAAATTCCAGAAAGTTCCAAAAAGAAAAAAATATTCCAAATTCTGAAACATTTCTGACTCACAGTTTGTGGCAATCTGGGGGATGCTTGCCCCATCCATTCCATAATCTTCCTTGTTCTTCTGGGAATTGTTCTCAATTTCACAGAGCTGGGTCTGAACCTGTCCTCCTGCTCCCAGCTCCCCCAACCAGTCACAGAGAATTTGATTAGGGTGGATATCTGACCCAAATCGGGCCAATCAGATTCTGCCTGTGGGAATTTAGAGTTGGGAGTCACAGGTGCTTGTCTCCTTTGGTTGCTGGCGCTGAGGCAGGTGAGAGGTAGCCTTCTTCAGCTGCATGTCTGAGAAGCAGAGAAAGCTAATCTGTAGAGAGAAAAAAATGAAGCAGGTGTGAAACAGAAACGAGGGGTAGGCTTGGGAATGCGAGATGCAGACCAACAGCAGGGGCAGCAGCTTCAATCCTGACTCCTTTCTGGTTACTGGTTCTAGTCTTAATTGCCCTTTCTGCCCTTGAGTTCTGTGACACACAACCACCATCTTGTAATAAATGCCTACATTGTGTTAATACTACCTAAAGTGGGTTTCATTGAATTGCCTTAACTAAGACAATAACATAACTATTTTTAGTGCAGGAAAAAAATTTTAGACTCTGAGAATGGATATACAAATCAAATTCCCAAGAGAAGGCTGATTTATTAATTTCCGTGCAGAGTAACTGCCACTGGGACCAAAATACTCCCACTTACAGGTCAGCCTGTTCTTTCCCAGTGGGAGAATCTACATGGGAAGCCACATTATAATGAGAAGGCAGCTTGATGAGTGTAGACGAACCAGATAATTAGGGGATCTGAGCAGACTGTCTGCATGTGGGGATAGCCGCAGGCACTTTTCCCCAGGTCCAGGATGTGCCAAACCTGCTGTGTGGTGTACATGTGTGCACGTGCTAGGGCACACTTGGAAAACAGGCCACCTCATGAAAACCAGTTCACCCAAAAGCCAGGTCAGCTAATGAGCCATTTACCTTAAATGAGTATTTGTTAAAACATTTCATGTGTGATGGAATGTTTTCCACAGCTTTCTGAGTATTTTTCCCCTAAGGTGACTGGTAACTGTTTTGTGTTATATAGTTCTGTTCCATCTTTTTTCCTTTTCTTTTCCATTTCTCTTCCCCTCCCTCTTCCCCTTCCTTCCTTCTTTCCTTCCTTCCTCCCTTCTTCCCTTCCTTCCTTCTTTCCTTCCTTCCTCCCTTCTTCCCTTCTTTCCTTTCCTTCCTTCCTCCCTTCCTCCTTCCCCCTCTCCCTCCTTCCTTTCTCTTCTACCCCTATTTCAAAGATAATTTTGCCCATTGGTTGAAGGTTGTCCACCTTCTCACCTTTACCCATGCTCCTCCCCGCCTCCCCCCTGCCCATCATCTCCTAGAGCCTAAGACTGGAGGTTGAGTCTTCAGAGGTGAGCTAATGAAGACCAGAAATAGTGTCCAATAGAGAAAATGGGTGGAGTGAATCTAAACTAGACTGTGGGGTGGGGATGTTGGAGGGGGAGCTGAAGGTCAGGAACCAGACCCTCCAGGTGACTTGAAACACCAAGATCAAAGCAGCAGGAGCAGGACCTGTCAACGTGAAATCAAACCTGGAGTCCAGGATGGGACAAGACACTGGACTGAAGGGAGAACAGGCAGAAAGCAAGTGAGGAAATAATAACAGTTGTTCCGTATTTCCGTTCCATTAACTATCTCAGACTTCTCTGTTTCTTTAAAATCATATTATGTGTCTTTTGGAAAATTTTGTGCAGTGTTGAATTTGCATAAATCTGGAGTTGCTCAGCTCAGGGAGTGTATTTACTTATGATTCATAGACTTTATCCCCTTTTTAAAACTTCTCTTTCCTGCTGCTCGTTGCTTCTTCTCAGACATTTGTGTACTAGATTTCATTATTAAGCAAATTACCCCAAATCCAGTGTTTATTGCTGTGTAGTGAGGCATTTCTGTGTTGACAGGGAGAGTGGAAAGATGAGACAAGTTCATCAGAAACATATTAAGCTCTATTGCACTTTATATTTTGTGACATCTAAATGATGAAGTAACACTACTGGACAACATATATTAACCCACATATTATTTTTAAAGCTTTAAAAAATCAAATAAAGTGAGCTTTAACCATAAAAATGATATATATTTGTATCTGTTTCCTGTTGCTGCTGTAACTAATTACCATAACTTAGTGGCTTAAGATAATGCAAATTTCTTTTTTATTTTTTTTTGAGATTGTATGATTTTCTTTTTTAAAAAATTTGTATGGAAATACAAAAGACCCCGAATAGCCAAAGCAATCTTGAGAAAGAAAAACGGAGCTGGAGGAATCAGGCCCCCTGACTTCAGACTATACTACAAAGCTGCAGTAATCAAGACAGTATGGTACTGGCACAAAAACAGAAATATAGATCAATGGAACAGGATAGAAAGCCCAGAGATAAACCCATGCACATATGGTCAACTGATCTATGACAAAGGAGGCAAGGATATACAATGGAGAAAAGACAGTCTCTTCAATAAGTGATGCTGGGAAAACTGGACAGTTCATGTAAAAGAATGAAATTAGAACAGTCCCTAACACCATACACAAAAATAAACTGAAAATGGATTAAAGACCTAAATGTAAGGCCAGACACTATCAAACTCTTAGAGGAAAACATAGGCAGAACACTCTATGACATAAATCACAGCAAGGTCCTTTTTGACCCACCTCCTAGAGAAATGGAAATAAAAACAAAAATAAACACATGGGACCTAATGAAACTTCAAAGCTTTTGCACAGCAAAGGAAACCATAAACAAGACCAAAAGACAACCCTCAGAATGGGAGAAAATATTTGCAAACGAAGCAACTGACAAAGGATAAATCTCCAAAATTTACAAGCAGCTCATGTAGCTCAATATCAAAAATACAAACAACCCAATCCAAAAATGGGCAGAAGACTTAAATAGACATTTCTCCAAAGAAGATATACAGATTGCCAACAAACACATGAAAGAATGCTCAACATCATTAATCATTAGAGAAATGCAAATCAAAACTACAGTGAGATATCATCTCACACTGGTCAGAATGGCCATCATCAAAAAATCTACAAACAATAAATGCTGGAGAGGGTGTGGAGAAAAGGGAACCCTCTTGCACTGTTGGTGGGAATGTAAATTGATATAGCCACTATGGAGAACAGTATGGAGGTTCCTTAAAAAACTAAAAATAGAACTACCATATGCCCCAGCAATCCCACTACTGGCATATACCATGAGAAAACCATAATTCAAAAAGAGTCATGTACCACAATGTTCATTGCAGCTCAATTTACAATAGCCAGGACATGGAAGCAACCTAAGTGCCCATCGACAGATGAATGGATAAAGAAGATGTGGCACATATATACAATGGAATATTACTCAGCCACAAAAAGGAATTAAATTGAGTTATGTGTACTGAGGTGGATGGACCTAGAGTCTGTCACGCAGAGTGAAGCAAGTCAGAAAGAGAAAAACAAATACCGTGTGCTAACACATATACATGGAATCTAAAAAAAAAAAAGTCATGCAGAACCTGGGGCAAGATAGGAATAAAGACGCAGCTCTACTAGAAAATGGACTTGAGGACACGGGGAGGGGGAAGGGTAAACTGGGACAAAGTGAGAGAGTGGTAGTGTATATATGGACATATATACACTACCAAAGCTAAAATAGATAGCCAGTGGGAAGCAGTCGCATAGCACAGCGAGATCAGGTCCGTGCTTTGTGACCAGCTAGAAGGGTGGGATAGGGAGGGTGGGAGGGAGGGAGATGCAAGAGGGAAGAGATATGGGGATACATGTATATGTATAACTGATTTACTTTGTTATAAAGCAGAAACTAACACACCATCGTAAAGCAATTATACTCCAATAAAAACATTAAAAATTTTTTTCTTAGAGTATAGTTGATTTACAATGTTGTGTTAGTTTCTGCTGTACAGCAATGTGTATCAGTTACACATATACATATATCCACTCTTTTTTAGATTCTTTTCCCATATAGATCATTACAAAGTATTGAGCAGAGTTCCCTGTGCTACAGAGTATGTCCTTATTAATTGAGATAATGCCAATTTATTATCTTACAGATCTAGAGATCAGAAATCCTAAAATCAAGGTGTTAGCAGGGCTGTGCTTCTTCCAGAGGCTCTAGGGGAAAATCTGTTTCCTTGCCTTTTCCAGCTTCTAGAGGTGTCCTGCATTCTTTGGCTCACAGTCCCTTCCTCTATCTCCAAAGCCATCAGTGAAGCATCTTCAAATCTTTCCCTGACTACAACCTCTGCTACTGTTATCATATTGCCTTCTTTCTCTCAAATTCCTGCCTTCCTCTTATAAGACCTATGTGATTACATTGGACCACATAATCCAGGATAAGCTCCCTATCTTGAGATCCTTAATTTAATCACATCTACAATGCCCGTTTTACTGGGTAAGGTAACATGTTCACTGGTTCTGGGGATAAGTATATGGACATCTTTGGGGAGTCTATAGAAATACTCATTTATACTATTTGGCCTACCATAATAATCACTCACAGGCATTAATAAAATACATTTCAGAAAAATAGAAAAATATAATTCATGGCTTGACTACTGAAAGGTAAACATAATGAATATTTCCTTCCATCTTTTTTTAAATGAACAGTTTTACATAGTTATGATCATGCAACGTATACGTATGTATACAATTTGAAACCCTGTTTCTTCACTAAATATTATATCATAGTCCATTTTCCATGTTAGTACATAGCCTGAGCAGTTTTATTAACTACATAGTATTCCATTGAGTGAATATACCATATTTTACTTAAGCCTTTTCTTATTGTTTGGAAATTAGAAGTTGTTTTTAATTTTTAAATATTATAAATAACTCTGTGACAAGTATTTTTGCTCATAAAGATTTTTGTGTTTATGTTTTTCCTTGGGGATAGATTCCAGACATGGAATTACTTTATCAAAGTCTTTTTTACAGCAAATGTTTTTCAAAGAGTTTATATAAAATTTCAGAACCATCAAGATATATATTAGTACCCATTTTACTACATTCTCACCAGCACCAAACAAAACAACAATCACAATAATAACTTTGCCAATCAGGTAGGTAGAATAGATAACTTAACTTTTGTTTTAATTTGCATTCATTTGTTTACAAGGGAGAGTGAACATTTTCTCATGGGGTTATTTGCTAGTTATTATTCTTCTTTGATGAATTATTGATTCAGGCCTTTTACATTTGGGGGTCAAAGTTTTTTTAATTTTATTTATTTATTTTTGGCTGTGTTGGGTCTTCGTTGTTGCACACAGGCTTTCTCTAGTTGTGGCGAGCAGAGGCTACTCTTCGTTGCGGTGCGTGGGGTTCTCATTGTGGTGGCTTCTCTTGTTACGGAGCACAGGCTCTAGGCACGCGGGCTTCAGTATTTGTGGCTTGCGGGCTCTAGAGTTCAGGCTCAGTAGTTGTGGCTCACTGGCTTAGTTGCTCCGCGGCATGTGGGATCTTCCTGGGCCAGGGCTCAAACTCGTGTCCCCTGCATTGGCAGGCAGATTCTTATCTACTGCGCCACCAGGGAAGCCCTCAAAGTATTTTTAAAATTGATTTGTCTAATATCTATACATTTTAAAAGTTTATTTAATGTTTGGGATATTTGCTGTAATTATTTTCTGTCTCATTTCTATACTTTGTAAGTTTTAAATTTGTACATAGTCTAATCTATCCATCCTTTTTTCCACCTTTTTCTTTGCTTCTTTAAAAGTCCTCCTGTCCCTGCAGCAACATGGAAGGACCTAGAGATTCTCATACTAAGTGTAGTAAGCCACAGAAAGACAAATACCATAGGATATCACTTGTATGTAGAATTTAAAAAAAAAAGATACAAATGAACTTATTTACAAAACAGAAAGAGACTCATAGACATAGAAAAAAAACTTATGGTTACCAAAGGGGAAAGGTGGGGGAGGGATGGATTAGGAGTATGGGATTAACAGATATACACTACTGTATATATACTGAATCACTGTGCTATACACCTGAAACTAACATGATGTTGTAAATCAGCTTTACTTTAATTTAAAAAAAACCTAGGCTAGTTTTTTCTAAGAGACTGGCAAGGGCCAGTCAGGTCAACCTCTAATTTGAGCCTAAATGCCAATCTATAAGTTGGTGGCCTAACTGTATACATGAAGGAAGGAGCACAAAATGTGTCCTGGGCTGAGCATGTGAAGACAAAGAGTCAAGCCTTACTTTAAAATTAAATGTTGTTATTTTTATTTCAGTGAATTAAAAGATACTTTTATTGTTTGCAAAAAATCCTCCTGTCTCAATGGTTAAATACACAATACATTTAATATTCTTCTAGCTTTTCTTACGGTTTAAAAGTGTCTCTTTAATCCATCTGGAATTTATGTTGGTATGAAATCTATGGAGAGGATCTCACTACGTAAGTCCCCTACATACGAACCTTCAAGTTGCGAACTTTCAAAGATGCAAACATGCGTTCCATCAACGTCAGGCATGAGTGAAACTGCAGCTTGCCCCCCTTTCCTATTGCTGACATTCCTTCAGCTCTACCATCTCCCACTTCCTCTCCCTCCTCCAGTCAGTAACTCTTCTTGCCTGTTCACTTGATGCCAGCCCCTGTATGCCAGCTGTTGTACTGTACTACTGTACTTTTCAAGGTACTGTATGTAAGATTAAAAATGTTTTCTTTATTTTTTGTGTTTTTTAATGTATTATTTGTGTGAAAAGTATTATAAACCTATTACAGTACAGCACTATATAGCCAATTGTGTTAGTTCAGTACCTAGGCTAACTTTACTGGACTTACAAACAAATTGAACATACGAACACACTCTTGGAACGGAACTCGTTCGTATGTAGGGGACTTACTGTACCTGCTAAAATTTTACCCAGAGGAGAGGCCTGATTTGCACTTCTGAGTTCTTTGCACTGAGCCATCTGCATTTTCCCTCTTCACTGAAAAGAAAGAAAAGTGGTGACAGAAAGGTGTGAAATGCTATGTTGTTTTCCTAGTCATAGGGAACAATCTCCCGCTTTTCTGAATATGTCCAACCTTCTCCAAATATTCTCACCTTCTGATTAGTATTTAAGCTTAAAATTGAAACCAGTAGCTTTAGATAAATTGGCTTAAATATATTGAAAGGGGGTCTCTCTGGTGGCGCAGTGGTTGAGAGTCCGCCTGCCGATGCAGGGGATACGGGTTCGTGCCCCGGTCTGGGAGGATCCCATATGCCGCGGAGCGGCTGGGCCCGTGAGCCATGGCCGCTGAGCCTGTGCGTCCGGAGCCTGTGCTCCGCAACGGGAGAGGCCACAACAGTGAGAGGCCCGCGTACAGCAAAAAAAAAAAAAAAAAAAAAAAAAAAAAAAAAAATATATATATATATATATATATATATATATATATTGAAAGTACTCAAAAGTGGGCAAATAGAAAAAAAAAAGTCAAACTTTTAAAAAGCATTGGAAACCATTCTATCAGACGTGAAATACTATATATTTGATAAATATAAATTCTGGATGAATGGGTTTAGGTAAGTTAAGCAAGAGCTGACAATCTTTCCTCTGGACAATAATTAGACCAGCACTGTCCAGTGGAAATAAAATGTGGGCCACACATGGAATTTTAAGCTTTCTAGTAGCCACATTAGAAAAGTAAAAAGTAGCAGGTGAGGTTAATCTAAATATTGTCTTTTATCTAAACCAATATATCTGAAATGATATCATTTCAACACATAATCTATGTTAAAATTCGAGATAGTTTATATTCTTTTTTTTAATACTAAGTCTTTAAAGTCCAGTGTTTATGTTCCACTTACAGTACATCTCAATTTGGATTCAACTCATTCCAGATGCTCATTAGCTGTGGGGCTAGTGGCTGTCCTCTTGGATAGAGCAGCTCTGGACACAATGACACATTTTGGCTGCTGGACTTTTTTCCTACACTCCATGCTGAACAACCTTTAAAAAATGTCTTTCTTCAGGGCCGAATATAGTTGATTAGCTTTTGGTATCATTTGGTTACAACTATTTTAAACATAACCCTTCTCACATACAGATGGCCAATAGGCATATGAAAACATGCTCATCATCGCTAATTATTAGAGAAATGCAAATCAAAACTCCAATGAGGTACCACCGCACAACGGTCAGAACGGCCATCACTAAAAAGTCTACAAATAGGGAATTCCCTGGTGGTCCAGTGGTTAGGACTCTGTGCTTTCACTGCTGAGGGTGTGGGTTCAATCCCTGGCTGGGAAGCTAGGATCTCACATGCTATGCAGCGTAGCCAAAAAAAAAAAAAAAAAAAAAAAATTGCTGGAGAGGGTGTGGAGAAAAGGGAATCCTCCTACATTGTTGGTGGGAATGTAAATTGGTGCTGCCACAGCAATTCCACTCCTGTGCATATATCTGGAAAAAACTATAATCCAAAAAGATACATGCACTCTTATGTTCATAGCAGCACTATTTACAATAGCCAAGACTTGGAAACAACCTAAATGTCCAAGGACAGATGAATGGATAAAGAAGATGTGGTATATGTACGCAATAGGATACTACTTAGCCATAAAAAAGAATGAAATAATGCCATTTGTAGCAACATGGATGGACCTACAGATTATCATACTAAGTGAAGTAAGTCAGAAAGAGAAAGACAAATACCATATGATATCTCTTATATGTGGATTCTAAAATATGACATGAATGAACTTTTCTATGAAACAGACTCACTGGCATAGAGAACAGACTTGTGGTTGCCACGGGGGAGGGGTGGATTGGGATTTTGGGATTAGCAGATGCAAACTATTATATATAGAATGGATAAACAACAAGGTCCTACTGTATAACACAGGGAACTATATTCAATATCCTGTCATAAACCATAATGGAAAAGAAAAAAAAACATAACTCTCAAAAGAACTTGGGTGTTTCCCAATCTCTGCAGCCCTGGTTTATAGACAACCTCTTGGTCACTCTTTCCATCTCTCTGACTCTTTCTCCCTCAGCCTCTTACCTCCCACTCATCCCCCTCTGTTTTCAGAATAAAAATAGCTTTATTACTTTTTTCTGATGAAAAAATAATTATGTTTATTGTAAAAAAGAAAAGAATCAGGCACTCAGAAGGAAAAACAAAGAAAGTGGAAATCAATTTTAGCTTATTACAGAAAGATAACCCATTAATTGCATTTAGGTAGCTCTTTTTTCAGTATTGCAAATATACATTTATGAAAACAGAATCATACAGCATATGCTATTTTACTTTGCCCTTTACAAATAATTTATCATGGATATACTTGTGTTCAGAAATATGGATTGACCTCATTGTTCTTCATGGCTGCACAGCAGCGTTCCATATATGTATTTACCATGTTTATATAACTGACCTCCTAGTGTTAGACATTTGGGTCATTTCCAACTTTTCACTCTTGCAACTAGTACATCAAAGAACATCCTTATACGTATTTCTTTGCATAAGTATTTCATAATTTTCTAAGAAGACATTTCTAAATTAGGTTAAATTTTGATAATGTGAATGATAATATGTACCTGGTCATAGCTCCTTGCCTCCAAGATGTGCCAGTCATGAGAGAAGCCACAGATAGTCCTGTTCTCCTGCTGGGTAAATGATAGGTTTGCACTTCTCTATCCAGGGAAAGGGTTAGATTGTCCTTCAGAAAGCTTATGCAATTTACATTTTTATAACAGAGTGTGAGAATATTTGTCATCCTGTATCTTCACTGGCACTGGGTATTATCAATCCTTTCTAATCACACCCATTTTACTTTGAATCTTCCTAATTTTGCTTGTGAAGTTCTAGAAGTACTTTGACATTGATTGTAACATATGGAGAGGTTCAAAGTTTTGAGAGAATTAAATTACATGCCGAATATCTCTAAATGACTTCATGTAAGTAAGAGGGGCTACCTTGGTGCATCAAACAGGGTGGGCTTGGTTGTGCTGAAGTAAGGAACAACTCAAAACCTATTTCTCGTTCTTGATCCATATTCAGTTCGTGATCCATATTCACCAGGGGAGTTTTGTTCATTATAGACACCAGGAAATTCAGGCTGACAAGAGATCCAATCTTGTGTCTAGAATCACCTCGTCATGTAGAAGGGGACCTAACAAATCACGCTCTGGCTCTTGAAGCTTCCACCTCACCAGATACAAGGCACTTCAGCTCACATTTCATTTCCCAAAGCAAACTACAAGAATACACCCCACTTCCAAGGGGATGGGGAAGTACAAACCCATCATATACCCAACAGGAGAACAGGGCTATCTGTGAGCTTCCCTAATGCTTGGCACATCTTGGAGGAAAGGAGCTACTACCAGTACATACTATTATTCAAATGTCACAGATAAAAAACCTGAGAGTTAGTTTAAGAAATAGCTCAAGATCACTTAGCAGGTAAGTGGCAGTGCTGAGACTGTAGTTTACGTGCGTATAACTTAAAACACACGCTCTTGGTACCACATTAACCTCTTAGGAGCACCTGCAACATTTCCAAAAAGAAGTCCAGCTTTCGGGACGTACATCTCTTTGGAGTCATCCCTGGAGCTGTTTTCACGCTCCTTGCTTGCTCAGTTGGCACATCAAACATGTCACTGTGCCTTGTCCTTCGTAGGCCTTCCTGCTTCCCATCTGACAAACTCTGTTCAGGGTCAGTTCTCCTGTGTGGCCATAGTTCCGCAAAAGTGCCCACTGTGATGTCCTTCTCCTAAGGCATACACTTTGGTCCATCAATTGTAAATATAGCAGTATCATTGCTTTGGGGATGTTTTCTTGCAAATACCCTATGCTCTGATCATGTTTCACTTCAAAAGAGGTGCAAAGAACATTGTTTTGGACACCTGTGCAGGTCTTGATAATTTACAAGTGTCTTGTCTGTGCACATTTTCTTTTATTTCTTGGCTGCGTTGGGTCTGTTGCTACGTGCAGGTTTTCTCTAGTCGTGGCAAGCGGGGGCTACTCTTCTCTGTGGTGCGTGGGCTTCTCATTTCAGTGGCTTCTCTTGTGGAGCACGGGCTCTAGGCACACGGGCTTCAGTAGTTGCAGCACGCAGGTTCAGTAGTTGTGGCATGTGGCCTCAGCAGTTGTGGCTCACGGGCTCAAGAACGCAGGCTCAGTACTTATGGCGCATGGGTTCGGTTGCTCTGCAGCACGTGGGATCTTCCTGGACCAGGGATCGAACCTGTGTCCCCTGCTTTGGCAGGCAGATTCTTTTTTTTTTTTTTTTTTTTTTTTTTGCGGTACGTGGGCCTCTCACTGCTGTGGCCTCTCCCGTTGCGGAGCACAGGCTCCGGACGCACAGGCTCAGCAGCCATGGCTCACGGGCCCAGCCGCTCCGCGGCATGTGGGATCCTCCCGGACCGGGGCACAAACCCGTGTCCCCTGCATCAGCAGGTGGACTCTCAACCACTGCGCCACCAGGGAAGCCCGGCAGGCAGATTCTTAATCACTGCACCACCAGGGGAGTCCCTGCATTTTGTTTTTTGACAGTAATATTCTGGGGGGAGGAAACTAAAATTTCTTGGGAACCTATTGGGTGTCAGGCACTGTTCTAAGCATTTTCGTACATTTTTATCCTCATTTATTCTTCATAACAACACTCTGAGGGAGGGATTATAATTCAGGAGTATAACTATCCAATCAAAGAGGATGATTAAAGTGAAAAAGAGACATCTGGTCTCGGATTTCTGAATAGGGATAATAACACTTTCTTTATCATGGCTTCCCTTAATTACTCTCATGGGGAGTTTTTCAGCTTCTGCAGTATATTTATAATTTCTAAAAGGTGTGTTTGACCATCCCTGTAGGATTGGAAATGGGTATTAAGGCTGCAAATAAAAAAACTCAACCTATCCTGGCTTAAGCAATAAAAGGGGAATTTGTTGGCTTATGCAACTAAAAAGCACAAGGATAGAGCTTCAGGTATAGTTTGACCCAGAGGCTTGATACTAGGTCTAAATCTCACTCTGTTTCTTGGTACTGGTTCTCCTTATATTGGCTTCATCTTCAGACTCTAAGTGGTGGAAAAGGAGGTTTTTGGTAGCCTTTGGGCTCCTAGATTTAAGTCCAGTAGAAAAGAGCATGTGTTTCTCTCCAGGAGTCCCACAGAAGTTTTATTGCATTTCACTGGCTATGTTTAGGTTGAAGTTTATCCCTTAAGCAATTACTTAAGGGATATGGGGTGGGGACTGTGATGCTGTAATTGATCAGATCTGAGTTTATGTCCCTCCCTGAAATTAGGGATTAGTCACCACACAGGGACTTCATGAGAGTGAGGGTGGGTTCTAGAGAGTAAAATCAGGGAGCAGTTGCCAGAAGAAAGTTATATGCATGCTGCATAGTGAAAACAGCTGATACCCAGTACAAACAGTGCTTTAAAATTATCCACCCCCTTTCGACCCCTTAGAATAATTTACAGTAAAAAAAGGTTTTCGTGTGATACAAGCTTAGCTCACAAGTTTACTTTGAGGATAAAGAAAAGTGTTCTTTAGAAGATAAACATTTATCTAATAATAACTATGAAACATGAAAACTTTATATTTTTCCTCAGTTATCAGAAAGCTTAAAGCTGTGTTAGTGTTCAATTACAGAGATTTTCTCTTCCCAAATTCTTACTACAGTTATTTATCTTACCTTTTTAAAAAGTAACTTTTTTTAACTTAAAATGAAAAAAATATATATTCTTGCAGAAAAATTGGAGAATACAGAAAAAACAGGGATAATCATTTTTCTATCTTTTTTCCTTGCGTTTATGCCATATTTTTTTTATGTGCAAAATTGGGATAATGCCATGCATACAACATAACTTTTTCATTTAACAATATATTGTGAATATTTTGCCATATTTTAAGATACTATTATATGTGATTTTTAACGATTGCTTACTATTCTCCCAACGGATGTACCGCAATTTACTTACAAATGTGTCCCAACATTTTTTCCCCTGTTATATAATATAGCAATGGACATCTGGCACTGTGTACAGCTGCAGTTAATTCCTTAGGATAAATTTTAGAAGTGGATTTCTTCCCCAGAAAAGCTGTACTGCCATATACAATTTTCATAGACAATTTTTTTTTCAGAGCTGGCAGAGAAGTAAAAGAAATATCAGTAGTTTATTGCTACTTTGCGCAAGAACACTAAGCTGTATACATTTAGTAGTTTCCTGGGAAAGGTCACCTGCCTGACTGTTGAGCTGTTCTTGAAAAGTCATTTGGCAGTTCCGATTTTCCATCTGCTTTCTCATTTAGTGGGCAAAGGGCATTTTTTTCCCAGATGACTACTGCTATCCTGTTCTGAAGTCATATGAGGCCATTAGTGCTTTATGACCAACCTTTAGAGGGAGCACCCTACAAAGGCTGGGAAAATCCTCAGGATACAAGTCAGAGCAGACTTCCTGAAGGAGGCAAGTCTTCAGTGGGGAACGGTATTCGGGTAGCGTCAAGTAGGCAGAGGAGGAGCAGACTGTGTCTACTTTGTAGGGACAGAGACCATTTGGAGCGCCCTGCCATAAACCAGCATAACATAAAACCACTGGTACACAAAAGGAATAAAACTGAAAACGTATGCCATTTTCCCATCAGTGAACAACATGCTTTTTTTGACCAACAGTTTATCCTCCTAAGAAGCCTCTGTTTAGAGTGTTGCCAGTATCAGCTATGTACCTTCTATGGGCTAGGCTGACCTACATTCTTTTCATTAAGGAATGAGATAACTATTTTAGGACATTTAAGAGCTGGAGACTAGTGAAAGGAATATTCTTTGTTTACTTTTATTCTCTATAGAAAGCATTGCTGAGCAACATTCAGATATGACCTGTGTTGTTTTGCAGCTCTTTACCCAAAGTGGGGTTGTTCTGGAAGTTTGAGTAGTCTAGGACCCCCTGGCTGGAATGGCCCACTTGGTCTTAGGGAGTGAAGACAGAAGTCATTTGCCTGCAGCTCTTGGCCAAGTCCTCTGAACACTGTCAAGCTCCTTTGGTTACTACCCCTGGGGAACAAAATGGAGTGTTCCTCTGTTTGATGTAGGCAGTCCCAGCAGGGAGGCTTTCTCTACCCCTAACAAGAATATTTAAAGGACAAGTGAACATAATTTTTGGACACAGAGAAATTATTACAGAAATTTTGCATCCATTTCATGTTCCACTGGTTACAAGAAGCATGGTGTTCTGGAGGGATGCCCACAGACTTGGTGTGACTTAAGCATGAGGGTCAGTTACAACTGTCTAATCCCAATGGTTTCCCATGAGAAGGAAGAAACTATCATTAACTGCATGAGGAGTGTTAGGGGGTGTTGGGTCCATCAAGGTTAAGCCAATAACTGAAGAAACACAAAATACTTTCACTTGAATTGGAAGCGCTCCAGAAATATTGCTGCTAGTGAGTCATGCAAGGGTGTAGTCAAAAAGCAATTCCAGACAGGTGGGAAGGAGAGGCTTTGGAATACCCCATGGTTTGAAGTTCCCCTGGGATAAATATCTAGCCTGAGACCAACAGTAGTGCCACCAGCCTTGTGTTCTGGACTTTGTGGAATCTCTCAAGAGCCAACTAGGTCCAGCCCTAAAGTTCCTGGTAAAGATAACCCCTGGAGAGAAAAGTGAACACACATGGGCTGCAGACTGAGCAGCTTGCAAAATAAGTCCTTGTTTGTCTTTGAGGTCCTCATGCTAAGGAGGGGACCTCTGTGCTGTTTATTCCTGCTGTAGCACCTGGCCTGCAGCAGTTAGCAACATCTGCTAGAAGGATGAACGGATGGGTGAGGGAGGCTAGGCAAGAGCAGTTCCAACCGCCTCTGGTCCTGCCTGCCCGGTCTTCACGCGTGCGTGTGCAGCGCTGTACCTTAGCAATGAAGGACGATGTGACAGAGGCAGCTGTAGAGCACAGAGGTGATGAGCTTGGGATTTGGGGTCAGACACATCTGGGCCCTACTCCTAGCTCTGCCACTTGTTCACTGTGTGATCTCAGACCAGTTACTTGATCTTTGACTTTCGTTTCCTCACATAGAAAATGGATATAATAAAATCTTCCTCATTTGGCTATCAGGAGAATAAAATAAGATAATGCCTATTAAACATTTAGCTAAGTCCCTGACACACAGTAAACGCTCAGTGGGCCCACCTGGGATTCTTTGCATCTGTAGACGCAATGCTATAAACCCAGAGAGTTAGCCTGGGGGGCACAGCACATGTCACTCTTTCTAGAGGGGCTGGCATGGTGGGTTCTGGACCCTGTGGTGTCAGCCAGAGTACAGTACTGGCACTCAGGGTTATTGTCATGTGTGTGGGCCACGAATCATGAGTGAAAGGCTCTGAGGCCACATGTGTGGGGATGAGGTCAGGGCTAGACTTGATAGAGTCACACTGAGCCAGAAGCAGATCTGCTTGATTCTCTGGATAAGAGTTATAACTGATTTCATAGAAGATGAGAGACGGAAGGGAGCTTCAGCTGGGTTTAGCCTGGGTCTGAAATTTGATGGGGCTTCCTCATCAATCAAGGCATGTGTCTGCTCAGCAGGGATGGACACTCCCTGTCCAGTGCATTTATAGGGCCATCATGACTGTTAAATTTGATTCAGGCAAGATGCACCACTGGGTAAATTTTACTGTGAGATCTCCATGCCAGGAACTCATACAATCTGTCATCTGAGAAAGCCCCAGAACACTGAGATAAGAGCCAAGTTTTGCCCTGTCGGAGTGATGATTGTGTTTGTGAAATTTTAATTGCTCAGGCATGACTGATGTTGCTGTGAGTGACTACTGAATTACACCTTTGGTAATCAGTCGTTCACGCAACAAACACCATTTTCCTTCTTTGCTCTCCTCTTAGGTGAAACTGTAGCAGTGAAAGATCACTTATTTGGGCCCACAATGTTCCAGGAGCATGGCACGCTTCTATGCTGGTGGCTTCTCCTGCTTGCTTCCATACACAAAAGTGACTCCACATGTGAATCCCAGGAGGTTTGGTGACTCTTTAATATTGCCAGACCTACGTTTTAAAGAGTGAGGTTACTCGAATTCCAGCATAGAGGCTGGATTCAAATGCTGAGCAGGAACACTTGAGAGAAGATGCATATTGTAGCTATTGTTTAGCATCTTTGTGCATGAACTATTCTCATTATCAGATAATGGAATAATTAAATAGCAGCCACGGTTGCTATGACCACTCAGCAGAGCTCATGGTAATAAATACACTTTGAGATCAAATCCCAGTGCCCCTGTGTATGGTACATAGGTCTCTCAGAGCCACTCTTTCTCCAAGGAGTCAGCATGATATGGTGAATGCTGAGTTCTGACCTGGAAGTTGGGATACTGGGGTTCAAAATTCTGGCTCTGTCACATACCTGCCAAGTGACTCTGTGAGAGCTGCTGCTTCCTTGCCTTCAGAACAAGGGGGCAGTCCTTAAGAGTTACTCCCAGTTCCAACATTCTAGGAGACTGAGTTAGCTTGGAGGGTCATTCAGAAATAGGGAAACAGGGCTTCCCTGGTGGCGCAGTGGTTGAGAGTCCACCTGCCGATGCAGGGGACGCGGGTTCGTGCTCCGGTCCGGGAAGATCCCACATGCAGCGGAGCGGCTGGGCCCGTGAGCCATGCCCGCTGAGCCTGCGCGTTGGGAGCCTATGCTCCGCAACGGGAGAAGCCACAACAGTGAGAGGCCCGTGTATAGAAAAAAAAAATAGGAAAACAACGTAACAACTGTTCAAATTAGGGTATCCATGGTAACTGAGCAGGGGTCACAGACATTTGGCGCTGGATAGCGAAATCTCAGAGCTATGGAACTCAACTCAAGTGCGAAGTCCCTAGAACCACTCAATTGTCACAAGTTTTTTGTTTGTTTGTTTGTTTGTTTTGCGGGCCTCTCACTGTTGTGGCCTCTCCCGTTGTGGAGCACAGGCTCCAGACGCGCAGGCCCAGTGGCCATGGCTCATGGGCCCAGCTGCTCCGTGGCATGTGGGATCTTCCCGGACCGGGGCACGAACCCACGTCCCCTGCATCGGCAGGCGGACTCTCAACCACTGTGCCACCAGGGAAGCCCTGTCATGAGTTTTTAATGTGAAATTCTTTAATGGACACTTCCATGATATTGGTGGATAATGACTTTGATTAAACTAATGCTGTTCGAAATCTATTTGCAAACTCTAGTCGCCTGTTATTTTTCATTATTATTAGTAGGAAGAAAACAGCATCAACTGTATTCAGTGCTTATGATATATTAAGCACTTTTTACACTGTGCTAAGCATTACCTCATTAGATCTTCCCAATAACTCTATTATTGCCCCCATTTTACAGATGAGAAAACTAAGGCTCAGAGAGGTTCAGAGGCTTTTCCAAGGTCCGATCATTAATAAATGGATGCACTAGGATTTGAATCTGGCTCATTCTGACTTCAAGTCTACACTTTTTTTTTTTATGGCTAGAAATCTGGAGTTTTGTATCACATATGAACAGCATCATTATAATCAACATGCATTTGCAAACTGTCAGCTGTGGGCAGAAGGCAGGGGAGGAGAAATCAAATTTAGTCTTTGCCTTTAATACCTTCAAATCTAGGAGATGGAGCATGCCTGTAAATGATACAACAGTATAAGGCAATGAGTGGTATTGACTGTTAAAACTGGAAGGGCTCAGAGGCAGGAAGAATCCCTGAGGACTCTGAAAAAGCTTTATTGACAAACTGGGACTTCATTTGGATCCTAAAGAATGGAGGCTGAAAAAATCTGGGGAAAGCAGAGAGAAGAAAGATCCTGGAGGCAGGAGGAAGGGTAAGAGCAAAGATCTAGAGATGGGAATGTACTTGGTATGTTCTAAGAACATTGGGTAGGTGTGGCTACCTGATACTAGCATAAGCTTTGGGGAGCAAGAAAGAGGCTTGGGCCTTGGCCACCAGGTAAGGACTCAATCTTCTCTGTGAAGACAGTTCCCCTAAGCAGGTGCACATATACTGGGTATGTCTTCTTTGTAAAGCAAGAAATGAATGACTTCTATAGATATTAGATTGTTTCTCCTACATAAAAATACTGACTCAGATAGTTAGAGAAATTTTGCTAATGAACAAGCACCCACTTAGAGGATATTTGTAAATCCCATCCAAGACTCTAACATTTGCTTGGTTACACTAGTGAAGCAAATTAATAAGCTGTCTTCCATACTGCTCATGTTAAATGCTTATGCATTTATTGACAGGAATTGGAAGCAAACAGAATGACTAAAAAAACTGTTAGGACTGTGGCATTATGGGTGATTTTCTTTTCCTCTTTAAACTTGACTTTAAGATTACTGTTAAATACTGACTTTTTTTTTTTTCAATGAGCCCAGTCATGTTGGCATCCTAAGGAAATTTCTGAATTGAATATTAACTAAGTTATTTGCAATTTTTAGTGACCAGAAATTCTGATTTTAAAAATAGATGGATTGGAAGAATTAATATTGTTAAAATGGCCATACTACCCAAAGCAATATACAGATTTAATGTTATCCCTATCAAAATATCCATGACAGTTTTCACAGAACTAGAACAGATAAATAATCCTAAAATTTATATGGACTCACAGAAGACCCTGAGTAGCCAAACAATCTTGAGAAAAAAGAACAAAGCTGGAAGTATCACACTCCCTGACTATACTACAAAGCTACAGTCATCAAAACAGTATGGTAATGGCACAAAAACAGACACAGAGATCTGTGGAACAGAATAGGGGGCCCATAAATAAACCCACCACTTATGGTCAATTAATCTTTGACAAAGGAGGAAAGAATATACATTGGAGAAAAGACTGTCTCTTTAATAAATGGTGCTGGGGAACCTGGATAACTACATGTAAAAGAATAAAATGAAAATATTTTCTCACACCATATACAAAAATAAACTTAAAATGAATTAATGATCTAAATATAAGACTGGAAACCATAAAAATCCTACAAGAAAACATAGGCAGAACACTCTCTGACATAAATCGTAGCAACATTATTTTTGGATCTGTCTCCTAAGGCAAAGGAAACAAAAGTAAAAATAAACAAATGGGACTTGATTAAACTTAAAAGCTTTTGCACAGCAGAGCAAATCATCAACAAAATAAAAAGACAACCTACTGAATGGGAGAAAATTTTGCAAATGATATGACTGATAAGGAACTAATTTCTAAAATAATAAAGTTAATACAACTCAATATCAAAAAAACAACCCAATTTAAAAATGAGAAGACGTGAATAGACATTTTTCCAAAGAAGATATTACAGAAGGCCAATAGGCACATGAAAAGATGCTCAACGTCACCAATCACCAGAGAAATGCAACTCAAAACCATAATGAGATATCACTTCACATTGGTCAGAATGGGCTATCATTAAAAAGCCTACAAATAACAAAGGTTAGTGAGGATGTGGAGGAATGGGAACCTTTGTACACTATTGGTGGGAATGTAAATTGCTGCAGCCACTATGGAAAACAGTATGGAGGTTCTTCAAAAAACTAAAAATAGAACTGCTGTATGATCCAGCAATTCACTGCTGGGTATTTATCTGAAGAAAACAAAAACACTAATTTGAAAAGATACATGCACCCCAATGTTCATACCAGCATTATTTACAGCAGGAAACATATGGAAGCAACCTAAGTGTCCATCAACAGATGAATGAATAAAGATGTGGTGTGTATATACAATGCAATATTACTCAGCCATAAAAAAATTCTGCCTAGAGAGTATTATGCTGAAAGACATACTGTATGTTATTACTTATATGTGGAATCTAAAAAAAAATAAACGAATATAACAAAACAGAAACAGACTCACAGATACAGAGGAAAAACTAGTGGTTACCAATGCAGAGAGGGGACGGGGGGAAGGGCAAGATAAGGGTAGGGGATGAAAAGGTGCAAACTACTATGTATATAATACATAAGCTACAAGAATACACTGTACAACACAGGGAATATAACCACTATTTTATAATAACTTTAAATGGAGTATAATCTATAAAAATATTAAATCACTATGTTGTACACCTGAAACTAATATAATACTGTAAGTCAACTATACTTAAATTTTAAAAAGTGCTTGCTACTTAGTAGGTACTTCGTAAATAAATGTTGTTGGAGTTTGAATACCTTGGGGAAAAAAATTCATTAGAGAAAAAATCTGCAACAAATCAATGCAGATTTTACATACCATTTGTTGGCCTGGATTGCCTTTGTGCTCTTTGGCAGCCAGGGGAGCTCCTATTCATCCTTCAAAGACCCAGCAGGCTTCCCCTTCTCTTTGAAGCCTTCCCACCCACTCTGCCCGCTTATACTCCAACCCCCACCACCCCTTGCTGGTAACTGTTTGTCCATCCTACCTTATATCAGTAGGAAGCAGTAATTTGGGATCATTTAGGCAGTTTAAGAATCATAGCTCCACTATTTGTTAGCTGTGCAATTGTTACATAACTGAGCCTCAGTTTCCTCATCTGTAAAATGGAGATAAAACCTTTTGAGCAGATGAGGATTGAAATAAAGTAGCATAAAACGCTTAGGTGAGTTTACAGCATTTAACATGTGCTCAATGTTTCCCTTCATAATTATCCATTTTTATTTATTTATTTATTTATTTTATTTATTTTTTTTTTTCCCCCGTACGCGGGCCTCTCACTGTTGTGGCCTCTCCCGTTGCGGAGCACAGGCTCCGGATGCGCAGGCTCAGCGGCCATGGCTCACGGACCCAGCCGCTCCGCGGCATATGGGATCCTCCCAGACCGGGGCACGAACCCGTATCCCCTGCATCGGCAGGCGGACTCTCAACCACTGCGCCACCAGGGAGGCCCTTATCCATTTTTATGATTGCATTTATCACATTGTATTTGCTGCTTACTTGTTCTTCTCTCTCACCAGCCCTTAAAGGGCAGGGACAACATTCTGCTTATCTCTGGTACCCAGTACCTGGCACACACTGGGCTCTCAGTTAAGGGTTATTGAAGAAAGGAACAGAGTGAGCTGCTTGGAGGTCTGGGGTACCGGCTCTATGAGCTCTCCTGTTCCCCTGCAGCCCGTGCTTTGTGTTCACCGGCTAAGCCCCCTCCGGGCCCCACCATCACCTCTAAGCGTGTTTGGAGTCTTCCCGACAGCTTCTGCCGCGGGAACAAACACTTCTCGCGAGGGCAAAACAGTACTGAACTCCCTGCAGCTCTGGGCCTTCTCGGAGAGCCCAGGTCCTGCGGCCCAAGTCGGGTCGGGGCACCGGCTGCCCCTCTGAGGCGGCAGGACACCCCCCGGCCCCCCCGCGAGCCAGTTAGGCCCCAGAGGCCCCAGGAGGGCCTAAGGCTGCGGCTCAAAGAAGCCGGTGTTGAGGGCTGTTGTGCAGGGCCCCTCCGCCTCTCACTTGGGTGGTTTCCAAGCAGGGACTGGCCCCTTCAGCTCCACTCCAGGATTTCTGCAGTTTGTTTGAAGGCAGCAGAGGGGGCCGGTGGAGGCCCCCAGGCCCAGGGCCTAGGCTGGCAGGACCCGAGGCCCAGCCGGAGGAATAACATCCCCCTCCAGCACTGCAGGGCCCCCGGGAGGCAGAGGTGCGGGGCAGCTTGGGGAGAACAGTCCCCAGCAGACCGGGGCACCCTCGGGAGAGATATGGGGCAGGGTTTGAGGGGAGAAGGCCCTAATGAGGACTCAGCAGAGAAAGAAGCCTGAGGGATAGGAGTGGGGAAGCTGGAGGGAAGGGCCCAGAGGCCCCCAGCCTGGAGGCTCTGACACAGAAAGGAAGCAGCCAGGGCAGCCAGATGACCTCCATCCATCGGGGAGCGGGGCAGAGGCCAGGGAGGAAGTGGTGCTGGATTCCGTGGCGGGGGAGAGGAAAGGAGCTGAAGCTAGGGGAGAAGTAGAGGAAGGGAAGGCAGGAGAAGAGAGGAGAGAGAGAGGCAGGGAGACAGAGGAGAGAGAAACAGAGAGACACACACATATCAACAGAAAGAGAGCCAGCGGCAGAGAGGGAGTGGGGTGGGGAGGGGAGAGAGAAGGAAGGAGATGGGGGTGGAGAGACAAGGGGAGGGGAGAGAAAGAAAGAGGGGGAAAACCTAGAGAGAAGTGGGAGGGGGATAAAGGGGGAAGGGAAGGTGGAAGAATGCAGGGAGGGGAGCAAAAAGGCAGGTGGGCTGAAGAGCCTGAGCCAGAGGGAGAGGGAGGGGAGGCAGCTGCGAGGGAGAGGCTTGGCAGGCAGCCTGGAGGAGGAGGAGACTTTGAGGAGGCCAGTCTGGCAGTTGAGAGAGAGAGAGCTCCCTCTCTGATATGACCAAATAAAAAGGCTCAACAAACAGGGAAGCATGTTCCTTGGTCCTTGGGTCACTTAGTCAGCAACAGCGGGTGCTAGTGCCGGGGCTGCTGAGTACTTCCTGGAGGTGGCAGTGGGGAGGGCAGGGAGGAGAGCAGAAGAAGAGGGCAGATTCGTTGCCTGGGTATTGGCTGAGGGTCACAGATGGAAGGAGGTGGTGTTTATTTATTCTTTTATTTGTTCAACAAACATTAACTGAGCAACTGTGCTGAGCACTGCCCCAGACTCTAGGACCACAGAGACATAGCCTCAGCCACATATTGTGAGCGGTCTAGTGGGGGTTACAGATGAAACACACATCCCAGCAGTACAACCGGGGGCCAGTTACTTAACTGCTCTGTGCCTCAGTTTTCTCATCTGGAAAATGGGGTTTATTAGGAGACCTACTCTTATAGGGTTGTTTTGAGGATTAAATGAAATAATCTATATAAAGTACTAACTTGGTGCCTGGCACAAAGTGATACTCCGAAAGGGTTTACCTATCAGTGTTTTTGAGCTGTTGGGTCTTGAAGGAGAAGACATTTGCCAAGTGGGAGCAGAAGGGGAGGAACCTCCCAGGCAGAGGCCACAGAAGCCGTAAGAAGGAGGGCTGACTACGATGGCTGTGGGGCTAATGAGAGCGGTGGGAATGTGGATTACCTGCAGTAGCATCACCCTGGGGGAGGGGCTTGCTAAATGTTCAGATTCTTGGGCCCTTCTTCAAACCTACTAGATCTGGGTCTTGGGGCAGGGCTTGGAAATCTGTATTTTAACTTGCTCCCCCAGGCAGTTCTGTTGCATCCCTTCCCTCCATGCTAGCCCAAGGCCCTGTCCTAGTTCAGGCCTTATTGTGTACAGTATAATAAACAGCTTTCTAACGGATCCAGCCCTGCTTTAGTCTCACCTGTTATCTGATCCTCCTTTAAAAGAGGTCTTCCCTGTGAAGACATCCCTGACTGCTCAGGGCAGAAGCAATGGCTCACTTCTGTTTCCACTGCACCTTGGACGGCCCTGTATTATAACTTATGAAACTATCAGAGTCGTTGCTATGTGTGTCTATGTCTCTCCCTATGCCTGTCTCTTATAAAAAGATGAGGCCTTGAGGACAGAGGCAGGGCCAAATTTATCTTCTACCCCCTGGCCTGACACATAGTAGAGAATCTTATGAAGACTTGTTCACCAAATGGGTGTCTGGCTCTCTAGAGGATGCCAGTGAGAGGGAATCCCCTTACATCCTCTTCTAGGGGGTCTCTGGGTTTTTCTTCCCTTGGTTTTCTTTTGTTCATTGGGCCTCATTTGGCAGCAAGATGATTTCCTGTAGAGAAATTTCTGGTCAGAGTACGCAGCAGATTTTAGGCAGTTATAAGTCAAGTTGACCTTGACTGAATCTCAAGGACCTCATGGGGTAATGTGTCCTGGAGAGAATCCTAAGCTTGTTCCCACATTTCTGAGCACACTGTGTTTTAGATGAAGGCGGTGGTAGGTAAACTCCTTTTTTCTTTGTAGGTGAGGAACCTGGGGCCTGCAGCAACTGGGAAGAGCCAGGACAAGGGACATACTGCTTGGTAGTGATGCTGAGGAGTGGGGACGGAGGGACCTGACCGGGAATCCCATTTGCCTCTCCCACGGTCCTAGTCTCTAAAATCTAGGCTGCCTCATTTTCTGTTTTTCCAGCTATGAGTCAACTCTTAGATTTGCAGTTTCAGGGCTCCCATCCAAGAGAGGTCTTCAGCTGGCCTCAGTTGTGATGGTTCCCATGG
This sequence comes from Mesoplodon mirus, assembly GCF_964341445.2. Taxonomy (NCBI): domain Eukaryota; kingdom Metazoa; phylum Chordata; class Mammalia; order Artiodactyla; family Ziphiidae; genus Mesoplodon; species Mesoplodon mirus. The sequence goes on from NC_138983.1 coordinate 63,808,346, forward strand.
GGATGCATTTAAAAATGATAATGATGCTGATGTCAGGGCTATGGCCTGGCCCTGTGTTAAGGGTCTCCTCACATATTGTTATTTCGTCCTCATAACAGTCCTTACAGTAGATCATATTCTTCCCTTGCCCCATTTCACAGATGAGGAAATTGAGATACAGAAGGGTTAAGAAACACACCAAAGATCACCCAGCTAGTAAGTAGCAGAGCTGGGTTTTGAACCCCTGCCTGTGTCATTCCAGAAATGGGGCGCTTAACGACATGCCTGACCAACAGTTTAATGCCTTTTCATTCCATTTCATTGCACTAACATGCTATTCCCTGTCAATGAAGAGAACAATTGCAAAAACCTCGAATGAGCATGGAAAATACTGATGATCAGAGATCCATGGAAAAGAAAGGGATGCTTCATGGAGTGGGTGTTGTGGTTGTTAATTGTCAGAAAATATTTAAGAGTAGGAACAAATAAAAATAATCCTGTTAGCATGATTGTGGGTGAACTTTAGTTTTTTTACTTTCAAAAAATATCCTTAGGTCATTGTGTCATAGTCTTTACAAAAACATAACATAAAGAACAGAAGTCCCGGGAATTCCCTAGCAGTCCAGTGGTTAGGACTCCACAGTCTCACTGCAGAGGGCCTGGGTTCAATCCCTGGTCAGGGAACTAAGATCCCAAAGCCTTGCAGTGGGCCAAAAAAAAACCCCAAAAAACCAGAAGCCCCCTGGCTTGGTGTGTCATACCGGGTATGGCCACATGGTGTCCCTCCAGCTCAGTCTAAACCTTCCAGACTACAGACTTCCAGTCTCCGCGTGGCTGAGAGGCAAGGGCTAGTCGGAGCTTAGAGGACGGTAACACAGAGCCAGCTTCTAACTGCTGGAGCAGGAAAGGCACTATGGCCTGAATGGCAGAGGGGACAGAAGGCCAGAGGATGGCAGTTTGTTTGCTTCCGAGTGTCGCAATGTTCTCACGTTGAAAGTTCATTATACTTGTCTGAAGAAAGGAAACAGGAAGGTTTTAGATTTGCAGAATAGGAGGGCTGCTTCCTGGGTCAAATAATTTGAGGGAGGGAAGGAAGGAGGTTGGAGTGGGGTCCAGAGTTTTTGTAGGAGGGTGAAGGGGCGGCAGTGTAGTTGGAAGGAAGGGTTGGGGATTTTTTTTTTTTTTTCCGGTACGCGGGCCTCTCACTATTGTGGCCTCCCCCGTTGCGGAGCACAGGCTCCGGACGCGCAGGCTCAGCGGCCATGGCTCACGGGCCCAGCCGCTTCGCGGCACGTGGGATCTTCCCGGACTGGGGCACGAACCTGCGTCCCCTGCATCGGCAGGCGGACTCTCAACCACTGCGCCACCAGGGAAGCCCTGGGGATTTGTTTTGAAGCTGTGTTTGCACAGCAAGCACGCTATGTCACACATCAGTAAGAAAAAAAACGTTGTCTAAAGAAGGCTTTCACCCAATATTTTATTTTCGTTTTATTGCCAATTGGTTCTAAACTCTGGCTTTTAACCTATAAAACGGGGCAATCATTATTTTTTGGTATGATGGCAGACATTCAACCTTTTAAGTGGCATTCGGATTTCTCGTAGGACAGTGGTTCTCAAACTAGTGTGTATTACTATCAGCTGGAGGACTTGTGGAAACAGATTTCTGGGCCACACCCCAGAGTTTCTGATTCAGTAGATCTGGGGTGGGCCCTGAGTATGTACTTTTCTAAAAAGTTCTCAGATGATGCTGATATTGCTGGTCCCAAGACCACACTTTGAGAACCACCACTGTAAAGGAATTACTTTCCTCACATGGTCTGCCATTGTACTCTCATTTTAAAGCCAAAGTCAAAGAGCTTAAATTCTTTCACTGGGTGCCCACCTTTAGAGTGGGTGGGCTGTGACCTTTGCTCAGCCAGTGGGGCTATTTTTTCAGGGAGACTGGAGCAAATGTTGCAAGGCTAAGTTGGATTGGTGGGAGGTTGTTAGGGGCAACAGCAGCCTCCTGCTGATTGGGCCATCAGTATTGTGTGTTGCCCAGGGTTTTGGTGGCTTGGCTACAGTTAGCAGGTTTAGTCCAAGCCAGGTGTTCCAATCTCCCCTGATTCTGATCCTGCAGTAGTAGTAGTAAATTCCCTTCTTCCTGACTTAGCCAGAGTCCTTTCTGTTGCTTGCATCCAAGATCTCTGACTCAACCTCTCCTCTGTACTGTCTCCCACTACAGCAGCATGGAGGGAACTGAGTGAACTCAGACTGCATTCAAATTAGCAGCAGAGCTAAGAACTGGAGTCTTGAATTTCTCCCAGGCAAGGGCTCTTCCCTCTACATCTACAGCTTCCATCCACCTCTGATCCACAAAAGAGCCCTGCTTAGAAAGTCATTTGCAGAATGAGTGTATTAAACTTTTCTGAAATATGGTAGGGCATCCAAATATATAAATAAAACCGAGCAGTAGGCACTCAAAGTTTGCAGCCCTAAAAATGCTACAATTCCATGACTAATGTTTCTCTTTAAAAAAAGGAAAAGGGGCCTCCCTGGTGGCGCAGTGGTTGAGAGTCCGCCTGCCGATGCAGGGGATACGGGTTCGTGCCCCGGTCTGGGAGGATCCCATATGCCGCGGAGCGGCTGGGCCCGTGAGCCATGGCCGCTGGGCCTGCGCATCCGGAGCCTGTGCTCCGCAACGGGAGAGGCCACAACAGTGAGAGGCCCGCATACCGCAAAAAGAAAAAAAAAAAAAAAAAAAAAAAAAAAATAAAAAAAGGAAAGGATTCAGCCCTTTTAGCAGTTGCAGGCAGTTTTAAAAATGGTAGGACTCACACTGCCTTTAAGTATTGTCAGCTTTTCATCTGTTTTAGGATTTCAGACCTTGTTGCTACGGAGAGTCATTTACTATAAAGATACCGGTGGCTGGGGAGCAGACGCTCCCGAAGGAAAATGCTCTTATATTCAAATCGGTCCCTTTGCTCTTCCCTGTATAGCACCCTGCAATCCCTAGGAACTGGGCTGTGGAGGAAGGGAGGCAGATCAACAGCAGGACTGACAGAGGTATAACCAAGAAGTCCACAGCCCTGGAGGGGTGCGTGCACATAGCAGAGCTGTCTCTGCTCCCCTTGTATGGTGCTCCCGGCTTCTGGGTACCCCTGGAGTGTTAGAGCAGGAGGAGAGTGAGCTCTGGTCTCAGCTCTTCCAGGTACTAGCTGTGTAACTTCGAGGTTTTTTTTTTTTTTTTTTTACCTCTCTGGGTCTTGTAGTAGTTTCTTATTACTGCTGTAACAAATTTCCACAAACCCCATGGCTTAAAACAACACAAGCTCATTATTTTATAGTTTTGGAGGTCAGAAGTCTGAAAATGGGTCTTAAAAGGTTAAAATCAAAGGCTGTGTACCTTCTGGAGGCTCGAGGGGAGGATCGACTTCTTGCCATTTCCAGCTCTTAGAGACTGCTCGCATTCCTTGCCTCCTGAGCACATCACCCCGATCTCTGCTTCCATCATCACATCTCCTTTGCTGACTCTGACTCGCCTACCTCTCTCTTATAAGGACCCTTCTAATTACATTGGTCCCACCTGGATAACCCACAATACACTCATTTAGATCTTAACCTGCAAAACCCCTTTAATCATGTAAGAACATAGATTCTGGGGATTAGGGCATGGACACCTTTTGGGGGCAGTCTATCATAATATTTGTTTATACTGTTCAGCCCTCCATAATATTCACTAATAAAGCATTAATAAACTACAGTTCAGATAAATAGAAAGAAGAAAACTATAACTCATGGTTCAAGTACTGAAAGATAAACACAATGAACATGCTTCCATCTTTTTTTAAATGAAGTTTTTACATAGTTATCATCCTACTGTTGATACAATTTGAAATCCTGGTTTTTCATTAGATATTATATCATAATCTACTGTAATAATCAAGATTTCACAGGCAGCTGAGAAGACCAAAGGCACTAGTTTTTCTGAAGAGAGCTTGGTAATAAACAGTAAGGACTGGGAGAGCTGGTAGTTATTGCTCTTATGACCCAACTCACCTGGGTGGGTGGGTTGGGAAGAGGTGCTTGAACTCATGACTCAGCTGATTCACCCTAAGTTCCTCATGCTGTGTGTACCTGCGTTTGCCTGCGTGAACATAGGGCCTAGAGTGGGGACAGTTTTGTATTCAGCAGCTCCTCTCATTCAGAAAGACCCAGCAAACCTATGGACAATGTCTAGAACAGTCGTTTGTAACCCTCACTGTGCATCAGAATCACCTCATGAGCTTCTAAAAAGCATAGATTCCCTGAGTCCCATCCACCAGAAGTGGTGGTTCCATTAGTCCAGGGTGAAACCCGAGCATCTTGTTTTGCCAAAGCTCCCCAAATGATTTTGATATACTGGAACCACTGATCTAGACCAACACATGGGGAACCTGGGAAAAGATTCCAGCTGGTGTGGAAGGCTGCGAAGGGCCGATGGCAAAGGCAAAGGTGTTAGTTAGGCGTCTTCATTTAAGAAGACAAGCTGTTACCTCTCCCTGCTGCTCTGCTCTCTGGCCCCAGTACTAACCCAGAAAAATTGTCTTGCGGCAGCCAGCTGAGGGGCTCTGAGTGTATCAGGATAGTCACGAGGGTTTGCTTTCTACCAACAGATCCTCTTTCCTCAGGCCACAGCGAGGCCAGGCCATGCCTCTGAGCTGTCTGGGCTCTGCAAGGGGGATGCACATCCTTCAGCATCTCCTGTTTTCAGTGAGAGGAGTAGGTGGTGGAGGGAGTGCAAGCAGAAACCTCCCTGAGACATGCCCTCCCAGGGAGGAGGAGGGGCAGCAATCAGTCACCTGGGGCAGCAGCCAGACTGTTAATTAGTTGGGGACAAGTGAGTGAGGCAGTGAGAGGGCACCTTTTCCAGAACTACTGGTACTATAGGATGAGCAGCCTTCTTTGATCTGGAAAAGGAGGCCTTCTGTTTGCTGATTGTCTTGTTTCTAGACATGAAGCAGTGCCTTTGGGGGCCCCAAGTGTCATAGGTGTGTGGAATCTGCCACACTGAGGGATTTTAAGACTGACTCCAGGCTCTGTCCCGCAGACCGTGCTCGGTTCACTCACAAGCTCATTTTTCTATAAGAGCAAGGGAATATGCATATATTTAGGGCTTATTGCATGTTCACCACTTACGCTACTTACATGCGTTATCTCACTTATTTGCCTCACAACAAGCCTGAGAAACAGGTACTATTATTTTCTCATTTTACAGATGAAGATGTAGAGACTTAGTTTGGTTAAATAATTTGCCCAGCATTATTGGTGAAGGCTGAGCCCAGATCTTGTTCTCTGACGACAATGCCTTTTACCAACAGATGGGTATGGGGAAGATGGGTGGAGGAGAGTGGAGCAGGGGACCCGGAGGAACAGGTCACATGCACACAGTATAGTCTGTCTCTGCCCTCCAGCCATGCCTGGCTCAGCCCATTTGATCTGGGTGAGGAATGCCGGTGGGTGGGTCTGGAATTGCTACTCAGGAGCCTGATGGTTCACATGCCTGGGGGAGCCCTGAATCTCCAGAGCCCACCAAGTCAAAGGCTCTCTCCCATTACATGGCTTGTCCTTGATCACTGAATTCCCGCTTCTCTCCCTTCCTATCTGTCCTCTCCGCCCCCCACTCCCCCCCCCCAATTCAATCAACATCCACCCCATCAGATCCTTTGCTGGGTGTGGGCTTCCAGGCTGGGCTGGGAGCCCTGCCCTGGCATGAATGAGCTGTGTGGTTGGGTCCTGATTCTCTGCCTAGTCCTCTCTGCGGGGCCCGCTCCTTGGAGAGTTTGGACCTGTCCTCTCAATCCCCAGCCCTCAGCAGGGCCCTGGTGAATGGGCTCACGTATGACTGCTGGATTTGCTATGGCCGCCCAAGAGACCTGTGGCTTTGGCTGTGGTTATTGGCCCTGCTGACCCTCGTGGCCCTCTAGTTGTGTGTTGTTCTAGTCTCTGTCCTGCTGGGACACAGATTCTTTTCCTTCCTTCTGTAGGGGAAGCTCTTTAGCTTTTATACAGTTGCCAGACTGAAGTCAAGAGGACACTGGCTGCTGAGTGATTCCACCTCTTCTGTAATTCAGACATTCTGCCCTGCATTTGGCTCTCACCCTCCACAATTTCTCATACGTGTGTATGTAAGTGGTGTCTGCGTGGGTGTCCAGATATTCGGTATGAATACAAAGCATAGGCTCCTGGGAACAGAAGAGCAGGAGCTTCTTTATTACCTCTATTCAGAATCTGCATGTGAAGATACACGGTGTCCCCAGGGAGGTGCTTTAGTCACTCTAACGAGCCTTCCTGCAGATCTCAAGGGACACTCACTGAATGGCCATATATTAATTGGGAATTTGGATGTGGAGCTGATGTGGGCCAGATGTGCTCCCTTTATAGTCACCATCAAACACTAGAAGTCTCTTTAGACTTTACAGATGAGGAAACCAAGGCCCTGAGGGGAGAGGGTTGATGTAACCAGGGCCTGACTGCCGCTGCCACAGGACTCCCTGGGTCCGGAAGCCATTAAGCAGGGTGAGCAGTCAGCACGCAGGAAGATATAGCAGAGAAATCGCCAACCCCACAGGCACGGGTGAGCCATCATGTTATATTTCTGAAGGACCGGCAGACAGGATATCCCCTTGCTTTGCCTTCCGAATCTACTGAGGATGAGTAGACGGCGAATTACATGCTCATCTTTTATGGGAAAGAAGTGCAGTTGCTCCTTAGTTATTGCCACAAGCACTGGAGGAAGAACTAATAAAGGGGGCTGCTATGGGTTGAATCGGTGTCCCCCCCAAAAGATATGTTGAAGTCCACAGTCCCCTGGTACTTGGGAATGTGACCTTATATGGAAATAGAGTCTTTGCAGATGTAATCAAGTTCAGATGAGATCATGAGGGTAGGCTCTCATCCAATGTGACTGGTGTCCTTACAAGAAAAGGAAAATCCTGCGTGAAGCTGGAGACACACAGAACGCCACATGATGACAGAGGCAGAGACTTCAGGGACGCACTTGCAAGCCAAGTCATGCCAAGGATTGCTGAGCGCCACCCGAAGCTGGAAGAGGCGAGGAGGGATTCTACCCAGAGTCTCAGAGGAAGTGTAGCCCTACCAACATCTTCATTTTGGACTTCTAGCCTCTAGAACTGTGAGAGAATAAATTTCTCTTATTTTAAGACACCCAGTTTGTGATCCTTTGTTTCAGCCGCCCTAGGCAACCAAGGCAGGGCTCTACATAGTGAGTCCCTGCTCGGTATGTGCCTGGCACTGAGGCTTAGGGCTCTTGTAAGTTGGGAAAGCCCATCGTGGCCTTGATGCAATTAGAGAGGGAGGCTATGTGTGAGGGCTCGGGGGAAGAGGTGATGAGAACGGCCTGTGTGAATGTCCCCCTTCCCTTCCCTTTCCTTTCCCCATCTCCCTCCCAGTCTGAGCTCTAACCCTTGGAGCCTGAGCACTTGGAATCTTGGGATGGAAGTGATGGAACTCAAGGTGGCTGATAGATTCACACTTATGGACTATTTGCCTCCCAAAGGAAAATCTTGTTGAACCACCAGCATCTCCACGCAGTGGGCTGTTTGGGTCTTGAGTGGGGCGGGTTCGGAGGCTGAGTGAGAGTGGGGACTTCCAGTTTCTCTGCAACTTCAGGGGGTTGAGCCCTGGCTATTAACATTAGCTCTCCTGGAGCCAGCACTTGGCCTGCCAGCCCACCCCCTGCTTAGCCCTTCTGTTGTGAACTTCCCCAATGTCCACAACCTCCCTCACTCCTTGTGTGAACTTTGTGGTTTGGGAGGGAATGTCCAATCCCACGATCCAGGTCTAAACCTGTCAGATAGTCCCACCCTTTAGCCACAATGAGTGGCTAATGTAGACCAGGTCTAAGCCAATCAGCACATGAGTCTCCCTGACCACAGGGAACTTTTATTTTATAATTGAAGGAGTCCAGTTTTCTTTCTCTGGCTCGATATGAACAAGGAAGCATATACCCCTTAGTGCTGTTAGCAGCCATTCTGTGACCATGAGGAGAGCCAGTTTTAGAATGATACGTTGGATAACAGAAGAGTCAGAAAGATTCTGGCTCAGCAATAAAAAGAAACGAAACTGAGCTATTTGTAATGAGGTGGATAGACCTAGAGTCTGTCATACAGAGTGAAGTAAGTCAGAAAGAGAAAGACAAATACCGTATGCTAACACATATATATGGAATTTAAGAAAAAAAATGTCATGAAGAACCTAGGGGTAAAACAGGAATAAAGACACAGACCTACTTGAGAATGGACTTGAGGATATGGGGAGGGGGAAGGGTAAGTTGTGACAAAGCGAAAGAGAGGCATGGACATATATACACTACCAAACGTAAGGTAGATAGCTAGTGGGAAGCAGCCGCATAGCACAGGGAGATCAGGTCGGTGCTTTGTGACCGCCTGGAAGGGTGGGATAGGGAGAGTGGGAGGGAGGGAGACGCAGGAGGGAAGGGATGTGGGAACAGATGTATATGTATGACTGATTCACTTTGTTATAAAGCAGAAACTAATAAAATAAAATAAAATAAAATAAAGTAAAATAAAAAAAAAATAAAAAAAAGAAAGATTCTGGGTCCTTGATGACTTCAGTGAGCTACTGGATGAATCACTGTCCTGAAATCTGCCCTATCTCTGGATTCTAGTGTGAATCAATACATCTCATTTATTTTTCAAGCTAATTTGAATTGGTTTTTATCTGTTGCTTATAGTGGTGGTTTTTAAAATGTTAAACACAAATTTTTTCGTATTCCTCCTTTCAAAACATAAAGCCTAAATCCCCTACCCTTAAGTGTGGGATTGACTTTATGATTTGTTTCTGATGAATAGAGATTGTGGCAGAAGTGACAGTGAGTGACTTCTGAGATTAGGACATAAAGACACTGTAACTTCCTCCTTGCTTTTTCTATTGAGTTACTCACTCTGGGGGAAGTCAGTGGCCATGTTGTGAGGACACTCAAGCAGCCCTATGAAGAGGTTCATGTGCTCAGGAACTGAGGCCTTCTGCCATCAACCAGCATTAAGTCACCAGATATGTGAGTGAGCCATCTGGAAGTGAGTTCTCTAGCCCCAGTCAAGCCTTCATATGACAGTGGCCCCAGCTGACATCTTGACTGCAACCTCATGAAAGAATCTGAGCCACAACCACCAAGCTGAGCCACTCCTAAATTCCTGACTTGCAGAAGCTGTGTGATAATAAATGTTTATTATTTTAAGGCAATAAATTTTGGGATTATTTGTTATGTGGCAATTGATAACTATTACGCTTATATCTGAAGGCATGCTAACCAATGCACTGTGCTAGTTATAATTACTGAAGCCCAGGAGTGAATCTAAAACTGTTTATTTTACTGGGGCCACCATATTCATTTCATTCTAGGGTCCCAGGGAAGTGAGAAGATGACAGAGAATACACAACTGGGTCGTGTGTCTTGGTCATAAGTTTCCTTTGGCCAGCCTGTTGTGGATATCCACAGGGTCTTACACAGCTCCACAGTTGTGGAGGTCCAGCTTGGTGTGGGAGGAGCACATGGCCAGCACAGTGTGGGAGAGCAGAATTCCTAGGCACTGGAGAGGGGTATGGAAGTGGCTGGACAAGATGAACCTGAATGGGGTGTACAGCTGGGAATAACAGGTGATAAAAGAACATCTGAGCTTTTATCAGTGAGGGTAGATAATAACAGAAGACCAGAATAGCACTTCCACTTCAATGCCCTGGTGCTCTATAATTCTGGGGAAAAAAGAAAGGAAACTCAGTGGAATGAGGCTTAAAAAGGAAATGAGTTGTGGAAAAGTGAAGTCATATTTCTTGTGTGCTTGAGTTGTGACCTTCGGTTCACAGCCACCACACTTGTAATACAATTTGCTTGTTGCTAGAATGCTTCTTCCTCCCCTGCCCCACAACATGCACAGTGAAATGACTATGTCTCAGAGCTTCTTCCCCAAGGAGCTCCCCTCCCTTGTGGGCCCTGGAGACTCATGTGAGTTCCTCTGTAGGCTATATCCTCCTACTTCCAATGCTGTTCTACATTCCCACCCCCAAGCCTTCACAGCTGCTGTTTTACTGTAGTTCCTCACACATGAGCTAGCCTGTTTGGCCCATAAAAATCTGTGCTCCATGCTGATTTAACCCTTCCTGCCATCACTGGTGATGAGCTAGTTATTTTTGCATGGTTTCTGATGTTGCTGCCTTTCCCCTTAACCTCACGCCATCTTGTTTCTCTGCTCAAATAATTATTGAGCTAGGATGGGAGAAGCTTCCTTCCCCAAATATTATCATTATTTTTCTAATATGCTCTAAAAAGAATGAATAACCTTATTCTTTATTTTATTTTATTTTTTTAAATTGGGGTATAGTTGTTTTAAATGTTGTGTAAGTTTCTACTGCACAGCGAAATGAAGTAGAGTTCACTGTGCTATATAGCAGGTTCTCATTAGTTATCTATTTTATACATATTACTCTATATATGTCAATCCCAATCTCCCAATTCATCCCACCCCCCGTTCCCCCCTTGATGTCCATACATTTGTTCTCTACATCTGTGTCTCTATTTCTGCCTTGCAAACCGGTTCATCTGTACCATTTTTCTAGATTCCACATATATGCATTAATATACCATATTTGTTTTTCTCTGACTTACTTCACTCTGTATGACAGTCTCTAGGTCCATCCACATCTCTACAAATGACCAATTTCATTCCTTTTTATGGCTGAGTGATATCCCATTGTATATATGAACCACATCTTCTTTATCCATTCATCTGTCGATGGACATTTAGGTTGCTTCCATGACCTGGCTATTGTAAATAGTGCTGCAATGAACATTGGGGTGCGTGTGTCTTTTTGAATTATGGTTTTCTCTGGGTATATGCCCAGGAGTGCGACTGCTGGGTCATATGGTAATTCTATTTTTAGTTTTTTAAGGAACCTCCATACTGTTTTCCATAGTGTCTGTATCAACTTACATTCCTACCAACAGTGCAAGAGGGTTCCCTTTTCTCCACACTCTCTCCAGCATTTATTGTTTGTAGATTTTTTGATGATGGCCATTCTAACTGGTGTGAGGTGATACCTCATTGTAGTTTTGATTTGCATTTCTCTAATTATTAGTGATGTTGAGCATCTTTTCATGTGCCTCTTGGCCATCTGTATGTCTTCTTTGGAGAAATGTCTATTTAGGTTGTCTGCCCATTTTTGGATTGGGTTGTTTGTTTTTTGATATTGAGCTGCATGAGCTATTTGTATATTTTGGAGATTAATCCTTTGTCCATTGATTCACTTGCAAACATTTTCTCCCATTTTAAGGGTTGTCTTTTCATCTTGTTTATGGTTTCCTTTGCTGTGCAAAAGCTTTTATGTTTCATTTAGATCTCATTTGTTTATTTTTGTTTTTATTTCCATTTCTCTAGGAGATGGATCAAAAAAGATCTTGTTATAATTTATGTCAAAGAGTGCTCTTCCCATGTTTTCCTCTAAGAGTTTTATAGTGTCTGGTCTTACATTTAGGTCTTTAATCCATTTTGAGTTTATTTTTGTATATGGTGTTAGGGAGTGTTCTAATTTCATTCTTTTACATGTAGCTGTCCAGTTTTCCCAGCACCACTTATTGAAGAGACTGTCTTTTCTCCATTGTATATCCTTGCCTCCTTTGTCATAGATCAGTTGACCATAGGTGAGTGGGTTTATCTCTGGGATTTCTATCTTGTTCCATTGATCTATATTTCTGTTTCTGTGCCAGTACCATATTGTCTTGATTACTGTAGCTTTGTAGTATAGTCTGAAGTCAGGGAACCTGATTCCTCCAGCTCCGTTTTTTTCCTCCAGATTGCTTTGGCTATTCAGGGTCTTTTGTGTCTCCATACAAATTTTAAGATTTTTTGTTTTAGTTCTGTGAAAAATGCAATTGGTAATTTGATAGGGATTGCACTGAATCTGTAGATTGCTTTGGGTAGTATAGTCATTTTCACAATCTTGATTCTTCCAATCCAAGAACATGGTATATCTCTCCATCTGTTTGTGTCATCTTTGATTTCTTTCATCAGTGTCTTATAGTTTTCTGAGTACAGGAAGAATGACCTTATTCTTATTTTATAAAATAACACAGCTAGCATTTCAACTTTTATTTTGCTCTTTCTTCATTGTTAGGCTCAAGGGCTACTTCCTCCATGAAGCCTTTCCTCATGCAGGGCCAAAGTCCCCATCACTTATTCCTATGTCTGTGGTTTACATGCATCATATTGTACTAAGATGATCTGTTTCTGCATCGTTCCCTCTCTGAGAGCCTCTAGAGGCAGGCACTGAGTCTGATTTATTTCTGTATCCTCAGTTCCTAGTATAAAATAGGTGCTCAGTGAACATTTGATGAACTGAGATATTACAGACCATAGCTCTGTGATTCTGTTTAATATCTTTTGCAAATCTATAGCAATTTCTCAACACTTAGAACCTAGGAAGAAAGGTCAGTATTTTTCTGGAGCTTTTGGCCTTCAAAGCGTTTTGGAACTAACAGGACTGGTTTAGGATGACTGGGTCTGACTTTCCAATATTTAGAGACCAAGATTATTTTAAACATGTATGGAGGAGGACAACAATTTGCATTTTTCATTAATAACTGGGATGGAGTTTGCATCCACGTTCCATCTCACACATTAGCTGAAAGATGTTGGTTCTTTAGTATAAGAAGGAAAGTTAGAAACTGATCCAGCCTTCCAAGGGCTGACTAGGCATGCCCTTCTGTTTCCACTTAAGTTCTGCTGCAGGCATTACTCAGTGATGGTTTTCTGCCTCTGCCAGGCCCAGACTCAGGGGGCCATTCTGAGAGTGTTCCCCTTTGCTCAGCTCTGAGCTGAGCTCCTGCACAATGGCCTGACTACACTCAAACTAGTTATGGAGCAACTGGGGACATGCCACCCGGATATGTGCAGCATCAAGGGCTGCAGGCTGAGGCTGGGTAGATGGCTTTGCTTAGGGCTGAGGTATTTCATAAGGGCTCCCTTTCTGCTCTTGGAGGCCTCTGGCTCTGAGATGTGATGACCCCAGAGATGCTCCCTGGGTCCTCATTCCTTCCCCTACTCCTCCAGGGGGAGATGATCATCTGTAAGAAGATGATCATGACAATCTTTCCTCTCCGGCCCCTTCTTCTGTTCCCTGAGCCCAGCCCTGCATTCCTAGGAGGTCCGGCAGTGATTCTGTCCTGAGAGTCAGGCCAGTATGGCCTCATGTCAGCCTGATTCCTTCTACCTGGGCTCCAGATCAGCCCAATGGCACCTACCCCTTGCCTGCTGCAGTTCAGAAATGCTCTCCCTGGCCTAGTCTGAATTGTGGCTTTCGGTTCAGCAAGTCCCCCTTTCAACAGCTCCTCGCCTGCTCCACTAATAGGCACCAACCGCTGACTGCAATCACCAATCTCGGTCTCAGCTGTGGGACTCATCCTCTCCAAACACATGCCCTCCAAGGGGGGCAGACACCATTGTAGTTGCTGAAGAGCCATTTCACATATGCTCACAGAACGTCCTCCAATTCCACATAGGAAATGGGCTCCATAAAACCTTTGTTCATTAAATGTTCCAGGGACCACAACAAAAGGACTTAGAATTAACCAGAATTGGTTAGAATTGGACCATCCAATTCTTTGATTAAACAGTGCAGGGAAGCTGGTTGTCTGGGCAATCAGGGTGGCTCTACAATGGGCAATGTTGTATTATAATTCGAATAAACTGCTTGACAAGAAATGAGCACTGTCCGTGCAGAGGGAAACCATAATGAGGGGGTGTTACCAGTCATCCATGCTCTCCTTGGCCCACCATTTTGGAAACCTATTGCAAATGAGGACGAGGTACAGGGATGGCTGTTTGACACTTCCTGCCACTTTAAGGTTTAATTGTGCAAGAGCTACCAGTTATTTCATTCAGGAATTCATATGCCATATGGGCACCTGCTACCAGGTGAACTTAGTGCCTGAATTATGGTTACTGAATTAGATTTTTCTTGGATGTTTTAACTGAGAGAGAACACATGATCCAACGCAGTGGTACCCCACTTTTTTGCATGTCAGAATAACAAGGGGAGTTTAAAATTCCCATGACTATGCTGCACCCAGATCAATTAAGTCAGCATCTCTCAGGGTGAAACCCTCTCTGGCATTAGCATTTTTAAAAGCTTCCCAGGTGACTGAGAGCCACTGTCTAGTCACTTACACTTTTCCTATCAAAATCCTGTATTAAAATAATTGAATTGTTACTAAATATACATAAAATGATAATTCAGAATTAACAGTGAAATAAATATAACTACGTTAAGTACAACATAGAGATTCTCATGCTAGATTTCAATTGCTATCGATTATTGCTCTCTGTAATTCTGGTTTTCTTTATTCTCCTTTAAGGAAAAGCCCTGAACTTTCTCTCACTTATTCTTGGTGCTAAAAAGTCCTAGGCCATTTATGAGAAACGGATCAAGTGCTAAAAGCTGAGAGGAAAGTTCCATCTCTGGAGTAGAGGTCAAATTTGAAAACCACTCCCAGAATTTAAAGAAAATATGAGTTGAAAGAGATGGAAAAGCTGATAAGAGATATGAAAACTCAAAGACTAAGAAGCGGGTCAGAAACTATTATGAAAATTACATGAAAAACAATTGAGTAATTTTTTTAAATGCTGAAATTAAAGATTAACCATCTTCGGATCATGCAGATCTTAGATGGTTTCACAGAGTTGAAGTCAGAAAAACTGATCAGCTTGAATCCACACCTAAGTGTTGGCATTCAAACTAGACATAGACTGGCCTGGTCATTAAAAACCTGCCTTGAACGACTAGAACTGGTCTCACCTATGTGAAGGGAGGCACATCCTGAATTTCCATGCCTGTTACTTTTTAAAAATGTAATTTTTATTTTAAAAAAGTAATATGATTATATAGTTTAAAATGGCAAAGAGTACTCTACAGATTTTAATAAAAAGCAGCTGTTTTATGCCTGTCCCCAGAAACCCATGCCTGATTTCTGCTTCCTAGAGACACATTTAACTCTGGCTATTTCTGTAGGCATTTATATCCTTATTTCTAAATAACAGGCTTATACTGTTATTTCTTACACTTCCAATTTTAGATGCTTCCTATTAACTTTCCACGATGGGAGATGAAGATATCTTCCAGTTCTCTTCCTCCTTTTCTCCTTCCCGCTCAAACTTCTCTCCATCATCCTCTCCAGAGAGTTACACCATAATTCTTAGTTAGATCAACATTCAATATTTACCTGCTTATGACCATTTAATTAAACCACAGATAGCCAATAGGTAACCTATGAATACATTTCCTTTCTTTCATGGCCATTTCGTTTTCCTTGGAGTTAAAAACTGTCTTATTTTCTCAGTTTCCAGGGATTTTTTGGTGAACATATTCCCCATTCTCCCCAAACTCTTCCACAGAGCTGTAAAACTCCTTGGAGTAAGTCAAGCAAGCACATGAGGGAATCTAGCAGTTCCCTTTCTTTCCCTTGGTACATCCCTCCCACAGCCCTCTGTCCTCTTGATGTGGTTTGGACTGGTTGCTCTCTAGCCTCAGGACCAGCTGAACTTTATTGAACCCCCCTTTCTCATTACCATGTTCGGTCCTTATTTCTAGAACTCAGTATTTTCCTCTGTCTTGTTTTACTCTCGCTTTGCTGGAGTATATCCTCCAGTTTCTTTTTCAGAAAGGGTGCATGTAGCTAAATTCTTTGAGACTGTGTGTGTCTGAAAAGGTCTGAAGAAGAGCAAAGGTGGTGGGGGGAAGCTGAGCAGGGCCAGAGCACCAGGGCCCTGGCAAGCTGGAGGCCCAGAACCATCCCAAGGAGGCAGAGAGGCAGTGAGAGATGGAACTGTGCTGAGGATCCAAGCCCCCTGCTCAGTGCCCCATTGGAATTCACTTACAAAACACAAGCTGAAAGATCCAATTATTAAGAATTTCAAAGTCAGAGCATTAAACCAGGCACACAGGGCCATGAGTGTGAAAGCCCATGTGACTGCACATGTAACACATCTATGAAGCCAGCCCTAGTGGGAGAAGAAAGATTGGCTTATGTATTATACCATGTTCTCCAACTGACCCTATCCATCCAGAAGAAAATGAAGAGAACTTTAACTCCTTCTACATATTAAAATAAATTTCAGATGGATTAAGCATTTAAATGTAAAGGATGGGCAAAATAATACAAGAGCAAAATTTAGGAGAACACACTTATAACTTGGTGGCTTGGGAGATCTTTAAACCAAGACAATAAACGCAGATGCTATAATGGAAAAGACAGTCACATTTACTTGACAAATGATAGACTGGGAAAAAGCTGTAGCATATAAAACAGATAAAGGATTAATGTTTAAAATATGTAAACACCTCTACAAACTGATAAAGAAAAACATCCCAGTTGGAAAATAAACAAAGCATATGAATAGACAATCGTCTAAGAGAAAATCCAGATACAATGTGAAAGATGTTAGGAAAGTGCAAATCAGAGGGACAATGAGATAATACCTCTCACACACCATGCTGGGAAAAATTAAACAGAGGTAATAATTAGTAGAGGTTTTTGCTGCGGAAAGGGCACTCTCATATTACTGGTAGAAACGTGAATTGTTAAAAGCACTTACCAAGGGGAATAAACATGCTCATGATGCAACAATTTCATTTCTGGGGATTCGTCCTGCAGAAATTAAGAGACCAAGAAATAAGGCTGTGTCCACAAATGTGTTTTTTGCAATACTTTTTGTTGTGGCAAAAAACAACAATAACAAAACAAAGCTACAATTAAGAATAATGAAAAGTAAACTAAGTATCCATCAACATAAGGATTGTTGACCAAATTGTAATATATTCATAATTGAATCATTGTGTAGCCTAGAAAAAAATGAGTTCTATCTATACCAGTTGACACAGAGAGATTCAGTTAGGAGGGAAAAGCAAGATATAGAGAAGCGTATACAGTAAAATCACATTTTCTTTGTGTGTGCAAAATAATGCCTAATCCCCCAAATTGTGTGTGTGTGTGTATAATTTCATGAATGTGTGATAGAGAAAAGTGTGAAGACACACATCAGTTTTTGATACTTGATTTTGCTGGGAGTTGAGAAGGAGGAAGGTAAATGGGTGGATAGGATGGAGGTTGTTTTGGTGAGAAGAGGTGAGTCTGAACTCTGAATGGAATGCAGATGATTGCACAATGCAGAAACCTTTAGTGAAAGCTTACTCATTTGAGCTGGGCTTTGGCTGTTGCTTTCATTTCTGACACTTGGGTTCCAGGGTCAATAACAGTCATAGTACAATTTAATTTCAAAGATGTAGTAGTCCCAGAAGCAAATAAGCTGAAAAACTTAGGATACCTTTAGAGGAATCTGCCTAATGTTAGATTTCTTCTCTGAAACAATAAATTTGAGAAGTCAGTAGTACAATGCCTACAGAAATAGAGAACTCTTACCTAATGCTGTAAACTGAATGTCTGTGTGTCCCCCACCCCCAATTCACATACTGAGACCTAATGCCCAATGTGATGGCATCTGGAGGTGGGGCCTCTGGAAGGTAATTAGGTCATGAGTGTGGAGCCCTCAGGAATGAGATTAGTGCCCTTAGAAGGAGACTCCAGAAAGTTCCCTCCTGCCCTCCACCATGTGAGGTTGTATGAACCAGGAAGTAAGCCCTCACCAGACATGGAATCTTGGACTTCCCAGTCTTCAGAACTGTGAGAAATAAAATTTCTGTTGTTTATAAGCCACCCAGTCTATGGTATTTTTTTTATAGCAGCCCGAATGAACTAAGACACCTAGTCATGTTGTCATCAATCCATGACAACATTCTCTGATCTCCAAAGGCTAAGAAAAGGTACCACCCAAGCACCCTTTCTATAAAATGACTCAAATATTTTTTCCAAATTACATGAAAATGAATCAAAACAAAAATGCAAGATGGGAAATTTGGGACTGGAAAGAAGCAGCAGCAAGCACAAAAACCAGTTAAAAAACACAAAGTTAATAATAACTTCTAACCACTAATGAGAGAAGGTTTGATACAGATATTTGTAAATAATTGCTACCATGGTGACAAAATGGAACGTAAAAACCTACAACTTTAAATATTTATTTACCTATTTATTTGTAACAGCATTTTCAGGTGGTAAAAGAAAATAAGCTCACTGTAATTAATTTTAAAATGCAGAAAAAATTATAAAGAGTATTTATATCCCATCATCCAGAGGGAATGCTGTTAATGCTGTTTTTGTGAGTTTTTCTTTCTCTGTGTATCTGTGTTTAAAAAATGGAATTTTATTACTTATGCAGTGTAATATTCTATTTGATTTACTCTATAATATGTTATGAATATTTGCTCAGTTCATTAAATATTCTTGGAAAAGTTGATTTTAAGGGACTTTATAATATTTTATTGTAAGGAGTACCATAAGTTATTTAACTATTTCTCACTGGGCACCATTTAGGTTGTTTCTAGTTTTCAGGTATATTTAAGAAAAATTCTGGTACAAACTGCTTTATTAATTATAATTATTCTTAACTGAATAGCTAATAATTTTCTTTACATAGATTCTGAGAAGTGGATTTACTGGGTCAAGAGATATAAACTATTTTTAAGCATCTTGATGCCTGTTGCCAAATAATTTTCCGGGAAGTTAGTTCCAATTTATCCTCCACTAGCAGTGCATGACAATGCTCATCTCCGTGTACCCTTCAATGTTGGAGTAAGAAATGAAAGCTTTGCCAATTTGATAGGTAAAAGGTACCATTTCTTTAAAAGTTCTGTATAATCTTTCTTTTAAAATCAATATTGTAGATAATTTGGAAAACACTGAAAAACATGGGGAAGAAAATAAGTATATTACTCTTGAAAATACAGAGGACTTTCACACATTTTTCATTGAGTCCTCCAAACAAATTCATGAAGTACAGCCTTTAGTGTTGCCCCCACCTTGCAGTTATTCCCAATGCAGATCAGAGAGGTTAAGAGAGTTGCCTACATCACACAGCTAGTGAGAGGTGGTGCTGGGCACTACAGCAGGTCTTTTTTAACACTTACTCTCATGCTTTCCCCACTGTACTAGTTGTCCCTGGAGGGGCTGGAGATGAGAGGTGAAGTGTACCTAATGTATTCCTGATCACTCAGAGCAGGGAATGCATTGTTAGGTCCCAGGAGACTTAGTGGGGAGTCTGGAAGCCGTGGGAAGAAAACCTGGAACCAGGAGCCAGGAGCCCTGGGTCCCAGTCCCAGCTTGCCCGTGGATTTGATGTGTGACATGGAAGTCACGCCTCCTTTCTAAATCTCAGTTTCACAGTTTTATAAATAAGGGTTTTCATTGGATGGTCTCACAGGCTGTGACTCTAGGAGGCAAAGCCTGGGTTCTAAAGAGGTTGGCTGCAGAGATGGGCATGGATGCCAGGGTGCAGTTGGCTGCTGAGTCTTTGATATTTGGCCCAGCTTGATCCACATCTGTTTTGGCACCCTAGCGGCAGGGTCTTCATTCTGCCTTCAGCAGGGAGAGGCTGCTTCCTGGACCACATTCAGGGGAACCAGGCACTGGGAACAACAGAGCAAACTTCCCCTCTATTGGTGACCCTTAGCAGAGGTTGGGGAGGGTCATCTTCAGGCTGTGCAGGGACCCTGGCAGCCCTGCTAACTGTTCCACTCTTGGATCCTCCCAACTTTGCTTCCAAAATGAAAATTTGGGAGGACATGGGTTAGATCACAAGAGATTGGCCCTGGTGGGAGCATAAGCTACCTCTGGATTCACAAAACTCTTCTGATTTATAACAGAAGACCCAATGGGGAGGTGAAGCTTGGGCCTTTCAAAGATGCCTAGTTGGGAAGATCCTTGTAATCTGTAGGAGGTAGCCTCTTTCACTTCCCAGATCACTTTGGCAATGAATCCGTTGTTACCCCCACTTGTGGCTTTTTCCTCTGCTTCCTCCAAATACATAGCTTAGACCCTCTGGCCTCCTTTAAAACTCTGGTTTCTTGACTCCAGGTGCTGGCAGGCTCTGGCTCTGGTCCTGCATCCTCTTCATACCGTAGACAAACTCTCTCTTCTTGGTTTGGACATTCCTTCTCCCTCTCCTGATAGACTCTCTGCTTAGGACAGATCTATTGGGTTAGAGAAACAACCTGAGAATGGCACACTGGGAACACCCCCTTTCACCTCTGTCTTCTAGTTCACACCAGGTCTTAAGAATCTGGATTTCATTTTAGTTTTCCCCTGTGTTCATAACTTTAATTTTAGGAAAAAGTTTGTGATCTATATCCACATAGCACAGTGTTGGTAATGAAATGACCACTTAGGATGGTCTTAGATATTACATTTGGGGTTTTTCTTAGACCTGGCTATATACAAAGACAAAGCATGGCAGCTGTTAGGGGTTGGTATGTTTCTAAGGTGTATAAAGTTAGCGATCCAGATCCAGGAATTCCCATATCCTAGCACTTGAAATTCCTAAGGGAACCTGTATGCATAAGGCAATATTCTGCAAATATTCATTCATCAAACAAATATTTATTGAACACCTGTTACATGTCAAGCATTGTGTTGGCATACAGTAGTGAACAAAATAGACAAAAATTCTTGCTCTCACGGAGCTTATGTCATGGTGGGAGCGGGGAGAGGACACAAGGGGTGGGGCACAGCTAGGGGACCAGGCAGGAGGGTGAGGGGCACAGTTTGTATAACCCCAGGGGCAGACTGTCTGCATTTCACAATCACATAGATAATCAGACTGGCTGGCCCTGCTGCAGTCATTTGGAAAGATGACCATTGTTTTTTCATCTTAGGTTATTCATAATCATAGCAGCCAACACTGAATGCGTACTGTATGCCAGGCACTGTGCATTATCACTCCCATTTTACAGATGAAGAAACTGAGGCACGGCATGGTTAAATAATAGTCCCAATGTCACACAGCTGGAATGTCCATCTGACTCTAAAGATGTGCTCTGGAACACTGCTGATGGCTGCCTCCGCCCATCTCTGAATGGGAGTGCTCAGCCCTGAAGGAAGGCCACTGGGCCTACACAGGAGAATGGAGGCAAAGCAGTGGGGATGGCAGGGAACTGGCTTACATATCATTCCGAGTCTTATTCAACTTACTCGTTTCTGCACCAAGGCCACCAATAAAGACTGTTTATAAAACATTTAGAAAGCACTGAGCTGATCTCCCTGTGCTATGTGGCTGCTTCCCACTAGCTATCTATTTTACATTTGGTATGGACATATGTCCATGCCACTCTCTCACTTCATCCCAGCTTACCCTTCCCCCTCCTCGTGTCCTCAAGTCCATTCTCTACGTCTGTATCTTTATTCCTGTCCTGCCCCTAGGTTCTTCAGAATCTTTCTCTTTTTTTTTTAGACTCCATATATATGTGTTAGCATATGGTATTTGTTTTTCTCTTTCTGACTTACTTCACTCTGTATGACAGACTCTAGGTCCATCCACCTCACTACAAATAACCTAAAGGGGTGGGATAGGGAGGGTGGGAGGGAGACACAAGAGGGAGGATATATGGGGATATATGTATATGTATAGTTGACTCACTTTGTTATAAAGCAGAAACTAACACATCACTGTAAAGCAATTATACTCCAATAAAGATGTTAAAAAAAAAAAAAACAGAACTCTTTTACAGAAGCTGCTGGTGACAGCAGCCGGTTGCTAGGTGTTGCTAGGGCAGCTTAGCTGGGAGTCTGGTAGTGAAGTAATTAAGCAGGGTATTTAAATTACCTCAGCTGATTCTCCCCAGAATAGGCAGTTGCCTGCATGAAGGGAGGTGACTAGGTTCCATCTTTCCTCCTAAAGACAAAACAGACAGGAAACCTTTTGAAGATGTGTAGGAACACGTTGTGGTCCGGGTGGTGAGCTCCTCTTCATCTCCCCCAGACTAGCTGGGCTGGCCAGGGTGAGACAGGGGTGTTCAAAAGTGCGTGTGGGCAGATACTAGCAAGGGCAGAGCATGACGGGGGCCTAGGGATAGGCTGGGAGTAAGGGCAAGAGCCAGAAGCCAGGACCAGAGCTGATAGAAACCAGAGAAGAATGGGCAAAATAGCAGGGGAAAACCCCCCAAACTAGCCACCCACATCAGGTATGAGGAATCACCAGAATTTACAATGAGATGGAATGAAGTTACTGAACAGGGCTAGGAAGGGATTCTAAGCTGTGATATCAACCCTTCCACTTCTGGTCTTAACAGAAACATTTACTGAGCAAAGTGTCAGGCCCTGTATTAAGAGGTTGCATAGATTTAATATAATTGTATTGAAGATATGCAGTATTATGCTCCCATTTTACAGAGGAGGAACCCAAGGATTACTCTTCTTGTCCAAGGTCAGTCAGGTAGTTAACAGTGGATTCTGGAATCAAACCCATTTCTGTCTAGCTCCAAAACAGAGATCTTTAACCACCCTGCTAGTTTGTAGTTACTCTACTTATGGAAATCTCCATGTCCAGCTTGCTTTAAAAGCACTGAGCTGCCTCTGACAGTGCCTGTCCTAGCCAGGCTTGGCTCAGGGCTTGGCTCATGGGCTGGGGTCTGCAGGTGTGAACACCAGTGTGGCCAGCTGCAGGTTTCTGGGGGAAGACCAGTGTACAAGGAGTTAGGCAGGGGCCAAGAGCATGCATACTGCTGGTGAAAGAGGCTGTAGAACATGGTAAGTTCTGTGAGAGATGAGACAGTGGAGGATGCACAGACGAAGGAGGGAGTGAGTAATGAGTGGCCCGAGGCATGCCCTTGACATTTTCCTTCGATCTCTGTTTTTCATTCTCCAGCAAGCTGCGTAGTTCCCAGAGATTTGGCTAGCTTGTTGAAGACCTGAGCAAGCTTCTGAGGCCCTCACACTCACTTTGCAGTGGCTTTGGAGTCTTGCTGTGGAGGCTGTAGTCATTTTGGCCTTGAATATTTGAGAAAATATATGAGAAAAAATTTTTCCCATAAATATGGTGGTGAGAGTCAAGAGAAGTCACAATGTGTATTAGTTCGCTTTTGCTGCCTGGTAGATCACCACATCCTACCCCATTCTCTCATGCACCCCATTAATATGGCAAATCCCATACAGTTTCTGAGAGTCAGGAATTCAGGAGAAGTTTAGCTGGGTGGTTCTGGCTCAGGATCTCTCATGAAGTTACAGTCACGATGTCAGCTAGGGCTGTGGTCTCATCTGAAGGCTTGTCTGGGGCTGGGGATCCACTTCCAGGATGGTTTATTCACATGGGTGTTGGCAAGAGGCCTCAGTTTCTCTCTATAGGACTGCACGAGTCTTATATAGGACTGCCTCTCATAATGACAACTGGTTTTCCCCAGAGTGAGTGTTTGGAGAGAAGGAGAGGGCAATGCACTTTTTGACCTAGTCTCAGAAGTTCCATACCATCACTTCTGCCATATTTTATTTGTTGGAAGTGAATCACTAAGTCTAAGGGGAGGAGAAATAATCTACACCTCTTGAGTGGAGGAGTATCAAAAAATCTGGGACATATTTTGGAGACCACCACACTGTGCAAACAAAAACCTGGGTGAAAAAAATTATGTGGCCAAATGCAGAGATGGGGAGCGGGCAAAGATCCTCCAGAGATGGCTGCTGGTGCTAGGCAACACACTTGCGTTCTGCACACAGGGGAGAGAGGCCTTGTGTGCTAGTCTCTGATGACTGCTACCATCCAGATGACAATAATTCATTCCATTTTCTCTTTGTCTGAAGAGAAATCTCATTCTGTGCAAGCCAAGCTGTTTATGGATCTTTCTATCTATTCACCCATTCATATGGGACCCAGGGCATGATAACAGCTATTCAAACTGTGGAATGTTAATTAGATGGAAAAATGTACACATCAGCTATCTCCATTTCAACTGAGAAATCTGGCTGAGGTACATAATTTGCTTCAATGTCATCTGTGTCAGGATTTTGAAAGGGTGGCAATATATCACTGTGTTAGACAAAAGGCATGGGATAAAAGGAGAAGGAACTATTCATGGCAACATGGGTTTCAGGATATTAGTAAGTGCAAATATTTGCTTCTCTATGGAAGCATTAAAGCTCCCTTCTTATTTCTTGGTTCTCATGCCCTAAGTTTTTTGCTTTCTACTACTGACATTGAAGTAGAACATTAGCTCATCTTTTGGCTCTGAAATGTAGCTTGTGCACTTGCACAACGGGCAAGTGCAACAAACAATCTCAGTGCTGACTAGTCCTCTCTCTGTCTTGACTGTGATTTGGGGAGTCTGTAATGAAAGGAGCGACTGATAGCCAAGTGTGATATTAAATAGGCTGCAGAGGGAGAGCTCCGAATCATCTTCACTTTGAACTCACCTCTCTCCCTTCCTCCTTTCCTCTCTTCCTCCATGCTACAGTAGCTACCCTGATGAGAAGACAGGTGCCTGGTGACTCTTCCTCACACGAGGAGTCATTGGTCTTGCCTCCGTGAACCTTGATCCTAAAGCAGTCTCAGTCACATCTTGGCAAATAGCTCGACACCTCTCCTGTGTAAGGGGTGTCGCCAAGGAAGTCACAACTGCCTCCCAAGTAGAAGAGGTGATACAGGCTCCCTGTGGACGGGACAGGAGAGCTGTCCGGAATTTCTGCTGACTTACAGTGAGCAGAACATGCTCAGGAAGGGCATATCTCATAGGACCAAACCGTACTCCACGCAGATTCCTCTCTACTCATCAGGGAGGGTGTAGAACTTCAACGACATCCCTTTTCTAGGTCACAAATATTCCACAAAAGGGACAACAGACACCTCTTTCCACATCCTACCCCATTCTCTCATGCACCCCATTAATATGGCAAATATGAGTTTATCTTGTGGGCAAGAATTAGTTTGGAAGGAAACTGACCCTTGGGTGGTGAGATGTCTCATTTTAGACACACCAGAGGAGCATCCACTGCAGCTCAGAGGGGCCAACCTGCCTCTGTTTCTTCTACCCCTCTGGCATCACAGGACCAGAAACAACTCTCTCCCTCCCAGGGGAGTCGGTGGTCTCTGTGTAAACTTGGCGAAAAAGGGAGTCACAAACCCACACTCCTTCCCTCTAATTTCTAAAGCCAGATCATCAGAGGTAATGGATGTGAAACTGCTTTCACACAGTGGGACCTTGATCAATATTTGTTGAATAAATGAATGAATAAACTCTAAGGTAGTGCAAAAGTACAGCAGTCTGATTATAGCTATTTATTTCCTTGTCAAAGCATGAAAGGGTTTGGGTTCTTTCAGAGGTCACCCTCCTGTTCTCTTCGGTTTCCACTCCAGGGCCAGGGGAAACTTTATTTTGTTAGGTTTTAGTTTTTGTAAGCATTACATATGCACAGTTTAAAGACTCAACTAGTGCTACAAGGTTTCTTAAGGCAAAAATCAGCCCCAGTCACCTCCTCCATTTTCCCTCCCCTCCACAGAGGCAACCACGTTCATCTTTTCTAGATGTCTTTTGGTCCTTATCACCTTATATCCAACAATATATTTGTATTGCTGTTTCTTGATTTGGGGGGAGGATTTGTTTTAGGCATCATCTATTGACTTCCCACTCTAAAAAAATGCAGACTTACCTCCCTTTCTTTCTCTTGTCCCACCAAACACATGCACCTTTCCATCCTCCCATCTTCCCAAACTCTCCAAAGGTTGTCCACATTTCCTTTCATTCACATCAGATTTTCCATCAATTCGTCTTCCTGAAGGAGTTTTCATGGCCTCTGAACTGCTGGTGCAGGTTGCCCTCCCTGGGTGGTGCACAGCTGCCATCCTGAGACTTCTCTTCAGCATCCATGAAGGAATTCTCTTGGCCTCTCTCCTGTGTTGGGTCTCCTGTTTCTGATATTACATTATTACATTCTTCCTCTTTCTGTGTTTATACTCAATGCAGAGTTAGATCAGGCCCCCCGAGGCTGTACTCCAACTCAGGTGCCATCCGTGGGGACACCCCTGCTCTCCTGGCACCAAGTAGAAAGGAATAGAGCCCAGACTGGCTGTCCAGGTGAGCCCAGCTGGCTAAGCTGCAGCTCACAGACTTTGGCTAATTTGTTATTAATTCTTTAGGAGCACAGAACAATCCTAATAAGACGCAAAAATCAATGGCTGAGGAAAAGAAAAAGCAACCTTCTGAGCAGAATGTGAGTGAGGTGTGTGACTTTTAAAAGGCCTTGACAAACTATTTGGTGTGCAGCCTGGAAAGTGGAGAATAAATGACTTTCTTACATTGATTCATATATCTTTTTCCAAGTTGGAAAGAGGAGGGAGGTAATGGGCGAGGGTGAGGGACCTGGTTGGCCTCGCAATGCCAAGATAATTATTGTTCAGTTAGAAGCCAGTGATTTTTTACTAATCAGATGCATGGAGAGCAATGGGGGCTATAATGGGTTTCCAAGTAATGGAGGGTGCAATAAAGGTCAATTAGCATAATGGCATTGCTTGGGAAAAAAGTATCAACAACCCAGGACGCAGCCAGCGCCTTCCTTCCTACCTCTTTTGTGCCCAGCAATGGGGAAATAGGCTGAGCTAGAGGGAGAGTGATCCCTGCTGAGGGATGGGACTGGGCAGGAGAGGCCCTGGGCGCACAGCCTGTGTGAGGGCCACACTACATGCCTGGGTCTAGGTTGTCAAGTTCAGTGCCAAGACACATGGCAACCATTCCTGAGACAGCACCATGGCCTCCATTTGGCAGAACAGGAATCCCTGCCCTGATGTTCCCACCAGGGGCCCAAGTAAATCAAGAGGGGTTGCCAGGGGCTGGGAGCCTTGGGGCCTCGGAGCAAGTTTATAGAACGGAGAGACCTTACAGTGGCTTACCAGGCCCTTTGTGACCTGCCTGGCCACTCCCCGCCGCCCCCCCCCCCCCCGTTGTGATTTCCTCTCACTCTGATGCACACATGCTGGCCCTCTCGCTGTTTCTCTAACATGGCGGGCGCCCTCTGCTCAGAGCCTTTGCTCTGTTCCCTTTGTCCTGATTGGTCCTCATCTGGATATTTCTATGGCTTAAAATCTTACCTCCTTCAAGTCTTCAGCACTCAAATACACCTCCTCAATGCAGCCTACTCTAATTTTTTTGGCGGGGGAGGGTATACACCTAGGAGTGGAATTGCTAGATCATATGGTAACTCTGTGTCTAACTTTCTGAGGACCTAACAAACTGTTCTCCACAGTGGCCGCACAGTTTTGCATTCCCACCAGCCGTGCACGACAGTTCTAACATCTCCACACCCTCCCCAACACTTGTATTTTCTGTTTTGTTGATAATAGCTATCCTAATGGGCATAAAGTTGTGTCTCTTTGTGATTCTGATTTGCGTCTCCCTAATGATTAATGATGTTGAGCATCTTATTGTGCTTGTTGGCCATAGGTATGTCTTCTTTGGAGAAATGTCTATTTAGATTGTAGCCTCCTAATCTCCTGGGTGCAGGGAATAGAGGGAGTATCCTGTTGTCTGTCTTTACCCTGCCCGGGGCAGCTAGGTCTGCAGAGGCACTGGCCAAGGGGCTGGGATTTGAGTTGATGTCTTCAGGAGTGCAGCTGGATGGGACTACTAGGTGCCTTGAGGTCTTCAGGATGAGCTAAGTCATGGCTCACATGGGAGAGGTGAGGTTCTGGTGTCACGGTCCTTGTACAAAAGCAACATCTCCAGGGCTGAAATTGGGGTGGGGATGGTGAAGGGGGTGAGGTCAGAGAGGAGGCAGGTTAGTGATAAGTAAGGGCAGTTATGTCCACACAGTGATTATGGGCTGGCAGAGAATGGTGTGTGCATGGGTGTGTGGTCTGCATCCCTGGGAGAGGGCAAAGTGTCTACTTAATCTGCCATCCTGCAGCCAGGCCAAGACACAGGCTGCATATCCTCTGCAACCCGCCTCTGTGTTTCCTGGGAACTGGGCTAATCCATAGCTCTGTTCTCACATCTTCACCTCACAATCCACACTGGGTGCTGACGCTTAGCAGTGGGCAGGCTTGTGTGTACACACGCAAGTGTGTGATGCTCTAGAGTGGAAGGAATTGGGAGGCATGTGGATCTGAGACAGGAAATGGAGATATTGGTTTCAGTGTTCCACTTTCACTTGATAGAGATGTGGTGTTAGTTTCTGAGCCTAGGCTCTGAGTTCTGCTTCTTCACAGCCCAGCGGAAAGAGCACTGGACATGAGGTCTCATCTTGGGTCTGCCTCTCACTGAGTGAGAAGGGGAATTAAAGTTGGTAAGGAGAGGCTCATGTATTTGAGCAGGAAAAGGCTGGCTCCCTTCTGTGGGGGAGGGCCAGGGGACCTGCTTCCTGAGTCTGACCCTGCTGAGAATCATGGGGGGCTGCTGTACACCTCACCTGTGCCCTCAAAGGTACAAACAAGCACCCTTTATTTAGGAATTTGTAAAGACCACAAACAGCTTAGCTAAGAAGTGAGCCCCCTGCATTTCGCTGACTCAGTTAACTTCGTCACGACTACACTTACATCAGCCACACACAATACAAGGCTCCACTTCAGAGAGGGCCATGTGCTCACTGCCAACCCCGGTTCCCCAAGGTGACATTGACCTCTTTAGACACAGGCCACTTAAGCACCATCCAGTTCCCCTGCCACCTGCCTTGTCCTGATTCTGCATATTCCGCCAGCCCATTTCTGCTTCCCACGCCAGTTCACGACCTGCACAGCTCCACCCTGGTCATTTTTCCTTTCAGAGCAGACGCCTCACTCACCCAGAGTTCTCAAGCATTCCTGCTTCGGGGGATCAAAATTTAGCCTTCCAATGACTGAGTTTTCATGACTGTGTTTCTGGGTTTCTAGCTATCCCTGGTCCTGTGTGCTACTGCAAAGATTACTGTAACAGGGAAGCAGTGGAAGTTTGCTCTTCTCCCATGTGAAGGCATATTGGCTGCTGCAAGGTGTCAGCACAGGGCTTGCTTGGGTCCCCAGAGCCAGGTCTAGCAGACCAGGTGCCAGCATGGACTGTGGTCGATGCAGACACCACTTCATCTTCCTGTTTTGCTAGGGTGACCGCATTGCCCCAGGGCCTGGGTAGGCCAAGCCAACTGGGTAGGGCTGGACAGGAAGATACTCCAACTTGTCTCCCTCCTTTTAGATTTATAGACCACCAAGACCCACAGACCCACCAAGAGTGGGTACTGGGCGGACAGCCCTCTGACATTCATCTAAGTTGTTCATCTTATTATTTTGTTTCCTATTGTATTGTTTTATTCTATGTCATTCCATTTTACCTTATGAGCTTGGTTGTTTTCACAACTGACCTCCTGCCTGGCTCTCTGCAGTTGTTCTTTTTTTTTTTTTTTTTTAACATCTTTACTGGGCTTTAATTGCTTTACAATGGTGTGTTAGTTTCTGCTTTATAACAAAGTGAATCAGTTATACATATACATATGTCCCCATATCTCCTCCCTCTTGCATCTCTCTCCCACCCTCCCTATCCCACCCCTCTAGGTGGTCACAAAGCATGGAACTGATCTCCCTGTGCTATGTGGCTGCTTCCCACTAGCTATCTATTTTACATTTGGTAGTTCATATATATCCATGTCACTTTCTCACTTCATCCCAGCTTACCCTTCCCCCTTCCCATGTCCTCAAGTCCATTCTCTAAGTCTCCTCAGTTATTCTTGATCACAGCTGCAGTCCCAGGGAGGTCCCCTCTCCAGAGGTGTCTGGCAGAAAGGGGAGCGATATGTCAGGGGCAGGGGAAGCTGGCAGAACCTTTCTGTCTACTTAATAGCTTATTAGAGTCCATGTAGCAATGTATATAAAGCAAGTCCCATGGTGGGAAAATGCAGAATAAATTACTGCCTGCTATTTCCTGTTTGGCATTGATTTTGTAGATTGGAGACTCAAAGTGGGAGTCCAGTATTAGTATGTCAACATCACTGTTGAAGGTCCCACCAATTGCTCATGAATCCTACAATGTCAGAGCCACACGGAGCCTTGAGACCAGCCAGTTGAACCCAACATAACAGGGAAGAGCCTCAGAGACCTAGAAAGGCCTGAGGCTACATGGTGAAGAGGACATAATCAGGGCGATGATACTAGTTCAGCTTCAGCATCCAGAGGCCCAGATTTTAGCAGGTGTGAAAGATTATTTTAAGGCAGCCACAGTGGGTTATTACTTATGGAGAGTTCCCGTCAGAGCAGATGGCCTGCATTCTCTGTGTTTCAGGTTCAGCCTTGAGGCTCTTTGGATTCTTTGATTCCTTTGGCAGCCAAAGGCAGCTTTGAGCTGCTAAGAGCTGTTATGGGAGCAGAAAGTGCCCAGGGCCTGGACAAGTCAGTTACCCAGTGGGACCCTCAGTTTTGTCCCCTGTGTCATGGGGCTGGTAATCCCTGACCTGTTTCTGCCAGATGGTGACAGATGGATGTGAAAGAGCCCTGTAGATGGAAAGGCCTCCTTGGTAGCAAGAAGCCAGGACCTGAGAGGGTTTAGTGAGGAAAGGAAAGGCTCCTATCTAAAAGGCCTGCTCCCCTCTAGAAACTGTCTCCCCAAGCCTCATCCTCCCCCAGCACCTCACCTCCTGATCCCCAATGCCAACACCCATCAGGAGAGAGAAATTGCCATTTATCATGCTGCCCGACACTGTGTGTTCTCCCGTGTCTACACATTTTCTTTTTACTCTCGCCAGTGATTACACTGGATTCTCTTTTTCATACCCTACAGAGTTGTGTTCATCATCTATGGGTGTGTAACAAATCACCCTAGAACTTAGTGGCTTAAAACAACAATCATCCTTTTTCTTCTCTCTCATGTTTTCTTTGGGACAGAAATTCTGGAGCAGTGTGGCTGGAAGGTTCTGGCTCAGGGCCCCTCACGCGGCCGCGGGCAGATATCAGTTGGGGCTGCCCTCATCTCATGGTTTGACTGGCCCTGGAGGATCTGCTCTCAAGCCAGTTCACTTGCATGGCTGGAGAGTTGCTGCTGGCTATAGGCAGGACCTCAGTTCCTTTCGCCAAGGCAGTGTGAGTGTCCTCACATCATGGCAGCAGGCTTCCCACAGAGCAGATCTGAGCCTAAGGAAGAGGCTGCCAGGCCTTTATGGCCTAGCCTCATCTTCTCTGTATTGCATTAGTCACACAGGGCCAGCCCTGATGCAGTGTGAGACGGGATAACACAAGGGCAAGAATACCAGGAGCCAGGGATCCTTGGAGGTTGGCTACCTCAGTCTACCTTCTGGCTCCTGTGATCCAGACATGTCACACATGAAAATACACTTACCCTTTTCCAAGGTTCCCCAAAGTCTCATTCCACCGAAGCCTCAACTTGAAGCCCTGGGTCTTGTCATCTAATCAGGTCCAGGTTCAGATGAGGCTCCTTGGATGACTTTCTCAAATACAGCTCCTCCTGTACAGTTCCTCTTGCTCTGTAGGCCTGTGAACTAAAGAAACATGTTGCCTCCACTCCACCTAATACACAGCGGTGGGAGAGGCACAGGATAACCACTATAGGTCCTCTTGTAAAAAACAAAACCAAAACAAAACAGAAAAAGGAAAATGGGAGTTACACAGGGATCCTTAGCAATTCTGAAGTTCTGCTGGGCACATGGGTAGTTTTCGGATTAGAACTCAGCCCTGCTGCTTGGGAATGGTTCTCCATGGCTCTTGGCTCCACCCTCTGGGCTCAGAGGCAGAAGTTCTCTGAGCCATCCTTTCTTTTCCATAAGAAATGGTCATTGTTTGCAGCTAAGTCATTTTCTCAGCCTGCTTTTATACCATGGTTTGCAGGGCCAAAGACCAATTTTCATACTGTACTGCCTCTGCACCTTTTTGTCCAAACAGGCAGTGTTTCAGACAGTGCAATCACCTTAAAATCATTGTGAGTTTTCTATGAATCTTACTGCTGTTCTCTCCATTAGATAAAACTCACAACCACAAGTATCAATGACATAAGCCCTTTTCTGCCTTGAGTTCCCTGTAAGGCTGCTAGGGGACACCGCATTT
Source organism: Mesoplodon mirus (assembly GCF_964341445.2). Taxonomy (NCBI): domain Eukaryota; kingdom Metazoa; phylum Chordata; class Mammalia; order Artiodactyla; family Ziphiidae; genus Mesoplodon; species Mesoplodon mirus. The sequence goes on from NC_138983.1 coordinate 63,840,253, forward strand.
AAGATTATCAGAAGCCCTCAGTGGGGGCAGGGAGGCAAGGATTGGGAGTTTGGGATTAGCAGATGCAAACTATTATATAAAGAATGGAAAAATAACAAGGTCCTAAGGTACAGCACTGGGAACTATATTCAATATCCTGTGATAAACCATATGAAAAGAATATGAAAAAGAATATATATATATATGTATGTATGTAACTGAATCACTTTGCTGTACAGCAGAAATTAACACATTGTAAATCAACTACAATAAAATTAAAAAAAAGATTATCAGAAGCCCTATTGTTTACTGGTGAGGCTCTATGAGGAATTTTTTTTCTGTTTGAATCACTGCCTTACATATTTCCAAGGTCTTAATAAAGGGTTTTATGTTCACTTCCTCAGGGGCATCTTCAGACCATAACATCCTGACAGTACCCTAGATTTGATCTTTGCCTAGAGGTCATTTAAAAATTTGAGCATCATTTCCTGCCTAGAGAGTCAAGAATAAGACATTTTAATTTTCTTTTTTTTTTTAACATCTTTATTGGAGTATAATTGCTTTGGTGTGTTAGTTTCTGCTGTATAACAAAGTGAATCAGTCATACATATACATACATCCTCATATCTCCTCCCTCTTGCGTCTCCCTCCCACCCTCCCTATCCCACCCCTCTAGGCGGTCACAAAGCACTGAGCTGATCTCCCTGTGCTATGCGGCTGCTTCCCACTAGCTATCTATTTTACATTTGGTAGTGTATATATGTCCATGCCACTCTCTCACTTTGTCCCAGCTTACCCATCCCCCTCCCCGTGTCCTCAAGACCATTCTCTATGTCTGTGTCTTTATTTCTGTCCTGCCCTTAGGTTCTTCAGAACCTTTTTTTTTTATTCCATATATATGCATTAGCATACGGTATTTGTTTTTCTCTTTCTGACTTACTTCACTCTGTATGACAGTCTCTAGAAGATATTTTAATTTTCAAACCCAGCGAGTCCTGACTCCTTTGTGCTCAATGGTTCTTTCTTTAACATGTTTTCTCTCTTTTCACATTTGATTATAAGCAGCCAGAAGAAGCCAGGTGAAGGCTTTGATATTCCGCCTGCAAACTGCCATTGCTAGATTATCTAATTCATTTAGTACATTTTCTATTCTCCTTTTTACCACAGAAGACAGTGTTACTAAAGTTTCCCTGACTGTATTACGTGCTGAATGCTTATGTCCCTCCAAATTTATATATTGAAGCCCTACCCGCCAAGGTGACCATGTGTGGAGATGAGTCTTGTGTGGAGGTGATAAAGGTAAAATGAGGTCGTAAGGGTGGGGTCCTAATCTCTAGGGCTGATGCCCTTATAAGAGGAGGAAGAGACACCAGAGAGCTTTCTTTGCCATGTGAGGACATGGTGAGAAGGTGGACATCTGCAAGCCAGAAGAGCTCTTATCAGGAACTGCACTGGCTGGCCCCTTGATCTTGGACTTCCCAGCCTCCAGAATTGTGAGAAATAAGTTTCTGTTGTTTAAGCTACTCAGTCTGTGGTATTCTGTTATGGCAGCCCGTGCAGAACAACACACTATCTAACAAAGATCCCTTTTCCTCCATCTTCCAATGTGATCTTCCTTACTTTCCTTTATGTCCTCACGGGTAGCACCCTTGAAGCCCATCAGATTCCACAGTTTCTTCAATACACTTCCACCTTCTGCCCTCAAAGCTACTGTTCCATTTTTAGTATTTTTATTACAATATCAAACCCCTTCCAGGTACCAAAATCCACATTAATTACCTGTTGCTGCTAATGTAGGTCAAACGCCACAAAACTTATTGGCTAAAACAGTGATAGTCACTTATTATCTCTCACAGTTTCTGTGGGTCAGGAATTCAGGAGCAGCTTGGCTGAGTTGTTCTGTCTCAGGGTCTCTCAGGAGGTTGCCGTCAGATGGTGTCTGTGGTCATTTTAAAGGCTTCCTGACTTCTGTGTCTGGGGCCTGGGCTAAGAAGACTTGAACAGCGAGGAGCTGAACAGCCAGCACTCCTCGTGTGTCTTTCTCTATGTGCTTTCTCCATGTGATTTCTCCAGCATGGTGCCTTCAGGGTAGCCAAACTTTTTACATGAAGGGCTTTTTACAAGAGGGGCTCCCAAGGCACGTGTTCCAACAGAGAGCCAGGCAGAAGCTGTGTGCTTTTTATGACCCAATCTTGGAAGTCACAGAGCATCACGTCCGCTGCACTCTATGCATGAGAGTAGTCACAAGCCCAGGCCAGATTCAATGTGAGGGGGCATACACCCTACCTCCCACACTGTAGCAAATGCATGTGGGAGGGATACATACTTACATACATATAATCTGACATAAGCACCCAGCACACAGTGGGTCTTTATCGAATGTTTGTTGCCCATTTAGTTGGTTTACTGACCTTGTGGGATAATCATCATAATAATGTTAAGAATAAAAGTAGTAATGATAATAACAACTATAATAACCATTTATTAATTACTTAGTACTCTGTGAAGGACTTCTTTTAAAATTTCCTTTGTGATTGAAGTGTAACTTTTATGCATCAAAGTTCACAAAGCTTCAGCGTACCGCTCAATGAATTTTTATACATGTTTACAGACCTGTACTCAACCTAGAACTAGAAATAGAAAACTTCCAACACACCATAAAGGTTCCTGCATACCCAATCAATGCCCTTCCTCCTCCCAGGGAAACACTCTTCTGATTCCTATCACTGTAGATTAGTTTAGCCTGTTCTTGAACTTTGTATAAATGAACGCCTATTTTTCTTTAGCTTCTTGACTCTGCAAAGCACTTTATATGCATTACCTCACTTAATTCTCACAACAATCTTATGAGATAATCAAGAATTTACATGCTGTTTATACGTTGGCCAAGTGTGTTTTGTTTAGCTTGCCCAGTGTTTTAAAAAATATTTTGTGTTTGCCTACTTCTAGCATTAGAAGTTGAATGAAATCCCTTGCTATTTTATACCCAGGAAAAGTCATTTATTTTCCCTGCCTTGGCATCTGTAGGCACTGAATTTGCAGACTCTAAGGGGAGAACTATTATTGCCTCCAGCCCCTGAGAAAACAGGTTCACCGAGAGGCTAAAAAACATGTATTTAAAATCCCACATCAAGTTGATGGCAGCAGCGGAATTTGAACTCAGGTCTGTCTTCCTCCAGGACTCCCCTGTAAGGATCAGAGAAGACAAGTTTGTCCTCCAAGTCTATTGTTTCTGACTCTGAAATGCCCTTGTAGAGGCAGCCCAACTACCTCTGCCTTAGCCTGTGGGGAGTGCTGGCCACTGTGACCAGCCCTATTCCGACCCCAGTCAGCTCTGACACTCACCGAAAGGATCCCCAAACTCCCATTTGGTCCTGCCAGTCCCAAACACATTCCATGTTGCTTTCTTTTCACATCTTTGCTGGTTCTTCCTGCCTGCAATGCCCACCCCCTACTTAGTCATCCATCCTTCAGCCTCAGCCAAAGATGCTACTTTCTCCGTGTTGCTTGCATCTCCCCTGGCCAAACAAATACTTCTTTTTCTTCTCAGCACACTGAGACTCAGTCTTTAAAATCTGCAATGCAATTACCAAAAGATGAGTCAGACTGACCTAGAGTGACTTTTAGGAGTGAGATCAGAGTATCAGTCCCATAAAAGGTTAAAAAAGAAACCTAATGTCATTTATTTGATCTCTGCTAAATGCATCACTAACTTTTTATTGATTCTTAAGAAAGAGCAATGAGAGAAATCTGTGCCACCCCCACTGGGTGCCCAATGAACAAGCAGTTGGAAGTTTATTACTTCCAGATACCCCACTTGCTTTTCAGATACTTCCGTGAGTTTCAATTCCATCTCAGCGATGCCTGCTGAGCAGCCCTGGGCTTGATGTACAGGCTGGGTGTCTGGGAGAAAGAAAAGAGAGGCTGCAGCCCTGGGTTGGGATGCATCAGGGGCCTAGTTGAGGGTGTATGTGGAGACAATGGCAGGGTGGAGTGGCAGCTGGTTGAGGGGTACCCGGGCATATTACTAGAGTTCAGGGTTCTTGAACCTGGCCCTATCTCTTCTCTTTGTGAGATATTGGGCTAGTTATTAACTCCTTGCGGCTTCAGTTTTCTTATCTGAGAAATGCATATTCCAGGTAACTTTAAGAGTTTTTGGACCTGGGGCAATATAATTGCCCTCAATAGAGTTTTGCTTTTCCTCCATGTTTTGAAAATTGGTTCAGAGGTTTGAGATGCAAAATGGTATTTTCTTTCTCATAGCAGTGTTTAGACTACCACGGAAGTGACCTTTTACTGGACATTTACTGTGTGCCAGCCTTGTGCTAGGCAGGCCTGTCACACGTGTTCCCTCCTTCATCCTTACTACAACCACTGCCATCTCCCCTGTCAAAGGGGATGAGGATAGCAAAGCTCACAGAGGCAAAGTCACTTGCTGGATGTCACATGGTCGGTGCATTACTGAAATCTGACTGAGCAAATAATTGGTAAAATAAAGGGTGTCCTTTCTAGTTTATTTTCCTGCTCAACATCTTTACTTGTCCTTTGCCTTTTGATAACAAATCTGGCATATTTGGCCAAAGGCAAAGTCAGTCATAGTACCCCATGTCACTGGCCCAGGATTGGTCCAGGAGGGTGCATGTGGTGTGGACTGGGTGAACCAGAGCCCTTCCCTCTGATTTTCCAAACTGGAGCCTGAGAGAGAGCTCTCTTCTTTCTTGGATTATGGTTTCAGAAGGGGGCGGGGCTGGAGGTAGTCGTGCTCTCCCTCACAACTTGGGTGGGGGGGAAGGCAGAGGTGGGGAGAGTGGAGACAGAGAGAGAGAAAGCTGACGGTAACTGGGTCCCTGGTTCAGTTCCTGTGCTGGACCCTGTTATGTGCTGCCCATATTCTCCTTCAGGAATTATATTAATCCGCTTGATCTATCATGACACAGTACCATAGACTGGGTGGCTTAAACAACAGAAATTAATACTCTCACAGTTCTGGAGACAGGAAAAGTCCAAGATCAAGGTACCAACATGGTCAAGTGCTGGCGAGGGCTCTCTCTCCAGTTTGAAGTTGGCCACCTTCTCACTGTGTCCTCACAGGGCAGAGAGAGAGCTCTGGTGTCTCTTCTTCATATTAGGGCACCAGCCCTATTAGATTAGGTCTCTACTCTTATGACCTCATTTAACCTTAATTACATCCTCACAGGCCCTATCTCCAAATACAGTCGCATTGGGCATTAGGGCTTCAAAGTTTGAATTTGGGGAGTGGCGGAGACACACACTTCCAGTTTGTAATGGAAATGAAGGACTCCTTACCTCCATCTGCCTGGGAGCTGCCCGTCTACTACAGGGATTGCCTCAGCTAAAGAAAGCTGCCTTGCTGGTTATCAATACCTTGTTTCCTTAACTCACGACCACTGATAAACACGCAGGGATAAAGGCTTGACATCCTCTCCTCAGCAGTGAAGGGTCATCCCAGCTTCAGAACGCTCCCCAGGTGGCCTGGGGCTTCCGTCAAGTAACAGGTTCACACCTCAGGTTCTTCCTCCGCCCAGTCCTGCTTCCTTCCCTCCACAGCTCTCCTGAACAAACTTCCTCCATGCTAATATCCATCTAAGATCCGCTTCCTGGGGAACCCAGCCCCTGTGGCTCCTGCAACTGCTTACTTCTTTATCTTTTTAGTTCTGTGAGCTACTCCAGGAATGTGTCCTTATTTGCTTAAAACTCTATTAAATCAGAGCTTTAAATCCATTATTAAACTTACCAAAAGCCCCGTCACCAGTGATCTCAGCTGCCTGGGGCCCTGATGTAGGCGATTCATAGGGGGATGAATGGAAGCCGCGGCAGAACCTCCTTCCAGCACCTGCAGAAGCTGGCTCACTGGCCTGTGTCTGGGGAAGGATCATGGCTTCCGTTTCTCCTCCACCTTTCAAATCTCGCGGGGATGTCTCTCATTCGTGGAATCAAAACTAGAAGCCTGCCGCACGAGAATCTGGGAAATGTAGTCTTTAGATTTCCTGCTTCTGTGGATACAGGAAGAGTTCAGGGGGCAGGGATGGTGCTGAGTGCTAACAGTCAGCAACCAGCACAAAATACATTTGGAAATTACAAAAAACATACAACTCAAAGAACCCCGTGAGATGTGAAGGAGAATACATCTGTGAATTTCCTTTGACAAGTAAAATGTACCATGCAAATATAAGGTGTTGCTGGAGAGGGTTCAGAATCGTGGGTGGGACATTTCAAGGAAACAATTCAGTTTTTATTTTTAAAAAACCAGGTAATTGACACAATATTTTTTGCTTTAATTTTATGAATAATTATTTCCAAACTCTTGTTTTAAGTGAGTGAATGTATTTATGTGCATTTGTCAGAGAGTGCCTGCTTGTTGTGTGATGGGTTCGCGTATGCAATTTTATGTTTTCTCTGTGTTTGTATGAATCTGTGAGTGAGGAAGCCTCTGTGTGTTTGTGTGTATGTGTGTGTGTTTGCCTGTTGGAGTGTCTCTGTGTATGTGTGTATACATATACAGTGTATATGCATGTATTTGTGAATCTGTGTGTGTGGGTTGCATGTTGGATTGTCTCTATATATGTGTGTACACATACTGTGTATATGCGTGTATTTATGAATCTCTGTTCATGTCAGAGTCCACTCCAAATTTTAGTGAGGATGTGAGAATTGGCCTTTCTCAGCACATGGATAAGCACCATAATTGATCTTCTTTTCTCTCCTGTCAGCCACACGATCTGCTTTCTTGCCCCAGGAGTGGCTCTGGCACCAGGGAGCAAAGGGTTACGATTTGTCATTACAGGGAGAAACTGAAGAAGCTGGGAAAAGAATACAGAGAGGGTCTTTTTTTTTTTTTTTTGGTTGCGTTGGGTCTTTGTTGCTGTGCGTGGGCTTTCTCTAGTTGCGGTGAGTGGGGGCTTCTCATTGCAGTGGCTTCTCTTGTTGCAGAGCACCGGCTCTAGGCACACGGGCTTCAGTAGTTGTGGCGTGTGGGCTCTAGAGGGCAGGCTCAGTAGTTGTGGCGCTGAGCCACGGGCTTAGTTGCTCCACGGCATGTGGAATCTTCCTGGACCAGGGATCAAACCTATGTGCCCTGCATTGGCAGACGGATTCTTAACCACTGCACCACCAGGGAAGTCCCCAGAGAGGGTCTTTGACTGAGCTTGGTGAGCTTTCCAAAGGGGAGGTTTTATAGCACAGTCATGTCAATAAAGGAGTGGAGCTCTGTGCGTGTGCATGTGAGTGTGTGTGTCATGCATGCACACAGACCTGGGCTCAGGCTGGGGACCATGCTAATAAAGTCTATCAGAACGTCTGTCCTAACTATTCCTGCAGTGCCTTCAGATTCCAGACTAGACCCCTTCTTCTCCCTCCTGATTCCTCTCACCCTCTCTCCCACATCCAGTTCTATATCTCAAACAGCTCTGTCTACAATAATCTCCCCATCCCCACTGCCTTGCCCTCGTTCATTTCTGTTCACGACCATGGCAATAGCCTCTTCAGCTTCTCCTCCCTTCTACCTTCAAATCATTCTTTTGCTTGAGAAAATTCATGTTTTCTGCATATAAACTGAACTCCTAATTTATTCCTCCATTCCTCACTGGGTGTAGAAATGAGTCCAGAAGTCAAATGGCTTCCACAAGGAACCCCACTATTGCATTACTGCAGTGAGCTGAAACTTGCAATTCATGTCTTTTAATTAGATAAGCTGCTAATTGAGGAGGGGCAACCCAACCTGATTTGAGTCTTGATACAGTGATTTGAGCCCTAATTACAAGGAGAAGAGGCATCATGATTCCTAATCTAGTCTTATCCCTGTTCACACTCCTGGCTGCAGCTGCCATGGGAGGGAACATTCTGGACTATAAGATGGCTCTTCAGTGGCTGGGGCTGAACCAAGCCCTGTGGGAGGACAGGTCTCCCCATTAAAGACGTTTTTCTGCATGGGACTGGTCTTGGCTTTTTCGACTTCACAAGTGAATCTAGAAAGGACAGGATTTCATCCTCCCACAGCAGTAGAAAGTCACCCTGCTTTTGAAGCAAGCTTCTGAATCATTCTAAATCATCCAGAAAAGCAAATGCCTCCCACCATTTTGCAAGGGCCTTGCTTCTTCCTTCCCTCTGTTCCTCTCTTTATACCAGGCCCTTAATTATGAATTATCTCCATGAGGTTGAGCTGTCTGACATGATCTTCACTGTATCTCTAGCTCTGAGAGCCTTGCACAGGATTGATACTCAGTATTTTGTCATTGTATGAACATTCCAGATACTCATTGATACTGTTGTTGACCCCAAGTAAACAGACTACCAGATATATCTCCAGCAAAGATGGGTTTGTTTGAGATCCGCAGAGAATTGTACTTCGAGGTCTGTAACCATGGAGAGCCACATGCAAGTCCCCACACAACAAGGGAAGGAGAACGCTTTTATAGAGGGGAAAAGGAAGTTGGGAGGGCTACAGTAAACAGAGAGTCCATGGCTTTTCATTGGCTGAGTTGTTGCTAAGATAGAAGAGTCTTTCTTCTTCCTGTTGGGTTCTGCTGTCATGGCAGGGCATGAGAGCTCCCCCTTCTGGTCTTCTGGTCTCTTGACTCTATTTAATTGAGGTTTCTGTGTGTTAATTTCACACTGGGATACAAAGATGAATCCCACATAGATCCTGCTTTATAGAGGACAGAGACAAGGAAACCAGCAATTAGAATAGAGCCAGGCAAGGGCAATGTGAGAGGTGAACACAATGCGATAAGGGAGCCTAGAGGAGTAGAATCTGACTCTCCTGCAGTCAGCAAATATTTCCTGGACAAGGAGATGACCAAGCCGAGTCTTAAAGGTTGTGGTAGTTTTCTAGGTGGAAAAATGGGAGAAAAGCATTCTAGGTACAGAGAATAGCTTGGGAAAAGTTGTGAAGGAAGCGTGAAGTACCAGGATGTGTTAGGGAATTGTAAAACGTGTGGAGTGGCTGGAACATAGGGATGAGGAGGCAAGAGATGGGATATAGGGCTGGAAGGTCTGGTCCTGGGGGCAGGGCCGCAGTGTGTGACTGCAGGCTGTTCGCTTTATGAGGGCACCTGCCAAGGCATGGAGGGGCTGAAATACAGCTCTGGCTCCACCTGGTAAGCACGTGCTTATAGCTACATCCTCCCAGATGAGGCTCTACTTCTAATTTACAAAAAAGCTCCCATGGGCCAGCAGTGTCTCTGTGGAGGGGCTTGCAGATCTTGCTAAGAGTGCACCTCTACTGGGGGCAGTGGTTTTCAAACTTTGCGCGTTGGAATCACCTGGAGGGCTTGTTAAGACAGAGATAGTGAGGCCCCACCCTTAGGGTTTCTGATTTAGTAGGTCTGGGGTGAAACCTGTGAATATGCATTTCTTATATATTTCAAGTGATGCTGATGCTGCTGGTCCAGGAACCGCACTCCAGGAATTACTGATTTGGGTAATAGGAAGCCACTGGAAAGGGTTAGGTAGCAGAAGCAGAGCCAGGGCTCCAGGTAAGAGGGATCTGTTTTCTGAGATTAGGGTTCTGGTATCCCTTGAGAACCAGTTAGGGCAGCTGAATATATCAAGGACAGTGGATATACAGTATTCCCCATCTTGTCCTTCCAGGTGAAGTTTAATGGCTCTGTTCATTCAACTGAGACTTCTATTCAAGGGGCTCCCTGTTTAAGAAGTTTTTGCCCACAGATGATTTAAGGAGTGGCCATATCATTACAAGAAGCTCACCCCTAGAGCTTTTACTTAGTGATCTCCCAAATGATTTAAATATTTGTTTACACTTTATTAATTACTCTGGAGAAGCTGGGCACCAGAGACATCTAAAGCCACCAACTAAAAGATGGGTCATATCTGGTGATAAAGCTTCTTTGGAAACTCTTATTAGTTCAATAAATACTTGACTTTAAAATTATAATGTGTGTGTGTGTATGTGTGTTTGGAGAAGGTGTAAGGGAAGGAAGGATATGGAAGCACAGTGTGTCAGGGCCTCACACACATTAGTAAATGTTCACTGAATAAAGACGGAGTGGATGGAGCCCAATGATGGAGACTCCTGGGAGAGGCTGAGTGAGGGAATCTGGGCTGACAGGAAGCTATCAGGTGGTATCTCGTTCTGGGCTAGGGTTTGGAACTTGGCTTGGGAAGCCAGAACTTTCTGGAGCCCAGTCCTCTGTTGTAGCCCCCAAACATCCTAATAAGATGTCCTTGCACATGGAGAGAGAATGGTGGTACCCTTCCTTCCTTTGGGGGCTCAGGTCCAGCCTGCCCTCATGTTGGGGACTGGAGATGAGAGGTGGTGGGGGTAGAGGGAGTCCATCTTTATTCTCTGGTTAGAATATAGTCTCCAGGATAGATTAGCTTTGGATAGGGGTAAGGAGAGTGGCTGCTGGGAAGAGCAGCCAACCTGATTATCTTCAGCCTATTTCCAACCTCAGCTCCAGCCTTTCCTGAGAGCCAGGGCAACACAGGTGCAGTGAGATCTCTACTAACCAATGATTTAGGTTGCCCATTAGGGAGCCTGGCTGAAGGGCTGCCATCCCCAACTAGCTCAACTGTTTCCAAACTGAGCCTGTCAGCAGTGTTATTGGGAGAAGGAAAGCCTTATCAAAGGAAGCCAGATTCTGTCTCTAGATGTCAAGGAGAAAAGGAGACGGGAGGATGGGGAGGAGAGTCCTCTCAGAGGCTGCAATCAAGATCAGGTTGTTCTTAATTAAGACAGCTCCACGCAGTACCTTTCCATAATTCCCTATTAAAGGGTCCTGATGGATGAGTCACTGCAGGAGCATAGTTCCTCGAGTCAGCACTGTTCTGTGTCTGAGGCTCCTCAAATGAAAAAGCAAATCCATCTCAATCACCCAGGCTTTCTGAGCCTCTGGGATGTCATTGGCCCTGTGCCAGATACCGTGCCCAGCCTAGAGAGGGACACAGCCATACATAAGGCTTTAGTCCCTGCCCCTCCCCCCAAGGCAAGAGCCCCAGCTAGACCCTGACCTTAGAGGAGGAATAGGGATTCAGAAGCACTTGGGTGTGAGGCTACTCCAGGTGGGCTTGGTCCTTCCTGTGATGACTGGGAGGTAGCATGGGACAGGGGGGAGCCTAATGGATTTGGAGATGGAAGGTCTGAGTTTCATTCATTTAGCAAAACTTTGTTGTCTCATGGCAGCCTCCCACAAAGTAGGGAACAATCCGCAAGGTAGAGGGAGGACGGTTCCTCACAAGACTGCCTATCTTGGCGATGTTCTTGGGAGGATGCCAGGGTGTTCTGCAAAGATATAGGTCAGACCGTTGGGAAGCCTTGCCTGTGTGGCCCACGTGGAAATGTTCCAGGTCATTGTGCTGCCATGGCAGAGCTGCTCCTTTACAAATGCTTTTGAAAACTTCCGTGAAATAGATACTTAGAAATAGATAGATACTAATAGATACTTAGTCATACTAAAAGTGACTCAGCAAGAATCAGGAAACTTGACTAGACCTATAACTATGAAATGAACTAGAGTAATAATTAATAATCTAATTCAAAAGCTACCAGGTGTAGATGTTTTTACAGGAGAGTTATAGGAAACCCTCAAAATCAGATAATCCCTCTTAAACTAATTCACATAATACAAAAAGCAAGAAAGCTACCATTTGTGAGCTATTTAACAAAAAACAGATATGGATAAAATAAGAAACAAATTATGGAGTAATCTACTTTATTAACATGCATGCAAAAATTTTAGGTAAACCAGTTGTAGTAAGAAAAATAATACACCCAAGTAGGATTTATCTCTGGAATTCAAATGTTCAATATGAGAGACTAAATTGATGTAATATACCTCATTAACAAATTAAAATAAAATTCATGATTCTCTTAATACAGAAAATCATTATGTATAAGTTTATATATAATTTATTATTACATATAATAGAGTACATATCATTTATAATATATATTACTAATATATTGTTGTCATTTATTATTAAAATTATTAGAAAGTTAGAAGAAAATTGTCATGATCTGACGTAGTGTATCAAAAACCCAAAATGCACATGAGGAAGCAGGCCTAAGATAATTTTGGAGAAGAAGCAGGTTTGGGCGGGAGGTGGTAGAATACTTCTCTACCAGATAGCCAGACTTTTTTTTTTTTTTTTTTTTTTTTTTTGCGGTATGCGGGTCTCTCACTGCTGTGGCCTCTCCCATTGCGGAGCACAGGCTCCGGACGCGCAGGCCCAGCGGCCACGGCTCACGGGCCCAGCCGCTCCGCGGCACGTGGGATCCTCCCAGATCGGGGCACGAACCCGCATCCCCTGCATCGGCAGGCGGACTCTCAACCACTGCGCCACCAGGGAAGCCCCAGACTTTTGATAAAAACTGTGTGTTATTGAGAGACAGAAAAATAGACAATAGGAGAGCCCAGAAACAACCCCATGTAAACATGGAGTCTTGAAGCATGGCAGATGTGGCATTATAAATTGGTGAAGAAGGAGAAACTATCAATAAACAAATTAGTTATTTATATGAAAAAATAAAATTATATCTGTACCTTTTACCAAATGCAAAAATATATTCCAGATAGGCTAAAGATATAAATGGAAAAGCAAACCTGTAAAACTTTTGGAAGAAAATAAAAGAGAATATCTTTAAGGCTTTCTGGTTAGGAAGGACTATCTTAAGTAAATTATAGAAAGCAAAACCAGAAAAAGATCGACGATGGTGACCAACTTAAAACTGAAAGCTATACCATAAATCAAATAAAATGACAAGACCTAGATTGGGAGAAGATTTTCTTCAGTCCAAGTTGAATTAACATTCAGTATATCAAAAAGACTCGTTTAGTGAATAAAGACACAGACCTACTAGAGCATGGACTTGAGGACACAGGGAGGGGGAAGGGTAAGCTGGGACGAAGTGAGAGAGTGGCATGGACATATATACACTACCAAACGTAAAATAGATAGCTAGTGGGAAGCAGCCGCATAGCACAGGGAGATCAGCTCGGTGCTTTGTGACCACCTGGAGGGGTGGGATAGGAGGGTGGGAGGGAGACGCAAAAGGGAGGGGATTAAAAAAAAAAAAAACAGCACTCTTAAGAAGAATACTAGAGGGACTTCCCTAGTGGTCCAGTGGTAAAGAATCTGCCTTCCAATGCAGGGGACACGGGTTTGATCCCTTGTCAGGGAGCTAAGATCCCACATGCTGCAGGGCAACTAAGCCCGCGCACCACAACTACTGAATTTGCGCATCTCACCTAGAGAGCCCACGTGCCGCAAACTGCGGAGCCCAGGTGCCCTGGAACCCGTGCGCCACGATTAGAGAGAAGCCCATGTGCCACAAACAAAATATTCTACACACCTCAACAAAGACCTAATGCAGCCAAAACAAAACAAATAAATGAAAAAAGAATACTAGAGAAAAAGTGGAAACAACCAAATTGTCCCCCATTAAGTTGTTACATAACTGTGTTGTATAAACTGTGGTTTATTCATAAGATGAAATGTCATACCGCAATTAAAGTGGATGAACTAGAGATACATGTATCAATTCTGTAAATCTCAAAAAGATAATATTGAGTGGATTTGCGATTTGGGACAACACAGATAAACCTGGAGGACATTATGCTAAATGACATAAGGCAAGACACAGAAGGACAAAGGCTGCATGATACCACCTATATGAGGTATGTAAAATAGTCAAACTCATGGAAGCAGGGAGAAGAATGATGGTTGCCAGGGGCTGGAGGCTGAGGGAAACAGGGAGGTTTGTGTCAAAGGACACAAAGTTTCAGTTATGCAAGATGGATAAATCCTAGAGAACTACTGAGTAGCATGAGCCTGTAGTCAACAACACTGTACTATATACTTAAAATGTTATTAGGAAGGTAGATTTTATGTTGTATTCTAACCACATAATAATAATAATAGCAGGAGGAAACTTTTGGAAGTGACAGATGTATTTATGCATTGATTGTGGTGATAGTTTCACAGATATATACTTATTTCCAAACTCATCAAGTTGTATACATTAAATATTAACAGCTTTTTGTTATGTCAATGATAATAGTTAAAAAAAGAAACAATAACAGTCATTTATTTTGCTGCGGAGTCTGGGATTAGACAGGGTTCCGTGAGGCAGTCCTTTCTCCAGTCTCTCACAGTGGTAGTAAGGGCTGGGGTCACATGGAAAGTTCTTTTCAGTCTGAGGTGGGGGCTGAGAACATTCAAGCGGCTGGACCTGAAACAAGAGGGGCTCTTCAGGCATCTCTCTCTCTTTCCCTGTGCTCTTTGCCTGGTGGACTCAGGGTAGCTGAAATTCTTACTGGTGAAAGGCTTCAAAGCGTCCCAAAAGAAACTGGCAAAAGTGCATGACCTTTTCTCACATGGCCTCTGAAGCCACAGGGGGTCACGCCTTGCCACATTCAACTCAGTTCCCCGTGGCAGTCACAAAGACTATGAAAATGAACAGTTAATGTACTTGAAGCTTTCCAAGCCGGTGCTTGGCATAGAGTAAGTCCTAGGTGGGTTAAAAAAAAAAAAAAAAAAAGAATACACAGGGATTCCTGAATTTTCTAGCTGGGGATTTTAGTGCTTACAAATAGACACATATGTTCTAACTGATCCATGGATGGGAACTTTCCTGTCTCCGCAGACTCCATCTGCTGTTGCTGTATGTCTTTCTCTTCACTGTCCTTCTGCCCTTTCCTTCTTCACCTCCACATGGATATGCCAATAATCTGTGTCTCATACCTACGTACCGTCAAAGATTTGAACCTTGAACCTTCCTTTGAACTCATTCTTTCAGTCATTCGGCAATCATTGCTGAAGCACCTGCTATGAGCAGGTCGCTGTTAGAGGACCTGGAGAGAGAGTGAAGACAGAATCTGGGTCTTCTGCCAGCATCTGAGCAAGCGGAGGCCAGCTTGTTAGCTTGCAGGCAGGGGAAAGCGCAGATCCTTCACAGTTCTTGACACCATGCAGGGGGATGTGTGTTGTTCTATAAGGAACCACAGGATGAGTGTGTGCGCGCACGCGCGCGTGTGAGTGTGTGGTGGACGGTGGGACCCAGAGGAAGGACAATGGTTATAGCATGAGGATATGTGTATAGATTTAGTGAAAGGGCCAGTGGAGGAGGCACCATGGGGAAAAGAATATTTGAGCTGGATCTCAAAGGCAAGTAGGAGTCTTCCAGGCAGACTCTGTAGGGAAGGGCATTTTCAGAAGAGGAATAGAATGTGCAAAGGCCCAGAGGAATGTTTGGGGAAACTGGGCAGTTTGACAAGAGCAGATAAAGAGGCAGCTCCAGGAATCCTGCCCAGAATTCCCAAGTTACCCCCACGCAGGTGGCCTTTGGCAACCTCATATGGTGCCATGGAGCTTTGAAGTCAGATGGAACTGAGTTTGAGTCAGACCTTGCACTTGGATCCTCTGTGACATAAGAGAAAACCATTCTCTGAGCTATAATCTCCTACTCTTTAAAATGGGATAATAATATCTTCCTCACAGAGGTAGATAGAGATGAAATGAAATGATGTATGGGAAAGCACTTGGCATTGTGCCTGGTCTGTTGTGGGTATGTGAAAATAGTAATTATTACTCTCCTATAGGGCTGCTCCGAGGTGTGTGTGCACACACGTGAATACAGGAGGATAACAGGCGCCTCACAGGGAGGTATACATGGCAATTCCCTTTCCCCCTTATTGTCTAATGCCATCCTTAATGGGAGGCAAATTAATGTGGAGTAAAGACAAACCAGGGTCGCAATTATAGCTCTGCCACTTACCACCTGTATCATTGTGGCAAATTACATCCATTCTCTGAATCTTCATTTTATTATCTGTAAAATGGGAGGTATTAAGTCCTAACTCATGGTATGAGGGTTAAAAGGGGATAATACATCTAAAGTACCCGGCATAGTTTTTAGGAGCTCAGAAACTATGACTGTGATGTGAAATTGCTTTGTACAGCAATTGTAGACAGTGAAATTGAAATTGCTTTGTACAGCAAAGCACTGTACAATGTAAGAGATTATTATTTTATTAAGGCAAAATTCATGGATCCAAAGGTTAGTAGCTATTTCAAGCCAAGGTTTCATTTTTCTGCTGACTCTTTGTTGTTGGGGATGGAGTCGTGGAAAAACTATGCCTTCATTTCCTGTACTATCTGGTGACTGACATTACTCCTCACACCCTGCGGCCATCAGGCAAGCCACAAAGCAGCCCAACCAACGTCAAAACAAAATGCAAGGTTGTGTCTTGACGTCCAGGGGAAAGAACATGTTTGTAATTGTGTGAAATGTGATGGAACAAGAAACATGGACAGTATGGTAAACAATTTAAATTGACTGTGAAACCTACATAATGATTCTAAGACAGCTTAAAATTTGAGATTTGAAAATTTTCTATAAAAAACAATAAGAAAATTGTGAGCGCCATCTTGTGGAGAGATCTCTATTAAAACATCGTATTGGAGAATCACTTCCTCTATGTAGAACCTCTAAAAAGGCAGACAGCACCCATCCATCCATCCATCCATCCATCCATCGGTCCATCCATCCATCCACTTTCCCATACATCTATCCATTCATCCACCTAATAATCCATTCAATTATTTTTTCATTTCTTTGAATGCTTTCAATGCTTTGGTCCGGGGATGCCAGGACCCTGCTTGGAAGGAGTCTACAGAGGGTGATGGCAGATATGGGCAAACCAACAGTTCTGGGAACCTTAATGGAGGGCACTTAATTCAGTTCTTGTTGTCGTTGAGGTGCAGGAGACAAGCAGGGCAGGCTTCCTGATGGAAGCGGCACCTAAACTGACATCTGAAGGATGAGGTTCTAGGTGAGAAGAGGAGAGCCCTAGAGTCCTAAATTGGGCTACTTTTTCTGTGCTGCCCTCATGTCCCCACCTTAGTAGTGATGACAAATTGGAGTGTGTCCAGCAGACAGTGGTCAGTGTGGTGAGAAGATACTTAAAGAAGCTGGGGAAGAGCTGTGAAATGAAGTGCCTGCTAAGTTGGACAGATTCTGTTACATAAGATGAATGCCACCTATTAATATTAGAAGGTATTAATAGCTGCTATTATGTTGAGTTCTTCATTTAATAGAATTCATTATCCTCACATCAGCAGAGCTGTATTAGTATGGGCCATTGGTCAAGATGTGGGAATGGCCTCATTACACATGGCTGGACACATAATAATGTTCTGCATCAGGAATCTACCTCTATTACCTGTTACAGGTTGTTAATTGATAAATGTATCATGGAAAAAAGGTTCAGCACCAAACTGGTTAAATCGGCCAGTGCTTGGCACACATTTGAAGGATGGATGGCCCTTTAGTCATCATCCTCCATCCCTTTGCAGACTCCTGGAATTAATGCTGAGCGGAACTTTTTGCCTTAGCGAAGCAAACAGTAGTCTCAGCAGACGTGAGCAGGGCCTGCTATCTTCAGACAGAACGAGTGCTCTTCAGCTCAGCACAGTCCCCACCATTCTCAATCGTCTCTGGACTTTAAGCTGTGCATCCATTATCTTTTGCATCACCTTTACACTATTGCTCTCCTTATGATAGAGAAGTATTTCCTTACACCCCCATCTTTAGTAACACTAATGAAAAAGGTGACCAAAAAGGGGTTGTGTATTCTATGCAACACAGTGAAAAGAATATTTCTTTGTGGGATTAAAAAACACCCATACGTGTTTTATGTATAAACCAAGCGTATCTGTGTCTTAGAGCTTGGCCATCTCCTTCACTCACAGTACTTTCTTGGGCTTTGTAAGTATTTGCTTCAGGATAAGCAGGAGAAGCCCTGAGCAGTGTCCTAGAGCAGACATTGTTGGCCTTGACTGTCCCCCTCCCTGGTGGCACCTCCTTCCCAGGTCCCTGCACTGTCCACGAGCAGGCTGCCCACATTGAAAGGGCCATGGATGGGACTTAAGGGCAAAGCCTCTACATTTCAACAATTTCTTCTAATGGATCCTTGCTTCCCTTCTTTAGTGCAACTTAAGTCAAAAGCAATGTGAAGTTTTATTGGGATGGCCTTGGTGTTTCACTGTCTACAGTCAATTATGTCTAAAAAAATAATTTGTTTTCTTTGCAGCCAGCCAATGATCTGTGAGTCTACTAGTCAGGCTCCTGCCTCGCAGCCCTCACCCCCTCCACAGTCAGGGTAAATGGAGTCTCAGCTTCAGGCTCTGTCCACCCAGCCTCCTTCCTCCAGGCTCTGGAGCTGGTCCTGTCTTCAGTGGGGCAGGTGGGAGGAAAGATACTGTGGGGATGAGCGTGAAGGCTGCCCTGCTGCCTACCTGGATCTAATTCTTACCTGATCTGCTGTGAGGCTTCTGCTTTGTCCCTCTGACCAAATGCTAGCCCTTGAGGACCTGCCTTGAGGACCTTCCAGAACTTTCTGTTCCTATTTAGAACAGTTAAAGTGCTCAGATGAACTGTTTCTCCATTCAAGCTGCTGGCCCATTCAGCATTCTTCAGGGGAAAGGACTGTGAACAAGGAGGCCATAAAAAAGTAAAGAAGTTAGTCTGACCCCTCAAAAATATTTACCATACCCACTGGCCAATAAAGGGGAAACTCCACTGTATCAGAGAAACTGATGATGTAATGTTCAGAAAATAATAGTGCTCCAAACTTAAATGATGTGTAGACCCCTTTTAAAGGAAAAAATGCTGACCAGTTATTTTATTATCATAAGTAACTTAAATATGTGTAGATATTAACCTAGGTATAATCTCCTTAAAAACCAAAACAAATGTATACATTTAAATAAAACAACACCATGCAAATGTTGTCATTCAGATAAACCTTTACAAATTTATAAAGTATAAACAAATCCACAAATCTAACAATATTCCTCTATTCTAAATAGCCTCCATTATAAATATCATGATATCTTTGTTTCTACAGCATGTAGTGAGTGCATTTGTTTTTCACTTGACAATGACCACATCAGTTGTGTGGAAGTCGTCCTGTTCAACTTCCATTAGCCTGAGTTAGCAAAGAGTTCTCTCTGTCCTCTATGCTGTCATAAACACAAACCTACATGCAGATATAGAAATTGTGTGATTGAGCTTGTCGGCCAGCTGATCCACAAGATACTTGTATTGATTCTTTTTAGATTTTCATCAAAATGAAAACACAAAATTAAAATGTCAAAAACTCATGAACCCAGAGAAAACATCCCAAGGCTGTAGTTTGAGAAACACGAGTGTGAAAAGCCCAATGGCATGACTGTCTCCCTGGTGTGGGAAATGGAGGGGAGAACAAGGGACTTAAGCTGTCAGAGGGTGCCCAGATTAGTTTCTATCTGCTTTAATCTATATCTCCTCAAAGCTGGACTGCTCTCAGATTTACTGGGGAAACAGAGGCAGCTCAACTACTCATACGAGTTCTGATCCTCGACTCTCATTCTGTGTCTGACTGTCTGCTGCCAGGCCTCTCCTGCAGTGAGTGCTTGCCAACCTCCACCCTCAGGTAGCTGAAAACAGACCTGAGGTCTTCTCAGGAGCCACTCCGAGTGGGGTTAACGGTTGGACTAATTTGATGCCCAATCCACTGATTTGGGGGCCAGAGCAAACAGAATTCTCCCCCATCACCCAACCCTGATTGGGGTGGGATTAGCACAGAGCTTATGTTCTAGAATTAGACTGCTCTTTGATGCCGAGAGTGTCCAGGTGGGGAGTTGGGAGGACAGCAAGTTCAGTTTCTACAATCTCATAGCTCCGACCTCACTTAATGTGGAAAGTCTCAGAACAGTAGCAGATGAGGCCCTTCCGCCCTTGTTGAAAGATGACACTGAAGGCACAGCCAAAGAGCTTCATTCCACCAGTGGCTGCCACGCAATGAAGTTAGAAGGAACCTCAGGCCATCTTTCCTTCCTAATGGCGGGAAACATATGTCTCAGGCAGAATTTATGAAGATATCACTTTATTCTTTGTCTCCTCATTTGTGAGTCAGTACACAAATAACTTGTTTTCTGGAGCTTCAGGGAAGCTCAGATTGACAGGTTAGCCAGGAAGTAATGTGCCTTCTTTCTGGGATGGCTGTCTATATGCACTCCAATCCAGATAAAAATATGTCAGAATTTGTTCAAAATCTATCAACTGGGCCATTTTCTCAATGGCAAACAGATGGCTCCTTTGAGTTATTCAGAGGCAGAACATTTTCCCTTTTGTTCATCTCAGTTTTTATGGTTTAAAAGAATTAGTGTTTAATCCCAATTCCAAAATCGTTAATTAGTTTGTATTTGCTTCACTAAATCTGTTAAACAGATTTTTATCACTTCAGCTACATCTCCCTGGCAGCATCTGGTATCAAGTTTGCAGAAATAATGTTGGTTTTACAGCCAAAAATCAGAGGTTAAACCTCCAGGACTACAGATGTGACAGCATTAAAGGGAAATTCATCACCCCAAAGGCTTTCATTCCCATATATTTTAGAATCAGCCCAAACATGAACCAATGTTCTTTCTTCTCTTTCATTCTCAAGGAGCACAGTGGCTCAGTTCCTTTTTGATTTATGTGTGTGACTGTTGTTGATGAGAGCTCCTGAGGAGACCTCAGCCCACCCCAGCCATAGCCTTGGAAAATTAGCAGAGGATCTTCTTGCTCAACCCCTTGTCTGTTGCTTTCAGGGGCTTCCATCCCAGGCTAGTGCTATACAAGACCAAGGCAATTTATCAATTCAGTTGATCAAGGGTGGGGTAGGAAGAGCTGGGCAGACACAAGCTCTGTAACTTCATCTACAGGTAGGGGGCATAATAGAGCAGTAAAAGTAAGGCAGACTCTTGCAAACTGGCAGTTTTGAACTTGAATCAGCGGACTTGGGGGAAACAATGAAGTGAAAGACAGCAAATAATCCTAAAGGCTGGGGCTATTTGGGGGAGGGGGAGAAGGGAAAATTGGATGAAGATAGTCAGAGGGTACAAACTTCCTATAAGATAAATAGGTCCTAGGGGTATAATGCACACATGATAGATATAACTGACACTGCTGTACATTATATTGGAAAGTTGTTAAGAGAGTAAATCCTAAGAGTTCTCATCACAAAGAAAAAATACATATTTTTTGAATTCTTTAATGTATCTATATGAGATAATGGAAGTTCACTACACTTATTGTGGTCATCGTCTCATAATGTAAGTCAAATCATCATGTTGTACAACTTGAGCAGTGCTGTGTGTCAATTATATCTCAATAAAACTGGAAGAACAAAAGACTGGGGGTGTTTGAGTAATAGGGAAAGCTGTTGGACAGTAGTAATCAATCTAGGTATCTGTGGTAGGCTGGTCCTTGAAGATATCCACATCCCAATCCTCAGAACCTGTGAATGTTACCTTACGGGGCAAAAGTGACCTTACAGATGTGATTAAGTGAAGGCTCTTGTGAAGGGGAGAGTATCCTGGATTCTTTGGGTGGGCCCTAAATGTAGATACAGGTGGCTTTATAGGAGAGAGGCAGAGTGAGATTAGAAAGAAGAGAAGGCAAGGTGGTGATGGAAACAGAGACTGAAGTGACGCCCTTTGAAAATGGAGGAAGGGGCCACAAGCCAAGGAATTCAGGCAGGCACTCGCAGCTGAAAAGACAAGGACATGGAATCTCCTCTCACAGCTTCCAGAAGGAACCAGCACCGCTAGTACCTTGACTTTAGTGAAACTGATTTCAGACTGCTGACTACCAGAACCGTAAAATAATAAGCTTGTGTTGTTTTAAGCCACCACCTTTGTGGAATGTGTTACAGCAGCCATAGGAAAAGAATGCAAGTATCTTTTCCTTGCCTGATGCCCAAGAGTTCCACTGAAGCAGTCAGAAGTATTTTCCACAGGCAAGGAGAGCTGGAGGGGGTCAGCATAGGGCATTCCCTTCCTCAGGAAGTTCCTCCTTGTTATAGGCATGGTCAGCTGCAGCTGGAAGCAGACATGGAAACAGCAGCTGTGAAGATCTTTTCGGTGGGGAAAGAACATTTCTGAGCATCATGGACAGTAGGCAATTGTAGACACAGAGACTGAGAATTCTCGGCAATTGACATATTTGCATAAATATTAGGAAAAGGCCAGATAAGTATGGAGAGCATAGGTCAGAGGTAGTTGGAGAGCAGAGGTGCTCAGGGAAGAGGATCCACACAGGGATGAGGCCAGAGGTGCCACCTTCGGTACATCCAGGGCTTTGGTGCAGAGGGACTGGCAGTGAACAGCCAAGCTTCTGTGGTCTTGACTTCAGGTGGAAAATCTGTGGCGGATGGGAGGGGGTCTGAGTGCAGATCTCTGGATCCAACATCCCCGTTTCATTCAGAATAACTCTGAGTGTGTATGTTGAACACATTGATTTTCCAGATTGGATTTCATTTAAGAAAATATTCCACTGGTGAAAAAAAATTCTTTGACACTCTTAATTTTAATATAATTTTAAATGTTCAGAAAATTGCAGTAGTACAAAGGACTCCCATATATCCTTCATCTAGATTCACCAAGAGTTAGCTTTTTGCCCCATTTACATGATCACTGCTCTGTTTTTCTTTTTTTTGTGGTACGTGGGCCTCTCACTGCTGTGGCCTCTCCCGTTGTGGAGCACAGGCTCCGGAAGCGCAGGCTCAGCGGCCATGGCTTACGGGCCTAGCCGCTCTGTGGCATGTGGGATCTTCCCGGACCGGGGCACAAACCCGTGTCCCCTGCATCGGCAGGCGGACTCTCAACCACTGCGCCACCAGGGAAGCCCACTGCTCTCTTTTTTGAAATACAAACATATCTGAACTATTTGAGGGTAAGTAGGCATTAATTATAATCCCTTTACCCCTAAATATGTCAGTGTGTATTTTTTAAAAATGAGGGCATTTTGTAATTTGTCATTTGTACTACAGTAAAATTATCAAAATTGGGAAATTTAACATGGACCAAATGCTATCATCCAATCTACAGTCCAAATTCAAATTTTGCCAATTGTCTTTAGAGCTATTTTTTTCCTGGTCCAGGATCTGATCCAGGTTCACACATTGCATTTAGTTGTCATGTTTCTCCAGTCTTCTTTAATTTGGAATATTTCCGCAGGTTTTCTCTTTCATAGCCCTGACATTTTTGAAGAGTACAGGTCAGTTATTTTGTAAATTACCCATCAATTTGGGTTTGGATAGTGTTTCCTCAGGACAGGATTCAGATCACGCATTTTTAGCTTGAATATCACAGAAGTGATGCTGTGTCCTTTTCAGAACATTGTATTGGAAGGGACATGATGTTGCTTTTTCCCATTATTGGTGACGGTAACATTCATCCCCTGATTAAGGTGGTGTCTTCCAGGCTTCTCCACTATAAGTTCTCATTTTCCTGTTTGTAATTAAGTAATTTGTGGAAAGATACTTTAAAACTATGTAAGTAGGAGGAGCTTCAAGATGGCGGAAGAGTAAGACGCGGAGATCACCTCCCTCTCCACAAATACATCATAAATACATCTACATGTGGAACAACTCCTACAGAACATCTACTGAATGCTGGCAGAAGACCTCAGACCTGCCAAAAGGCAAGAAACTCCCCCATGTACCTGGGTAGGGCAAAAGAAAGAAGAATAAACAGAGACAAAAGAATAGGGATGGGACCTGCACCAGTGGGAGGGAGCCGTGAAGGAGGAAAGGTTCCCACACACTAGAAGCCCCTTCGCAGGCGGAGACTGTGCGTGGCGGAGGGGGGAAGCTTCAGAGCCGCGGAGGAGAGCGCAGCAACAGGGGTGCGGAAGGCAAAGCGGAGAGATTACTGCACAGAGGATCAGTGCCGACCAGCACTCACCAGCCCGAGAGGCTTGTCTGCTCACCCGACGGGGCGGGCGGGGGTGGGAGCTGAGTCTCGGGCTTTGGTCGGATCCCAGGGAGAGGAATGGGGTTGGCGGCGTGAACACAGCCTGCAGGGGGCTAGTGCACAACGGCTAGCCGGGAGGGCGTCCGGGAAAAGGTCTGGAGCTGCCGAAGAGGCAAGAGACTTTTTCTTCCCTCTTTGTTTCCTGGTGTGTGAGGAGAGGGGATTAAGAGCGCTGCTTAAAGGAGCTCCAGAGACGGGCCCGAGCCGCGGGTAACAGCGTGGACCCCAGAGATGGGCATGAGACGCTAAGGCTGCTGCTGCCGCCACCAAGAAGCCTGTGTGCAAGCAAGGTCACTCTCCACACCTCCCCTCTATGGAGCCTGTGCAGCCCGCCACTGCCAGGGTCATTTGCAGGGACAACTTCCCCGGGAGAACGCACGGCGCGCCTCAGGCTGGTGCAACATCCCGCCGGCCTCTGCCGCCGCAGACTCGCCCCGCATCCGCACCCCTCCCTCCCCCCGGCCTGAGTGAGCCAGAGCCCCCGAATCAGCTGCCCTGTCCTGTTTGAGCAAAGAACAGACGCCAGAGGGCGACCTACACACAGAGGCGGGGCAAAATCCAAAGCTGAACCCTGGGAGCTGTGCGAACAAAGAAGAGAAAGGGAAATTTCACCCAGCAGCATCCGGACCAGTGTATTAAATGCCCACAATCAACTTGATGTAACCTGCATCTGTGGAATACCTGAATAGACAACGAATCATCCCAAATTGAGGAGGTGGAATTTGGCAGCAACGATATATATATATTTTTTCCTTTTCTCTTTTTGTGAGTGTGTATGTGTATGCTTCTTGTGTGATTTTGTCGGTATAGCTTTGCTTTTACCATTTGTCCTAGGGTTCTGTCTTTCCTTTTTTTTTAAATTTTTTAACTTAAAAATTTTTTTTCTTAATAATTATTTTTTAATTTTTATTTTAATAACTTTATTTTATTTTACTTTATTTTATTTTATCTTCTTTCTTTCTCTCCTTTTCTTCCTTCCTTCCTTCCTTCCTTTCTTTCTTTCTTTTTTCTCCCTTTTATTCTGAGCCATGTGGATGAAAGGCTTTTGGTGCTCCAGCCAGGAATCAGGGCTGTACCTCTGAGGTGGGAGAGACAACTTCAGGACACTGGTCTACAGGAGACCTCCCAGCTCCACGTAATATCAAATGGCGAAAATCTCCCAGAGATCTCCATCTCAATGCCAAGACCCAGCTTCACTCAATGTCCAGCAAGCTACAGTGCTGGACACCGTATGCCAAACAACTAGCAAGACAGGAACACAACCCCATCCATTAGCAGAGAGGCTGCCTAAAATCATAATAAGGCCACAGACACCCAAAACACACCACCAGACGTGGACCTGCGCACCAGAAAGACAAGATCCAGCTTCATCCACCAGAACACAGGCACTAGTCCCCTCCACCAGGAAGCCTACACAACCCACTGAACCAACCTTAGCCACTGGGGACAGACACCAAAAAAAAAAAAAAAAGGGAACTACGAACCTGCAGCCTGTGAAAAGGAGACCCCAAACACAGTAAGTTAAGCAAAATGAGAGGACAGAAAAACACGCAGCAGATGAAGGAGCAAGGTACAAACCCACCAGAACAAACAAATGAAGAGGAAATAAGCAGTCTACCTGAAAAAGAATTCAGAATAATGATAGTAAAAATGATCCAAAATCTTGGGAATAGAATAGAGAAAATACAAGAAACGTTTAACAAGGACCTAGAAGAACTAAAGAGCAAACAAACAGTGATGAACAACACAATAAATGAAATTAAAAATTCTCTAGAAGGGATCAATGGCAGAATAACTGAGGCAGAAGAATGGATAAGTGATCTAGAAGATAAAATAGTGGAGATAACTACTGCAGAGCAGAATAAAGAAAAAAGAATGAAAAGAATTGAGGACAGTATCAGAGACATCTGGGACATTAAATGCACCAACATTCGAATTAAAGGGGTCCCAGAAGAAGAAGAGAAAAAGAAAATGACTAAGAAAATATTTGAAGAGATTAGAGTTGAAAACTTCCCTAATATGGGAAAGGAAATAGTTAATCAAGTCCAGGAGGCACAGAGAGTCCCATACAGGATAAATCCAAGGAGAAACACACCAAGACACATTAATCAAACTATCAAAAATTAAACACAAAGAAAAAATATTAAAAGCAGCAAGGGAAAAACAACAAATAACACACAAGGGAATCCCCATAAGGTTAACAGCTGATCTTTCAGCAGAAACTCTGCAAGCCAGAAAGGAGTGGCAGGACATATTTAAAGTGATGAAGGAGAAAAACCTACAACCAAGATTACTCTACCCAGCAAGGATCTCATTCAGATTTGATGGAGAAATTAAAACCTTCACAGACAAGCAAAAGCTAAGAGAATTCAGCACCACCAAACCAGCTCTACAAAAAATGCTTAAGGAACTTCTCTAGGGAGGAAATAGAAGAGAAGGAAAAGACCTACAATAACAAACCCAAAACAATTAAGAAAATGGTAATAGGAACATATATATCGATAATTGCCTTAAATGTAAATGGATTAAATGCTCCAACCAAAAGACATAGACTGGCTGAATGGATACAAAAACAAGACCCGTATAAATGCTGTCTACAAGAGACCCACTTCAGCCCTAGGGACACATACAGACCGAAAGTGAGGGGATGGAAAAAGATATTCCATGCAAATGGAAATCAAAAAAAGCTGGAGTAGCAATTCTCATATCAGACTTAAATAAACACTATTACAAGAGACAAGGAAGGACACTACATAATGATCAAGAGATCGATCCAAGAAGAAGATATAACAATTGTAAATATTATGCACCCAACATAGGAGCACCTCAATACATGAGGCAAATACTAACAGCCATAAAAGGGGAAATCGACAGCAAAACAATCATAGTAGGGGACTTTAACACCCCACTTTCACCAATGGACAGATCATCCAAAATGAAAATAAATAAGGAAACACAAGCTTTAAATGATACATTAAACAAGATGGACTTAATTGATACTTATAGGACAATCCATCCAAAAACAACAGAATACACATTCTTCTCAAGTGCTCATGGAACATTCTCCAGGATAGATCATACCTTGGGTCACAAATCAAGCCTTGGTAAATTTAAGAAAATTGAAATTGCATCAAGTATCTTTTCCAACCCCAACACTATGAGACTAGATATCAATTACAGGAAAAAATTTGTAAAAAACACAAACACATGGAGGCTAACAATACACTACTTAATAACCAAGAGATCACTGAAGAAATCAAAGAGGAAATCACAAAATACCTAGAGACAAATGACAATGAAAACATGATGATCCAAAACCTATGGGATTCAGCAAAAGCAGTTCTAAGAGGGAAGTTTATAGCAAGACAATCCTACCTCAAGAAACAAGAAACATCTGAAATAAACAACCTAACCTTACACCTAAAACAATTAGAGAAAGAAGAACAAAAAACCCCCAAAGTTAGCAGAAGGAAAGAAATCATAAAGATCATATCAGAAATAAATGAAAAAGAAATGAAGGAAATGATAGCAAAGATCAATAAAAATAAAAGCTGGTTCTTTGAGAAGATAAACAAAATTGATAAACCATTAGGCAGACTCATCAAGAAAAAAGGGAGAAGACTCAAGTCAATAGAATTAGAAATGAAAAAGGAGAAGTAACAACCAACATTGCAGAAATACAAAGGATCATGAGAGATTACTACAAGCAACTCTCTGCCAATAAAATGGACAACCTGGAAGAAATGGACAAATTCTTAGAAATGCACAATGTTCTGAGACTGAACCAGGAAGAAATAGAAAATGTGAACAGACCAATCACAAGCACTGAAATTGAAACTGTGATTAAAAATCTTCCAACAAACAAAAGCCCAGGACCAGATGGCTTCACAGGCGAATTCCATCAAACATTTAGAGAAGAGCTAACACCTATCTTTCTTAAACTCTTCCAAAATATAGCAGAGGGAGGAACACTCCCAAACTCATTCTACGAGGCCACCATTACCCTGATACCAAAACCAGACAAAGATGTCAAAAAGAAAGAAAAATAAAGGTGAATATCACTGATGAACATAGATGCAAAACTCCTCAACAAAATACTAGCAAACAGAATCCAACAGCACATTAAAAGGATCATACACCATGATCAAGTAGCGTTTATCCCAGGAATGCAAGGATTCTTCAATATATGCAAATCAACGTGATACACCATATTAACAAATTGAAGGAGAAAAACCATATAATCATCTCAATAGATGCAGTGAAAGCTTTTGACAAAATTCATCACCCATTTATAATAAAAACCCTCCAGAAAGTAGGCATAGAGGGAACTTTCCTCAACATAATAAAGGCCATATATGACAAACCCACAGCCAACATCGTTCTCAATGGTGAAAAACTGAAACCGTTTCCTCTAAGATCAAGAACAACATAAGGTTGTCCACTCTCACCATTATTATTCAGCATAGTTTTGGAAGTTTTAGCCACAGCTATCAGAATAAAAAGAAATAAAAGGAATCCAAATCAGAAAAGAAGTAAAGCTGTCACTATTTGCAGATGACATGATACTATACATAGAGAATCCAAAAGATGCTACCAGAAAACTACTAGAGCTAATCAATGAATTTGGTAAAGTAGCAGGATACAAAATTAATGCACAGAAATCTCTTGCATTCCTATACACTAATGATGAAAAATCTGAAAGAGAAATTAAGGAAACACTCCCATTTACCATTGCAACAAAAAGAATAAAATATCTAGGAATAAACCTACCTAAGGAGACAAAAGACCTGTATGCAGAAAATTATAAGACACTGATGAAAGAAATGAAAGATGATACAAATAGATGGAGAGATATACCATGTTCTTGGATGGGAAAAATCAACATTGTGAAAAAGACTCTACTACCCAAAGCAATCTACAGATTCAATGCAATCCCTATCAAACTACCACTGGCATTTTTCACTGAACTTCAACAAAAAATTTCACAATTTGTATGGAAACACAAAAGACCCCAAATAGCCAAAGTAATCTTGAGAGCGAAAAACGGAGCTGGAGGAATCAGGATCCCTGACTTCAGACTATACTACAAAGCTACAGTAATCAAGACAGTATGGTACTGGCACAGAAACAGAAATATAGATCAATGAAACAGGATGGAAAGCCCAGAGATAAACCCACGCACATATGGTCACCTTATCTTTGATAAAGGAGGCAAGAATATACAGTGGAGAAAAGACAGTCTCTTCAATAAGTGGTGCTGGGAAAACTGGACAGGTACATGTAAAAATATGAAATTAGAACACTCCCTAACACCATACAGAAAAATAAACTCAAAAATAAACTTTAAAGACCTAAATATAAGGCCAATCACTATCAAATTCTTAGAGGAAAGCATAGGCAGAACACTCTGTGACATAAATCACAGCAAGATCTTTTTTGACCCACCTCCTAGAGAAATGGAAATAAAAACAAAAATAAACAAATGGGAACTAATGAAACTTCAAAGCTTTTGCACAGCAAAGGAAACCATAAACAAGACAAAAAGACAACCCTTAGAATAGGAGAAAATATTTGCAAATGAAGCAACTGACAAAGGATTAATCTCCAAAATATACAAGCAGCTCATGCAGCTCAATATCAAAACAACAAACAACCAAATCCAAAAATGTGCAGAAGACCTAAATAAACATTTCTCCAAAGAGATGTACAGACAGCCAACAAACACATGAAAGAATGCTCAACATCATTAATCATTAGAGAAATGCAAATCAAAACTACAATGAGATATCATCTCACACCAGTCAGAATGGCCATCGTCAAAAAATCTACAAACTATAAATGCTGGAGAGGGTGTGGAGATAAGGGAACCCTCTTGCACTGTTGGTGGGAATGTAAATTGATACAGCCACTATGGAGAACAGTATGGAGGTTCCTTAAAAAACTAAAAATAGAACTACCATACGACCCAGCAATCCCCCTACTGGGCATATACCCTGAGAAAACCTTAATTCAAAGAGAGTCATGTACCAAAATGTTCATTGCATCTCTATTTACAATAGCCAGGACATGGAAGCAACCTAAGTGTCCATCAACAGGATTAATGGATAAAGAAGATGTGTCACATATATACAATGGAATATTACTCAGCCATAAAAAGAAATGAAATTGAGTTATTTGTGGTGAGGTGGATGGACCTAGAGTGTGTCATACAGAATGAAGTAAGTCAGAAAGAGAAAAACAAATACCGTATGCTAACACATATATATGGAATCTAAAGAAAAAAAAAGATCATGAAGAACCTAGGGGCAAGATGGGAATAAAGACACAGGCCTACTAGAGAATGGAGTTGAGGATATGGGGAGGGGGAAGGGTAAGCTGTGACAAAGTGAGAGAGTGGCATGGACATATATACACTACCAAACGTAAAATAGATAGCTAGTGGGAAGCAGCCACATAGCACAGGGAGATCAGCTCAGTGCTTTGTGACCACCTAGAAGGGTGGGATAGGGAGGGTGGGAGGGAATGAGATGCAAGAGGGAAGAGATATGGGAACATATGTTTATGTATAACTGATTTACTTTGTTATAGAGCAGAAACTAATGCACCTTTGTAAAGCAATTGTACTCCAATAAAGATGTTAAAAAAAAACTATGTAAGTATCCTGTTCTTTATCAAACTATCTTAGCATCCATTGATAATTCCTAGTTGAATCTATTATTATTATAATGATTGCAAAATGGAGATTTTTCTAACTCCATCATTTCTTCTACATTAATTAGTTGGCATAATTTTATAAAAGAGCTCTTTCTTTTATCTCCCATTTATTTAGTCACATATTTAATTGTATTTCTATACACTTAGAGATCTTATTTTATTCAATGGGTTATAAGTCATTTCTATCAGTATTTATTTTAATACTCACATTGACCCAGATTTGGCTAGTGGGAGCCCCCTCAAGTTGGTTCCTATATTTTTTGATATGCTTCTATAATTTTTTGTGCACTTCTTTACTTTCTGTGACAAGATATTCTAGGTCCTTCTTGTCTCAACCTTAGAATCAGCTATTTCTCCAAGGAAACCTGATTCGGTACGTTATTATAAGACATAATATTTAGAAGATTTGGGCAATAGGTGTGTTCATTGCTACTGGCATATCATTGCTTCTAGGCCCTTTCAGCGTACAGATGTAGAAAACACACCCCCCACCACCACCAACAACAAACAGCTATCTGTCTCTCTATTCCCTACCTCTAACTCCAATTCTACACGACAGGGTTCATCCTAAACTCCCATACCATGTTTGTAACAACTGTCTCTCACAGTGAGACACCTGGCTCCCACCATTTCAATCTATTTGTTCCTTTGCTTAATCCAGTTTTTCACAGAAGGTGGTTTCAGAATTGCTAACCCATACCGCAAGAACAAAGCCTATAGTAGAATTATTTATTTACAGGGGTTTTTTTTTTTTTTTGCCTTTATATTGAAGGTACATAGTCAAAGCACTGTGCTTAAAACTCACTTGGATTTGTTATCTTGTTTTTTTCTCCTTCACTATGGTTATGTTACTCTTTTAAATTATGGTTAGGTTCATTTTTCTTTCTGCTTATACTCAACTTTAGAGTTTTCAAACTGACGTCCATATTGATTTGACTTATTTTGTTAAAAGAAAGTCTTTAAAACATTAACATGGGATTTCCCTGGTGGCACAGTGGTTAAGAATCTGCCTGCCAATGCAGGGGACATGGGTTTGATCCCTGGTCCAGGAAGATCCCACATGCCGTGGAGCAACTAAGCCCGTGAGCCACAACTACTGAATTCGCTCACCTAGAGCCCGCTCCGCAACAGGAGAAGCCACTGCAGTGAGAAGCCCACGCACCACAAAGAAGAGTAGCCCCTGCTTGCCACAACTAGAGAAAGCCCACACACAGCAACAAAGACCCAACCCAGCCAAAAATAAATAAATAAATTTATTTATTTATTAAAAAAATTAACATGATTCCAAACTCCAAACTGTATAAAAATTCACTCTCACTGAAGCATTACTGCTTTATCCACCTGGTCCTCATCCATACCTGTAGGTACCAATTCTCATTAGTTTCTGGTTTGTCTTTTCTCACTTTCCTTTTGCTATTAAGTAAGCAATTATGTGTAAATTTCTTATTTCCTTTTCTCACACAAAATTTAGAATACTATATATATCCTTTTTCTGTCTGCTTTTTTACTTACAAAATATGTTCTGGAAGTCACTCCATATCACTTCATAGACCATCCCTATTGTCTTTTACCACTGCACAGTATTCCATTGTGTGGATACAATTTAGTTTATTCAGCACATCTATGTATGAACATTTAAGTTGTTTCCAATATTTTGCAATTACAAATAATGCTGCAATGAATAAACTTGTGTGTATATCACTTTGTATTGTTGCAGGTGTATTTTCAGAGTAAATTCCTAGAAGTGGATTTCTGGAACAAAAGGTAAGTGCATATATATTTTTATTAAATACTGCCAAATTCCCCTCCATAAGGCTGCATAATTTTGCATTCCTAACAGCAGTGGATGAGAGTGTTTATTTCTCCTCAGCCTTGACAACACAATGTAGTGCCAAGTTTTAAAATGTTTGCTAATTTGATAGATGATAAATGGTATTTCAGTGTAGTTTTAATTTGCATTTCTCTTTTTATGAGTTGAACGACTTCTCATAAGTTTCAGAACCATTTAATATCTTTTTTGGGGGGCAAATTGTTCATGAATTTTTGCCCATTTGTCTCTCAGGTGTTTGGCCCCTGTGTCCTCAATTTTTAAGTGTTCCTTATGTATTATGGATATTAGACCTTTAACTAAGACATGTGTTGCAAATATTTCTTTTTGGAAAAAAGGTTTAATATCACTATTTTAGATGGTTAGTAACTAGCTATAAATATGTATACTTGTGTTGACCATTGACAAACTCTATGCTGTTTACACCTGTGTGTGTGTGGAATAATTATAAACCTCAAATACCCTTGATTTAGCCTAGATTAAAATGAAAGTTAAACAGCCTTTTCAACAAATAGTATTGGAGCAATTGGCCATCTATAGGCAAAAAACAAAACAAAGCAAAACAAAAAACCCCTCAACCTGTCTCACACTTTATAGAAAAATTAATTCAAAGTGGAAAATTGTAGGAGATAAAACTATAAAGCTTTTAGAAAGAAACATAGGAGACAATCTCGGGGATTGTCTAGGCAAAGAGTTTTCAGACTTGAAACCAAAAGCACATTAAGAAAATGGACAAATTAGCTATGAATGGAGTATAACCTTTAAACATTGTGAATCACTATTTTTTACACCTGTAACTTATATAATATTGCATATCAATTAGACTTCAATAAAATAAAATAGAAAATAAATTTTAAAACAAGAAAAAAAGAAAATGGATAAATTAGACCTCATTAAAATTATAAGGTTTTTCTCTGTGAAAGCCTATATGAAGAGGATAAAAAAAAAGCTATATATCGGGAAAACATTTTTGCAAACCACATGTCTGACAAAGGACTAGTATCTAGAGTATATAAAGAATGCTCAAAACTCTACAGTAGAAAACCAAACAGTCCAATTAGAAAATGGCTACAATATATATAATGCCAAAATAATGGTACAACCACTCTGGAAAACAGTTTGACAGTTTTTTTTTTTTTTTTTTTTTTGAATAAAACCTAGTATACACACCGGCAATTGCACTTTTGGGATTTATCCCAGAGAAATGAAGACTTATGTTCACACAATAGTGCACAAATA
The DNA here is from genome assembly GCF_964341445.2 of Mesoplodon mirus. Lineage (NCBI taxonomy): Eukaryota > Metazoa > Chordata > Mammalia > Artiodactyla > Ziphiidae > Mesoplodon > Mesoplodon mirus. The sequence goes on from NC_138983.1 coordinate 63,873,833, forward strand.
TTTATAGGAGCTTTATTTGTAAAAGCCAAAAACTAGAATCAGCCCAAGTGTCTTTCAGCAGGTGAATGGTTAAGCAAACTGTGGTTCATACATATCATGGAATACTGCTCAGCAGTAAAAGGAACAGACCATTGATATATGCAACAACTTGGATAAATCTGCAAAGGAATTCTCCTGAGCAAAAAAAGCCAATCCCAAAAGGTTACATATTGTATGATTGCATTTGTATAATATTCCCGAAATGAAAAAAATTAGAAATGAGGGGACAGATTTCTGGTTTGTAGAGGTTAGGACTGGGGGAAGGGAAGAGACATGGGAGGGAGGTGGGTGTGATTATAAAAGGGCAAATGAAGGATCCTTGTGTTGTTGGAACTGCTCAATGTCTTGACTGAGGTGGCGGATGCATGGTCCTACACAGGTGACAAGATTGTATGGAACTTACGTATACACACAAATGAGTACAAGTAAAACTGAGGAAATTGGAATAAGATGGGTAAATTGTATCAATATCAATATGCTAGTTGTGATATTATGCTATAATTTTGCAAAACTAAACAAAATGTTTTTTTTTTTTTGCGGTACGCAGGCCTCTCACCATTGTGGCCTCTCCCGTTGCGGAACACAGGCTCCAGACCCGGACGCGCAGGCTCAGCGGCCATGGCTCACGGGCCCAGGCACTCCGCGGCATGTGGGATCCTCCCGAACCGGGGCACGAACCCGCGTCCCCTGCATCGGCAGGTGGACTCTCAACCACTGCGCCACCAGGGAAACCCAACAAAATGTTTTTTTTACTCATGGGGGAAACTGGGAAAAGTATACAAACTATCTCTATGTATTATTTCTATAATTGCATGTGTTTCTACAATTACCTTAAAAATTCAATTAAAAACTTAAAGCCAAAGCCTGCACATTTTTAGCAAAAACCTTAAGAGAGTCTTTAAAGAGCCATCAATCCTTCTGCTTTAAGAATGTAGAGCCCTGCCAATAGGATCCACTCACTAACTCATTCACCAAGCATTTACCAATGTACATACACTCTGACAGGCATGACCCAGATATAGCCCATGCCCTAAGGATCTCAGAGGTTGGTAAGTGAGACAGGTGTGCACGCACAACTCTCTGATACCAGGTGCGAAGAACTGAGAGCTATGGTAAAAGCCTAGGTGGGAGCCCAGAGGATGGTTCATCCCTGGGGGACCAGGGATGGCTTTAGGAAGGACAGGCATTTGAGGTTGGCTTTGAAGGATAAAAAGGAATATGAGAAGCTAGACAGGGGAAGGTATTCTAAGGAGAAAAGGCAGGATAAACCCAGGCAGAGAGGCCTGACAGCCTCCAGCCTGCTGGGGCACGGAGATGAGCAGTTCGCCAGCAATACAACACAGTGAGAGTGGGCATGTAATGCAAAGGAAGCTGGAAAGGTTAGTGACAACCTCCTTTTGAAACTGACTAAGGGGCTCTAAAAGGTTATGGAACAAATTCTGGAGACTATTTCCTTAGTAAATTTGCATATTTGGAGAGTTCGATTTTATACTCATTTTGGTATCTGGTATCTCCCTATTTGCTTTATCACATATTGCTGCCTCCATTGAAACTAAGGCAAGAGTCTCATTCTAAAATCCTATTACACCTACATTTCTAAGGGGTTGGGAGCCTCATGGGGAGAAGAGAGGGAGACACAGAGAGAAAGACACATATATACAGATATACACAGAAAGAGAGAAAGACCAAAACAGAGAGAGAGAGAGAGACAGAGCAAGAGGGAGCCAGAGTCAGACAGGGAAGAGTCTCACAAATGGACATGGGGAAAGGCCGTGCTTCAGCTGGTCTAAGAGACCACCAGAGGTCAGTCTTGTGTCCTTCAAGAGGAAGCCGAGAGGCATTTGCTAAGCACTGGGTCTCACCTGAGGACCATTCAGAGGAATTTATTCCACTTTAATATACTGTGGAGTTAGCAGCTTTGAAATTCTTTACCACCAAGGGGCCCTTAAAAGCAATGAAGCAGGAATATCAGGAATGACCCACATGTTGGTCCTGCTTGTTTATAACCCTCAGGGCCACAATAAAAGGCAAGTTTAATCATCTGGTGATTCTGGGCTTGTGAGACCCAGATGTACGAACCCACCCCTCAGGCCCAGGAGTCTGCCTGAGCTTGGGAGGGAGGGAGTTTGGTGCTGGGCCTGGTTGAGAAGCCTCAGGCTTGGGCTAAGTCCAAGGCTGGGTTGGTCTGGGGCTGGGGCTAGAGCTGGACCAGGCCAGCCTGGGTTTTAACTTCGGTCCGCAGGTTACTGGCTTTCCCATTGTGGAAATCAACTTCATGGGCTCCGTCAGGAAAATGTGCTGCCACTACAGCTGTTTTCATAGGAGGCTCTCCGAGGTCCCCATCCCTCAAGCTCAGTGAGGAGATTGGTTTTCAGCTATCCCACTCTGGGGCCTGGGGCTTCCCAGCAGGGAGCAGACTTTGGGACCTGGGAACAGGTGTTCCAGGTCTCTGTCGTGGCCCATGTCATTACTCATAGGCAACAGGGATCTCAAGGCTCATCTCTCATTTCTTTTGTTTGAGTTACATATTCTGGTCCAGGGGAGCTGGACCAGCAGGTCAGGGAAATATCCTTTGAGATGTCCTCATCTTTATTTGCTGTGGCTGCTGTTCCCTGGGATACTTGAGTCCTTGTGAGGCCTGGGGCCCTAGCCTGGCCTGCCACCAGGGAAGGGGGCAGATGAGGGGCGGGAGGCTGCCAGAGAACCTGTGGGAGCCAGGCTGGTCAAGTGAAGGAGACAGGGCAGAGCAGTCCCTTTTGTTCCATTTTATCCCATTCTACAAATGAGCCTTTGCCAAATATTGGCAACACAGAGCATCGCCGCCACCACCATCACCACTACCACCATCCTCATCGAAACTGTAGCCCCGGCACTGTTCCAGCGAGTATCTCAAATAATCTTTACAGCACCCTACGCGGTAGGCACTATTACTGCGCTATTTACAGAAAAGGAAGTGAAGGCCCGCAGACAGAGGTTACGTAACTTGTACGAAGCCACACAGGTAGTAAATGCAGAGTCACACAGCCTACACTCCGAGCCACTGTGTAGATGAAGAAGGCTATTCTGGCCCTTGAAGATCTTAACACTTCAGTGGAATGCAAGCCACTGACGTGGACCAGAGTCACAAAAGAAGACTCAGGGGCTGAGTGTGGAAGGCTAGGTAGGGTTTGGCAAAGCAGGTAGGAGCCCATTAGAGGAAACTCTTATTCCCCATTGGGTTTTTTTTTTGAAATTTCTATGCTCATTTCAGTTTTTATTCCCCATTGTTTTTTTTTTTTTTGAAATTTCTATGCTCATTTCAGTTTTTATTGCCCATTTTTGAGGTTCCCTTCCATGTGGAGGACAAGTTAGTACAACCCTCCTGGCTTCTTCCCTGACAGGTGTGTTTGGGACAAGGGAATGGGCACGTGCAGCTCAGCCCCTTTCTTCCTCGGGGTGAGCTGACTAGGAAGCGTAACCAGGGCAGGCGTCAGCGTGAGGGCCTGTGGTTGGCCAGTGCTGCTGTCCATTCACTTCTGGGCTTCAGTATGAGAAAGTCCTTTGCCGTGTACCTCAGCCATATCCTTCTGTATCAGCCTTTTCAGTAATAAAGTTCCAACTTTTGTCTCGCTACTCAATACATTGAGATCTCAGTCTGGGAAAACAGCATTGCCATTTATGTGCCCCCCTCAAGCTGTTTTAGGCACAAGGTAAATTAGCAAGAGCAAAGAAGCAGTGCCTGTAAAGCCATCTAAGCCGTGTCGTGGAACCATCACAGTGAGCAGTGCTAAGCCTCACGAAAAGGCCATCAGGAATTTTAATTTCTTCCCTTTGTGTTCAAAGTCCAGTTGGTCAGCAATGCCAGAAGCATGACAGCTCTTCACTTTTTTTCACTGACATCTTGATGGGCTTTTCCCAGGGGAAGAAGGGCCCTTCCCGGAGACGGCTCACCTCCTGGCAGAGAGCCTGGTGGGGCAGGGAGCAAGGAGGGGCCGCACACCCAGGAGCTGCCCCGCTGGCACAGACTGGAAGGCATCCCTGTCAATGCCTCAGAGTCTCCTGGCCTCTCCCTCACCCTTGCTGGGTCACTCAGAGGGGCTGGGAGTGTGGGCTGTGCCCCAGGAAGGAGAGCTCTCCTGGGTCCTGCCTACAAAAGAGTTTCAGGTGTTTGTGCAAACTATCAAGACCAAACAGCCACTCTGAATCAAAGTCCCTGTCCCTTCTGGGGCTCCTGGGGGAACATGGGTGCCTCCCCCATTTATGCTGTGCTGGACCTCAAACTGCAGATAACCTCTGCCAGAGGAACGTTTGGAGGCACAAAGCCTTCATGTCCTTGACTGTCTCAAAAGCAGCTTATTTTACTATTGATAGTTGAGGCTAGGGTCAGGTTGCTAATTAGGAATAAAAGCAACAACAAGAACGCCACCACCAGCTATTGGGAATTTACTGTGTGTCAGGCACCGTTCTGAGCTCTTTACGTGCTCATTGCATCCCCGTAAGAATCCTATAAGTTCTGGCATTATACCCATTTTACAGAAGAGGAAACTGAAGCTTAGAGAACTTAAATAACTTGCCTCAGGTCATGCAGCTGGTAAATGGCAGAGCTGGGGTATAAACCCAGGCACTCTGGCTCTGTAGCCATGCTTATAACCCATAATACTATATAACGTCACAGTCTGAAATGCCTTTGGGGAGCCTGTGTGTTAATCCTCTTACTGTGGCAGATGAGGAAACTGGGGCCCAGAGAGTGGAAACAATTTGCCCAAGGTTACGTAGTCAATTAGTGCTAGAGCTTGAACCCAGACTGAGGTCTTCTGGCTCCCAGCTTAGAGCTCTGTCACAGCACCATATGTAGCCGTGCTATACACCAAACCAAGTCTCAAGTCATTTTAGCCAAAACTCAAGCTTTGTGTTGATTAATTGGAAAGGAATAGAATTTTTACTATGGTTGCCTGGCCTTAAAGAGTTAAATATTCCATAACTCAGCCCAGGCGCTGTCAGCTGGCCAGAGGGTATAGGTACCATGAAACAGCACCTCAAACTATGGAGAACCTCTCACTTGGGCAGGATCCAGGCCTGGGTCAGCTTATGCCCCCAGTACTTTCACATCCATTACCAGGCCAGGAGAACATACCCTGGGCAAGTGAGAAAACATGGCATTATTCCCTGTGTGGAAAAATATATATGCAGTTTCTTCCTTCAGGCAAACAGGCTTCTCTCACATCACAAATGGTGACAGGTTTTCCACGGGAGGCACAGGCTCTGACGGGAACAGAGAGCTCTGGTGTAAAGAACCCTCAGAGAAGGAGTAAATCATCTCTTGAAATGTTCTTGGCAGCTATTCACTCACTAACAGAAGCACTAGGCTCGGCGTGACGATGGTCAGCTCAGAAACTACTCCAGAGGCCCGGCGGTTTGCAAGGTGTGGCTCTGCTCTTGAGGAAGGCTGGGAGGTGGACAGAGGGCAGGGTGTCCCAGGCCCCCCTTAGGGGTGATGTAGGGGGAGGGGGTGCCCCGAGGGGCTCTGAGCCTTGCTAGGCTGGGAAACAGTTGCGTGGAGATCAATAGTGCCTTGTTAACTGGGCTCCCAGGCAACCGGCCCTTGTGCCTTGTTCAGTGGGTGTGTGTTGAAAGGAATTGAAATCAATAGTGAGAAAATTCTGAATTGAGGTTCAAAACAACAAACTGCTCAAGTGTAGGAAGAGGAGAGCTGGCTTAGCAGAGGCCAGGGTCCAAATCTCCGGGGAGCTTTAGCCGAGTGAGCACCCATTACGGGCCAGCTCTGTGCCACGGCTGTCAGCAGAGCTAATGAATCCATCCTGAGCTGTGCTCCTGTCAGCTTTGATTCCTCATCAAAGCGAGAGGTAAATCCCTGCTGGCTTTGCTTTGGTCAACCCATCAGTCCAGATCTGAAAATCGGTGTCCACCTCCGGGCCTCACATGTTTAAGGGGATTTGGGCAAATTGGAACATATTCAGGGAAGAAAGATGCAGAGACTGATGCAGAGATTTGAAACCATGTCACGCTGACTGATGAAGCGACTGGGGCTGGTGGGCGGCAGAGCGTGGGTCTGGGAGCAGGGAAAAGGCGGGGAGTCCAGCGATGTTTTAGGAACTGGGAAGGGCGCTCATGGGAAGAAAGAAGTAGGCATTGGACCCAAGGCAGCAGAGAGTTGGATAAAGAGCACAAGATTTAGAATCAGACGGACTTGGGTTCACATCCTGATTCCTTCCCATTTCGTTGGGCGGCAACAGGCGAGCCACGTGACCTCCTCAAGCTTTGGGACTTAATCAGTAAAATGGGGACAGAAATGCTTTTTTTCAGCATTGTCAGGATTATACACCATTCAAAAGAAGCTGTGAAGAGGAATATAATTGCAGGAGGAGGAGTGTGAACCCAGGACAAGAACAAACTTTCTAACAACCCCAGCTGGCTTTGAAAGCTGACTTGATTTTTCTATTGCTTTGTTTATATTCATGTTTTTCTCCCAGAAGAACGCCTTCACTTTTATTTCCTTTCATTCTGGCCTTATCATATTTCCTAATATAAATTATTCAGCTACTTTTCATCTTTTACTCTTTAAAAGTGAGAAACAGAATGCATGAGTACAAGGCATCTGGCCCTCACAGTTGCTTATTTTAGCCAGGGGCTGGCTGTCTCTTTGGTTAGCCCTGAAGAGGCCCTTTAAGTCTTAAAGTGCACTTCCCCTTCTGGGGCCGGATGACCCATCTGATCTTAATACCCCTGAGTTGAGTTGCTATCCCAGCCCCAGAGCCTCTGTCCCAAGTCCTGCAAAGGGTTAGAGGCCCATATCGCTGCTCTGACCCCCACCAAGACAGCTAACCGGATTGGGAAATAACTCAGGGGAACTGTTAGAACTCTGTCCAGGCCTCTGTAATGTGAGTGGGAACCCACTGTCCCTCCCATTCCTGACTTCTGATGGGCCAGGCCTCATGGTCTACCCTGACAGGCGGAGTGTGGAGATTTTATCTGTTAGACTTCTTGGAAGGAGGCTCCCTTGGAGACCCATGACTAACACCTATCAGCCAAAGCAGACAGCTCTCACTCGGATATTCTGTGAGACCCTGAAAGATGGCTGGGTGGAAAGTGGGTGGGTGCAGTCAGGGGAGCATGTGCACTACTGTCTGGGTGGCGTTGATGGGCCTAAAGAGCTGATGAGTGAAATATGGAGTTTGGAGATTCGAAGTCAGTGGGCAGTGGAGTGCCATTTACTTAAGGCAGCATGGCTGGAGGGAGAACCTGGATGAGGGGTGCAGTGGCGAGCCCAGGACTTAGTGGGCGGGTAGTGTAGAGCATCACCTCTGAAGGAATGGATGCAGTCAAAAAGAGGACAATGGACAATGAAGTTGGTAAGCAGGGGAGTGAAGAACAGGATGGAATAAAGGCCAAAGAGCAGACACAGAATTCAGCACTGATGTCATGAGCAGTGGGAGGGGCTGGAGGGTGTGGTGGGGGAAGTGATGGTGGATTAAAGGGCCAGGATGCTCAAATACTGGCCATGGACCTCATTCCAGGATGTCCCCCTAGTAGGCTCCATTGATCCCCTAGGATGGGGAAGTGTGATCTCAATTGGACCAGGGAACATGGTCAAAACAGAAATCTGTCTCTGATGTGCACGCCAAGCCTAATTGGGATCCAAATAAGGTCCATAATTGCTCTTGCTTGTATGTCTCTTAAGTATCTTTTCATCTATAGGGTCCCTTACTTTTTCTTCTTTAAAGTTTACTTGTTGAAGAAGCTGAGCCTTTTGTCTTCTAGAGTTTCCCGCAGTCTGAATTTTGCTGCTTGTCTCCCTGTGGTGTCTATAGCTTGGTAGATAAATCTAGAGGTTTGGTTAGATTCAGGTTTGATTTTTCCAAGGCTATTCATAGCTGGTCCATCAGGAGGTAAATGGTATCTAATTGTCTATTCCTTTGTGATGCTACAACTCATGCTACAATCAATGATAATCATTGATTGGATTCATTAATTTACCAGGGGTTGCAAAATGGTGATACTGTACTTCGATCATTTCTTGTTTATTAAATTAGAATATTTCTATGGAGAGAAATTTCCTCTCATGAACTGTCTATTAAACTGTACAGTCACATAGAAAAGGCAGCAAAATACCATAGATTTTCCCTTTATTTACCAATTTTCAGTTTGTAAACATATTTGCTGCATTTCAATCCATGGCAGTGCTAAGCATCTCCTTATTGGTGTTCATCTCTTCATTGGCTGACTAGGAGAAACTTATTCAAGTGGCCTCTCAAGACCCTTTGACACAGCCTAATGGTCTTTTAAAAATTTATTTTATTTATTTATTTTTGGCTGCATTGGGTCTTTGTTGCTGCTCATAGGCTTTTCTCTAGCTGCGGCGAGTGGGGGCTACTCATCGTTGTAGTGCGCAGGCTTCTCATTTTGGTGGCTTCTCTTGTTGCGGAGCCCGGGCTCTAGGTGTTCAGGCTTCTGTAGTTGTAGCTCGTGGGCTCTAGAGCGCAGGCTCAGTAGTTGTGGCGCATGGGCTTAGTTGCTCCGCGGCATATGCGATCTTCCTGGACCAGGGCTCGAAATTGTGTCCCTTGCATTGGCAGGTGGATTCTTAACCACTGTGCCACCAGGAAAGCCCAGCCTAATGGTCTTTGATAGCTTCTTTCCTTTCTGATATGACAAAATGTTCCAGGCTCATCTTGTATATTTCTTGCCCTAACCTGGAATCAGACATTTCTCCAAGGAGACATTTTTTTTCAAGTGGGAGATGGTTTTAATTGGCCATAATTTGGGTGCTATGATTTTCACTAATACTGTTTCTGATCATTGTTTCTAATCATTTTAATCATTGTTTATAGTTCTTATAAAAGAATGGAGCTAGAAAATATGTATTTTTAAACATTAAATATACTACAAGGGTGTTTATTGTCTTCTTTATGAAACATTATGGATTAAAAACAATCTCATCAATCTTATATCTGTACCTCCTTTCATTCGTGTTGCAAATACAGGCTCTCAACGACATCAATATAATTCTCATTGATTTCTTCTATATTACTCATACAATAGTCTCAGAATAGCAATAGTAACCCTACCACTAAAAATATGACTACTGAGAACAGCTCAAAATTATTTTCCCATTCTTTTTGTTTTTAGGGTTGATTGCACTAGGAATATGGAGTTAAATTATGTGTTTTAAAGTCACTTAGAGAGGTTCTCTGTGTGACTATGCCTCCAACATTACACACATTTAGGCTTTTGTTTCATTTTACTTTCAATTTTATGGATGACTTTTTGAAGTTGAACTTGTTCTATAATTATGTAAAATACTTAAATGTATCAAATGTCAAATCTAAAATGTAAGGTATATTCATAAAATCTAGTTTCTATTCCTATTCTCTCCACCTTATTCTCTCCCGTTCCTATAAGTAATTATTAACATTTTAAAAATAGTTTATTATTTGCCTTAGTTTGGGTTTTTCCACACAGCAGACTATGAGACATGACTATGTGCAGGTAATTAATTTTTGGAGGTGACCCCAGGAGACGATAATGAGAGATAAAGGAAGAGAGAAACAAGTAAGAAGATCAGTCTAAGAATGTGTTATTGAGCTGATTAACTACAAAGGGTAGCTGGGGCTTACTCCACCAAGAACCTTCTGAGGAACTGTGTAGAATGTGCCTCGGAATTGTCTGCTCAAGACGTGGAGGATGGGAGTACTGATCCATGGCTCCTGTGTTCTTGTCCCCTGTTGGTCAAGGATTGCCCTGGGGGTGTTAACTCCCCTGGAACTTCCAAGTGTGCTGATGAACCACAGTGGCTGTCAGCAGTGGCCAACACATTTCAGAGGAAAATGCAGCTTATGACAGGCTACAGCTGTGCACAGCTGGTTGCTGCAGCAGTGGCTGCATGGAGCTAATACATGGACTGTGAAAATGTAAGATAGGGCATAAAGAGTCCAACATATCCTGTATTGTGTGTTAATAAAAAACAATAGGCATATTGTTTCTCTCTTTTAGATAAATGGTAAAATACCACTACATACTTTATTCCCACTTGCTTTCTTCACTTAACCTGGTATCTTAGAGATCACAATAGAAGATAGAGACCTTCTTCATTCCTTTTCATAGATGCCTAGTACTCCTCTGTACAGATGTACCATAGTTTATTCAACCAGTCTTCTCTTGATATTTGAGTGGTTTCTAATCTTTTGCTTTTAAAGATAATGCTGCAATGAATAGTCTCATTCATTAATTTTTTTCCTGTCATATTTTGCCAGCAACCCTTTAGAATAGACTCCTAGATGTGGGATTATGGCTTAAAAGGTGACTAAATATGTAATTTGGCTGAATATTGCCAAATGTAACCTTTTGCATTTCCACCAGCAATGTATAAGAACGCTATTTCCCCCACAGATTCACCAATAGAATGCGTCATCAAATTTTTGGATTTTTGCCAACTGGATAATGAGAAATGATATCTTAATATAATTTTAATTTTCCTTTCTCTTATAATAACTGAGTCTGTACATTTTTTTCGTCTAGTTAAGGGTATCAGCACTTTTTAAATATGGGAACTATTGTTCACCCCTCTAGCCCAGAGGTTTAAAACTTTAGTGTGCATCGGGATCACCTGGAGGGCTTGTTGAAACACAAATGCTGGAGGTGCTGGGAACTTTAAGATCAATGTGTGTTTCAGTCCATCACTTTATCAGCAGTTACACAACAACAATAACACAACAGCAACAATGACGACAATAGCTGCTACAGACACATGTAGCACTGACGTGATACCAGGCACTATTCAATTATATTAACGAATTTTATCCTTTAAAAAAAAATTTTTTTTTTAATAAGGAAACAACTTCATGACTAGCTAGGTCAGAAAGAGAGAGTCTGGAGGCATTTCTTCTGAACCTACGCAGGGGACCTCTTGACATTGCCAAGCACATCCTCTGTTCTACTCAACGGTGCTGCTGTGAAAATTTAGTGTTTATTTGTTTTTAAAATTTATTTATTTTATTTATTTTTATTTTTGGCTGCGTTGGGTCTTCCTTGCTGCGCGTGCGCTTTTCTCTAATTGCTTCAAGCGGGGGTTACTCTTCGTTGCGGTGCAAGGGCTTCTCATTGCAGTGGCTTCTCCTGTTGCGGAGCATGGGCTCTAGGTGCGTGGGCTTCAGTAGTTGTGGCTCGCGGGCTTAGTTGCTCCGCGGCATGTGGATCTTCCCAGACCAGGGCTCGAAACTGTGTCCCCTGCATTGGCAGGCGGATTCTTAACCACTGTGCCACCAGGGAAGTGCTAAAAATCTATTATTCTTACTTCCATTTTTGAGATAACTGGGCACACAGGAAAAGCAACTAGCTCAAGCTGATAAGTAGAGCTAAGGATTTGAACTCGGGCAGTCTGAGCTTTTAGTTATGACTGCTTCTTGCCCAAATGGCAAATTCAGACGGACATTAAAAAAAATCTTGAGGGCTTCCCTGGTGGCGCAGTGGTTGAGAGTCCACCTGCCAATGCAGGGGACATGGGTTCGTGCCCCGGTCCGGGAAGATCCCACATGCCGCGGAGTGGCTGGGCCCGTGAGCCATGGCTGCTGAGCCTGCACGTCCAGAGCCTGTGCTCCGCAACGGGAGAGGCCACAACAGTGAGAGACCCACATACCGGAAAAAAAAAAAAAAAAAAAAAATCTTGAGGTGGGTGGGGGAGGGATGGATTGGGAGTTTGGGATTAGCAGATGCAAACTATTATATATAGAATGAATAAACAACAAGGTCCTACTGTATAACATAGGGAACTATATTTAATATCATGTAATAAACCATAATGGAAAAGAATATATATATGTATAACTGAATCATTTTGCTATACAGCAGAAATTAACACAACATTGTAAATCAACTACACTTCAATAAAATTTAAAAAAATCGTAACTTTCTATGATTGGCTGCTTTTAGGTTCTATGGATGAGCTGTCTTCAACCTCCACATGAGTAGTAGAGCTGTGGTATATCAGCCAGCAAGCAATGGGTAGAACTGCAAACAGGGAGTTTCACAGAGAGAATGAGTTCTGGTCTCCCAGCTCTGGGAGTCTGGAGCAGGGGGAGGGCAGTGGAAGGAGAATGGAAGAGCCTGCCCAGATCCTGCAGTATTTTCTGATTGAACTACCAGGTACCCCACACTAATTTTCCCCAAGAATCAGCTTTGCTCCTGGTAGAACTCAGAGGCAAGGAACCCAATCATCCACACCCCACCCCCACCCCGCCACCCTGTAGTCCTTCTACCTGCTTATTTCTCCTGAAATCCTGTAATAGAGGGGCTCTCTTCCCTCCACAGAGAGAAAACTTTTAATGTGTAAAAAATTAATAAATAGAAACCTTAATCAGATAGAGTCAAGAGACCAGAAGGGGGAGCTCTCATGCCCTGTGATGATAGCAGAGCCCAACAGAGAGAAGTAAGACTCCTCTTCTTCCCTGGCAAGGAGTCAGCCAGTGAAAAGCACTGGACTCTTTGTTTACTGTAGCCCTCCCAACTTCCTTTTCCCCTCTATAAGAGCATTCTCCTTCCCTTGCCACGTGGAGACTTACCTGTGGCTCGCCATGGTTGCAGACTCTGGAGTGTAGTTCTCTGCTGACCCCATATAAACCCATTTTTGCTGGAGAAATTACTGGCAGTCTTTTTGTTTCAGGTCAACAAGTGCATAGTCCTCTGGGAGGGAAACACATTGTTGTGGTTGATTTTAGGTCTCAGTGCATCTGATCTGATCCACTCCTGCCTTTCTCAGGTAGATTGCCTATCTCCACTTCACTTAGTTCTTCTTCTGAAGAACTGCGACCTCAGTCTGTCTAAGTTGCTATTTGTATTTTTATGTGTCTGGTAGGTTAGTTATGTTTCTTGACCTTGGAGAAGTAGCTCTCTGTAGGAGGCATCCTATGCATCCCAGCAGTGCACTCTCTTTCCTCACCCAAGCTATACGCTCTAGGGATGCCCCCTAAGAGGGCCGTGTGGGTCCTTCTGTTGTGGCGGGTTGACTGAGTGGATGGTATGGTGGGCTTGGTTGGCCCCTAGTCTGGTTGGCTGCCAGGCCCGCCCTCGTGCCGATGCCGCTGGCTGCTGTTTAGCGGGGCCTGGTCACGAGGTGGCTGGTCGCAGAAACCTCGGAGGCCCCGGGGCTAGGGCTGGCTCACTGGTGGGCAGAGTCAGGGTCCCGAAGTTTCTGGGGCTGCTGCCCACCCACTGGCAGGTGAAGCCAGGGCCTGGGATTAGTGCGGGACTACTGGCAGACAGAGCTGGTTCCTGGAGTCTAGCTGCAGGACCCAGGCATCCCAGGGCCCATTTCAAATCACTGGTGGGTGTGGGAGGCTGTTCCTGACACTGTTGGGTAGGGGGTCGGGGGTGTCCTGTAGGTTGCATGGGCCTGCTAGTGGGCAGGGCCAGGGCCCAGCTGGTCCCAGGGTAGGGTCTGGCCTGCGTTGGGGAATCATAGTTTTCTGTTTCTGGTGTCTGCCCCCTGGTGGTTGAGGCTTGTGCAGGCTTCCTGGTGGGGCTGGTGAGTGGAGCGGGCTCTTGGCCCTCTGGTGGGCAGGGCCGTGTCTAGGGCTGCGTCTACAGGCGGCTGTGGGCTCTTTAGTCCTTAGACAGCCTGTCGCTGATGAGTGGGTTGTGTCCCCGCCCCGTTGGTTGTTTGGCCTGAGGCGTCCCAGCGGCACCTGCAGGCTGTTGGGCGGGGCCACGTCTTGGCGCTAAACGCGAGAGGGAGGAGCCCATGCAATGGCGCCCGCCGGCACCGCTTTCCTCACGGTAGAATCAGCTCCTAGGAATGGCCGCTGCCGGTGTCTGTGTCCCCAGGGTGAGCTGCAGCAGCCTACTCCCCCTTCCCTAGGAGACTCTCCAAGAGCAGCAGGTAGGTCTGGCTCAGGCTCCTATCAAATTACTTCTTTTGCCCTGGATCCTGGTGCACATGAGGTTTTATGTGCACCATTTAAGAGTGGAGTCTCTACTTCCCCTGGTCCTGAAGGGCTCCTGCAATTAAGCCCAGCTGGCCGTCAAAGCCAAATGCTCTGAGGGCTCGTCTTCCCGGTGCCGAACCCCTGGGCTGGGGAGCCTGACGTGGGGCTCAGAACTCTCGCTCCTGTGGGAGAACCTCTGCACTATAATTATTTTTCAGTTTGTGGGTCACCCACAGGGGAAGGGGGAAAGATGGGGTTTGATTATATTTAGAATCCGTCCCTCCTTCTGTTACCGAATGCAAGTTTGTGTGCCTGACGCACAGTGAAGCCAAACAAACCGATACATCAGAGTTTGGAGCAGGGAAAGGTTTATTGCAGGGCCAAGCAAGGAGAACAAGTGGCTCGTGCTCCAAACCCCCAAATTGCCCAATGGTTTTCAGGGAGAAGTTTTTATAGGCAAAATTTGGGGTGAGGGGGGCAGGGTGCGTGACTGTCTTCTGATTGGTTGGTGGTGATGTAACAGGGCGGTGCTCCAGGAATCTTGCTCTCAGCCTGAAGTTACCGTCTTCCACCTGGATGGGGGCTTTAGTTCCTGCAGAGGAACTCAAAGATACTGTTAAGTATATTCCTTCAGGAGGAACCAGGAGCCTGCTTTAATGGCTGCACTATAGTTTCTTGACTGCTCCTCTTTTGCTTCTGCATTCCCTCACTTCCCTGATTAGCCACTGGATACCTGTCTCATTGTGCTTCCTTTATGTCTTTAGCTGTAGACAGTCTTTTCTAGTAGGTTCCAGTTCTTTTCATCAGTGGTTGTTCTGCAGATAGTTGTGATTTTGGTGTGCTCTTGGGAGGAAGTGAGCCCAGGGTCTTTCTACTCCACCCTCTTGGCTGCTCTCCACTGATCCACTTCTGCCTTGAAGTGTGTGTATGGGGTTGGTTATGGAGCAGGAGGACCTGGGCTTGATTGGGGTGTTGGCAGTGTTTGTCCAAAAGGGAAGGAATGCAGGAAATAATGTTTAGGTAACACTTTATGGTTAACAAAGCACTTTTTAAAAAAATAGACATTAATTTTTCTTTTCCTTTTTTTTTTTGGCTGAGTTGGGTCTTAGTTGCAGCATGCGGAATCTTTTGTTGCGGCGTGCAGGCTTCTCTAGTTGTGGTGCGCGGGCTTGTCTCCAGTTGTGGCGTGTGGGTTTTTCTCTCTCTAGTTGTGGCGCGTGGGCTCCAGAGCACATGGGCTCTGTAGTTTGCAGCACACGGGCTCTCTCGTGTAGGCGCACAAGCTCAGTACTTGTGGTGTGCTGACTTAGTTGCCCCGCGCCATCTGGGATCTTAGTTCCCAGACTAGGGATCAAACCCGCATTCCCTGCATTGGAAGGCGGATTCTTTACCACTGGACCACCAGGGAAGTCCCAACAAAGCACTTTTATATCCATTTGATCTTCACGGAAACCTGACAAGATGGGTCTCATCTGCATTTTACAAGAAGAATCTGAAGCCAGAGAGATAGGCAGTAGGTGGAGCCAGGACTTGACACCAGGTATCTGACATCAAAGCCTGTGTCATCCTGGTCACACAGCATGAGGAGGACAGGAAGCAGAAAAGAGGGGATGGGCCCACAGTGCCGTGGAGTTTCAACCCCTTTTCCGTTGTGCATGGACAGAGGGCAAAGGAAGCCAGTGTCCCATAGGGAAAGCCACAGCCCGAAACTTCTGAAATGGCACCAAGCAACCCTTCCCAGGCTTTGGCTGGTCTGAAGAGGGGCAATCGATGTGTTTCAGAGCACACCACCCTATGTCTTTATTTCTGCAACTGAAACAAGCACCCGTTTCTTGGCTTTCATGTCGAGTCTCCATTACATCTGGGCTTTTGCCTTGCGGGGTAAGCTGTGACTTCTTTGGCCAGTGGAGTGATGGGGAGCATTTAGGGGCACCCATCAAGCCTGTGCCCTCAACTTCACTTCTCTGAGGCCTAGAAGCTAGAGGCCAGCCTCAGTCTGCCTGGGAACCAGTTAAAAAACAATAATAATGAAAACAGATCTTACCCTTGTATAGCCACTTGTAAAAATCTCAGATGAATTGTGCTGTGTGTCTTCTCAATGAAGGGGGTTCCTTTAAGCTGTTTTACAAGTGGGGAAACTGAGGTTCCAAGAGACCAAGTAACACACCCAAGGTCTCACAGCTGGAGGGTGGCAAAGCTGGGCCTCTCCCGCAGGTCTGTTTGACTCCAAAGCCCTGGCCCTCCCCCTGCCCAGAGAGCATTGGAGTTTGACGCAGACTTTGCCGTTCAGTCTGCCAAGTGGAAACTCTGCAAGATGGATAATGAGGAAGTCATTTTTCAGTGGATCAATGTGGGTGAAAGATTAATTGATGAAACCTTGCCAAAAGGAGGATGCTGCAGAGTCTGGATTCTGTTCCAGGAAACTCAGAGCTCCAGGAGGAGGGAGAATAGTCTTCTAGAGGAGAAAGCTCATGGGAGAGAAATGGAGGCTGTTCCTCTGGGCACTCAGGGCCCCAGTCGTCAGGCCTCAAGCCCTGCTGTTGGGTAGCAGTGCTCACTGGATACCGCTGTTCAGAGTCTGGCCACCTACTGGTCCCTTGTGCCCAAGTGGAGACCTGGTGTCTCTCTGTCTCCTGCTTCCCACGCAGGCAGCTGCTTCTGCGGGAGGCCTGCCTGCACCACGCCTCCCAGGCACACGCTCATCTCAGCCCTACCAGTCCCATCGCCTGGGGCTGGCTCTGCTCCTGTTTCCCCTGCCTTCCTCTTGGATGTGTGTCCTAGGGAGGTTGTGTCACGCTGCGGAAAGGGGGCAGAGCAGCGTGAAATCCAGACCCCATCACTTGTGGTGTCACCTAGGTCACTTACCCTCTCTAAGCCTCCTTCCCCTCAACAATTCCTGTAGCTGTTAACTGTGAGTTTAGCTTGATTTAAGGGTTTGGGGAGGACCATTTAACTTAATTACTGCTAGTTTTGAGATGTCCGTGTGAGTAGGGTTGGCACAGATGTAACAATGTGGAAGACTAGGTGATGGGGTCACACTTATCTGTGTTCCTATGGAAACTATTTGAATATCTGTTTTACATGGATTTTTATTCACTTTGCAAACATGCTATCAATACTAAAGCGTGCCCCTCAACTGCTGAGCAAGCGTTTGTAGCTTGTGCATTGGCAGAATGGGCTAGAAGCTTAGTGTTGTGACCTGTTTAAAAAAAAAAAAAAAGTATCTTGGGACTTCCCTGGCAATCCAGTGGTTAAGACTCTGTGCTTCCACTGCAGGCGGCACGAGTTCGATCTCTGGTTGGGGAACTAAGATCCCTCATGCTACATGGCGTGGCGAAAAAAAAAAAAAGATAAGGACAATATACCCACCGGCAAGAGTTTTGCCGAGGATGAGTCAGGCTTGAAACCTCCCAGCCCAGTGCCAGGCCTTGGGAAACTGCTCAGGGAGAGGGGGCCATTCAAAGCCTGACTCTCAGCAGGTTGGCTCTGATCTAGGACTCTCATTCCTTCTGACCTAATTGCCCTGTGCTGGGAAGTTAGGTCAGAAGGAATGAGACCTAACTTCCCAGCTGGGTCAGGGGGAGGCGGAGAGGGCAGCTTCCCTCCCTGGTCTTGCTAACCTCCTGTCCACTCTCCTTTTCCCTAATACCTTCCTATGCTGCTCCCAGCTCGTGGGAGGTGGATGCAGCTCACTCTGCGTAATCCGTCCCTGGCAGGACCCTGTTCCAGTGCCAGAGCCCCCAGGCCATCCAGGCCGGTGTTCATGGGCCCCTGTCAGGGTCCCTGCCCTGCAGACCTAGACTTCTTTCTCCCCTCAGCCTTTGGTAGAGCTGGGGATAGTCAAACCTTTCCACTTGCTTGACCAGGAGAGGCCTCAGGCCCTGGAACCAGGTGGGATGGGCTTCCAGGGGTGCAGTCTCAGAGCTCAAAGTCTATACTTCTCCCAGAGGGGCCAGTGCCGGTAGCTAAAATGCCTTAAGGGGAGGGCTCCCTCCATGCCTCCCCTTCTCCTGCATAGTGTCTGGCTGACACCAGTGACAGCTTGGTGGGAGGACTATGAAGGCGTAGCAGGACCAGGCCTGTGGGCAAAAGAGGTGCCAGGGCTGATCAGGTCTGGAGCTTGGTAGGGCTATTAGGTCGGTCCCTGTGGTGGCTGCCAGGTTTCCAAATGAAATGTCCATGGGTGTGTAGAGCACGTAAGCCTGGCATGGGCCGGCATGACAATCTGGAGACCTAGGAGGGGCAGTAGGCATCTCATGAAGTGGTGAGACTCGGAGAGGATCAGCATAGCATCTGGTGTCAGGTGGGTGGAAAGGACAGAGAGTGCAGAAGGAGGAATCCTGGACCCCAGAGGCAATGGTGGCCAGAGCTAGGTCGGGAGCCATACTATAATCATGGAGGCTGGGGCTCAGGGTACAGGCAGTGCCAGCAGAGGCTGACATGCTGGGAGGGAAAGAGAGGCAGAAGCCCAACACGGCCTGGGTCAACGTGATAGGGGCTTGGGGGAGTCAATACGTTTATGAGAACGTGGAGGTCCAGGTCTCTCTTGGTGCCCCACCCGCAACCCTGCTAATGGAACTGAAACTTCCAACCTTCTCCCCATGCTGGTACAGGGAAACTTTAAAGACTGACCAGGCCGACTGATGTTTGACTTGAGTGTACAGCCGGGAGGAGCTGGTGAAGGCAGGGTCTTCAGCTTTTCCACTGGCTGTGACTCACGGTTTCTCTCCCCTCCCCTTCACCCCCTCCTTGTGCCTCTCTGGCTGGAATCTGGGCTTGGATTTTCCTTCTTCTTCCATTGCCAACCTCTTGGCAACCACAGGCTCCTCTGGCTACCAGCCAAACACAGAGCATCCTCTAATGGTGATGATGCTCTCAGGTTTGAAAACTTCTTATTCATTCTCAGGTGAAATGCCTCAACTCCTGATCATTCCTGCTAGAGAAATGCTCACCTCTGAGGAGGGGCTGAGGTGCAGGGTGTGGGGGCACTCATGACGTCCCGAGAAGAAGGGGGATGAAGCGTGCAGTTTCCATCTTCCAAGGAGAGAACTGAGTGTGAAAACGTTAGACAGGCAGAGGGGGTGGGGATGGAAATGAGAGTCAGACTTGGGGAAACATGATCGCACAAAGCTCCAGGGCAATATGTGAGGAGATGTGGAAATGTGCACGCAGAGCACAGCGACTCCCTGCAAAAGGCCAGGCATGGTGATTCATTCCTCCAGCTGATTGTTCTCTCAGCCATTACGGGGCCCCTACTCTGAGCCAGGGCTGGGTGCTAGTTGTACATACATGAGTGAGACAGTACTCTTGCCCTCTGGGAATCCCCAACCTAATTAGAGAATCAGACCAACAAATGGATGATTTTCAAACAGTTGCGAAATCATGGAGTATTACAGGAGTGGAAAGGAGGGGGCCTCTAGCTCAGCATGGGCCGCAGAGTGATGGAGGGTGATGCAGAGGAGCCTTCCAAAAGATCAGATGGCTGAGCTGCTTTTGAAGGGCTGAAGAAGCAGCTGGTGAAGAGGAGGAGGTAGAGCAGTCCAGGCAGAGGGCACGGCACGAGCAAGGGCAGGGAGGGGAACTCGGGACAACCGCACGACATTCTGTGTCTTAGAGAATACAGCAAGAGGCAGGGAGTGGCATGGGAGACTGGAGGTACCCAGGGGTGGGTTCTTTGGCCTTGGCCCACCGCAAAGGAACCAGAAGGCCTGGAGGAGGCTGGGGGAATGGGCCAGGCACAGAGGGGAAGGGCTCTTTGATGGATGTAGCTCAGAATCAGCGAGGATCCAGCCTGCCAGGCTAAGGTAGTCACGAGTTGACATCGGAGGTGGACAAACTATGGCCTGTGGGCCAAATCTGGCCCATCACCAGTTTTCCTACACAGAGTTTTACTGGAACACAGTCACGTTCGTTTGCAGGCTGTCTCTGGCTGCTTTCATGCTACAACCCCAGAGTTGAGTATTTGCAACCACAGAGACGATATGGCCCAGGCAATCTAAACTATTTCTCATCAGGCTCTTTACAGAAAAACTTTGCTGACTTCAGATTTATTTATTTATTTATTTATTATTATTATTTTTTGCCGTACGCAGGCCTCTCACTGTTGCGGCCTCTCCCGTTGCGGAGCACAGGCTCCAGACGCGCAGGCTCAGTGGCCATGGCTCACGGGCCCAGCCGCTCCGCGGCATGTGGGATCATCCCAGACCGGGACACGAACCCATGTCCCCTGCATTGGCAGGCAGACTCTCAACCACTGTGCCACCAGGGAAGCCCATGACTTCAGACTTAAAGCAAAGACCAGCTGGACAGCAGGTGCAGGAGGCTGGACTAGCAGGTCAGCCCATGTGTCTTGCAGGTGTGTTTATAAGGTGGCCTCTGCTCAGGCCAGTGTGGTTCAGACTGGGCTTGGGGTTAGCTGAGCTGTAGATGCTGAGTGGAGCTCCCAAGAGCTTTGCCCTGACGGCACTTGGTGACAGAGGCATTTTACTCAGAACACTTTATTGCTTCCCCGGTAGCTGTGTCCTCTGGGAGAACGCCCTGAGCTCTCCACAGGTGAGGTTTCCTCCTCTTTCAGGAGTTTTCAACATGATATCTGAGTCCTGAGAAAGCAAGAATCTGACCCCAGGAGTTTGCTGGGGTTGGAAACTCAGCGTTGTCATGGTCCCTGGTGAAGACCCCCCACCTGCAGCATGGATCCTGACTCCCTAACAGGCCTGATCTCTAACAGGCCTGGATGCTTGCAATCAGAATTAGTGCTTCAAGGATCCATAGAGTTATCTATTCTGGTCCAGCCCCTCTTCTGAAAGTCTTTAAATCATCTGAGATTCTAGCCTCACAACGTTCCTTTCAAAGGGCCATCAGCCCTAACATCTCCATAGGCTTCGAGAGCTTGCTATGGCCCCAGGCAGTCCGTTCCACCACTGCGAAGCTCCAGAAAATAAAATGGGCTTGTTTGTAGTTTCTTTCACGCTGTCCCACCTGCTGTTACTCAGGGAGTAACACAGAGCATAGCTCCCCTTCTCCATGACGGCCCCCAGATTTCTGAAGGCAGCAGCCATGACCCCAGCCGCCTCCTCTCCAGGTTGGGTAGCTGCAGTTCTTTCAGATTTCTCCAGTTTCCACCCTTTCCAGACACACAGCTGCCTGCCAATCTTCCACTCAAGCTACTGCACCCCAAACTTCCCACAACAATCCAGGGGTGTTCTGACTCAGGTCCAGGTGTCACCAAAGGTCAGTAGACTTTCTCTGAGGACCAGCTTCCAGCATCCATGACCTGCAGAGACAGACTCCTTCAGCCTCCACGCTAAGATCCATATTAGACTCACTTCTGCTAAAATATACCAGCAGGATGCATGGCTGGGAAAAGTGTTAGGTGCTTCAGGGACTCTGGTGATGGGAGAGTTTTGGTTTTTTAAAAATTAATTAATTAATTATTTTTCGACTGTGTAGGGTCTTCGTTGCCGCATGCGGGCTTTCTCTAGTTGTGGCAAGCGGGGACTACTCTTCGTTGCGGCGTGCAGGCTTCTCATTGTGGTGGCTTCTCTTGCTGCGGAGCACGGGCTCTAGGCGTGCGGGCTTCAGTAGTTGTGGCTCGTGGGTTCAGTAGTTGTGGCTCACGGTCTCTAGAGCGCAGGTTCAGTATTTGTGGCACCCGGGCATAGCTGCTCCACGGTATGTGGGATCTTCCCAGACCAGGGCTCAAACCCATGTCCCCTGCATTGGCAGGTGGATTCTTAACCACTGCTCCACCAGGGAAGCCTGATGGGAGAGTTTTGGAGAACTGCAGGGGACTGAAAGAGAATGAGACCATATCTGTGCATAATCAGCTCACCTCCACAAATTTACTCCTCGGAGGAGTAGCATTGCTATGCTTGTAGCCTTAGTTAGATGGCCACGAAACGGATAATCCAGAGGTTCTCTGCCACTCTGCACATCCTAAAAAAGACTGACCCAAGGAACTAAGGCCTCACTTTACATTTGGCTCCTGGGACAAGGCCAGGTGACCAGGAGATGCATTGTCTCATATCACCAAGGACCTAGTGACCTTCTGGTGGGCACTGGACAATGATTGGGATGGGCAGTCTGCTGCTCCAAGCTCCCATACTAGGCTTGCTTGCTTCCTTCCCTGAATCCTGTCTTTTAAGAGTCAGTCTATCCTGATAGGCCTGATGCCAGCAGGCTGCCCTTGACCTCGCTGTCAGCATAGAGGAAATGCTGAGAGGGCAGGCCTGGCTCCGGCTCTCAGCAGTCTGGCTTTCAGCTTGGTGTAAAAGGCCAAGCGATGAGTAAATCAAGGGCTACTGGAAATGGGGAGGGTACTTTTCTTTTTTAATTTAAACTTTTATTGTGAGATAATTACAGATTCACATGCAGAGAAATAATACAGAGATCCTTTGTTCCCCTTCTGCATTTCCCCCAATGTCAGCATCTTGCAAAACTATAGTACAGTTTCAAAACCGGGATATCAATATTGGTATAATAAAGATGCAGAACGTTTCACCCATTACCACAAGCATCCCTCCTGTTGCCTTTATACAGCCACAATTGCTTCCCTCCCTCCCCCTCCCCTCTTTAACCATGGCAAATGTTCACCTGTTTTCCATTTCTATAATTTGTCATTTTAGGGATGTTATATAAATAGAATCATACAGTATGTAAACTTTGGGGATTGATTTTTTTCCCCCACTCATAATAATTCTATGGAGATCCATCTGAGTTGCTGAGTGTATCAATAGTTTATTCCTTTTTATCGCTGAGTAGTATGCCATGGTACAGATTGTTTAATCACTCACACATTGAAGGACGTCCAAGTCATTTCTGCTTTTGGCTGTTGTAAAGAAAATTACTATAATATACAGGTTTTTGTGTGAATATAAGTCTTTATATCTCTGGGATAAGTGCAGAGGAGTGCAACTGCTGGATTGCGTGGTAGTTGAATGCTGGCTTTTAAAAGAAACTACCAAACAGTTTTCCAGAGTGGCTGTACCTTTTTACATTCCTACCAGCAACATATGAGCCATACAGTTCTTCTGCATCCTCATCAGCATTTGGTATTATTATCACTATTTATTTTAACCACTTTGATATCTTATTGTGGTTTTAATTTGCATTTCCCTAGTAAGCAATGACGGTGATGGAACATGTTTTCATGTGCTTAGTTGCCATCTGTATATTCTCTTTGGTGACATGACTTTTCCCTTTCCTCTGCCCTTTTTCTAATTGGGTGTTTTTTTATACTGTTGAGTTTTGAGAGTTCTTTATATATTCTGAATATAGTTCTTTGTTGAATAAGTGGTCAGCAAATATTTTCTCCCTGTCTGTAGCTTTTTTTTTTCTTTCTTTTTAAAAAATAAATCTATTTATTTATTTATTTATTTATTTACGGCTGCATTGGGTCTTGGTTGCTGTGCACGGGCTTTCTCTAGTTGCTGTGAGCGGGGGCTACTCTTTGTTGCGGTGTAATCTTTCATTCATTGGATTGCATTTCTACCTTTGTGAAAAATCCATTGGGCATATTTGTGGGGGTCTATTTCTGGGTTCTCTCTTCTGTTCCATTGATCACTGTGCCTATCCTTCTGCTAATACCACAGAGTCTTGATTAGTGTCTTAAGTCTTGAAATTGCATGCATTGATTTCTTTTGCTGTATTCTTTTTCAAAACTCTTTTTAGCTATTCTTGTTCTTTTACCTTTCCATATAAATTTTAGAATAATCTTGTCTATATCTACAAAAAAATCTCTCTGGGATTTTGATAAGAATTGCATTAGACCTATATATCAATTGGGAGAGGATTGACATTTTTGCTATGTTGAGTCTTCCAGTCCATGAGTGTGAAATGTTTCTCTGTTTATTTAATTCCTCTTTGGTTTCTTTGCTCAGTATTGCGTAGTTTTCAGCATATACATCTTGACTACTTTTGTTAGATTTACACCTAAATATTTCATTTTTGGAGGGACTTAGTATTGTATTTTAAATTTCCATGTTCATGTGTTCATTGCTAGTACATAGAAACACAATGATTTTTGTGTGTTCATGTTGTATCCTGTGACCTTGTTAAATTCGTTTATTAGTTCTAGGAATAATTGGGTTGACCAAAAAGTTCATTTGGGTTTTTCTGTAACATCTTATGGAAAAACCTGAACAAACTTTTTGGCCAGTCCATGTATCTTGTAGATGCCTTGGGATTTTCTACATAGACAATCATGTCATCTGCAAATAGGGACAGTTTTATTTCTTTCTTTCTGATTTGCATGCCTTTTCTTTTCTTGCCTTATTGTATTGGCCAGAACTTCCAGTGTTGCCTTTCATATTCTTTTTTTTAAGCATAATCTTTAATATTCATTTTTCATCTGTTCTTTTTTTTTTTTTTTTTTTTTTTTTTTTTTTTTTGCTATATGCGGGCCTCTCACTGTTGCGGCCTCCCCCGTTGCGGAGCACAGGCTCCGGACGCGCAGGCCCAGCGGCCATGGCTCACGGGCCCAGCCGCTCCGCGGCATATGGGATCCTCCCAGACCGGGGCACGAACCCGTATCCCCTGCATCGGCAGGCGGACTCTCAACCACTTGCGCCACCAGGGAGGCCCTCATCTGTTCTTTTAAAAATTTTTTTAATTTAATTTAATTTTTTTATACAGCGGGTTCTTATCAGTTATCCATTTTATACATATTAGTGTATATATGCCAGTCCCAATTTCCCAATTCATCATACCACCACTGCCTTTCATATTCTTATGTTGAATAAGAGTAGTGAGAAGTGAACGTTCTTGACTTGTTACTGATCTTAAGGAGAAAGCATTCAGTTTTTCACCATTAAATATAATGTTAGCTGTAGGTTTTTTATAATGCTCTTTATCAGGTTGAGGAAGTTCCCCTCTGTTTCTATTTTCCTGAGGGTTTTTTTTTTTTAATTATGAATGGGTGCTGAATTTTGTCTAATGCTTTGTCTGCATTGATTGACATGATCATGTGATTTAAAAATTTTTGCCTGTTTATATAGTAGATTATATTGATTGATTTTTGAATATTGAGTGAGCCTTGCATCCCTAGAATAAACTCTAGTTGGTCATGGTATGATTCTTCATATATATTGCCAAATTCTGTTTGCTAATATTTTGTTAAGGATTTTTGTCTCTGAATTCATGAGGGATATTGGTCTGTAGTTTTCTTTTTTGTATGGTTTTCTTCTGGTTTTGATATGAGGGTAATCTTAACTTCATAAAATGAATTGGGAAGCATTCCTTCCTCTTCTGTTTCTTGGAAGAGATTGTGTAGAATTGGTGTTATTCCTTAAATGTTTGTGAGAACTCTCCAGTGTTCATAGTTTAAATGAGACATCTGCTGTCATTTAAATTTTTTTTTCCATATAGGTAGAATGTTCTTCTCTTGCTTCTTTCAAAAAAATTTTATGTCTTTAGTTTTTAGAATGTTAACTATGATATGATATGTTGGAATTTCTTTAGGTTTCTCTTATGTGGGATTCCCTTAGTTTATTGAATCTCTAGGTTTATCTATTTTGCCAAATTTAAAAAATTTTCAGCTTTTATTTCTCTGAACTCTTTTTCATACATGCCCTCTTTTTCTTCTCCCTCTGGGACCCAGTGACATGAATATTAGATGTTTTGTCATGGTCTCACAGGTCCCCGAAGTTTGTTCCTTTTTTTCAGACTATTTTCTCTCTGTTGTTCAGACTGAGTAATTTCTATTGTTCTAGCCTCCAGTTCACTGATTTTTTCCCCCCTCCATTCCCTTCATTCTGCTGTTGAGCTCATCCACAGAGCTTTGTATTTTGGTTATTTTATTTTCAGTTTTAAAATTTCAATTTAGTTCTCCTTTATATTTTCTATATCTTTGCTGAAACTTTCTCTTTCTTTGCTGAGGCTTTCCAATTTTTTCATTTGTTTCAAGCATGTTTGTCATTGTTCATGGAAGCATTTTTCTAAGCTACTTTTAAGATCTTTGTCAAATAATTCTAACATTTCTTTCATCTTGGGGTTGGCATTTTTGATTGAATTTTTCATCCAGTTTGAGATTTTTCTGGTTTTTGGTATGATAAGAAATGTTTGTCTGAAACCTGGACATTTTTGTATTATGTTATAAGACCCTGGATCATGTTCAAACCTCCTGTTTTGTTTGGTTTTCTCTGACACAGCTCTGACAAGGGGAGGAGGGTACTGCTAGGTGATAGCAGCAGTGCAGATTCCTCACTCAACCTCTGTTGACACTATCGGGGGTGGCCCCATTACTGCTGGGAGCTGGTGACTCTCCACTAGGGCCTTGGCAACACCACTGCAGTGAGGAGTGGAAGGATGCCTCACTACTGCCAGATGGGGATGAAGGTCTGGCACTTCATCCAGACTGCAGGAGGGGAGTGGTTGGCCTCATTACTGCTGCAGGGATGTAAGGCTCAGCTTCCTACTTTCCTTCGTTGACACCACCTGACTGGGTTGTTAGGGTGCCTCATCATGGCCTCACCAGAATGGAAATCTGGGCTCCTCACTCAGCTTTGCTGGCCTAGACGGGGATGAGGCTACAGATTTTTTATGTGGTGTTTGCGGGAGTAGAGTGGTTATTGAGTAAAACTTTTCTGTCTTACCAGGCTGCTCCTTTTCTGGTTCTTTGGCTAGAGAGAGCAGGCTTCTGTTGGAGCTTTTTTGGTCTGCGGCTCCTGGCATTTTCAGGCTGCTGGTTTCTTTAGCACCGTGTCTAGGATATAGGAAGCAAAAATAAAACCCAGGCAACTCATCACTATCTCATTCCTTGGTCCTATGGTCTCTAGCTGATCTGCCTACTTATCTCCATCTTTCAGATGCTTCTCAGGTTTGTTTTCGAATATAGTATCAAGGGCTTTTTGCTATACTTAGCGGAGGAATAGGGGAAAATATGTTTAGTCTCTTCCCAGAAGTGGAAATTCCCCTGTCTGGGGAGAGGCTTTCTGATTCAGAAGACATCAGTGGGAGGTCCCAGCTCAAGTGAATAGGTAGGTGGTCACTTCTGCCATGAAGCAATCGCTGAAGGCTATCCTCTGACTGCCAGTCCTGCGACACTCCAATCACCCCTGATAGTTCAGACACCAGCCCTTCTATTTTGGGGTTAGCATCATATACTCTTTTATTCGTGGAAGAAATTCTCAGCTGCAAGCACAGAAGAATTTTCTAATGCTCAGCTCTTCTCTCATGGGAGACCCTACCCTAGAGAATGTGAATTCCCCATCCTTGGAAACATTCCATCAGATGCTGAAAGTCCTGGGTTGGGGAGGAGGAGGCACTAGACAACTCCTGAGGCCTTTCTAATGCTAAGATTGTGAAACTGTGAGTTCGCCTTGTTCTTTTTTGAATGAGCCCAGGGGACAGGGGCCCTGTGTAAGTTTCCATTTGTTTGGTGCAGGTCCTCATGCTGGGCTTTGCACACAGAATGCTGTTTGTGTCACTGACAGAGTGGTGACTGAGTGGCTGAATGACTGAATAGTGCAGGGTCCAGTTGGCATCCACTCAGACCAGCTACACTCAAACACATGGTAGGTGGGCACAGCTGGCTGATACCCAGATTATGGTGTGGACTTGAGGGAGAATCTTGATGTCAAACTTCTCCCTTCTCCACCATCCCTATATATGGCTCAGTCAGTGCCAGCAAAGATGGGCTGACTCAAAACTCACAGCACAGCAAATATCCTTAGAGAATGTGGAAGCATTTACCCTGCCTTGCCACTTCGTCCTTGGCTCAGGACAGTCGGTCTCTCCTGGATCTAATTACAGCATGAGGGCTAGATACCCAAGGCTCAGATTTAAAGGTTTAGAAGTTCATTAGGTAGGGAAGAGAACCAGGTGGTAGAAAGCGCTGTCTGAGCACTTTTCTTCTCCTGAGCCATGCACAGACATCAACTAATGAAGATGCTCTTTCAAGAGCATGGAAGTCCTCTGGAGGAAAGAAAGCTCTATGACCAGGAGAGGGATTCAGGGATTTCTGGGGGAAAGTGTCTTTAAATGGTTTCTTCAAAAGAAATAGAGGGCCTCCCTGGTGGCGCAGTGGTTGAGAGTCCGCCTGCCAATGCAGGGGATACGGGTTCGTGCCCCGGTCTGGGAGGATCCCATATGCCGCGGAGCGGCTGGGCCCGTGAGCCATGGCCGCTGGGCCTGCGCATCCGGAGCCTGTGCTCCGCAACGGGAGAGGCCACAACAGTGAGAGGCCCGCATACCGCGAAAAAAAAAAAAAAAAAAAAAAAAAAAAAAAAAGAAATAGAGAAGCTGCTATGTTCTGGACATTTTCATATGGGTTATCTCAGTTAAGTTTCATGGCACATGTGTGAGTCATCATTATCCCAGTTTTCAGAAGAGGAAACAGGCTTAAAGAGGTTAAGAAATTTCTCTGAGGTCACAAAGCTGGCAAGTGGCAGAACTGTAATTTACACCTGCTGTGTCTGACTCCAAAGCTCATGCTTTCATCAAGCCACAATTCTGGCTTTTCTAGAGGGGAAGACGTTCTTAAGAGATTTGCTTTAGAAGTACCAGGCTTAAGAAGATGAAGAAGGAAATGAATGTGTATTTTTCAGACTGACCCACAGTTACCACCTTCTTGGGTTATCAGTTCTATTGCATCTCAGACCTTCTATCTGTGATCACTGTTCTACTGAGTTAAGCATGCCCTTTAGTGCAGATATTAATCTGGGTCCAATCAGGAGAGAGAAACCACACAGTAATTTGAGCAGAGCAAGTTTAATATAAAGAATTATCAACTATAATAGGGACTAGAGTAATAAGGGATTGGGTAATAAGTAGCAAAGAGAATATAGGCTGTTTCCTGTGTCTGCTATTCCTATATTCTTTACTACTACTATATATATTTGTCTCATATATACTGTATTTATGAAAGGTTAAGAACTGGAACCAGGAAGAAAAACTCCCCTGCAGTATCTCTCCAGTGCCCTCTATTGACAAAGCTTAATAAGATGCCAGACGGCAAAAGAAAAGTATTTAAAGAGCTCATCTCCACTTCTGTAGAGCAGAAGGGTGAATTTGGAGCTGAGAAACAATAAATTGATAACTAGCACTGTGAAGGTCTTTTGATGACACCTGTATCAATTTTCATCTGAAAGTTTCACCCCCATTCTTGATAAAAATTTTGCTGAGTGTACAATTTATTTTTTTCTCAGCACTTGAAAATATCATTCCACTGTCTTTTGGCTTTAATTGAGAAGTCACCTGTCAGTTTGATTGTTTTTTGTCTTTTTTTTTTCCTGGTTATTTTAAAGGTTTTTTCTTTGCCTTTGTTGTTTTGCAGAATCATTATGTCTAGAAGTGGATTTTGTTTTAATTATTCTGCTTGGAATTTGCTGAATCTTAGGATCAATGTCTTTTTAGTTCTGAAGAAGTCTCAGCCACCAGATCTTCAAATAATGCTTCTCCCCCCTCTCTCTCTCCTCTCCTTTTGAAGCTTTGGTTAGATGTAAGTTAGAACTTCTCACTTTAGCCTCCATGTCTCTTAACCTCTCTTTCATATATTCAGAAAGTTTTTTTTACTTCTACACTGCATCTGGGTAATTTTTTTTTCAGATTTGCTTTAGCTTTGATGAAATCTCTCATTAAGTGTGTCAAATGATGTTACATCTATTGATTGACTTTTGATTTCAACTGTTACATTGTTTTGTTTGTAGATGGTGTATTTGATTCTTTTTCAATCTGTATATGGTCATGTTGATAGTTCTCCCTACTCTTGAGTCCTCCTTTTATTTCTAAGCATATCAAACATTTAAAATTTTGTGCCTGTTAATTCTAATATCTGAAGTTGTTATGGGTATGATGAGGTTGATGCTGTTTTACTCATGGTGTCATATTTCCTTGTGTGTTAAGCTTTTTTGAATATAATTACACTTTCCTTGGAACTTTATCTATAGGAATTATTTGAGGCCTTGATTGAAGACAGGTTGCTCCAGAAAGGGTTTGTTTGTTTCTGACAGGCTCCTGGAGACACTATTAAACAGGGACCTCTCTCTCTCTCTCTTTTTTTTTTTTAATTTTTATTTTATATTGGACTATAGTTGATTTACAATGTTGTGTTAGTTTCAGGTGTACAGCAAGTGATTCATTTATACATACACATATGTCTATTCTTTTTAAAATTCTTTTCCCATTTAAGTTATTACAGAATACTGAGTATAGTTCCCTGTGCTACACAGTAGGTCCTTGTTGATTATCTGTTTTATATATATAAACAAGCTAAGTGACAGTCTTAGCTTGAGGTTTTGTGGACAGTTCAGGTAATAACAATTGGAGCTTCAAATCCCAATTCTAACCTGGGTTTGTAGTTACAGTTCTCAGAAATTTTTGTCTTCTCCACCTAGAATTCAAGGGCTTAGGTAGTCAGTTTTCTTTACTGCCCCCTCTGGTGGGGTGTTACTTCTACTTTACCCTTTGAGGACACAGCCTTTTGAATTCCTAGCTTTCTGCAGAGGACAGTGGTTCTCTTGTTAGACTCCCCACTTTGTTTTTTTTTTTTTTTTTTTCCAACCTTATCTGACAACAATTGTGAAGCTGGAAAGGGTGTGTCTTAGTCCATTCAGGCTGCTATAGCAAATATACTACAAACTGGTGGCTTGTAAACAATAAACATGTATTTCTCATAGTTCTAGAGGCTGGAAAGTCCAAGATCATGGTGCCGGCAGATTCAATGTCTGGTGATATTGCTTCCTCATGGACAGCTGGGTTTTTTTTTTTTTTGCTATAACATCGCATGGCGGAACGCGTGAGGGAGCTCTCTAGGGTCTCTTTTAAAACGGTACTAATCCCATTCATGAGGGCTCCACCCCCATGATCTAATCGCGTCCAAACATGGATGAGCCTAGAGATTATCATACTAAGTGAAGTAAGCCAGACAGAGAAAGACAAATATACGATACTGCTTATATGTGGTAGACTCCCCACTTTGGATGGGCCATAACATTTGTCTCTTGTTCCCTGTAAACTACTGGGTCATGGATACTGAAGCTCAGGGTCATCTGGGTTTACCAAATGCCCTCCAGGGAGAGCTGGTTTCAGTGTTCTCTTAGGTTTCCATCTTTACCCTATTTTTGGCCCCTGAGAATTTTTTACTTTCTTCCTGACTCGTTTATTTCCAGACTATTTAGCCTAGTGGAGGGTTTGTCAGAATATCTAGTTTGCCATAGTAAGAAACCGTAGTTTGAACTAGGCTAGATGTAACACCACATTTAGTCCTCACAATAATCTTAGGATTATTAACTCAATTTTTTTTGGTCCAGAAAGTTGAGACTCAAGGAGTTTACATAGATAGCAAGTAGTGGAGCAGGGCTGGGACTTAAATCTACATCTTCTGGCTCCACTTCATCCTATGTTCTCCCCACAACACTATTCTGGTTCCTTGATTTTCTAGAACTCTTTGGGATTTGGGCTATTCCTTAATCCCAGAAGTGCACTGAGAATTCTAGAACAGTCTTATTTAATTCTTTTCTCACTTGGCTGAACACAGTCCAGCTTCTCTTGAGGGTGCCTGCTTTCTCATGGTGGAAGACCCAGTAAGGACTGTCCAAACTGATAAACTGGGACATCATGGCTATAGCCCATGCATCCCCAGAGATCTATGGGGAGTGAGGGAGTGTGGTCTCCTTGCAGGGTATTTTCCTACTCCATATGGTTTACAGAATGTACTCCAGATTCTGGAGTCCCTTTGGGAATAGTGTGCTGTGATCAGGCCCCTCCTTTTCTCCCTCCCTCCTTTCTTTGTCTACCTTTCACCGGTTCCTCCCTCTCTTACCAGGAAATTCGGTAAAACTCCAGGGACTGAGTCCCTGTGTCAAACAGCCTTCAACATTGGAAACGTCAGAAGTACACATTCTGTATTTCTTCCAGACTTGGAAAGAACTGGGGCCAATTAAAAGTGAACTTTTAAGAGAAATGAACATCTTGCATGTCAGGTTTCAGCTGAATGTCACTGCAATTGCCTGAATTATAACTATCAGAGAAAATGCATTCTAATTATGGAAATGCCATTAGGAGGAGTTCCTTCTGCCTAGAAGTTTAAAAAATGACTACCACTCCTACCTCTACTCTATCTCTCAATACAGTTTCTGTAGTTCAGAGGGAAAGAACGTGGCATCCTGTTGTGAAAAGAGAATTTGTACCATCCAGAATCTGGGTTTGGATTCTAACTGCATCAGTTATTGGCTATGTGACCTTGGGCAAAACAGTCGACCTCTCTGATCCTCGGTTTCCACATCTGTAAGATGAGGATAATAATACCTACTCCATGAAGGTGTTGTCAAGATTAAATGAGATGGCGTATATGATGTACATAGCATCTAGCCTGGTACATAATGGATTGCAAAATTGAGTAGGTGGAGATAGAGGGACAAGGATAATTATCATAAGACTGAGGAGAGAACATTGATGCAAATAATAACTGACACAGTTACTAATTTAAACAGTTTTTCACTCTAGTGATCTCTACACATTCATGTAGATGTGGAGAGTCACACACTTATTTAGATATTACTCTTCGGCGCCTGCAGGCATGGATGGCAGACTTCACACAGGAGGAGATGAAGACACTTAAAACTCCATCTTCCCATAGAATCTTGGCTCTGGGAGGATTTCCATTCCCTGATCTTGCTGATATCTGGTCTGATCTCATGCAGGTACTCCTCTGCCATGGCAGAGTATTCCCTCCAACCCCCCACCTTCCACCCAAACTCCAACATAATCTGGATCAATCTTTACCAACAAGTGAAATTTGGACCCTGGTGGCTGGGAAAAAGTAGATTTATTGCAAAGAGTTCCACAGATCCATACAGTCACCAAGCATTGCTTATAGACAGGTATATCTTGAAATTATATATTCACATATATTGCAAATCTGTAGATGCTCTTGTGAAAAAAACTTAAAGACAGTAGTAGATTCAGGGAAGCCTTTTGAACTGTGTTTTCTGTCAATGAATACTGAAAGTACACCCTTGTGGGTCTGAGAATATTTTGTATTTCATCTGAAAGTGGTGGAAATGACCAGGGATCTGATGAAAGACTCATGTCTTGGTGGGCTGACCTCCCCTGCACTCTTCCATCTCCTTAATCTATGAGGCCGATGTTGAGGAAGGTGACAGATCATCCTCACCTGCCAGGGAGGCATCTCTCTGAAGGACAACTGTGCCTCCAGCTGTGTTTCCTTGTACCTCCTGGAGGGCTCATTAGCTGGGTATTGGGTGCTTGGACCTGGGCACCTCAGTCCCAGCCTCCATCTGTTGCCTTTATGCTTGTCCTGTGCTATGAGGCCGGTCATGGTGGAAGTGGAGGCCCAGCAAAGACCATATTAATGACAGGCAAGAGGGGCAGGAAAAGGAAATGGACAAGGGGGCTGGAGCACAAACAAGCAAGATGGGGAAAGGATGGATGTGGCAGGAGCAAAAATACACCATAGAGGGTGACAAAGTGTTCTTACTCAGTAACTCCTGGGAGAAGTACTCAAAAGAGATTAAATTGTGAGGATGATCCAGCCTCTATGTTTTATCCTTTTCTCCTATCGTACCCCCTTTGCCCTCCTCTCCTACTCTCTCCCATTCGTGTAGAGGCGTGCTCTTCCTAAGACTTACCCCATCACCATGGCTTTGTGCCCCTCCCCCTCTCATATCCACTGTAGCCCCACCCTCTCAGCTACCACTTGTCTCTTCCATATCTTCTCTCCCTCCTGGCTTTCCCCCTAAGCACATGACCATTGGGCTTGAAGCCATACCTTCACCCTAACTCTCTCTTTTCCTTCACAGCCAAACATCTGGAAAAAGTGCTCTACTGTCTTCTCATGCCCCGTCCGCTCATTTCCGGTTTGCTCCTCAACTTAGGGCAGCATGGCTTCTGTCCCCACCAACCCACTCAACCTGCTCTGGGTGACCTACCAATGTCCTCACCATCAAACAAAGTGCACAGTTTTCAATCCCTATCTACTTGGGTCTCTCTGGTGCATTTAACTATTGATCACATCCTCAGTTTCCTTAGGGTCTCCTCTTCATGAGACTCACTGACCTTTAAGTGTTGGTCGTCTTTAGGGGTCTGAGTTTGCCTTCTCTTTCCTCTTAACCCCACTCCATTCCCAGAAATTCTGTGGTTTTAACTATTCTCTGTAAATACTGTCTCCAGCTCTGACCTGAACCTTGAGCTCTGGACTCCTATGTACAGTCATCAACAGGATGGCTCCTCTCAGATGTCCCACCAGCACTGCAGACTTAGCCTAAGATGGAATTTGCCATCACCAATTGACTAGCCATCTGTCCCCTTCCCCGACCTGCACTTCGTATCTTTGTGGTAACATCCCATCCTTTCAGCTACTCAGACAACGTAATCAGTCCTGACTCCTTGCTGTAGACTGAACTGTGCCCCCCTACAAATTTAAATGTTGAAATCCTAACCCCCAATAGGACTGTATCTGGAGATGGGGTCTTTAGGAGGTTATCAAGATTAAATGAGGACATAAGAGTGGGGCCCTAATCAGATCAGACTGTGGCCTTATAAGAAGAGGACCTATGAAGACACAGTGAGAAGGTGGCAAGCCAGGGGGAGAGCCTTCACCAGGAACTGACCCTAGGGGAACTTGATCTTAGACTTCTAGTCTCCAGAGCTGCCAAGGTTAAGTTCCTGTTGCTTAAGCTGTCCAGTCTATGGTATTTTGCTATGGTATCACAAGCTGACTAATACTCTCCTCTTTCTTTTTCCTTCTTGCAATTAGAAAATTCTATCTATCCTAGTGTCTAAATAGTTCTCTTGTTTAAAGTTTTAATTTTTTTTTTTTTTTTTTTTTTTTTTTTTTTCCCGTACGCGGGCCTCTCACTGTTGTGGCCTCTCCCGTTGCGGAGCACAGGCTCCGGATGCGCAGGCTCAGCGGCCATGGCTCACGGGCCCAGCCGCTCCGCGGCATATGGGATCCTCCCAGACCGGGGCACGAACCCGTATCCCCTGCATCGGCAGGCGGACTCTCAACCACTGCGCCACCAGGGAGGCCCTAAAGTTTTAATTTTTATCAAAGTTCAATGTGACTGTAGTTTAGAGAGTCAGGTAATTCTACAAGTCCTTTAAAAAATACCGCTGTCCCCACCCCAGTTCACTCCACTGTGTCAAGTCACATCTCCTTTTGTGGTTATTTTGGTATTTACCTCTATCTCTGAATTTTCTATTCATACTGCTACTTCTTGGTAGTTCAGTTTTAGTCTTATCTGTTGCTTCCTCTATGGTGAGAATTTAGTTTTTTTTCACCCTCATGTACACACACCACACACTTCTGCAACTCCCCATCTTCCCTTTATAATCATATGATAATTTCGGTTTGATCAAGATTATGACTGTAATTTTTATTTGCAGCTTAGTTATTACTTGTCCTTTCTTGCACAACTTTTTGATCTCTGGGGAATTTATAATTATCTTCCATTAATTTTTTTCCATACTTTTCTTTGTACTCATCACTAACTCAACCCCTAACCCCTCTCCCAGATGTCTAAATCTCCTCTCAGTATGTTCAAACATATAAGGTGTTTCTGTTACTGGTCCCTTTCCAGATTCTTGGAACAGCAACACCATAGAAACGAATATTGCTTCCACAAGAAGCTTAGGCACACAAAGCTTTTTATTAAAAGAGATTGCTTGTGCATAAGGGAGAAGGTGGAAAAAAAAAGTGCCTGCACCCTGAGTAGAACAGGTAAGCTGCAAAACAAAAGGGAGGGTTTGTCTCATGATCATTGATAATTTCCAGAGGTCATCAAACTTCTTTGATAAGCAGCAGAGGCTCCATGGTGGCTATCAGGAATTGCGAGTGCTTCTGTGAGGGGAAAGAAATGAATGAGAATTTTCTGCAAGAAAGCTCAGAAACAGATAAGATTAAAAAAATTTTTTTTTTTTTTTAGTTTCTGCTTTATAACAAAGTGAATCAATCATACATATACATCTGTTCCCACATCCCTTCCCTCATGCATCTCCCTCCCTCCCACCCTCCCCATCCCACCCCTCCAGGCGGTCACAAAGCACCGAGCTGATCTCCCTGTGCCATGCGGCCGCTTCCCACCATCTATCTACCCCACGTTTGGTAGTGTATATATGTCCATGCCTCTCTTTCGCTTTGTCACAGCTTACCCTTCCCCCTCCCCATATCCTCAAGTCCATTCTCAAGTAGGTCTGTGTCTTTATTCCCGTTTTACCCCTAGGTTCTTCATGACATTTTTTTTAAAAATTCCGTATATATGTGTTAGCATACGGTATTTGTCTTTCTCTTTCTGACTTACTCCACTCTGTATGACAGACTCTAGGTCTATCCACCTCATTACAAATAGCTCAGTTTTGTTTCTTTTTATGGCTGAGTAATATTCCATTGTATATATGTGCCACATCTTCTTTATCCATTCATCCGATGATGGACACTTAGGTTGTTTCCAGCTCCGGGCTATTGTGAATAGAGCTGCAATGAACATTTTGGTACATGTCTCTTTTTGAATTATGGTTTTCTCAGGGTATATGCCTAGTAGTGGGATTGCTGGGTCATATGGTAGTTCTATTTTTAGTTTTTTAAGGAACCTCCATACTGTTCTCCATAGTGGCTGTACCAATTCACATTCCCACCAGCAGTGCAAGAGTGTTCCCTTTTCTCCACACCCTCTCCAGCATTTATTGTTTCTAGATTTCTTGATGATGGCCATTCTGACTGGTGTGAGATGATATCTCATTGTAGTTTTGATTTGCATTTCTCTAATGATTAATGATGTTGAGCATTCTTTCATGTGTTTGTTGGCAGTCTGTATATCTTCTTTGGAGAAATGCCTATTTAAGTCTTCTGCCCATTTTTGGATTGGGTTGTTTGTTTTTTTGCTATTGAGCTGCATGAGCTGTTTATAAATTTTGGAGATTAGTCCTTTGTCAGTTGCTTCATTTGCAAATATTTTCTCCCATTCTGAGGGTTGTCTTTTTGTCTTGTTTATGGTTTCCTTTGCTGTGCAAAAGCTTTGAAGTTTCATTAGGTCCCATTTGTTTATCTTTGTTTTTATTTCCATTTCTCTAGAAGGTGGGTCCAAAAGGATCTTGCTGTGATTTATGTCATAGAGTGTTCTACCTATGTTTTCCTCTAAGAGTTTGATAGTTTCTGGCCTTACATTTAAGTCTTTAATCCATTTTGAGCTTATTTTTGTGTATGGTGTTAGGGAATGATCTAATCTCAAACTTTTACATGTCCCTGTCCAGTTTTCCCAGCACCACTTATTGAAGAGGCTGTCCTTTCTCCACTGTACATTCCTGCCTCCTTTATCAAAGAGAAGTTGGCCATATGTGCGTGGGTTTATCTCTGGGCTTTCTATCCTGATCCACTGATCTATCTTTCTGTTTTTATGCCAGTACCACACTGTCTTAATTACTGTAGCTTTGTAGTATAGTCTGAAGTCAGGGAGCCTGATTCCTCCAGCTCCGTTTTTCGTTCTCAAGATTGCTTTGGCTATTCGGGGTCTTTTGTTTTTCCAAACAAATTTTGAAATTTTTTGTTCTAGTTCTGTGAAAAATGCCAGTGGTAGTTTGATAGGGATTGCATTTAATCTGTAGATTGCTTTGGGTAGTAGAGTCATTTTCACAATATTGATTCTTCCAATCCAGGAGCATGGTATATCTCTCCATCTATTTGAATCATCTTTAATTTCTTTCATCAGTGTCTTATAATTTTCTGCATACAGGTCTTTTGTCTCCTTAGGTAGGTTTATTCCTAGATATTTTATTCTTTTTGTTGCAATGGTAAATGGGAGTGTTTTCTTGATTTCATTTTCAGATTTTTCATCATTAGTGTACAGGAATGCCAGAGATTTCTGTACATTAATTTTGTATCCTGCAACTTTACCAAATTCATTGATTAGCTCTAGTAGTTTTCTAGTAGCATCTTTAGGATTCTCTATGTATAGTATCATGTCATCTGCAAACAGTGACAGCTTTACTTCTTCTTTTCCAATTTGGATTCCTTTTATTTCCTTTTCTTCTCTGATTGCTGTGGCTAAAACTTCCAAAACTATGTTGAATAAGAGTGGTGAGAGTGGGCAGCCTTGTCTTGTTCCTGATCTTAGTGGAAATGGTTTCAGTTTTTCACCATTGAGGACAATGTTGGCTGTGGGTTTGTCATATATGGCCTTTATTATGTTGAGGAAAGTGCCCTCTATGCCTACTTTCTGCAGGGTTTTTATCATAAATGGGTGTTGAATTTTGTCGAAAGCTTTCTCTGCATCTATTGAGATGATCATATGGTTTTTCTCCTTCAACTTGTTAATATGGTGTATCACATTGATTGATTTGCGTATATTGAAGAATCCTTGCATTCCTGGAATAAACCCCACTTGATCATGGTGTATGATCCTTTTAATGTGCTGTTGGACTCTGTTTGCTAGTATTTTGTTGAGGATTTTTGCATCTATGTTCATCAGTGATATTGGCCTGTAGTTTTCTTTCTTTGTGACATCCTTGCCTGGTTTTGGTATCAAGGTGATGGTGGCCTCGTAGAATGAGTTTGGGAGTGTTCCTTCCTCTGATATTGTTTGGAAGAGTTTGAGAAGGATGGGTGTTAGCTCTTCTCTAAATGTTTGATAGAATTCGCCTGTGAAGCCATCTGGTCCTGGGCTTTTGTTTGATGGAAGATTTTTAATCACAGTTTCAATTTCAGTGCTTGTGATTGGTCTATTCATATTTTCTATTTCTTCCTGAGTCAGTCTTGGCAGGTTGTGCATTTCTAAGAATTTGTCCATTTCTTCCAGGTTGTCCATTTTATTGGCATAGAGTTGCTTATAGTAATCTCTCATGATCTTTTGTATTTCTGCAGTGTCAGTTGTTACTTCTCCTTTTTCATTTCTAATTCTATTGATTTGAGTCTTCTCCCTTCTTTTCTTGATGAGTCTGGCTAATGGTTTGTCAATTTTGTTTATCTTCTCAAAGAACCAGCTTTTAGTTTGGTTGATCTTTGCTATCGTTTCCTTCATTTCTTTTTCATTTATTTCTGATATGATCTTTATGATTTCTTTCCTTCTGCTAACTTTGGGGGATTTTTGTTCTTCTTTCTCTAATTGCTTTAGGTGCAGGGTCAGG
The DNA here is from genome assembly GCF_964341445.2 of Mesoplodon mirus. NCBI lineage: Eukaryota > Metazoa > Chordata > Mammalia > Artiodactyla > Ziphiidae > Mesoplodon > Mesoplodon mirus. The sequence goes on from NC_138983.1 coordinate 63,912,862, forward strand.
TTGTTTACTCGAAATGTTTCCTGTTTCTTAAGGTGGGATTGTATTGCTATAACCTTCCCCCTTAGAACTGCTTTTGCTGCGTCCCATAGGTTTTGGGTCGTCGTGTCTCCATTGTCATTTGTTTCTAGGTATTTTTTAATTTCCTCTTTGATTTCTTCAGTGATCACTTCGTTATTGAGTAGTGTATTGTTTAGCCTCCATGTGTTTGTATTTTTTACAGATCTTTTCCTGTAATTGATGTCTAGTCTCATAGCATTGTGGTCAGAAAAGATACTTGATACAATTTCAATTTTCTTAAATTTACCAAGGCTTGATTTGTGACCCAAGATATGATCTATCCTGGAGAATGTTCCATGAGCACTTGAGAAAAATGTGTATTCTGTTGTTTTGGGATGGAATGTCCTATAAATATCAACTAAGTCCATCTTGTTTAATGTATCATTTAAAGCTTGTGTTTCCTTATTTATTTTCATTTTGGATGATCTGTCCATTGGTGAAAGTGGGGTGTTAAAGTCCCCTACTATGATTGTGTTACTGTCGATTTCCCCTTTTATGGCTGTTAGTATTTGCCTTATGTATTGAGGTGCTCCTATGTTGGTGCATAAATATTTACAATTGTTATATCTTCTTCTTGGATCGATCCCTTTATCGTTACGTAGTGTCCTTCTTTGTCTCTTCTAATAGTCTTTATTTTAAAGTCTATTTTGTCTGATATAAGAATTGCTACTCCAGCTTTCTTTTGATTTCCATTTGCATGGAATATCTTTTTCCATCCCCTTACTTTCAATCTGTATGTGTCTCTAGGTCTGAAGTGGGTCTCTTGTAGACAGCATATATATGGGTCTTGTTTTTGTATCCATTCAGCCACTCTGTGTCTTTTGGTGGGAGCATTTAGTCCATTTACATTTAAGATAATTATTGATATGTATGTTCCTATTCCCATTTCCTTAATTGCTTTGGGTTCGTTATTGTAGGTATATTCCTTCTGTTGTGTTTCTTGCCTAGAGAAGTTCCTTTAGCATTTGTTGTAAAGCTGGTTTGGTGGTGCTGAACTCTCTCAGCTTTTGCTTGTCTGTAAAGGTTTTAATTTCTCCATCAAATCTGAATGAGATCCTTGCTGGGTAGAGTAATCTTGGTTGCAGGTTTCTCTCCTTCATCACTTTAATTATGTCCTGCCACTCCCTTCTGGCTTGTAGAGTTTCTGCTGAGAGATCAGCTGTTAACCTGATGGGGATTCCCTTGTGTGTTATTTGTTGTTTTTCCCTTGCTGCTTTTAATATGATTTCTTTGTGTTTAATTTTTGACAGTTTGATTAATATGTGTCTTGGCGTATTTCTCCTTGGATTTATTCTGTATGGGACTCTCTGTGCCTCCTGGACTTGATTAACTATTTCCTTTCCCATATTAGGGAAGTTTTCAACTATAATCTCTTCAAATATTTTCTCAGTCCCTTTCTTTTTCTCTTCTTCCTCTGGAACCCCTATAATTCGAATGTTGGTGCATTTAATGTTGTCCCAGAGGTCTCTGAGACTGTCCTCTGTTCTTTTCATTCTTTTTTCTTTATTTTGCTCTGCATCAGTTATTTCCACTATTTTATCTTCCAGGTCACTTATCTGTTCTTCTGCCTCAGTTATTCTGCTATAGATCCCATCTAGAGTATTTTTCATTTCATTTATTGTGTTTTTAATCGATGCTTGATTCATCTTTAGTTCTTCTAGGTCCTTGTTAACTGTTTCTTGCATTTTGTCTATTCTATTTCCAAGATTATGGATCTTGGAAATAGAATCTTGGATCAGCTTTACTGTCATTATTCTGAATTCTTTTTCAGGTAGACTGCCTATTACCTCTTCATTTGTTAGGTCTGGTAGGTTTTTATCTTGCTCCTTCACCTGCTGTGTGTTTTTCTGTCTTCTCATTTTGCTTATGTTACTGTGTTTGGGGTCTCCTTTTTGCAGGCTGCAGGTTCGTAGTTCCCGTTGTTTTTGGTGTCTGTCCCCAGTGGCTAAGGTTGTTTCAGTAGGTTGTGTAGGCTTCCTGGTGGGGGGGACTAATGCCTGTGTTCTGGTGGTTGAGGCTCGATCTTGTCTTTCTGGTGGACAGGTCCACGTCTGGTGGTGTGTTTTGGGGTGCCTATGGCCTTATTATGTTTTTAGGTAACCTCTCTGCTAATGGGTGGGGTTGTGTTCCTGCCTTGCTAGTTGCTTGGCATAGGGTGACCAGCACTGTAGCTTGCTGGTCGTTGACTGAAGCTGGGTGCTGGTGTTGAGATGGAGATCTCTGGGAGATTTTCACTGCTTGATATTATGTGGAGCTGGGAGGTCTCTTGTGGGCCCGTGTCCTGAAGTTGGCTCTCCCACTTCAGAGGCACAGCACTGACTCCTGGCTGCAGCACCAAGAGCCTTTCATCCACCCGGCTCAGAATAACAGGGAGAGGGCCTCCCTGGTGGCGCAGTGGTTGAGAGTCCGCCTGCCGATGCAGGGGATGCGGGTTCGTGCCCCGGTCTGGGAGGATCCCATATGCCGCGGAGCGGCTGGGCCCGTGAGCCATGGCCGCTGGGCCTGCGCATCCGGAGCCTGTGCTCCGCAACGGGAGAGGCCACAACAGTGAGAGGCCCGCATACCGCAAAAAGAAAAAAAAAAAAAAAAAAAAAAAAAAGAATAACAGGGAGAAAAAGTAGAAAGAATTAGTAGAAGAAAGAAAGAGAGAGGGAAAGAAGGGAAGAAAGGAAGGAAGGACGGAAGAAAGAAAGAAAGGAGGGAGGGAGGGAGGAAGGATGGAAAGAAAGAAGGAAAGAAAGGAGGGAGGGAGGGAGGAATGAAAGCAAAAGGAAGAGTGAATGGAAGAAGGGAGGGAGGGAGGAAGGAAAGAAAGAAAGAAAGACAGGAGGGAGGGAGGGAGGGAGGAAAGAAAAAGAAAGTGGAAAGAAGAAGGGTGGGAGGGAGGGAGGAAAGAAAAAGAAAGAAGGAAAGGAGGAGCAGAGGGAGGGAGGGAGGAAGGGAAGGTAGGAAAAAAAGGAAGAGCAGGTAAAGTAAAATAGAATAAAGTATGAAATATAGTAGCGTTATTAAAATTAAAAAGTAATTATTGAAAAAAAAAACGGACCGATAGAACCCTGGGACATATGGTGGAAGCAAAGCTATACAGAGAGAATCTTACACAGAAGATTACACATACACATTCACAAAAAGAGAGCAGGGGGAAAAATCAAAAATCTTGCTCTCCAAGTCCACCTCCTCAATTTGGGATAATTCGTTGTAAAAAGAGGAAAAGGGCGAGTAGTCTGAAATCTTGCTCTCTAAGTCCACCTCCTTAATTTGGGATAATTCGTTGTAAAAAGAGGAAAAGGGGGGAAAGTCTTAAATCTTGTCCTCAAAGTCCACTTCCTCAATTTGGGATGATTCGCTGTCCATTCATGCACTCCACAGACGCAGGGCACATCAAATGGACCGTGTAGCTTTAATCCGCTGCCTCCGAGGCTGCACAGAGAGATTTCCCTGTCTCTGCTCTCACAGCTCCCGGGTCTCAGCCTTGGGCCTGGCCCCGCCTCTGCGCGTAGGTCGCCGGAGGGCGTCCGTTCTTCGCTCAGACAGGACGGGTTTAAAGGAGCCGCTGATTCGGGGGCTCTGGCTCACTCAGGCAGAAGGGAGGGAGGGGCGCGCAGTGTGGGGCGGGCCTGCGGCGGCAGAGGCCGGCGTGACGTTGCAGCAGCCCGTGGCGCTCCGTGCGCTTTCCCGGGAAAGCCGTCCCCGGGTCCCGGGACCCCGGCAGTGGCGGGGTGCACAGGCCCCCCGGAAGGCGGGGCGGACAGTGACCCGCGCTCGCACACAGGCCCCACGGCGGCAGCGGCGGCGGCGGCGGCAGCCGCCGCCCCAGCGTCCCACGCCCGTCTCCGAGGTCCGCGCCTTACCCGCAGCTCACGCCTGTCTCCGGCGCTTCCCCAAGCAGCCCTCTTAATGCCCTCCTCGCGCACCAGGAAACAAAAGGGAAAAAAGTCTCTTGCCTCTTCGGCAGCTCCAGACCCTTTCCCCGGACTCCCTCCGGGCTAGCCGTGGTGCACTAACCCCTTCAGGCTCTCTTCCTGCCGCCAGCCCCAGTCCTCTCCCTGCGCTCTGACTGAAAGCCGATACCCGAGCCTCAGCTCCCAGCCCCGGCCGCCCCGGCGGCCGAGCAGACAAGCCTCTCCGGCTGGTGTGTGCCTGAGGGCACCGGTCCTCTGTGCCAGAATCTCTCCGCTTTGCCCTCCGCACCCCTGTTGCTGTGCTCTCCTCCGCTACTCCGAAGCTTTCCCCCTCCGCCACCTGCAGTCTCCGCCCGCGAAGGGGCTTGTAGTGTGTAGAAACCTTCCTTCCTTCACGGCTCCCTCCCACTGGTGCAGGTCCCGTCCCTATCCTATTGTCTCTGTTTATTCTTTTTTTCTTTTGCCCTACCCAGGTATGTGGGGAGTTTCTTGCCTTTTGGGGGGTCTGAGGTCTTCTGTCAGTGTTCAGTAGGTGTTCTGTAGGAGTTGTTCCACGTGTAGATGAATTTCTGATGTATCTGTGGGGAGGAAGGTGATCTCCACGTCTTACTCTTCCGCCATCTTCCTCCGGGCCAAGATTAAAATTTATAGTTGAGCTTCTTGTCTTATGGCAACTAGGTATACCGTTAGTGTAACAGAGATGAAGTTAATCTTTTATTCCTGTGAGCCCGGCTTTTTGTCTCTGGGACTCAGGCCTCCAGCGCCTTTGTTCTTTAGCTTGCAAGGCCTGTTGTGCCCAAGGCTCTTCCCCGGTCCTTTTCCAGAATGGCTGTACTCTTGTCTTCCTGTCTCAGTTCATCAGTGTCTTCTTGAAGAAGTATGAAGTTTCTGACCAACTCCAAGCTGGCTTGCTGACCTCTCTGCCTGCTGCACAGAGACCATACTCCATCACTCTTCACTGTGTCCTAAGAGTTCCTTGGCCTCTCACTTGTACCAGGTCCCCTGTTGGACCTCATGTCATCTTCTTTCTTCATTTATTTCCTCATTTTGGTAGAGCGTATCCTCCAGTAACTTTCTGAGAAAGGGTTCATGGGAGGCAGTTTTTTTTTTTTTAATGTGGTAAGTCTTTAAGTGTTTTTATTCTACTTTTACACTTATTTGATATTTTGAATAAGTATAGAATTCTGAGTTGAAAATTATTTTCCCTGAGTAATTTGATGGCTTTGCTTAATTTTCTTCTAGATTTCAGAGTTATCAGTGGGAAATTTCATGTCAATCATATTTTGATGCATTATTTGTAAACTTTTTTTTTACCCCTTTCTGAAAACTTTTAGGATATTTTGTTTGGCTCCAGGGTTCTGAAATTTCCCTTCTATGCCTTAGAGTGACTCTATTTTTATTCATTTTGCTAGGTACTGAATGGGACCTTTTATTATGGAAACTCATATCCTTTGGCTCCAGGGTATTTTCCTGAAAAAAAAAATTTAAAAATGTTTCCCTCCCCACCATTTTCTCCTCTTTATGTCTAGAATTCTATATTTCAGCTAGTGGATCTTCTGAGTTAATCCTCTAATTTTTTAATCTTCTCTTTCTCATTTTTCATCTCCTTATCTTTACACTGTAATTTGTGGGACATTTTCTCAGTTATATCTTCTGGCCCTTGTATTGAAGCTTTCATTTCTGCTCACAGGTTTCTGCTAATTTCCAAGGGCTCTTGTTGTTGTTTGTTTTCTGAAAATTACTTTTAAATAGCATCCCGTTTTAATTTAGTGGTTTCAAAATCTTCACATGCTTCTCTAGGGTTGCTATCATTAGATATCTGGATGTTTTCTTTTTCCTATATATTCTCTTTCCCTCAAGCTGCTTTCTCCCATGTGGTTCAGTCTGTCTCAGGGTAGAGGCATTCCTCACATGTTTCGGGGGTCTTTTTTGTCTGCATTTATCTATCAGTTCATGGTTGGGACTCACCAACCCTGGGCCTCAATATAGGACAATTTTGCTAGACTGTTTGGTTGGATCCCTTGATATCATAGGTTTGGACCTTCCTCTTGGACTGGTCAGATTTCTTGGAGGAGAATCTTCCAGTTTCCTGCCTGGAGAATCTTCCAGTTTCCTGCCTATGAGCCTGGCTCAACAGCAATCACTGGGGTCCATTCAGAGGAGAAGGCTGAAAGTCTTAACATCCAGTATATTGACAAACATTCCTTTTAATTCCTTTGTTTTTAGTATGGTGGCCCTGGTGTCAACTGGACTTGGTGTCCCTTAGTAAAGAGATGCTAGCCCTGTGCTATCCAATACAGTAGCCTGTAGCCACATGGCACTATTAGCACTTGAAATGGGGTTCATGTAACTGAGGAATTAAATTTTTAATGTAAATTAATTTATTTAAAAATGCATACTCTGTTTGGTATTGGGAAGCTTTTACATATTTTGGAACAACATGGGTATGTGGATCTACTTTTTAATTGTAGATTTTATGAAATCTAAACGTAGATCAAGTATTCCGATGAAAACTTACCTTTCAAATTGATGTGTGCTGTAAGTATAAAATACACACTGTATGTTGAAAATAAGAATGTAAAAGATCTCATCAATAATTTTCTTACAGTGATAATATTTTAGATGTCTCGGGTTAAATAAGCTACATTATTAAAGTTAATTTGATGTGTTTCTTTTTATTTTTTTTAACGAGGACTCTAGAAAATTTAAAATTACACATGTGGCTTATACTATTTCTATGGTCAATGCTGTTCTAGAGACTGGGACAATGTAATCAGATTTGCAACCTAGAACAGAGCTTTGTATGGGAAGAGGCTAGAAGTAGGGTGAGCTAATAGAAGTCTGGTGGGATCTTCTTCCTAAGAAATGATGACACAAACTAGGATGGATCAAGAGAGGAAATTAAAAGATTTTAGGATTTCCAGTTCAAGATGGTGGATTGGATATATGCATTTTTATCTCTGTTCCTTCCTGAAACCCCACGAAAACACCAGTATATGATTTTTTTAAAAGTATAAACCCCAAAGGTAAAGAGGATAGATAAAGAGTCAATAACAATAAACTTTTGGAAACCTGAAAGCAGACAACTAGTTGGTAATCAACAAGCAAACCCAAGGAAACTGGATTCTACCCTAGCAATGAGCAAAACCAAGAACCACCTAATCTGCACCAGAGAAGCCCCATAGGCCCAGGCACAGGCAGCACTGGGTTCTCTGCAAATGAGGGGGAGCAGGGCTCAAATGGGAAGAAGAAGTGCATGTCTATTTATGGAGCAGTTAGAGACCCAACCCCAAGCCAGATGACTTTAATGCCTCTGCTTCTCCCATGCTATTCCCTCTTCCTCCTACCTTCTCCACTTGACCAATTGCCTGATCCTTGACAACACAGCTCACCAAGCCTTCCCAAAACCTTGCCCTTGGTGGTGGTGGGTGAGGAGATGGATCCTAGACTGTGTGTCTTATCTGTTAAAACAACAACAGTAATGGCCAGCACATTCTGCATGTAGCAAACCCTCTTCTGGGCCCTTTATACACTTCAGATCATTATTACTGTCCTCATTTTCTATATCAGAAAAGGGAGGCACAGAGAGGTTCAGTGACTTTCCCAACTGAGTCAAAGAGCTGGAAAATGAGCTCTGGATTTGCTGCCTGTGTTAAAGGCACCTGTGCTTTCATCATGCTGTAGTTGCTGGCATACCAGACTGCCAGCCTGCTAGACAAGGCACTGCTTGAGGCCAGAGGCCTGGTCTTTGTTATCTCTGAATTGTAAGTGCTTGGCACAGGGCTTGGCATACAGCAGGTGCTCAAAATATATTTGTCCATCAAGCCGGGAGGGAGTCTGGGAAAAACTCTGGACCTGCCTAAAAGGCAAGAGACCATTGTTTCGGGGTGTGCGAGGGGAGGGGATTCAGAGCACTGCCTAAACGAGCTCCAGAGACAGGTGCAAGCTGCGGCTATCAGCTCGGACACCAGAGATGGGCATGAAACTCTAAAGCTGCTGCTGCAGCCACCAAGAATCCTGTGTGCAAGCACAGGTCACTATCCACACCTCCCCAGGAGCCTATGCAGCTTGCCACTGCCAGGGTCCCGTGATCCAGGGACAACATCCCCAGGACAGCACATGGCGTGCCTCAGGCTATTGCAACGTCACGCTGGCCTCTGCCACCGTAGGCTCACCCTGTGTTCCAATTGTAACTACAGTACCCCTCATTCCCCCTGGCATGAGTCAGCCAGAGCCCCCTGATCAGCCACTGCTTTAACCCTGTCCTGTCTGGGAGGGAACAGAAGCCTGAGGGCAACCTACATGCAGGGGTGGGGACAAAACCAAAGCTGAACCCCAGGAGCTGTGCGAACAAAGAAGAAAAAGGGAAATTTCACCGTTTAGCCTCAGGAGCAGTGGATTAAATCCCCACAATCAACTTGAGGTACCCTGCATCTGTGGAATAGCAGAATAGACAACGAATCAACCCAAAACTGAGGCGGTGGATTTTGGGAGCAGCTGTAGACTTGGGGTTGGCTTTTTGCGACTGACTTATTTCTGATTTTTTTTTTGCGGTATGCGGGCCTCTCACTGTTGTGGCCTCTCCCGTTGCGGAGCACAGGCTCCGGATGCACAGGCCCAGCGGCCATGGCTCACGGGCCCAGCCGCTCCGCGGCATATGGGATCCTCCCAGACCGGGGCACGAACCCGTATCCCCTGCATCGGCAGACGGACTCTCAACCACTGCGCCACCAGGGAGGCCCAGATTTTTTTTTTTTTTTGTGGTACGCGGGCCTCTCACTGTCGTGGCCTCTCCCGTTGCGGAGCACAGGCTCCGGACGCGCAGGCCCAGCGGCCATGGCTCACGGGCCCAGCTGCTCCGCAGCATATGGGATCCTCCCAGACCGGGGCACGAACCCGTGTCCCCTGCATCGGCAGGCGGACTCTCAACCACTGCGCCACCAGGGAGGCCCTATTTCTGATTTTTATGTTTATCTTAGTATAGTTTTTAGTGCTTGTTATCATTGGTGGATTTGTTTATTGGTTTGGTTGCCCTCTTTTTTTAAATTTTAATAATTTTTAAAAATTATTTTATTTATTTATTTATTTATTTATTAATCATTTCTGTTCCTTTTCCTTTATTCTTTTTTTTGAATTTTATTTTATTTATTTTTTTATACAGCAGGTTCTTATTAGTTATCCATTTTTTACATGTTAGTGTATATATGTCAATCCCAGTCTCCCAATTCTTCTGAGCTGTGTGGCTGACAGGGTCTTGGTGCTTGGGCCTGGTCTCAGACCTGAGCCTCTGAGGTGGGAGAGCCAAGTTCAGGACATGGGACCACCAGAGACCTCCCAGCTCCATGTAACATCAAGCGGGCAAAAGGTCTCCCAGAGATCTCCATCTCAATGCTAAGACCCAGCTCCACGTACCATCAAGCGGGCAAAAGGTCTCCCAGAGATCTCCATCTCAATGCTAAGACCCAGCTCCACTCAATGACAGGCAAGCTACAGTGCTGGACACCCTATGCCAAACAACTAGCAAGACAGGAACACAACCTCACCCATTAGCAGAGAGGTGGCCTAAAATCATAATAAGGTCACAGACACCCCAAAACACACCACCAGATATGGTCCTGCCACCAGAAAGGCAAGATCCAGCCTCACCCACCAGAACACAGGCATCAGTCTCCTTTACCAAGAAGCCTACACAAGCCACTGAACCAACCTGACCCACTGGGGGCAGACACCAAAAACAATGGGAACTACGAACCTGCAGCCTGCGAAAAGGAGACCCCAAACACAGTAAGTTAAGCAGAGTGAGAAGACAGAGAAATATGCAGCAGATGAAGGAGCAAGGTAAAAACCCACCAGACCAAACAAATGAAGAGGAAATAGGCAATCTACGTGAAAAAGAATTCAGAGTAATGATGGTAAAGATGATCCAAAATCTTGGAAATAGAATGGAGAAAATATAAGAAACGTTTAACAAGGACCTAGAAGAACTAGAGAGCAAACAAACAATGATGAACAACACAGTAAGTGAAATTAAAAATTCTCTAGAAGGAATCAATAGCAGAATAACTGAGGCAGAAGAATGGATAAGTGACCTGGAAAATAAAATAGTGGAAATAACTACTGCAGAGCAGAATAAAGAAAAAAGAATGGAAAGAATTGAGGACAGTCTCAGAAACCTCTGGGACAACATTAAACACACTAACATTCAAATTATAGGAGTCCCAGAAGAAGAAGAGAAAAAGAAAGGGACTGGGAACATATTTGAAGGATTATTGTTGAGAACTTCCCTAATATGGGAAAGGAAATAATCAAGTCCAGGAAGCGCAGAGAGTCCCATACAGGATAAATCCAAGGAGAACCATGCCAAGACACATATTAATCAAACTATCAAAAATTAAATGCAAAGAAAAAATATTGAAAGCAGCAAGGGAAAAGCAACAAATAACAGACAAGGGAATCCCCATAATGTTATCAGCTCATCTTTGAGCAGAAACTCTGCAAGCCAGAAGGGAGTAGCAGGACATATTTAAAGTGATGAAAGGGAACAACCTTTCCCCTTTCCCTCTAATTATTCAGAAAACCATGATTATCGGTTCCTATTGTGTTAGAAGAGGAGAAGGACCCATTAAAAGACATCTTCAGCAGTTTCCCAGGCATTTGCTTAGATACTTTTTGTGTGCTTTTAAAATGGTAGTCTTATTATTATTATTATTATTATTATTATTTTTACAAATCATCTGCTTTAAAGCACCACAGAGGTTTAAATGGTGTGGAAAATTGTAATGATGCTTCTTTGATGAAAAGATTTTTTTTCTCCATACTTAGCATAATCTTCCTTTGAATTATGCTAAGAAATCTTAAAACCATAGCTTTATTTTTTCTCATCGCAATTCTTCTTTTTTGGGATGCCATGCCAGTGAAGCATGGGAAGGAAGAAGCTTTTTGCATACATAATCGGGATGGTCTACAAGAGGCAGCCTGGGTGCAGAAAGCTCCCAGAGTTTGTGGGAGTTGGTGGGGCCTGGAAGAGAGCCTGCTAGCCAGGGCCTGAGGCACAGCCTGGTTAAAGCTGTCCTGGCTGCAGAAGGTGGTCCTACGGAGGATAGATGTGATACCAGGAGGCCACCTGGGTGGTTAGATTTACCTAAGAGTTGTCCTAGCCCTGAATAATGATGGTGGAATCAGATTGGGGTGGTTCCAGAGTTTTCATGTTGGAAGGCTTAAGGGGGTGACAATTTGGCTGAAACAGGATTGAAACTGGTCTTGCACAGCAGCATGTGTAGAACTAAGAAGTGTTTAATAGTCCATATTAAAGTATGGGGGTGCTGGAGGAGTTGGGCTCTGATCACCCCATCTAAATAGTACCTTCATCACTCCTATCCCATGAGCTATGTTTGTTTTCTTCTTTGCCTTCTGAATAAATCATGGAAGAGATAAAGCCCCCCAGTACTCTTGCCATCATGGCACTACTTGGCAGTGCCACTAGACAGGTGGCACTGCTGGAGGGGTGGCAAGATAGAGTAGTGCTTATAAGCATGGGTCTAGAGTCAGATAGGTCTCGGTTCAAGTCCTGGCCCTGCCGTCTATCTGCTGTGTGGCCCTGAGGATCATACTCTCAGCTTCTCAATTTCCTCATCTATGAGATGTGGACAACACCCACCTCTTGGGGTTGTTCACAGGATTAAATGAGAATCTAACACATGTAAAGTGTTTAGCAGGGTGCCTGGCATATGGTAAATGTTTGATATGTGTATGATAGATGCAATTATTCTTATTATTATTGTTATTATTAATTGTTTTGTTACTATTACCCAGATAAACCTTCCATTCTCAGGAATCTCAGGCAGTACCAGGAGGCCATGGGGTGCCCCAGGGACCAGAATCTCCCCTGTGGTTGAGTGGCTACAGGATCTTGGTGGGTGTCTAGCTTCAGGGACGGGCTCAGGCCTGGAGGGAGATTGGGATGCCTGGCAGGGAATATGCAGACTGTGAGGCAAGGGTGGAGAAGAGCCTCTGGGACAGTGGAGGCAGGGGTCTGTGAACTGGGCTTAGAGAGGTCCTTCCTCAGGGCTCATCTGCTACATACACCTCAGTTCTGGGGCAAGTGAACTTACTTCCAGGCTGAGGGTGGTGGAAATGAAATTCCAGAGACCCACTCTTGTGGGAGGGGTCAGGGGACCTTGCAGTTTGGGCTCACCCAGCAGTGTAGCAGCAGTGGGAAATAGGCCAAGATCCTCAGAGCACCACTTTCTCTGTCTTGCAGAGTCTGGTTGTTGAGTGACCCTCACCTGCTCTTCCAGATGAGGGTGGCCTCCAGGTACGTGCACGGGGAAGGGCAGTGAGCAGGTAGAGCTGGGCAAGGGCATCTCACAGAGGCAGCCAGACGTGGAGCCTGTAACCTCAGGGAAGAGATAGACTTTGGGAGAAGGAGGGCTGGTCAGCCTCTGGAGCCCTCACAAAGGGGCCAAAGGGGTAAAGGTGCCAGGGCCTTATGCGGGGGGAGGGAGCAGGGCCAGGCCTGTGCTGAATCTGCTCCCCTGGCAGGCCGTCTCTCTTGGGGATGAGGCATCAGACCTTCCTTTCCCCCGGCCCTGACACTCCATGCTCATGGAACCACGTGCTGGAACTTGGCTGTGTCTCCAGGGCCACGGAGCCTAGTCAGGCCCACTCTCGCAGGTCACTTGGCACTCGGACCCTCACTGCAAATTAATACGCTAACAACTGGTTTAGATACCAGTCCTCTGTGTGTGTTGGTCTGAGTCAAACTTCCTGTGTCCTCGACCTCTGGGGACTGACAGGATCCTGTTTCCAGGCCTGTGAGGACCAGTCCCTGGAGGTTTGCTGAAGAAGTAAATGCTGTCTTGGGAGGCTGTCTGGAAACAACCAGCATCCTTGTTCCAGTGAGGCCCACCTTCACCGCAGGGCATTCCCTCAGATGGCTGCTCTGTGTGTGTGTGTGCGCATACCCATGTGCATTTTCAGGAGCTGCATGGAGGGTCAATGTAGGCTGGGACGTGGAGACTATACCCTTTTCCCACAAGCCTCTCCCCAGCCCCCAGGGGATCACTGTTGAAAGCCACATATGAGGCCTTGGGCTGGGAGTTAAAAACCCGGAAGTGAAAGAAGGGTTGTCATTCCCACCTTTCTTACAGCATCCGGGGAGATAGCCTTGGCAATGAAGTCAAGCAGACCTGGTTCATAAACAAGATCCTCCACTTACTAGCCATATTCATTGGGCTGGCCTCTCAGACATGGGAGCTTCAGTGTCCAGATGGGGATAATTGTGCTGCCCTCACATGGTTGACAAGAGGATTAAATGAGGTGATGTACGTGCAACCATCTAGTACCAGAACCACAACCAGGCATGCAGAAAGAGCAGGGTAAATGGTAACCTATATTGTTTGCTAAATTCTGAATGGGCTCCCTGCATAGGGTATGGAAGAAACGTGTAGCTGGTGCTTGGTTTAGCAGATTTTATTTTTTATTTTCCCAGTGGGAGTTCAGGGTGGTAACCATGAAAGGCTGCATGGAGGAGGACACAGACCTTGATTCTAAGATGCTGCCTTTTGCAAGGTGCACAATGCATTTAGAAACAGTTGTGTGTGTGTGGGGCGGGGGGGCAGGTGTGCATGCGTGCGTACACACATGCGCAAGCATGCCTGAGTGTGTTTGGAGAGAATTAATACGTTCAATGTGAATATCTATTAAAGACATGTTCTGATTTCAGCAACATTAAAATATAGAAAATTGTGCATCTTAAATTAAGAAAGCTCAGTACTATTCTTAATAGCTTATAATGATTGAGTGCTTGCTATGAGCTGGGCACTGTGCTAATTCTTTGTATAAATTATTTCCTTGAATCTTCACAATGTCTCTATGAGAGCGACACTATTATCCCCTTGCTTGGCCAGTGAGGAAATATGAAGCTCAGAAAGGTTAAGGAACTTTTCCAAAACCACACAGCTACTAAGTGCTAGAGCCAATACCTATAACCACTTGCTGTTGCCAATGTGTTTGTTCTTGCTCCTTATGTGTTATTGACTCTCCAATTTAGGATACCAAGTTCAATGTTGAAAAGGGCACTCATAGTCAATATCCATTTCTAAGCCCATTTCTCCTATCAGGGGCACATACAATTCCATCAGCATATTCATCACTTTTTGTAAATTCTCCTCTGGTTTTAATAGAATATACTTTCTGGAAAGAATATATTAACCATTCTCACTTTAAGTGAATTCGAGTCACGGAATCATATTCTCTTACAGTGACAAGGAACTTAAATAGCATCTAGCTCTTCTTCCCGCCAAACGCTCAGTTCTCTGAACAGTGGCTCTAACATGGCCACCCAGACTATCCTTTCACACCTCCCCTGGCAGAGAGCTCACTACCTACCACCTCTCTATACCCACAGAGCTCTAATTGCTAGATTATGTTGAACTAAAATCTGCTTCTTTGCAGTTTTCTACCAGCAATTCTCGCTCTTCTCTCTGGAGTGATTACAAAATAAATCTGCTTCCTCCTTCCCATGACAACCTTTCAGACACATATGAGCTCTCATATCCCCTCTCTTTTCCAGGCAGAATACCCCATTTTCTTGATATATTCTCTGTAACACTAGTTTTAGTCTCTCTCACCATCCTGGCCACCTGGGTATGTGTACATGCTCCAGTTAAAGAAATCTAGCACTGAACATATCTCACCAGTGAGAGTCCTTCTTCTGGGGTGTTTGAAACTCAAGCCTGACCTCTCATCACTAGAGTAGAGGTCTTTGTTCCCTGGGAAGAAATTTCAGACACTAACTTCCAGCTGGAGTGGAAGCAGGTGCCACTTATACATAGCTAGCCTATGACATATTTAATGACTTTTTAACCTGATGGGGACAATCGGCATGTCACTCGGGTCTTCCCAATTAGGCCGTAAGTTTATCCAGGGTGGGCATCACGTCTGATCATTTCTGGGGCCCTCCTAAGAGTCTGTTACAGTGGTCCGCCTCCCTTCAGCTGCCAATAAATGCGGTTGATTGATGGACTCACTGAAGCCTAAGAAGTCATTTTCCGCTCTGTTGCATGTCAGATTCCAGCTGTGTCCAGTTGGAGCCAGCCCTCTCGTTTTCACTGTGAACGTGGACCTAGATCTCATGGCTTGTTCATGTAGCACAGTAGGATGAATTTCACTTTAGAACCTCACTCTCTTCTACCCCCAGCTGGGGAGGGGGGCCAGAACCCTGAGTGGACTGGCACATCCAAATCTGCAAACAGCCATGGACACACCTCCACCACCTCCTTGTTGTATTTACCTGTCAAAGCTTGAGTAATGAAAATCTCCCAGGTGTAGGCGTATTCCAGGGCTGCAATTTGTAGAGAAGGGGGTGATGTATCGAACAGATGTTTCCAATTCTATCTTCATCGAACCTCTTGCCTCTGCTGCACCTCCTGGCCCCTCCCTCTTCTTCCCTCCTCCTCCCTGATGTCGCCTATAAATCAAGTGCCTCCTCTTAAAACTGTAATCACCAAAATAAGGCGGTGATTTATAAAGAATTCTGAAATACCAAATAATCAGCCTAACACTTCAATTTAATGGCAGCAATAAGTCAAGCGTCTCCACACTCAGCGCGGGAGGAAGAAGCATGTCTTGCTCTTGGTTGTTTTGAAATGACAAATGCTCTTTTGTGAGTTGTAACAAATCAATTATCCACATGTTGAAAACCGAGCAACTCCTTTTTAAGATATACTTTTATGGATACATTTTAAAAAAATGTCCCAGGAAGGGAGGGAACCGGAGCTCTCTAGTTATTTTTCTGGCAAAAGAAATTTGGGGAAGTAATAGCTCCAAGGAGAAAACTGTCTGAAAGGCCATCAATCAGAGATGCAGGTGCCCTGTGCCTATGGAAGGTGTGCACTGAACATTAAAGGTCTGTTTTTCATCCAGTCTGAGTAGGTAACAAGGAATCTGCGCCACCTGCAGTGGCATTTTCACCAGAACTTTCTGGTTCCCCAAAGAGCTCTGAGGGGGCATTCAATCCTCCGGCTCTCCTTGGACACATTTGTCTTGCCTTGTATTTTTCATTTCAAGGAGTATTTCTTCTTTTTCCATTAAGAAAGCCGTCATGCCTCAGCAGCTGGCCCTGAGATTAGAGCCTGTGTTATCTCATTATGTACGCCCATCTGTTAAGGCCACCCAGAAAGGTTTGTGCCCTTTCCCAGGTTCTATTTTCCTCTCCTCCCACAATGCATTCATTTGTCACACAATGAAATACGGGAGCATCTGCTATAACCTCTTCTGTCAAAGCAGGCGGGCTCAAAGCCATCCCAGGCTTCCAGCCAGCTGGCGAGTTTGTTGGTTTCAAAGGCTTTGAGAAGGTCACTTCAGCCACCACTGGTGCAGTGGGTGCTGATCCGGGCAACACCCTGCAAAGGAGATCTTGACAAATCGGAACCTGTTGTGGATGTGGGTGACTAGAGGGTGGAGAGGGTGAATGGTTTGGCCATTGTCCCATGAAGAATGGTTAAGGGATTAGGAATGCTTTCAGTAGAGAAGAAAAGACACACATTGTGAGGGTCGATGCATAACTGATGCTGGGAGTGAGCACCCTGTCCAGTGCCGAAGGTATCCAGGCAGGGCAGGATTATGTGGTAGTTGGCAGGTGACCCTGGTGGGCCGCTCAGGCCTTGCATCTCAGGTGTGCGTGACGCTGTCCCTCTGAATAGTGCTGAAGCCTTTGCTGGCAGCGGCCGGCAGTGCAGCTGTTGTTTTGCTGTTAGACTCTCTCTGCCACTTCTGCCCATTGTCCTGCCTGGCCTGCTCTCGGCCCCCTTCCCCTCTAACCCAGCCCCTCAGCTTGGCTTCTCTTAGCAGGCTTCCCTTCCACCTTCTTTCCTTCTTCCTTAAATCCTCGTTTTTCTCAATAAAATTGTTTTCCTTTGTGTTCCACCACCACCCTTTTCTCAGTTCTCAACCTGCCTGGTTTGGATGCTCTGTGGATGACTGTTTTATGATTCACCCATTGGTTCATTCATTCAACAGTTATTTGAATGCTTTCTATGTGTTAAATAAGTACACATATGTGATGAGTAATTTTATGCGTCAACTTGACTGGGCTAAGTGTTGCCCAAATAGCTGGTAAAGCATATTTCTGGGTGTGTCTGTGAGAGTGTTTCTAGAAGAGATTAACATTTGAATCAGCAGACTGAATACAGAAGATCACCCTCACCAATGATGGTGGGCATCACCCAATCCTCCGAGGGCTTGAATAGAACGAAAAGGCAGAGAAGGGGCAAATTTTCTCTCTCTGCTTGAGCTGGAACCTATCTTTTCTTGCCTTAGGATATCAGTTCTGGTTCTCTGGCCTTCAGTCTTGGATTGGGATTTACATCTTGCCCCGACCCCCACCCCCCCACCCCAATTCTCAGGTCTTTGGACTGAATTACACCACCACCTTTTTTGGTTCTCCAGCTTGCAGACAGCAGAGCATGGGACTTCTCAACTCCCATGATCATTTGAGCCAATTCCTATAGTAAATCTATATCATATAAATAATAGAGATATAGATAGATAGTGATAGATCTAACTATAAATATAGATAGATAAGTAGGTAAATCTATATATATCTCCTGATGGTTCTGTTTCTCTGGAGAAGTCTGACTAATACAACATACAAACAGTCACACTTTGTAAAGATAAAAGCAGGTGTTATCAGAGAAAGTCACAGGAGGATGTGCCTTAGACTGGATAGTCAGGGAAGACTTCTCGGAAGAAGGGGTATTTGGATTGAGACCTGAAAAATGAGGAGTCATTCAGGTGAGAACAGGGGCAAGAGTGATCCAGTAAGGGAATAGAATTGATAAAGACAGAAAAGAGCTTGGAGTGTTCCAGAAACTGAAGGGAGAAACATCCAGTACTCGTTATTTTTTCATTTATTTTCTCATACATGAATGCTGACCTCAGGGAAGGTTCTCTCTACTTGGGAAGCTCTTGCTCAGATGGCCACATGGTTAGTTCCTTCCCAATGTTCATATCTCTGCTTAGTTGTCACCTCGTCCAGGAGGGCTTCTCTGACCACCTGTTCACACTCACTATCCCTTATCCAACTTTGTATATTTGTGGCATCTATCACTAAATGGAATGATATTATGTATTTGATTACTTCTTGATAGATGATCTTCCCCCATTAGAATGGCAACTCCACAAATACAAATCCTATACTAATAAGCTGTCATATTCCCAGCACCTGGCAAACAACAGGCACTTAATAAATGTTTTGTGAATTAATGGATGATGAATGATAGGCTGGAGAAACAGAACATTTGTAAGGAAATGTAGTTCCATTATAATCAAGCACCCACAGGACAAATGCTGGAAGGGAAGAGGGAGGATGTGTTAGGGGTCCATGCCAGGACATTATTACAGAAGGAGGAAGATGTCTAATGAGCGTATTTATTATGTGAACGTAAAGGCCAGTACTTAAGTTCCTTGCTTTTAAGTAGGCTAACGTTTCTGCTGTTGCTTTATGAATTTGCTTAGCAACTCCTGTCGCCTTTATGATAAATAAACACATTTCTGTAACAGGCATTCTTAGTAATTAAGCTGCCGCCAAGCCCCCTGTGAGCACATTGCTTGTCACCGGTCACAGCAAATGCTCTGCAGTGAAAGGCTCTGACCTGCAAGTGTGGGCACCCTTTCCATGGCCCTACCCTTCCAAGGGATCACGTCTGGTTGTTTCATGTTTGCACAGTGTGAGGGGATGAAAAGGCATCCCTTGGATCATTCATAGTTCTTTGTTGAGCCTTTAAGTAGCAGTCACTCATGAATTCCCTTCTGCTTTTTCTACCATGCTTTTCCCATTGCTGTTTATAAAACAAACATAGTTCCATTGTCAAATCCCAGCATAAAACAGAACAGAACAAAAGGATCCAAGAACTTGGAGAACAAAAGACGGGAGGTGGAATGATTTGCTGGGTCGACGCTGCGAGTGATGGAGAGAGGAATTGGGACGATACTTGATTTATGGCTTAGGTGACTGGTGGATGTTTTGTTATCAGATGAAGTTCAGTTAGAGAAGCAGAACCATTAGGAGATCTCTCTCTCTCTCTCTCTCTCTCTCTCTCTCTCTCTCTCTCTCTCTTTAATCTACCTATGTATAAATAGGCATATAGATGTAGATGTAGACACAGATATAGATTTATTATAGGGGTTTGACAGTATGCAATGTGAGAGCTGGTCAACAGTTTATGTAGGGCTGTCACATTTGTGTCTGCATGGCAGGCAGTCAGGAGAGGAAGACAGATGGGATATGGGAACGCAAGACTAAAGGGAATCTGCAAAGATGAGCTGGAACCTATGACACTGGCCTAGAACCTGAGTTGATCTCTCATTGCCTTTAGGTTTTCAGTGCAGGAGAAGCTGGTTTCCTTCATCACAGAACTGATATGCACCTGGCCTAGCAGAGCGAGAAACTGATGGGAGAGATGCGGCAGAAGCCGGGGGAGCCGCCTGCTTGGCTGTTGCCTCACGCGGACGAGGGGGACAAGTGGATAAGCAGCATCAGCACCTGCTGCCCGGCGGCGGCTTTCTGAGAGTAAAACAGAAACTGTCTCTGCTTCACTTCTGCCTTCCAAGTCTCCTGTAAAACATCTCTTGTGGTCACACTAACCCAGAACTATGCAGGGAAGGGGATGGTGTGAAACAGAGGTCCGGTCCAGCTAAATCGACAACTCACACATAACGAGGGTTGACAAATCCCCAGTCTGCGTAAGTGAAGTCAAGGCTGTGGGTGAGATGACTCGGGGATTGTGTGGAGCCAGAAAATAACATTATTGAAAGGATTGGCTGAGGGTAGGAACCTACTGTGGAGAAGGAGAAGTCAGGGAGAAACTGTGGGAGGCAGAGCTGAGTTCCTGGGTATGAGTGTTTCTGAGGATGGGAGTCCATAAATAATGACCGTGACAACGAGGACGATGAGAGCCAGGCATGATATCGAATTTAATGACTGGTATCTACGGCACTGACCAATCAGGATGGATGCTGGACAGTGAGGAGGTCCCCAGGGTCCTGAGGGAAGGTACAACACCATCATGTGATGCTGGACACTGGGTGTACAGGGACATTGGGGAAGCAGGTATTTAACATCCAGTATGGGAGTTTCCCACATTTTGACAGCTTTTATGTTGTCGTGGTGCATATTCGCTGAATATCAGCCCTGCTGGTTGCTAACACCGTGTGCCTACTGTGTGCTCAGCTAAGCACCATGAGCCTGTGTGGTGGTGGTGCCTCTGGGATGCTTTGCCCCACCTGACTGGCTGGGGGCGAGATGTTGGGACAGTGGTGGGCAGGTGGGGATCAGAATCTTGGATCCTGGAAGGGCAAATCATCAGGCCTATCTTCAGCAAACATCTGTTGCCAGGTATGCACCACTTTCACAGGAGGATGTATTTTGGGGAGATTTTATAGGCCCTGGTCCACGTGGGGGAGAACATTTAAACCAGCAGCAGCTGTTAATGAGCACCATGCTGCTAATTAGGACAGCCTGGAGAGGAGCAGCTGTGGTGGTTTGGAATGACAAAGACTGTGATAACTAACTATTGGAGTCTATCTCTGTGGGACACATTCTGAACTACTAGGACCCATGAAGACTCGTGGAGCCTTAAACTTGGAAGTTCTTGTTTTGAATGATCTGATGTGATTGGTCACCCAGATCAAACACCAGAAGGTTTCCAAGGTGCCATTTTGATTGGCAGTTTGTGGATACAGCTTTGGGAACAATGCCTGAAAGGTCTGTGTGCTCAGAAGTAACCCGGAGGTCACTTCGTCCCCTTCCCTGCAGCATGAGGGGTACTGTTCTCCACTCGACCTCTACCTGCGGTAAGTCAAGTTTGGTCCTGCTAACTTTCCATTTCTCAGACAGAAGCTTTGAAGAGTTACCAAGGTATTATTATCTTAAATGATTTGGGCATTAGTCTTAATAATACTACCAGATTGACCAAGGGATTACCCATGCGCCGAATTGTTGCCATTTGGCTTGGCATTCTGTGAGACCAAGGTGGACAGATTCAATTCATATGTGAGCCAGGCAGCCTCACTCTGGCTGCAAACGTGGCTATAACCTGGGTCATCTGCAGCATGTGCCTTTGATCTTTCTGGGGCTGGAGGAGAGCATGAGAGTAACTCATTGGCCTTCTCACCGCAGCCACTAGGGGGCAGCTCAAAACGCATGCATTATTAAAAGTGGGTCAGTGAGCGCCACTTTGATTTATGGGGCATGTCATTTGACTGTAGGTTCGTTCTCAGCCTGTTCCTTCCTTGGATATTGTTCCCTACATAAAGAAGGAAATCAGCAAGTGGTGGCCAATTGGATTTAGAGTAGCAACTTTCATGAAGTTTATTCATCACTTCAAAGACATGAATTTGCAGTATGGGTTCCTTACCAATAAATAGCAGTGTCTTCCTAATCATTTGGTGTGACATACCAGGCTCTGGATCTGGGAGTGAGAAGGGAATTCCAGGTAGGGACAGTAACACAAGCAGAGGTGTGGAAGTTGGCATAGTCTGGTTTGACGAAGAGTGATGGTGACAGCCATTGATGGGGTTAACTGGAGAGAGTGAAGTGTAAGCAAAGCTCCCAATTTTATTTTAATTGCTTCAAAAGAAAGACTGACAGCTACTGTTTCAAACTCCCAAAATTGTAAACTGGGTTTTATATTTTGGTTAACATTGGGGTTCAGGCAAAGAAAAGAAGAAAAACATTTAACTATTTTATGTTTAATTCTATCAGAAGTCACTAATAATAATTACAAATTTCCAACTATTACAACTTCCAGTTATGTTTGTCTCCCCATGATTATCTAAAACATGTTTCACAATTCTTGATGTTCACATACAAACATTAAATGTTTGCATTTCAGATGGGCAAAAACAGGGATGTCAAAACAATTTGACAGAAAACCAGTCCTTATTTCTTTCTCTAGAATGGCAGCTAAGAAATTTGTCACTTAAGTGGAGCATAATCTAGTTTAGTTTTGTTGGGGACCTATCTCAATCTGATTTGTAAGCAAATAGATGCTTTAACTACCTGGGTTGTAAATAATCTTTATCCTCCAGCTTCTTTTATCAGCCAAGAAAAGCAATTTGCAGCATAATGCCTGGATAAACAAAAGTATTTTTAGGTCCAAGTGATTTTTCTTCAATTTTCCTTTAATTAAAACTGACTGTCTCCTTAAAAGGTGATTCCTGTCTCATCTCAAATTTTTCTTTCTTGAAGAGGGACTTATAGGATTCTATTTTTACAGAGGTTAGTATGCTTCCCCAATATCCAAAAGTGAAATGGCCTTCCCTAGTCTGTAGGGTAAAACCAGAATTCTGTAACAACGCCTGCTTTGGTTTTGCCTCTTCCTGCCCTCCCAGCCCCATCCTGTGCCTCTTTCAGTCCAGCCCCACTGAATTGGCTATTCTTCCCAAGTGCCATGTTCCTCTCCACTGGTGATCTTGGGTACATGAGGTGTCCTCTGCCTGGAACATACTTTTGTGCTACCTTCCTTCACTAAGTACTACTAGTTAATTTCTGTCTCAGATGAAATGTCCCTTCCTTAGGGAATCTGCTCTGACCACCCCCTTCCCTTTTCCCCACACACTTCAGTAGCCCCTGTGCTTCTCTATTGCAATGTTTTACTTGCTTGTAATTTTCTAATTATTGATACTAATTTATTTAGCATCTATCTTCTCTGCTGGACTGTAAGTTCCTTGGGGACAGGGACCCTATCTGTTTGTTCACTACTGTACCTGCCTCACAGTGTAGCCTTGGTGATTGGATGCACTCAGTTAATATGTGTTAGCTGATTGGCAAAAGTCTAACTCTTTATTAAATGCATTAAAGTAAAAACATTTTACATTTAAAAAATATTAACACTATATACTTTAAAATTATTTATAAAGTAAGATTTGATTCAGTAAACTCTAGATGCATTTCAGTATCCTTTTCATTGATTCTCAACGGCAACTCATCATGAAAATGTTTCTTACATCATGAAAATGATTTATCCTGGAATCATTATCTTAAAGTCAGAGGCATCCTCAGGAAAACACTTTCATTGGGACTTCAGCTCAAGGATTTCAAGATAGTTTGACAACAGATGTCCTTCCATCTTGGAGCTTTTGGTGGCATTTTCTGCCTCAGTCGTAAGGAGTTTATTGCCTGCTTATAGATTCAAATCAGACAGAGCGGCCTTAACTGCCTTCCTTACCCCCAGCTAGGAAAACCTCCACTGTGGAATGAATGACACCTGCAAAACAGTCTTCCTCAAATCACAAGGAAGAAATTTTTCCTCGGATTCTCACATTTTTAGAATCAAAGTGAGATGATTTCTCCTTTATTTTGCCTTAGCTGGGTGGTCCTTGTGTGCAATAATGCTCCATTAACCTCTGACTTTTAGGATGTGGTATCCAGATCCTGCCTTTAAAGAACTTACCATCTGGTTAGGCACAAATAGGTAAAAAGCAACTCAAGGACACATGAGTATCTCAGGCAGTGAGTCCTGGAGTCAGGGATGGGGCTGATTTCTGAAGAGCTATGTGATCTCTGAAGAAGAAGACTTTGAAGCTCTTACCCCAATTTTCAGAGGATTAACTCTCACATCATTCATGTCTCAGATCCGACGTCTACTCCCCATCACAGGCTTTCCTGACCACCCTGTCTAATACAGACACACTCACGGTGCCATTCTTTATCCCTTCACCAGGCTTTAATTTACAGCTTCCCCACTTGAACATAAGCTCCTAGAACAGAGGGACTTTGTCCTGATGATCACTGGATCCCCAGCAGCTAGAAGGTTGTTAGTACATAGTCGGCACTGTTTAATGGTTATTGAATGAATGCATGGGCAGGGGGTTGGAGGGAGTGAATGCATATATAGGGAAAAAGGAAATCCAGATGGATGAAATGGCCTGGAAAAAAGAATGGAGGCTGGCTTAAAGCAGGCCAACTGATAGAAGGAAGAAGCTCATTTGAGTGAGCAGTGGGAGGGTGGGCCACTGGTTTATGAAGTAGGATGGGGCTAGATCATAGGAGGTTTTGAACGGCCAACTGTTGAGTTGCTCTAATTGAGGGGTATGTGGATTGAACCCTGGCCTAGGGGTGTGGTGGTAAGAATGAAAAGGTGGGGAGATGTTATACAGAAACCGTCGGTAGGCGTTGGTAAGTGACTGATGTGGGGGTAGGAGAGTCCAAAGTGGTTGTCCAGCTGTTGAGTCTCCAAGAATGTTGGTGCTTCTGACAATCCAGGCATGCCTTGTTTTATTGTACTTTGCTTTACTGCATTTTTAACAAATTAAAGATTTGTGGCAACCCTGAGTATGGCAAGACTATGGCACCATTTTTCCAACAGCATCTGCTTACTTTGTGTTTCTGTATCACATTTTGGTAATTCTTGCAATACCTGAACGTTTTCATTATTATTGTTGTGTTTGTTATGGTGATGTGTGGTCAGTAATCTTTGATGTTACTATTGCAAAAAGATTATGACTTGTGGAAGGCTCAACTGGTGGTTCGCATTTCTTAGCAAAGAAGTATTTTTCAACTGGGTATATACATTGTTTTTTATTTTTATTTTTTTATTTTTTATTGGAGTATAATTGCTCTACAATGTTGTATTAGTTTCTGCTGTACAATGAAGTGAATCAGCTATATGTATACCTATATCCCCTCCCTCTTGGACCTCCCTCCCACCCCCAATCCCCCCCATCCCACCCATCTAGGTCATCACAGAGCACCGAGCTGAGCTCCCTGTGCTATGCAGCAGGTTCCCACTAGCTATCTATTTTATTTTATTTATTTATTAGAAATTTATTTATTTTATTTATTTTAATTTTTGGCTGCATTGGGTCTTCATTGCTGCATGTGGGCTTTCTCTAGTTGCGGTGAGCAGGGACTACTCTTCGTTGCAGTGCACGGGCTTCTCATTGCATCGGCTTTTCTTGTTGCGGAGCACAGGCTCTAGACGTGCGGGCTTCAGTAGTTGTAGCACGTGGGCTCAGTAGTTGTGGCGCACAGGCTTAGTTGCTCTGCAGCATGTGGGATCTTCCCGGACCAGGGCTTGAACCCGTGTCCCCTACATTGGCAGGGGGATTCTTAACCACTGCGCCACCAGGGAAGCCCTCTACTTTGAACATGGTAGTGTATTTATGTCAAACCTAATCTCCCAATTCGTCCCACCCTCCACTTCCCCCACTGCGTCCACATGTCCGTTCTCTACGTCTGCGTCGCTATTCCTGCCATGCAAATAGGTTCATCTGTACCATTTTTCTAGATTCCACATAATGCGTTAATATTGATATCTGTTTTTCTCTTTCTGGCTTACTTCACTCTGTATGACGGACTCTAGGTCCATCCACATCTCTACAAGTGACCCAATTTCGTTCCATTTTATGGCTGAGTAATATTCCATTGTATATATGTACCACATCTTCTTTATCCATTCATCTGTCATTGGACATTTAGGTTGTTTTCATGTCCTGGCTATTGTAAATAGTGCTGCAGTGAACATTGGGAGACGTGTCTTTCTGAATTATGGTTTTCTCAGGGTACGTGCCCAGGAGTGGGATTGCTGGGTCATATGGTAGTTCAGTTTTAGTTTTTTAAGGAACCTCCATACTGTTCTCCATAGTGGCTGTATCAATTTACATTCCCACCAAGAGTGCAAAAGGGTTCCCTTTTCTCCACACCCTCTCCAGCATTTATTGTTTGTAGATTTTTTGATGATGGCCATTCTGACCGGTGTGAGGTGATACCTCATTGTAGTTTTGATTTGCATTTCTCTAATACAGTGGAGAAAAGACAGCCTCTTCAATAAGTGGTGCTGGAAAAACTGGACAGCTACATGCAAAAGAATGAAATTAGAACACTACGTAACACCATACACAAAAATAAAATCAAAATGGATTAAAGACCTAAAAAACTCTTAGAGGAAAACATAGGAAAAACACTATAAAACTCTCAGAGGAAAACACAGGACACTATAAAACTCTTAGAGGAAAACATAGGAAAAACACTGTTTGACATAAACCACAGCAAGATCCTTTTTGACCCACCTCCTAAAGAAAATAAAAACAACAATAAACAAATGGGACCTAATTAAACTTAAAATCTTTTGCACAGCAAAGGAAACCATAAACAAGATGAAAAGACAACCTTCAGAATGGGAGAAAATATTTGCAAACAAAGCAACAGACAAAGGATTAATCTCCAAATATACAAATAGCTCATGGAGGTCAGTATCAAAAAAAAAAAAACCCCAAACAACACAAAAAATGGGCAGAAGACCTAGACATTTCACTAAAGAAGACATACAGATGACCAAGAGGCACATGAAAAGATGCTCTACATTGGTTTTTAGACATAATGCACACTTAATAGACTACAGTACAGTATAATTGTAACTTTCATATGCACTGGGAAACCAAAAAATACATGTGACTCGTTTTAAGATATTTGCTCTATTGCAGTACTTGGGAACTGAACCCACAATATCTTGGAGGTACGCATGTATTAGTGAAGTCAGAATACAAACTGGTTTTGGAGACTGGCAGGTGGACGCAGTTTGAGCCAGGTGGAGGGTAAGGGAATGGCAGGGCTTTCAGCAGAGATGAAGTGCAGCCATGCTGCCAGATGGACGCTCTTGGGAGAGGTTAAGGCCTGTTTCCAGCCTGCTCCCAGAGCTGGCTCATGAAATCACTGGTTCCCACTACGCTCTTTCCACAGTCCCCACAGTTACAGCATCCACTGTTCCATCCAGATGGGATACTCCTGTCAGAGGCAGGAACTTCCCTACCCAGTCCCCAGAGAAGCTACCTGATTCATCATCTCATAAGGCTGGTCCTGGATCTCCACTCTTATTATGCACCTTTTGATCCATAATCTTCCCAGCTTCTAAGTACTTTGAACTTTTCCCCTCTCCCTCCATTTCTCCATCTAGATCACAAACGTGCTAACTTGTGTGTGAGGACACACACACATACACACACACACACAGGTACTGACCCCATCAATCATGGAGCCCTAAGCCTCCATAATTCAATGAGACTGATGCCTGGCACATAGTAGGTGCCTAATAAATGTCACTTCTTCTCCTCTGACCCCTTTCTATCTTCCAGCTACTCCATCTGGGTGCAAAACTGCCCAGAAAAATGGGAAGGAGTTGGGCTGGCTTCTGGGTTTCCGTGCCTGCATAACAATGAAGCTGCTTCTGGAACAGAGTAGTTTGTGCCCATAAACCATGACCTCCGTTATCCATGAAGGCGGCCAGCGGTAGCAGTCCCTGTAGAAATCTTTCCCATCCCAACTGCAAGGATGGCAGAAGCTATAAGACTATGCCATTTGTCTCAGCAGTGCTAGCAAAGGCTTTCTATAGTGCTATGCAAAGTACACTCTTCCCCTATTCTTTCTGTCTGGGCTGGGCTTTTTTTCCCCTGGTTAAAAATTAAAATATCTGCTGAATTTATATTCATTTCTTGGGTCTGCAGTTCACGCTCCATTTCTCATGAGCAGCCTGCATTATGGTGGGGCTCATCTGCTTGTATCACCTCTTGGAAATAGCCACTTAAATCTCTGCTTGGTTAAAAATGATTCCCTCATGCCAGGGTACCAGAGGGCAGTGACACATGGAATAGAGTCAACTGAGAGTGACAAGAGGCTCTGCAGCCTGATCCCGTTCCAAGGAAAGAATTCCCCCCAGTGCCACCCCCATGGGTCATCTCACCTCTCCCTCAGCAGCTTCAGCATTGGGAGTCACAAGGGATGAAGCTTCAGCTCTTAGAAAATTCTTTCTAAGTGGCTACAACTTACATCCCTGTAACTTCCACTCCCTGTTCTTAGTTCTGTCCTTGGGGCTGTATAGGTCAAATCCTCTATAGGGAGTTCTTCGAATTAGGAAGACAGTCTCCTGCCTTCTATTATGGGTTGAATTGTGTCATCCAAAGATATGTGTTGAAGTCCTAATCCCCAGTACCTCAGAATGTGATACCTATTTGGAAATAGGGCTGTTGTAGATATAATTGGTTAAAATGAGGTCATACCGGCGTAGGGTGAATCAAATATCACTGGTATCCTTATAAGACACACACAGAAAGGGAGAGCAGCAAGTGAAGACGGAGGCAGAGATTGGAATGATGCTACCGCAAGCCAAGGAGTGCTTGGGGCTACCAGATGCTGGAAGAGGCAAGGAAGGATCCTTCCTTAGAGACTTCAGAGGGAGCATGGCCCTGTGAACACCTTGATTTTGGGACTCTGGCCTCCCAAACTGCGAGAGAATACATTTCTGTTGTTTTAAGTCATCTAGCGTGTGGTATTTTGTTATGGCAGCCCCAGGAGACTAATATACCTGCTGAGACTTCCCTGGGCTGAACACGTGCAGTTCCTTCAATTGTTTCTCATATGATATGATCTCCATCCTTTCCTTGACTTCCTTCCTTTGAGCATATTTCATGTACCAAGCCAATTACTCTAGAGGTGGTCTGGGCATTACACCTTGTACTGGGACCATCACCTCCCACCTTTCTGGATTCTGTACCTCACAGCACAGTTGCTTTCTTGGCAGCTTTTTTGTACCTGAAATTCTGACTGCGTTTATGGTCAACTAAGACCCATGGTTCTTTTCCAAGAGCACCCCTGCTAAATCATGTCTCTCAGCTGGTATGGTAGTTCTGTTAAAGTCTCTTACCATAATATTGATTATTGCTGTCTTCTTCAGATATTTTGAGTCGATTCAGCAATGCACTCAAAATTCTTCCCAACTCCATTCTTACTTTATCTATTTTCCCCCCAGAAATTCCTTTATGTCTTCATTGAGGTTTTAATCATAGGGTGCTGAGGACAAAGAACTGTGGCATATCATCAGGGACTTCTCTGCTGTTAATCCATACATTTGTTCACTCAATAAATATTTACTGAGCTCCTGGTACATGCCAGATGTTATTTTAGGCACTGAGGATTTGGAGATGAATAAGGAAACTCTCAGGGCTTCCCTCATGGCACAGTGGTTAGGAATCCCCCTGCCAGTGCAGGGGACACGGGTTCGAGCCCTGGTCCGGGAAGATCCCACAGGCTGCGGAGCAACTTGGCCCGTGCACCACAACTACTGAGCCTGCGCTCTGGAGCCCGCAAGCCACAACTACTGAGCCCACGTGCCTCAACGACTGAGGCCTGCGTGCCTAGAGCCTGTGCTCCACCACAGGAGAAGCCACCGCACCTCAACAAGGAGTAGCCCCCGCTCGCTGCAACTAGAGAAGGCCTGCGCACAGCAACAAAGATCCAGTGCAGCCAGAAATAAATAAATTAATTTTAAAAAAAAAGAAGAGAACTCTCAGTCCTTATGGAACTTAAATTATCACATTAGTCAACCTTGAGGATCTACCTGACAATTAGTGGAGTGTATGGATATCTGCATTCTGGCAGATCCTTTATCTTTTCACAAATACCAGTTCTAAACCTCTGGAGCCAAGGGCCTGGAGAAATACTGTTTCTGAATGGAGAATTGAATATAGGACTGTTCTTTCCAGCAAGCAAGAATGTTCTCCTTGTTCTTGTCTTCTCTGTGACAAGGGGTAGCTCCCTAGGGGTTTCTGTCTCGTTTTGCCACTTTTCTCTCCTTTTGACCTGCTAACAGAGCAGCTTAGGGTTTGGGTGGGAAGAATAGGAAAGAAGCCGAGCTGCAAACAGGCAAGTGGAGTCAGGGATTGGGAGTAAACAAAGTACCCTCGCTTTGGATCTTGGGGGCAGGAAGCCTGAAGTTTGTACAATGGAGAATATCAGAGTGGAGAGAGAAGATAGAATCATGGTTAATGAGGAAGAGTGAAGGAATGGGGAATAGCTTGACGAAGGGACGAGTTGGAGGAGGTGAGACCTGTATTCAAATATTTACACAGATGTATTTTTTTCCCTAACATCTAATCAGTTATAAAGCCAGCTAAGAGAATTTTGTTGGCTGTAAGAAACCTATATGCACTTAGATGAGTTTATGTCCCAGATGCCAATGACTCTAAGGCTTTAACAACAACCTTGCTGTGGAGTGTCTGGCTCTCTAGCGGAGTCGTGTCTGTTGTTGCCTCTGGCATTGATCTCCTTTCTGTAGCATATGGGCTTTTCTTTTCATGTCATTCTCCTTTTTCTTCCTGTCCCCAACCAATTAATTATCTTTGCATTTTCCTATTCAAATTCTGGAAGGGAAGTGTCTGACTCTCCTAATGAATTACCGCCAGTCCTACTGGACAGAGCTTTTCACACCCAGCTTCTTCTTTGGTCACTGGCCAGCTGGCGGATGGGCTGCTCTTGGCCCAGGTGCTCATTCTGGTTCAGTTATTTACCAGTCCTTTTTCAAGGGCCAGCACACAGCCTCTTCTCTCAGCAGTGACCTGTGGGTGGGGCAGTTTCCCTTCTAAAAGAAGGTTGGGTGGCGGTCACCGTGAATGTCATGTAGTTTGCCATGTTGGGTGGATTCTGTTTCCTAAACCTTTTCCCCTCCATTCTCTGTTCCCAGGTTTCACCTCTGTTTCACCATTATTTGGACTGGACTGTCAGAGGTGTCTTCCAGACTCGGTTTTGTTTCATTCCTCATATTTCTGTCACCATGATCTTTCTAAAACTACACCTGTGATAATATTGATGCTGATAGCTCAGATTCTCTGTACACCAGTGCCAAATCAAACCTCAGAGTCAGAGTTTTGGGTGAAGTAGAAAAGGATAGCTTTATTGCTTTGCCAGGCAAAGTGGGACACGGCAGGCTCCTGCCTCAAAAAACTGTGTCCCAACCTGGGAGGATTTGATGAGGAGTTTTACAGCAATAGCTCAAGGGTGGGGTTGCTGACAAGATTAGGGTGTGTGCAGGGTCTCAGGAGGTTGGTCTCCTAATCTTGATGAGCTTCTCTTGTCCCTTTAATCTTGCCTCAGGTGGTCTCTTGGCTGCCCTCCCTTAGCAGCTGTTCATATCTGCCCTTTGGAACTCAGGGAATGTCATGGAGGCTGGAGACTTGCCTACAAGAAATTGGGGGGCAAAAAGGCCTCCATGCCCAGGAGCCCCACAGGACCCTCCTCAGTTTAAATATCACTCCCCTGCCTGAAATCTTTCAATAGCTCTCCATCATCTTTTAAGGAAAAAGTCAAACCTTTGCTCACCAGTTCCATCTCCCATTACAACCTCTCCAGGTTCATCTCCCTGCCCCTCACTTGCTCCTTATATTCCACTAAGGCTCACCATGCTATTTTATTTCTCCAAGTCTTTGTAATATTTTCTCCCTCCTCGAGCACCAGCAGAACTCTTATTTGTGTTCAAAACACTTTGTAGACATCACCGTCTCTGGGAAGTCTACTTTGGCAACCACCTCTGCTTCTGCCACAGAGCTAATCACTTTCTCCTCTGTGCACTGTACATGATTCTTTTATTGTACTTATCATTGCTGTATTAGAATTTCTTTTTAAACATTTCTTTCTCTCCTACTAATTTGCATGCATCCTCAGAAGGGAGCTATTTGTTATGCATATTTGCAGCTCCAGCATTCACCACCAGTACTTCAATAAACGTTTGTTGAATAACTGAACAGTGAGGAAATGATTGAGAAGATAAACTGACCTACTTTATGCCACTGTACTAAGTGCTTTACATGCACTATCTCATTTAATTCTCACAACAGGAAGATAAGGAAAGGGAGGGCCTCAGGGAGATGGAGTGCCTTTCCCAAGGTCGAGCAGTTATTAAGTGGTGGAAATGGGATTTGAGCCCAGGTTTGTCTGACTCCAAAGCCCTTGTTATTTTCACTGCACTAGCAGAGGAAGAAAGTTCTGTAGAGACAGATTCTAGCCAAATAAAAGGAAAGTTTTTTTTTTTGTTTTATTTTGCTTTTTGGTTGTTGCTTAGCTTTAAAGATTGGAGCTATGCGAAGTAGAAATGGGCCACTTTGAGTTCCCATGTCAACAGAATAGGAACAGCTGACTCACAGGAGATAGGTGCCAGGATGCTGCTAAAGTATAATTTTCCAAGGGTTAAAAAAGATCACTC
The DNA here is from genome assembly GCF_964341445.2 of Mesoplodon mirus. Classification (NCBI taxonomy): domain Eukaryota; kingdom Metazoa; phylum Chordata; class Mammalia; order Artiodactyla; family Ziphiidae; genus Mesoplodon; species Mesoplodon mirus. The sequence continues at coordinate 63,944,849 of NC_138983.1, forward strand.
TCATAGCAATATAAAATGAACATATGTGAAAGGTTGTATTCTACTCATTAATGAATGAGGGAACCAGTAAGATGTTAAAATTGGCTCAAAGAGCATTTAAGAAGCTAGGTATTCATAGGAAATGTTAAGATGAGATTGCTGGGTTAGATTAAAAACTGATTAATGCCCAATAGAGCCATAAATGTAATCTGTGGAGGTTTCTTTTCTTTTAAAAAATATTTATTTATTTATTTATTTATTTATTTTTGGCTGCATTGGGTCTTCGTTGCTGCACGTGGGCTTTCTCTAGTTGTGGCAAGCTGGGGCTACTCTTCATAGCAGTGTGTGGGCTTCTCATTGTGGTGGCTTCTCTTGTTGCAGAGCACGGGCTCTAGGCGTGCGGGCTACAGTAGTTGTGGCACACGGGCTCAGTAGTTGTGGCACACAGGCTTAGTTGCTCCGCGGCATGTGGGATCTTCCCGGGCCAGGGCACAAACCCATGTGCCCGGCATTGGCAGGAGGATTCTTAACCACTGCACCACCAGGGAAGTCCCTGGAGGTTTCTTTTTTACTGGATAGAAATTATTTGCATCTCTAGTGGTCAAAAGCAACATATTAATAAAACTTTACTAAACCTGGAACTCTAAATCAGTAGTAAATAGCTGAACCAAATACAAATCCCTGGATATATTCCATGGGTGTCCTTCATCCCTCTATGGCGTTGGAAGGGTGTGCCACCCACCCTTTTGCCTTATTTCTAAGCTTTGGATAATTCTTCTGACAGCTCTGTTGCTCACCTCAGCCTCAGGGTGTCACCCTGGACAGGGTGCTTCAGGGCCTGGCTGGGAGATGGTGTGGGGGAAGGTCACTGTGTGCAGAAAATTCTGGGTCCTTTCTCATCATGTGGTGGGAATCTCTCCTCCCATCCCCATGGGGAGTCAAAGGGAAGGAGAGTAGACCTTGGCCAGAAGGGCTCCATTTGCTGCAGGCTGGGCTTCCAGCAACCAATTCTAGTTAGGGCACCTCAGCTGGTGGGAAGCCCACCTTACAACTTCATCAATTTTTTAAAAAGTTTTTATTATGAAAATGTTCAAAGACACACATACACACACAGAGTTTGATGTAGTCCCCCCCTTTTTTCTTAGGCTACAGTATATTAAAGCAAATCTCAGCCATCATGTCATCTCCTAAATTGATTTAGTTTGTACCTCCCCCATAAAAAACAAAACAAAACAGAAAAGAGATATTTTCTTATGCAACAATGCCATTATCACACTGAACAAATTAACAATAATTTCTTAGTGTCTTCTAATTCATAGTCAGTATTTACATTTCTCTGATTATTGAAAAAGTGTGTTTTTATAGCCCTGACCACTAATATTTACTGCATATCTAATCTGGGCCAGGCTTTGTGCTTGGCATTGGTCCCGCAGCAAAGAATGCTATGGACAGGATCCCCACCCTCATGGGGCTTATTACCTTCTCATGGCCCAGGGGGTGCGAAGGCTGGTCTTTCCCACAGCCTGAGGGACAAGGCCATCATGGAGTTAGGCCTGGCTCAGGGAACATCCTTAGGTCTAGGTGACTCCCATGGTGTTGAGTACCCCAAAGTTTACTAAAATAATCAGACTTGATTTGTTGGTTCAGCTTAGATATTACAGGCTTGGGCTCCAGCCTGCAGGAGGTGGAGCAGGTGTCTGCAGAAGCCCCAGGCTGAGGAAGGGGAAGGGCCTAGGGGGTCCTGGGACAGCATCTTCTCCCTTCAGGAAGTCCAGAGGAGGAGGAGGATCCACCAGAAAAGGAGCGGAAACAGAGAGCTCACCGAAGGCACAGTATGGCACGAATGTGACCAACTATGGTCTAATTTTTTTTGGCCTATGGTGGGCCCTTACATTTTTCTCAAATAAGTCTCATCTTGACATGTTGGGTTTTGTGGTTCAGCCTGCAAAAATCACTCTGAATTTTGATCCTGCCAGCCCCCCTTCCCAGTTTCCTGACATCTGTCTGTGTGATAATTATGCCTTCTGTGTCCTCATTTAAGTTTGTGATGAAAATGGTGAAAAGGACAGGACAGAGAACAGATCCTTGTGTTATTGCTTGGAGAAATTCCTCTAGTAAACTGACAGTAAATTTTAATCCAGACATTACAAGCTGGCATCCATGGGTTGTATTGGGCCTGCAGACATGCTTTGTTGGTCATTCACACAGTGTTTGGTTTTTAGATGGAATGTCCTTGCCACATACATGGCAAGTCCAGATTCCTACCTTCTTTGAAAAAGCAGGGGCTCTTGCTCCAACTTGTCTGGGTTCCCTCATGGCCACAGTGGACTGCTGCTGGGTGTTGGGGGTGCTGCTCTCTTAGGTGGATTGTACCCCTTTCTGTTGCCAGAGTCCTCACCACTCCCTCCACTTATTCACAGGCATCAAAATCTCTCTCCCATGACCCTCTTTGCTCCATAAAATGATGCTTTTTGGTTATGGTTGGTCTACCAATCATGAACCTGTTTCACTCACTCAGTCTCCACCTATATCTCACCAGCCGCTCTGCAGGGCCCTGTGAGACACCTTGTCAGAACCTTCTGAAAGCTCAGATACACGCTCTCCACTTGATTTTCCTGGTCTGCAGATCTAATAACTCATGAAAAAAGGAAAGGATATGAGATGACCTTACCTGTTCTTGGTAAACCCGCACTGGCTCCTGGCACTCATTGCTTCATTTTTAAGTGTTTAGGAATTGATCAGGAATTATTCCCAAGTAGGAATAGAGGGTGAGCTGCAGCTTGGGGTTTTGGGGCTGCAGAAAACTACTTTCCTCGAAGAGGAACATGCTATGGAGAAAAAGGAAAAGGCTTTAGATTTAAAAATCAAATCAATGTTTGAGTGTGGTTCAGCAATTCTGAAATGAGTGAATTTGGGCAGGTCCTTCCTTTCTCTAGGCTTCAGTCTCATCCACAAACTGGAGCTGATTGGTTAAATGAGGCCTCAAGCTATGACATGAAGTGAGTATTTCTTAGCTAAAATGAGATAGGGCTGGAGAGGGGCAGAGACCCTGAAGTCTCTGAGCTAGATCATTTGGTGGTCATCCCTGATCCTCTGCAGTAGATGATGACAGTACCTCCTCAGAACCAGAAGTTAACTCATTTCTAAATCCCTCAGTCTACAGATGGTGCCACTGAGGCTCAGGGAGGGGAAGTGACTTCTGGAAGATCAAAGTGTAAACTGGTCGCAGAATGGAGATTTTAACCCAGGCTACCTGGCTTCCAGATGAAGATTCTATCCACTAAACCAGTGTTTTTCAAAAGTTTCTTATCCTGACTCAGACTAAGAAGTACATTTATAATCACTACCTAGAACACAGTCACACATATATATGGTGTGTTTGGATAAAACATATTTGTAACAAAATATTCACAAAAATATGCATTTCTCCATGCAATAAGCTCTTCATGTTCTATTCTAATCTATCCCATCCCATCCCATCCCATCCCATCCCATCCCATCCCATTCCAATCCAGTTCATTTTAAAAGTAAAGTTATACTTGACATTTGAATTTGTTTTCACTTTGCTTGCTGTAAAGCAGGGGTTGGCAGTCTACAGCCTGCAGGCCAAATCCTACCTGACACTTTGTTTTGTAAATAAAGTTTTATTGGTATACAGCCACACCTATCATGTACGGAGTGTCTATGGCTGCTTTTGCACTACAGCAGCAGAGTTGAGTAGTTGCAACTGAGTTGGCATGTCCCACCAAGACTGAAATACTTACTATCTGGCCATTTACAGAAAAAGTTTGTGAACCCCTCACCTCACTTTGTGCCAGGCTGAGTCTTTTAAGACCTCTTTTCGTGATTAAAGTGGGATGGAAAGGAGAGAAGATAGGGAGGGAAAGGCCTCTGGGCCCTGAGCCAGCATCTGCTTTCAGAGATTTTGGCCAGAGGGGAGGAGGGTGGAGCCTGGGGTTCTGGGCACCCTTTGCTTGCTTGTCTGTACCCTGGAGGCTTCGTGTGTGCTACCAGCTTCTGGAGCCCCAGTTTTGGATTCATGGACCCTTGCTTAAGGGCCACAGAATGCAGCTTTTAAATTAGTGATTTTGAATTAGGTGGAAGGTGGAAGGAGTGAACCACACATGGTTTCCAGGCTGAGATCTTGCAGCTGGGGCCCAAGGAGACATCTATTAGTGAGTCACTGATTGGCAGGTCTTGGACTCTCCTGCCCCTACAGTTCTTAGTGGAAATGCTACGGTTTTCATCTCCATTGGCCCATGCTTTGACAGGTGCTGGGTTGTTACCAAGTCTTTGGGCAGCCAGTCCCCCTGCCCTGCTATCTTGTTGATCCATGATGAATGGGAGCTGCCATTTTGTGTGCAATGCAGAGACCCGGAGTCTGTTCTTAGTACCATGGCGAAGTGATGATGCCTTTCCCAAATGAAACATGACAAGTAGCACCTCAGTAATTGGGATTAGGATTAGTTACTCAGAATAAGTGAGGTGGATTTTTGTTGTTGTTAATTAGGAACAAATGTTCATACGCCCCTTGTTCAGCTCATAGAGACAGTGGTACTGAAACTGGTTTTACAAGGTGACAAAGTCGGTTTTCTTTTTGAGGGTTATGGGTCTTTGTGCAGGACCACTTATGGAAATACATTCAGCTCAGTTTCTGTCCTACACATATTACAAAAACAGGTGGTTGAGTTTAATGTATGTTAACATGAGACCCACAGAGCTGTGTCCTGGGACCATGCTCCCCAGGCAAAGGGTACAGGGGTGTTTCTTGGAGAGGAAAGGGCACAGCTAGGGTCTTGCAGGTATGTCCTCTCCCCTGCTGTAATGACACCCCCTGAACCGTCCTAGGTTTAGTGATGACAGAGCCCTGCACCCCGCTGGGAGAGGCACACCCCACAAAGTCCCTGGATCCTGCCAAGGCTTTCTCATGTCACACAAGGCTCGTTCCCACTGCTCAGGAGCCCTACCTCCCTTGGTTCTCTGGCTTCTTGCCTTCTGTCTGGGCGTCTTCCTGCTCCTGTGACATCGAAGGCAGGCCTGGGAGGAAGGAAGGCCGGTAGAAGCCTCCCCAGTGCTCGGACCTGTCCCTTTCTCTGGGGTGGGGAGGTGGAGAGGGGTTCTTCCTCAGAGTCCAGCCCTGACCTAGGGGAGGAGTGAGGGAGGCCTTAGGAAAGAGACAGTCAACACGTTCTGGGTCAAGGCAGAACAGAGACCAAGGTATGAGAGTCGTAGGAAGATTTGTTTTCATAAAAGGAAGTACAATCCAATAATCTGAGCTGTCAGATATGTCTGGCTGCTAGGCGGTAAGGATGAGCAGAAATATGAGGAGATCTGGGAGACCCCCTTGGGCAGTGGTTCCAAAATTCCAGGCCCTATACCTGGGCTGATTCATGATCAATTACTACTGGTCTCTGATAAAACACAGAGAGTGTAGAACTTCTCCGTAGAACTCATTTTTCAGATGCTGAGATTGTTGTCCCTACTTTCTTTGGTATTAAGATATAGCTTATTATATGAAATGATAGTGGTAACAGATTATTGCTATTTTCCGTTTGTACCTTATTTGGTTGGCAACATCATAAAGTCTCCCAAAGAGTACTTTTGAAATTGTAGTCGTCCATAAAATCCAAATACCTGGAACCATTGATCTAATATAACTGTTTTGTACTTCCCAGAATATCTAAACTATCAGAATGAACTTCACACCACTCAGGCAGCACCATGACCAAAGAAGCCCCAATAATTCTCACCATTTGTGCCTTGGTCTTAAACCTTGAACCTCAGTTGTGTGTCTTGTTGGCCTGCAGTATAATGGGGACATTATATAAACAACGCCAAGCTCCTATTCACAGTTTGGGAAGTGCCAGGACCAGAGCAATGGAGAACAGTGGGGATTGACCAGTAGGTAGCACTGGGTGGGCTTGGGGACTGGCACATGGACTGGCTGTGAGTCTGGCACCAGTGGGAGTAGTGGGTATTCTAATGTGCAAAGACCAAGAGGTTTGCCATACTTGGACATATACAATAGATATCCATGCCAGGGGCCAGTTAGTGGGCGAGGTGAGGGTCACACCCAAGTGGTAATGAGTGAGGTCGTGTGGACAGAGGAGCAGTGGTATTCTCAGCAAATACTCCAGTTGCAGGAGGCTCCCAGGAAGAAGCAGAGCATCTGGTTGTAGAACAGAGCCCCTGGGGAGGGAGTGGCAAGAGAGAGGCAAGGGTCAGGGTCCCACCAAATGGGGTGGGGTTGAGGACAGGGTTCAAGTCCAGCATAGAAATCAAATGCTGGGCAGAGAAACTGGACTGGAGCCCAGATGTAAGGCCTGAGGCCACCTGTGGTGAGGAAGAGGGTCAGAAGCAAGAGCAAGTTATGCTCAGTGCACCTGATCTCAAGGCCTGCTGTCAGTGAGTCTGAGATCATGAATGTCTTCCTGACCTGGTCAGCTTGGCTGCAGAACTGGGCTGGGCAGAATCTTCAGGGAGCGACCTCAGCATCTGGAGCTTTGAGGAGAGAGGAAGATGAGGGCTTCTGCTGTAGAAAGCAGTTCCTGCAGTGAATTCCCTGCAACACCAGTGGGCAAAGGAATTGTGTCAACTGTGCACACTCTCTCCTGCTCTTGGAGACCCACAGCATACATGAATGTATTCAAGGCCCTGAGAAACCCCGTGGGAAACAGGTAACTTTGCTTAATCCAGCATTCCCCAAATGATCAGAGCATAGGACCCTGTATCAGCCCCAAGCCTGTTAACCTTCTTTGACACGAAGGTCAACAGAACCCTGTGGGAAATGCTGCTCCAGAAAATAGACATAGAGGCCAACCAAACCCCTTGTACTTTGAGGTTTGTGTGCATGTGTGCGTGTATGTGTACACGCACACATGCACACCAGAGAGAGGGCGATGAATCTTCAAATGAACCACGGAAATTGTGCGTAATACCACCACCTACTGCCTGAACTGGTCACCATAATGGGCTCTGACCTGAACACTGAGTCTTTGCTTTGGGTCCCTTCATTTCATTCCCAGGGAGGCTCTGGTTGGCTCACTTCCACAGAGGAAATTTGAAAAATTCAACAGGACAGATTTTGCATGACAATGCCACAACTCCTCCCATTCCCTCCCAGTGTCAGGGCAGTTATATTTCAATTTGTTTTTTTCATGGTATTTATTACCAGCATGTGTTCTAGGATGTGTCAAAGGCAGCCTGGGAAGCACTCAGCTCGACATGGTGACAGCCCCCATCTGTGTGCAGAGGGTGAGATGCGCCTGGGAGGGCTCTACTTGTTAGAATAAAACCCCGAAGTTGGTCTCTGCTCTCAAGGAAGGGTGTTTAAGTTGTGAGGGATACCTGAGCAACCAGAGGTGACCTGGCTTCCTTTGTTACCAAACCAAACTTGGGTCCACTCACCTGTGTGCAGTAAACCAATCTACTGACCCTGGGTTGTGGTGAAGGCAAGTATAGTGTTTATTGCAAGGCATCCAACATAAGGCCAAGCAAGGAGAAAGGGCAGCTCATGCTCAAAAGACCCGAACTCCCTGATGGCTCTCAGGGAAGGGTTTTTAAAGACAGTGTGAGGAAGTGGGTCTCGGGGTGTATAATCAGCTTGTGTTCAATTCTCTGATTGGTTGATGGTGAGGTAACAAGTTGATGTTTTGGGAATCTCAATCATCAACCTTTTGGTTCCAGCTGTCTGGGGTCAGTGTGCGAACTTCTTCCACTTGGTAAGAGTTTCAATATCTGCAAAACAACTCAGGAATATGGCTCAAGATATTATCTATAGCCCTTGAGGAGGAACCAAAGGTCCTTGATTTTGTTTTATGGCTAAACTATTATTAGTTTGTCTTGCTTGACTGTTTACTTTGGTTCCGTGTTTTCTCACTTCTCTGATTAAATTTGCTCTTTGGAATTTGGGGAAGGACTAGGAGGTAAAGCTTTTCTATAAGCAAGAGGCAAGGGACATGGGCGGGGGTTGGGTGGGGAGGGACATCTGTTCCTGGGAAGGCCCCACAGGGTCCTGCTCAGTTTCACCTTGAGCCTTACCTTCTTGGAGGAGGCAGCATTGCCTAGTGGCCTAGAGTCTGTATGGGCTGGAGCTTGACTGCCTGGACTTGAATTTTGGTTCCATCACTAACCAGCTGTTTGACCTTGGCAAGTTATTTAACCACTCTCAGCTCTAGTTCTCTAATCTTAATAGCATCTACCTTGTGGGTTGTAGTGAAGATTAAATATATGTAAACCTCTTAAATCACAGAAAAGGGTATGATAAATTCTAGCTATTATCACAGTTATTGGGAGGGTTCCTTGCTCTGATTCTTACTAACACCTTCATTTTAGTTTTGGATTCAGAAGTGGGGTTGGGGGAAGCTTTTTCCCTTTTAATTCTTGGCTCAGAAGTAGATATAAACTCCGTTTTTGGTTTTAAAGAGTCTACTGAGGAAGGACAACAGGGAAATAAATGCAAAGACTACAAGCATCATCCCAATCCAAAGCACACACACAACATTTATCCTCCTCCTTGGATTTAGAGTGAGGATTAAATCAGATAGTGTATGCACAGTACTTAGCACAGTGCATTTACATAGTAAATTTTCATTAAATTTGCTCTATTAATATGCTCCCAATGCCACAGTGGTGTTTGAGTCAGGGGAGGAATTTGCAGGGTATTCCATGTGTTTTCTAGTTTAATTCCCCTCTAATTAGGCATTTTGATAGAGGATCAGGGGCTCAGGTCAACATCCATCTGTGACTTCGATTGCACTGTTCCACCTTATCCCTGCTTCTTCTTCCTCCAATCAGAAATGCTCTTTGCATCCTTTCAACCTATATATAGTCTATGCATCCTTCACTATTCTCTGTGATGTTTTCCTGGGACCATCCCAGGTACTTCCAATAGCTCCAAAGATCTAAGCCATGCAGTCTCCACTATTGGCAGGATTGATGCCATACAGTTGCTGAAACAGTGGAGGGGTGTAGCTCATTGCTATGGGCTAAATTGTGTCCTCCCCCAATTCATATGTCGAAACCTTAAAATCCCATGTTGATTGTATTGGAGATAGGTCCTTTAAGGAGGTAATTAAGGTTAAAGGCGGTCATAAAGGTGGAGCCCTGATCTGATATAATTAGTGCCCTTATAAAAAAGATACCAGAGATCTCTCTCTCTATCATGTAAGGACACAGTGAAAAGGTAGTCATCTGCAAGCCAAGGGGAGAACTCTCACCAAAAACTGAACCTTGCCAGAACCTTGATCTTGGAGTTTGCAGTCTGTGAAAATAAATTTCTGTTATTTAAGCAACCCAGTCTATAGCAATTTGGTATGGCAGCCCAAGCTGACGAATACCCTCATGTTCATTGCACCGGTCTAATACCCTGTGTTCTGCACTGGGGGAGTACTCAAATAAGAAAGGCCTTGTCTCTGACTTCAAATATCTTATTGCCATTACTAAGAGGGGCAGATAGAGACAAACATATGACTGGAGGCTAAGGGACCCCGTGATAAAGGTTTTGGTAAAAGTAGGCACAGTATGCCCTGGGGCATGGTGGTATATAATATGATGGTTAGGATTTGGAGTCACATAGACCTTGGTTTGAAACGTGCATTTGCAATGTGACCTCAGTCAAGTTACTTATCCTTTCGGAACCTCAGTTTCCTCATTGTAATATAAGGATAATAATAATAATAAAATAATAATTCAAACGGTTATTATGAGGAATAAATGAGGTTAAGCAGGCAAGGTACTTAGAATAGATGCATGGAAAAGTACTCACAGTTATTTACAATATTATTGTTAATAGCACATGGAAAGGACGTCATATGGCTGGAAGGATGGTCAAAAATCTTCCAGAGGAGACAAAACTAGAGGTGAGTTTTATAGGATGAGTAGCAGTTAACCAGAAGAAGAAAGGTATGAGAGACATTTGAGGTAGAAGGAACAAAATTTGTAATTATTGGGGACAGGAAATTATGTGCTACATTTGAGGGATTTCCAATAGATCAGTACGACATGATAAACTCTCAGTGAGTGCAGGGGCTGTGGTTGGAGGGCACAGGGAGTGGCGGGGGTGAGGAACAAGAAATGTAGTTAGGAGCTACGAAGGCAGAGTTTGAACTTTATTCTGAAGACTTTGGGGATCCATTGAAGAATGTTGAAGAGTAGGGCTTGGAGTCATCATCAGATTTACATTTTTGAAAGGCAATAATGTGGAAGATAGGATCGATTGAGAAGGGGTTGATAGGAGACGGAGAGACTCATATAGATATTTAATGATTAAAGGAGAAAAGACAAGGGTCTGAATTAAGACGATAGCAATGGGGACAGAAGTTGACAGATCTAAGAGATTGGGAGACTAGATGGGGAGAAGGATGAGGAGGGGGCCATAGGTAAGGGGAGAGGGAAAGATAGAGAAAATGGATAGAATTGACTCCTGAATTTCTGTCTTGGTCTCAGGATAGAAGGTGGTCTCTTTCTCTGAGATTGGAATGGCTTCGAAGTGGAATGGGAGAGATGCATGTGGGACATGAGTTTTTGGTGTCTGTGGGTCATCTGTAGAGAGATGTCCTTCAGTAAGACCTGAATATAGAATTCTAAAGCTCTGCAGAGAGCTCTGGGCTGGAGACAGATTTGGGTTTATCTTCATACTGGCAGTTGAAACTGAGGTTTGAACAAGGTAACTTACGAGAGAAGTGTGTAAAACTGAAGGCTAAGGAAAGAATGTGGTGAACATAGATATTTTAGGGAAAGAGGAGAAATCAGAGTCAGTAAAGTGACGATTGAGTGGTCAAAGGGTCAGGAGGAGGGAGTGGTGCCACTCAATCAAATTGGAAGAGAAAGCTTTAATAAGGAGGACATGGAAGCAATGCTAGTGTCACAGAGAGGCCAGATAAGTTAAGGCAAGGTGGATCTGATAGTCAGTCACTAGTGGTCTCAAGGGAATTGTTTAAAGCTGAGGAGTGAATGGGAATTGAGAAAGCTTGACTGTTAAGTGAGGGCTAAAGAAAGAAGGTTACCTGAGGAAGGGTATGGGCTATAAGTGGCCCCCCTTTCAAAGAAAGGAGAGACTTGTGCACATTTATAATCTGTGGGGAAGGAAGCAGTGGAGAGGAAAGGGTTGAAGTTATAGGAAATAGTGGTTGACGGCACCAATCTCCTGAAGCGACCTTCTGTACCTCAGAAAGGTCTGCAGAGTGCAGGTTGAAAGTCTAGCTTTAGGAGGAGAGACACCTCTCTCACTGAGGAAGTAGGGGAAGGAGAAAGAGACACATGCAGATAAAGTAAGTTTGAAGGTGACAAGATACGGAGTTGTCTGGATGACTTGGATTTCTCTTTGGGATAAGAGGAGAGGTCGCCTGCTGAGATGAGGAGCTTGAAAAGGGGGTAATAGTTTGGAATAGGACTGGAGAAAGCTGCTAGGGACATATAGAAAATCTCTCAGTAGCACAGAAGCCTTAGCATTTGTAATAGGATCTATATGGGAAAGGAGAATTGAGCATCATGAAGAGAGAACAATTAAAGTGGTGTTCATCGTGAAGAAAGAAAAGGAGCTACAAGGGGACAGACAGATTGGGAGGTTGTAACATGGCCAATGGATTGGAGGTCTCCCTTAGACATGTGCTGGGAGTAAGAGAATCAAAAATTTGCATGTTGGACTTCAAAAATGGTCAGAGAGCAGGACAGGTTGGTAAGATTTCAGAGGTGGAAGAAGGGCAAGCTTCTAGATGTGCTAATGGATGCTTATGGTGGCTAAAGTAAATGAGCAGGAATCTTTTGTATTAAAAAGGGTGAGGAAGGAGGACCTTCAAGATGACAGAAAGACGTGGAGATCACCTTCCTCCCCACAAATACATAAAAAATACATCTACATGTGTAACAACTCCTATGGAACACCTACTGAATGCTGGCAGAAGACCTCACACTTCCCAAACGCCATGTGGCTGACAGGGTCTTAGTGCTCCAGCCTGGTGTCAGCCCTGAGCTTCTGAGGTGAGAGAGCCGAGTTCAGGACATTGGACCACCAGAGAACTCCTGGCCCTACGTGACATCAATCGGCAACAGCTTTCCCAGAGATCTCCATCTCAACACTAACACCCAGCTTCACTCAATGACCAACAAGCTCCAGTGCTGTACACCCCCATGCCAAACAACTAGCAAGACAGGAACACAACCCCACGCATTAGCAGAGAGGTTGCCTAAAATCACACCCCAAAACACACCATCGGATGCAGCCCTGCCAACCAGAAAGACAAGATCCAGCCTCATCCACCAGAGAATAGGCACCAGTCCCCTTTACCAGGAAACGTACACAACCCTCTGAAACAACCTTACCCACTGGGGACAGACACCAAAAACAATGGGAACTACAAACCTGCAGCCTGTGAAAAGGAGACTCCAAACATAGTAAGTTAAGCAAAATGACAAGACAGAGAAATACACAGCAGATGAAGGAGCAAGGTAAAAACCCACCAGACCAAAAAAATGAAGAGGAAATAGGCAGTCTACCTGAAAAAGAATTCAGAGTAATGATGGTAAAGATTATCCAAAATCTTGGAAACAGAATGGAGAAAATACAAGAAATGTTTAATAAGAAACTAGAAGAACTAAAGAGCAAACAAACAGTGATGAACAACACAATAAATCAAATTAAAAATTCTCTAAAAGGAATCAATAGCAGGATAGCTGACGCAGAAGAATGAATAAGTGATCTGGAAGATAAAATAGTGGAAATAGCTACCACAAAGCAGAATAAAGGAAAAGGAATGAAAAGAATTGAGGACAGTCTCAGAGACCTCTGGGACAACATTAAACGCACCAACATTCGAATTATAGGGGTCCCAGAAGAAGAAGAGAAAAAAAAAGGGACTGAGAAAATATTTGAAGAGATTATAGTTGAAAACTTCCCTAATATGGGAATGGAAATAGTCAATCAAGTCCAGGAAGTACAGAGAGTCCCATACAGGATAAATCCAAGGAGAAACATGCCAAGACACATATTAGTCAAACTATCGAAAATTAAATACAAAGAAAAAATATTAAAAGCAGCAAGGGAAAAACAACAAATAACATAAAAGGGAATCCCCATAAGGTTAACAGCTGATCTTTCAGCAGAAACTCTGCAAGCCAGAAGGGAGTGGCAGGACATACTTAAAGTGATGAAAGGGAACAATCTACAGCCAAGGTTACTCTACCCAGCAAGGATCTCATTCAAATTCGGCAGAGAAATTAAAACCTTTAGAGACAAGCAAAAGCTAAGAGAATTCAGCACCACCAAACCAGCTTTACAACAAATGCTAAAGGAAGTTCTCTAGGCAGGAAACACAAGAGAAGGAAAAGACCTACAATAACAAACCCAAAACAATTAAGAAAATGGTAATAGGAACATGCATATCGATAGCTACCTTATATGTAAATGGATTAAGTGCTCCAACCAAAAGACATAGACTGGCTGAATGGATACAAAAATAAGACCCATATATATGCTGTCTACAAGAGACCCACTTCAGCCCTAGGGAAACATACAGACCAAAAGTGAGGGGGTGGAAAAAGATATTCCATGCAAATGGAAATCAAAAGAAAGCTAGAGTAGTAATTCTCATAGCAGACAGAACAGACTTTAATATAAAGACTATTACAAGAGACAAAGAAGGACACTACATAATGATCAAGGGATCGATCCAAGAAGAAGATATAACAATTGTAAATATTTACGCACCCAACATAGGAGAACCTCAATACATAAGGCAAATACTAACAGCCATAAAAGGGGAAATCGACAGTAATACAACAATAGTAGGGGACGTTAACACCCCACTTTCACCATTAGATGGATCAACAAAAATGAAAATAAATAAGGAAACACAAGCTTTAAATGACACATTAAACAGGATGGACTTAATTGATATTTAGAGGACATTCCATCCAAAAAAAACAGAATACAATTTCTTCTCAAGTGCTCATGGAACATTCTCCAGGATAGACCATATCTTGGGTCACAAATCTAGCCTTGGTAAATTTAAGAAAACTGAAATCATATCAAGTATCTTTTCCGACCACAACGCTATGAGACTAGATATCAATTACAGGAAAAAATAACTGTAAAAAATACAAACACATGGAGGCTAAACAACCCATTACTGAATACCCAAGAGATCACTAAAGAAATCAAAGAGGAAATAAAAAAATACCTAGAAACAAATGACAATGAACACGACGACCTAAAAGCTATGGGATGCAGCAAAAGCAGTTCTAAGAGGGAAGTTTATAGCAATAAAATCCTACCTCAAGAAACAACAAACATCTCAAATAAACAACCTAACCTTACACCTAAAACAATTAGAGAAAGAAGAACAGAAAAACCCCAAAGTTAGCAGAAGGAAAGAAATCATAAAGATCAGATCAGAAATAAATTAAAAAGAAATGAAGGAAATGATAGCAAGGATCAATAAAACTAAAAGCTGGTTCTTTGAGAAGATAAACAGAATTGATAAAACATTAGCCAGACTCATCAGGAAAAAAAGGGAGAAGACTCAAATCAATAGAATTAGAAATGAAAAAGGAGAAGTAACAACGGACACTGCAGAAATACAAAGGATCATGAGAGATTACTACAAGCAACTCTATGCCAATAAAATGGACAACCTGGAAAAAATGGACAAATTCTTAGGAAAGCACAACTTTCCAAGACTGAACCAGGAAGAAACAGAAAATATGAACAGACCAATCCCAAGCACTGAAGTTGAAACTGTGATTAAAAATCTTCCAACAAACAAAAGCCCAGGACCAGATGGCTTCACAGGCAAATTCTATCAAACATTTAGAGAAGAGCTAACACCTATTCTTCTCAAACTCTTCCAAAATATAGCAAAGGGAGGAGCACTCCCAAACTCATTCTACGAGGCCACCATCACCTTGATAATAGAACCAGACAAAGATGTCACAAAGAAAGAAAACTGCAGACCAATATCACTGATTAACGTAGATGCAAAAACCTCAACAAAATACTAACAAACAGAATCCAACAGCACATTAAAAGGATCATACACCATGATGAAGTGGGGTTTATCCCAGGAATGTAAGGATTCTTCAATATACGCAATTCAATCAATGTGATAAACCATATTAACAAATTGAAGGAGAAAAACCATATGATCATCTCAATAGATGCAGAAGCTTTTGACAAAATTCAACAGCCATTTATGATAAAAACCCTCCAGAAAGTAGGCATAGAGGGAACTTACCTGAACATAATAAAGGCCATATATGACAAACAAACAGCCAACATCATTCTCAGTGGTGAAAAACTGAAACCATTTCCTCTAAGATCAGGAACAACATAAGGTTGTCCACTCTCACCACTATTATTCAACATAGTTTTGGAAGTTTTAGCCACAGCAATCAGAGAAGAAAAGGAAATAAAAGGAATCCAAATCGGAAAAGAAGTAAAGCTGTCACTGTTTGCAGATGACATGATACTATACATATGGAATCCTAAAGGTGCTACCAGAAAACTACTAGAGCTAATCAATGAATTTGGTAAATTAGCAGGGTAAAAGATTAATGCATAGAAATCTCTGGCATTCCTATACACTAATGATGAAAAATCTGAAATAGAAATTAAGGAAACACTCCCATTTACCACTGCCAACAACAACAACAAAAACACCTAGGAATAAACCTACCTAAGGAGACAAAAGACCTGTATGCAGAAAATTATAAGACACTGATGAAAGAAATTAAAGATGATACAAACAGATGGAGAGATGTACCATGTTCTTGGATTGGAAGGATCAACATTGTGAAAATGACTATATTACCCAAAGCAATCCACAGAGTCAATGCAATCCCTATCAAATGATCAATGTCATTTTTCACAGAACTAGAACAAAAAATTTCACAATTTGTGTGGAAACACAAAAGACCCCAAATAGCCAAAGCAATCTTGAGAAAGAAAAATGGAGTTGCAGGAATCAGGCTCCCTGAATTCAGACTATACTACAAAGCTACAATAATCAAGACAGTATGGTGCATGCACAGAAAGAGAAATATAGATCAATGGAACAGGATAGAAAGCCCACAGATAAACCCATGCACATATGGTCACCTTATCTTTGATAAAGTAGGCAAGAGTGTACAATGGAGAAAAGACAGCCTCTTCAATAAGTGGTGCTGGGAAAGCTGGACAGCTACATGTTAAAGAATGAAATTAGAACACTCCCTAACACCATACACAAAAATAAGCTCAAAATGGATTAAAGACCTAAATGTAAGGCGAGAAACTATCAAACTCTTAGAGGAAACATAGGCAGAACACTATGACATAAATCACAGCAAGATCCCTTTTGACCCACCTCCTAGAGAAATGGAAATAAAAACAAAAATAAACAAATGGGACCTAATGAAACTTCAAAGCTTTTGTACAGCAAAGGAAACCATAAGCAAGGCAAAAAGACAACCCTCAGAATGGGAGAAAATATTTGCAAATGAAGCAACTGACAAAGGATTAATCTCCAAAATATATAAGCAGCTCATGCAGCTCAGTATCAAACAGACAAACAACCCAATCCAAAAATGGGCAGAATGCCTAAATAGAGATTTCTCCAAAGAAGATATACAGATTGCCAAGAAACACATGAAAGGATGCTCAACATCACTAATCATTAGAGAAATGCAAATCAAAACTACAATTTTCACCTCACACCAGTCAGAATGGCCATCATCAAAAAATCTAGAAACAATAAATGCTGGAGAGGGTGTGGAGAAAATAAAACCCTCTTTCACTGTTGGTGGGAATGGAAATGGATGCAGCCACTATGGAGAACAGTATGGAGGTTCCTTAAAAAACTAAAAATTGAACTACCATATGACCCAGCAATCCCCCCTACTCGGGAGCATTTTCTCAGGGCATATACCCCGAGAAAACCATGATTCAAAAAGAATCATGTACCACAATATTCATTGCAGCACTATTTACAATAGCCAGGACATGGAAGCAACCTAAGTGTCCATCGACAGATGAATGGATAAAGAAGATGTGGCATGTATATACAATGGAATACTACTCAGCCATAAAAAGAAACGAAATTGAGTTATTTGTAATGAGGTGGATAGACCTAGAGTCTGTCATACAGAGTGAAGCAAGTCAGAAAGAGAAAAACAAATACTGTAGGCTAACACATATATATGGGATCTGAAAAAAAAAAATGGTTCTGAAGAACCTAGGGCCAGGACAGACACAGATGTAGAGGATGAACTTAAGGACACGGGGAGGGGGAAGGGTAGGCTGGGACGAAGTGAGAGAGAGGCATGGACATATATACACTACCAAATGTAAAACAGATAGCTAGTGGGAAACAGCGGCATAGCACAAGGAGACCAGCTTGGTGCTTTGTGACCACCTAGAAGGGTAGGATATGGAAGGTGGGAGGGAGAAGTAAGAGGGAGGGGATATGGGGATGTATGTATACATATAGCCGATTCACTTTGTTATACAGCAGAAACTAACACAACAATGTAAAGCAGTTATACTCCAATAAAGTTGTTTAAAAAATATAAAAAATAAAAAGGGTGAGCATCTTGGATGCATTTTCTACATCAGTGATTCTCAAATTATAATATGCATGTGGGTCACTAAAGGATTTTGTTAAAATACAGATTCTGATTCATGAAGTCTAGGGTGGGATTCTACCTTTCAATAAGCATCTTCAGTGATGCTGGTTCTGGTGGTCCACAGACCACACTTTAAGATGCAAGATCTAAATGGACGTTGAAATGGTCCAGGATCAAGGTAGGCCCAGGGCTGGAGAGAAAGTCCATGCCTGCAGCCTCCATGATCGAGGGTGCTCCTGACTACTATCATGGAAGGGAGATGGAGTAGGACAGAGCAGAAGTGTGAGGGGAGCCAGCTCTGCCTGGCATGTCCCACAGCAACCTCCCCACAATAAGAGAGAAGGCTGCTAATTGGCTAGGAACACTCGATATTAATTAACTCAATAGAATCGGTCCCTTGAAGCCTGTTTTGCATAATTAATGAATGCTCAGCTATAAGCTGCTGAAAACACTGAAGCCAAAGTGTTGCAATTTTCCGATCAGCTAAGCAGAAACACCACAATCAATACTGTTTGTGGACACAGAGCAAAGCTTAACTCTTGCTAATTACCAAGATTGGGTAGAGAGCCCTTGGCTTTGCCATGTCCTAATGGGGGGAGGCAGGGCTGGACTGAGACACGTGGACACCCTAGGCAGGCTGATAACTTGATGCCTCTCCAACAAAATATTCTTTAAATATTTGTTCAATATTTAATTAGAGAAGAAGCTGAGTGTAGCCTTGAGGAAGAGCAAAGCCGGAAGGTGCTGGGCCAGGTGCACTTTCTCCTCTGTTGTCTCAAGCAATTCAGCTCTGGCCCAGATTTTTTTTTTTAACATACTTAGCAAAACAAGACCCTGAAGTTACAGGCCCACCCTCCTTAGAAAGCAGGTTTGCTACCACCTCTACGTATTACTGGAGATGCCCCTGGGAGGCCCTGCCTTCCATCCTAAGTTGCTCTCTGAAGGGCTTTTTCTAAGAGCTCTTTCAACAAATAGATTTTTTACATCTTGTTACACTTCTAGAGAATTTTAACCTCACTTTTTGAGTAACTCTGTGGATAACTGCTCAGATGCCAGCGTCTTTGTCTCTGGGGGATGGTGCTGGGATAGGTCAGTCTCCTTAGCACTCAACCAGGGCTGCAGTTAGTGGGAAGAGCTGGTTCTTTGGTGCTTACTTAAGCCATTGGTTGGATGATTTGAAGAGAAGTCCTTGTTACTTAGAAACCTAAATTCTGAGCCAAACTTTCTAGGTTCAAATTTCATTTCTGCTATGTATGAATAGTTACCTGGCAATGGGTAGGGTACTTAACTTTTCTGAGCCTCCTGTCCCCCATCTGTAAAATGGAGATAATAATAGTGGTCTCTTCTAATGTTCTTCTGAGAATAAGTGAGTTACTAATGGGGAGCACTTAAACAGTTCTTGACATGTAATAGCATTCAATAAATGTTAACTATCATAATAATTATTATTATGTGTGTTATTAGCTGTGTTAGTTTTCTATGCTGAATAACAAATTATCACAAAATTAGTGACCTAAAACAACACACATTTTAACATTTAAAAATCAATTAAGGGCTTCCCTGGTGGCGCAGTGGTTGAGAGTCCACCTGCCGATGCAGGGGACACTGGTTCGTGCCCCGGTCCGGGACGATCCCACATGCCGTGGAGTGGCTGGGCCCGTGAGCCATGGCCGCTGAGCCTGTGCGTCTGGAGCCTGTGCTCCACAATGGGAGAGGCCACAACAGTGAGAGGCCCGCATACCGCAAAAAAAAAAAAAAAAAAAAAATCAATTAATATACCATATCAACAGAATAAAGGACAAAGCCACATGATCAATTCAATAGATGCAGAAAAAGCATTTGATGAAATCCAACCCTCCTTCATGATAACACACTCAACAAATTAGGAATAGAAAGGAACTTACTCGGAGTTGTCCTAATCTTGGAAAGAACCAAGATGGGAGAAAAGACCCACAAGTATGAAACCCACATACACAGAACATAGGCATCATTTTATTCATAAACCCAAGGAGACTGAGAATCATCTGAGCACAAATAATTAGTGGAGCACCTTTGATGTACAAAATGCTATGCTAGACACCTTTATTCAGACAATGTCATAATAGCAATATCCACTATTAAAAATAATATTAAATTGAAAAAAAAGAAAGGAACTTCCTCAACTTCATAAAGTGCAGCTATGAAACTCCACAGCTAACATCTTACCTTAATGTTGAAACCCTGAATGCTTTCCCCTCTAAGATCAGAAATGAGACAAAGATCACCATTAAGAGCTTCTGTTCAACATTGTACTGGAGTGTCTAGCCAGGGCAATTAGGTAAGAAAAAGAAGTAAAAGTCATTCAGATTAGAAAGGAAGAAGTAAGACTATATGTATTCACAGGTGACATGATCCTGTATATAGAAAATCCTAAGGGACCAACTAAAAATGGTTAGAACTAATAAACAAGTTCAGCAAGATTTCAGGATACAAGATTAATAAACAACAATCCATTGTATTTCTATACACTTACATTGATCAGTCCAAAAAAGGACATTAAGAAAAATAATTTCAGTTACAATAACATAAAATAGTTTAGGAATAAGTTTTTTTTTAAAGTGAAAAATTGATACTGTGAAAACTACAAAACATTGTTAAAACTAAAGAAGATCCAAATAAATGGAAGGACATCCCATGTTTATGGATCAGAAAACTTAATATTGTTAAGATGGCAATATTCCAAAACTGGTTTATAGATTCAACACAATCTTATAACCCCAGCTGTCTTCCTTGAGGAAGCTGGCAAGCTGATCCTAAAATCATTTGGAAATTCAAGGGGTCATGATAGGCAAAACAATCTTGAAAAAGAACAAAGTTAGAGGACTCAGGTTTCTTGATTTCAAAATTTACCATAAAGCTACAGACAGTGTGGTATTGGGATAAGGATAAACATAGGGCTCAATGGAATAGAATCGAGAGTCCAGAAATAAATTCTGACATTTATGGTCAATAGATTTTTGACAAGGGTGCCAAAAATTCAGTGGGGGAAAGAGTGGTCTTTTCATCAAATTGTGTGTGTGTGTTTGTGTATGTTTTAAGCACTAGTAATATGTTTATTGGAATTTCAACAGGGATACGTACAAGTAGAAATATTGGGCATTCTGGTTTGTAATACTGGATTTTTAAATCATTTACTGTACACCTAACATGTGCCAGGCATTTTATTAGGCGCTGGTGGTACAAGGCAAGTTAAACAGATATAGTCCATTAACCCCCTCTGTGATCATAGATAAGCTGGACCTACTTTACTTAATACATGTGGTGGCTACGTTGCTTGATGCATATACATATAGAATTCTAATAGCTTCCTATTGGATAGACTCTTTTATTATTATGAAATCTCTGTTTATCTCTAGTAAATAGATATTTGATTTTTTTTAACCAAGAGCTATTAAAAGTGTTTAATGAGATAGATATCCATCAGAAGTGGCAGAAATTGATGGCAGAAAACTGGTTTTTGAAATAACAATCAAAATTCCTATGGAATGTGAGAAAGAAAAAAAACAACCTGAGATCTAATTAGTAAGAGAAGGAAGCCAATAAAATGACTAGTGGGGCTTTTTAGTTGATTAAGGCTTTTTGCAAAATATGATTTTTGTAATGCTTTTTGTCTTAATGTCTATTTAAGTATAGCTATCCCAGTTTTTGATTAGTGTTTTCATGGTATATCTTCTTTCATGCTTTTACTTTCATCCATTCTGTAATCTTATATTTAGGTTGCCAACCAACACCCTCTGGGGTTTACCAGGATCCTTCCCTCTTTGGAAGAAAGTGTCAGACAAAAATAGATGAGGCCCCACAAGGTCTGAAGGTCAACTTTGAATCATCTAATATCTGATTGTAATTAAGGTGACCTTCCAAAAGCAGAAGTAAATTCTCTCTGGAGTAAAATACCAGAGCCACAAATGATTTCTACAATTTATTATACACATTGTGCAGCACACAGTAAAAAAATAGGCATGCAAGAAGATAAGATTTATGAAAAATACAAGAGAAAAAAACAGACAAAAAGACATATTCACTAAAGATCCTGATGTTAGATTTTAAAATAATTATATTAAAAATCTTAAAGAGTAAATATCGAGATGGGAAAAAATTGGCAGAGAACTAGAAGCTATCAAAAAGAATTAAATGGAAATTGTGGAACTAAAAACTTCTTCCCTCTTGGAAGATCATGAGCTCCAATTTTTTGTCACTCCATCTTTATGGTTTCTGAAAACTTTGCTCAGTTTCTCAGCCTCTCAATCACTGCTCTTGCTTTTGGATTTGTCCTTTGCTTCTAGGGAAAGCCCAAATGCTAGGCTAAACTCTCTTGTTTCTCTACTTTATTCTTACCATGTCCTAAATTTTTAAGCAATAGTTTCCTACCTGTTCAAACAGA
Source organism: Mesoplodon mirus (assembly GCF_964341445.2). Taxonomy (NCBI): domain Eukaryota; kingdom Metazoa; phylum Chordata; class Mammalia; order Artiodactyla; family Ziphiidae; genus Mesoplodon; species Mesoplodon mirus. The sequence continues at coordinate 63,966,846 of NC_138983.1, forward strand.
TTTTCGAGATATTTTGTTTTGATTGTGTAATTGTTTTTAGAGAAAGATGTGGGCCAGAACAACCTAGTCTGCTATTGCCAGAAGCAGAACCACCACAGAGTTTTTCCAAGATTTTCATGTGGGCTTAATTGATTATGCAAAGTTAGACCATAGTCCTGGAATTTAAAATGAGACTTTTCTGTTTCCTACAGAAGAAAGGAGGGAAGTGCTTACCAACCAGAAGCTGAATGAACACCACATCCCAATTCTTTAGCCCCTGAAATTCACAGGTTTACTTTTACACCCAGGTATAATCTAAGATCACCTGTGAGAATTACCCTATGGTCAGCAAGGGAGGAGCTGGTGTTTTGATACTTAGGGAAGATCTCATGATACTCAGGGGAAGTGCAGGGAACTTAGTGGTCCTACTCTTACCTTAGGGGATTTCAAAAAGTATTTGTAAGAGTTGCTGATAGCATGCATTTTAGAGATGTCTATTATTGTGCTGAGGGTTTAACTTTCTTTGAGTAACACTTTACATGTTAAGCATCTCTCTCTGTTATAAGGCACAGGGCTGATTTCTTTATAATTTAGTACTGTTTCAGTTGAGGAAAGAGACTGGGATAAGAGTCTGCTTTCCAATATTTGACAGAAAGGAGGTACTTACCACTTTGCTCTGGTCGCCTTTCAAAACGGACTGAAGAGCTTCCGGAAAAGAACTGAATCTCATTTCTGGGAAGCTCCCCTATCCAAACAGTTGCTTTGGCTGAAATTTATGCTTTCCTTGGGGCCCTCTGATAATTCCCTAAATTGTGTGCTAATATGTGGAGAACTGCTAAAGTGGCTGTCACCTTGAGTGGCATAATTATAGGTTGTGTACAACCCTTGATAAGAAAATGGAGAGGAAAAAATCTTCGAGACTGAAAAAAAACAAAAAAACAATACACACCTGAAGATAATGAAGGTAGTAATGAATCCTGAAGGGCACAGAATTGTTTTGTTTTCCAGGGGTGAGAAAAAGTGAAATAGAGAGAAAAGTTCCATGTTGAACCCAGGGGCAATTTCTAGTCTCCTTTGTGCCCCTGATAGTCAGGAGAGCAATGGTTAGCATAAGGAGAGGCTGTATGGAAAAGTCTGGGCTTTGGAGGAGAAGGAGGAAGCTCAGACTCTGGCTCTACCACTTACTCAGTGCATGATCTGAGACTATTATTCACTTTTTCGAGCCTCATCTGTAAGATGGCAATGATCACTCTAGCTTCACTGGGTTGGTGTGAGGATGAAATGTGGAAACCATTGTGAAAGTAGAATATTTAGCATGATCCGATGGAAAAAAGAAGAGCCAGGTGTGGTTAGTTTAGTGTTGTGGCTATATATGTAGGTTTTGGAGTCAAACAGGCCTGGGTTTGAATCCCACTTTTTATTTCCTCTACTGTTCAGATTAAAGGAAATAATGCATATAGAGTGCTTAGCATAGATTCTGCCATATGGCAAATGCTCAGTAAAGGTTATCTGCTATTATTATTATTGTTGTCTTTGTGATGATGATGATGATGATGACAATGACGATGATAATTATGACAATGTAGGGGAGCTGCTTATTTGTTTTTGCCCATTCTGAGATCAGGACATCGTTTGTTATAGTCAGATTAGGTCCCCCATATCAAGACATATGTCTTTAACTGGATGTCATTTCAATGTAAGATCTAAAGAGATTGACAAAAAGAACTCTGGAGAATTTCTGAACTCATGCTCTAGAATGTATTCTACCTTGACCTCAACATAAATATATGCAGACAATTATAAGTGACCTAGAAAGTGTTCTAATGAAAATATCCGCTGGTTCCTCATGAGGAGCTAATAGGCAGCATTATTAGAGAGACGAGGGGGATATGTTTTTTCTGGACTGGTAAGGATTCTTATTGGATTCTAAAGATTTTGTACATTTTAATGCTCTTTTCCTGCAATATTTGAGTTGGAATCTTTCTTTCTCATACATCAGGAACCTTAAAAGTATAGTCAGCTTCTGATTATCTGGGGATGAACAGAATGGTTTGATGAGCAAGGTGTAGCAGGGGCCTGGTAGATGCTCATCTTCCCAGAAAGGCTGGGACAAGAGCTTGGCTTACCATTTACCCTCAGTGGCAGCTGAGGTCAAGGGATAACAGGGAAGCTGAGAAGGAGGAAATGCTCTAGTTTAAAGGAAGTTGTAGGCCTAGGTGCAACATTTGGTTAGCAATAGAGAAAACACTAGATTTCTTTTTTAATTAATTATTTTCTCTCACCTTCCTTGATATTATCTTACCTTTCTTTTTTCTAACTTCTTGATTTGAATGCTTAATCGGTTTGAGGCAGAGTGTGTAGATTGGAAATGAAAACGATAAAAAGAAATGATTTTTCATCTGAATGATGTTTTGGCTGCATCCTATAGATTTTAGTATGTAATGTTTTCATTTTCATTATTTCCCAGGGATTTTTATATACTCATTAAGGTTTTTTTCAGCAGCAGCTAACAGAAAACCCTGATTCAAATGCCTTGAGGAGTTATGATTTACCATAACAAGGAGTTTGAAGCAGGAATATTTCAGGGTTCGTTTATTCAGAAGTTTAATGATAACTTCAAGGACCCATGTACATTCTTGACTGTTCTGTCCTGCCATCATCAGTATATAGGGCTTGTCTTTAGGCTAGTTCCTTTCATGGTGGTAAGATGCAGATTTTGGTATCACATGCCCATGAAAGTTTCCAGATGCAGAAAAGAGACTTTCTTTTTAGCAATGAAGTAAGACTTTCACAGAAGTCACTCATCAGACTGTTCTTCAAAGTTCATTTGCTAGGATTATTTTATGTGTTCCTTCCTAAACTAATCACTGGCAGTGGGAGCGAGACCACTGATTTGATTTAAACCAATCAAGATTCATGTCCTGGAAATGCGACTGGAATCCACCTCACCTGAAACAGATGATGTCCTAGAGAAGAGGGGATATATGAACAAGCACAGGTTAAAGTTCAAAATAAGGAAGGGAGGAAAATGATTACAGGAAATGCAACCAGCAATAACTAGTACTTTCTGCAATTGTGTTTTGATTTCTTCTTCCTCTTCTTCTCTCTCTTTTTTTTTTTTTTTGTCCATGCTGTGCAGCTTGCTGGATCTCAGTTCCCTGACCAGGGATTGAACCTGGGCCCCCGGCAGTGAAAGTGCCAAGTCCTAAACACTGGACTGCCAGGAAATTCCCTTGATCTCTTCTTAAACTTAGGAATTGTTTAGGGTATTGGAGAAAGTTTTAAAATTTAAAAATAGAGATTTTGTTTTGTTTCTACTTTAATTTTGAATTATGGATAATAATATGGTTCAATGTTTTTACTTTTTGAAATTTTTGAGGGTTTTTTTTTGTCTCATATATAGAGAATTTTCGCATGACATGGCCATGTGAGAATAAAGAGTAGTTTCTGTTCTTAAGTTGAAACTGTTAATTATGTCCTTCAGACTTTCTGTATCTTAACCTTTTATTAACTTGATATTCTTCTAAACTTTCTATTTTGAAATAATTTTAGATTTACAGAAAAGTTTGCAAATATAGTACAGGTAGTTTACATGACCTCTTCACTTAGCTTTCCCTAATGTTAGTCAACATAACTGTCATACACTTGTAAAAGCTAAGAAATTCACTTTAGTACAAATTTATTATAAATTTATTATTACCTAAACTACAGATTTTCTTCATATTTCACCAGTTTTCCCAATAATGTTTAACTGGAGCTTTAAAGACTAAGATGTGTTAAAATGTCCAGTTGGCCTCTTTCTCTTTGCATTTCCAGCAATTTTTGGCTTCATATATTTTAATTCTAAATAATTTACCACATGTACCTTTAAGACAATTTTATGTTAATGTGGATCTTACCCCTTATCATTTTAGTGTGACCTTTTAAATCCCATGTAATGCTCTTTCTTTGAATTCAGTATTTTCTGAGGGCAACAAAGCCTGACTTCTTTTATTTTAAATTTGCCTAGTATTCTTCCCTCCATTTGTTTACTTTCAGCTTTATGAGTAACTTTGTTTGAGTGTGTATCAGTTGGGGGTCCTGGTAGAAAACAGATGCCGTGCTCAAACTGGATAATTTGATGAGAATTTAACAAAGGAACAATTTGTAGAGGTGTGCACATGTGGAGAAACCACTAGGAACAGTGCAGTACCCTTGTACTTAGCAATGGGGCACCATTATCACCCCTGTGTCAGTTATTAGAACCTGAGGAGAGGACCTGTCTGATGGGAGTTGTGGCCTTTGGTGGCAGGAGGCAGCCAGCATAGTGACTCTACATGAAGGAAGCAACGAAATAAGTGCCCTGACTTCACACTCTTCCCTCCTTCAGAGCTCCTGTTGGTGCCTCCTATGACCAAACCTAGCTGGAAGCCAGAGGGCAGCCATCGCAGTGATACATTGGTGTCGGTTGGCCTCTTGACTCACAAAGCAGTGGAGAATGGCAGAGAGTGGATCTGGAGAGCAAATTAAAGATGTCTAGGACAAGATGTGTTGTTTTATATAGAAGCTAGATTTAGATTATTTGACTCAGTCTGAGAATTCTTTTTATGTATTAGGTTAATGTCTTGCTTTAACACTTATTGTCTTATCAGATGTTTTTATTTTTATGTCTGTCATCTATTTTCTGCTTTTTAAATTCTATCTTGCTATTTCTGAGTTTTCTATCATTTGCTATTGTTGTCTGTTTTTTATTTTCTGCTTTGCTAATTTGGAAGAAATAGAGCAGGTTTTCAGCTCTACTACTTAGTAAGTCTGGCTGTGTACTTAAAGAACACAGTTGAACATAATTTCAGCCTCAGATTCTCAATTTCATAGATAAAGCAATATCTACAGACACCCTCACCTACAGTGAAAGCTGAGAAAATTAATGCATACTCTTTCTTCACATCTCCCTACTGCCAAGATTTTGTTGGTATAGTCTGATTTTTGTTCTAATTTATAATATATATTTTTTCCTAATGTGGTTTTTTTTGTTTTTTTGTTTTTTATCAGTTACACATATACATATGTTCGCATATCCCCTCCCTTTTGCGTCTCCCTCCCACCCTCCCTATCCCACCCCTCCAGGTGGTCACAAAGCACCGAGCTGATCTCCCTGTGCTATGCGGCTGCTTCCCACTAGCTATCTACCTTACGTTTGGTAGTGTATATATGTCCATGCCGCTCTTTCACTTTGTCACAGCTTACCCTTCCCCCTCCCCATATCCTCAAGTCCATTCTCTAGTAGTTCTGTGTCTTTATTCCTGTCTTAATGTGGTTTTAATTCCAAGAATTACAATGCTCACTTTATGTTTTATAACTGTGATTGCATTAGTTACTGAGACTTAAAGTCTTATATGGATTCATTGCTCTGGAGAACTATGCTGATTTGGAGCCAGATTCCCCCGTGGTTGTTGCTCATTAATCTTCTTTTTGTTCACATATGTAGGTTTTGGAAACTAAAGTTTTATAAATCTGCTCATATAGTGTCCCCTTTTCCTGAATATGTTATTTTTTTATAAAAAAATATTCAAATTCAAATCTTTAACTTATCTGATACTTATTTTCTATATAGTATTTTTCTATATGGTAATTTATTGGATAGTTATTTTCTATAAGGTATTTTCTTTATGGAGACCTGACTCTATTTTGACCCAATTGATAGGGACAGAGTAAAGGGACAAAGTAGGTAATTAAATAGTTAATCCCACTAGGGGATTGTAAGTAAAGAAGAAAGTATGGGAGACCCCTGTAAGTTAATAATTACTCAAGAAAGCAGGTTTGCTTAACTAACCTGCACACCACAATGAAGAGTAGCCCCTGCTTACTGCAACTAGAGAAAGCCCGTGTGCGGCAACAAAGACCCAATGCAGCCAAAAATAAAATAAATTAATTTAAAAAAACCAAAAAAAAAACAAAAACAAGCAGGCTTGCTTAGCAACAAAACCATGCAACAGAAGCATAAGACATGCCCCCAAACAGTAAAACAATGGTGGAATGAGACCCACATCCTGCCCAGTGAGGTCAGTAAGTTAATGATTCCTACGACATGCTCCTCTGTGCACACTAAAAACAAAAATATAAGAAAAAGGTGACATTATACTGACACCTGAGATAATTTACCATTTTTAGTATACGTTACCACATTTTTGCTCATTTCCACTGTGCCACGACAGTCCCAGCTTGACCATGTAGGGACAAGAAAACTCCCCCACCTGACATGGAGGAGGAGCTGATGATGGAAGCTTGACATCTACTCAAGAGTGAGGAAGAAGGTGGTCTTCTCCCCCTCCCCACTTTTCCTTTGATAATAAAACTGTAGCCCACTAAGTTCTCAGGGCACAGCACCCTCTTGCCCACCCACTTGTAAGCCTCACAAGTGTCCTATTCTAGTAGATCACTTCTTATCTATCACTTCGGCTCTTGCTGAATTCTTTCTGCACTGAGACATAAAGAGCTGGAGCTCCTCGGAGCCTCCTGAAACACCACCTAGCGGATTCACAATGGTTAATGTTTTGGATCAAATAGTTTACTGAATAATCGTGGTTTCCCTAGTCATCTGAGAAACTACCTCTACTGTGAACTAAATTCTCAGAGATATTTGGATCTGTTTTTGGCTTTCCATTCTGTTTCACTGATCTTACTGATTTTTGTCCTTGCTCTATCTCCCCATCCCCCATCACCCTAAACCCATTCACTATTTTTGGAGTGTGACAACCTGAGCCAATAATTCGATTATATTCGATTATATTCGATTATATTTCCTTCATTTTTCCTGCCCCCTGTAAGCATGGTCTATGCTCTCCTTCCCTGTCTGGCCTCATCACTGTCCCTTCCTCAGAGATTCTTCAGTCTTCAGAGGTACCTAATGAAGTGTCCTTCCATCCTCTCACCCAGTGTGTATTTCCAAGGGGACAGGGATGGCTTCCAGGATTTGAGAAGTCCGTTACCATCAGAGTCCTGAGAAGGAGTGGGTGAACTTTGCAGGGTGCAGATTTTCAGCCATCTCCAGCCCACAGGCCTACCCGCTCTTTCCTCAGACCTTCAATATGGCTACTGGGAGACCCCACCCCCTTCAGGACTGTCTGAACTTCTCACCAGCAAGGTTCTTTGTCTAGTAACCACTTTGTAGGGCTCTGAGACTATGTTCTACTAAGCATCTAAACTATTTAAAATTTGGGAGTGCATCTGTCTTCCCCAATCTCATGAATATATGGACAACCCTATAACCCATAGTAATCAAATTGACAAATTAAAATAGGTAACCAACAGGGACCTACTGTATAGCACAGGGAACTCTGATCAACATTATGTAACAACCTAAATGGGAAAAGAACTTGAAAAAGAATAGATACATGTATAGGTATAATTGAATCACTTTGCTGTACACCTGAAACGAACATAACATTGTTACTCAACTATACTCCAATATAAAATAAAATTTTTTTAATGCAAAAATAAATATACCATTCCTCACTAAGAGGAAACCAAGTATCTTTGGAGAAATAGCTAATTCCAGGGCAGCATCAGGGAGGGTACAAGATAAACCTGTGACATCTTTTTGTGTCAGAAAATAAGAAAGTATTTTTTAAAAAAAGAATGAGAGCATGTCAAAAAAGATATAGAAACTACTTTAAAAGGGAGGGCATCCACGGTAGGACTATTTGAGCATCAAAACAAATTAGGACTTTAATGGATTATAACCCATATATTAAATAGGAATTATAAGTTCATGTGATAGATAGATAGATAGATAGGTGAGAAGAGAGGGCTCATTCAGTATGTTGCAGATATTTCTTACAATGGAACACTAACTAGTAAATGCAAGGGAGTTGTGGAGGTGGAAAATCACCATTTTATAACCATCAGAGTAAAGATTGGATCAGACACAAATCATCCATGGACAGTAAATCAAAGGGAAAAGTTTGATGAGGAGCAGGATGTTTTGATGGTCTCAAATGTCTCCCCATAGATCTAGATAGAAAGTCTAGACTGGACATTTTGAACTAAAAATTTCAGTATCTGAAATTTGGATCTCAATGCATGGGCTTAACAGTAGATTGGACACAGCAAAAGCCAGGTCATTAAACAATATTCAAACCTTGGCACAGAGAAAAATATTAAAACACAGAAAGTTTAGAAGTAAAAGGATTTTTTTCTCTAAACACTAACAACAACAACAAAAAAACAAAACAGAACCAGAAAACCCCCAAATCCCACAAGCCCTTGCATAGTTATATTAATATTAGACAAAATAGACTTCAAGACACAAAGCATTACTAAAGATGGAAATTTTCAGGATGATAAAATATTTGATTCAACTTTAAGATACTACAATTTAAAATGTTAATTGCACTTAATAACATACTCATAAAATGTATAAAGACTGACAGAACTATGAAGAGAAATAGGCAAATCCACACTTGCCTTGGAAGATTTTGACACATTGATCTCAATATTTGGTAGGCAAAAAAAAAAGGGTAAGGATATAGATATTTGGATAGCATGATCAGCAAACAACCTCATGAACATTTAAAACTACTCCACCCAACAAATTAAGGCTACACATATTTCTTTTCAAGTATACATGGAACAGTTTATTCTAATTGACCTTATGCTGGGTCTTAAAACCAAGTCTCAACAAATTTCAAAGAATTGAGATCACACAGTGTATGTTCTTTTTCTATAATACAATTAAACTTGAAATCAATACTGATATTGATTTAAAGACATAATGATAAATTCTGCATATTGTTAGAAATTTAGAAATATATTTGAAAATAGCCCATGGATCAAAGAAGAAGTCACAAAGGACATTAGAAATATTTTTGAACTAAATGATAATAAAAATATCAAAATTTTTGTATGTAGGTAGGTAAAGAAGAAAATATCTTTATACTATGATAGTACAAGGTACTGAATCAAGTATCTTTGTCAAGAAGTTAGAAAAAGAGAAACACATTAATAGCAAAGAAAGTCAAAGTAAATTAATGATAAATATAAAAAGAAATTAATGAAACAAATGAAACAGTGAAGAGGATCAACAAAACCCAAAGTTGGTCCTTTGAAAAGACTAATGTTCTTGATATACCTCTATTGAGTATGTCAAGAGGAAAAGAGAGAAGGTACCTATCCAATGTTAGGGATGAAAAAGGCAGCACTGGGACTTCCCCAGTGGTGCAGTGGTTAAGAACCCACCTGCCAATGCAGGGGACACGGGTTCAAGCCCTGGTGTGGGAAGGTCCAACATGCTGGGGAGCAACTAAGCCCGTGCGCCACAGCTACTGAGCTTGTGTTCTAGAACCCACGAGCCACAACTACTGAGCCCACGCACTGCAACTACTGAAGCCTGCATGCCTAGAGCCTGTGCTCTGCAACAAGAGAAGCCACCACAATGAGAAGCCCATGCAATGCAACGAAGAGTGGCCCCCGCATGCTGCAACTAGAGAAAGACCAGTGCGCAGCAGCGAAGACCCAGCGCAGCCAAACATAAATAAATTTATTAAAAATAAATGAATAAGTAAAAGAAAAGGCAGCACTGCTAGAGATTCTGCTGATGCTAAAAATAATAAGATTATATTAATGGCAGATTATGAATAAGATAGCCTAGGCTTAGATAGGGTGGGCAATATTCTGATAAATGCAACTTAGCAAAAGGAAGCTCTTCATAACTTTGGTGTAGGGAAAGATTTCTCAGACAGGATATTAAAAAAGTGCTAACTATAAAGGAAAACATTACTGAGGTTTACTATGTTGAAATTAAGAACTTGTCTGTTCATCACATAACACTATTAAAAAGGTGAAAATTCAGCCAAGAATGAGAGAAAATATTTGCCATACATTTAATTGACAAAGAGCTGATACTAGGTATGTCAAAAGAACTTCTACAAACCAATAAGGAAAAGACAATTAGCAAAGTAGAAAAATAGGCAGAAGACTTGAATAGGCACTTCACAAATGAAGATACCAAATGACCAACAAAGACAGAGACCCCATTACTAACCAAGGAGTGTAAGTTAAAACCATGAGATACCCCTACACTCAACCATAATGGATACATTTTCAGAGTCTGGTAATACCAAATACTGGAGTACATGTGGAACAATTTGACCTCTTAGGCTTCAAAATTGAATGTATACATACCATATGACACAAAAATTTCACTCTTAGGTATATACCCAACAAAAATTCGTGCACATGTGGACCAAGAGGTTTGTATAAGGATATTCATAGCTGCATTATTCACCATGGTCCCCAAGAGGGAACAATCTAAATGTGCATGGGTAGCAAAGTTAAATTATCTAGCGCTATATGCCAGTAATATTTGGTGGAAAAGCTTGACTCAAAGGAATAATTAATGTATGATTCCATTTATTTAAGTGCAAAAACCAGGCAAAACGCTAGTGTTTAGGGATGTATACTTAGGTAGTAAAACTATAAAGTATGGACGTGATTGTCATAAAAATCAAGGTAGTGTTGCCCCTGATGAGGTGAAAGCATGATGTTGCTTCTGTAGTGCTGATAATCATGTAAATCGGAGGTCAGCACCTTAGTCTGTTGCTTATTTTTGTAAATAAAGTTTTATTGGGACAAAGTCAGGCCCACTTGTGTGCTATTATCCATGGCTGCTTTCACAATACTATGACAGAGTTAAGTAGTTGCTAAAGGCACTGAATCATGTAAGTAAAATATTTACTCTCTGGATCTTAATAGAAAGTTTGCAGACCTCTGACCTAAATCTTCACCTGGAAATTGATTTCACAGGTATTCTTTTGTGACAAATCACTGCCCTCTACGTTTTTTCTTTTTCTTTGCTGTTCACTTTTGTTTTATACATTTTTCTGTATATATGTTATATTTTACAATAAAATGATATTTAGACTCCACACTTAGGTTCATGCAGAGACTACCAGAGAATCACTTTACATACAGTATGTTCTTACATCTCAGCAAATTTCTACTTCATGGATTTTCAGGGATGCTCAGAGAGATTAAGCTTTTTGCCATGATCTCAGAGCTCGGGTGGAGAGATGGGATTTGTACCCATTCTCTCCCACTGCAACGTCTGTGATGTTTCCATCATACTAAGGAAGTTTGTCTCATGGTTATCGTTAGAAATGAAGCAAATAGGGAAAGAATGCAAAACAGCCTGATCATCAAACATTTTAAGGCCCCATAGCTAGCCTCTAAATTTAGCCAGTATGTTTTTCTCCAGAACACAAAAAAGAAGGCTTAACCAGACCATGTTTTTAGTCTCCTGAATAAATTGCTTCACCAAAAGGCTTGCAGAGGAGGGGGAAGAAGATTGGAGCTCTGGAAACTTCTAGTTCTAGTAATTTACCTATGGTTACCAGGGGAAACCACCTTCAAACCCAAGTTTGACTCCAAAGCTTGTGGAGGCCGGCCAGTGATTGATGGCTTTAATCGCCACCTCGCCTCTAAACCTTTCTGCAGGCCTTGAAACTGAAATGACAGGACTGGTCCAGCCACTCAGTCCCTGTGGGAGCTTTATACTCTGTTTTCTCTGCAATATACCCAGAGTGACAGATGAAACAAGCGCTTTTCCCCAGTAATAATTAAGGCAGAGATGACTTCTCAGGATCTGCTCTCCTTTAGCAAAACCTTTATTGCCTCTGCTCAACAGTTCACAAAGTGTAAATAATGGGGCGGATTAACCTGCCTATTATTACAATTGTTCACTCAAGTCTTTACACCAAGAGCTGTTACATGGAAATTAGTCCTCGGGGAATGCTAGTTACAGCTGCTGGCCAAGCACGCAGTGGATGTTCCTAAATTCATTTACATGTTTTTCCCAATGAAATCCTCAATAGATTTAGTTTACTCAATCCAGTTCTTTAATCTTTAAATGACCTTAAATGGTCCAGGTCATCCTAGTGACATTTCCTTTCCCATGATACTTGAGACTATTTGTGTAATAGGCAGGGTTATGCCCAGCACTCTTGCTGGCCCTCAAACTGTCAGGGGCACTGTGGACTAATGTGCCTAATTTTGGCACCAGAGAGACTTGGGTTCACATCCCAGCTCTTCCTCTTGCTGGTCGTGGGGATGATGTTAGACAAATTATTTAACCTCTCAAAACTTAAGGTTCTTTACATATAAAACACACAGTTTATAAGATTCAATGAGATAATAGATACAAAATATTGAACTTGGTATTAGGCCTGTAGGAAGTAATCATTATTATTTATTATTATTGTTAAATTATATGTTTTAGTCTATTGTTTAACTCTCAGTTCCATTATTATTGTTGTTTAATGAAACTCTAATTTTATTTATAGACTGGACAGACTGGGACGGCCCAGGAGTAGTGGGGAGGGTTTATGGAGCCCATTGGAAATGGATGGTGTCTGGGTGGTCTTAGCAGATGCTTGGGGACAAGAAATCTGCCCCCCTCACCAGCTCCCACCAACCACCCACATTCCCTGGCCTGGGGTCTCTGCTGTTCGACCTTCCAGACCTCATGTAGTCCGATAGCCCAGGGCTGGGCATGGTCCTTGATTATTCATACATCTCTGTCTGCAATATTGTGCTCTTCCTGGTACTGGCTTCATAGTAGCAGAATTTTAATAAACCTCTGTTTTTGTTTTTTAATTAGAATATAATAATTTAATTAGGATATAGCAAGTCACCATTTCCTCACCACTCCAGTCCTTGCCTATTTCCAAAGTCACATTGTTTCCTTTCTCCTAGTGGCAAGGGTGGGCCTCTGCCCTGCTGTAGTTTTGCTATTTAACATTTTCAAGCCCACTTACAAATGAATCACCTATTGTAGACGTCCTAGGATGGACACCCCCGTTTTCTCACTTGATCCTCAGAACATGCTTGTGAGGTTTGTTGGGAGCTAGTGTCACATCCACTTTACTGGTGAGGGAACAGGAACTCATAGACCCAGGTATATCTGGGATGAGATGCCAGATCTCCTGGGTCTGTGCCAGTACACCAAGCTTCTCTAAAGATGATCATTGTACCCTGCCTAGACTAGATGTAGCTGCACAGGGATGTCGACTAATGGAAGCCAGTGCCACTTAAGACCTGTCTCTGGTCTGGGACAGACCCCAGGTCCTATGTAAAAGGAGGGCCCAGATCACCCTTACACACTTGCACACTTAGCTTTGTGAACCCGTGTGTCTCCAGTTGCTGCCTTCCTCTGTATTCTGACCTGCTGAGCATCAGCTCCCACCTGTCCTTCATTCCCTCCTCTGTCCAATCTCTCCCTTGGCTGCACCCATCAGCTCCTTCTAGTTTCCAACCTCTGGCTTCTTTTCCTGGCCACTGACACCCATGATACTGTTTAATGTGGCCCCAGCCACCTCCACACCTTTGTGCTGCCCTCTCCAGCAGCCTTCGTCTTATATTTGCCTCCTGGATTCTGATGCCAGCTTAGGGATCCCCCACTGGCCCCTAATGCTCAGTAATATCATCCCATGGCTCATTATGCTCTACGCCTTGTCTACCTGGTGCCATTCAGGTCTCATCTGCAGAACTAAAACATCCAGGTACCTGGGCAGAATTTCTAGAAGAAAGATAATGTTCCACACTGTTGGGTTAATGCCTGGTCATTCCCTGCCCCTGGCGTAGGCTGTCCCTAGTCTGGCAAGAGTCCAGAGTTTCAGCAGCCAGGACCACATTTATAAGTCCTCCTAAGCCAGCCCTATTCCTGCTACCTCTCACCCTTATCCACTCAAAGTCCTTCCCCCAGCTTCAGTATCTCAGCCTGTTTGCTTCAGGCCTGTCCCTAGTTTTGGACCCTAATTTATCTGCATCTCTGAACTCCATTCCACCATTTCAGTTACTGTCTTACAGCAGGTCTGTTTTCTCCTTATTTTATTTTTTTAATTAATTAATTAATTTATTTATTTTTGGCTGCATTGGGTCTTCATTGCTGTGCACGGGCTTTCTCTAGTTGCAGCAAGCGGAGGCTACTCTTCATTGCGGTGCGCGGGCTTCTCATTGCAGTGGCTTCTCTTGTTGTGGAGCACAGGCTCTAGGCACGTGGGCTTCAGTAGTTGTGGCACGCGGGCTCAGTAATTGTGGTGCATGGGCTTAGTTGCTCTGTGGCAAGTGGGATCTTCCCGGACCAGGGCTCAAACCCGTGTTCCCTGCCTTGGCGGGCGGGTTCTTAACCTCTGTGCCACGAGGGAAGTCCCTGTTTTCTCTTTAGATGTGGCACTGTGGGATGAACTAGCTAATACAGGGGATGCTTAAGAGAATGGGTTTCAGTGCCTAACTTAAAAAAAAAATCAATTTATGAATTTTAACAGTCGGCTTAAAAAAAGTTTTACTTTTCACTTTTTTATTGTGGCAAAATATACATAATATAACATGTACATTCTAACCATTTTTTAAATTTTATTTATTTATTTATTTATTTATTTATTTATTTATTTATTTATTTATTTATTTATTTATTTTTGGCTGTGTTGGGTCTTTGTTGCTGCTCGCGGGCTTTTTTTAGTTGCGGCGAGCGGGGGCTGCTCTTCGTTGCGGTGCACGGGCTTCTCATTGCGGTGGCTTCTGTTGTTGCAGAGTACGGGCTCTAGGTGCACGAGCTTCAGTAGCTGTGGCATGCAGGCTCAGTAGTTGTGGTGCATGGGCTTAGTTGCTCCACGGCATGTGGAATCTTCCCAGACCAGGGCTTGAACTTGTGTCCCCTGCCTTGGCAGGAGGGTTCTTAACCACTGCACGACCAGGGAAGCCCCTTTCTAACCATTTTTAAATGTACAGTTCAGTAGCACTAAGTACATCCATGTTGTTGTGCAGCTGAAACAGTGCAACTCAGATGGGATTTGAACCCACAGGCTGGGACTTGAACCCAGCCAAAACCCAGATTTGGACTTGAGCCAACGGTCTTTTAATTGAAATCACACATCTGGTCTCAGGACTTAGTGAAGCTCAGGTTCTTGATATCTTGTCCCAAAAAGAATTCAGTGAGAGACAAAGTGATATGTAAGAAGCGGATTTATTCGGAGAGATGCACATTTCATGGATAGAATCAGGTCCGTCTCAAGAGGTGAGAATGGCCTTGGGAGAAGCACACTCCACAGACAGAGTGTGGGCCATCTCAGAAGGTGAGAGGCCTCGAAATATGGGATGGTTAGTTTTTATGGGCTGGGTAATTTCATAGGCTAATGAGTGGGAGGATTATTCCAAGTGTTTTGGGGAAGGGGGGGGGATTGCCAGGAATTGGGCCATCACCTCCTTTTTGGCCTTTCATGGTTAGCTCTGAATTATGGCACTGGTGGGTGTGTCATTTAACATGCTAATGCATTACAATGAGCGTATAATGAAGCTCAATGTCTCCTGGAAGTTGAGTCTTCCGCCATCTTGGACCTAGTTGGTTCTAACCCGTTTTTGTCATGTCCTATGGCTATGTCATTCTTTTAAAGGTTGCGCTCTGCCCCCTTCCCTCCTGTTTCACAACCATCACTATCATTTATCTCCAGAATAATGGAGATATTTTTCATCTTCCCAAACTGAAAGACTGTACCCATGAAACAATATCTCCCCATTCTGCCTTCCCTAGTCCCTGATGACCAACATTCTACTTTCTGTCTCTATGAAATTTAATATGAGGTACTCTAGGTACCTCATATAAGTAGAATCAGACTCTATTTGTCCTTTTGTGACTGGCTAATTTCACTTAGCACAGTGTCTTCAAGGTTCATCCATGTGTCAGAACAGAGCCCAACTATTAAGCTAGGTATTGTCGACTGAAAAATATGCACAACCTAAAAGTTGAGAATTATGTTTTATTCAGTGGCCTTACAGAGGCCTGGGATACAGCGTCTCAGACAGCTCTGAGGAACTGTTCCAAAGAGGTAAGGGAGGAGCCGGCATATATAGGAGTTTTTGCTGAAAAAAAAACATGCAGTCGAATATCAAAATATTACTGCTAATCACACACACACACAGAACCCCAGACATCTCAAATTAATGATTTTAGTGCCTTTTATGCACAAGAAGATGCAAGAGTCCAGGCTCATTGAAATTATTCCTTTGATGTGCATCTTGACCATCTAGGGCCAGTATCCTGTTTTTCTCCATCCTGAATTCCCCTTAGAGTGTACATCATAGGGAGTGGGGGGCTTGGTGGCTGCAGTGGCTGATGGCTTGATGTCAGGCAACATTCTTTGCTTACTGAAATGGCAGGCAACATTTTTTTTTTTTCGCGGTATGCGGGCCTCTCACTGCTGTGGCCTCCCCCGTTGCGGAGCACAGGCTCCAGACATGCAGGCTCAGCGACCATGGCTCACGGGCCCAGCCGCTCCACGGCATGTGGGATCTTCCCGGACCGGGGCACGAACCCATGTCCCCTGCATCGGCAGGCGGACTCTCAACCACTGCGCCACCAGGGAAGCCCAACTTTTTTTTTGTTGTTCACAGTACCCTTAAGTAATTTCCTTAACTGCTTGAGTTTCCCATCTGTAAAATGGGAGTTGTGATGGTATCGACCTTATGAGAATTTGAGTGTGTAAAGGACTTAAACAGTAGCTGGCTTGTAGTGCGTGCTCAGTAAGTGTAGTCTACCATTATTATGTTCCTCTCTGATCTGGTCTCAAGGGTTCTTATTCACTATCTCCCGCCCTGCTCAGCATGTTGGTCTCCGGCCATCACACGTGGAGCACCTGGCACATGGTTGGCTCTCAATAAACATCTGCGGCACAAGCGTTTGAATCAATCTTTTTCTCTCCCCAGTTGTGGCCCCAGAGGGTCAGATGAGGGACTAACTCTCTAAGATGTGACAGGGAGAAAAATAGGGCCCTCTTGAGGACCACAGTCACTGAAACTCCAACAGTTTTCAATATGGTACCTAAACCCCAGTGGGGATGAGTTAACAGTTTCCTGTCTGGATGAAACAGGAAGCAATATTGTCCCCATTGTAGAGTCCATAGGCCCAGTGGATGGCTTAAGATCTCACTTTGCTGCTGGTTGGGAGTATACTTTGGTCTAGGAATTTCTTCTTGCCTCAGTTTTCTCATCTGTCAATGGGGACAACAATCCCTACTTTCCAGGGCTGCTGTGAGGAGTGTGTGAGATCATCATGAGAGCACATTCTGTGTACTCTCCACTTCTGTACCCAGGGAGGTGCTAGGAGGGGGGAGCTTCCTCCTCTACCCTTCTTGAGTTCTTTTTTTTTTTTTTTTTTACAACTTTATTGGAGTATAATTGCTTCTCAATGGTGTATTAGTTTCTGCTTTATAACAAATAGAATCAGTTCCTTCTTGAGTTCTTGTTGCTGGACTAATAATAACATTGACTCAAGGCAGATTAACAGGAGAAAAAGAAACACATTTTTAATTTGTTGCACTGAGGTCTCATAGAAATGGAACCCAAGAAGTGGTCAAAGCAGGCAGCTTTTATACCTTTTAGACAAAGAAACAATAAATTTGCGAGAAATTGACAGGACAAAGAAACTTAGATTTTGGGTGCTCACTTAGTGAAGAATCTAAACAGAGTTTGGGCTTGGGGGAGTAAATTAAAGAAGGAGCAAGATTTGTATATATAGGCTTCTCAGCCCAAATTCTCTATTTCTGTTGATAAGGGTGTCCTTCTAAGATGCAGGGAGTGCACCTTTCACATGAGAGATTTATTTCCTGCTTTCAGGGAGACAGAGGGGAGGGTCAGAGTGTCCTTCTGTATTAGCTGTTTCTTAATTAACTTTAAATCAAAATAATCAACATGCCATTGTGGCATATTTTGGGGTGGCCCCTGTCCTGGCCCCCAACAGAGGCCACCCCTTCCTTGAGGACCAGCCTCGCTCTGGAGGGTCTCAGCTGCCAGCGAGCACCACGTGATTTGCAGTTTGGATTCAATTTCTTCCTGACTCTTCTTTTTGTTACAAACATAACAAAAGTGAAAGAGACAGATGGTAAGACTTGATTCACTTTTAGCAAATGTTTCTAATGTGTGAATGTAAAACTGAAAACTCAGGGAATAAGAGGGGGGTCGGCCCCTGGGAGAAAGCAGAGCCAAGCAGGGGAGGCCCAGGGCTTGGACAGTGTCCTCCAGAGGCCCCTCCACCCCTGGCCACCTCGGGGACTCTGCGGTGCGAGAGGAGTTTCTGCCCAGGCATGGCAGCTTCCCAGGGCACGTGAGAAGGCAGAACACAGGTCACTTACTGGCTGACTGGGTCAGACCAAATGATGCCGCCTTTCCTAGAAGAGGGAGGGCAACATCCTCCACCCCATACAGGGGCCCTGCAGCACCTGCGCTGAGCCGGGGTTTGTCTGGAACATTCGGTCAGGCCCGGGGTTCTCAGCCTCAGCACTGTCAACATCCTGGGCTGGAGAATTCTTCCTTACCAGGGGGCTGTCTTGTACCTTTTGGTAGGTTTTGCAGTCTCCTTAGCCTCAACCCACTGGATGCCAGTAAACCCTTCCCTCCCTCTCCAAATTGTGAAAACCCAAACTGTCTGCAGACAGTGCCAAATGGCCCCTGGGGGGAATATTTCCCCCTGCTGAGAACCACGGGGTTAGGCCCATCAGTTGGGTGGCCCAGGCTTGCCCTGCTCTCTGTGGGCAAGTCTGAGCATCACAGGTGGGGTCATCCCACAGTCCTGCGCTGTGCTGCTCTCTCCATCCTCTCCACCTGAAGTGAGGGGCACCTCTGCCTTCTGGCTTCCACTTGGCTTTGGCTGATGGGGGAACGAGGGAGGAGATGCGAGGAAGGGAGGAGCGTGAGGTCGGTGTTTCTATCCCTGCAGGTAGTGAGGGACTGGCTGCCTTCCTTGCACAAGGCCGCAGCTCCCGTCTGGTGGCCCTCTCCAGGTTTGGCCACTGATCTCCCTCAGCCCCACCAGCCCTGGGGTGCCAGCAGCTCTGTCTCCCCTCACTGTGTCTCCCCCAGGGTGCTGCCTGCCTTGGCCAGTTCCCTACATTCTGTCTTCACCTTCTAAACTCCTCATGACCCAATGTGCCCTCTGTTTACTGCTGAAACTTGACTGATCCAACACATCGTGTGACCTTTACAAAAGAGTTTCATGAATGAATATTTATTTTTCTTAGTTCGTTTGACCGTTCGTTGATTCAATGCATTGTTGTTTTTTACATCCGCCTCTTCTGGGCCAGGTGTGATGCCAGGTGCTGGGGAAACAAACATGAATCAGATGTGGTCCCTTCCCAAAGGGAGCTTATGTCTTACAGGGAATCAGAAGCGTGGGGGGTTATGGTGGGAGACAGGTGCCCAGGTGCTGGGAGAGAGGTGTGACAAGCCTCACCCCTCCCGTGGGAGGGCATATGGGGAGACTGTGGCCCAGGGGAGAAGATGCTGCATCTCCCTCAAAGATGTTGCATCGTCAGGTGGCTCTGCTCTGTGAAGATGTCCCCAGATCACGGCAGTGTGTCCTTGGAAGGGGAACAGTCTGAAGGCCCTGGGGACTCTGTCCTGAAAGGAGCAAGCCTCCTTGCCCAAGGCCCCACAGCACATTCACCATGACACCCTCCACCCCTTGGCTGCCTGACATCCCTGACGGATGCCGTGAAGAAAGAGAACATTCCAGAGCAGAGAAGTCCTTCCCCTCAGCTGCTGCCAGACAGGCTCCTGTCCAAGGTGCCTCCCCACTGTCTGCCAGCCAGATGTATTCCAAAGGTCACAGTTTCCTCTCAGTGGTTTTCTGCAGAGCTGAAGTCTCCTGGACCCCGAAATAAATTACAATATTGATTGATTCTTAATATTCTCTGAAATCTCTCAAAATCTCTGGGTCTTACATAAATCAATGTGCCAGTTACAGGGACTTATTCAATAGTCTGCAAAATATCCTGGTAATTACTTTTGGGTTCCCTGCACGGCAGAGGCTGGCTACCTCTCCATCATTTTTAAGGCCCTGGGTACAGTAACCTATCAGGGGACTCTAATTTCTTATTTTAATTACTGAGTCTCTTCAACATGGTGCCTGTACAGCAGAAGTAAGCCCACGTGTTGCAATGAATCTGTTGGGCAGACCTGGGTCAGGAACTCGCAAAATTGACCACCTCTGCCGCCTTGTCTGTCTCCCCAGCTCCATCCTCTGCCTGTTACTCCAGCGTCCTTAGCTTTCTGGCAATGACAGTTCAGAAATAATTTAATAGCACCTCATTTCCCCAGATTAAGTAAAGAACTTGTTGGATGAGGGTAACGCTGTCTGAAATCCTCAAGCACCTCGGCACTTCTGATGCTGCCCAAGGCAGCTGCCTGGATTTCAGGAGCGGAAGAGGGCTGGGGAGGAGGAACAGGGAGACGGACCATATGCCTCCCAGAACATGCTTGTTTCTTCTGCTGTAAGTAACAAAGTGACTTCAGCTCATTAGGGACTGACTTGGCTCTCCAGGAAGGTGGTGTGCTTCTAACAAAGCTGAAGATGCTGCTTTATGCCAGGTCCCTCCCATCTGGCCCCAGCTACTTCAGAGCCTTGTCTTCTGTGCTGACATCCTCCCGTGCTAAGCTCAGCCAAACGGATGCCCGGCCATCCCAGGAACGCTTTCTGTTCTTCTGCCATTTTTCGCCTGTGAATGCTCTTCTCTCTATCTGGGATGCTTTCCTGTTCTTTCCTCCACCTGACAAACGCCTCGTCATCCCTCAAACCTAGTTCAATGTCAATGTGAACTCTTATGGGAGGCTCTGTGCCCCACCATGCCCTGCGTTTTCCTCTGTAGCTGGGGATCCAGATGAGCCTCAAAGGTCTTTTCAGACATGCCTGCAGGCGTCTGGTGGCTTCCCATCACCTTAGAACGAAGCTCTCATGGTGACCCATAAGGCCCTGGGTCATCTGCCTTCTGCTGCCTCTGAGCTCATGTCCTACACTCTCTGTGGTTCCCCAGGCTCCAGGCACACTGGCCGTCTGACTGTTCTTCCAAACCCCGGGCACAGTCTCCTTAATTTGAAGTTCCCTTTGCCTGGGGCACCTTCCCACCAACGTGAGAGCCTCACCCCATTACTCCTCGCAGGTCTCTGCTCAAATGTCACCTGTCCCTAGAGTCCTTCCTTGACCACTGAATTGACAAGAGCACCTCTTTCATCTCCTCAGTCTTCTTACTTTTTCTACACAGCCCTTAATACCACCTGATATTATACAATGCTTCTGTTTATTTATTATCTGTGTTTCAAACTAAATTGTAAGCTGTATAAGGGCAAGGATATTTACCTGTTGTCTTTACTGCTATGGCCCTGGAATCTAAACAGTGCCTGACACACAGTAGGAACATCCATGCCTATGTGTATGGTATGAAATGGATAAGTTAATGGTGAAGCTCTATTTGTGAGAGTTGATTCGCTGTCTGGCCCATCCCCAAGCCCTGGATGGGTATCCCAGCCCCTTGGAGGGAGACATTGCGGGCAGAAGCTGCAGGAGCTGTTCTCACAGAGGACACGGAGGCCACACCATTAGATCTCCCGATGAGTACATGGGACGGTGTCAGGGAGTGAGGCCTCATGCCTGGCGCCTAGCAGTGCTCTGGCCTGCGGGGAGATCCAGGGCTTCAGTAGGGTCACTCTGCGGAGAAGGGGCCATGAGTCCAGAGCCCATGAGACCTGATAGGACGTTAAGGATGGAGGAGGCCACCAGGAGTGCACGGGATTGGTTGCTGTGTGAGCACAGCCAAGACATCACTTGGGGCCCCCAGGGTTGCAGTCTCGTATGAGCAGAGGGAAATAATGAGACAGTGAAATTGGAGGTATTACTGCTACCTTATTAAGGTAGGGACTGTATTCCTACCCACAGGCCAGAAAAGGGGTTTATTGTGTTGACGGGGTTGCCTTGGGTTACAAACTGAGATTCACACTGAGACATGTGCGTCCCTGTTCAAAGTGGCTGTAGGTTTAGGTCATCATCATGGAAAATGCTCTCTAGCCAACTTCCTCAGGACTTTTGGGAATTGGGACTAATACTCAAGCTCATTTTCTTCTTACTGCTAAGCAGAGAGTAAGAGAACTCTCTGGTGTGCCTTTGCACAGGCCCAAGCAGTTGGGGCGACTGAACCTTTATCACAGGGTGGCTCCGGACTGTGTAATCCATGGAGGGGGCTGTAGGTGGTGAATAATCTATTCTCTGCTCCCCAGACAAATAGGCAAGGAAGATCCCCTAGGGAACAGATGTTTATTTGTTTGCCCAATATCCTTTCCTTTGGCGAACCACTCCTCCCTGACTCAATGTGGCTCAGTGAGAGCTGTAGTCATGGCACCTTGTCCATACCTTCCCCAACACCATGCTTTGAAGTAGCTCATCTCCCGGCTATGTGGTTAGCCCAGGGCCAGGCACACAGTCCTGCAGGGCCAGCCAGTCTTCCCTGAGAGTCTGCTCTATTTTTTTGGAGAGTCAGCTCTGAGGATAAGGACTGGAGTCTGCCAGCAGCCATTTCCCTGCCACCTGGAGAACGTCAGCTTGCAGAATAAAGTTTTCACCTCCACAGAAGCCAGGCTGAAAGAAAGAGGGAGAGGCAGCCTGGCTGACTCCATTGGAGCCCTGGTTCTGGCCAAGCCTGAATCCATTTCCCCCTGCATTTATTAGGTAGCATCCAATAAATCCCTTTTGCTGTGGCTGATTTGAGCTAGATTTCGGTCACTTACAACCAAAATGTCCTGACAAACATAGGTCAGTTCCCTCTCCTCTGCAAACCACAGGGCCCGAGAGCCCAGGCCAGGGAAAGTTGTAGGAGAAAACTGGGAGAATTAGTGGACTCCTCTCCCTGGTGCCCCTGTCTGCCTACCTCTTGCTGTCTGCCACGTGCACCTGTGTGCTGGCAGGAGGAGCAGGGCCATGAGGCTGGTACTTTAGCCCAGAGCACCTTGCACATTTAGCGCCAGCTGCCCTGCCTTTCTTCAGCTAGTGCTCTGGTTTTTCTTTTTTGTCTCACTGCTCCAAATTCCCAAGAGATGGGATATGGAAAGTTGTCATAACTTCATCCCTCACCCCCAGGTGGAAACGCAGGGTTGAAGACAAAATGTTTTATTTGAGAGGCCTGGGAGCTAGTCCAGCATATGGACCTGCAGGGGCTGCAGCTAGAGCTGGGAGTTTCTCAGTAGGACAATAGGAAATATTAAATAGGATGGAGCTTAAAGCCACGCAGAAAACCGAGGTCCAAGAGAAGGGGTTAAGTGACTAATCTGAAAAGGCCGGAAGAAATGTCAGAACTGCGGAGCAGATGCAGAAATCTGGGAGCCAGAGACACAAGAGCAGGCACAGTGGACACAGAGGAAGTAAAGCAGCTCTAGGACAGTCACCTGGAACAGGGACAGAATTTGCTGCTGACTTTCATGGATCCTCAAAAGCGTGATCAATGGATGGGACAGACAGCCCACCTGGATGGGTGACTTCTATGGGAATCAACTGCTGCTTCTTTCCTACCCTTGCCTTTACATACTTGTGTTAGGATAATCTTTTTTCCTTCGTGCTTTCGTTAAGCTGATGAGGGATAATAATTATTAGAATTTTTTTTCCTGAAGAGAAGTCAGATCTGAATTTATTTATGCATCTTGGTTCTTTTCCCCCTTATCTTTTTCTATGGCAACCACATGCCTTTTACTCTACACTTTCTTCAAGGAGACACTTTCAAGGTCCTTCCTTTCACTCAACCCAGCGGATGCTGCAGCCCTGAACTGGGACTTAGGACTGTGGAGTTCTGGCCCCTCCCTATCGCTTACCAGTTGTGTGACCTTAGTATGTCACTTACCCTCTGTGGGCAGATTAAGTCATTTTTAAGGCCCTCCCAGCTCCGCTATTCTGGGATGCTGTAAATCTGTGTCCTTTACTGATCAATCTGTAAACCATAAGAACCTCATTCAGAAATGCCATCCCAAATTCTCACTGGTGAGCAGGTGTCTGCCCACAGACCCCACTCCCCAGATGCTACAGGCAATTTGGGAACTATATTTTTAAAATCACCACAGATGGGAGGATTAAGCTAAAATGAGACTTCTTTGAAAAGGCTGCTTTTAGCATTTTAGCCCCACCTCTTCATCCCTCACTGCATTCAGCTTTTCGGATGGCCGCCCCAAATAGCCCATGATCTTGCTGATTGCTCGACAAAGTCTCCCAGAGAGGAGCCTCGGATCACTGGTGGCTCCAGGGCCCCTCCTCCTTGCCATCCCAATATTCTCATTCTAGTCCACTGCAGGGCTATTGAGACCCCATATCATATGATCAGTGTTAGGGCCTCTTTAACAGCCTCTTTATCTGCATAAACATGGGCAGATTTGCTTTTTCATTGTGCCCTAGAGGTCTATAACAGCTTCTATTATCTTCCCTGCCATAACTGTCTGTAACCTTAATCTAACTCTGTGAGTTCATTTGTATATGTCATCTTTTTATCCACACAGTAATGCTCTTCCTGCCTCCATATTGCTATTTTCTTTTCCTGGAAACAATCTGTCTTCAGATAATATCCTCAGAATTGGGACCATTTTCAACCCCAACAGGTTTGCCCCCAGCTTGTTGAGTAACATGCCTTCTGGGCTTGGGGCTTGTCCCAGGGTCTGGTCTTGTCCTTGGAGCAGCATGGTAGTGGGCAGAGCCTCCAGTTGGCAGGATGGTGAGTTGGGATCCAGACCAGGAAGCAGGCATGGGCCCAGGTGCAGGTGTGGACCAGGGTGCAGGCAAGGGCAACTCAGGAGCCAGGGTGGATGGAGTCAAGGTGGGAGGGGCTTGCTGGGAACTAGGAGGCAGGAATTGAATGGGGAGAGTCAGAGGTGAGGGTCTTAGTAACTGGGTTGAATCCAAAAGCTGGGAACCTGGAACCCAGGCCAGCTAAGCCCAAAGCTACACTGGGGGCCCAGGCAATGTGACAGCCCAGGACACAGAGAGACTTCTGCTGGGGACCTTGCATAAAACTCTGGGTCCAGATTGTCTGGGTTTAAATTCTGGCTATCCTCTTACAGCTGAGTGACTTGGAGCAACTTATTTTCTTCTCTGTGCCTCAGTTTCCCCATTTGTAAATTGGATAACTATAATAGTACCTTCCTCATAGGGTTGTTTAATTGAGTTAAAACATGTAAAGATCTTAGAGGTGGTACTTGGCTCATGGTGGCATTGAATTTATCTATTGTCTTTACATTTAAAAAAAATTAAAGAAACAAGATCACTTGCACATGGAGAATTCTGCGCCCCCCTACCCCATTTGTTACAGGCTGCGAGCAGCTTCTGATGCTGCTGTGTGGGCGTTTATCTCCCACCCAGGGAAGGTTTGTCCTTGGGGAGCACAGTGTTCCAGCCCGGGTTTTTACTGCCTCCATGTGTTTAGTGGTGGTATAATTGAACAGCTATCCATTTTTATTTCTAAATTCCACTGGGAACATGGAAAGTAAACACAGTGTATTTCCACACTAAGCAGTCATTAGTCAGTCCTGGGTTCAAATCCCCATTCTTCTATTTACTTATTGCATGACATTTTGCAAGTTATAACCTTTTTCAGTCTTGGTTTTCTCATCTGCACCTTGGAGGTACCAACATTCTGTACCTCACAGAATGAATTCAAGTTTCAAAGTAAAGTGTGTAGAGCATATGACTCAACACTCTCTTCCTCCCAAAGAGCCCCCATGTTAGCCAGGGCTTCAGTCTCATCTGATGGCTCTACTGGAGGGGGATGCAGTTCCAAGCCCACTCCCATGGCTGCTGGCAGGATTCAGTTCCTACCGGGCTGGTGGAGTGAAGACTATCAGCAGGCTGTTGGCTGGAGGCCACCTCAGTTCCTTCCACATGAGTCTCTCCATAGGGCAGCTCATAACAGGGCAGCTGGCTTCTTTCAGTGCAAGCAAATCAGAGGGTGAGCAAGATGGAAGCCTGAGTCTCTTGTAACCAGATATTGGAAGCGATATCCAACACAATGCATGACCAACCCACTCAAGACGGGGGGACTAACACAAGGGCATGAATACCAGGAGGTGGGGATCCCTGGGGCCCTCTCGGAGGCTGCCTACCACACTCTGAAACTGCCTCTCCCCACACACGTCCCCCCAAATACCCCCTCTCAAAAGGCACCATTGGTCACAACCTTTGAGTCATTTCTCACTTTATTCCCTCCCTACCCTCAACCAGAGCTAAACTCCACATGCACTGAGGCTTTCAATCTTTGAGCAAGAGAGTTACCTTAATGGAGGCTCTTAATATTGTGATTTCTGTTTTTCACTTGCAGATTTCTCTCTTTTTGTTTCTTTTTTTCCCTGTAGCCTTCTAAGGGGTCCATTTCTTTAAACAGAGAAGGACAGCTTTTCCTTCCACTTATCCCCAAGGAATTGTAGTAGCCAAATTCTGTCTTAAGCATATGTTTTACTCTAGGATATTCAAACTCTTTCTTTATCTTGTATTCAGAAAACTTCTAACTCCATACTGTTTAAAAATTGCCTTTGGCATGTCTCAGATGGCAGGGTATGTTGCTTCTGAGGGGATGGATTAGCTCTGCCGTTCACTCCAAAGCTGAGACACATCTGCCTAGGATTTGCTAATTTCTTCCAATAGGACTCACGTCAGTTTCAGTGGCAGTCAGGCTGAAAAGGAAAGAGTGAAGAAATGCTGAGATGGGAAAGCTGAGAGCAAAGTGAGACCAGCCCTGAGAGGAGGCAGAGAACCATGGGATGGAGGCAGACGTAGGAAGCCTGTGAACAGCTAGTCTTGGGCTCAGCAAGAAATCTCAGAGCTAACTATCTGTGCTACAACCCTAAATCCTAGCCAGGGGTCAGGGTTCAAAAGAGATCAAAAGCAGCAGTAAAAATCAGCAGCTGGAATAATCCTGGAGACTTCATAAAGCACTGAGAGGTAAGCATTCGTACTAATGGGAACTTGAGGCTCAGAGAGGTAGAGCAGTTTGCTCAAGGTCACACAGCCTTCAAGTGGCACCCTAGCCCCCAACCCCTTTTCCCCAGGTTGGATCAAGGGCCTTGGCCCTGGGAGGGGGAATCAGGCAGGTCCAACCCCTTCCTTGCATATGTGTGAAAACAGAGCCAGCAAGGAAAGGGACCTGCCCAAGGTCACAGAGCAGAGTTCTCCCCATTTGTATCCTGTACTCTTCCTACTATGATGCCTGGCTTTTCATTTTAACAGACTGAATCCAATCCAACAACCTTTCTTAGCTCTTGCTCCCATCCCTGATGTTCTTTTTTTTGGTGCTCCCAGCCTTCCCATCACCATGGATACTCTTTGTGTTGTTTTCCCCCTCAGACTCCATGCTTTGGGAAATCCTCTCTATGATGTACTCTCCCCTTACAGTTAATAATATATTTGTTTCCATGGTTTTATTCATCAAAAGCATACGTAGGGCTTCCCTGGTGGCACAGTGGTTGACAGTCCGCCTGCCGATTCAGGGGACACGAGTTCGTGCCCCGGTCTGGGAGGATCCTACGTGCTGTGGAGCGGCTGGGCCTGTGAGCCATGGCTGCTGAGCCTGCGCGTCCGGAGCCTGTGCTCCGCAACGGGAGAGGCCACGACAGTGAGAGGCACGCGTACCGCAAAAAAAAAAAAAAAAAAAAAAAAAAAAAAGCATATGTAACTGCCAGTCAGAGCTTCTGATCCATAAGAGATCATCACAGTTGGTATAAATATTGAGTTGTATAAATTGAAGCTTGTAGCTTCATTTAGTTTGGGCGGGGGGCGGTTACTGAGGAAAACGTGCAGTTTCCATGAGGAATTTTAAAAATTTGAAAAAAGCACATAAATATCTATGACTGCTTCAACTGTGGAGGTAAAACAGGGCCCTGAAGCCTCGCCTCACAGCACAGAGCTCCCTGAGCCCCACGCTAGAACGGACCTAAGCAACCGTTCTTCCAATCAGGTGCCGAACCCACCATCCCTGGGCTCCAGGGGCCCACGGGAGCCCTGGGGCAGGACAAGATGCCATCTCGTTTAAGGGGAAAGTGGGCAGGGCTCTCTGCCCAGTGGCCCCACTGCCACTGCTCACCTTCCTGCCGTTAGTGCTACATTCTCCTGATTCTTGAAGCAGGTACACTTGAGGAGGCAGGCAAGTGGGCATGATTTAAACCGAGATTAGTAATTTACTCCGCACTATCAGCCAAGCCCTTTGTAGAGTTTCCTGATAGCTCCTTCAACCAGATGATTTGGGGTGTCAGCAAATCCTCTGGGAGGTGCTGAGGGTCTGAGGTGGGCTGGGAGTGGTTCCCCATTTTCCAGGCCATGTCTGTGCACATGACGTATCCAGGCCTAACAAAGCTGCTGGCACCTCTGCTCAGCATCCCATGCCCAGCCCAGATGTGCCGTTGTCATGGAGCTACCTCACCTGGAGGGTCAGGGCCCGGATGTGAGGTGGAGACACAGGGTTTTCCACACCACACCTGGTTATTCTCCATGTGCTGGCCACTGGGCACACAGGTTTCAGGTCTCATGGCAGCCTGTTTACCCAGCTTGCCTCCCAGATGCTGTTGGCAGGAGTGTAGCCTTGGGACTGTACCCGAATAAGGGGCCGAAAAGTGACCTCCATAAAGATGAGGGAGACAGAGATGCCCAGAGAGCCCAGCTGTGTCTCTACCATGGTCCTGTGTGCTGAGGCCCTTTTCCTGCCCAACCTTCTGTAGACTTTCCACTGCTCTCCCCAGAGCCACCCACATGCTCCTGGGATTTTCACAGTGGACCTCTGGCATCGTGAGGAGGTCAGACCTTGCAGGAAGGGGGCCTTGGCACACAGAGCTGATCTCTCATTCTCTAGGAGATAATGAGATGAACTGGTCATTGTGACCCTGCCCCAAGGGACCCTCATTGGGGGCTACACATGCCTATGCTCGAAACCAGATTATCAATTCTTTTGTGTGACAAAAACGGTAGGATATGGCAGATAAGCTTTGTCTTCTTGGGTAGATATATGCACTATATAAATGTATATTTTAAAAATACATATGCATTTTAATTATTTAATATTTATTAAAGGAATCATAAGAGATACATATGATCCTTTCAATAAAATTTACATTAAAACACTTTAAAGGTTTTAATTTAGTAATAGGGACTGGGAAACCTACATGAGGATTCAAGCTAAGGAAGCTGATGGAATGGTTATGAGACAAGCCATTGAAAGTACACACAAAAAATAATGAGTTTAAAAAAATCCTTGCTTTTTAACAAATGCTGCAGAAAAGCACCAGTTTATTTCTGGATAGTCTGGTCTGGGATGCCCAATTGTTAAAAAAAAAAAAGGGTAGCATATTATAAGAGGAAAACATAAGTACTTAAAAAATAATAGTATTACAAAAATAATAGTAGTAAATAAAGCAAACCCTATAGGAAAAGACCAATCCAAACTGAATTGTCAAGGAACCTTCAGACCGAGCTTATTACAAGCATTTTCCCAGCAATCTTAAAAGAGGTCAGGCCCCAGTGGGCCCGGAGACCTGGTTTTAGGGATATATCAACACCTATCAAGCTGTGAATCCCATGCCTTTACACCTCTAATTGTTTGGGTTTCTTCCAGTCCCAAAGGCAGTAATTCAAATGTCTCTTTGACTTCTTAAGCATCCTGATTTCTAGAAGCTCAAGCACTGCATCTCTTTTCATGCTTAGATCTTGAAATTGGCTTCAACAGTTTCTTTCTTCTTTTCTTTAAACTCCTAAAAATACTGCTCCTGGGCAGGCAGTGAGCCTGTGCTCTCCTTCAAACCAAACTTCAGGGCTTCCCTGGTGGCTCAGTGGTTAAGAATCCTCCTGCCAATGCAGGGGACACAGGTTCGAGCTCTGGTCTGGGAAGATCCCACATGCCACGGAGCAACTGGACCTGTGCGCCACAGCTGCTGAGCCTGCGCTCTAGAGCCCACGAGCCATAACTACTGAGCCCATGTACCACTCTATTGAAGGCTGTGCGCCTAGAGCCCTTGCTCCGCAACAAAAGAAGCCACTGCAATGAGGAGCCCGCGCACCGCAACGAAGAGTAGCCCCCGCTCGCCGCAACTAGAGAAAGCCCACGTGTAGCAACGAAGACCCAACACAGCCAAAAATAAAAAAAATTAAAATAAATAAATGTATTAAAACAAACAAACAAAACAAAACAAAACTTCAGGGCCAAGGGCAAGGTAGGAGGCAGGAGGAATGGTCACCTATGACCTGTGGAGGAGGGCTGCCTTCAGCACTGGCATTAGGAGACAGTGGGGCCTGGGATCAAAAGACCCCAAAGAAAGAAACCCCGAGTCTCTACCTCCAAAGCTTCTAAAAATTCAAGCTGCAGCATTAAAGTTGGTATAAAGAGGTCAGAAAATGTCTTTCTTCTCTTCAAACCTCAAAATTGTTTCTTAAACTTCTCCAGGTTAAAACCTACCGGCTGCAGGAGATGTCCTGAGATGACTCCCACAAATAGCCCAGATCTATCTTTCCTCCATAACTTTTCTTGTGAATGTGTGCTGTTTGACAGTGATCTTGCTGCCCTGGCTCCCGCTGATTGGACAAGACAGAAGCCACCCTCCACTAAGGGGTACTGGCATGAAACCCCTCAGGGGGCTCCATTAGCATGACCCTTTGTTCAATAGGAATACTGCATATTAGCTAGTGATGAACTAAGTCATTCAAACCTTCTTTTTTGGAAAGAGGAAAGGCATGCAATAGTTGCTTGAACTCAAGTTGCATTCTGAATGGTAATGAGCTGCAGTTCTGGTTTTTTAGAGAAGCCCTGGACCCCAGAGTGCATGCCGAGTTAGGATAATGATGTCCCATGGTTCCCAACTATATTAGTTTCTTATTGCTGCTGTAACAAATTAGCACAAATTTAGTGGCTCAAAAGAACACACATTTGGGGCCTCCCTGGTGGCGCAGTGGTTGAGAGTCCGCCTGCCGATGCAGGGGATACGGGTTCGTGCCCCGGTCTGGGAGGATCCCATATGCCGCGGAGCGGCTGGGCCCGTGAGCCATGGCCGCTGGGCCTGCGCATCCGGAGCCTGTGCTCCGCAACGGGAGAGGCCACAACAGTGAGAGGCCCGCATACCGCAAAAAGAAAAAAAAAAAAAAAAAAAAAAAAGAACACACATTTGTTCTCTTACAGTTCTGGAGGTCAGAAGTTTAAAATCAGAATGTCGGTGGGGCTGAGTTCCTTCTGGAGGCTTCAGTAGAGACTCTACTTCCCTGCCTCTTTTAGCTTCTAGAGGCTGCCTGCATTTCTTAACTTGTGGCCTCTTCCTTGAATCACTCCAATCTCTGGTATCTGTTGTCACATCTCCTACTACTGTGTTTTCAACCATCCCGCCTCCCTCTTAAAGGACCCTTATGATTACATTGGGCCCACCTGGATAATCCAGTAAAATCTTCCCATTGCAAGATCCTTAACTTAATCACATCTGCAAAGTCCCTTTTGCCATATAAGGTAACATATTTTTGGGTTCCAGGGATTAGGATGTGGACATCTTTGGGGGGCATTATTTGGGCTACCACACCTGCTTTGCTATATATTCTTTCAACAAGTCTGTACTTCTGGTAATTATACAATTCTGTACTATTTAGGTTTTGGTATCTGGCCTGCCCACATCCCCTGGAAGGAATAGTGCAAGTATGATATGACTCCATCTTCCTTGGCAATAGTTGGTGAATAGCTGACCTATTTTCTGGTTAATGACCTATTGAGTAATGACCAATTGACTTGCCATTACCAGCCAAGGACTCATTGGCTTGCCAATGGTCAATCAGTTTCAAAGGCTTTGGATGAATGGTGCAAGGACTGTGGGCAGTTGATGGTGGCTCTTTAGACTAAAAATGATCTAGAATCAGGATTGACGTTTGCCACGGGGGGCCATGTATACTATGTGTAAGCAGAGGAAGCCAGTTGATCAAGAGAAGAATCCAATGGAAACACATTTCGAGAGACCATGTGGCTCTAGAGAGACAAGATATTCCCATGTCTAGGCCCCGTGGGGCCTGGCTGTGCTTCTTATCCTGAACTTTAGTGCAAGTTCTCTCTGTGTGCAATGAACCACATCTCTGCTCTGGAGCCAGTCAGAGTGCCATTTGATTCTCTGCAACAAAAACAGCTCCAAATAGAAGAGTCTTTTTTGCTTGACTTAAAAAGGTGACTTACACAACCCTTTAAACCAAAGAACCTGTGTTCAGGTGGGTCTTTGAAAATTCAAGAGGAGCCATGAGGAGGTAGGGTGTTGTCCCCGTGGCCTCCTTCTATCCGTGGTGCTTATGCTCCTATATCCTGGTGGTCTTCCCATCCCACAGCGAGGACTATGGAAGAGCAGGCCCGGGTTCTCCAACTCGGATCAGGATGAAGTGTTATGGGACAATTTTCTCAGGGCTGAGTTGCTGAGGAAAATCTCTACTCTCACATTCCTATCCTCACCACATTATCTCAGTCCATAGGTCTGGACTTCTGTCTCAGTTTCCCTGTGCTGAACTCCGGTTCCTCACCCTCAGCTCTCCCTGCCCATCCCTCTTCCAGGGTTGGCTACCACTTGATTTACTCCTAGACATTGGTTGGGGCTGTGCTGTGACTGAGTCATCACTCAGAACCATAGTCCTGAAGTGCCTTCTGCTGCCTGGGCTCCTGTTAGCACAGCCCACACCCCAGGTACTGGCACCTGCTCCCGCCATACCTGAGCTTGCCATGTCGCTGGGCATCACAACCTGCATCTTCCAGCCTTCCGACATGCCCTGTTCTGCCAGATCAGGGTTTTCCTTTGATCCCCACAAGTAAGTATGGCTGAGAACCCTGCTGCTTCACTCTCCTTGCTGCTCCCTAACTGCCCAAGGTAGGACACTTCAGAAAGCACCTGGGAATCCCAGAGCTACAGACCAATGCATAGGTTTTTGTTCATCAGCATGCATTTTGTGCATCAAAGTATGAATGGGGTCTCTGCTGCCTCCAGTGCCTTCACTGTGAGGGAAAAATTGAAGAAGACCTGAAACGGCTGAGGATCCGGCTGGTGATTTAATTTGCCCCTAATTTTTCTGCCTCTCAGGAAACTGACAAATTAATCAGAAGCCAGACTTCTCAACTCTGCTGCAACATAAGTGGTTGCCCCCGGAATGCAGGTCCATGGGCTCAGCTGGGAGGTTTCAGACACTGGGTCCTGTGGTACAAGGCCACCTGGGGGTCATGGGACAGTCCTTCCTATCCCCCGCTGCTCAGCCGCAGGATCCTGGGCACATGCAGAGCAATCCTGCTTCCGCATTCCTGCAGAGAGCACCCTGACGCTGCTCTTCAGTGTCATCTATTTCCCTTCCCGGTGGCTGCTTCTGCTGTGGAATTGGTATTGTTTTTCCTTAATCCTCGGCGTGCCAGACTAGACCTGGGTATTTAGACAGGCCCCCAAGGTGCAGTGCATTGGTTTCCTAAACCCTGAGCATAGTGCTGAGAGCCCTACTGTTGGCGCTGCAGCCTGGGTTCAGTCTGCAGTGTTTCCCAAGTGTATTTGGTCTTGGAACACTATGGTTTTAGAGCACTGATTAACATCTCCCTCAAAGAGTGTTCAGTGGAACACATTTAGGAAAATGTTATTCTATTCTAAGATTTATCACACTGTATTACAGTGATTTATATGCATGTCTGCCTTCCCCACCAGGCTGTAATTTCCTAAAGGGCAAGAAATGTATCTTATTTACCTTTTTACCTTCAGCACCTAGCACAGTGCTTCTTCATAGAGTTGGTCCCCTAAATAGCTCTTGCCAGGGTCACCAACTACCTCCATCTCTGTTCTCACCTTATTCAAATTCCCAGTAAAATTTTACTCAGTTTGGCATTTCTTCCTTCTTCAAACACCTTTTTTTCTCTTGGCTCCTGGGACACCATACCCTCCTGGATTTCTTCCACAAGACCAGCAACTACTTTGCATCCCCTTACTGAACACTTCTCCCTTCCTGTTACCTAGACATTGAAGTACCCAGGGCTCCATCCTTGGACAGTTCCTCTGCACCAGCTACACTCTTTCCCCAGGTGACCTCAGGCAGATCCCGGGCGTAAATCCCTTTCTTTAAGCTGATGATTATTGTGCTCATATCGCTAAATGTGGCCTTTCTCTTGAGCCCTGGACATATATCTGGCTGCCTATTTGACATCTTCTCTTAGATGTCAATATTTAACAAGTCCAAAGCAAAACTCTTGATTTTACCCAGCAAACCTGTTCATCTTCCAGTCTTTCTATATTATTGTAGTAAGTAGCATCGTCAGCTACCCAGCTGCTCGTATCCAAACTCTAAAACTCATCACATTAAAAAATTTTTCCCTTTCAATCCATCAGGACATCCTACTAGTATCACCTCTGTGGTAGATTATTATTTGGCAAATATTCATTCCTCTCCGTCTCTATAGAGTATGCTTCCCCTGCCTCACCCCCATGCCCCCAAATTAATATTGGATTTGGTCAAGTGACTTGCTTTGGCCATTGGGATGTTAGCAAATGTGTCCAGAGCTGAGACCCTCACTATGTTAGAAAAGTGTGGTTTGGCATTTACATCCTGTGTTGGTATCAATGTATTTTCGGTCAGCTCCAAATTCACTGTTTGCTGTCTGAACTATGGAAATGGATCAAGGTCCTTTACATCCATTTCCTTTGCCAGCTGGCACAATGTTAATTTTGTCAGTAGAGGGCACTGGATGTGCCTGCCTGCAAGCCTGTGATGCCTGCTTCCCAGAGGGTGTTCCTGCCTGCCTGATGACTGCAGAGCCCCTCTACCTTAGGGACCCAGTAAACTTCTCCACCATCATATTCCTCTTGGACTATTCCAGTAGCCTCTTAACTGGTTTCCTTTCTTCCATTCTTGTTACTCTGCCTGCAACATTTCTTGATCCCACCAGATTAATTATATGTAAAGTTTAAATATATATCAGGTTCTGTTTCAGACTAATTTATCATGTTCCAGCATATTGACCCATCTATTTATTTGATTTGGGGCCCTTATCACAACATTTGAATTATGATATCTTTATAAGGTATCCTCATATCTGGTAGGGCAGTTCCTCCTCTTCAATGAATTTTTTCCAAGCTATTCTTTCCTGTTCACTCTTCCAGATGAATTTTAGAATCATTTTGTCATGTTCCAAAAAACCCCCAATATTAGAAATTCATTTGGAAAAATTAACATTTTTATATCATTGAGTTTTTCTATCTAAGAGATTGACACATCTATATTTAGTTATCTTTTATATCCTCAATAAAGCTTTCTGATTTTCATCATATAGGCTTTCTTTCTTTGTTAAGATTATATGCAGGCATTTATGTCTTTTGTTGCTATTCTGCACCAGATTCTTTATTTTTCTATTATATGCTTTAAATGATTACTGTTGTTATATAGACAAGTTATTGATTTTTACATGTTTATTTTGTAATGAATCATTTTATTGAATTTGTATCAATTCTATGTGTTTTCAGTGAATTCTCTTGAGTTTTCTGGGTATGAAATTCATATTGACTGTAAATAATGATGGTTTTCTTCTCCTTTCTGATAATTTTACTTCTTATTTATGTTTGGTATCTCATTATGCCAACCAGAACTTCTAGAACAATGTTACATAATAATAGTAATAGGGTAAATTTTTACATTTATAGGCAAAAAATGAACATTGATCCTTTTCTCACTCTATATATAAAAATCAACTCAAAATGAATCACACACTCAAATGTAAGAGCTAAAGCTATAAAACTTTTAGAAGAAAGCATAGGAGAAAAAAATCTTTGGGTCCTTGGGTTAGGCAATGATTTCTTAGATAAGACACAAAAGGGCTTCCCTGGTGGCGCAGTGGTTGAGAGTCCGCCTGCCGATGCAGGGGACACAGGTTCGTGCCCCGGTCCGGGAGGATCCCACATGCTGCGGAGCAGCTGGGCCCGTGAGCCATGGCCCCTGGGCCTGTGCGTCCGGAGCCTGTGATCCGCAACGGGAGAGGCCACAGCAGTGAGAGGCCCGCGTACCACACACACAAAAAAAAAGACACAAAAAGCATGAACCATAAAAGAAAAAACTGATAAATTGGACTTGATCAAAATAAAAACTTTTGCTTTTGGAAAGACACTCTTAAGAAAATTAAAAGACAAGCCCAGCAGGGAGAAAATATTTGCAAAACACAAATCTGATAAAAAACTTGTATTCAGACTATATAAAGAACCCTCACAGCTCAATAGTAAGATGATAAACAGCAGACATTTCATCAAAAAAGATATATTGGTGGCAAACAGACACATGGAAAGATGCTCAACATCATCAGTTATTAGAGAAATAAAAATGAAAACCAAACCAAGATACTACTGTACATTTATTAGCCAAAATCGAAGGACTGATAATACCAAGTGCTGGTGAAGAAGCAGAGCGATATAGTGTTGGTGGAAATGCAAGATGGTATAGCACTTTGGAAAACAGTTTGGCAGTTTCTTATAAAGTTAAATATTTACTTAAATTTCTACTTTTAGACATTTACCCAGTAAAAGTAAACATATATGTTTATACAAAACCCTTGACACAATGTTTATAGAAGCTTTATTCATAATAGTCTGAAACTTAAACCAATGTCCATCAATCACAAAATGGAAAAACGTATTTGGTACATTTACACAATAGAGTATACTCAGGCAGCAACTTGGACAAATCTCAAAAGCAGTATTCTAGGTGAAAGAAGCAGGACACCATAGGCTACTGTATGATTTCATTATCTGACATTCTGGAGGAGGCCAAAGTATAGGGACAGAAATCAGACCAATGGTTGGCGGGGCTGGGGTAGGGGAGGGAGTTGACTCTAAGGGAACTTAAGGGAACTTTTTGGGGTGATGGAAATAGTTTATATACTGGGTGCTGTGGTGCTTAAATTATGGTATGTATTGTCTAGAACCTATCAAATTGTACACTTTAAAGGGGTAAATTTTAGTGTATGCAAATTGTACCTCAATAAACCTTTTTTAAAAAGACAAGGATAGGGCTTCCCTGGTGGCACAGTGGTTGAGAGTCCGCCTGCTGATGCAGGGGACACGGGTTCATGCCCCGGTCCAGAAGGATCCCACATGCCACGGAGCGGCTGGGCCCGTGAGCCATGGCCACTGAGCCTGCGTGTCCGGAGCCTGTGCTCCGCAACGGGAGAGGCCACAACAGTGAGAGAGGCCCGCGTACCACAAAAAAAAAAAAAAAAAAAAAGACAAGGATAGGGCTCCCCTAGTGGCGCAGTGGTTGAGCGTCCACCTGCCAATGCAGGGAACACGAGTTCGTGCCCCAGTCCGGGAAGATCCCACATGCCGCGGAGCGGCTGGGCCTGTGAGCCATGGCCACCGAGCCTGCGTGTCCGGAGCCTGTGCTCCGCAACGGGAGAGGCCACAAGAGGGAGAGGCCTGCGTACCGCAAAAAAAAAAAAAAAAAAAAAAAAAAAAGACAAGGATACACAGGCCAAAAAATAATACTGGTATTAGCTGTAATCCTTGTTTTGCTCTTTGTTTTAGTAGGAATGCCATTATTTATGTATTATTTTGGCCACAGCTTTTGGGGGAAAAAGGACATATTCTTTATTATGTTAAGGAAATAGCCTTCAGTATCGTTAAGATTTCTTAGCTGCCAGTAACAGAAGCTGCTTCTGGATGATTTAAGCAGAAAAGGAATTTACTGACTGGATCCTGGATAGTTCAGAGAATCATTGGAATGTCAGGAACAAAGGGAGCCTGGGCAGCTTGCACTGCAGCCCAGATCATGACGCAGAACAGAGAGGGACATGCTGCCGTCTTGGAATATGCGATCCACAGCTTGAAATGCCAGCCCTCCTGGCCCTGGGGCCTGGATGCAGCTACTTGTGCTTCTGTTGCAGCTGTCCCTGCAAACTGATGTTGCTGCTATTAATGGAACCACCATAAAAATTTTTCTGCACTCAATGAAGTTGAAATTCTAAAAAAATTCTCTTCTGCTTGTCATCTTTTCTCTGCCATTTGAGTTTAGGCCAAGTGCCTCACTGTTGCTGCAAGGGTGGGGCTGGTCCCCA
Organism: Mesoplodon mirus; assembly: GCF_964341445.2. Taxonomy (NCBI): domain Eukaryota; kingdom Metazoa; phylum Chordata; class Mammalia; order Artiodactyla; family Ziphiidae; genus Mesoplodon; species Mesoplodon mirus. The sequence goes on from NC_138983.1 coordinate 64,004,693, forward strand.
GAGCAGTGGGCAGCTATTTTCTCCATTTCTATACGGGGAGGAGCTCTGCCTCCCACCAAAATTCAGAAAGTGGGTAATTTCTCAAACATAGGGAGGAGGATCAGGTGTGGAGTGCTCCTCCACTAAAAAACCCCATCAATGTCCACTGGTACGATCCATTCCTAGTATTTCAGAGAATGTCCCCTTTAGGAATCTATGTTGAATCTTCATACGTGATTTTCCTGATCCTACTGAGAATAATCATACAGTCTCTTATTTGACCCATTGATGTGTTCTCTAAACAGATTTGCTCATATTAAAACAGCTTTGCATTGCATTCTTTGGGTAAACCCTGCTTGGTTATGGTAAATTATTCTTTTAATAGACTGTTGAATTCAATTTGCCGGCATTTTGTCTAGAATTTCCACATCTGTATTCATGAGGGAGCATGGTCTCGTTTCCTTTTATGTTATGCTATCTCTTTGTCAGTTTCAATGACATTCTGGACTCTTCCTCTCAGGGGTTTTCTGCCCCCCGGTTGGGATCTGAGCTCTGAAATCTTTTTCATAAACCACAGGCTTTACTACAGCCCTCATGGCTCATCAAGTGATAGGAAATTACGGGGATGGACACAGATATGATGAGAAAGTCCAGATGCCTCAGGCACCCCTTAAATTACTCTGGGACAATTACTGAGGGCCGACCATGTGCCAGCTGCTCAGTTATTTAACCTGAAACTTAAATAAGCTTCTCCTCTGTGGGTAGAATTCAGATGACCCATGAGAATCATCTGGAAAAAGAGAATGTGAGAGGGGACTAGAAGGCCATCTCATCTACCTGTGTTTTATGGTCGGAAAATGAAGGCCCACAGAGGGGAAGAGACCAGCCCCAGGTACATACCCAGCTTTCCCTGACTTTCTGAACCTTGCTCTTTCAAAGACTCCACTCTATAGACAGGGCAGCCAAAATACAGATTCAGACCCTGCTGAAAGTTTTTTTTGTTTTGTTTTGTTTTTTTGCGGTACGCGGGCCTCTCACTGTTGTGGCCTCTCCCGTTGAGGAGCACAGGCTCCGGACGCGCAAGCTCAGGGGCCATGGCTCACGGGCCCAGCCGCTCCGCGGCATGTGGGATCTTCCCGGACCAGGGTACGAACCCGTGTCTCCTGCATCGGCAGGCAGACTCTCAACAACTGCGCCACCAGGGAAGCCCTGAAAGTATTTTTTAGGCCCCTCAGCAAGGGTGGACAAGCTGAAACTCTTAACACAGCTGGTATTGATGCCCTACATAGTTAGGCCCTGGGCCCCCCTCTAGACCTCTGGGCCCCTGCCAGCCTGCCCACCCCTCACAAGTACTGTCCAGAGAGAATTCTGAGGAGCATCAAATATAGCCCAGAGGCTAAGCCAAGGGTTTGGACCCAAGTGTCTTGGATTCAAACCCCAAGTCTAACACATAGTAACTGTGAGGCCTGGGATTTGGAAACCTTAGTTTCTCATCTGTAAAATGGGATGCTGGGAGAGCCTAAAGTTAAGCCAGCCCTGGGCTCAGAGCCAGCACTCAGTTATTTTTCTAAAGAGCCTGCTCTGTGCCACACCTGTGACTGACAGCTGGGCTACAGAGAGAACTAAGACTCAAAATGGTGTAGTGCAAATGTCTGCTCAAAATGCACTTTTTGCTCATTGGAATGGCATCTTTCAAAACCTCATCTTTCATTTTTCTCCGGAAGCAGTGTTTAACAGAACAAAAAGATCTTTGGAGAATTAGCAGGACATTTCCTCGCCATCCTCTCCAGCTGTTTGATCTTTATGGAGATGCTTTGGTGATCTCTCAACTGTGCTCACCTCTTCTGTGCTGCTCACAGCCCAGGAATTCTCTAGCAGGTGTGTCCAGGACCAGACTGTGTTCCAGGCCAACGCCCTACAAATGTCTCCCAGCCACTCCAGTCTCCATTCCTTGCCTCTAGTGTTCACCCAATTCTGCACACTCTCACCACACATGGGAGCTTGGCTGTGCCCTCTGGGCCTGTGGCCATTGTCTTGTTTCACAGCAGAGGTGTCTGCAAAGCTTTCCCTTGAGTGCTGTGCCCGGCAACCATATCCCCAGGTCTAGCATCCCTGAAGTCTATCCCTTGTTACTTTCTAGAATACATAACAAACCAGGGCAAAGACTGTTCCATAGCAGAGTTCTGCAGACAGTCTGACTCTGTCACAGCCTTGGTCTGGAGAGGTGAGGTGCCATGGGAAGGAGAGAGCCCCTGATGGCACTTCTGGAGATGTTCCATGGTACGAACAGACACAGCTTTGTTTCCGCCTTCATCCCACTAACTCACCGAGTGACCTCGGGTGTGTCTCTTTCCCTCTCTGGGCCTCCATTTCCTCCTTTGTGCAATGACAACCCTTCCTATAACACTGATCTCCCTGGTCTAGTGGACTTTTCAAATGGGGTAAGTGAAGTCAGAGGTCTTTGAAAAGTATGAAGTTGCAAGGTACTCTTACTGGTTGAGGTTTTATTTAATTGGCAGCCAATATGAGAAGACATCTTCATCAGCAATTGTTTGGTTACCAGGATACAGGGGAATTTCCAGGCACCCCACTGGAGGAATTATAATTGGGCTTCACAGGGACTGAAAGTCATCAGGCTACTCTTCTATCTGTCTCTGTCTGGGGCCACGTGCCTCTCTCTGCTCCATTCTCCTCTCTGTAGAACCAGTTTCTCTTCCAAGGCTTGCAGTGATACTCCCCAGATTCAGCTGCTTTGTCACTCTGCGTGGCATATGGCACCCAACACCACATAGCTAACTCTGTCCTTGTGGCCTAAGACTCAACCTGGGTGGGGTGTCCACCCTTTGTCCCATCAGGTGCGTGTGCTGAGTAGGACCCCATGTTACCCAGAACTGACTTCCATATGGTGGCAGGTTCTCTGAGAGGAAGAGAGCCTAGAGCACGCTTGCTGGAGCTAAGTCACCCAGCTTAGTGCTTCGTTTTACAGTCGAGTGGAACAAATCAGGAAATTGAAGTGACAGGTGCAGGTCACATTGAGAAGTGATAGCAGTGGCTGGCACTTGATTGCAGACCTTCCAACCCAAGATACAGGATGTTTTTACATCCCTCCCATCCTTCTCTGGCTCAGATGCAGAGAACTATTTGTGCTGGGTGGGTGTGCTCTGTAACGGAGAAATGGAAATCAACACGCCTGTGTGGCTGGGCTGGACCCACCGGGTGTGTCTGACTGAGGCTGGGGAGTTGATGTGGGTGGGAAGGGCTGCCTCATGGGGTGGAGCCTCAGAAGCAAGGCTGTGGCTGCACTCTGAAGTCCCCTGGCGGGGCTGGGGGAGGCACAATGTGGAGCTATGGGAGTTCCGGGGACCCTGGGGCTGCTTTAGTGCCTCTGCTCAGGGCTCGCTAGGCCTGGGCAGACCGTTCATTCAATGTTAGGCACAAAAGGCCTCGCCCGGACACGTATCTTGCCTCCCAACTCTCTGACTCCATATATGGTGATAGAAAGCCGGCACTTCATCCCATATCCACACCCCCCCAACAGCTCCAGAAAAGGGGGCGTTGATGTTGAGAAACTTTGCTAGACTCCGGGGATATAATGGTGAGCAAACAGAAGTGTTTCTGCCCTGAGGGGGCCTATGGCCTAGAGCAGAAGGCAGACCAACCCACTCTGTGCTGTGGAAGGAAGGAAGGAAGCTGGAGGGCGCAGGACAGCCCCTGACCTGGTGGGGCGGAGGAGGGCCCACCAGAGACGATTGATCTCCCTGAGGAAGGTGCTGGGGCTGAGGCCCGAAGGATGGATTATGATGATAACTAACATTTCTGAGCGCTCACGGTGTGCCTGGCACCGTGAGCTGTACACGCGTTGTCTCCTTTACTCCTGCAGTTACAGGTACTATTATTGCTTCCATTTTACAGGTGAGGACATTGGGGTTTGAAGAGCTTTTGGAAATGGCCCAAAGCCAGGCAGTTGTGTTTGTTTGTTTGTTTGGTTTTTAAGTGCTAGAGCTAGGGATTTGAAGCCTGACCATCTGACTGCAGGTCTTGCACATGTAACCACTAACCACAGCAGATGCTAAGTAAGCAAAGGTAGGGAGATAAGAGCGGGGAGGCCCGGGAGAGGCACTGAGCGACGCCAGCCTGGCGGAGTGCAGCGAATGAGGACAGCTAGGTGTCGGCAGAAGCCTGAGCCTGGCAGGCCCTTGTAGGACCGTGCAGGCCACACTAAGAATTTCATTCTTTATCTGGAACACAATAGGTTAGAAGACACCAAAGGAATTTAAGGACAGGAAACACAGGATCAGAACTGTGATTCTTAAAGATCATTCTGTTTGCAGAATGGAGAACAGATTGGAAGGGGGCAAGAGTGGATATGAGAAGACAAATTTAGAGGCCACTGCAGGGCCCCAGGAGAGGGATGCTGCAGCTTGGAGTAGGGGAGTGCAGACAGAGGGCAGTGGCAGGGAGGAGTGGAGAGTTCTCTAAGAGGGAAAATTGACAGTGTTTGGTGATGGGGGGCTGCAGAAGTGGGAGGTCTTGAGGAGACGCCTCAGATTCTGGCTTGTGCAACTTGATGGAGAGTGGGGTCGTTCACTGAGAGGGAAGTCTCTGGAAGGAGGTACTTATCTTCTGCATTTGTCCACACTTTATGTATGTGTGACTCTCCAATTCTAAGGACAATATTACTTTGCAAATGTTTAAGAGTAGCAGTATGTAAGGGGGTTGGTCTGGGAAATGACAGAATGGCAGCTTTGTCTTTTCTGCCAATTAGGGACCCTGCACTGTCACCAGGAAAGCGACTTAGAGGATGGCACCAGAGCCCACCACCAGCAGAGTGAAGGGAATGAGCTTTTTGGCAGCCTTTCTGGAGGCAAAATCTCAGCCCCTGCTTTCCGAGCTCACTCTGCAGGAAATTCATACCTCCTAGAATTCCACATTCCCCCAAACCCAGGTTCTTCCAGGGAGGCCTGAATATGGGGTGAGGGGGACATCCATGTAAGCACATGATGTGGTAGGTATGAAGCAGTTCAACAAAAAAACCCAGGGAAACTGTGCAAAGTTCCACCTCCAGCCCAGCCGTTGAAGTACAGACAAGGAAGCAGCCACTAAACAAATGACAATAAGTAATGGGGAGAATCAGCCAACTCCTATCAGTGCACAAAGTTTTGTTGTTCCACCTAAAAAACCTTCCTCTGGCAGGTGTTTGTTACACTCCTCATAGGCGAGGCATTTAGTCAAGCAGGTTTACTGGACAGGGTGGTGCCCACCCAGATGCCCCCTCTGGGACCCAGACGCTCCATCCTCCAGCTGCCGGGAGTGGAAGCTGCTGACAGCTCACAGCCAAGTCCACTCTGGAAACTCTCCTCCACCTCCTCGCTGCCATGCCCAAGGTCAGGTGCTCTTCCTGAGGCAGCCTTGCCTGAATCGAGACAAGCCTGAAGGCCACCCCAGCTCCAGAGCTCCATGCGGAATGGGCTCCTGTTGTGATGGTCTCTCCGTTCAGCTTCTCTTCGGCCCCATCCTGCTTCATTCACTCCAGAACATGCCTGATAAACCTCCTGCATGTCCACCTCTCTCTCAGGGTCTGTCTCCTGGGGAGTCTGACCTACCACATGGATGGCTTTGTAACATGATACAATTCCTTGGCTTGTCGACATGCTATTCCTTTTCTTGTGTGTTTCCGGTTAGAGTGGGTCACAGGGGAGATTCTCTAGAGATTTTGGAGGTGAAAGAGAGGCAGAAGCCATCTTGTAGCATTCTTGCTAATGTGCTGACTCAGTTCCTTGCGTGAAGCAGCAGCTGGACCGAGTGTGTGGGTTTAGCTCAGTGATGAAGGGCCCCGCCTCTGCAGGATTTCTTCTCCACCAAGGTCACAGGCAACAAGAATGGACACGGGCTCTAGACTGTCCTTGTGGGGTCCTAGATTGTGCCTGTGGGGTTCCAGACTGCTCGTGATCTTTGCTTCCTAAATGTTTGCCCTGTAGACTTCAAGCTCCAGTATCATATACAGAGACAGCTGTACAGGGACCGTTTAATCAGCTCCCACAATGCACAAGTCAGTTCCCTGTAAGAAACCCCTTAATATGTATACATGTCTATTTCTATCTATATCTATGTCTTTCCTACGGGTTCTGTTTCTCTGGTCCAACTGTGACGCACAGACACACATTCTAATTAGACAAAAGCTGAAGCTGCTGCATAGACCAGTATAGTAGCAAATAGGGTCAGAATTAGCTAGAACAATAGAAGCACAGCTGACAAAATCTGCTCTTTGAAGAAAGAAATGTGAGCAATTAGTGTGTCTCCCATGGTGCCAGGATGTGAGAGTCTGGGTTACCCTGGCCCAGAAAGGAATGTGAAGCAGAGGGTCAGGCCTAGAGCAACAGCCTGGGACATTGTTAGTTAGAGGAGACTTGCCCCAGCTTCCTGGTTTAAGGCTGCACCAGTGCCCCACTTAACTACCAGTGGCTGGTAGTTAAGTCCTTACCTCTCACCTGCACAGTCATGTTGGCACCATTTCTGGATGTGTGCACACACATACAACAGCATATCATTTTATAGTTTTCCTTGATTCTTCCCAGCTCTTTCTTTCGTGGTTCATAAAAGGCCCTGCATTTTAAAGCCTCTGCTGACAGGTGCGGCTAATCAAGTAGGTGAGTCCCATCCTGCACAGACTGGGTCTGAGCTGAGGCTTTTCCTGAGAGGTTTTACCTTATCTGAAGGCATCTGTTTTCAAGCCATTCTCTTCCCCTCTTCTTTCAGGAAACAGTTATATTACTCTCCTCCCTTGGAGTGGATGTTGCCCCTCAGGGTTTCCCAGGTTGGAAGCGATTTCCCCAACATGCAAGGAGGAACAGGAATGTGGACATGAGGAGGGGGAAACAGAAACAGTTTCCAGCTGAGAAATGAGACGGGATAAAAGGGTAATAGCAACAGAAGGGAATAAGAAGAAGGTGTATTAGCCAATGTTTGAAAACATGAGGGTCCCAGAGCAGAATTCTTAACAGATTCAATGGTTTTCACACATATTTTATCTGCAAAGCTGGAAAAAGCCCGTGAGAAGGGAATGCAGATGCTCTCCAGAGCACAGCTTAACTTTCGGTTCTGCTGTCCTTAGAAGACCCATCCTCAGGCTCTTTAGCCCTGGGGCCTTAACAGGGGTTCCTCCTTCTCCCCACATCTTTTCTTCCTCTGAGTAGCAGCCTAAGTACAGAAGTGAAGCCTCTTGGGGATAGAGTAGGAAGGCTTTCTTTTTCCATCTGACTCCTTCAACTATGAGTATACCTGCAGACATTGGTAAGCTGAAAAATGACCTCCCCAAAGGTATTCACATCCTAATCCCTGGAACATGTGAATGTTATACGGCAAAAAAGGGACTTTGCAGATGTGATTAAGTTAAGGATCTTGATATGGAGAGATGATCCTGGATTATCCAGGTGAGCACTAAGTGCAATCACATGTATCCTCATAAGAGGGAAGCAGAGAGAGCCTTGCCACACAGAGGAGAAAGCAACGTGAAGACGGAGCAGAGAGAAACTCGAAGATGCTGGTCTTGAAGATTGAAGTAATATGGCCACAAGCCAAGGAACGTTGGCTGTCGCCAGAAACTGGAAGAGGCACAGAACGGATTTCCCCCTAGAGCCTCTGAGGGTGAATATGGCCTTGCCGATGACTCAGTTCCAATGCCATGATATTGAGTTTGGACTTGTGAACTCCAAAACTGTGAGAGAATACATTTCTCTTGTTTTAAGACACCAAGTTTGTGGCTAGTTTGTTACAGCAGCTGCAAGAGACTAATACACAGACCCTTTATGTGTTTGTGGTAAAATGTCTTCTTCATCAACCCTGGGAGAGAGGGGCCTCTGCAGAAATGGTGGGAAGGATGGCCGAGGTTGGGGTGCACAGCGTGCAGGGATCTCAACCCCTGGGCAGGTGGGCTGGTGGGAGGGAACTGAGTTCAGACATAGAGGAGGATCACTGGGGCAGTGTAGTCCAGGGGCTGTGAATTCAGACAAACTAATGTTTCTACATCGTGGTTTTAGTTCTGACCTGTTATTTGATTTTTTTTGATACATTAATGTTTTTGAGTTTCCTTCTCTATTAAACAGGGAAAATAATACATACTTCATGGGCTATTGGAAAAATTTAATGAGATGAGTCACTCTATAAAAATAGTACACAGCATTAAGCACATTTAAGTGCTGAAGAAGTGATAACTCTAAGCAACAACTAAAGTGTGATGATTCAAGCATGGTTCTAGCAATCCATGCTTTTGGGAGGACAAATTTCTCAGGTCAGGCAGGATGGCAAGTACTGCTAAATTGCATCTTAATTCTCCTCTTAGCCAGGGCTACAGCCAGGGTCAGGACTCTGTGTGTGGCAGAAGTGGCTCTCCAGGCATGGGGCACGGGAAGTGGGGTCTGGCATGGGGAAGGAAGGTGGCAAAGGCCGGGCAGATTCTAGCCCCCAGTCCGAAAGGGTCCCAGGGTACCAGGCATCATGGCTACCTGATTTGTGGGATTCAGTGCAAGATGAAAACGTGGAGCCCCTTGTTCAAATTGTTAAGAATTTCAAGACCACATGGCAGAGCATTAAACCGAGCACTGGGCCTGTCTGAGCGCAGGCACCTGCTGACTGTAATCTGAGCCTACCCACAAAATCAGCTCTGCCAGCTTTGGGGTGGTGGGATAAAGCCCAAACCTATAATCTGGACCAGGCCAGGCTGAAAAGGGCAGAGCCCTACTGGGTCCTAGGGCCATTGCTGCTCAATCCACCGTGACTGGGAATCACCCAGGAGCTTGTGAGCATGCAGATTCCAACTCAGCAGTTCTGGTGTGGGACCTGCATTTCTCACTAGCTCCCTAGAGACACCTGAGTCTGACTGTCCTCAGGTCACACTTTGAGTAGCAAGGTCCCAAGAGACACTTTAAGTTAATGATGTGGACCTGGGCCTTGATGTTTCTTTTCACTCTGTTTCTCAGGCTATCAATCTTATCTTTAGGGGCCTGGCACTTCTGTTCTGAACTATGGGAAGACATCTGAGTGTTATACTCACCTGTTATGTCATGGGTCAGGCTGGGTTTAGTCAAAGATAGGAAGTTTGGATCTGCTAAATGTGGGCAGTCTGTGTCAATCCGGTTACTAACAACAGTAACAGTAACAACACAACAAAGATCCCTTAGCAGGTTGTATTTATTGAGCACAAACCATGTGCTAGAAACAGAACTAATCAACTTCACGGGCATTGTGGTTTTTTTTTTTTTTTTTTTTTTAAGGTTTCAAATGCTTGGCTTTTTATTTATTTATTTATTTATTTATTTATTTATTTATTTATTTATGGCTGTGTTGGGTTTGCATTTCTGTACGAGGGCTTCCTCTAGTTGTGGCAAGTGGGGGCCACTCTTCATTGCGGTGCGCGGGCCTCTCACTATCGCGGCCTCTCTTGTTGCAGAGCACAGGCTCAGTAGTTGTGGCTCACGGGCCTAGTTGCTCCATGGCAAGTGGGATCTTCCCAGACCAGGGCTCGAACCCGTGTCCCCTGCATTAGCAGGCAGATTCTCAACCACTGCGCCACCAGGGAAGCCCACAGGCATTGTCTTTTTTCCATGGTGTGTAACTGTATTTAGTTGAAAAGTATTAATAACAATAGCTAATATACGTGTGCCAGGCCCTGTAATCGGTGATTATATTATATATTAATTCATTTAAAGACACACAGATTTTTACTATTAATTATCATGCATAATCTTGCATATGCCTTCTAACATCCCTGGAGTAGGTACTACCACGATGTCCATTTTACAGATGTGGAAACCGAAATGAGAACTGTACAGTAACCTTCCCTTATCTCTGGCTCCCAAGTCTGGCTCTTAAACACTGTCAAGTAGTTGGTCCTAGTTGTGAATAAATGGGGACAGGTTGACTGTTGGCTGACACTAAATAGTTTACAATGTGATCTCACAGGGGATCATTCATTTGCTCTTTACAGCCACCCTGAGAAACAGTGCTGGGATCCAGTTTATGGATAGAAATTGAAGCCTGGAGCTTGTAAGTGACTTGCCAAGTTCATAGCCAGTGAGTGGGAGATGTGAAGCCCAGGGAACTCAAGCTCTGTGGGCACCCCATGCTGTCACTTCTCCATGGGAGGGATGATGGGATGGGGAGTGTTTGAGGAGGCGGGGATCCAGCTCCAAGTCTGACGAGTTCAGGCAGTGGTTCCAGGGAAAGCACGAGTCCAGAGACAGTGCTGGGGTGACATGTGCTCCCAGGAGGGGCCTTCCCAGTGGCTGGTGCTGGGCTTCTGCTGCCATGGGAGAGGGTCAGAACTTACCCCTTCCTAGGGACTTCCCCTGTTCTTGGAGCAGAGAATGCTGAGAGGGAAGCCTCACACTCTTGGGTTGGAAGACTGACTCTACCTCTTGCTGGCAAATCGTCCTCAGTGTCTGTGCAATGGAATTAAGAATAGTCCCCCCTCCCCCAAAGTGGCTTGTTAGGAGGATTAAATGAATTCATCCATGGAGAGCTCTGAGCCTGGCTCTTCCTCCTATCAGTAAGTGTTGTGTTCCTGCAAAGGGCTCTCACCTCTGATGTTGGGTGTGACCAAGAGCAGGTCCCCCTGAGCTGAGGGCCTGGGGCTTCCTTGTCTGAGCAATTGCCAGGCTTCACTGTGTTGGCGGGGCCTAGCCCCCGAATTTCCATCTGTCTCGAGACCTCACTTCTGCTGACATACTGGGAAGCAGATCATTGTTGAGATTCTCCCCATCCATATGGAGCATATATAACCTTCAAAGAAAATGACACCAATTTTCTCTCCAAGTGTGATGAAATAGAAACAGCTCACATTGGGGTCAGAAGGACTTGGTTCTTGTTGCAGCTTTGCCATTAGGTAGCTGTGTGACTTGGGGAATACCACCCAAACTCTCTGGACCATTGTTTCCCCACCTAAACTATGGAGGAGTTGGATTGAATTTAAGAAAATTTAAGAAAAAAGTGCCTTGAGGCCCCACTTCAAGCTGGACAATGCATGGGGCACTAGGGATGTAAAATCAAAGAAAGCAAGACCCCTCCCCTCAGGGAGCTCCATTCTGGGGCATAGAAGTACCACAGTGGAGGAGCACATCATCTAATAGCTATGTTTGGCTCTGACATTCTAGAATTATGCCCATTCTCACCCTTGACTCCTACCAACAATATTGTGCTTATGGTGGACAAATAAATGTCTGTTGCTTGTCTTTATTCTTTCACCAGGTACCAATTCTGGCTAAAGAAAAATTCCATTAGACAGCAATCTAAGTTCTGAACCACTGGCTTAGTGTGGCATCTGCCCCAACAAGGTCCTCTTACTGGTCAAAGTCCAATGGCTTCCAAAGTTCAAATCCAGTGATATTAGACGTGACCTTGAGTTTCTCTGGGTTGGTGGAGACAGAGACAGCCCAAGGTCACCTCTGACATTCTCCCAGTTTCCTGTACCCTTTTCCAAGAAGCCTCTGCCTCGTACTTCACATCAACAGGCCTGGAGGCTTATGTCTCAATAATTCAACAACCATGGCAGCTGGTTCTTTTCCCTTAAGATTTAATACTTGTCGTTTGTCTGTGTCAAAACTGCAAAGGAGCAAGTTTCCAAAGACAGATTTATTATGCGTGCTGAGTGTCTCAGGTGCAGCAGTGCATAGAGATGGGTTGAATTCCATATTTGTTCTATAAAAATAGCCACTTTGCATTCAGACAAGTGAGAAATATACAGTCTTGTGCTGTGAGTCACCATGGGGCATCCAAAGAGAGTCACATTATTGTGGGGCTGGGTTCTAGCCATTGGTTTCAGGGTCAGCTGCCAGCCTCACACAAGTATTAGCTTATGCAAGGAGCAAGTTGTAACCAGAGCCAAACTGGTTACAACTACATAGTTTGTGAGGCTCAGTGCAAAATGAAAATGTGGCACCTCAAGTTTAAAAAGCAGGAAAAAAGTGCTGTTATAGATACAGCTTTTCCCTTTCTTCTGTGGTCTTTCTCCCACTTGTCATGGTATTTTTCATTTGCTATTTAATGTTATTCTAAGAAAAATTAAAGTTTTCAGTTATTAGCATGCATTTTACTGTTTACCTATTTATTGTGCAATGCAAATTTAAATGCAAATATAAGAGCATATAACTCCTAGGTGGAATCACTGAAATTTTGCAATCATATTTCACAGCTTGTCCCCAGTGGGTGCCTTGAGTGCTCCAGAAAAGACAAACCCAAGTCAGGCTTGGGAAGATAGAAGGAAGAGAGGATCCTCCAGGCATGGAGTGTGGATCCTCACTGGTGTCCTGGGCTCCATGATGCAAGGCGCATGCATGCTCTTTCTGGCCTAGAGCTTCCAGCTTTGCCCTCCTACCTACCCCCAACCCTGCCATCCTCAGTACTGAGTTCTTGTGCAGCTGCTGGGGATGAGGGCTGGAGACATCAAGTGAGGCATCTCCTCTTCCCGTGAGCTCACCACCCCAAAGCACAGCAGATGGGTTCCCCCACAGATTTTTAAACATCCATTCTGGGACGGACATTAGCTTCTAATCCATGGAACCTGTAAATGTTACCTTATTTGGAAAAAGGGTTTTTGCAGATATGATTAAGTTGAGGATCTTGCAATGGACAGATTATCCTGAATTGTCTGGATGGGCCCTAAATGCCACCATAAGTGTCCTTATAAGAGGGAGGCAGAGGGAGATCCAACACATGTGGACAGAAAAGGAGAAGTCAATGTAAAGATGGAGGCAGAGATGGGAATCATGGGCACAAGCAATGTGGAGCCACCAGAAGTTAGAAAGGGCCAGGAGCAGATTCTCCCCTAGAGCTTCTGGAGGGATCATAGCCCTGCTGACATCTTGATTTTAGCCAATGAAATTGATTTTGGACTCCTGGCCTCCAGAACTATGATAGAATAAATTTCTGCTATTTCAAGCCACCAAGTTTGTGGCAATCTGTTACAGCAGCCTTAGAAAACTAATACAAAAACTACTAGAATTAATAAGTATAATCAGCAAAGTTGCAGGATCCAAGGTCAATACACAAAAAGCAACTGTATTTCTATCAGCAACTAATAAGTTAAAAATTAGAATAAAATATTCCATTTATAACAGCATCAATAAACATCAAATTCCTATTGTTAAATCTAATGAAAGAACTAGAGCCCCGAAATATTATTGAGATAAATTAAAGAAGACTTAAATGAAGTGATATACCATGGTCATGGATTGGAAAACTCAATACTGCTAGATGTCAGTTATCCCCAAATTAATCTACAGATTGTGTAATAAATTCTGGAAGCCCATAAAATTCTGGAAGTTTTTTTTTCTTTTTGTAAAACTTGATAATCTGATTCCAAAATTAATATGGAAATGCAAAGGGCAAAGTATAGCCTAGGCAATCTTGAAAATGAAGAATAATGTTGGACAGCTTACATTACTAGATAAGATCCATTATTAATTTATTGTAAGTTAGTATGAAACTGTCACAAGGATAGAAACACTTACCAATGGTACAAAATAAAGCTCAGAAACAGACTGACATTTATAATTACCTGATTTATTATTAAGGCAGAACATGGGAAAAGAAGGATAGTTTGTTTAGTAAGTATTTCTCAACTGATTTCATGGAAAAGATTGTATTTTTACTCCCCCTACTTCATACCAAGCACATAATCAAATACATATGGATAGCAGCTCTAAATGTGAAAGATAAAAACAATAAAGTTGTAGAAGAAAGCATAGAATAATGTATTTATGACCCTTGAATATGCAGTCTTTTTTTTTTTTTTTTTTGCGGCACGCGGGCCTCTCACTGTTGTGGCCTCTCCCGTTGCGGAGCACAGGCTCCGGACGCGCAGGCTCAGCGGCCATGGCTCACGGGCCCAGCCGCTCCGCAGCATGTGGGATCTTCCCGGACTGGGACACGAACCCGTGTCCCCTGCATCAGCAGGCGGACTCTCAACCACTGCGCCACCAGGGAAGCCCCAAAGTCTTTTTAAAAAGGACACAAATCTGCTAATCAAGAAAAGAAAAGAAAATGGATAAATTAGACTTAAGAACTTTGGTTTTCCAAAAGACATCATTAAGAGAGTAAACAGATAATGCACAGAGTAGAGAAGATATTTGCAATGCATATATCTAGCTAAGGACTTGTATCCAGAAAGTATAAAGAACTCCTACAAATCAATTAGGAAAAATAACTCAATAGAAAAATTGGCAAAAGGCTCTATTAGACACTTCACCAAGAGAACATCTGAATGGCAGCAAACAAACAAACAGAAAAACAAAAAACAACCTTAAACCAACCATATGAAAAGGTACTAAACTTAATCAATCATTAAGGAAAGGTAAATTAAAGCCACAATGTACCACCGCACACCCACCAAAATGACTAAAAGAAGATGGAAAGTTCCAAATCAAGGCTGGTGAGACTATGGAGCAAAGTGAATTCTCCCACACTGCTGGTAGGAGTATAAATTGGTACAATTATTTCGGTAAACTATTTGTCGGTGTCTAATAAAGCTGAACATATGCATACGTTATGACCCAGTTATATACCAAATAGAAATGCATTCATGCATTCACGAAACAGTAGGTACTACAATGGTCGTAGCAGCGCCATGGATATTACCCAAAGGTCCATCAAAATAAATAAATTGAGACATTCATATAATGCAATACTACACAGAAGTGAAAATACATGGTCTATTTCAATGCAACAATATGTATGAAACTCAGAAAACATAATATTGAGTGAAAAAAGCCAGACCTAAATGAGTGTCTACTTATTACAGTATTCCATTTGTATAGAGTATAGAAGCAGACAAAAATCTATACCGTTAGACACTGGAACAATGGTTGCCCTTAGGTAGGTGCAATAATTGGAAGGGACCACAAAGAGGGACTATAGGGTACTGGTCATGTTCTGTTTCTTGATCTCGGTGCTGGTTACATGTATATGTTTAGTTTGTGAAAATTCATTGAGCTCAACATTTATACTATGTGTACTAGAAAAGTATATTATGCTTCAATATAAAGTTCATAAAATCTCACCTTATACTTTATAGCATTATGACCGGGATTAAGGAAAGTAACTTAGCACAGGTCCGGGCACATAGTAACTGTTTTAAAAAGACAGCTATTTTTATTATTGCTACGTAATAGAAACGATTTCCTGACAGACATCTGCTACAGCTGATACTACCAGTTCCATTTTGCCTTGCTTGACATTAGCCTGACAAATGAGGCCCCGTCCAGTCCTGACTCGGCTGCAGTGACTTTGAAATTTGTCAAAATTTGTGCAGCAATGCTGAGCATCATCAGATGTGTGAACAGAAAGCCAGTGAACAGTAACGTCTATTAACACAGAATTATTGCTCTCCACTTTCAACATTTTTCTAAAGCAGTTCCAGCAAGTAAGGCCAAAAGCCATGAAAGGGCAATGACTAAGGTTTTCCAGAATCGTGTCTGACATGGATTTCGCATACAGGTGCATCATCTAGGCACAATTTAGAAATGGCTTCACTCGGGACTTTTGCAGAGGCCAATGTATTTGAGGAGACGCTGAAATGTGCATTGTTTCCTGCATCCTCAGCACATGTTGGTCCCGTTTGCCTTCTGTATGGAGTTTTTATTGTTACCCTTTGTTATAAGAATCCTAAAGATGTGATTCATGTTGAGCATCCCATCCATTTGTTTGTTTACACCCTTCCTTTTTCAAGAAAGGCTCAAAGTGGCTTACACGAATATTGCTGTTGGAGTTATCTCTAGGGGAATCCACCTCACTGTGACCTCTCTCCTCTAAGCTGCCCCTTTCAGTTTTAGCAGTGGGTCTGGAAGGCATGTTTGCACTTTATTATGGCCTCCCCCGTGGCCCTGAGCGAATAGATCAGGTAGAGGTGACTGACCCAAGCTGGGTCAGTTGCAGTCTTTCTCCTAAGATTTGAAACTGGCGCTTGGAGACAGCAGCCTCTGTCCACTGATTGGCTGAATGAGACCACATCAACTTACCCATTTTCATAAGAAGAAAAGAAAGGAGGTCTACAGAGGCAGACAGAAGGAAATTGATGCATAGAAGAAAATAGAAATGGGGCACTTGGAGAAGAGAAGGGAGAGAGACTGGAAGAGGGGATGCCTTGGTTTCTGATATTTCTCTCAGTCTTGGTTCTTGTCTCCAACTGGACTTCCTCCCCTGTGTCCACAAGATGACCCTGTACTATTACAATACTCCCCTCCTATTCTTTGTAATTTAAGCTAGCTCAAGTAGATTATCTATAGTTTCCAACTAAAATAAAACACATTGCAACAAGATAAAGTCACATTTAAAATGTGTCCACAAATGGAAAATGTGTCAACAAATGACATATTTAAAATGTGTCATCATAACGAAGGCTAGTATGGTATCAGGAGAGAGGAGGGGATACCAATGGCAGCCATGGGACCCTGTACACTTGCTGCTAGCAGCCACAAATGACAAGGAGGATGAAGCATCAAGATCAGGTGTTCTCAACCCTGACTGCATAAAAGGGACACAGGAGCTTCTGAAATATACTCCCAGGCCCTGCCCCAGAGACAATGATATAATTGCTCTGGGCTGGTATCTTGATGTTGGAAAAGCTCCCTTGTGATTCTAAGGTGTGGCCAGGGTCGAGAGCCACTGAGTTACATTATTCACAAGATATAGAAATAAAAATAAGTCAGAAACCAAACAAAAACAATACCATAAATATAGGAATGGTACTGAGGCCACAGAGAGAAATCCCTCCCATAGATCCTCATTTGCAAGACATGTGTGCTCAGCGATATCTTCATAGCAGATACAGAAGTTATTACCAGGCCCGAGTCAGAAAGTGGCCTGGGATCTACAAGGCTTGAATAATTGAACTTGCTTTGTATAATTGTGGAAATTAAGCTTCCAGTCCCTCAATCACCAAACACATACCACCTGTAATTATTTTCTAGACTGTTCCCATTGCTGGTTGTCATGCCATGGATCAGTTACACCTGCAGGAGCTTAGCATAAGATCAGGAGTCACCAGTGAGTTTTCTCTTCCTTGGGAGTTAGTGTTTAACCACAAACTAGGTAAGTAAGCACTTTATTTACTAGGATGCAACACGGATAGAAGTGTATTTAAGTAATCAGCATTCTACTTGGTAGGAAGCCAGAGAGAAAACATCTCACTTGAGGCAGTGGAAGAAAAGTTTACTAGCCCCCTAGGTAGAAACTGGTCCTAGCAGTGTTTCATTGACTTGGAGATGAAGGATTTAAAAGCTGGTAGTCTCTCCTACAGTTTTGAAGGGTATGGGATGGTAGGCAGCAACACAATTCCCTCAATCAAATGTGTCAGTTTATACAAAGAGAATTAGCATCCTGGGGAGAGCTAACTGGTGTCTTCTGGGTTTTCAGGGGATGGGATGGAGTAGAGACCCTTGAATAGGACGGGGTAGCCTCTGGGAGGAACAAGGTGTAGCTTTTAGGACAAATGCAAGGAAGAAGGGCCCCAACCTCTTCTTACGGGTGAGCTTTTCTTTTGCTACCACAGCTATAGCAATGAGTTCTGACTGGCCATTGTAAAAAGAAATGAAGCAATTATACTCCAATAAAGATGTTTAAAAAAAAAGAAATGAAGCTATGACATATATACAAGAACAGGAAAAATGAATAAGATTATTTCAATCATGAGAGTATAGAAGCTTAGGAGATTAAAACAATAAAAAAGCAATACACATTTAAAAAAATATATATATATTTTTTTTAAATTTATTTGCTTTATTTATTTATTTTTTGCTGCATTGGACCTTCGTTGCAGTGCACGGACTTCTCACTGCAGTGACTTCTCTTGTTGCAGAGCACGGGCTCTAGGCACACGGGCTTCAGTAGTTGTGGCATGCAGGCTCTAGAGCACAGGCTCAGTAGTTGTGGTGCACGGGCTTAGTTGCTCCACAGCCTGTGGGATCTTCCCGGGCCAGGGACCGAACCTGTGTCCCCTGCATTGGCAAGCAGATTCTTTTTTTTTTTTTTTTTTTTTTGCGGTATGCGGGCCTCTCACTGTTGTGGCCTCTCCCGTTGCGGAGCACAGGCTCCGGATGCGCAGGCCCAGCGGCCATGGCTCACGGGCCCAGCCGCTCCGCGGCATATGGGATCCTCCCAGACCGGGGCACGAACCCGTATCCCCTGCATCGGCAGGCGGACTCTCAACCACTGCGCCACCAGGGAGGCCCGGCAAGCAGATTCTTAACCACTGCACCACCAGGGAAGCCCGAAAGCAATACACGTTTTTAAAAGAATATAAATCACAATAAAGTCAAAAGGTTAGAAACTTAAAAATAATCAATAAAGTGGATGAGATTTGAAAGAAAATGTAAAAAGCTATAAATGAACAAAATAAAAGGTTAAAAACATAAAAGTAAATGAGATGAAAGATTAAGATAAAAGGGCAAAAACATTAGATTAAAAAAAAGTACAAGTAGATGGGATTTAAGGATTAAGAGCTAAAATTAAAAATTAAAACAGTAAAGGTGAAAATATGTAAAATCATAAGAATATTAAAGAAATACCTTTAAATAAAAACAATTTTTAAATGTTTATAATGAGAGAGAGAGAAGCTTAAAAAAAATAGTGGTGAGGCAGGAACGGCTAGAAGAAATAAGAAAGTCTTAGAATGCTCCAGCTGGTGGATCAAACCGTCTTGAGTAGGGAACTAAAAGAGAAACGTGGTATCTTACATTCTCAGAATCACCTTCTACACAGAATTTAGCACTGTAGGAAACCAGCCGAGTCCTGGCTCTTGCCTGTAATGAGAGGAGGCGTGAATCCTAAACGTAAACAGCTAGGGTGTCAGGGTTGTCCCAAATCTGCCTTTTGCCACTATCCAGCAAGAATAATTATTTCAGGTAGGTATCAACATCTCCATGGTCCAGATAAATATAATTGCTTAAACTCAGACAGCAGAGCTGAGAATAAGACTCAAGTCCTGTCTTTCATTCTATAGCTTTGTTCATCCTAAAGCCTCCAAAGTCTTAATCCTCAATTGCCAAACTTGGAAACTGCCCCTTTCCGTTCATTCTGAATGGTAACTACTGACTTCTGGCTATTAGGAATGAAGTAATAAATTCACTTATTTTCCATTCTACCATATTCCACCTTTCTCCTCTCAGTTCTAAATTGTTGGAGTGTGTACTATTTATGTTTTATTATGCCTCCTTTACTTCCACCCTTGTTTGTTTTGGGGTCTGCAGTTAAATATATTTAATGCTCACTGATATTCTTTTTGCCTGGTTTTCTCTAATCATCTCTTGTTTGACTAGAGTTCATTCTCTACTCTAGTAGTCAGGGTTCTCCAGAGAAACAGAACAAACAGGATGTATACATATACATGCAGAAAGAGATTTATTATAAGGAATTGGCTCACACGGTTATGGTGTGAAAAATCCCTAGGTCTGCATCTGGCAAGCTGGAGACACAGGACAGCTGATGGTATAGTTCCAGTTCAAAAGGCAGCAGGCTTGAGACCCAAGAAGAGCCAATGTTTCAGTTCAAGTCCAAGTATGACGGCAGGAGAAGACCAATGTTCCAGCTCTGTAGTCAGGCAGGAGGGGTTCCCTCTTACTTGAGGGTAGGGCAGCCTTTTTGTTCTTTTCAAGCCTTCAGCTGACTGGATGAGGCCCACCCACACTGGGGAGGGCAAGCTACTTTAGTCAGTATACTGATTCAAACGTTAATCCCATCCAAAAACACCCTCACAGACGCACCTAGCATAATGTTTGACTACATATCTGGGCACCCCGTGGCCCAGTCAGGATGACACATAAAATTCAACATCACATCATACTATTTTCCTCAAGAAAGGCTCATGAGAACAATATTCCCAGAGTTCTTTCATGTTTAAACTTTTATCCTTTAGGCTTGAAAGTCTGTCTAGATATAAAATCTTTGCCTCTAATTTCTTTTCCTTGATTATCTTTTAAGAATTGTTTCACTATATTGGTGTTAAATGGTGCTGTGGGGAAGTTTGATGTCAGCCTGGTTTACTTCCTTTACAAGTGATTTGATCATTGTGCTTGGCTGCTGAAAGAATCCTTTATCTTTAAAATCTGATAATTGTATTAGGATATGTCTCAGTTACGAGTCACTTTTCCCTAGTTCATGATTTGTCCTTTCAATATGTAAATTCAAGTCTTCTTTTACTTTAGGAAAATGTTCTTGAATTGTGTTTTAATTATTTATTCTGTCTCATAGTTTTGGTTTTCTTGTTTAGAGACACCAAATATGCATATGTTGGATTTTTGGTCAATCTTCTTTGTCCTTTGCAGACATCTTCTGTGTTATCTGCAGTCTTTTCTTTCTTGTCCTCCTTCTAATTTCTTCTTTTCTGAAAAAATTCTTTTTTTGGGGCGGTGGGTTCTCCTATTTAATTCCTGAATTCTGCCAATTCTCAACTCACTTCTTCCCTGAATTCTAATATTTCTGATGATTTTATCTTTTTTTTTAAATCACTGCCTGCATCAAGTTTTAAAATTTTATGATGGAACATTTTGCTATAATATTTATGTAGTGAGTTTTCTTCATCTACAGGAAAGTTTTTCTTGTCTTTGGAAGTATATTATCTTTGTGAGTGGATGGATCCTGTGCCTATTCAATATTTGTTAGTCCATTGTATTAGATGAATTTCTGGACCAACTGGCTGTAGGCAGTAGCTTTGTGCATATGTTTGAGGGGGTTGTGAAATGCAATGAGAGAAGGTACGGAAAGTCTCCAGGCTTTGCCACTCAAGGGCTTCCTCTTCTGTTACTAAGGTGCTGGACCATTTCCTTTAAATATGGCACCTCCGGGTAGCCATACCTGCTCTGCCTCTCTGCACCTAACCTGGCTCAG
Source organism: Mesoplodon mirus (assembly GCF_964341445.2). Taxonomy (NCBI): domain Eukaryota; kingdom Metazoa; phylum Chordata; class Mammalia; order Artiodactyla; family Ziphiidae; genus Mesoplodon; species Mesoplodon mirus. The sequence goes on from NC_138983.1 coordinate 64,025,543, forward strand.
AAGAGCTAGAGTCAACCTTGTTTTCTTCTGTTTCTTTAAGGCCCCTGCCATCAAAAGTATATCTTTTCATGCTTTCTGAGCTATGCCATTCCTGGGTCCTCTTGCGACGCATTCTCTCTGTTCCTTCTTGGCCTGGCTCACAGAAGTCCCCCTAAGGTAGTTATCCTCTCTTTCTGGGGATGCATTTTGTTGTTGATGATCTGAGATCTGCTCACTAGGCCCTTGTTCTTCCTGTCTTCTCCCATCTCTGTCTCTTATGAGGATTTCCACAGGCCTCAGCTGGTCACACCTGTTTGGGGGATTATTTAAATTTAACTGGGGGGTTGCAGGTTTTCTCTGTTTTCTAGTTTCATTTAAAATAGTGCTTGTGTTTTTCTTTTCTCCACCTCCCCCCACCCCAGTTCTCCTTGTCACTCTATATGGTTTCCAAAAGGAGACAGGAAAAGTCCCAAACAGAATCAAACTACACAGTAGTTTTAAAAAATCTCCCCAGTAATTTTGATGTCCAGAGGGGGAATGATGGTTCTAAAGAAAAACAAGGGAAAAATAATCACAGAATTCAGTGTAATGATTATCCCTGGATACACGAAGTGTGTAGGATGCAGGAAAATGCCACTGGGGAAAGAAAGCTTCAATGGTACAGATAATATTTTATTTCTTAAATTGGGTACTAAGTTCAGAAAAATTTACATTATTGTTTGCTGTATATCATTATGTATGATTAAAATATTTCATAATAAAAATTTAAAAATCCTTTAAACACTCAAGGAGAAAATTATATTTTAGTGATTTCAAATATGATTTATATTAATTTGACTATTGCTGCTTATACTACTGTAATAGATTATATTTAAGGACAACAAAAAAACAGCTCCATTCAGGGAGGCAAGGAGCCAATCTTATTACTTCCCTCATCCCCAGACAGACGAAAGGACCTTCAGAAAATCCACCAGGATACTGGTGTTCTTTTTTTTTTCCTTTTTTTATTGAGGTATAGTTGATTTACAATATTATATTAGTATTGAGTGTATAACATAATGATCCAACTTTTAAAGGTTATACTCCATTTACTATTACTATAAAATATTGGCTATATTTCCTGTGCTGTACAATATATACTTGTAGCTTATTTTATACCTAATAGCTTGTACCTCTTAATCCCCTACCCCTATTGTGCCCCTCCCCCCTTTACTCTCCCCGCTGGTAACCACTAGTTTGTTCTCTATATCTGTGAGTCTGTTTCTTTTTTGTTATATTCATTAGTTTGTTTTACTTTTTAGATTCCATGTAAGTTATATCATACAGTATTTGTCTTTCTCTGTCTGACTTATTTCACTAAGAATAATACCCTGCAAGTCCATCCGTATTGTTGTAAATGGCAAAATTTTTATTCTTTGTTATGGCTGAGTATTCCATTGCATATACATACCACATCTTCTTTATCCATTCATCTGTTGATGAATGCTTAGGTTGCTTCCATATTGGCATTCTTCTTATTTAAACAAAATACATGGTAGTGTCTTTAACTGGACTTTAAAACAAATGGGATATCAGACAATAACATTCTCAGGCTGCATTAATCTTTTTTGGCCAGAACCAGGAAAGCCTAAAGTGGTAATCAGAGGTCTGGTTAATAATTACATGGTCCTTGACACCACAGACTTGTCTAATAAGCCACTGGGACTCCAGACTCCCTTCTACTTTACAACCATTTCTCAAAGAACTTAAAACATGCTCCCTGGGGATAGGATCAGAAAGCACATGACTATAATAATAATAAGGGAAAAACACTCTAATTTTGTATATACTGACATGAAAAGTTATGTTGCTAAGGAAAAAGTAGTCATGTGAACTCATATACATGGCATGTTCTATTTTGTAAATAAAATTAAAGGTATCTATATCTATATCTTTTGCCTGTAGACAGGAAATGTTAGGAAGATTAGACAATGGTTTTCATGGCAATGGGGGGGGGATTGGTGCTAGGATAGAGGAAAGGAGTTTCATTTCCAACTTTAATAATTTTAAAAGTTTATACTTTTAAACATTTTGTGCGTGATTTTATTTTATTGTTTTAAACATATTTTTCAAATGAAAAATAAAAATAAAACACATCTCTTCTTGTGACAGCCAAGAGCTGGGGCACTTACCTTCAGCTCCTGCCTTGGAGCCAGCTGCCTGCTCCCTCCCCCAGGGGCTGAGGCAGCCTTTGTGCCCCTTTTTTGCAGGAGTCCAAGGACTAGACCATTAGGACTAAAGTCCCCAACCTCATTTCTCCAGGACATCCTGGTGGCCTTCCCTGATGACACAAGGTTCCTAGGCTCAGCTTGAAAGTTAGCCCCCCCCGCCCCCTTCAGGTTTTTATTTTTTAAAATGACCAAGGAGATGTATTAAACATCCAGTTCAAAACAGAGAGGCCATGAAGGCATCTTCTTTTCTCCTTCTCTGGAAGCCCTGATTCAGGTTATAAGTTGGATATATGTCCAGGGGTCCTGCCTTTGGGGTTGCTAATCTCAGCCCCCCATGGATTCTACCCTGGGCCAGTTCTATGTGAGTCACGGGGAGAGGAAAGAGACCAGGAGGTCAAGGCTGTCCTGAAGTCAAGAGGCTTTGCTATTCCCAGGTACTGGATGTGGCTCACAGGGATGGGCAATCCAGATCTGGAGGACAATGGTGTGTGCTCGCCCAAATCAGAAATCCAAACACGACTGACAATGGCAGGATGCTTGATGATGGAGGGGGATTTCCTAGCGATCCATAGACATTTTCCATCATTTCCAAAAAGGTTGCTCCCAAATCTCAAAGTTGCCATTTTATCGGGGAAAAAAATGGAATAGTTTTTTCATTTCATTTCAAAACTCCAGAGACACCTCCTTGTCAGACGAGGCTCCTATTGCTCCTACAAACAGAGTTCATTATTGTGTCAAAGTGAATTAAGATAGAATGTCACTTACTAAATGTCACATTTCTGGATTTGACATTGTATATAAAAGGTCCTTTTTGAAAAAGGAGAGAAAATCTGAAAACCTTGGTCAGAAACCCACTTGAAGAAGAAGAAATATAGGCATTAAAAAATCCCATCTGGGTTTCATAAAATTCCTTTCAAATGTGACAGTCTGGTAGAAATCAAGTAGTTTTCAGTTCCTAAAATACAATTTTGATTAAAAATTTATAAACTATTTGGAGTAAAGATACTACATAGATTGAGAATAAGTCTTTTGGGTGCCTTAGAGAGAAGCTAGGAAATTTCCACTTCGGAGTGGTAAACAGTGTTCATTCCCTACAAACAAATACCCTTTTTAGCGTTTGGAGTGAATCTCTCGCCACATTCCAGTGGTTTATGCCTTTGGCTTCTGAGGATGACCAGAGACACTTGAGGGTGACTGAGCCACGAGGACTGGTCTCTAACCTAGGAGGCCACACTCTGGTACTCAGGGGTCCATATCCTTCTCACCTTAGGGCGTTTGCTGAGAAAGTAAAAACCATCACCTCCATCTTCTGGTGGCAGGTAGAAGAGGGCAGCTAAGTGAAGAATGTTTTATCTTCTCTTCTGCCCATAGAATCCTTCCCAGGGCACAGGAATCATGACTCTCTGAGATCAGTGTGAATTAGGAATTATGGGAGCTGGGGGCTCATTCCCACACGATTCAACTTAGTGCTCTCTCCTGTCCTTATACCCCTACCCCACCACCTTCTTTGCTTGATGAACTCTTACTCAAGTATTCTTTCTCCTGGCAAGATTCCCCCTCACTTCTAAGCAGGGATAATCAATTTCAAACTCCCAAAATATATTGTACATATCTCTACTGTGAACCTAAAACATTGTAATGCAATTATGTATATAAATGGCTATCTAATCCTTTAGACAGTGAGTTCCTTAAGAGGAAGGATTTTGTCTTATAGAATTCTATAGTCCTAACATAATATGGTACATATTAGGTATTCAGAAAAGGTCTATTGAATAAATGATTAGTTAGATGGATTGATGCATGAATGAATGCATGAGTGATTGAATAAGTGAAAACACAAGTGAATAAATAAATTCAAGAATGGAAAAAGAAATAAATATGAGTGAATGGACCAATGAATAAATCAAATATCTATTCTTCATATATATATTTACATATATATTATGCATATACACTTACATAAACTTCACAGTACATATTATTCTTATTGAAGTCATTTCCCACGTTAAAATTCATTCTGCATTCTCAGGCAAGATACCAGTAGGGTCTGAGGTCATTCACTTGGGGAAAGTCAGGAATCAGAGGAGCCTTGTCCTCTGTTGAGGGGAGGTTGCTTCTTGGGGATTGGCCATGATGATTTTATTGCTGGGACTCTCCCCATTCAAGGACCTGCTTCCCATTTTTGACCCGGAACATCTTGGCTCATTGGCTTCCATCCTCCTAGGATCACCACTGAATTCCAACAAGATCATCCAGAACATGACCATGACCATTAGTACCTGCACTCAGTCCCTGATACCTGCCCTCCCTCCCAGGAGAATGGGGCAAGAGGTCTAGACCTGAGGTCTGCAGACACTTCAGCTGAAATGAGGCCCAAACATTACACCCAGAGTATCATGATCCAGGTCCACACAGGGCGTACAATGAACAGCTGATCTTGCTCCAAATCCTCGCTCTGCCCCTCACTTGCTGTGTGTGACCAGTGTAACCTCTGTGAGCCTCAGTTTATTCATTTGTTGAGTGGGGATAACAATATCTATGAAAAAGGTACACATGATAAACACATAATAAAGACCAGTTTCCTTACTGCCTGATACAAAATTTTAAAATAGCAGCTTTAAGGAGGGAAGCTGCTGCTGGATGCGAGGCTCTGGGGCATTGATCAAGACGAGGCTCCAAAAGGGCATGGATTCCACTGGATCCCACCAGTAGCCCCCTCCCTTCACCTTCAGTGATGCTAGCTTTGCTGGCTCATCTCCAGAGGCAGCCTGCGGCTTGCAGTGGCTACAAGGAGCTGCTCTACTGAGCAATTAAAAGACTGGAGAGTGTCACGTGGATCAGGACTAAAGACAAGGGTATGGGACACCTTGGCTCTTATTTCAGGGCAAAGCTTGTTCTACCAACTTTGTCTACCAAAGATCTAGGATTTTGCTACAGCCTGAATGAGAATGGTGGGTCCTCAGCACAGCTGACACTGTCCTGTATTGTGTCTGTTAGAAAGAGCAGAAGGGAGAGTGAGCACAGTTTCTGCAGAGAGAACCATCAAACAAGTGTTGGGCTGGGGAAGACCCTCAATCCCCTGGGTCAAAGCCAGGAAGGAGAGCTAAGAAAAAAGGGGGTCTCGGGCTTCCCTGGTGGCGCAGTGGTTGAGAGTCCGCCTGCCGATGCGGGGGACACGGGTTCATGCCCCAGTCCAGGAAGATCCCACATGCTGCGGAGCGGCTGGGCCCGTGAGCCATGGCCGCTGAGCCTGCACGTCTGGAGCCTGTGCTCCGCAACGGGAGAGGCCATGACAGTGAGAGGCCCGCGTACCGCAAAAAAAAAAAAAAAAAAAGGGGGTCTCAGTGAGAGCAGAGGGACCCTGCAGTCATCCGGATCTGGATCCATGCTGAGCAGATATGGACAGGTCACACCGGCAAGGACTCTGGTGAGGCAGTGACCCTGAGAGGAGGCGCCTCCTTAAAATTTGCATCCTTGGTGCCTGCCTCACTTGCATTACTGTACTACGGGACCAGCTCACAGAATCTTACCCACCTCATCTATAACGTGCGATGTCGACCATACCTAATAATAATAGTTAATGCTATTGAGCATTGTTATGTTCCCTTTACCCACATTAACGATTTAGTCCTCACAACAAGTTTGCAAGGTAGGTTCAACGATTATCCCCATTTTACAAATGGCCAAACGGAGGCATGGTGCTAGTAAGCAGTAACTTGCCTGTATTCTCACGTCGAGTAGCCAGCAGAGCTGGGATTTGAAACCTGGGAGCCTGACCCCAGTGTCCAGCCTCGTCACCATCCTGCCAAACTGGCTACAGTGCAGGATGAGTGGGGAGGACCACGTGTGGTGACAAAGACAAGAAATTAGTGATGAAGAGAGAGAGACTGTCCTTAATAAGTTGAGAGGTGCCCAGTCATCCCCATCTTAGCTCCTCCATACTTCTTGGTGCATAGCTGGGCAGGTCCAAGGTGACATACATTCTGAAGACCCAGCATGGGCAGCAACAGTCTTGGGACACACTTGCTCCAGCAGATCCTGGACTGGAGTTTTCTGGACATACTCAAGACATGGCCTCTGGGCGACTGGCTTTCCTTCCAGGGCCACCAACCTGACAGCGTTAATCCAGCCCCTGTGAGGTTGTCACAAGGTTCACTCACATGCCTATTAGATAATACCCGTTAGTGATGCCCATTAATTAAGCAGAGCAATTTGTTTATAATTAACTTGAGAAATTTATGGCTTTACAAAACAATTACAAGAGCTGATATAAACACCTCAAGTGGCAATAGTAATGCCAGATGAATTGCTTTCAGGAACCACTGATACTAATGCCATGGCCATCACTAGTCATGTTTGACAGCAGCTTGTAAATTCATCAGTTTTTCTGTGAGCCAACACCTCAGGTTATTTGGAATGGGAAACGTCAGCCCTTGGATACTGCTTATGACACAGTGCTAAGTGAAAAAAGCAGCCTTGAAAATATACATGGTGCATTCCCAACTTGGTAAAAACGTTCTTTGTACATGTATCTACCCCTCATATGATATATATACATCATATATTTATGTGATACATGTATTTATGAAATATATATATACAAGTATAAATAAATATATTTCTCCCTAGTGACAGAAATACATAAAAGTGAAAGAAATACATAGAATGGACTACATAAAAAAGAAGGAAATAAATAGGTGTTGGTGATTTTCCCTGGGTGATGGGATTACTAACTGTTTTTATTTTTTCTTTATGACTTTTTGTATTTTTCAAAAATTTCATAGGAAGAATTTACTCTTTTTATAGCAAAAAAGTGTTATTGAAAGGGTGGAAGCAGAAAAGATGAAAAAGATAGACATATTTCCTTTTTCAAGTCAGTTACTTTTAAAAGGTAAGCAGACCCTTCTGTGATAATTGTGTGTGCTACTTCATTGGCATTTTAAGATGATTTTATTTTTGGATGAGAAAATGACAAAATAAACTCACCGTGTTCACAAACATGATCCTCATCATTGGAATATTCCTGCCCTGGTTCTCCAATTGGGGAAGAAAAGCAGTACCTTTCAACTTTTAAAAATGTCAGCTCGTGGAAATACCACAAAAGGCTGCTGGCCCAAATCCCACACTGCTGGTGTCTGCAGATTCAGGCTAAAACACACCAACCAGTCATTCCAGACGAGGATGAATTCTCAAAAGACTCCTTGAATAAACCTCCTGCCAACAAGCGTGTGTACTTAGAAGAGGGGTGAGGACACATCCTTGCCAAATGATGCATCTTCCCAAAATGTCACAAGTGAAGAAAGGGGCATTTGGCTAAAAGCTGTGAATGTCTTCTCAGAAAATGCACTCCCAGAATATCAGAGGTCATCTGACCTCTGTTTCCTCCCCAGCTAGGGGAGATAGTGTGACCTGTGGGGTCACCTGCTAGTCAAAGACAGTGCTCGTCATGAACACAGATGGGATCCCCTTCCTGTTAACATTTAATGAACACTGACTCTTGTGTCAGGCAATGGCCCTCACCTTTCATAGTGCAGCACATTCATAATTATTCTTTTTTTTCACCATTTTTGGTGCCACTTTATTTCATTTTATTTTATTTACATCTTTATTAGAGTATAATTGCTTTACAATGGTGTGTTAGTTTCTGCTTTATAACAAAGTGAATCCGTTATACATATACATATGTTCCCATATCTCTTCCCTCTTGCGTCTCCCTCCCTCCCACCCTCCCTATCCCACCCCTCTAGGTGGTCACAAAGCACCAAGCTGATCTCCCTGTGCTATGCGGCTGCTTCCCACTAGCTATCTATTTTACGTTTGGTAGTGTATATATGTTTATCCTCTGCTTAATAAAGATTTTTAAGCCTAGGATCTGGTGCTCCCCAAAGTAGAGTCACTGGAACATTCATTTGGCTAGATGTTCCTTGAAAAGTATTCTGTAGTCCAGAAAGTTTGGGAAACCCTGATTATTCTTTCCCTTCTTAGAGATGCCTAATGGCATCAGTTTATCCATGTCTTGGAGGGGTCCCATGGTAAAGAAGCTTGTTTATCCTTATTTGATATGGTGTTTTCCAAACTTGTTTGTGCAAAGAATGTTCTTGGTCCTGTAACATCTCTGAACATCTGAAGTTAGTGTTCCTGAAATTAGTATTTGGAAAAAATGCGATGTATTATCTTAGTGTGAAGATGCAGAACAGTGGAATTTAGGACCAGCTGGGCAAATTATCTCACCCCCACCTCAGTGGGTTGTTGACAGCATGTACCTAGCATGGAATTGACCCTCAAAAAAAAAAAAAATCAAAACAGTTGAATCAGAGGAAACTCTTAAGCCCAGACCGGTGAAGTGATGGGCTCAAATTAAACTCACAGTCAGAACTCTATTTTATTTTTATGACACATGCAGAGAGACATTCCAACATCATATAAAGTTAGAAATGCTGTCTGTAAAACTTTATTCATTTGAAAGTGAGTCATTCTCTTCTTGCTTGGCTTGGAAACAGAACTGTGGGCCTGTGTAATCCAAGGCACCTCATCATTTTTAAGGGCAAAACCAATGCTCATGAAGCCACAGGGTTTGTCTAAGATCATAGAACTAACAAGGGGGTCCCAGACTTAAACTCAAGTGTCCTAACTCCCAGCATGGGGCCTTTTCAGGCTCTGACCCTTCCTCCGTGCTCTCATTCCCTCCAGCACTGTCACCCCGAGGTGACATAGAGAGATGGAACAAACAGGGTCTTCGAGATGAGGCAACTTTGGATTTAAACCCTGGCTTTACAAATCTGTGTGCCATTGGGCAAGTGGCCTGAACACTGTGTGCCTCAGTTTCCCATTCTGTTAAATGGTGATCACAAACTGACAGAGCTATTGAGAAAATGGAATGACATCATAAACAGTTTTTTAAAAATCCACTGTCATAAGCCCCATAGGTATGAGATACATTTTATCCCCTTCTTTTTATTACCCATTTGAAGAACTCTTGATTATTATTTTTTCCTCCAGATAAGCATTCAAGTTTTCTCTTCTCTGTGGCTGTTTGTCACTCTGGAGTGGTTCTTTATATTTGAGTAACAAGAAACTTTCAGTATCAATAGAAGAAAATGGACTTAATAAATAAATTTCCTGTTAGTAAAAAAAATTCAATTCTAATGGTGTGAAATTGAGAAAAAGAGAGCGTGTGATTTATAACACCCTGCCTGGGCTCTGTCTTCCAATAGGGCTTGTAGATACGGAAGGCAGGTCACCTCAGAGGGAGGGACTGAGGGCTGGGTTCTGACTCCTGCCTTGTCGTTAGCCCCAGCCCAGGGGCACAGCCTCGCTGACTTGGGCCCTGATTCCGTCACAGGTCAGCAGAAGGGCATTGGTACAGACACCAGTATGCTCCCCTAGGAGAGTCATTCATTTCAGGCTGGCAGAGGGCTTGCTTCCCCCGATGGCCAGGCAGGACTCGGAGCATTTTGCAGACAGCCTGAGCAGCCTTACCAAGTTCTTTGGTGGCAGCACAAGAAGCATTTATTTCTTCTGACTCCCTTGAGACAGAAGTCTTGCTTTCAACATCTAGAGAAACATCCTCCCTTTTCCATCACCTCCTCTCATTCCACCCTCTCCTGCCTCTACTCCAGACCTCACTTTGCATTTGGTCCATTGCACCGGCTTCCTAAGTGGCCTTCCAGCCTCTTTGCTGGCTGCCTTCCTATTGACCCTCTGCAGCCAGAACCATTTTTCCAAACTGCCGCGTATGGAAAGTCCAATGGCTTCCGGTGGTTTCTAGAAAAAAGCCCAGAAAGCTTAGTCTGACATTTGGGATCCTCCAAATCTGTACCTTGAACCTTACTTTACATTCCTCTCATGTGTGCCTCCTTTGCTCCAATCAGATTGAGCTTCTTGACGTTTGTTTTTTCTGTTCTTACCCTGTTATTTTACATCTCTAAGTCATTGCAGTGGTTATTTCCTCTGGATGGCATATTTTCCCCTCTTCATCACCTTCAAAATTCAGCTCAAAGGTCAACTTTCTTCTGTACTCCCTAGAATTAATCATCTTCTCCCTTGGATTCTCACACTGCTCTCTTCATATCCTTCATAACCATTTGTAAAAATTTCCATTCTCCCTACCAGATGATGAGCTCTTTTAGTGCTGGGCCTGTGTTTATTCAGCTCAGCAGGCCCAGTACCCAGTTCAGTTTCTGGTACACAGAATCGACTCAATAAATGGATGGCTTAATGGATGGATGGATGGATGGGTGGGCGGATGGGAGGAAGGAAGGAAGGATTAGATGGAAGATGGCTGGATGGATGAGTAGATGGAAGGAGGGAAAGAAGGAAGGAGGGAAAGAAGGAAGGAAAGAAGGAAGAATTAGACTTCCTGGCTATTGAGAAAGGGACGGGCTTGCATTGGATAGATTCAGTTGCTAAAGGATTCAGTCTGGCTTAGAAATTTTGGGTGTGTGGTTAGAAAGGTATCAACACAAAATTCAATTTCTATATCCTTCAGATACAAGAAAAAAGGGACTTTGAAAGGCCCCTGTCCTCCTTATTACAGGATTCTTTAAGTCAACAAAACACTTATGAGGCATTGACTGTTCACCAAGAACTGAGTTAGATGTGGGAGCCCAGAGATGAAGAAAACATGGCCCCTGCTCTCAAGGAGCCCCATGGAGAGAAAGGGCTCAAATGGAGACATGGGTGCCAGTGTCTGGGGGCTCACTGGGGAAGGGGTTGTGCTTCACATTACATGGGGAAATCATGAAAGTCTTCCCAGAGGAGGAAGGCTTATGAGGGGGGAGAGTTTGCCAGACGGACAAAAGAAAGAGGATGTTCCAGGCAGGTGGACTAAATGTTGGGGCAAGACCACTGCAAAAAAAAAAAAAAAACCCAGTAGGGGGTGTGAAAATAATCCAGATGTCAGATGCTGAGAGGAAGTTTGAACTTGAATGATTGCAGCGGGGACGGGAAAAATAGACATATATATATATATATGATATATATATATATATGATATATATATATATCATATATATATATGGGAGATGGCAATGGCTGGGCTGGATGAATGATGGGATACGAGGGATGGAGAAGGTGGAGGCAAGGATGGCATTTGTGTTTCCAGCTTGCATGGCACAATTCACAGAAATGGGAACAAACAGGGAGGATCAGACTTGAGGGCAACACAGAGAGGACAGATTTCAGTGCATGATTCCACTGTCCTGGGGACATGCAGGAGGAAATACCTGGATGAATGAATCTGGAGCTCAGGATAAAGGACAGAATGGAGATATAGGTTTGAGAGTCATGGGGGAAATACATGGAGCCTTGGTGATGCAGTTTGAAGTTCAAGATCCGTAAGAGGGGAGCCCTTTGGGCTCCTCTGTGCTCAGGGAGGGGTGTGGAGTAGAAGTGTTTCCTTCAGGGAAGAGGATGGAGCATTAGCAACCTCTGTGAGTGAGCTTGGTGAGATGGTGTGATTTCTGAATTGGAGAAAGAGTGAGCCCTTCATAATGAGGTCTGACAGCCACAGGGGGCTTTCCCCACATATTGTTTTAAAATCCACAGTATGTGTGGAGGTAAGCTGCCTCTTCAGGGGTTTTCACTGTGCTCTCCACAGGAAGAGCCAGTGACCCCAAGGGTTGGGGGCTTCTGTGTGAGGAGCTGTGGACCCAGAGAAAGGGGGACCTGCTGGGTGGACGGTATTAGCACTGGATCCCGATGGCCCCGCCTCTTTTAAGATTTAAGATGTTTTTATCTCCTAGGCGTCCAGAGGGGGCAGGAAGAGGGCCTGAGCGCCTGGGCGGAAGCGTGCCCTCATCCCTCCGCCTTCCTCAGGCTCACTTATATGGTAGCACTATGGCCAGCCGTCCAGGATGGGCCTCCAGGGGCTGGACCAGGTGGTGGGGAGGAGAGAGGGTGGTTGAGAGCACTCCATGGCCTGGCCTGACAACCACCCTCTGCGTGACTGGAGGCACGGCCTTTAGTTCCTTCTGCCTCAGTGTCCTTACCTGTCTGGGAAGTGCCAGAAGCAAGGGAGTTTCTAAACACAGCTGGTTTGTTGTTGTTTTTAAGGTCATGTGCATTCAGAGGAACTGGGGTAGAGCAGGAGGTGCTACTTCAAGCCCAGACACACCCTTCTGCTCACCCCGACCTCCCCACATGCCCACACACAGTCAGAAGCTGCCACAGTCGGACTCCCTGAAGGTATGGGTCCCCAGAGTGTCATACAGGTTACAATCCAAGATAAAGGAGGGACAGGAAGTAACTTTTAGGGGCTCCTACCATGAGGCAGATGCTATGCTGTGACTTTTCTCTACCTTATTTAGCCCTCACAGAATTCTATGCAGGGATTCAGAGAGGCTAAGCCACTTGCCCAAGGTCACTCAGCTAGTGAGTGGTAGAGCCAGGACTTGAACCCTGGCAGGTCTGTCTCCTGATGCTAGGCTCTTTCTGTCCCACCCTGCTCCTCTGACGGGGGATATCCACCACTGTGCATCTCGTCCCACATCCTCCACTCTGGGCTCCAATCCAGCTCATCCTTACCTGGCTGACTTGCTTACAGCTCATTCTCAGAGGTTACTAACGCCCCCTCCTCCTTCCTGAAGCCCACTTCTTGGATTCCCATCGCCTGTAGTTTTCCACACAGCCCAGGATCCAGAGTCTCACCTTTAGAATCTCCCCTTTAGCTGACACGCTATCCAGAATCATTTCTCCCTGGTGCTTCTCAAACTCTGTCTTGGATTATATGCTCCCTTCCCATTTTCCAGCCGCCAGTTCTCCCACTTAGTACAGGATCAAATTGACAACTGTCCTCTCTATTCTCAACTGGAGGAAGCTGGTACTTCACACCCAGCTCTCCATGGGACGGCCACTGGTCAGGGCGCCAGTGCTGACTGAGGAAGTTCCTTTGGGGCTGAACTAGCTGAAATGACCTTGGAACTGTCCCCTCATTTCCATCTCCAGGCCCTTGGCTGTGCTTTTCCTATTTCCCCACATCTGTTTCTGTGCGTATTTTTGTTTGTCTCTGACTTTGTGTCAGAGAGTTTGACACTTCCCCTTCTGCTTTTAGCCTTTTCGAGATACTTCCAAGTGAGAACTCGGGCTGCCAGTTCATGATTTTGTCTCTCTGGCCGTGGAAAGAACTCAATAATATGTGATTGACACTCTCCCTGCATGCCTTCTCACCTCTTTCTGCCCAGCCTGGCTCAGTTGCAAGCACAGGGCTGCAGGTGTGTAACAGATGCTACTGATACCCTGCCCATCTCCTCTCACCACTCACTACTCAGCGCTGATGCTTCCTTTTGCAATATCGGCCACTCTGCCCGAGAAGGAGGCTGGAAGGAGCGGGGAGCTGACACCTCTGGGAGCAGCCCTCAGCCAGTGATGGATGGGAATGGGAGGATAGACAGCCAGCTTCCTTGTCCCTCGGGTGGGAGAGCCCTGACGTTTATTCTATACAACCAGGTATCCCTGGTGAGGTTTCCCTCCATTCCCCGCAGCAATGACCCACTCATTTGCTCACCTGAGTTGAATCTCTTCCTGTCCCCATCTCACTCCTCACTCCCCTAAAAGTACTTCCTGTACAAATTGCTCTTATTCAAATCTTTCTTAGGGTCTGCTTCTGGGGGAATCCATCCCAAGACAGGGTCCTAAAGCTGATGTCCTCGGTGGCTCTGGTACCTACGTGGCTCCTTTCCAGTGGGGTCACAGTCGCCATAGCTGCCTGAAATAGTTTTAGGAGCCGTTCAGTGCACACGCCAAAGCTCCAGCAAATGTGGGAGTAAAAAGAAAATTGTTGCACATAGACCTCTTTAATGGAAGCCAGTCATGGAGCTAATAATACTGATATTTTCAATGGACCAAATTAAATTATGCATCCCATCTTGTATCTTAATTAAAGGGATAAAAAAAAAACTCTTTTACATTTTAATTAGCAAGTATGTCTTGGAAGGACTTAAATTAATACGGGAGTCATCACCATAGGAGAGCAGCCAGCTGCCAAGATTCACGAGGCCAGAGAGAGCGCAGAGAACAGAGTGGGGCTTCTGGCGTGGGTGAGCATGGCCATGGCTGGAACTTGGAAACCTCTGAATTTTCTGAAAGGATAAAAGCGGGAGCCCGGTGCGTAGCTGGGAGGCATGACATTGCCTTTTTCTGGAAGGGCCCACCTTCTACACGTGAATCTTCTTGAAGACATTTGAACACTCAATCTAGAAAATGTGAGAGGAACGAGAAACTGTTAGCATGATGACTCTGCTTTGGCTGTCTTCTCTGATGAGAGTTCCTGGGGGTCCTGGAAGCCTTGTTGGCAGAGCCTGAAGTGAAAGAGGCTTTGCCATGGAGCTGGCCTAGCAAGTACCTCCAGTAAATGTCCTGTGCCGGTTTCAGAGAGGAACCGGGCTCCCATGGCTGTGTGTTTTCCCTCTGTCCAAAGAGAAAAATGGTCTGGGGCCATGCTTGCTGGCTGGCTCCCACTGAGTGTTTAAGGGCTGCTGCAGTCCTGTTGGCAAATTATTATTATTTTTTTTTTAGTTTTACTTGTAAATAATGTCACACATAATATCTACTTGTTTTTAAAAATTGAAAATACGTATAAGCAAATAAGAAATGCACGACAAAAAGCGTAATGCCATCAACCAGAGATAATCACTGATAACACTTTGCATGGTTCCTTCTAGATTTGCTTGCTGTGTCTGCCTCCTGGCATCCTCCTGGCTATGTTTCCCAGGATCCCGGTCAATGAGGTAAGGGTGGAGTATAGCGCTCACATTCTCCTGCTGCTTCTGGGTCTGAACTCTTGCCCCATCTCCATTTGTCATTCCCTCTCCCCATCTTCCTTCACTCCTGCCAGCTGCTCCAGGTTTTTTGGTTCATTTCATTTCAACCAGGAGCCGGCTCCCCTTCCAATATATAAGAATGTCTAGTGTATAATGACTGGCATGAAAGGATTTGGGTAAAATGGGATTTCAACATGGAAAAAGGAATCTTAGTCACCATTATTCTTTCCTCGAGGACTTTTTACTGTCTCTCTCTGTTTTGTTCAGGGTCCTCCTACCAGATTGCTTGTTCCTGCTCTCTCTCCCCAAATTCTTCTCCCGTTTCCTCTTTTCTTGATTGTCCCATGTTCCCCAAAACTCCTTTCTCTTGAGTTGCCAAGGGACCACCATAGAGCTTCGATGACTTGTGTTATGCTAGGCAATTTAGTATCTTTTTTTCTCTCTCTCACATATAGGCTAGCCCAAGGACTTTCCTTTCATAGCCAAAAGGCCAGGAATTTTCTAAATCAAATAGCCAGCTACTTTTGAGATGAATTTACCATACCTCTAGAAGATAGTTTTATCTTATTTTGTTTTACCTTATTTTGTTTTATTTTACTTTATTCTTCCCCCGAAATAAAAAAAGTCTTTAATATTCTTTTAACTAAATTAAGAGGGTAGGGCCTGTGCAAACCCTTAATCGTATCTTTAGACTCAATTGTTAGAAGTGAAAGTCTAGCTCAAGAAATACGAACAATTACAAGGCTTCTGATACATTCTGTGGAGTTGCCCCACAGAAAAGAAGTACCATCCCACACTCCCTCAGCACTACTATGTGAGGGTCCGTTTTCCCCTACTCTGACTAGCTTTGGATAATATAATTTAGAAGGGAAAAGAATTAGCTGTTCTGATGGGTCAAAGTCACACCTGCATGTTGATGTAACTCCAACAGCAGTTTCTGGGCCGTGTGTGGGCAGAGACCAGGAAGCAGGAGCCCTCGGTGGAAACCCCACATGTCACCTATTTGACATCCAGCTTCCAAATGGAATCTAGGTCCGGTTCTGTCCCTGATGTAGGCCCCTGAGCCAGGGCTCTCCTATGGGCCAGAGCCGGGCTCTCCCTCCCTGCCTGTGGGTGCTTAGTGGGAGCAGTGTGGGCAGGGGAAAATGAAGGGAACCCTGGAGCTCTGTGTCTAGAAGCTGAGCCCAGTATGGACACAGTGAGGTGATAACTAGCTGGACTTTTCAGCCACCCTTTCAAATGTACAGCCAATCCATGAAGATGGTCTCAGATGAGTTCATCCCCCTCCCTTGTACGTACTTGTCAGACTACACACCCCACTACAGGAATCTTTGGGATTGCTTGACCTCAGGCCTGGGCCTGCTCCTGTCTGCCCCCAGCCCTACTCAGCAGCAGCCCCAGACCTCTTCACGATCAAGACCCTGAATCCACTCTGACTGGGACCAGGAGGCATTTGAAGCCTCAGCCATAACGTCAAGTGAAGGGAGGAGTTTTTTGAGCTTCTATCATCAGTATACAGTTCCTGAGGAGAGATTCTGGCTCCTCATCGTGACCTAGGACCAGCCTTGGCCCATTGCCTCTGAATTGCTGGCGTTTCCTGGTCTGTCCCTAAGTCTTACTGGGAATCGAGCCTGTGTTAGTTTGCTAGGGCTTTTGTAACAAATTACCACTTTCTGACTGGCTTAAAATAATAGAAATTTATTTCTCTCACAGTTCTGGAGGCCAGAAGTTCAAAATCAAGATGTGGGCAGGGTTGGTTCCTTCTGGAGGCTCTGAGGGAGCCTCTCCTCTAGCTTCTGGAAGCTGCGGGCAGTCCTTGGCATTCCATGGCTTATAGACAACGTTGTGTCAACCTCTGGCTCTCATCACACCACCTTCCCCTCTGTGTGTCTCATCTCCCCTTCTCTTCTCTTCTAAGGACACTGGCCATTGGATTTAGGGCCCACCAAGGTGATTCAACCAACCGCAGAGCCCTCGCTGAACTCCAGCCAATTCTCATCCCTGTCCAGCTGCCCCAGAAGCTGGGCCTTGTCCCCATGATGCTGGAATGCTTGCTGACACCCTGCTCCAGCTTCTGACCTCAGGTAACCTTGTTTAGCTCCAAGCGCTGAGCTTCCCCAGCACCACTCTCTCCCTACTTGTTGACAGAATTCTTCCTTCCACTGGGAATGTCAGAAGTCAACCAGAGTTCATTGTGCCCCATGAGACACAGAATAATGGATTCCAGACCCTGGCCAAGCTAGGACAGGGGCAGCAGCTCAGGGGAAAGGGCAGGGGCTTTGTGAGAGACCAGTCTTTGTTCTTGGCTCTGACACTTACTCCCTGTGTTAGGGGTTCACTCAACATTTCTGAGCTTCGGTTTCCTCAGGTGTGGATGGTGTTGGACCATAATGTGGTGGTCGTGAGAGAGCTGAGAGCCTGTGGGTGAGGGGCCTAGGGCACCAGCCATGATACAGGATTGTCTTACGCTCTCCTGCTCACCTCACCTACTATGGTAAGGCCTTTGTTACTATGGAGACAAGGGGCGACAACTCTGCAATGTGGAAATATTGTCATGCAGTAACATAGCAAAGTTATGCTTAAGAGGAATAGCTGCCTCTTCCCCTGCTCCCCACATAGAAAATAAAGTAGAACTAAGCCAGGATCCTGGGGACCCAGCAGCAGGGTCAAAAGACCGAGGGGACGGTGGGAAAGAGAAGAGGGAGAGAAGGGACACTCAGTGTCCGCCTGAGACAGATTCTGTATGATGTGTCCATTCTTGTAATAGACTGCGCCTGCAGAACTTTCTAGAATTTATAGGCATCACTAAGGGGTTGTAGACAGGAAGTGCTCAGTAAATGTCAACTCCCTCTCCTCCTATTTTCTCCTGAAGCCACTGCTTTTGGTTCCACCTTCCTTCCTTGCACAGCAAAGCACCACTAAGTCGAAGCTTGCCCCTTGACGAGTGGGTTAATCCAGGGTCCAGGGTGCCAACCTCGAAGCCACAGCAAGGACCGTGTCAGGAAGGATGGTTAATGGAGCCACCATTCAGAGCTGAGCCGATAATTGCCAGGGGGCTGGGGATGGGGGGGGCAGTATTTAAGTATAAACATTGCTCGGTTTAATTAGGGCGAGTCTACCTTTGATTATCAGTGTCACACAGGGCAGATTTTCAGTCTTCTCTACTCCAAAGCAAAATTCAGGCCTAAGGATTCTTATCATTTCCTGACAGTCACTATGAGTTTTCTGTGATGGGTGAGTTTAAACAATTCACGGTTGACAATGAATATGCAAACGGGTGTTAATTAAGGCCTTTGCTCATCTTCCTACCTCATTTTTGAATATTCAGAGGATTCAGCCACACTTGGTAGGGTTAGTGTATCTCTCCGATGCCCAGCCCTGGGCACCCACTGCCCTGTTCCAGGTGGCCCTCCCCAACCTCCCAAGATTATTCACGTAGACCTGAGCCCAGGTCAGCCTCTCTCCACCAGTGAGAGTGCACCCACTCACGCGGCCTCTGATTAACTGAGTTCCATGGAGGGCCTTTTTGTGGATGCATGGAGGAGCGCGTGTAGCCTTTTAAACACACTTAATTAAGCTGGATGAAACACTGGGCTCCTTGGCAACGAGCTGGGCCTCAAAGCCGACTTGTGACATATTTGCACAACGTGCTCTGTGTTTGCGCCTTTGAAATGGGATCGATCCGTCTGGGGGATGCCTTGTATGTCTTGTGTTCACCGCATTCTTTCTTGGCTCACTCAGATTAGGGGAGGGCTCAGAGGAGCGTGGCTCTCCCCAGCACTCTCCTTAGAGATGAGCCGTGACTCTACCATTCAGGGAGCTTGGCCAGCTGCTGCCGAGCAAGGGATATGAGATGCACATGCAACTGTAGCATTAGACGTGATATTTGAAATGTTTAATAACAGGGAGAGCGCAGGCTCCAACCAACCCGAACAAACAACAGCCATAAATAACAGAGCTATTCTGCTGGGTAAACAGAGCTATTCTGCTGGGTAATAGCTGAATATCAGCCTTGGAAAAAGTTATAGTTCACAAAGAGTTTCACATATATTTCCCCTTTTGATTGTAGTTACAACTTCATGAGCTGGATTGAGATACTTTCCTAATTATAGAGATGGGAAACTGAGGTTCAGAGAGGTTATGCATCTTCCCCAAAGCCACAGAGCTAATGCCACAGCTGGAAGCCAAGCACCCTCCTTGTTCTTTCTACCACATCACTTGCTCGTGCCTGTGCACGTGCTGGGGCTCTACCAGGTCCGGGAAGATCAAGAGAAAACCTCCCAGTTTATGGCTGGACTGCCAACTGATAAACTCAGGGCCAAGGCGAGAGTGAGGGCAGGAGGGAGGGGGGCAGCAATGCTCTAGGATTTGTGGTCAATCAGGATGGAACCAAGAACCAAGTGTGGACCTTTTCTTGTCCTCTGCTCACAAAGCCCTGTGATCCTATGGGAGGCTCAAAGGAAGGGAGGATGGCACAGAGTAAACACAGAGAGGAACATTCCTGGAAGACAAGGACATGGGTATTTATTTTCGAAGGTGGTCCCAGGAAGTACAGGAGGAAGTGAAGCAAGTTAGCTCTGGAAGGTGAAGAGCCATTGAAGTGGATGCTAATGAACAAGTCACCATCGTGGGCAGCCAGGCTCAGTCCCCGGAGACCTTCTGAAACCCACGTGGACCTTGCCTCAGAATTGTGCCAGGGGAGGCCGGGGCACTTACCCACCCACCGCCATCCCCCAACCCTGGGCATTAACTTCGTTGCACTTCATGGTTGCTCCTGGCCACTCAGAGAAACTAGCAGGCAGAGAAGGCAGACTGGACACTTGGAGGAGGGGGCGCTGAGAACCATCTTCACAACTACAGCTGAACTTATGTGGGCTGGAGGGATACGGGATAGGGCATCCAGGCATCTGCTATGCCTATGGATCCCAAAGGATGCCAGAAAACAGGAAAAGGCTTTCCCCATCATGGGGCTGGTTTCCTCCATGTGAAGGAGGGAAACCTGGATGTTTCTGGTCTATGTGTGTGCCCAGGATTTTCTGGGAAACTCAGAGAATGTGCCCCATCCCTCTCCAGCTACAGAATGTCAATGTCTGAACTTTCTGCTCTCCACATTCTGACTTATTTGGGGAGTCTCTAGAGCCTCTGAGGTGGGGGGAGACTTGCTTGTGGCTCTGGTGGGAAATGCCATCCCCCTAAGCCTGGCAGTCTCCCCTTCTCCACCGCCGCAACCTTCACACCAATCGGTAGCTGGCACTTCTGCCCTGCCAGAAGGCCTGGTGGGAATGTGTGACAGATACGGAACATTTTAATTTTGGAAGCCATTGATCTAGCACACGTTAGCAAATGACACCTGTCATTCGAAACGTTGCTTGCCATTCATCTTGTCTTATCTGAGCGCCAATTGCATCAGATAGGACCCATGTCAGTTTTCAGGGACAAACTGCTTGCCGGTTCCCCCTCACCCCAGAGCCAAGAGGAATCGTCCCTCCAGTCTGTTAATAACAAGGGCAGTGCCTGTGAGGATGGCTCAGGGGCCAAGGATAGGAGAAAGTAGCAGGAAATTGCCTGGGAGTGGCTAAGAAAAAGGGCTCTTTATTTCCACCATAAAGGGTAGTCTCCTGATACATTTCAGTGGTAAGTTGGAGAGACACTGTTCTGTTACCCACATACAGACCTCAATAGGCAGCTTCATGTATGTAAAAAGCACTAAGCCAGGGATTCATCACGGGCTCTTGGAGCTTGCCTCCATCTAGCGATACAAACCTGGACAGATAGTTTTCCCTCTTTTTTCTTTCATGACACCGTCTATAAACATAAGCGTGGACGTCTCTGCCCTGCCCTGTTTCATTAGGCTGCTCAAAAGAGTTGAGGCAGGATGGCACTAAGAAAAGTAGAAGGGACCATAGAGATGCACTTTATTTATAAATCGATGTGGATGAATCAAAGTCAAGACAACCTGCGTAGGCTGGGCGAGGCTGGGTAGAGTGACTCACCTATAGATGTGACACAGAATAGGTGACGTTAACCCCTGTGAACAAAGACAGAACGTGCCAGCAAAGGGATGGGGTTCAGGGCTTCCCTGATGGTGCAGTGGTTGAGAGCCTGCCTGCCAATGCAGGGGACACGGGTTCGAGCCCTGGTCCAGGAGTATCCCACATGCCACGGAGCAACTAAGCCCATGTGCCACAACTGCTGAGGCCTGCACACCTAGAGCCCATGCTCCACAGCAGGAGAGGCCACCGCGGTGGGAATCCCGCGCACCACAACGAAGAGTAGCCCCCGCTTGAAGCAACTAGAGAGAGCCAGCACACAGCAACAAAGATCCAACGCAGCCAAAAATAAATAAAGAAATAATTATAATTTTTAAAAAAAGAAGAAGAAGGAATGGGGTCCAGCACAGAAAACCAGGCTTCAAAGAGGAGGGTTGTTAGTCTATCCCCAGCTCTGCCCTAGAGACAGGTCTTCTCCTTTGGCGTGAGGACAATTCCTAGATCTTAGCAGAAATAATCCTCCCCACTTCCTAATATTCCTCTTCCCTTACTTGGACACACCAAGCAAGCCTCTGAAGAATGTTTTGGTGTCCTCAATGCTATAAAGGAGTGTCCTGGCACAGTGGGCATCAGTTGGATTTGCTGCCTAGCATTGTGGTACCCATATCCTATTGCCCTCTCTTTTGTCTACTCTCAGCCCGTGTACTTTAGATGAGGCACCAACTCTTGGTATAAGGATGAAACATCCCTAGATCCCAAGGTGATCTAGGCTTCAGGCAATCAGAACATACCATTTCTCTCCTGGACACAGATTAGTTCAGGGATGGTTATATGACCTAATTAGAAAACAAGTGATACAATGAAATGCTTACTGGGACTTCCAGAAGAGAATCTTTCGCTCTTGCCAGCTAGACTTGAAGCTGAGGATGGGATCCTGAAGGGCAGGAAGCAATCTTGCCACCATGTGGAGCCTAAGATGGAAGTCAACTTGGTAGAAGACAAAACCCAGAAAAGGAAAAACTTGAGTTCCAGTGATACCATTTGAGCTCTGAATCCAGCTGTGCCTGAAGCTAAACTTACCCCTGGGACTTTCAGCTTTGAGAGCCAATGAATTCCTTTTGTGCTTAAGTCATTTTGAACTAGGATTTCTGTCTCTTGCCACTGAAAGAGCATCAACTGAAACATCTGGACAAGGGATTTCACTTTTACAAATAGTTCGGTTGGCATTCTCACTTTGCACCAGTGTCTTTTGAGCCTGGATTGTGTGAGTTTTCCCTGAAAGACTGATGACTTTTGGGTGCACTGAAAAGGTCTACTTTCCGAACTTGGATGGCTGAGAACTTGGCCAGGGTGTAACCCACCAATGAAAGACCCTGCCCAAGTGACCATTTCTGGCCCTGAGTGAGAACTCGGTGGTCACCGGGGATGGTAGCTTATTTGTTGACCAATATGCTGCCATGAACCTCCTTCTTTCATGATGAGCCTAAGAAGATAACAGGTGCTAGGTTACATATTGTTCATTCCTTTATTCATTTGGATGTTCTTTAATTCATTCAACACATAAATGAACAAGAGAATGGTGAGCAATAGTCTGGTAAAGTTGACTGAGGCGGGAGTAATAGTTGAAATATTGCATTTAACAACCAGTGTGGTATACTGCAGAAGCTGCAGTTCCCAAAAATGTTCAGGTAAGGGCGTCTATAGAGAGTGCTAGGCTATGTCAGGGGCCTCAGCCCAGTGTATGCCTTCTGGGGAGCCAGTGTCAAAAACTGTAAGAGGCAGCGTCTCTCCCACCAGGGCTCTGGCCAGGAGGCATCTGGGCTAGGGTGTTGGCTAGTGGATGGTGAACTGCCATTGGAGGAACAGAAGTATTTCAATACTTTACAGGTGGTATGGCTTTTTGGGTGAGTACTGGCTGCATTTCAGGTCTGAATGGAAACCAGATTTTGAAGAGCTTGGCACACCAAGTTGAGCAATATTCATTCTACCTTGAAGACAATGGGGAGCCGTTGGGGTCATTAAGAAAGAGACTGACATGACCAGATTTGAGATGTAGAAGCACATGTCTAGTGATGGTCTGGAAGATGATTGGATAAAGGACCAGAGACAGGTAACCTTGACCAGAGGGTGGTGACAGTGGTTCAGGCAAAAGATGGGGGGGTGGGTTGTCCATGTTAAAACAACCTTTTCCCCTTTAGGAGCTACTGAACTGGGTGGCTTGGAAGGAGGTGGCTGTGAGGTGATGTGTATGGGTTAGTTGAGTCTCGATAACATCCTTTCTGACGGTGTGGCTGTTTGATGCAGTTCATGGCCTACTGTATTTAGCAAGTTCCCGAACAATCCCAAGAAACCTGCCCTTGCAAGATATCGCCCTCCTGGCTATTGTAAATAGAGCTGCAATGAACATTTTGGTACATGACTCTTTTTGAATTATGGTTTTCTCAGGGTATATGCCCAGTAGTGGGATTGCTGGGTCTTATGGTAGTTCTGTTTTTAGTTTTTTAAGGAACCTCCATACTGTTCTCCATAGTGGCTGTATCAACTTACATTCCCACCAACAGTGCAAGAGGGTTCCCTTTTCTCTACACCCTCTCCAGCATTTATTGTTTCTAGATTTTTTGATGATGGCCATTCTGACCGGTGTAAGATGATATCTCATTGTAGTTTTGATTTGCATTTTGCAGTTCTATTTACAATAGCCAGCACATGGAAGCAGCCTAAGTGTCCATCATCGGATGAATGGATAAAGAAGATATGGCACATATATACAATGGAATATTACTCAGCCATAAAAAGAAACGAAATTGAGATATTTGTAGTGAGGTGGATGGACCTAGAATCTGTCATACAGAGTGAAGTAAGTCAGAAAGAGAAAAACAAATACCGTATGCTAACACATATATACGGAATCTAAGAAAAAAAAAAAGGTCATGAAGAACCTAGGGGAAAGACAGGAATAAAGACACAGACCTACTAGAGAATGGACTTGAGGATATGGGGAGGGGGAAGGGTTAGCTGTGACAAAGTGAGAGAGTGCCATGGACATATATACACTACCAAACGTAAGGTAGATAGCTAGTGGGAAGCAGCACAGGGAGATCAGCTGGGTGGTTTGTGACCACCTAGAGGGGTGGGATAGGGAGGGTGGGAGGGAGGGAAACGCAAGAGGGAAGAGATAGGGAACATACATATATGTATAACTGATTCACTTTGTTATAAAGCAGAAACTAACACACCATTGTAAAGCAATTATACTGCAATAAAGATGTTAAAAAAAAAAAAAAAGATATCGCCCTCCATGCCTTAACTCGGATGCTCCACTGGGATTCTGAAAAGCTTCAATTCACAGATAGACATCAGCAGATCCCTGAGCTGTTAAAGCTTTGACTGTCTCTAGTTGAAAGGCTCAAGATAAAGTTTTCTGAAGAATGCTCCTGCCTTCACTGCTGGAGGGCAGGGCACTTAAGTGGCTTAGGCCCTCAACCAATCACACTGCACCAGCAGCCCTGAGAATCCCTGAATGTTCAGACTGGAAATGAGTGGGTCATGAACTCTGGGAAATTCAGTCATCAAACATTTGCTGAGTCCCTACTGTGTGCCAGGCACGACTGCTCCTTTCACATCAGCACATCACAGAACACTTCAGCAGCCCACTTCACCAGCCCGTAGGTGGAAGTGGTCTAGGCAAATCCAAAGCTGTATTTTATTTCCCCATTAGGCAAAGCCCACTCTGCACCTGGGCAGCGTCAGTGCCAGGGTCCTCTAGGAGCTCCAGGAACTGCTCCCTTCTTGGTTCCTCCATTTCCCTAAGGCAATTCTTGGGTATCCAAAGACTATGGTTCTAAGAGGCCACAGGTCAAAGCAAGTACCAGTATGGCAGGTCACCTCTGCTATTCCTGAGCACTGGAGAACAGCACTCCCACAAAGATCCTCTTTATTGCACCCTGATGTCTTCTGCAGAACTTGGAAGGGGTAGCTCTAAGGACCCAAATCTGCCACTCAGTCCAGACTAGACTTTGGCCTTGTGGATGGTTTTACAATAGTCCAGACTAGACTTTGGCCTTGGGGATGGTTTTGCAATTAAGTATGTGATATGGTTCCCTGCTGATAATCCCCTTGCTGCAGAAAGGAAGCAGATTCAAAGCTGCTTCTCACTGGAGAGCTTTCTTTTTAATTCAAAACGGGGCTCTTAAAGGAGACAACTAATTCTTTTTGTACTGAACATTCAAAAACTACTCTTGTAAAGGACAGCTTTTGAACCAACAAAGGCGGAATCATTTTCTCACAGAGGCTCAGGGAAGAGCCTGTCTGACTAAGTGTGGGTGTGGGGAAGGGGACTTATGAGGAGGAATTGTTGACGGTAGAGGGGGAAATAGAAGGGGGCTGAAGGATGGGAGAAAGATGAGACAAACCCAGGAAGAATACCAATTGTCCTGAGGGCCAGCTTTGTTGTGAGCACAGAGAGGTTGAACAACTTCCCTGAGGGCACCCAGGGATGCCTAGTAACCTAATGGGAGGAATCTGCTGGAATCCTGGATCAGGGTTAATGCTAGTAATAGCTAATACTTCCCTTGCACTTACTATGTGTCAGGCATTATTTTGTTCTTTGCACTTATTAATGCGTTAAATACTCTTGTCAACGCTATAAGATAAACACCATTATTATTATTATTAGCATTTTCCAGATGAGGAAATGGAGGCAGAGAGAGGTAATTTGCCTAAGTCACAGAGCTGGTGACTGGTGGAGTGGGATTCAGAGCTGGGGATCACCTCCAGGGTCTGTGCTTAGAACTGCCATGCCAGGAAGGGGTCTGGGGAACATGTCCCACCCTGTACCAGCAAGAGGACACAGGGTGAGTTCCTGGGACCTTCATTTTTCCACCTCTGCAATGGGGGAAGTGTGGATAATGATGGGTCTGGTGAAAGTAAATGAGACAGCGTGAGGGAAAAGAGCTTTGCGGGTTGGAGGGCTCTGTGCAGGTGTTCAGGGAGCTTGTTTACTTTGCTTCTGGGGTGAGGGGAGGAGAAGAGCTTGAAAGATTGGCTTTTCCAAGGAGAACCCAGCTGGTGCCCCAGAGACTGGGATTCTCAGGGAGCCACGGAGAGGAGATGGCGGAGGCAGGAAAGAAGGACTCCCAGGAAAGGAAGTGCGCCGGGCACACAGCCCCGCTCAGGGATCCATCCAGACCCAGAGATGGAATTGGAGGGCTTGCCTCCATGCAAGACCCCATCTGGAGCCCCCTTGGGGCCTCTGGACACTCGGCTGGAGCCTGCTCTCCACACCCCAAAGGTCCTTGGATGCTGTCCTCAGGGCCCTCCCTCTATCGCTCTCCCTCCTCTCTAAACCCTCATCTCTCAAGGCCCAGCTCAAAGGCTGCCTCCCTCAGGAAGCTCGCATGCTATTTTCAAGGCTAAAGACAGCCCAGCTTCCTGCTCGACTTGCAGCACTGTGTGTTCCGCTGTCCTCCTTTTATCAGACTTATTTGTATCTGTGTCCTGTGAGCTCCCTGAGCTCAGGGAAAAATTGTTTGTTAAATTGAATCGAAGGAGAATTTGGGGAGCGGCCAGAGCCCTTCTTCCAGCTCTGCGTGTGACCGTGGGTTAGTCACAAAACCTCTGTGGGCCAGCCTCCCCATCTGATGAGGAGAGGGTTGGGTGGGATGATTCTGAGGTCCCTGCAGCATTGACACCCTTGCTGTTCTAGGGGTGGGACACCACGAGGTGGGAAATCACTGGACAAGCAGAGGTCAACCTTTGTGTCTGAGAGGCTGCACCCACCTCCCCCGTGCTCTCTGTGGACCAGACTCTGTGTCCAGAATGTGTCTTTAGTGTCTGTTGAGTCTCACAGGTGGCTCTGAGAGGTCGTTTAGGACCCTGAGTGGGTAGAATAAACACCTACTTATTTAGCTGGCAATAAGAATTTGGTTGGTAAGAAATTGTTTTGCTAGTGAGAACATAATCACTTCTCGTCAGATTACCTCTCACCAGGAGCAGTTCTGAAATCCTTTCTGTGGCTGATCCAGCTCTGACTTGGAAGGAAAAAAAATTAAAAACAAATTAGATGCAAGGATAATGAATTTGATGAAGGGCAAAGATTCCCTGAGGCTTTTCCTCCTGTAGAGAAACTCACAACGTGGGGAGTGGGTCACCTGCAATCTTTTATTTATTTTTTTTTAATTTTATTTTTGCCTGAGTTGGGTCTTAGTTGTGGCACGCGGTATCTTTTATTGCGGTGCGCGGGCTCTTCGCTGTGGCGCGCGGGCTTCTCTCTAGCTATGGCGTGCAGGTTTTTTCTCTTCTCTAGTTGTGGCGCCCAGTCTCCAGGGCGCGTGGGCTCTGTAGTTTGTGGCACGCGGGCTCTCTCGTTGAGGCGCATGGGCTTAGTTGCTCCACGGCATGTGGGACCTTCCTGGACCAGGGCTCAATGAACCTATGTCCTCTGCATTGGCAGGCGGATTCTTAACCACTGCACCACCATGGAAGTCCTTAGGATCACCTGCAATCTTAAGAAGCTGCCAAAGAGGTCTAAGGAGACGAGAGCTAGCTATGACCCCACAATCTCACTCCCACGTTGTATGAAAGTGTGGTTCAGGCCCAATTCCACCACAGATGAGACATTTACTCACTCTCAAAGCAGGCAATTGAACAGTCTCCACAACCTAGTCTGTGAGCTGGGTCCCAGCGCTCCATCCTTTTACATCTAACCTCACCTTGCATGAAAGGATGACACAGACACAACAGAATTCCAGACGTGGGATTCTGTGCTCCTTGTCAACATCAGACAACCAGAAAGGCCCCTACACCAGCGCCAGACCCAGCACCAGGCTTCAGGGGTAAAGAGTGCAGGCCTCCCTGGATTCTCCTGTCCTGTTCGTGCACAGGGGAGAATTGGCTCCAAAGCGTTTTCTGCCAGACCACGCATCTGAACGACTTTCATTCCTCCAATGCAAGCCCATTTCTGATATTCATCTTGCTCGTCAACAGGCTACGGTTTTCAGCAATAAAACCTATTTCTGGCATGCAGTATGCTAATTTTCAGTCTCAGCTGTCGCTGGAAATACAAATAACAGAAGTGCTTACCACAGTAGCGTCTGACACATGGGCTTCCTCTTGGGTGTGCATGTTAACGGCTGTCCCCTGGTCTGGGGGTTCCTGATTAGGGCAACAGCTCTGAAAATTGAATTCCTCTCTATGCTGAAGTATTTGAAAATAAATTACGGACATCCTAACAAGGAACCACAAACAGGAGACCTCGTGACCCTGCCAATCACTGAGTTTGGAGAAAGTAATTTACCAAACCTTATGTCATATATAGGTCCTATTCCTGTCTAGAGATTCAGTCACTGACTGAGTTTACATCCCAGACATGGACCCGGACCTGCATCACTAGCTGACCTCTGACCCTGGCCACAGATGGAGATGCCATACTCTGCAGAGCCTGGACCCCAGGCAACTTTCACTCCAACCTTGGAGGCTCCTGGCACAGATCTTAGAACAGCGTGTGATTATACCTATTCAGGCCATAGGATAAGCCATCGAGCCTGAGAGTCCCTACATACATTTAGTTTGGTTTGAATTTTCTGTCAGTTGCGTTCCTGGGAGAGATGTGGATTTTCATCTCCTTACAATACAAACCACTAATTCAGGCCCCTGGGAGATATTTCATGGGGGAGTTTCATTTCCCATAAATGTACTGCTTAGATTTTGGGGACTCATCTGGGGACTCAGAGTCAGTTTAGCCTTTTAAAGAAGCTAAAGAATATGTAAAACATCCTAATAAAAATATAGTTAGAGCCCAGGCAGGAGGAATAATTGTTACATTAATGCATTGGGCTCTTGTTCCCAGAGGTAGTTTTGCTTATGTAAAATCTGTCCCCCTCACCCTCCATTCCCCATTAACTGGTCTCAGGGAACGGCAATGTATTTACATTTTCTTTCCTGAGAACATTGGAATTTCTGAGTCTGGTTTTTGAAGTCCCTTCACTTTTTTTTTTTTTATTGGAATATAGTTGATTTACAATGTTGTGTTACTGTCTGCTGTACAGTAACATGAATCAGTTATACATATACACATATCCACTCTTTTTTAGATTCTTTTCCCATATAGGTCATTACAGAGTATTGAGTAGAGTTCCCTGTGCTATACAGTAGGTCCTTATTAGTTATCTATTTTATATACAGTCGTGTGTATATGTCAATCCCAATCTTCCAATTTATCCCTCTCTCCCTACCCCCTGGTAACCATAAATTTGTTTTCTAAATATGTGACTCTGTTTCTACTTTGTAAATAAGTTCATTTGTACGATTTTTTTAGATTCCACATATAAGTGGTATCATATAATATTTGCCTTTGTCTGACTTACTTCACTCAATATGACAATCTCTAGGTCCATCCATGTTGCTGCAAATGGCATTATTTCATTCTTTTTTATGGCTGAATAATATTCCATTGTACATATGTACCACATCTTCTTTATCCATTCCTCTGTCAATGGACATTTAGGTTGCTTCCATGTGCTGGCCCCCTCACTGTTTTTATTTATGAAGCAAGGCATAATATGGACACCACGTGAATGGGTTCCGAGTTTTGGAATCAGACATCTGGGGTTCCCATCACAGCTCTGCCCCCCACTAGCTGTGTGACCTTGGGCTCTCTGAGCTTCAGTGTCTGCATTTGAAAAATGGGACTAATAAAACTTATCTTATTAGGGGTCATAGGATGACTAAACTATTTGTGTCTATTAAGTACTGGTCATTTAGTAAGTGCCCAGTTAAGGGTAGTTGCTATTAGTCAAGGCCAACCTGACAGAGAAGTTGTATATGGGAATAGCATTAGAAACACTTGCATTTGGGTGCTGTGAGCGCTTCTGTTCTGAAGAATAATTATTTGTGAGCCTTAGTGGACCTAAGGCCTGGCTGAGGGTGGTAGGTGGGCCTCAGGTCCGGGTCCAGGGCGCTTAACATTCGGTCATTTGGACCCCCAGCTTGGGGTACTGCTCAGTAGGTCAGAGCTGTGGTCACTGAACAGGAGCCAGAAGTGGGCTTAAAGCAGCTCTCCTTGGGTGAAGGGTGATTTTTATTTCCCACGGTGCTTCCCAAATATTAATGTGCCTCTGAATTCCCTGGGGATCTTAAAGAGCGGATTCAGAGTCAATAGGTCTGGGGTGGGGCCTGAGAGTCTGCATTTCCAACAGGCTCCCAGGGATGTCACTGTTGGTGGCCCACGGATCGCACCTCGAATAGCAAAGCACCAGAGCAGAGGTTCTCAGCCCTGGCTACACATTATAAGCACCCAGAGGATTAAAAGAAATACTTATGCCCAGGCTCTGCCTCAGATCAATTGATCAGAACCTCGGGATGTGGGGCTGGGGGACTAGGCGTTGAAAAAACAGCTTTGGAGTCTTGTTCATGTAAATTATTGACCAAGGACGTACTGATGGCCTGATTCTGTCCATGTCTCTACATTCAGCCCAAAGCACCTGGGGTGGAGGCTTCCTTTGGCCCTGAAATGCCGTACTGTGGAGGGGACAGGGAAGCGGGTGGCTACAGCGGTGGCCCCTCCAGCACCCCCTGCAGCTGCTGCAGTGCCTGCCTCCTGATCTGCACCCTGTCCCAGGTGTCCTGACATGCAGGCTGCTTCAGAGCCTGCGGAGAAGGGGCAGGGGCTGGAGAACAATGCCACACCCCACAGCAGGGGCCACGAGGGGAGGATGCTACTCCCACGTTGAGACTTCCTGGGCTTCCTGACCCCCAGCCAGATGTGCAGAGGTCCCCCTGGGCAACCAAGAGACTGCCTCTGTGCTGCCTGTACCCACCTTAACTGGGGCTGGCAGCAGCCATGCCTTCAGGGCCCCAGCCGAGGACTCCATCGGGGAAGGGCAGCCCAGGCCAAAGGCGGCCAAGGGCCAAGACCAGAGGCACTCACAGATGGCCAAGCGATTGGTGATGGGGTGGCAGTGGACAATGGGTGGGGGGTCTACGGGTAAGGCACCTGCGTGGAGGTAGCAGGACCCCAGGCACAGACCCTGGTGGCCACCAGGGGAGGCTGAGGGGAGTAATGCTGGACTGTAGTTACAGCATCTCTGAGACACTGGACAGGGGACTGAGAACAGCAACTCCAGCCAGGGGGTCAAGAAAGAGGCTCCATCCTTGGAGCCAGGATGCAAGGGACAGGGAGATACTGGGTAGAGAAGAGGTGGTAGCAGGTCAGAAGGACTTGATGCCAGGCTGAGATGCTGAGTGGGACCCCTCCTGACCTGAGCTGGTCCGATGGGTGGGCTGCACCAATGGGAGCAGCGAGGGGAAGAGGCCGAGAGAAGAAAGAGGCCTGTGTCTCATGCCTTCTTCTCTCAACCAGGGGGCTTTTAAGTGACAATCATTTCTCACCTGGGACTATCACAAGCCACAGGCAACTTCAAAGCAGGACCCCTGAGAATGACTGGTTTCTAGAGCCCATAGGAGGCCTTGCTGAAAAGGAGTGGGTTATAGCCTTCGTATCAGTCATTTTTCTCCAGAGAAACAGAGCCAAACTTCTTCTCCAGGAAACCTGTTTTGGCTCATAAGGCCTGCAGCTGATTGAGTGAGGCTCACCCACATTGGGGAGGGCCTTCTCCTTTACTTATGGTCACCTGATTGTAGGTGTTAGCCTCCTCGACAGAATACCCTCACAGCAACACCCAGATCAGTGTTTGATCAAGTCACTGGGTGATGGAGTCTAGCCCAGTTGACCTATAAAATCAATGATCCCGCCCTCCAGTGGGTGCCCAAGCCTCCGAGGGGGTATGTGTTGGCCTGTGTGTGTACACAGATGTATTCTGGTGTTCAACGTGTCAACTGGGGGTTCAGTGGAGACAGGAGTAGATTCTCCCCCACTGGGTTTGTGTCCCCATCACCCAAGGCCTGGTCCATGCCACAGTCTCCTAACCACTGCTTCCAGTCTGTTCTTTCACCACAGTTGTTTTTCTCTGCCAACCACAGCCAGAGAGATCATCTTAAAAGGCAAATCCAATCAGCTCAGCCTCTGAGTCCCTGTTGAAAGCACTTGGTTGTCTTTGTCTTAGTCCAGCTTACTTCTAGCTGAGCCATGACCTGCAGGAACTAATAATATTTCCTGAAAAATCCAGGCTGCACCATATCTCTGGGACTTTGCTCTTGCTTAGCATGCGCTCTTTGCTTATATGAACTTTTTCCTCCCTCTCTTTTATCCTTCTAGCCTGTCAACTAGTGCCCACCCCCCCACACACGTGCACACACACACCAGAACACCTAGCGGCGCATCTAGACTTCCTCCACTAAGTCTCTCCTTGTCCCTCCTCACCACCTTAGAACCACTCTTCCCTTTGTGTCCTCTCTCATCCACTCACCCCATTCACTTGTCTACCCCGGGGGGTCTATGAAAATTTCCAGCACAGTGCCCAGTACCTCTTCCTGAACTTATTTTTATCTTTATCTGTCTTGCCCAGTGATCATGAATTCCATGGGAGCACATCTCCAGCAGTACTACAGTACCAGACATGCATATGGTATTTTCTTAATTAATGTTTGTTAAATGAAAGAAAGATGGAAGGAGTGAGCAAGGAAATGGATAAATGCATGTATAAAAACTAAGCTTCACAAAACCACAAAACTTTTTTACCCTTGGAAGCTTCCTGATGCCTTTTTTCTAACTCCCCGCAATCTGAGGCTTAAGGAGGATGATTGGGTCCCCCTAGGATTGATGGAATCACATTCCTTCTCTTTCCACTGATGGGCAGAGCAGAGGGGATGAGGGTAACGAAAGCAATAGCTGGTGCGTATTGAGCACTAACTACATGCTGAGCGTCACGTGGATTATTTCATTGAATCCTCACAACTCTGAGGGGCAGGTACTTTTATTATCCCCACTTTGCAGGTGAGAAAACTGAGACTCAGAAAAGGTAACACAGCAACACAGTTAGTAAGGGGCAGAGCCAGGACTTGAACTTAGGCCGTCTGATTCCTGAGTCCACCCTCAGCCACCACACTACACTGCCTCCTGGGGGGGATATAATTGGGTTGAACAATTTATTTAAATCAGGTTGATCTGGACCACAGTTTGGCTTACATTTACTTTTATCATTTACAGGTAATGTTGATGCATGATGAGGTTTCTTTTATTTTCTATTGAGATACAATTCACATATCATAAATACGTCCCTTTAAAGTGTACAAACCCAGTGGTTTTTAGTATTATTCATAAGGTTGTACCAACATAACCAACCACTGTCTAATTCCAGAATATTTTGATCACCCCCAAAAGGAATCACATACCCATTAGCAGTCAGTTCCAATTGGCCCCTCCCTCCAGCCCCTGGCAATCACTAATCTACTTTCTGTCTCTACGGATTTGCTTATGCTGGACATTTCATAAATACAGTATCATACATTATGTGGCCTTTTGTGTCACTTCTTTCACTTAGCATGATGTCTCAAATTTCTTCCAAGTTGTGGCATGTATCAGTATATCATCCCTTTCAAGAGTTGGATAAAATTCTATTGTATGATAGATTGGATAATGACTCCCAAAGATATCCACACTCTAATCTCTAGAATGTTACCTTCTATGACAAAAGGGACTTTGCAGATGTGACTAAGTAAGGATCTTGAGATGGGAAGATTATCCTGGATTATCTAGGGAAGGTGATGATAAAAGCAGATATTGGAGTGTTACACTTCAAAGATTCCCCCAGCCAAGGTATACATGTGGCCACTAGAAGCTGAAAAAGGCAAGGAAATAGATTCTCCCTTCAGAGTCTCCAAAAGGAACCAGCCCTGCCAATACTTTGGCTCTAGCCAGTGAAACCAATTAAGGACTCCTGGCCTCAAGAGAATAAATTCATGTTGTTTTAAGCCACCAAGTTTCTGGCCATTTGCTACAGCAGTAATAGGAAACTAATAATTTAGATATACCACATTTTGCTTATCCATTCATCAGTTGATGGGCATTTTTTTCTACTTTTTGGATATTATGAATAATGCTGTTATGAGCATTCATGTACAAATTTTTGTGTGCACATAGGTTTTCAGTTCTCTTGGGTTTACATCTAGGAGTGGAATTGCTGGGTCATATGGTAATTCTATGTTTAACTTGATGAGGTTTGTTTTGCAGAGCTTTGCACATCTTGAGAGGCTAGCAAAATGTTTCAGACAGGGCATGCTGATGGCTGGGCTGATGGAAGAGTTTATCATGCAAGAGCTCTGGGGATGGCGGGCAGTCTGGAAGTTCCAAAGGGCATATGCAGCACTTTTAGAGTTCCAAAGGAAAAGGGAC
Organism: Mesoplodon mirus; assembly: GCF_964341445.2. Lineage (NCBI taxonomy): Eukaryota > Metazoa > Chordata > Mammalia > Artiodactyla > Ziphiidae > Mesoplodon > Mesoplodon mirus. The sequence goes on from NC_138983.1 coordinate 64,059,768, forward strand.
TGCAGTGTTTTTGTGTGTGTTTGTTTGAAAATAGAAGCAAGTATGCTGTTTCCTAAAGCTGGTGCTGAAATAGTGTAGATATAACTAGTTTGGTAAAAATAAACCCATAAGAATTTCAAAGGACAGTAAGCAGCAGGAACCAATAAGGGCAATGTTTGCCAAATGGATTCGGACACAACAAATATTTCCTGAGTAACTTAGGTGAGCCTTGAGCCAGGGTCTGGGATGGGCTATTTTCTTTCTTTCCATTTTTTTTAAGATTTTCTTTTTTTTAAATTGAATGGAAGATTCTTTAAATTCTATCATGCTTTAACAATTTTCAGAAGTTTCACACACACCATTTCATATAATCCCATAATAACCCTTTTTTTCCCCTACCCCTATCTTGTTCCTCCCCCCTTCCCTCTCCCCACTGGTAACCACTAGCTTGTTCTCTATATCGGAGAGTCTGCTTCTTTTTTGTTATATTCACTAGTTTGTTGTATTTTTAAGATTCCATGTAAGTGATATCATACAGTATTTGTCTGTCTCTATTTCACGTAGCATAATGCCCTCCAAGTCTGTCCAAATTTCATTCCTTTTTATGGCTGAGTAGTATTCCATTGTGTGTGTGTGTGCGTGTGTGCGTGTGTGTGTATTGCATCTTCCTTATCCATTCATCTGTTGATGGACACCTAGGTTGCTATCATACGTTGGCAATTGTAAATAATGCTGCCATGAACATTGGGATGCATGTTGGGATGGGCTCTTTCATATCAGTTTTTGGATTTAGTTCTTACTAGAGCCCAGTTGGGAAAGTATTACTGTCCTCTCTGTGTTACAAATAAGGATGACACAGAAGCTGAGAGGGGAAGTAACTGCCCAGGTCCCAGAGCTGGTATGTGAAGGAGTCAGAATTCAGACCAGATCTGTCTGCTTTTAATTACTTTTATTTCAATGGAAAAGGAGGAATTTTTCTTCAGGGTATGTGTTTGGGTTTCTAAGTAACACACGGAGAAACCTCTGGTGGTCACTTGATCTAAAACTTCTCTGGTCACTTTGCAGCGGAAAAGCCTTCTGAGGGAGATGAGGAAGAGACAAAAGTCTTATTGCTCCCCATTGGAACTGGGGGGAACTGAGGTACCAAGCAGTCTGGTGGTGGTTTTAGTTCTACTGTTTTGTATTTTTGCTTCTTGAGCACCTTCTACAAGCCAGGCTTCTCACTTGGTCCTCACGGCATCCTTTTGAGGTAGTTATTATTACCTCCACTTCACAGATGAGAGAAAGGGTAGATGGAGAGGTTATGTCCCCAACGTGATGTAACCTGGTAAATTTTAGAGCTAGGCTCTGAACCCAGGTTTGCTGATTGGAAAGGTCTTGCTCTTTTCGCCACACAATCTTATCAATTTGGGGGTTGGAGTTTCAGACTTAGAAAGAATTAGGATTTTTCTTTCTGGGATTCATGGTAACTGAAGTGAGAAAACAGAGAGGTTTAAGCAAATGCCTCAAAAGCCTACACTGACTTCTGAGTTGGCATGAGTTTGGGAAGGAAGATGTAGACACACCAAGCTGGGATGGACCAGAGAGGCACATCTGGTCCAATATTGATGCTCAGGCACAGAAAAGGAGCACGACCCGATAGGCCACTGTAGGGATGTGGAAAGAACATGAAATTGGGGACCAAATCCTGCTCCACCACTTACTACTGGGCACACCTGGGCAAGTGATTTAATCAGAGCCTTGGTCTTCCTGCATAAAATGGGGATAAGAAGGGCCTGGTGAAAATTAGAAAGAAGACAAGAAAAGTGAGCTGGCCATAGGTATACAGCAGGCCTCAGCTTTCCCAGGCTACACAACTCTAAAGGGTGAGGAAGACCAACATCTCCTGCCTGGGCGTCATTCTTGGAGGCTCTTCTGAGGCATATGGGGGACACTGGAGGCTGGAACTTTCCCCTTCCTCAGTCACTGCTGAAAGACTGGGTTCTCACTCGTAGGGCTCACCGGTCCCAGAGGTCACTGACAGCGGGGCCTTGGGTGGTCTGGACTTTTGGGCAAAGAGCTTGCAGAGTCTGGAAATCCAGCCCAGCGTTTCCTCAGTCTGTAGCCCCAGGAGACTTGAGTAACAAAGATACTGCAATCCTGCTAGTGGCTGCTTCCTTGTTGCTAAGCAACCAAATATTTGATATTAAGTTCCTGTTGATGAAGCTAATTGCAAAGGTTAATTGTCCTCTGAGATGAAAAAAACGCTCCAGGAATATATTTAGGAGTTGGTCTCTGTTCTTCAGAGAGAATGTGATTTTTTGAAAAAGCCTGTTTTTCAGATGGTGATGGCATCAGTACTTGGTTCTTCCTGCTTTGTTCATCCTGTAGAGTGGAAGTTTTCAAACTCAGCAAAGGAATTATTCAAGGGGACTCTTGCCTGGAACCTCAATCTATGGAGGAGATCATGGGTAGCTAACCTGGAGGCAGTGGGGTGGATTTCAGAGCCCCACCCACCATGGCCATGGTCCCCCCTCATAGTCACGCCCACCCACAGCCCCTCCTCTCTCCTCCATCCCTCCACCCAGTGTCTCACCTGTTGTGCTAGTTGCTGGTTTATCATTTGCTTCTCCATCATTACATTTTACCTCCTTGAGAGGTAAAGCTGTGCTCAATCTACCTCTGTGTCCTGAGTGTCCAGCATAGAACCTGATGCCGGACAAGTGAACAGCCAATGCATGTCTAATAAATGATACCTTATCTGTCATAACCAGGCTGGGTCAGGTGAATGTAACTAAAATACTTGATTGAAAGAGCATATCATAGAGTTCCAACATCGTTCCAGTTGCTGGATTATGGGTCCCTGGGAAAGCAGGTCAGGGACATGAGACAAGCAGGGATAGTGGGTTTCCATCTCACCTCCATCACCTTTCCATCTCACCTCTGGTACTTACTGGTTATGGGCAGATGGCTTCACCCTTCTGGAGCCTCAGTTTTCTCATCTTTATGATGAGATGATAAAGTCTAATTCCCCTCTGAGGGCTGTTCTGAAAACTGATGTTGACTATGTAAAGTCTGTGGCATGGTGTCTGGCACAGGGCAGGAGCTCAGTGAATGGTAGTTGGTTTTGTTGTTTGTTTGTTTTTTGTAGATGTTGTTTTCCAGCAAGAGGCTGAAGTGATCACTGTGGGACAGCCTGCCTCAGGCAGAAAGGCAAACTCTGATTCAATTCATGAGAGTTCCAAGGAAAGGCACAGCACCAAAGCTGGGGGCAGGAGGCAGTGGACAAAAAGGAGTGGGGTACAGTTCTCCCTTGCAGTTGTATGTAGCCTCAGATTAGGTTCTAGCTAATGGGAATGTAAGTAGTTGTATGTTACTTTCAGTCCTGCCCATAAAACTCTATATGCACTCATCCCCTCTTTTTCTCTTTTCCCCTCCACCTAGCTGGAAACCAAGGACCCCAGATGGCTGGAGCCCATGTTGAAAGGAGCTTGGAGGTGGAGGCAGCCCAGGGAGGCACCAGGGGGAGGAACCTGCCTCAGGCCAGGCTGTGTTAAGCCACTGAGATCTGAGATTGCTCGTTACTGGAGCTTAGCTCAGTAACGCTAACAAAGCAAGGAGACAATGCCCTGCCAGCCCTCCTGTCCCCAGATCTCCACAAGATGGTTAGAGAGCATCTCCAGTTGTCTCCTCCACTGGTACCCCATGGCTCACCAGTTTTTGTCACAGTGGATCACGATGGAGGTAAAGGAAGCTTTTACTGATGGGCAGGTGGGTTTCAGAAGAGCAGCCTCCTGTGGGAGGAGCGGAGTTTGTAACTTACTGTGATCATTTATTTCCCTGTGCATACAAGGGCGGGACCTCAGAGAAGCAGCCTGCAAAACTCCAGACCTCTCTCTTGGTTCCATCCAGTGTCCTTTCAAGTCCATTGAGTTTTGTCCTCATCCTGGGTTCCTCTCAGGAAGATGAGGTTTCACCCTTCAAATCCCTTAGGCTTTGTAAACTAGAGTGCTCTCGGCTTTCTTTAGGCTGATAGGGTGTGGATTCTGCTGTCTCTGGGAGGGATGTCTCAGGGTGCCGTCACCTCCTTCCATCTTCCACAAGGGGCTCATCTGAGAAGCAAGTGCACCTCTCCATGGGGACCGTTGCTTTTTCTCAGAGACAACCCAGCACAGCCTTGTTTGAGAAAAGGACATTTTTCTTTGTAGGAAGTTTTGACCTCATTGCTTTACCAGTGATTCTTGTCATGAATATGTGGGGCATTTAGCTCTTGTCTGGACCTGGGTTAGCTCACAAAGGCCACCAGCTGAGCTATAAATAGCTGACTTTTTGCCACTCAGAGGAAGTGACAGCCCCTCCTTTTGGGGAGGATGATTCCCAAGTTACTCAACTCTGTTAAGGGATTCCCAAGTTATTTCCCAAGTTATTTCCATACTCCTCCCAAAATTATATGTACACACACACACACACACACACACACACACACACACCTAGAAGGTGGATAAATCTGTTCCTGAGCACAGCACACCAGGCACATTCCCACCTCAGCCTTTGCCCTTGCTGCTTCCTCTGCCTAGAACACTCTTCCCCAGATCTCTGCCTGGCTTGCTCCTTTCTTCCCTTCAGGCTTGTTGCTCAGATGTCATCTTCTCAGGGAGGTATTCCTTGACTATCCTATAAAATTGCATTCCCCACCTCCCAGCATCTTCTCTCCTTTCCCTGCTTTATATAACTTTGCAGCACTTATCACCTTCCGACATGCTATCGATTTTATTTGTTATTGTATTGCCTGTTTCCCTTAAACAACATATAAGCTCCAAGAAAATAGGGCTTTCATCTGTGTTGTTTCACACTCTATCCCCTGCATCTCAAACAATGCCTAAATACGGCAGATGTTTGATGGATACTTGTTTCTGTTTTATTTTCATTTATTTATTAATTTATTTATTTTTGGCTGCGTTGCTGTGTGCAGGCTTCTCACTGTGGTGGCTTCTCTTGTTGCGGACCACGGGCTGTAGGCGTGCGGGCTTCAGTAGTTGTGGCACGTGGGTTCTAGAGCACAGGCTCACTAGTTGTGGTGCACGGGCTTAGCTGCTCCATGGCATGTGGGATTTTCCTGGACCAGGGCTTGAACCCATGTCCCCTGCATTGGCAGGCGGATTCTTAAGTACTGCGCCACCAGGGAAGCCCCTGGATGCTTGTTGAATGAATTAATGATCTCCTTTTACAGATAAAGAAGCAAAATCTCAGAGGGGGTGGTGAGATTCAGAGCTAGCAAGTGTCAAGAAAGATTTTAAACCCAGGAATTTCCGCTTCGAAGCATGTTTATTTTCTGCTCTGACATCAGATTTCAGGCATGTGCAATGTGGCCCTGGAGCTGTTATATGGGACATGCAGCCATGAGAAGAATATTTGCTGTCCCACATCAGGCATCAACGAGCTGACTGCTCCAGGGGCCGTGCATGCTTCTGTCTCAGTACTTCTGTTCTACCCACGGAGACATTTACCTCGTCATCTGTGGTCTTCTAAATTGCTTCACCTTTCTGTGGATCAAACACCTTGAGCTCCCTACCTGCAAATATTGCCTTTGAGGTTTTCAAGCCATGCTGAAATCCCGTCATGCTTGATGGGACTCTGGTCATGTATTCCATGACCACGTTGGCAGCCTCACAATTCTCATGAGCATGCTGTCTGTGCCTTCCTTTCCCAGGCGGCTTGCCTTGGAGGAGGTGACCTGTGATTAGCTGCTCACGTTTTGCTGATCGGGGTTGGAAGTGCCACATTCACCTCACTTTGAACCATAATGCTTTTCGCGGAAGGGATCAAGTCTTGCCTTAAATCAGTGGGGTCTTTAAATAATGCTGATACCTGCATCCACCCCCCAGAGATTCTCATTCAGTTGGTCTGTGCAGCCAAGGCAGGGGATGCTGCTTAGGTTGGCTGTAGAGCGTCTTTATGAGAGGAGAGGTAAAGAATACAATGTGACTGAAAGCAGAAGCATTTCCGAAAAGTCACATCTCATCCTCCAATTCTTACTTCCTCATGTGACAGCCTACTAGGACCTGGAGACCTTGGCCTCCTTAATTTCATTGCAGAATTCTGATATATCTGTTTTCCTAGATGGCTTTCTTACTACAAACAGTGGCAGCGCTGGTGAATATGAGGTTCTCTCCTTTGACCGCATGTGCCTCAGTTTTCTCATCAGTAAAATAGGCATCATAATAATAGCACTGACATTATAGGGTCAAGAGTTAAATGAACTAATGTATGTAAGTTAGTAGTTAAGTGTCTGGCACACAGGCATGCATGGGGCAGCTACCATTGTTGTTATTAAGCATCTTACTTATAAAATGCCCTGTCCAAAGTCCGTTGTTACAGTAATTGGTATCAGCTCCAACATAACCTTTCAACTAGATCTTGCATGACTCTTCAAGGGCCTTTGCCATGTCTCTGGCACGCTCCAAAGGTGTACAGAGAAAGTCTCATCCCATGTCTCTTTAAAACTGAACAACATTATCACAAATTTTGGGTTCACCGCAGAGAATTTCCTGCTTGGGCACCATCCAGTCTCACTTGCTTCTGGACCAGTTTTCTGGGCCTGGTACTACCACAGTGGTATCTATTCCAGGGGTGGCTGTGATCACACCTGCCACACTCAGGACCCCCAGGCCAATTCTGTGGCCCAGCTTTGTACCCTAAACTCTGGAGCATGGCTCTACTGGTCCAAGGCTCAGTTTTCTTCTCTCCTTGCTGCAGGCCCAGAAGTGGCTGTGGACAGATGCCACCTGGCCTGTGGAAGTGACCATGGGGCAGGGCAGCAGGAAAGTGAGTGGAGGGGGCCAGCATTGGAAGGTCCTGTGTGTGGAGAGCCCAGGGATTGTGGGCTGGTACAGCCAAACTATTTTGTCCTATCACACATACAAGGATCTCCTGGAACTGGACTCGGGAAATTAGCTGTGGGAGCCTGGGATACTGGACCCAGACCAGGGTGCAGCATCCATATCTGCCCATGGCCTGCAGTGGGTGAAACAAGGGCGCCCATCTCAGGGTGAGACCACAACCAAAGTAAGGCAGATAGTGCAATAGTTGTTCCCATCTGGAGAGAATGACCAAGTGACCCGTGTCTGTGGGCTAGACAGACTAGCTGATCCAGATACCACTTCAGCCTCCTGAAACTGTTGGCTGGGAGTGGGGCAGACTAAACACTGGGTTGGCCAAAAAGTTCGTTTGGGATTTTCCATGACTTCTTATGGAAAAATCTGAAGGAACTTTTGGGCCAACCCAGTATTTAACAAGAGTAGCCATGTAGTGTGATAAGTTTCATGCCAGGGACAAATAGATGGCTGTGGGCATAAGTCACAGGAGACCCAACCTCGTATGGGACTCCCAGTGGCAGCCACTTCCCTCATCTGGGGCCGAAGCCTGTCAGACCACAAATGTTTGCTTCATGACCATCCCATTCTGCACATGAGGGAAGCGAGGACACCATGCTTGTCTTGAGCTGGGCCTCGTGGGGGCTGTCCTGGCCCAGCACCCCTGGGAGGTGGGATTAGGTCATCTTGTTTACCACTGTGTCTCTAGCGCACAGGAAATTATGTGGCCTTAGCAGATGCTTTATAATTATTTGTTGAGTAAATGGATGAATGCATGAACTAATGAATGCATCTCAACACAGCACAATGATGGGAAATCCAAGTAGGTGGTGCCCAGAAGTCCACATGGCAGGTAGCTGGCAGGTAGCAGGGCACAGTGTTGTAAATAAGGCAAGCCAAGACACCAGCACTCAAAATTACTGGGATGGGAGTTTGCATCAGGGACCAAGATGGGCACAGAGAGTGGGTGTAATGAGTCTCTGTGAATCATGGCCCAGGACCTGGGCAGGTTTGGGTCTGTGGTTGGGGAATCAGTGGGCCCAGCAGCTGGGAACGGCTGCCAGTGGAGGCAGACACAGTAAGGAAACGACATATGGTCCATTCAAGAGAGAGCCAGTTACTGAGTAAATTGTTCTGGAAGTGTAATATTTCTGAGGTGGATGCAGAATCCACAGACTTTAACTGTAGATCATGTCATGTTTTCAAACACATTTCTCTGTGTTGACAGTTTCACTTATTCTGCAGATTGTGCCTGATTCAAGAGCCATAATTCCTGCCGATAAGACTGGAGCCATGTCATTTGGGTTCCCAAGTTGGGTTGCAGATTGCAACTAAACAGCCACCTCTTCATTTAGGGGGACTGCGATTTGAAGATGCACCATCAGTGCGGCCATGGTGACATGAGAAACCCCAGGTCCGGCAGGGTCTCCCGAAGCAGAGCTGGCTGTGCACCTGGCAGGCCCTGTCCATCTTTAATGATGTTATCATCTCATGTGTGGCCTTCTGCTTTGGAGACTGGTGGGTGCCTGAGGCAGCTCGTGTGCTGAGAGGGCAGAGAGAATCCAACATTGGAGGGTCATGTCTAGTACCAAGGACAGCTGCCTCCAAGGCGCCCCAAGCCGTAGTTTACAAGGACCAGCAAAGTGCAGAGACCCTCAGATGCCACAAAACCCAAGCTGACCTCCCAGGGCCCTTGGATATCTGCGTGAGGCAAGGCACCTGCAGGTATAGGGAGGCTGGTTGAGTCAGGCTTCGTGAGGTCTCAAGAGGAGTCATGCACAGACAAGCTGCAGTGATGGGGGTTATTACAGGTGTACAGGGGAGTGTGGAGTAGCTCAGATATCTCCTCAGCTGACATACACATTCCCTGTGTCTGAAGTTTCTGGGATTGGACCAAGATGCCAGATTCCTAGAGAACCCGCAGTTCAGTATCTAGGGCTGAGGATCTGTTTTTTTGGTGATAGGATGTTGAATGGGACTTCATCTGTTTTCTTGGAATTGGAAGTAAAACCCAAAGTTGAAATCAATAGGCGCCATGTGTTCCCACGTTTCTAGACGGGACCACCTGATGCCTCCCCGTGAGGGCACCATTCACACACTACTGGGCTACAAAAGCAGGAGGTAAGTGGTCTTTGAGGCTGTGAAGAGTTAACACAGGGGCAGAGTGCTGCAGCTTCCCCTTTCCCTTGTCTGGGGGGTGGCTGGGGACAAGGGGTGGTCTATATGCTCCCCCCAGCCAAGTAAATGGGACTCCAAAGAAGTGGCAGGGTCCTAGAAAAAGGGCGACTGCCGTCTCACCCTGAGCATTTAGTTCCTCCTGAAATGGCAATGCTCAGCATGTCACAGAGACACTGGTTAACTCAGTAGGGTAACGGATGGGGTGTATGAGCTCAAAGTTATGGTTAAAATTTTATGAAGATCATTAGCTTTGTATGAGCAAACCACAGCTGTTATTGGTGTATTTTGATGAGTAATACATATACACACACATACACACACATACACACACACAAATACACACACACATACTTTTTTCTTTATTGTTTTTTTAAGTAAAGTTATTTATTTATTTTTGGCTGCATTGGGTCTTCGTTGCTGCACGCAGGCTTTCTCTAGCTGTGGTGAGTGGGGGCTGCTCTTCGTTGCGGTGCGCGGCCTTCTCACTGTGGTGGCTTCTCTTGTTGAAGAGCACGGGTTCTAGGCGTGCGGACTTCAGTAGCTGCGGCACGCAGGCTCAGTAGTTGTGGCCCACGGGCTTACTTGCCCCACGGCATGTGGGATCTTCCCAGACCAGGGCTCGAACCCGTGTCCCCTGCATTGTCAGAAGGATTCTTAACCACTGCGCCACCAGGGAAGCCCCCATACATTTTTTCTTTAGATGATTAACCCCTGAGGCAGAACCTGTATTTTATTCTCCCCACGCAACCCCCTTAGCCTGCTTGTGTTGAATGCTTAGAAACAATATCTCAAAGAGACTCAGCAAACCAGCTCTAACTGACCTTCCAGTGGCTCTAACTGACCTTCCAGTGGCTCAAGGTGACAGAGGTTCCTGTGCTCTATTGCAAAGCAGGAGAGAGCACCCCTCTTCTTCCTGTGCTGAGCGGTGTTAGCAGCCAACCTCAAGAGAGCACGCGGCGGAATAGAAACTTCTGGCCTCACTTCAAGGCTCTGCTGTTCCATCTCAGCCACCCTTCCACAGGGCGTGCACCTGTGCTTCCGGGAGAGCTGAACCGGGGACACTGCTGACTGGCAGACACCAGGCTGTCCTCAGAATGGCCCTGTGGCCTGCTGACTAAGGTTTGTTTTCTTTCTTTTTTAATTTTTATTGAGTTATAATTTACACACCATACAATTCACTTGCTTTACTTGCACAATTCAATGACTTTCAGTATATTTACAGAGTTGTGTAACTATCACCACAGGCATAGGTTTGGCCGTGCGGCATGTGGGATCTTAGTTCCCCGACCAGGGATGGTACCTGGGCCCCCTGCAGTGGAAGTGTGGAGTCTTAACCTCTGGACCTCCAGGGAAGTCCCAGGCTTTCTTACTGAATCCTAGGTGCTGGGATTCCTCTTCCCTTAGGATTAGTTTTCTGCCAGGAATCTCCTCAGGATTTCATGTAAACAGGCTTTTGCGTGCCTGGCCCCCCAATCCAATAGATGGAAGCTTAGGAATAATAGCAGTTAATGTTTACTGACTACTTACTACATTCGAGGTACTGTGTTAAGCACTTTACATACTTTAATTGATTGAATTCTCAAAATAACCTTGTTAGTCAAGATTCTCTTGATTGCAAGTCACAGAAACTCCAACTAAAACCAGCTTAAACATTACAGGCAATGTATTGACTTATGTAACTGAAAACTGCAATCACAAGCACATGCCAAAATTAAACAAACAAAACAGTGACATGGTACCTCTGGATGGATCTTGGATACTTTTTCTTTTCCTTTTTCAGTTGTAAAATTTGTATTTGTTTATACTAGACATTGATTATTTTGTAATCAGAGAAACTTTATTTAAAAGGGTCTTATATAGTATTCTCCCGCATTGTTTTGTATATTATAATCAACTGGGACTCTTGTTTTCTGGACTGTGATCTCCTCAAGGGCAGAGACTTCTTCTTACATGTCTTTGTAGCCTTTTCCTTGCCTTTTAAATTTGTGCTCAGGGATATGTGTAAAGTGGATTGAACTCACGTGTCTCATAGGGAAGCTTTTTGCAGTTTCAGTTCTTCCAGAAGGCAGATGATAATAAGAAAGTAGTTTACACTTGATCCAATACGTGATTTCTCAGGACAAACCATGTAACTTCAAATGGAGGTAATAATCCCAGGTTATTGTGAAGCTCAAATGAGTTAGAGCCCCGTGTGAGCTATAAAACTGTGCACCTGGCAGTTGGTAGTGACTTGGGTTTATGGAGCCTTCTCCTTCCGAAGCCTCTATCCAAGGTGAGTCATGTCTATTTCTAAATTTTCTGAGAACCATCATTATCTCTTGATGAAAAGAAATGGTGGGAGAGAGAGAGAAGCTGAGAACATCAATTTAGGACACATTATTAATCCCCTGCCGTGAGCACACCCCACACCCACATATCCTACTGTCAGATTGTCAGATTCTCCTGACATATCATTCTGGAGAGCTTGAAGGGCCATCAAGCTCAGGTTTAAGACTGAGTTCAGGATCTTGCTTCCCAAATGGGTCCTCATGATGTGCTCTCATCCCAGGGAGTGGCGCCTCTTCTACCCTCAACTCCTCTCTTTCTCATGCTCCATATTCAAGCCACTGCTGTTATCTGTCTACTTTACCTGTTCCATGCCTCTGGAACTTCTTCTTCTCTCCATCTTCACTGCCGTGACCCTGGCCCAAGCTACCATCATCTCTACCTCCTCCTTGATCTACCTGGGGAAGGGTTTGCCTCCCTTTAGTCAAACACAACTCTGATCATGTCACCTCCCCGCTTAAAACTTTTCAGTGGCTTCCCTCACCCTGAGGATAAAGGCTCCATCCTTAACAAAGCTTATGAAGGCCCTCATGGTAGGGTACCACCTACTCCACCCTCATATTTTGCCTTTCATTCTTTCTGCCCCTCCTACATGAGCTGTCTACAGGCCCCCTTGCCTGCATCTCCATGTACTGGTCCCCAGGATGGAAGGACATGCCTCTATCTTCCAGTTAATGCTTCTCAACACAGCTCAGCTCAGATGTCACTTCCTCAGCATTCATCTCTCATTTCACTGACTAGTTTCATCTGCCTTTTATAGTGTCAGAATTCTATGTGTCTCCTTCTTAGTACTTACTACAGTTCAATTTTACATTATTTGTTTAATTATGTGATTAATATGTCTTTTCCACTCGTCTATAAGCTCTGTGAGGGTAGTGACCGTGTCTCTTTTCATTCACTGTTGTGTCCCCAGCACACAGCACCCAGCAGACGGTTGATACATAGGTGTTGAATAAATACATGCATGCATGTCAGGTACTGTGCCAGGAGCGAGGGATACAAAGACAGATCAAGTGACGCTGCTGCCCTCAAGGTTCTCATAGCCTAGTAGGAGGGACAGAGCAGGGAGATTGATGATTTCAAGGGATCTGTGGAGACCCTCCAAAGAATTGTTGGATGGGAATAAGATGCATATAGAAAGGAATATAAACAGGCCCAGTCACACCAATGTCAAAAAAAATAACTTGTATACACACACACACACACACACACACACAGAGCATATCGTAGCTGTATGAAAAATAACCACACTGCTCCTGGAGTCTGAAGACCTAGATATGAATCTGAACTTTTTCTCTTTCACTTAATAGCTCTGAGACCTTGTGCAAGTTATTGATGCCATCTGAACCTCTTCCTTTCCTCATCTGTAAAATGGGTGCTTAATATTGACCTCATGGACTACTCTGAGACTTAACTAGATATATGTCAAAGTGTGTTGAATGTAAATGCACATCATCAATATTTGATTGTTGAACTTCTTTTACTTCTGATCACATGGAACCCTGATGATCTACCATCCCACCTAAGACAATTTTTCAGATGGTGAGTGCCCCGCAGGAGACACCTGGCCTTCTGCCCTTTTGCTCTGTGCCTGCACAGAGGGATCTAGAAAGATAGCCAGCTGAGTACATGACTCTGCAAACACTCATGACCCCTGGAGAGGAGGTGAAGGTCTTTTTGAGTTTGTCCATTCGGTGGAGTTTGGACACCCTGTTCTTGTTCATTTTCCCCAGTTTGGCTAATCTACCCAAGTTTGAAGCAGAGGAAAGAAGTTTCTTCCCCGCCTCTGCCCTGTCCTTCCTGGTGGTTTTCCTTGAACCATTAATCACGAAGCTACATTCTGAGCCTCCCTGACCGTGGTTCCCGCGTGTGGGCACTAGGCCTCCAGGGCCACGGGTCCAGAGCTCCAAGCATCCCGCCCTGTGCTCACCCTTCCCCTCGGCCCGCCTTTCCCCAGGGCCCCACCTGCCTATGTTGCTGTTAACATGGAAGGACAAATGCGGTCCTATATTTCAGAGTCATCGGGCAGATCTGATTAATTTTCAAAATGAACGTGAAGATTCATCACCAACTTTCAGGTTTGAGCAGCCATAAACAGAACCAGAGCATGGAGCACTATTTATTTATTAAAACAGTAAATTGAAGGGAAATGGGCTATTTATTTTGCACGATGTCTTCCACAGAAGTAACTGGCTCATTAATCACACTCTCACCGTGGTCATGTTTGGAAGGTCAGGCTCACCAGGGAAATGAAATGGGGTGGTGTTTAGGGCCCTGGCAGCATGTGGAGCCCCATGAGGCTGTCTCCTGGGGGCCCTGGTGTGTTCTGGGGAGATTCTGTATCACACGAAGGCAGGTAGCTGGGAGGTGGTATGGCGTAGTGGTTAGGGCCACAGACTGGCAACAGGGGGCCTGGGTTCAAATTCTGGCTACTACATCTGCTAGCTGTATGACCTTGGGCAAGCTGTTTAAGCTCTGTGCCTTGGTTTCTTCACCTACAAAATGATGCTAGGAATGGTACCTACCTTGTAGGGTACCATGAGTTTAAGTGCTTTGGCAAAGCACTACTGCACGTAGGTCAGGTTTGGTGCAGCTGTGGGTGTTAGTTGTATTTACTCCTTTGGTCCAGACAGAGCCTCAGGGTGGGGTACTCTGGAATGAGTGGAGCTTGGAGCATAAGGTTACTGTGGGGTTCCCACGGCCCCAAGGGAAGCAGAATCGTGTAGGTGAGGCTAAGAGGACAGGCTCTGCAGTCAGCCTCCTCGGGTTCAAATCTAGCCTCTGTCTCTTGCTAGTTATTTGTCCTTACAGAATGATTTGACCTCTCTGTGCCTCAGTTTTCTTAACTTTAAAATGGGCATGATAACAGTGCTGCTTGATTGGGTTATAATGGATATGAAATGAGAAAATAAATGGAAAGTACAGAGAAGTAATCAAGTTTTTTGTTATTATAATCATTTTTAGGACTTCCTGGGCCTGTGATTTTCTCCCAGACACTGAGCATGGTCCATGTGAGCACAGCAGGTAAGACACGCACTGAGCTTCAGCCCCCTTCCCTGGCAGGGATGGGGAGGTGGTCAGACCCCCAAGGGGGAAGGGCTGAGGAAAGTGTGCCCACAGCAAAGGCTGGTGCCACAGTGCAGCTGGAGGGTCCATGCGGTTTGGGCAGGTGACGGAATGACCAGGGATTTGGGTTTCTGAGGCAGGGCATGGCACCCCAGACAATGAGGGGCTCCAGAGCACCAACCCAGTGGGCTGGGGTTCACGGAGAGACTCAGTCCCAGCTGGGAGTGGGACTTCTGGAGCAGCACAGGGGCGTGGGGAGTGGAAAGGCAGGACGGAAAGGTTAACTATGTAACATACGTGCACACTTCCCCTCTCTCCGGTCCTCCACCCTGGTGCTCTCGCTTATGGAAGCCAGAGCCTCAGAATCTTTCCTAGCACATCACTTCAGGCAGCCATGACAACCAAACGCACTCCCATGGACCGGATCTGTTTGCTAGCCCAGCACCACGAGGTCAAAGGCCCATGTAGGCTCTTGCAGCCCATTGATTGAGACCTACTCCAGGCCCCCACACAC